>NC_134825.1:125411162-127811162 GCF_004210375.1 Tachypleus tridentatus
TCAATTAAAAGCAAACATGGATTGGATATTGCAATATGCCATTTATTGCAACAATAATTGTTATGATGTGAAAAGCTTTTCTAAGCTAGTGAGGCATGGTTGTAATTAGCTATACTTCTAATAAGACATTGTTAATCCTATTATATATTTAACACTACATTTTTTCTTTAGTTTCTTATGTATTTTTAAGAAGAAGAAAAGTGCATAATAGTATTTCAAATACAGTTTGTCCGTCACATCCACCGCGAACGAGGCGTTTTGGTCAATACAGAGTTCATCAGAAAAATAGAACACGGGTGGTCGTTTGTTTTAATATATTTCAAAGATTACTCTTTTAATGTCCTTTTTGCAACAATATAATATATCTGGTGATAAAGTTACATGAAAGAAGTTGTTTATTTTATAAAATTTGTGAAATGTTTATTACATAGAAATACACTGCTGGCCTAAATCTTAAGGCCAATGAACATAAAGAAAATATATGCATTTTGCATTGTTAAACTCAACCACTTATTTGAGTAGAGCTTCGAAAGATGAAAATAAGAAAAGGGAAAATAAAAATAAATACTTTTTCAGCATTTAATAGGGAAAATGTTAACACTATGAAATTAGCCTAAATACTAGGCTAATAGTATAAGTGTATATATACGTTTGTATGAATAAATATAGTTATGCATTGTTTCAACCCTCTTAGGGTATATTGCAAAAGGAAATAGCAATAATTTAGCACATTAGATAGTATAAGGTTAAAACAATGTCCTAATAGCGTGAAGCGAGAACAACAATAAAATTAATCAATTTTTACAATAAATCGTTAAAAATACTTTTGACATGTGTGATACTTAATATAAACTTTTTGTAAAAAATAAAAACATTCTTATTGTTTATGTTTTTCCTAGTTGCAACAACAGAAACGTAAACGAAATTTTTAATATCAAAATCACCATAATCAAGCAAAATATAAATCTTAAGCATTACATTATCGTTTCTTTATTATTATGTTTATTCATTTCGAAATAATACATTTTCATGCCGTTAGAACAAAATATTTTTTAAAAAGATATGATTATCCGGTAGATGGCAGAGACAACAATATACTGCGTTTCCATAGAAATGAAAATAATATAGAAATACGCTATGGTTGTAAGACAATCGCGCTTTGGACAACGACAGGAACTAAATTCATGTTTTTTAGCTTAACCTTAAACATAATTCGTACCTTAGTATGCTCCAGGAATGCCACGATTCAAAACACAACAAAAGAAATCCCAACCAATTTGGAAACAGAACTTACAAAAAGCTAAACGAAATGGAGTTCTTCACACAATATATGACGTTAATGGAAACTGGTATTCAGGAGAGTGGGCAGTCGATAAGAAACATGGTAAGCTACATAAGCAGATAGATTATATATATATGTGTATGTTATTTGATATGATTTTTCAATCATAACGTTTGGCACTAACTACAAATCATAACCTCGAATAGGTTTATTTAGGTTAAAAGGGCACAACAGGGCCTGTAACTCACGGTAACGTGAAGTGAAATAACAAGAAATATATATATATTTAAATCAAGGACCTCTGTTGAGTTAGCGGTAACCTACGGACTCACAGCGTTAACATCTGAGGTTAGATTCTCCGCAAAGGATATAGAGCAAATAGTCTGTATGTAGCTTTAAGCTAAGACGAATGTATATCAAGCCGAAAAAATAAATTATACTGTAAAATTGCAGAAGATTATAAAAATACATGTAAAATGATTTACATTTGAAACATCATAACAATTAAATTCATGGCTTATCAATTTCTTTAAACATTTGTTTATGTAGAGTGTTTTAAAACTTTGGTGTATTACAAATACACCTTTTCTCCAAATAAAAGCTAGACACATCATGTGAAAATATTGTAACCGTTCCTTTTCATATCATATTTAAATTAGTATTTTAAATTTAAGAATAATGAAATTACATTATTATTGAAATGTATACTAAGTGTGCGTTTCTTATAGCAGAACCCGGCATGAACAGGTGGTTAAGGCACTTGACTCGTAACTGAAAGTCACGGGTTCGAATTTCTGTCATACCAACCATGCTTGCCCTTTCAGCCGTGGGGCGTTATAATGCGATGGTCAATCCCACTATTCGATGGTAAAAGAGTCGCCTAAATGTTAGCGGTGATGACTAGCTGCTTTCCTTCTAGTCTTACACTGCTAAATTAGGGACGGCTATCGCAGATATCCCTCGTATAGCTTTGCTCAAAATTCAAAACGAACCATTTCTTACAGCAATACCACATCGGACTATCTGCTGAGTCCACCGATGGGAATCGAACCCCTACTTTTAGAAATGTATAATAAGAAAATGAAAGAAAAGTAGTAAAGGAGTTTAATGTTTAAAATAAGTTTATTAGGATTCAGTTAGAATTTATGTTATCATTACGAAGTTTCATTTCGTATTATTCTGTATTCCCACACTGTAATAGCGGTAAGTCTCCAACTATAAAACCAAAAATTAGGGGTTCGATTCCCCTCGGTGGACACAGCAGATAGTCCGATGTAATTTTTTATATGAAAAACGCACCCACGTTATGCTGTATGTTATTGATTTTGTAAGAAAATATTGGTATATATCCAAAGCTTATTATTTGGAAATTTTAAGAAATGTAGATCGAGAAAGCCGAGATAACCACTTGACTTGAAATAATAAGTTATAACGAAATAAATAAAGTGAAAACTTCACTATGAAATATTTTTATTAATTTGTATTTATTTGTGTGTGTGTGTGTGTTTTCGTACAAAGGCAAAGGTACACAGTTTTGGAAAGCAACAGGCGCTACGTACAGTGGAGATTGGAAGAATGGGAAACGCCATGGTCACGGAACATTTGGTGTCCCTAACCCATCTGGTTCCGGTCTGAAGGAGCAATACGTAGGGGACTGGTCTCATAATGAAAGAGAGGTAAGCTTGTTATTATTTTTGTTCGTGCATACACAATTAATTATGTTCACTATAGAGAATAACTAATTGTACACTAGTGTCACCTTTTGATGGAATTTGACATTACAAACTAATGTTAAAACTGTAAATACTGTGCATTTATGTTCATTTTTAATAATTCAATAACCCAAATAAAATGCTTGATACGGAGGAAAATAAAACACCTTTTTACAAAGATTTGATTAAGCATCCTCAAATAAGCATCTGTCCGCTGCTAGAAGGGGAAAAACATAATATCCAAGCGTCTGCTGGGGTTCAATAGTTTTACAACTGCAAGTTATTTAAGTTGTAAATATGCCTATAATTACAAAAATGAAATTAAGATATTAATGGTAAACAGGGAGGACTTAAAGTGTAAGATAAGTAACACATCAGTGGCACTTCAGGAAAAACATAATAAGAATCAGTTATATCCTGACGTTACAGGTTTTCACGAAACCAGAAGAATAACCAGAAATACCAGCTAAGATGACTGTATTTGTCAGCAAATTATCCACGGAAACCTCAAAGTTACAAAAAACCAATTTAAGGTTCCTGATTTATTGATATATCCCATAGTCCAGAGGGACCACAAGGTTTCTTAGACGATTTTTCTTGTTAGAGTTCTCCTGTCTCTCTTCCAAGTTCTTGGCAATCCACTTTCAGATGTCCTAAATCACATAATTATTCTGTTTTTTTTTTTTAAATTGTTCTTGCAATTGTTCATCCCTTAAACAAATAACTGCATTGTATCTCAGGACGAATGGTATGGGTATTAACACTTTTACTAATTAAGCAAAGAACAACGTTTCGACCTTCTTAGGCCATCTTTAGGTTAAAAAAGGTCTAAACGTTGTCTTCTGCTTTATTAGTAAAAGTAAATTAATTAATTAGTAAAAGTGTTAATACTACCAATACCAGCCTTCGTGAGATACATTTTAACTTCAAGTGGGTTTCTCGTCATCACAAAATAACTCCATTCGTTACCGAAACCATTGCGTTTGTATTGTTGTGTGTAGCATTATTGTTTTGTTGGGTAAGTTGATAATAAAACGTAATAAAGCACGATCGAATATTAAAATAAATATATAGACCAGTTTTATTAAATGTCCATGGGACAGGTACTCCAACTAGTAATATAATATATGAATGACACACTTAATATCCACACAAACATTACATAGTTATTTGCTAGACTATTAAACATGTCAGTCCCGAAGGACAATCCTTAAAATTCAAATTGTTATTTCAATCGAGTGGTGTTAATGTTCAAGCAGAACATACTGGCATGAAAACTGTTGTATACAATAGAGCAATGTTTCTCAGTCATCGTTCCGTAGACCAACGCCGCTTTGTGGGATTTTGCGAAAACAAATAAAAAAACAAACTCAGAATATTCATATGTATGTAAATCATAACGCTTTTTGTTGTTTTTTATTTGCATCTTAGTGATTCCAGTCAGTTTAGAAATGAATGACTCGACCACCTAATATCGAAAAGGTCGAAAAACGCTGTAATAAAGAGTAACCTTAATCGTGTTTGAATATGAACTATAAGTTCAGTTTCTCCCCTACAGATAACTACCATGAGAAACCACAATTTCAATGGACTTTCTTTTCTGTCAGTTTAATGTTCCTATTCATGACCCAGCCACACCACGAGTCTTCTTTGATCCTTTTTATTGTCTGTCACAAACGTAACGTACTCGTAAAGATGATATATGTATTTCATTCAGTATTGAAAGCAAGGCTAGTACTCCCAGAGACCGTAATGTTGTGACCATTATATATGTGTCACGTTTGTTTGTTTTTGGTACCAGATCACTTTGCTAACTGCTTGTATTTCTTCTTATGGGATGTATGTAATTGGCGAAAGGTAATTTTTCTCCGATAAGGAGAATGACTGCTTGTGTATTTTAAATACCAAAATTACAACACTGTTAACTTTCCTGAGTGCATGATTTTTAAAATTACATTACCGTTTCGAATGTTTCATAACCTTTGTTTTCGTACTGTAAGTATAGATGAAAGTTAAAAAGCTTATATTCAAGCAACATAAACATCGTTTAGTGTGTGTTTTCTTATAGCAAAGCCACATCAGATTATCTGCTGAGCTCACCAAGGGGAATCGAACCCCTGATTTTAGCGTTGTAAATCCGCAGACTGACCGCTGTACTAGGAGGGGCTAAACATCATTTAGACTGAAAGAAAGAAATAATTTTTAGCGGTTTCGAAAAAATTCCTTTCTTTTTCTATTCCAGCTAAAGTTCAAATTGATCAAAGACATGGCCTAGCGCGTAAGGCGTGCGACTCGTAATCCGAGGGTCGCGGGTTCACGCCCGCGTCGCGCTAAACATGCTCGCCCTCCCAGCCGTGGGGGTGTATAATGTGCGGTCAATCCCACTATTCGTTGGTAAAAGAGTAGCCCAAGAGTTGGCGGTGGGTGGTGATGACTAGCTGCCTTCCCTCTAGTCTTACACTGCTAAATTAGGGACGGCTAGCACAGTAAGCCCTCGAGTAGCTTTGTGCGAAATTCCCAAACAAACAATCAAAGACGTATTCAGCAACGGTAAAATCCAGAATTTTCCTTAAAGCTGGCATTTTTAATGGAATTAGGACACTTCTTTCGAAAATAATGACTATAATTATTCAGTTTTTTAATCAGGGTAATATGTTTTAATTATTATTATTATCATAATTTTCGTAGGCTATGTGTATAAATAGCGTGCTCGATTTACTAAGAGTTCAATAATACATTTACTATGGGACATGGTACGAAGAGATTCAAACAGGTATTATTATATGTAGTTTTACGATAAATACTTTGGATTATGGCGCTGTTTGGAGAACAGGGAGTCGCAGTAAAAGTACGCTGGGTAAAAGAGTTTTGTGAATTCAACGGAGTGAGGAAACTAATTATGAACCTTGAGATTAACAACAGTGACAACAAATTTTCAAGATAACTCACTTTGTCAGCCAAAGTGTTAATGTGTTCCGTAATTAGATTAGTTCTATGATTAAAGCCTCCACCCCACCCCACTGACACAACAATCTCATAACGCTAAAACCTAGATTTCGATACCTGAGGTAGGCACAGCATAGGTTGTTCTTTCTGTAATACGTATGCGTTTAACTACAAACACAAAACACAGTCAGTCCCTTGATAAGCTTAGTATAGCCAGATGGTTGGGGGTGCTCGACTCGCAATGTGTAGGTCGCGAGTTAGATTTTGAAATAACTAACACATTTTCATGCTCGCCCTTTCAGCTGTGGGAGCGTTATAAGGTCACAGTCGATCTCACTATTCGTTGGCAAAAGAGTAGCCCAAAGGTTGGCGATCGGTGGTGGTGACTAGATGCCTTCCCTCTAATCTTACACTGCTAAATTAGGAACGGCTAGCACATATAACCCTCGTGTAGCTTTGCGCGAAATTCAAAACAAATTAAACATTCCCTTACTCGGACAGGTAGGCTGCGACAGTTTTAACTTCTTTTGAAAGTGAAACGGAAGGTCTGTTAAAATCACGAAAAAGAAAGAGAGAGAGAGAAAGGCTGTTAGAAAGTGAATATCTGGATTTTGTTGTTTCTAAATACTTTCTTTGACTGGTTTCAATTGTAGCTGGGATGCAAAAAGATAAATTCCCAATACTGCTGAAACAATTTTTGTTTGTTTATTTCAAACTATGTTTACTTTGCTTAAATATAAGTTTTCCCTTTCAGCTAAACAGCACTGTACATGTTCATTACAAACATAAATCTTGACAGACGTGTTTATGACAGACAGGAGTACATTTATGGTGTGGCTGGGTCGTGAATAAGAAAGTGAAACAGACAGACAAGAAACCCATCGAGAATGTGGTTGTAGTTATTTAAGATGCCTGGGAGATCTTTCATTCAGAATATCCAGGAACACTTGTGTCTCAGATAAAACAGGGTTCATGTTAACCCTTTGTTGTATAAAACATGTTTCTTGCCATTGGACTCAGTTTGAAAGCTAACATCACTCCCATAAGAAAAGGTCCTTTGAATTTGAAGAATTGTCTTTCGTGAATAAAATATTTCCTAAACTTTGTAGAACACTGTGGCTACTGGCCATGTAATGTTTGTACACATAGTCAAGTGTACCGTCCAACAATTCCGTTGTATCATTCGAACAGACAACATAACACTAATTAAGGAAAGAGAGTATTCTCGTTTAATGTCGAGAGGAAGATCATAATAAATACAATAATTTTCGCGTGTTAACTTTTCGTGAGTGAAGGATATTGAGCTTTCCTGATAGTAGCTCTTTTCTGTACCAACAAAAGCTAAGTAATATAAGAATACTATTCGAAAACAGCAATATTGGTTACTTGTCGTTGTTAACACTGTTAATACTGCTATAAACTTACCATATAGGGTCTGTATGAGGAATGGATACAGTTCTAAACAATTATTGAATCTTGACATGGATCGGCACCCTCTTGCCCTTTGTTTTCGTAGATTTTACACACGTAACCTAGTGGTAACAGTTTCGGTCTATTTGATACCTAGACTTTTATGTTCACTTTTGGCAGATCCTTGAAACTAGCAATAGGCGGTTGTTCGATTCTTTTTTTCTGATACGTATTTTGTTTTCGGTAGACGGTGTTTGTCCCAACAGCTTATTTTTCTCTTATTAAAAGTTTTATTTTCGAAGTGATTTTGCAAAAATGTATTCCATATTTTGTGTCATGTTATGCAGAGTATATAGATATATATATATCGCTTTTTTATGATTTGATCTCGATAATTTCTATACTTTGATATAATAATTAATATAGTGTATATACCATGTTTGATCTTTCAGTCACGTCGCAACTACGGCATATATGCACTATTTGGGGCAAAAGCCAGTAAAAATTACGTAGTAAGATGAATTTTACATGAGTTTGTATTTCTTATCAAAGTACCAGAAAACTGCTCATTTCTTGTTTAGTGAAATATTATCCCCATTAAATAAGTTTATCTCAAACTAGATGATTTCAATAGCTTTTCGTATAACAAATATATATATATATATATATTCTATCTCTATCTCTTACTTAAAATGTATATTAAGATACATACTTTCTGATAGAGAAAGTATGTATCTTAATCTACAAAAATAAATAAATAAGATATAAAAACCCTAATTTTAAAAACATGGCCTGCGTTACCGTTTCGGTAATTTCTAGCAAATCCTCAGAAACTGTTGTTACCATATCCAGTTAGTTATTAAATACTGAAATTAAATATATATAAATAGATAAATTATGTTTGTTTAAGATAAGTAGGTCACAGGACAGTTTATATCCACGTTCATAATTGGATATTCAGAGCAACCATTAAAATTGAATATAGAAAGATGAATCAAAATTACAACTTGAAAGTAGAAAAATAGCCAACACATGTTATGAACGTAATTGAGAACTAATATTTATCAAAACCATTTGCTCAGCGGAGGAATTGTTTATGATGCAAAGTGCTATCGCCCGCATTCTTTTCACTGAAGCCTAAATTTTACATGAATACCCATAATCATCAGTTTTGTTTCTTATTTTCCTACCTTCCTGTTTCAATTGTTTCTAGAGTTTTTAAAAGTTTTTCATAGTAACTTCTATAACAAATGCATAACTATTTTTGAAATAACTAACACTTATATTTTCTTTGCCTTACCTAAGTTGCTCGTCCTTTCAGCCGTGAGAGCATAATAATGGTACAGTCAATCCCACTATTCGTTGATAAAAGAGTATTCCAAGCGTTGGTGGCGGATGGTGATGAATAGTTGCCTTCCCTCTAGTTTTTTCTGCTAAATTATAGACGGCTAGCGCAGATAACCTTCGTGTAGCTTTGTGCGAAATTCAAATCAACCACCTAATCAATCCGATGACAACTTGAGATTAAAAATGGATGCATAAATATGTCGAAACTAGTTCCTAAAATATCAATACTTCTAACAGTTCGTTACATTTACTGTGATTTTACATCAAACAAAATTATGTTTCAAACTGCGAAATATATATGTAAATAAATGATCCATATTTAAAAGAAATACTATACCAGATTACAACGTCCCAGTTTGTGCTGCCTTTCAATCTATTTTTTTAAATTTAAATTTGTTTTTCTCTTATTAGTTTGTTTCCAACAACTGTTCGCGATTTTACTTACAGAGTTCAAAGCAAAGCGGTTAGCAAAGTCTGGATAATTGCTTTGCATATTACAAGTTATTTTGTTGTTAGAAATTGCCCCTCTCTCTGCTGACTTCTTTGTGGACTCTACAAAGGTCATTTGGACGAAAATATTGATTTTTTTCTTATATTTGCAGTTTCACATGTTATCAAGATGTATATATTTTTTATTGTAATATATTATTTATTCCGACTACTTCTTAATCATACACAAGTCAGTCAGTAGCTAAGTGGTAGACTTGAGGGCTTAAAACTCTAAAATTCAAGATTCGATCCCTGCGGTGAGCACAGCATGTACACCTGTTGTGCAATTTTGGGTTTAACGTGAAACAAACAAACAGTTTAAGGCCGAATGCTTACGCCCACTTGTAACTCAACAATAATCTTTAGAGCATCGATCCATTGTGTAGCTAGCTATCCGCTGAAGAAAAATATCAATAATCGAATACTATTTATTACATACGACCATTTCTCTTGACTGTCTAGGGTCACGGAATTCAGCTATATGAAAACGGAGAAAGATACGACGGAGAATGGCACAGGGGACGTCGTCACGGATGGGGAAGAATGTTGTATTTTGATGCTAGTGTGTATGAAGGCGAATGGGAAGATGATGCAAGGAATGGACTCGGTCTCCTCAGGTTTGGTGAGTAATTTCAAATATGCTAGTGTATTGAGAAAGTAAAATAAATAATAACAGTTCTTACAGTTATATACATATATCCAGTATTTTACTTTTACTGACACGTCAGACAAAATTCAGGTTAAAACACAAAGAATTAAAACAATTTAACTAACAAAAACAGGTTAAAAACTTCACACTACAATCTTGTAGGTGACTAGTCATGTTTACAGTAGTAACACGTGACGTTCTAGTGTTAAAATTGTACTGGTAACATGGTTCCTGTATTCATTTCTGTCTCCAAGGGAACGCTATGAGGCGTGGAAAATACGTTAAAATCTTTGTTACTGGGTCTGACTGCAACTTTACTATTTTACCAGTTTGGAATGTGATGTTGTATAAAAACGTGCTGTGCTAAGCCTAAAGCGTCGATCAGAGAGAATTTAATACAAATGGTATGTTATTTAGGTGTAACAAGTGTATTTAATGATCGAACTATTTTGGCACAGTAGGTTTCGTTATATTTTTCATACGAAATTTTCTATACACTGCTGATTCTGCTTCGGAGTTGGATGAACTAAGATATGACTTAAAGTTGTACGTTGTCAATAAACACTTCTAATATTAAATATAAATGTCTTATAGCCTTTTCAAATAGTCCTTCTATACGAAGGTTCACTGTAAATAGAGTAGTTTGTTTAAGACCCCCGTTCACTAGAAACAACCCAAATTTATATATATATACAGGGTGTTCGGAAAGTCACTGTGCAATTTTGTCTGTTAATAAATATATAAGTGCAAAGTGACTTTCCGAACACCCTGTATATACAGAAAAAAAAACCACTTCAGAGTCAAAAAACAGATTGGAGGCGCCAGACTATGTAACCATAATCCAATAATACAAAATAAAAAAGCTTCTTCTTTTGATTGAAAAACTACACTCCCAAATGAAACCTGTAAAATGATTTGCCAGGAACATAAACATTGAAGCAAAGGAGACTATAGCATTTGTTGATGCCCATTACCTTGGATTCGTACTTGAATAAAGCAAATCGTATTAACTGGAAACGATGAGATGATGCTGAAAGTAGAGGAAGAAGAGTAATGAGAAGGACAAGTGACCTGAAAGGTCAGAATTGAATTAGATTAGAAGAAATCAAGGTGTATGATATGGGTTGTGGAGAAGATGGAAACGCTGAAACCTCTAAAACCATTACTGCTATATACACCTGTATCTTTTGTCATACTTCATGGATTTCAAGTTTGAAAAAAAGTATTCTGAATAGTAGAGCCAAATAGTTTATTTCTACCAGTCAACGACTACTGGGACATGATATTTCAAAATCTGAAGCGGCGCCTTAAGGGGTCGGTTTTCATAGCTGGGAATCTAAAAGTAAAACATGAAGCTAAATAGTGCGTTATCTATGCTCTGCCTAACATGGGTATCGAAACTCGATTTCTAGCGTTGTAATACCGCTATGTCACTGAGAGGTAGGTGGTGGTGGTGGGGGGGGGGTTAGCTGCAGCAGGTTTTAAAATCTAGTAAAAACAATATCCCATTATAATCGATTGCCAGTTTTATCAGTTTACCTACATATACGTTTTCCAAACACCTGCCATGTTTGTTACACTTTTTGGCTGGTTTAGGCAGGTTTATTTTGGCCCTTGGTTGGTGTGGTCAGTACCAAGAATAAAAATAACTTCGGATTTGCATATTAGCTTCAAACAATATTTATTGATGAAACCAAGTAAAATATATTGCATTGGTTTCGCATTTTTTACTACTGTTCGAGTGATTGAGAGTTCGAAAAGCTTGGACAAGCAGGTGTGGTGTGGTTGGCATATTGTCACATATCATTACTTGCTTTCGCTCGTAAGTTTTTACAAATTTGTATTGTTGCACCTGTATTTGTTTTGTAGTGAACCCTAAACGTAATTGAATTAAAATTAAATAGACAATATACTCAGTCTTTATCTTTCATACCACATAGATATATATTGAAATAACTATTAAAGTTTCCAATATTCGTTTCTCTCTCTCTCTGTCTCTGGATTGAGTGACCTTATGTACCCTGGAGGGTCATGTACGCTTTGATCGTTTTTTGAATTTCACGCAAAGCTACAGAAGGCAATTTGCGCTAGCCGTCCCTAATTTAGCAGCTTAAGACCAGAGGGAAGTCAGCTAATCATCACCAACCACCGCCAACACTTGAGCTACTCTTTTACCAACGAATAGTGGGATTGACCATCACTATATATTTCATATTTGGTATGACTGAAATTCGAACCCGCAACCCTCGGATTACGAGTCGAGTGTCTTAACAACCTGGCCATGCCGAGCCCAATATTCCTTTGATTGAGGTCTAAAAACATCAACGTTACATCGAGATGCAAATACACTGAGTTTCTGTGAAATAGTTCCACGTTGTGTTCAAACATTTTAGAAATCAGAAAAAGCGATCTGCTTTGTTGCTTAATAATTCGATACTGAATTACTGATGAAACAGAGGTGATACCTCAAGTATAGATAGTAAGTGCTTGAGAAGACGAACACAGACGGTATTTTAAAGTGGTGTTACATGCCAGGAAGTAAAATTCCAAATACATTAAATGAATATTAGATTAATATCAGGTAATGTCCGCTTTTAGGTTCAGAAAAATAAAAAAAGGATTTCAAACGCTTTTAATGTTATTTAATCAATAATGTATGTTCCATTATTATTAATTACTTCCTGCCAACAAATCACAAGCTTCTGAATGTTCTTGAGGGTTTAAAATTCTTGGGGTTTGGATGAAAAGAATGTAGAGAGGATAGTTTTGACATCTTCATCTGTTCCAAGCTCTTTTCCATCAAGATAGTTTTGCAAACTTCGGAATAGATGATAATCAGACAGGGTAAGGTCTGCAGAATAAGGAGGATGTGAAAGTTTTTCCCAGTCTAGCTCTTCAAACTTTGCAGATGTGATCCTTGCAGTATAGGGCCGTGTATTATCCTTGTGTAACATAACACCTTCACGATTGATCAAAGCAGGCCTTTTTTTCTTTCAGTGCAACATTCAAGTGCTCTAACTGTTGACAGTAGAAGTCTGATTAACGGTTACATTGAGTGGTAGCAACTCAAAATGGATAACACCAACACCAAATGCTTAACAAGACTTTCCTAAGGTGGAGGTCCATTTGGGGCTGTGCTTTAGCCAGTTTACCTGCACTGAGTCATTGTCTGTGACGCTTAACATTTTTATAATATATCAATTTTTCATCTCCAGTCACTAACCTGTCCAAAAAAGGTGACTTACGTTCACGAGAGTGCAGAGAATAGTAAATTTCCACTTTTGCTCTGGTTGGCTTCTGTCAAATCATGGGAGACCAATTTTCCAAGTTTTGACACCTTTCCAAGCTATTGCAGATGACGATGAGCTGTTGAATAGGTTGAATTAAGCTTCTGTGCCAGTTCTTCATCTGTTACAACCCAATCTTCATCAAGTGCAGCCAACAGCAAGTCATCATTAAACTCAACAGGACTACCTGAATGTGGTGCATCACTAAAGACTTAGTCTGAACTTCTGAAACCACCTTCGACACTTTCTTTCATTGACAGACTCCGCACCACAAACACCTTGAATGCTTGTAGTTTCTGCTGCACTATTGCCTTTTTTAAACTCATAAAGCATTATATGCCTAATGTGCTTCTCAGCCACATCCATATTCATAAGGGTTTATTTTATTAATGATCTGAAAAAGTGGTATTGGGTTAGTTTATTTGTCTGAACATTTTTATTCACGTCTTATTAGATATTTTAGTCATTAAAACCTTCTACAAAGATAAAAATGATGATGCACTTTCTATATTAAATTTTCGGACATTACTTATGGGGTAACTTGTTACTTAAGATGTGACACACGCGGGGGAGAAAAATTAGTAAGTTATGAACAAAGATGTAGGAGACACACTGAAAGTGAAAACAAAGTTCATTCGACCTAGCAAAGAGAGAGAAAGTGTACCAGAGACGCATCCGTTACGACTGAGGTCTGGGATTCGCCATAAGGTCCCGGAAGTTCTCTGGTTCTGAACTAAATTTTATCCATTTTCCTATTTTTCCTAATTTGGCTAACATTATATCCATTTGTACTGGGAAAGGCTGAACAATTCAGGAGAGGAGGAGCTGTCCCCGTTTCTGATACCGTTAAAGAAATTAACAAACTCATAAGAGACAACAGACCATCACAGTGGACAACACTCTTTGTCTTTAGTATTCTGGGTTTGATAATTCAGTAACGTCAGGACTACACTAAAAACAAAGTCAATTTAGCAGCTAGTTGATAAAATAAACCATTACCGATCCTAGATTTGAAATAAAGTTTCATTTTTGTTGCTTGTTTCCTTACATGAGCGTTTATAATCTCAATTTCTCTGTGACGGATATTTCATAGCCAATGGGAACAGGCACGAGGGCTGCTGGAGAGATGACAAGAGGAATGGATCAGGTACTTACTTCTTTGTGGACACTGCACAGATCATGCAAGGATTGTGGGTGGACGACATCTTTCGGTGTGGAACAATAAAAAACGTAGCACGTGAAAACGCCCCAAAACCAACAGCTCTTCCAATCCCCGAGGTATAAAAACGTCTATAACTTTCAATTTCGAATGTACTTAGAGTTTAAATAGGTAATTTTGCACCAGCTTTTACGTCCTATTAATTAAGATTTATATTTTATTGAATGAAATATCCATAACCCAAAACAAAATATCAATTGTAAACGATAAGAATTATTCTGATACTTCTATAACTGTAATATCCATCTTCATTCGGATGTGTCCATTCTTTTAACTATATAAAGACCCCATTTAATAGTAACATGACGTAATTTATGCCATACACTGATATTTTAGCGTTCCTTGTTCATAAGGGATTTATATCTATGGTGCTAAAGCGTAAAATGTTACAGATATTAGCATGTGATAGTTATTCTAACTTTATATAATCACAGACAAATATAAACTTCACCAATATATGTATACAAATAAACACGTTTCAAGTTGTGTTTTTCTTAGTTATGGTAGAGGAATTCATTTTAATACGTCATTTCCTCTAAAACCTCGTTATAACACTATGACGTAAATCAGCTCGTAAAATGTAATACTGCTGCACATCTTCATCAAAAAACAAAACAAGGTTTCCGGTCTTTCGCTTATTTGGAACTTCTTATCTCGTGGCATCGAAGAAAATATGTTATGGAGACCAACTTGCCAGGTTTATCGCAGAGGCTTCTTAATGTTAAGATATCTATATATTGTACTCACGAGCATCTCGCTTCCCTTTTCTTATTATTTATTTTTCGTTTATTTTAAGCTCAATATATATATATATATATAACGTTTTAAACGTAACCTGATAGTTCATTGTGTGGTTTTGTGCTTTACAATAATCAAACAAACAAGCAAAAAACTGCTAACTGCTCTGCCCACCACGGGTATCGAAACCGCGGGCCAAGTATATAGCTGTCAATCAACTTTTAAAAACTAATGTCTCCCAAATACATGCAAGAAACCTTAGTGCTTATTTAATTAAAAGTTAATTATAAAGTGAGAGTTTTACCTACGAATTAATGTTCTAATTGTTTGACTAGTTAAGGTTTAGGTCACGAGGATTTATTAGTTGAATTCTACGGCTATCTGTCTGTAATATATATAGAGGAAAAAGCAAGAGACCAGCTATTGCAGCTGATATTTGGTGGGTGTAAAAGTTTGCAATCAGCAGTAGAATAAAAATTTACGAACTGTGTCATTCTTGTTTTTGTTGGACTTCGTGTAAAGCTTCCGAGAGCTACACGTGTAGTGTTAGCTGTCTTTGAATGTGAAGTGAAATGAAAGGCTATAGGAAGGCAGCTAGTCAATAACACCTATCGCCAACTCTCTTTTTTTTCAGACCGAATACTGATATTGAACAGTACTGGGCCGTATTGAAATTGTTAAAATTTATAACTCCAATTTACCAATAATATGTTTTTATGTGGTGAAAGGTTTAGATGAAAAATGAAAAGTCACTGGGCCACAAAAATTACGAATATAATTTTCATATCTGTTCTTGGTCTTGCTTGGATAATGCATGATGCAAGTGACACGCTGTTTTCTCGAAGTATTTTGTCAAAGGTTATCTGATTTTTATATATCCTCAAAAGTGTAACGAAAGTTTCATAGAGACTTCTAGCAGTAAGAAGAAAAGTAAAATATCTTCGCAAACCTGAAAGATATTAAGAGGTATTTTTTAATATAAAAACTTCTTATACCAAAACTTAGAATTAGTAGTTATAAGTTAGAAGTAAAAATAATATATATACGTACAGATGCATACAAGTTTTGAGAATGAAAAAAAATTTTGTCGAAACTATCTATGTATAATAGTGTTCCATTACCAGTCAGTTTATTTTACTCTTATTGCCTCGCTAATAATAACATTTTTATTATGGGAAGGTATGAGTTATGTTATTAATTTGTAACCAAGTTACTTTAGTTTTGTTGATTCAAGCCAAATTTATGACATAATTATTAAAATTAAACACCGTAAATATTTTCTTGTTAAATAAGTTTGGTTTTGTGATGAACAAAAATTCACACAGGTCTCTCAGTAACGTGGGCTTCTATGAAATATAGAATTGGCTTCATAACTGAATCGTTTCAATAGTAACTAATAGGCCTAACACGTAAAGGCTCGCTCTCTTTATTACAAACTTACATGATTTTGCAACGGAAATCCCTTTGATACTGAAATTGTAAACGTCATTTCCGGCGTATAATACAACTACAAAGAAAAGTCATGAAGATTTTAGCGTTCGTAAACTTTAAAACGATTAGTGAAAAAATCACCATTCGATTTTTAATACAGGTAATATCTTTCACATAACCGAGGTACATTTTTTTTTAAATTTTCGCGCAAAGCTAAACGAGGGCTATCTGCGCTAGCCGTCCCTAGATTAGCAATGTTAGACTAGATGGAAGGTAGCTAGTCATCACCACTCACCGCCAATTCTTTACCAACGAACAGTGAGATTGACCGTTAAATTATAACGCTCCCACGGCTGAAAGAACGAACATGTTTAGCGTGACAGTGATTCGAAGCCGCGACCCGAGGTAATGTGTGTATTTTTCTTATAACAAAGCCACATCAGGCTATCAGCTGTGTCCACCAAGGGAAATCAAACCCCTGATTTTTGCATTGTAAATCCGTAAACTTACAGCTGTACCAGAAATTGGTGTATTGACATCTATTTCACGCTTCTGAATACTATTGGTATTAATTACTTAAGTTGTACAACTATATCTTGCCAATTTTATTCCATAGTTGGTTTATAAATAACGAATGAAGACGATTAACTTTTTAATTTGTTGAATTAAAAGGAAAATAATGTCTAATTCAAATAAGTACCTTAAAATAAACTTTCTTGTGGAATATTTCATTATTGAAATTTTTATTTGTTTATTCTAGACATATTTTGAGTTGTTATGAATTACAGTTTTAAAACTTTTTACTGTTTTCATACAATTAAAAAGAAAATCACGTGGTTTTTACGTCATACCAAATGTTTAAATAATACTTAAAAATGAAATGGAAATGACAGTGCTTGATGTTTGTTTTACATTTTTGCTTAATTTCAGTTTCAGAAAAAATAAATCCAAACGATGGATAACTCTGTTTCATTGCGAGCAGTTTAGTCCCTGTTTGTCATTGCAATAGTTTAAATTGAAAGTGGTTTGGGGGAGGAGAAGTGACATGAAGAGTATGTGAAAATCATTTGAGAGTTTCAATACGGTTTTCTTAAATTTGTTACACTTTTTTGAAATAACGTCATTGAATCTTTTAATGCATTTACAAATAAATAGTTATAGCCACTCGACACCTTGTTAATAACAGGATATGCTGTTTGAAAATCAAGATTGGACAAATAACTACTTTTGTCTTCAGTGGCTCAGTGATAAGTTCTGAAAGGTTTATACGCTCAAAAGTGGGTTTTAATACACAAAACCCATTGTGTTCTGAGGTCGTTATGTGCTTAAAAGATTCGGAGATCTGGCCTACAGAAACAGGAAGTTTCGGCGTTTTAATATGATATCGATCGTGGTTTTCTGTTCTGATTTTTCAAGACACCAATTGGCTCCGTGTGCCAAGCGACGCTTTTGTTTGCGTTTAACAACACACAAAGAAAAATAATTTCTTTTTTCATATGAATGCGAAATCGTTGTTGAGTAAATAGCTTTACATGAAACAAACAAAACCACTAATATGTAATACATATCCTGTCACTCCGTTGGATTTTGCTAGTAGTAAGGAACTACTTTGTTTCGTCTGTACATTTGAAATATACCAGTGTCACCGTTTAACTGACAGCTCTTGCTATGTAGTTGAATAAGTGCAAATTCACGACACATTTTTGGTGGTTATTACGAACTCACGTTCGTAGAATTTGTTTTTAGTCGAGTTCAACTCCTAAAAAAAACAGACTTTCTTTTGGTTGTTTCTTATTAACCAAAAAGTTTACACAATGGCGTATTTATGCTCTACTCACCACACGTATCAAAACCCGAACTGTAACGTTGTAAGATGTGATGCCGTACAACTGAGCCACCGGAAGGAATAAAAAGGTTTTACTGCGAACAAAACTATGATTTAAGTGTATTTTTCCAGCCTTGGCATGGCCAGGTGGGTTTAGGCGTTCGACTCGTAATCTGAGGGTCGCGGGTTCGAATCCCCGTCGCACCAAACATGCTCGCCCATTCAGCTGTGGAGGTGTAAAACAGTGACGTTTAATCCCACTATTCGTTGGTAAAAAAGTAACCCAAGAGTTGGAGGTGGATAGTGTAGTCTTATATTGCTAAATTAGGGACGGCTAGCGCAGATAGCCCTCGTGTAGCTTTGCGCGAAATTCAATACAAATAAACTGTATTTTCTTTAATTTTAAATATCAACATACGTTGTATGGCACGTAAACTATATACATAGCTATTAAGTGATATAAAATGTTCAAATATTGCTTTTTTGTGATGATTTGATTAATATACGTAGGAATTACACATATATCTATAATAATATTATCAAAATATTTATTACAGGTGACGCTTGCAAATCCAGACGACGTCTTGCACAACGCTAGACTAGCAGCCTTGAGCAATTACAGTGACGCTAAGCTGCTACTATAATAATTATCTAAATATCGAAGAAACAATTTTTCAACTTTTATTATACATTTTCTAATTTACAGCTACGTGAATATTGCACTCATAATAAGTAGTTCAACAAAATTTACGTAGCAGAGAACTGGTCTACCATGCATCAAAAACGTTGATGTATGATTAATGCATCATTAATCGTATTAAAACTTTTAAAAACTGTTTATGTCTGCCAAAACATTACTTTTACACAAAATAAAATAGACAAATGTACGTTTCTATTTGCACGAAGTATGGTGATGTGTTTACAACACATAAAATAAACTACTACACATACACACAATAGTCAGAAAATCAAATCTCAGAAGAAAGATTTGGTTTAAATTTAAACAAAGCTAAGCGAGGATTATCTACGCTAGGAAGATAGGGGATACCCTCTACTGTCTCATTTAACATTACTGGGGTTGAAAGGACGAATATATTTGGTAAGATGGGTTTTCGAATCAGCAACCTTCAAATGGCGAACCGAATGTCCTAAACACTTGGCCACGCTGGGCCCAGAAATGGGTTGTTAAAATGTTGTTGTTGTTTTTTATTAAACACAAAGGCCTATCTATGTTTTCCCATCACGGGTATATAACCCCGGTTTTTTAGCAATATAAGTCCACAATCATACCGCTGTGCCACTGGGGTAAACGAGTGTTAAAATTCTGTTTGAGGCATGTATGTTCTATTAGAGTTGAAATATATACACGAGTTTAAAAAAAATGTAACTATACTAGAAAGGGACATTTATGTCGCAGGTTTCACACAGATAGCGGAATAGCATGCATATTGCATCACTCGCAAAAAATAAAACACTTTGTTTGTTCTTGAATGTCGTGCAAAGCTACACGAGAGCTACCTGCACTAGCCGTCCCTAAGTTAGCACTGTAAGACTGGATGGAAGTATCACCATCAACCGCCAACTCTTGTGCTACTCCTTTATCAACAAATATTGTGATTGATCAAAACACTAGAACATCCCAACGGCTGAAAGGGCAAGCACGTTTGGTGTGATGGGGATTTCAACCTGCGACCTCCAGATTACGAGTTTATAAAGAAAAAAAGAATGAGAAATTGTTTGACATGGAATGCGAATTATTTTAATTTAATTGTGAAATACTTTAAGGATGAAAGACAAAATAACAAAACTGAAGTTTAGAAAAAATAATTATCAAATTAGTGCCAGACTGCGAGACACCCTTATGGAAGACAGTTCTTGGAGTCAAGGTTAGGGTATTAAGATTTTATAAATGTGTGACGTCAGCAACTGTTTTTTTTTTTTTTTTTACTGTAGTGTGTGATATTTCATCGTTACTCAAACAGTTTCATATATCTTAGTTTCTTTCTTTAGAAAACGTAATTATGTATTTTCTTATTTTACTGATCCTTTGTTACAGTTACCGTTTGAAAAAATAAAAATACGGAAATAGAATTACAAAAGTTTCCATTATTTCTGTTAGATAGTCACTTAATTACTATGGTTGTGCCAACCATAGCTGTAAATGTGCACGAACTGTGAATCGAAAAATTCGTGGCTTGAGACCAGTTTCTGTAAAAAACCCATTTTTGGGTAATGAGTGCGCTATAATATTGAAGGTTAAGTCCCACCATTTGATCAAAAAATGGCCGAAGAGTTGATAGTTAATACTGTTGATTTGCAGCCTCCTTTCTAGTCTATCGGTTCAAGATTAATGACAACTAGCCCTTGTGTAGCTTTAAACGAAATCCTTAAAGCAGCAGCTATCAACAGGAGCATTGACGTGTTTCTTTACTCTGAATTTCGTTTCCCCGTCTTCAGAACTGAATATAAAGAGTTAACTTAATCTGTAATATAATGCCTTTTTGTTCATAATGGGTCGTTGTAACGGAAAATTAACAAAGGCCGTTTATGAAATGCATACGCTTAACACAAACAACCCCACCCCTCTGGTTGTGAGCTCCATTGATTTGGGCATACATTGAATTTTTTCTGTTTTGTTTTTTTCCGGAATTTCGTGCATAGCTACTCGAAAGTTGTCTGAACTAACTGTTCCTAATTTAGACGTGATATACTAAAGGAAAGGCAGTTAGTCAACACCACCCCTTTAACATCGAATAGTCAGGATCACCATCACATTATAACACTTTCATGGTGAAAAGGTGACTATGTTCAAATACGGGATTTGAACTCACGACCTGCGGACTGCGAGTCGAGTGTCCGAAT
This sequence comes from Tachypleus tridentatus, assembly GCF_004210375.1. Classification (NCBI taxonomy): domain Eukaryota; kingdom Metazoa; phylum Arthropoda; class Merostomata; order Xiphosura; family Limulidae; genus Tachypleus; species Tachypleus tridentatus. Next base: position 125,432,360 of record NC_134825.1, read on the forward strand.
AACCAGATCTTGCCAGTCCTATCTTCTTAAGATGGCTATACCAAAATTTCAGTTGCAATCGACTTCAGTTTTTTAAAGAAACAAAAAGTTTCATGTCATGTATCTGACATACAACCTTACATTCTTCTATTCAAATAACACTGAACTAATCCTTAAATATTATATACCTAATTAACCTCAAAATGAAACAAATTAGATTTTCTGAATGTAGAGAAAATGTTATGGTTTGAATAAGGTCTCATAAACGAAGAAAAAATATGTTGGTATTAATAAGGTATAATAAATGCTGTGAAAAATAATTTTACAGTTTCAGTAAGATCTAATAAATTTGGTGGAAAAAGAGTCATGGTTTCAATAAGATATAATAAAGGTTATGAAAAAGAAGTGTCACTGTTTGAATGAGATATTGCTTATTACGCATAATGCTACACAAAGGAATACCTATGCCCTGCCAACTATGTGTATCTAAACCTGGTTTATGGCACTACAAGTCTACAAACATACCACCGTACCAATAGGGAGGATGTTTGAATAAGAAATAAAAAATTGATAAAAATCATACATCAATGTATATATTTTATCACATTCCATTAAATTAGAGAATTCAAATTTCCGGGGTGTGTGTAAACATTGATTTCATGTCTTCCCTCTTATTTGACAATATTCAATGCTCAGCTATTAAATACAGCCTTCTTCAGAATCATTTTTTTTTTGCTTTTTTTTAAGGGAGACAACTGCTGTGTAAATTCTATATAAATTTGACTTTTGAAATTGTAAGCCAACATCTCTCAACTGAGCCCAATGAAAACTGGACACGCTAGTCATTTTTCTACCAGCACTGACAGAACAAATGATCCAGTGGGTATGGGATAACTTTGTTGAATACATCCTTATTCAATAACAAACTATTTATCACTATGCTTTAGTTACAAGATGTCTGTGTCCTCAGAATAAGGATAAAAACAACTATGGAAGACCAAGATCAGGTAGTTATTATACCCAAGGACAAAGCCTCAAGTTGCTGCTAGTCTCTCTTAAGAATGAATAGTGGGAATTAGCTGCAACCTCTAAACCCTGATAGCATTTATTGGTTGTTCCATAAACAATACAACAATTTTCTTGGAAAGTTTTTTTACTGTAAAATTTTACTTCTATTTGAGAAATGATTCAGTGTCAAATTCAATGCTCTTTTGTTTTTGTTGTTTGCCCAGACATAAAAATAATTAATAATATGATGAAGTTGAAAGTACCAATTTCTTTCTCACTTTTTAATTATAGTTTCTATGCATTTCATCTATTATGCATATATCTGTGTGTGCACAATATAGTTAGTTTGACTTGACAAAATTACAAATATTTAGTTTAACAACAAACTACAGAATTTTACACACTTCCACTGCTAAAATCTGGAATGTGATTCACCCATTGTGGACACAGTACAAAACCTCTGTGCATTTTTGTACTAAAACAACAATAAACCTCTTTAGTTTTAGTTTGCATATAACAAAGTATCACATCAATCTAAAATTTAAATGGATGAAAGTTTATTTTCTAGTGTAAAACTTTATAATGAGCTACCTGCACTCTGTCCACTGTTGGAAATCAAACCACAGAATGAAGATAAGTTCCACATGTCAAGTATGATGCTGTATAATTAAAGAAAGACATATCTAAAATATTTATAATGTGAATTATGTTAATCTCACTAATTAAAATACTTCAATACTATCCTTCCAAAATCTCCAAAATGTTGCCTGTTTATTATCTTTCAACAATTAAGTTGAGAGAAACTACTGTCTTTATTGTTTGAACAATAGCAACCTATTGTAACAAGTAACCATATTCTGACTGCAAAAGAGGTATTATTACAACATTTAATTGTTGAGGGAAACAACACCACCTTTTCTTTCTTCAAACCATAATTTTCTTCATAAAGACCAATTAATATATTTGATGATCCTTATTACAAGTAAATGGGTTTTATCAATACAACCCCTAGTTCATCATATTAGATGAATAAGTAATTACCTGTTTCTTAGCAGAAGCCAAGTAATTGTTTTGTATCTAGTTTTAGTGAAGGCACTAACTGGTATACAAAGTCAAAGGAAAGACAGATATGTATAGGCCATAAATTGATTCTGGATTCTATTTTTTTATATTCTCTGTCTGCATCTCTCTTTTTTAGGTGCTTTCAAAAACAAATGTAGAAGCACTTTTAACTCCTTTTCCTTTGTTTTAATAATCATAAAGCTTTATCTATTTTTCAATAAAATCTTTGTTAAAAATGTATTATATCATTAGCTTTGCATTTTTACCAAACTCGTATCATAACATACACATTATTTTTTTGATATGATGGTACATATACTTAAGCAATTTTACATTGTATAGAAAGTTCAGATTTTTGAAGTTATAAACGTTTTATTTTTTTCTGCCATCAAGACGTGTGTTGATATAACTGTGAAAGTACTACAGAAAATATAAATAGTTTAACACATGTGCAATAAGTACACTTTATAAGAAACAGGCTACTAAAGAAAATGGCAGATGCATGTGTAACAGCTGTGAACAAACTCCTTTTGCACACACAACTGAAATATACAGTTTTATGTTACCTTAAAATATAAGGTTTAAGTTAGGAAATATATAAATTTCAACAGAGGCATTGGGTTTTTAGTCAGTTCAGAGGCATCACTAATTGTTATCATATGTCCTGAATCTCCAGTTGGAGTCTTGAAAAATCAGAATAGAAAGCCATGATCAATTTTATACTGAAACATGAAAAATTTCCATGTCTGTGGACCTAAGCCCAGAATCTCTTAACCACCTAGAGATACCTCTGAGTCAATTAATGAAATATTTAAGACCTAACGTTTTCCAAATAATCTTATTTTATAGATTTATATTGATACAAACATCTATTACTTGTATAAATGGTTCTTCTCATCCACAATCCAGTTCCAATACAAAGAAATTTTGATTCCAATTAGATGTTTGTTCATGTTATTAAATAAAATGATTTATACTTTTATTAAAGTATAGAAGCTTTGATTTATAAAGCTTTACAGGAAGCCTTAAACATCAGTAGCCATAAAGGAGGCTACAATATAACTACTCTGAGCAGCTAAATTATATTAGTCAATAATCTTAACAGCTTTCAAAACATGAAACAGTAACAAATAGCACAGAAAAAACATCAACAAAATATACATATACTCCTGAAGCATCAAAGTGTCTAAACTTTTAAGTCTTCTACCTGCCTTATGACACCAGTAAACACACTGAAAATTCATAAATCCGCAAAGTGGTAAACTCAGTAACAAAGTTTTGCCAATTTATATCTAACTGAGAAAATATGTACAAGTAAATATAAATTTGTTCTTAAATAAAACTTTTTCTATGTTAGGAAAATCTATTTTAATTGCTAACACCAGTGTTTCTTATTATTTGAAACCCTCACATAAGATATTTTCTTTTTCAAATTTACTCATTTCTTCAGTCATGTAGTTCAAAACTTGAAGTACTAACTGTACAAAAAGACAAGAACTAAACTAGTTTATGGTCACATGACTGACATTAAATTTTTAACTTTTAACATACTATACAATTATTTATAAATGCATACTTAATTTTTAAATAGTTAGCAAATATCACAGACTACATATATACACATGTCAATATAACCAAATACTTAAAATTTCTTTGACAGAGAGGACATGAAAATGTAACAATGTAATTTTTTTTTTTAATGTTTCTGAATTAATCTTACATTCAATATATTTTAATCTTTTGGTTGCTTTGGAATATTTGCTACACTGTCATGACATTTCTTGTGTTAGACATATCTGTCTCTTCATTTTGTAATTGAGTTACCATAGATTCCAGTTCTCTTAGTCCATGTGCCGAGCGCTCATATTGATGAGCTACTAGTTTACGGTAGAAGTGCACTGCAAATCCAAGAAAGACAAGCACTACAGGAATTAGTATGACTGTTGCTGCTACAGCAGCATTCTTACTGTAACTGTAAAACTTTACCCAGCATAGAATGGCTATCTCAGCCATAAAGAGAAGAATCCCAAGCACTGTGGAAAATCCCCATGCAATTTCAATGTAAATATGCAATTTCTCGTGGGGAGACTCTGATACAGTTGCAACCCCATGTACACTGGCAACTGACTCTAGATTAGGTAGAATACATGTGGAGATCATCAGAGCTAGCATGTGAACAGACACTAGAAGTGTGGTGCAGACACTAAAAGCAACTAGCAATCCCTTTGGAATGTCATGGCTCATCTGAACTTCTACCATTGCCACCTGTAGGGATGAAAATTACAAAAGTGATTTTGTTTTTACTTTAGTAAATATATCTACAAACATATTGCTAATATTTCTTTATTTCACAATCACATTAAAATATTTTACAGTATAAGCTCCATAATTAATTGAAAGAAGTTGTTTATGTGTAAAGTTATTACAATTTGCATATGCACCCATGCAATGCATGATGAAAGGTTTGTGAAAGTTTACAAGTCACATCAATGAGTGGTAAAGCCATCAAAAGAGAAATTTTCTTTTTCCAAAATATGCCAGTGGCAATATAAAGTTTTTTTCATGCTGAAAAGAAATAACTAACATATGGCTTAAAAACACCTCAGTATAACTTTCTTGAAAGTTTATATAAACAATGTGCATAAAAGAAATCCCTCAAATTACACTGCACAACAAAGTTTTTGCTTCTTGAACACTGTTGGGTGTTCCTTATAGATTTTTGGCTGCTGATCACAAAAATCACATCCAGATTTCCCCATCATGTACCGTTTCATCGAAATCTTTGTTTCACCAGGACATTGCTACAATGATATCAGGGCAACTGGAATCCCTCAATGCTTGCTGACTATTGTTGGACACTGCAACGTGATGCACCAGACATTAAATACAAATGAAAATTAGGAGCAAAACACTTTTAATTACCTTGAACTTAATAGCATATTAGAAACATAAATGCAATTAAATACGTTATTGCCGGTAAACAGTTAACTGTCTATTTCTCAGAGTTCCTACATGATGAAGCAAAACCAAAACTATATTTGTGCATACCCACCAGGTACCTGTCACAATCAGCAAAAACTTTTCAAAAAATTGTTGTGCAGTGTCATTGATGTTATTTGAAAATGAAATGCAATTACAGAACTGATATTTTACTACTCAGGAATAGTTAGTTTCTTCTTTTGTCCTAAATATATTAGTAATGACTGAAAGTACATAGATTGTATGTATACTCCATGTAATTAAAGAAGAAACTGGAGAAATCCCATCAATGCTCCCCCCCCCCATGACCAATATATATTTAACCAGCACTGTAGCTATAAAATCTATGCATTTTAAAAGAAAAATAGCTCCTTGTTGCCATTCCATATCACTCCTAGTTAATTAAACCATATTGGCAGGGCCAAATGCAAGAGCCTAGGAGAAGTTAGAGGATAAACAAACACAGTTTTCTCAAATTATAGTGGGATTTATAACCCTTAAACTCATATGTACATTAACTGATTCTGTCAATGTATCATCTTATTCTCAACTTATGATGGTTAACTCAGTCATACCTCACGACATATTGCTTACTGTATGATGGTTAAATCTGTCATGTCTTAAGTCATGGCAATTACAGTATAATTATTCATTGTCGTTAAAATTTTCCTGTCACGTGACTAGAAGTAAAACCTTTCCTTGCTAAAACTGTCGGTACTTATTAGTTTTAAGATGTGTTTAAATTCTGTTACATTAACGCATCACTTGTACTAGCTATTGTATTTATACAATAAATACAATAAGACTAAGGTTTGATAAGGCTAGGGGATACAAATATAAATCTTGGAAAGGTATGGGTCATCTTCAGTAAATCAGAGCTGTGTGCTCAGTGGTACTTCTTATTGACTGACTGCTAGATTAATTAACTCATTACATTCAATTAATCAATTAGTATATACTATGACCCGCTGAAATACACACTCATACACAAACTACAAAAGGTGTACTCATGTTTCATAACTTTTTCTAACACTGCTTTACCATATCATATTACTCTTTCCTCCCCAAAAAAATAATTTTGCCACAAATTAAAAAATAAATAAATTTGTACATTTCATGCTTGACAAAGGAATTGCTAATGCCCACTAAATAATGCCACACATCCATTCTTGTACTTCTTTTGTTTTTAAGAAAGCAGGACAGTTTTATGGAAGGAGGGTAAATTATATGCAGGCTAAATAACAAGATGTGTAAGAAAACTCTAGAAAAAATTGTTAAAGTTTAAATCTGCATAATGATGAAAAGAACTTGGAAAACAGAAAATAAACAGAACAGTTATGGCTGCAAGGTGATTAAAAAAGATTTATTAGAGCATACAAAGTAAATTAATAGTTTTAAGAGATAAATCTGTTACTTTTAAAGACAAGTTTAGCTGTTATTATTATATTAATTTGGAATAACTGGTTTAAAGTTATTTATTATTAACAGACTTTTTAAAAGAGAGATGGGATGGATTGGCTCCTTAGATTAGGAATGAACTGCATTCATTTGGGAATGAAGACAATATTTGGATGCCAAGACATTGAGTCTATATGGGTTGCAAATAGGGTATAAAGGTAATACTTGGCAGTTGTTATAGGCTACCTGATCAGACAGATGAGAGCAATGCTTAATTAGAGAGATCAGGGTTCTATCTCATATAAGGATACTAATGTGATAATTATAGGTGAGTGCAACATTAAATGCAGTGGTTTTGGGCCTGTATGTAGACAAACAGTGCTACAATTCTTCTGACATATTTGCTTGGTTGAAGTTAAGCATGAATCTACACAATAGATTGTCTGTGCTTTGCCCATCATGAGTATTAAAACTTGGTTTGTAGAGTTGTAACTTCACAGGCATACTGCTGTGTTACTGGGGTTCTTTTCTGAAGTGATCCAGGATGTCTTTCTTCACCAAAAGGTCAGACAGTCAATTGGAGAGGATGCAATTCTAGGTTTAAAGTTAACCACTAATGACAATGTAGTTACAGGAGTTTAAATGGAAGTATACTTAGAGAAGAATGATGAAAGCATGATTAGGTTTTGATATTCTGCTTTTTGTTGATATACAAAGAAATAAAAACTTTAGCTCCCAATTTTTGGAATTTCAATTTTAAGCCATCGGATAAGATATATAAGTGAATTACAGTAAAGAGTTTATATGTTATGCATTATATTTATATGGGAAAATTTTAAAAATAAATAAATTTTATTTCAACATAGGCATGTTCTTAAAAATAGAAAAAGAATAACAGGAAATATTTTAAGCCAAACCAGCTTACCAAAGGTACAAAGAATAAAACCACAGATAAATGCTGCAAGTCTTGAAAAAGTTTAAATTTATAGGAGAAATGAAATACTTATAAAATTACAAGAAAGCTAGTGATTTGGTTTAAAAAAAATTAAGAAACCCCAAAACTAAAACTAACAGTACAATTCAGGTTAAACATAACACTTCTCATCAAATTCTCAAAATCACTAACATTCCATTTTGTAAAAGAGATGAAAAAATTGAAAAAGTCCAGCAAACCTCTGGCCATCAGAATCTTTTAAACACCTAATCCCCATTTTAACACTTTGCTTACATTTAATGTACTTAAAAAAAACATACTAATTTAAAATGTGCACCACAAATGCACAAAGAGAGTAAACTTTAAGAAAAATAAAGATTAAGAGATTTAAATATACTGTTTGGAATCATTGTGAGAACATATGGAAAAATAAAATTTGGATAACAAATCTTTAGAAGAGGGTTTTGATCTATAGTTCTTTTAAAAACTTTGTTTTGTGAGATTAAAATTCAAGTACATATTATTTTCATTGACCTTTTAAGAGGCCTTACTATATTAAGTCTGATAGTATATTACATTGTGTAAGATTCCAAAAGTAAATAAAAATGTGTTTGTGATATTGTTCAAATCATATTCTGTGTGATATGCATTATAAGTATAATATTAAATATTTTCATATTTATTACAGTTTTAACCAAAAAACTGCTTATACTTACTTCACCATGTATTAGTACAGCCATATACAGATATTACATTCAGTTATCAACTATTTCCCTTTCACCAATTAATTTAAATGATGACTGACCAGAACTAATGATGTTATCTATCAGTATATATGTATTTCATCAGTTTTTTATCTATGATAAAAACAGAAGACTCAGAAGGAAGCAAAAAGTAAAATAAAATAAATAAAAGATTAAATTAATACCACTCTGCCTTATTAACTCTGCTTGAGTGGTTATGTTGAAAAGTAAATGACATTTAGTACTACCAGTGGTTAAGATCAAACAAGTCCTAGAAATGTATAAAGCAAATGCAGAATATAAACATGACATTCCTTGATAACTTCAGGAGCACAGTCAGCTGAAGATATTTTTAAAAACGATAACGGAGTTATTACGTTAGTGTGCTAGCTATCACATTCACAGTTAATTTGTGCAATTAAATTATACTAGGACTAAAAGAAAATTTAATCAACATAGTCAACTCAGTTGATTACATTTTTTTTTGTTAGTCCTAGCATTGTTAGAGAGGTGAATATCAATCTGTAATACAGGTCTACAACAATTCACGACGGTGTACGTGTTCAATCTTGTAGCAACATTAAAAGGTAAAATATTTACGTTTTTTATAGTCTACATGGCTTGGGCTTTGAATTACTTCCAGCTAATATGAGATAACTTAAAATAATCCATCAACAAAAAAACAACGTCACAACATGACTAACATATATTACATTGATATATATGTACTTGCATTTCTATTAAAATAACAAACAGCTTAATCCTATCAGTAATCTGTCTTAAGTTTTCATATATCTGTGCATAAAAGTTTGTAAAATTGTAGTTAAATAATACTTGGTAATGTCAGTGTTAGCCAATAAAGTAAACACAATTACCATGGCAAAACCTGACAATAATGCAGAAGTTCGACTGGATGCTTTCAGTTTTGCTCTACTTAAGTGAAGTCGTCTCCACGATAAGGCGTTCATCATGTTTTCAGGTTTACTCATTTCTTTCATGAAGGATTGAAAGGCGAACTCGCGGAAAACATAGGGATTAATGCCCGTGTCTTCAACCCCTTGCCGGTAAAAAGGGTCATTTCCTGGAACAGTTGAATGAGATATCATTGATTTCTTATGTCAATAGATACATAGAAATAAATTGTAAGTATGGTTAGAAAACCTTTGGCACGCAATATGTTATTTCCAGGAATAACAAATATGCAAAATAGACTCAACTAATTAGGGTTGTACTGGAAATGGAATAGGAAACTGTAGCACTAGTGACAGTTAGTAACGTAAAGTGTAACAACCAAAAGGAATCTGACGACATCTACAGACATTTTCGAGCAAAATGCAGAGAAAGAGATATGGCGGCATGATATACTATCACTCGCCAGGCTAAGATAATTAATTGGCTTGGTTACAGACTTTTGGTATCTTCACATAGGTTAAATAGCTTCATTACAGATATATTAATATCCATATACATCATTATCAATCAGTTTTAAACTACATACAACATATACTTCTTCATGTAGGCCTTCTTCTCGATCTATAAGAATCAAACCAATGCTAATAATAGATGCAACTTCACGACATCTAGTGCACTGTTAAAAAATATATATATTTAAATATAAGGTTGTTATTTGATTTGTATACAGTTTTTGACAAAGTATTAGGTTGAGGAATAATTCGTGAGCGTTTTTAAATAATTTCATTCAAGCATTACATGCAAGACTATACAATGCTTCAATGCATGGACACATTACACCCAAAATATTTATTATGATACTTTATTTCATGTAATACCTAGGTATATAGTATCCATTGTTTTAAACGAAATAGACCCGGCATGGCCTAGCGCGTAAGGCGTGCGACTCGTAATCGCGCTAAACATGCTCGCCCTCCCAGCCGTGGGGGTGTATAATGTAACGGTCAATCCCACTATTCGTTGGTAAAAGAGTAGCCCAAGAGTTGGCGGTGGGTGGTGATGACTAGCTGCCTTCCCTCTAGTCTTACACTGCTAAATTAGGGACGGCTAGCACAGATAGCCCTCGAGTAGCTTTGTGCGAAATTCCCAAACAAATTTAAACGAAATTGCAAGAAATTAGTCAACAATAAAATCTTCGTTGTTGTTGATAACTTCCTCCAATCGTTCAATAAGTTTCTCAATGCCTCGGCGATAAAAGTCTTTCGGTCTTGACTCAAAGAATTCGTCCAACCAAGCGCTCAATTCCACTTCATTATTGAACGATACGCCGCACAATGCATTCGAAAGAGATGAAAATCTGATGGCGCCAAGTCTGGCGAATATGGGGGGTGAGGCAACACTTCCCATTTAAGTTCTTGAATCGCTGCTTTGGTCATATTGGCGATGTGAGGACGAGCGTTGTCGTGCTGCAGAAGAACGCTGAATTGCTTCGTTAAGTCGGTGCAGTTGTTTAACGTTGAGCTCCGCATTAACTGTTTGGTTGCGCCCAAGCAGTTTGTGATGGATTATGCCTTCCCAGTTCCACCATACACACAACATAGTCTTTCGAGGATGGAGGTCTTGTTTTGCTCGAGGAGTCGCTTTTTTGTCGGGGCTGAGCCATTCTTTACGCTGCTTCATATTGATGTACAGGCACCATTTTTCATCGCCAGTGACGATGCGGTAAAGAAAGCGCTCCTTGTGACCATGTGTTGAGCGATGTCGAGCAAGCAAACTGGCGGCATTTGTGATGCGCTGATTTCTATTCTTTTCGCTCAAACAGTGTGGCGCCGAGTTTCTGAGCCTTGCCCATTGAATGAAGGTGGTTCACCACAGTTTTTTGATCACAATCCATCTGCTCCGCTAATTCTCTAGTCGTGTGACGTGGAGAGCTCTTCATCAAACACAGTGTGTGACCCGTCCTTCAGATCAAAATTACCATTTTTAAAGCGTGAAAACCAACGGCGGGCGGTACTTTCAGGCATTGCTCCTTTGCCATACACAGAACAGATCTCACGAGCAGCTTCGGCGGCGTTAACACCTCGTTTAAATGCGAAAAGCAGATGGTGTCGAAAATGCTCGATTTTGTCCACTTGACATTCCATTTAATGAGCTGAAAATGAAAGCAAAAATTAAAGACATATGAAAATCAAACACACCATCTATTAGAGCAAAAAATTATCTACCAAATGACATGAAATATTTTGCAAAAGCGTTTCATTTATGAATATATTTTTTTAACTTGAAAAAACGCTCACGAATTATTCCTCAACCCAATATTTCATACTGCCCGGTATACTTTCGTACAGTGTAATATTTAAAAATCTATTTATCCACTGTTCGAGTTAAACTAAAAAATATAGCTTTGTGTAATTCAAAAATAAAAGTTTTATAGGGAACATAAATAAGGGTTGAAATTTTGAAGCTTTTGTAGATTTCAAATGCTGGGATGCTAACCTAGATGGCCCGGTATGGCCAGGTGGTTGAGGCATTCGACTCGTAATCTGAGGGTCGCGGGTTCGAATCCCCCTCACACCAAACATGCCCACCCTTTCAACGTGATGGTCAATCCCACTATTCGTTGGTAAAAGAGTAGCCCAAGAGTTGGCTGTGGGTAGTGATGACTAGCTGCCTTCCCTTTAGTCTTACACTGCTAAATTAAAAACGGCTAGCGCAGATATCCCTTGACTAGCTTTGCGCGAAATTCAAAAAACAAACAAACTGACCGAGATCCTAACCTTTACATTTATTTCTGTGACAGATTTACTGTTATATATTTACTTTAATATCGACGTTTGTATAAGTTAAACTTATGTGTAGAAATGCATGTGATTTATATTTTTAAATTTGTATTGTGAAATTCCCGTCCATTCACTAAATTTGTAAAAGATTCTCGAGTGTAATAATCAACAATGTATGTAAATACTAGTATTGTTGCTTTAGCTGAATGTTCTAGAAACTCTTCTTTCAAGCTTATAAAATTAATCAACACAACGCACGAAGGGACACTATATTTTTGTCAGTTTGATGCATTTGATATGCTACAAACCTTGGAAGCTATAACTGTGATTAACACTCAGTAATCCGAAAGCTACAGATATTTGACCAGGTACGTTTATGGATTTCGAACATTAGAAACCGTTTAACTTCAGCGGATTACTATCGAACGCTAGTATTTTTACGAAGACATTATATAACTTCAGCGGTGAACAATTCACGTGTGATCAGTGAATAGCTAGCTAGCTTCTCGTTGAGTAAATTGTACCTACTTAAGCATTTTGAGCAATCATATGTATCAAGGAGAAGAATTATGTATATTCACAAAAGTATATACAATAATTATTTGACGACGATTGCCTAAGAGGAGAGACATTTTGAGAAAAGTTCCTGCCTGTCTGTTTATTCCAACTACAAGCGACATTATCAGGGTAATGAAAATTTTTATGAAAGCCTCATTAGAAAGACGGAACTGAGAGTGCCCTCGACAGACTAGCATCATCAGAGCATGGAAGAAGCTACTGCGAATATTTACATTATAATGCACAAATCTACCAAAAAAAGGAAGTAAGTCGGGACTTTGAAGTAGTGTCCATGTCAAAAGTGCGTATATGGATACAAGTGAAGAGGTTGCCAATTCTCCGAGTTCATCTGCATCCAATAAACAAGGGGCTTTGTTTTTGTTGTTGAGTATTATGAAACAATCAAAGAAAAATAACGAATTAAGTGACAGAACTACCTGAGGGTAGTTGTGTATTTTATTTGGAAGATTGTAAGAATACCATAAAGAGTTTGTATAAAAACTTATGTTTGAATCAGTTCTTCTTGAGCTCAAAGAAATTATTTTCTGAGCTGAATTAAGTCACAGCCATCGCCAGCTTAATATTTGAAGAACAGTTATGATCACTAAGACTATGAACTCACCCAACGTTTCTCGCCTAAACTCTCTGTAAGCAACTTATTGTCATTTTTCTTTACATCGGATAACAAAGTCAAAATACAGTTGAGTTGATATAATGTAATGACTCAGGGAGGTTATGAAAAATATTCTTAAAGAACGTTTTGCTGGATTATACTAAAGAAGTTTAGAATTTTCTTAGTTTAATCAAAGTACTTGACATTGATTCTAACCTGGCATATCTTGAAAGGCATATTAAAAGTCCTTTGTGTGAATCTTTGTCTCAAAGTCGGATTCTTTACTTTAACTGTGAATTTCTCGAGTTAATGCTTGTGTGCTCCATTCGCTCAATGCGTCCCTCATTTAATATAAATAAAAAGTGTGACAGACAGAATTAGTCGAAACACCAATAGCTTAGCCTACCTACTCGGTCCGTCTGTTATACTACATCAATTCAGAACTGATTTGGCCGTAGTGAGCCCTCAAAAAGATATCAAGGAAGTTCTGTATTGGATAGAAGGCTCAAAATTGTTTGTAAGTTTGTAAAACCTTTGTATATAAATCATTATTTGTAATGACCATTATTATAAAGGGTATATTGTTTGTATATTAAAATATATTTGTATTGAGAAAGAAAATTGTGTGTATCAATCTTGTCGGTAAATATCATAAAAGTGATACATATCGACACTCAATTAACTTCTAAACCCAAATTACAACTTAACCGAGTTTTAGACTGTATTAAATCGTAATAAGTGATATAAGAAATCAAAGAGGCGTCCTAGATAAATTATAATACGTAACATTACGTTGTATATTATCTTAATCAAAAGTAGTTAAAATATCTGGCGATATATCCATCTAGGGACTGGTTTGTGTGATTTTATATCACAATAAATCTGATGATACTTTTTGCCACAATATATATGTCGTGCCTATATGTATCGAATATAAGTGCCATGAAAAAATCTCCGTTTAAATTAAAGAATATATATATTTCTTCACAGACATTATTCTGTATTTCGCATTTCAAAGGTCTTGTTTTTTAGCTGTTGGCATTGTAAATGTTTTATTTATAAATCCTAATACAAAAGTTGGATAATCTTCTTATAATGTTTGCTTTTTTTTTTTTCGGGTTATGCTTTGATCAAATAGATTGAAATCTAAAGGGTATAATTAATTACTCATCAATCATTGAAAGCACTAGCCAGAATCTAAATTTTCCGAGTTCCAATTCGTACAGCAAATTTGGGTGCCTTTTGATAAAATAAACAAAGATTTGTTGTTGTGGTGTTCTGCAATGGGATAAAGAGGTTTCAGGATTACCAATCTTCCTGATAAAAATTCATAAAAGATTTGTTGTCGCTGCGGTTTGTAATGGGATACAGAGATCCAGAGCAGCCACTATCCCCTGATAAGTACATGCGACATATTTGTTGTTTTTTGACTTATAATGGAATACAAAGGTTCGGTGTCACCTGTTTTCGTAATTATAAAACAACCATACATATAGGTTGCCGAACTATTTTTATTTTCTTTTTGGCTGAAAACGTTTGTAACATAAATTGTGAACATGCCCATTTAAAAGTAATCTTTGGTTGACAAATAGTAGCAAACTAAAGCTCCGGACCCTTTGTTGGGTTTGGAAAAACAAAGAATCAACTTAGCACCAGGTATGTCTTCTCAAAACTGAATGAGAAGAAAAGGTTCATAATATCAATGTTAATATGAACCTAGCTTATAAAGACACTAATGAAACTAACAACATCATGAAATACATCATGAACATGCTTTGTCATAATATTCTTTTTTCTACAAAATCAATTATAAATAAAGGTAATAATAAACTGTAAGATATCACGTAAGTAATGCTCACGAAAGATATGTCGTTTGTAGTATTGACAGAATTTTATGATTATTATTATTAATTATAATCTTCTTTCGTTTTCGTGTTAAGTTATTGCACTCTTTCACTAATATTGTGTTTATATAACCCATCCACTGGTTTAACTAAAACTTTGAATAACTCTTCAAATAACTTATTAAAACACTAACTACGTTGATTACAATACATTCAGCATTCGAGAGAGTTGAATATCATTCATAAAATAGCTCAACATTTTAAAAAGTAACAACAGCAGATGTGATTCTAAAATGCTCGTTTTAATCTATTGCTTATAATTGTTAAGAGATGGCGCAGCTTGTCAACTTTTCGCAGCCTTGGAATAAGAACTAAGCACAGAAAAATACTGCCAAATAAACTTTTTGTTTAACTGGGAAGAAAACTCTATATTGTTTTTGATGAAATATTTTACTATTTACTTCCTTTGATTTGTACATAATAAAGCGTTTAGAAGTAATGCATATAAATGTATCTGTACATATTACAGATTATTATTCTATTATACATTACCTGGCTCCTTTACTACATCCTACCCAATTTTGTTTTGAACTACTTTCTTTATTAACGCCGTGCATTGGATGTAGCATAGACTCTATAAGATGCAACAAGGAGACACTGCAGCTCAATGTCATACAAAGGTTGAGCGGTAAGCACGAAGGTTTTATAACAGAAAAATTCAGGTTTCGATCCATGTACAAAAACAGTGCAGATAACTCATTTTCCAGCTGTGTGCTTAACGACAAACACTGTCGTATTATCACATCGAAAATTTATTTCAATTGTTAAATGTTTTTCTGAATAAAATGTCCTTTGTTATTATTATTGGCAACAGTATCAATAGCCAAGACAGAAAAGATCTAGAAAATGTCTATTGGTCTCGGGTGTTATTTCAATACGATAGATTCATTGGTGCTAAGCACCGAAGTGAAACTTTTATAGGCCTCAGCACCTTTACAATAAATACACAATACACATGCTAAAATATTCTTATTATTTAAATATTTGCTGTAAGGTTTAGAATATGTTGAATCTTGTATAAAAGTATCGCATCTCATCGGAAAAAAATAATTATGCTCACTAAGGACTTTGTTTATTCCAAAAATCATCTCTTACCAATGAACAATACGAAGACTTTCATATTCTTTATAAACAGTTTTTATATAGTACATTTATTATATACTGAAGAAAAATTTATGATTTGTTTTGAATTTTGCGCTAAGCTACATGAGGGCTATCTGCGCTATCCGTCCCTAATTTAGGGTTAATAAATTGTTCTTGTCATTACCACCAACGGTCAACTCTTGGGCTACTCTTTTACCAACTAATAATGAGATTGATCGTCATGTTAGAACGCCCTCACGGCTGAAAGGATGGGCATGTTTGGTCTGACGGGGATTCGAATTTACGACCCTCACATTACGAGTCGCTCGCCGGGCCTGATATTTATGAACTCGTAAACTTTTTAACTAGCAAGTGCTTTCAGATATATAAATTAATTGCTTTACTGTTTTTCAATATGTTTTTTAATAAAGTTTGTTCCGCAAGAAACACTTCATTAAAATAATTATTGTTATTCTAAAAATACTGAACTCTTCAAGTAAATGTTCTTAAGAGTAAGCTATTATTGGATTAATCTTTTTGGTTTCGACGTAAGGAACGTCAGATATAGTTTATTAATTACAAGGATAAAATATTTAAACATAAAATTTCCATTGAACGAATTGTTTGTTCGAAACTTCTAATATACATTTCACATTATATATACCAGTCTTTTGAACACATATATTCGAAAAATGTGTACAACAGACATTTCCAACGCTTTGTTTTACACAGCAAGATAAAAATTGTTTTAATATTGAAGTTGCAATACCTATTTGTATCTATTAAAACGAAATCATTTATTGGTACCAATTCCGCAAGTTAATGTCTAACTCATGTGATGTCTTATGTAATGTAACACGATTTGATGAAATCGTTTTTCACTCGCACGTTATCAATTGTATTAAAAGAAAAAAAAAACATAATATATTATTATTTTTCTCTCAAATTAACAGTGCATCGTTGAAATTGAAAATAATTACACTATGTAACACAAATTTTGTTCCTGGATAATATGTGTTATTTCTTAATTACTTATGTTGTAAAAGCACAAATAATGGCCATTATTCCCTTCAAACTTTGCTTTTGGGACCTGGATAATGAAATTTAGAAATTAACCTATTTTCTCTATAAAAAAGGGCAAATTGTACATTTTTATTTACATAAGGTCTGAATAAAACAACATATGAATCAAGATTTATATGTATTTATACTAAAGTTATACAAAAATGTTTAGAAGTGAGTAGTTTTTCGAGATTTTCGACTGTGATGTAAATCACTTTTACGTAACAGCTCCCAAATATAGTCTCCTATCACGTTTTTGTTATACGCTCCCAGGTCACAAAAGCAAAGTTTGAAGAGAAAAATAGGTCTTTTCCATTTACTTTAGGCATAAGCAATTGGGAAATAACACAAGAACAAAAAAAAAGTAAAAATTTTGTTACGCAGTGTTATTCTAGCTTTTGCTTTGATTTTGATCTGTTACTCATCGTTTTTTATTTATATATTCTAAAGCACATTCTGAGATATTTTTTTTTTATAAAAAACAGGCATAAATGGAACATTTATTTATTTATACGTGATACTTTGTGGCAATACATAAAGTAATCTGACTCAGGAGTGCAGCTGTAAAAATTTGTAATAAGCGAAAAAAACATCAACTTTGAATTTGATCAAAAGGTAGCGCTACGAGCTTAAATAACTTAGGCTTATTTCAATTAATCCTCAAGTCTTGCATTTTTTTTTGACAGTAAATAAACAAAATTACTGATAATTATATATATACTTTAGAGAGACAAAACTGTATAAATATGATTTTGATTTGACTACCAGCGCAGTGTGGATCAAAAACACTTTCCAAAACAAGAGATTCTTAAAGATTTAAATGAAAAATTTGGCATATTATTATTTATAACTGATCTATACTGAAAAGCACTCTAAGTACGGAATCACTCATTTGATGCAAAATTTAGAACTATTTAACTTCATCAAATTGTGTCTGATCTCTACATTCAAACCTTTATGTATATGTGTATCTTGTAAGTCAAAAAACAATAACTACTGTAACACTGATATTGAGGAATAGGAGTGCCACGAATTGAAAAAAATCTTTCTTGTTTTATCTCAAAGACGCACATTAAACTTTTTGAACTCTGTTACCCGAGTGGAATGAAAGGGAAGGAAAATAAATCAAATGTTTAAATGTAAAGAGATATTTATTGGACCTTCATAAAAAAACTGTGATATATTTTTATCAAAAGTCAAGGAAGTAGAAAGAAAAACGTTTTTTAAAAAATAGAAAATAACAATAAAAACGTTGTTTTTCTAAAGTTAGCGAAACAGAAGTTAATAGACACTCATTCGACTTAGATATTGTTAAGCACAAAGGTGTACAATGGGTTGTCTGTGTTCTGTCCACCAGAAGTTTTGCAACCTGATTTTTAGCGTCGTAAGCCTGCAGACTTACCGCTGAGACATAAAAACATCTGAATCTGAATACAATTTGAAGGTTAAAGTCATAGTTTCATATGATTAAATTATAATTTCATTATTACTTGTTTAAGGACAATCTTTAGTCTTTAGTTAACAGTGTCAGTTACACACAAATTGTTAAATAGCCCCAGAAAGTCATCTTTGTTGCAGCTTAAATGTTAGTGAAGCATCGAAAGGAAATATGTTAATATGATTTTTCTTGTCTTCTTTCATTCATTGATTTCGAATTAGAACTAGTAATAAACAGGGGTCTAATATTTCTTAATTTCACCACAAACTCGTATACATAAATACACTGTCGCTTGGTGGTTTAAGTTTGGTCGTTACTGAGTACATGGCTACACAACGAGCAATCAGTGCTATGCTCACCATAGGTTACGAAATCCCCTTTTTGCGATGCAACTTACTGTTGTGTCACTATGGGTGGGGAGCTTTCAACTGTAATTCTGAGGACTTATAATTCTAAATATTGGGTGCCAATACCAGCGGTTATTAGCGCACGGATAACTCATTTTGTAGTTTTGTGCTTAATAGGAAAATAAAAATAAATATACAAATACATAACAAATGATAAAACAACAAGCGACAGAAATAAACACTGATAAAAAACGAAACATCCAGTGAATTTTGTATACCTGTGTGTAATAGTTTGATTCATAAAAAAATCAACTATCAAAGGTATAATAATATATTATGTTATAATGATTTAAAATAAACACATGGTAAACAAATGTTTGAATTGTAAAGTTTGATTAATTAAAACTTTTGTGTTTTGAATTAAGCACAAAGGTACACAATGGGCTATCTATACTCTGCTCACCACGGGTGTTGAAACCCGGATTTTAGCATTATATGTCCGCAGACATACCACTGAGCCACTGGGGGGTTAATTAAAAACACTTTTTTTTAATATCAAAGGTATAATTATATCTTGTGTTATAATGGTTTGTTATAAAATACGTGGTAAACAAATGTTTGAATCATCAAGTTTTGATTAATTAAAAAAAAATTTTTTATATCAAAGGTATAATTGCATCTTGTGTTATAATGGTTTTTTTTATAAAACACGTGGTAAACAAATGTTTGGATTGTTATTTCTATTTCATAGATGGATGTAGCCTAACGGTCAACCTGTTAACTGACGATCTAAAAGTCCGTGGGTCGTATTCCATTGCCGCAATATTGCGTAGAAAAAGAGTGACAGCCTACACTCACAGTTGAACTAGAATGTCCCAGGAATAGGCGGCAGATACCTTCCCTGTTGTCTATCATTTCCAAATTAGAGACGACTAGCGCATATAGTGATCATGGTACTTATATTGAAACAGACAAACATTTTAAAAAACGTATTGGAAGAGTTTTTGTTTTGATAGTGTTTTCCTAACTATTTTGATAAGCTTTTTTTGAGCTTCACTTTCGTATCTTCTCACCTATCTCCTCTCACTATATCTGAAAATATTGGATTCTTATCCATTCTTGTTCAGAATTACTACTAACCCTACAAGTTTTTGATTTTCTCTGTTTGTGTCATGAAGCGCAATAAATATAAAGCCACAGATTGAATGAACCAGAATGATTTGAAAAAGCTGTCAGTGATTTATTTACTTACTTCCTCTAGTATTTTATGTCCTTGTTTGTAGTTGAGCACAAATCTACCCACCAAAGCTCTGCCCACCACGGGTATCGAAACCCGGTCTCTAGTGTTAGAAGCCTGCAGGCATTCCGCTGTGCCACAGAAGGGAGAGTATTTTTTGTCAGTTTCATTCTTAGTTCTAGGACCTTAAGAATGAACATGACGTTTCTTAGATAACCAAAGTATAAAAACAAAACCCACCAAACTAAACCACTCAAATGTACCGCTAATCTATTGGTCATTTACAAATCACGAGACTTGCATTGTAGATTAATTACCCTCGTAGCAACTAACGTCTACGAAACACCAGAGACATATATAAAAAAGATGAACCATGAAATCGCTTTTTAACAGCTGTGAGAATACAACACACTTAAAATATTTGTTTCTCTTATTAATTCACTGTAATATATTTTGGGTCACTTATAAAAACAATTGTTTTTAAAAGATAAGCATATTTTACAAACCGTAATACATTAATATTGAATATTTTATATTAAAAATAGCAAACGTAACGACCTAGAAAAGTAACAAAAAATAGTAACTTCATTAAAAAAATATTTTCTCTTTTAGTTTTCTTGTTGCTAAGTTAATGAATATTACCTAGAAATGTTTTGTTTGAAATTAAGCATAACGATACCTAACGGGCTATCTGTGTTTTACCAGGTATCGAAACCCGATTTCTAGTGCCGTAAATCTGCAGACATATCGCTGGGCCCGTGGAGGGTTACCTAGAAATAGCTCCGACGAAATAATTTGCTTAAACTAATCATCGTCACTGCGCTATGTATCGATATGTACAAAATTCTTATAGTTTACCAATCTACTATTTTATTACTTATATTCATGGACATGAATGAGCTTTGAAATTTTATTTTTATATTACAATCTATTTCTTACATTTTCAATATTTCGTATGTTATTGCAAACGGTCTTAAAAAGCCAGTCGATAGCTAAGATGGTTTCCATACTCCTATAGTAATAATAATATAGTTAAAACTCCCCTGTCAACAGCCTCGGAAAACACACGCCCTTGAAATGTCCCAAAAGTCACGAGATGCCGCCAAGAGCTCTTGCAAAACGCGCCAGTAGCACGTAAGTCAAGTAACTTGAACTATTCAGTACGCGTAGAAACTAAGGTCAAATCGTTAACTTCTCACAGTATCATTCATAGGCCTGACGGAAATGACAACAGACCAGATGGTGTCCTCACGTGCTCTTTTAACTTCCCGAACGAATCACAGCTCTCTATAGGAAGGATCTTTCCGCATGGCGACAACCTCACCGTGCAAGTGTTTTTTGTTTGTTTAACCCTCAGGTCTAATATTTAAATATATTTATTTTTTGTCGGTGACATGAAGATTCTTTTTACCAGAGGTTGATTTATTAATTTTAAGCTGTACAGTCGACGTGTTTCGAAGGAGTAACTTTTTCACGAACCTGTAATATTTTCTCCCAAGTTTTGCGAAGAAATATTATTGTTTTATACTTATTGTGGTTTTCTGATATGTTGAGGGACCAATTTATATTCTGGCAACATTAAAAAAGAAACAATAAATGTCAGAAATCTTTTAAACTTTTTTTTTTTACTTGACAGTCAATGAAAATCAAGTCTATATAGTTTTTCTTATTTGTATACGTTTCTAAATGTTGTATCTATGACAAAGTTAAGCTTCGAAATATATACATATACATACTTATCTGTTTAAGTTACGCTTTTTTAATCAGTTTAACAATTAAGTTATCGTACTCTGTTTTCAATATAAGTCACGGTACTGTTTTCAGAATCATATAACTACAGATACTGAATATATGATATTTTTGTTTAAGTTCGAGCCACTTCTGTTTTGCTTCATGATGCTCTTACATATTTCTACAAGAAAATTGTTATTACTGAATTTCATGTAAAGCTACACGAGGGCTATCTGCTCTAGTTGTAATTTAGCAGCGTTAAGACGAGAGGTGAAAGACTAGTCCAAGAGTTGGCGTCATATTATAATACTCCCACGGCTGAAAAGGCAAACATGTTTGGTGTAATGTGAATTCAAAACCCACGACTCGCCAGATCACGAGTCGAGCGCCCAACCACCTGGCCATGCCGAGTTCCTACAACAAAACAATAAATATTAATTATAATAAATTGTAATATAAATATTATAAATATATATTTTAAAATTTTATCATGGTAAAAATTATTCACGAGATTTGTATAGTTAAAACAGATTGAGAGTATTCGTACAAAGAGAAACAAGAATTTGGTTAGTTGGTTCGAATTTTGGACAAAGTTACACGAGGACTATCTGTGCTAGCCGTCTCTAATTCAGTAGTGATAGACTAGCCAACACCGTCCATCACCAACTCTTAGGCCACTCTTTTACTAACCAATAATGGTACTGACCGTCACATTATAAAGCCCTTAGGAATGAAAAAACAGACACGTTCTGTGACGGAATTCGAACCTCCGGCAAGTAGATTATGAGCCGAGCTCCGTAATCATTGAGCCATGACAGGTTCCGATAAACAAGAGCTGCTTGCACATAGTCACTTTTAAATTTGAACTGATAGACTACGAGAAAAGAGGTAGCCTGTTAAAAACAACGACAATCACAACAAAATAAATAGTCAAACCTTTGGTTTTTCTTGTTTGACCGAAAAGTAGGCTTCAACCTTCAATCTTACAACGCACACACTGCTTAAAGTGCATAACAATTTTTTTTTTTACAAACAACGGGATGCTAGTGATGAACATCGGATCCTCAGATTCACAGTTTCGAGCAAATGTGTTAACTGTTAAGCCACGAAATACAGGTTTTAAAATTGTAAAAAATAAATATCCATTAATATCTTGCCCAAATAACATGTTAACATATGGTTTCCATAGAGAAAAAAAAGTGATTCGTAGAAGGGTTGAATGATTAGAAAATTAAGTACCTTTCGTGTATTCGATCAAGCTTTACAAAAATACATTTGAAGATAAAATTGTAATGGGCTTCTTCCCACAGAAATGCCCCCGTCCCCATTCCATGGCACAACGGTATGTCTGCGGGCTCACACCGCTAGAAACCAGGGTTTCGATGGTGTGTAGAGCACAGATATCCCACTATGGAGCTTTGTACTTTATTCCAAACATTTATCACATCAAAGAAATGATTGATTGATTTATTATTTATGTAATTTTTCATTGTTTAATTACTTAATTAATTGTAACCGTGAAAGTTTTAAACCACATGTTCTCTAATTAGATTTTCAAAACGTTCTTCAGGATCAGAACTTTGAACTCACGTGTATAAAAAGAAGAATAAGCCAGTTTTTACTCCATCTCAAGCCATTAGTCTTGCCCTAAAGTGACAAGAGACTTTTCATCTGATAAAACTGCCAGATTATATGCCCATAAGCTTAACGTACGAGGTGAAGGACCAGGTAGTTTGACTGTTTGGCACATTTTTTTAATTTTTTTAAGGAGATGAGAAACAGATTAAAAGAAGCAAAGTACCCTTGGATGTATCTTGTTTAAACTCGTGATAAATGTACTTGTAAAATTAAGACTTATGGAATGATAACTTCTTCTCTCTTTCTCTTTTTTACTGAAATCTACTATAACGCACGAATTATTGGATAATTCCATGCTTCGCTGTGTAAGGTTTTCTTCACTTTAAGACTTGTTGTCTCATAATTATCGACTGAAATAAGGCGTGTTTTAGTTAAAACTTTTTTAATTTCTTGTAACTTTGCCAGACAAACGAACTTTCATTTGAAGCGAAATGATTCAGTCACAGCGATGTACATTATAATAGGCCAGTAAAACTTATGTGATTGAAATTTTTTTGTTATTTTATTTTTGTTATAATATGACACTAAAAAAACGCTAACAACACTGCACAACAAAGTTTTTGCTTCTTGAACACTGTTGGGTGTTCCTCATAGATTTTTGGCTGCTGATCACAAAAATCACATCCAAATTTGCCCATCAGGTATCGTTTCATCGAAATCTTCAGTTTCACCAGGACATTGCTACAATGGAAAAAACGATATCAGGGCAACTGGAACCCCTCAATGCTTGCTGACTACTGTTGGACACTGCAACGTGATGCACCGGACATTGAATACAAACAAAAATCAGGAGCAAAACACTTTTAATTATGTTGAACTTAATAGCATATTAGAAACATAAACGCAATTAAATACGTTATTGCCGGTAAACAGTTAACTGTCTATTTCTCAGAGTTCCTATTTGTGCATACCCACCAGGTATCACAATCAGCAAAAATTTTCAGGAAGCAAACCTTTTAAAAAAAATTGTTGTGCAGTGCAATCGGGTTTCGATACCCGTTGTGACCATTGTGTAGTTTTGCACTTCACTACAAAAACAAAACAAAACTGATATAACACATATAACTAATAAATAAAACACTCCGCCAGATGTCTTAGAGACAGATTAATGCACAATATGTAATTATAATTATACAAATAAAACATCTGTGTCACTTAGAGGATAAATAGATGTTTGTGATTATAATAACAAAATTTATGAAACAGTTTTATTTCAGGATATACTAAAATAACCTATAATGTATTAGTGACTTAATTGTGATAAAGTGCATGTCATCTCTACTTGAGTAACAGACAAGATAATAAATATTAATCATTTTATCAATATCACAGTTTTCATGAAATATACACCATTTGTGTTCTACGTTTCGTCTTGGTTACAAAAAATAATTTACAGCGCATAAAGTGATCATATTAACACATCATAGCTTGTCATTTATCTGATCTTTTCCAAGTGCAGTTTTAGTGAAAGTATTCCGAAAACATTAAACTGAAGTACAACAATAATAGAACTAGGTTAATTGACATAACATGCAAAGAAACAATTGTCTTGCTGTCTGTGGAAAACTTTAAAAACACTTTGTTTCATTTCTTTTTTTTTGTCTGAAATGTTAAGAATAATAATGCATATTTCTTTTCACTGTTTATTTGTTTTATACTTTTGGGTATTTAGTAGCTTAATTATTGAAGTAAGTCACTAGGCATCATATGTGTTACCACCAAGTATCATTTTCGTGTTTAGTTTCACGTCTACCAGCTGAGCTTTAAATCTGTATTTTTTAATGGCCTTTGCATGTTTATTGTTTAAAATGTTTTGTAAAGTTTTTCAACCCCTTTTTCTAAATTTTTGTGCATTTAAAGATTAAAATCCATCATTAACCTAGCGGCCTAAATAAGAAATATAATGCACCAGCCACCAAGAATAAAGACCTTTAATTTGAAAGGCTTAGCAACAGAAAATGAAAAAAAAAAAAAAAAACAAAAAGCAAACTCGATAAAGTAAACGTAATATATGTTTTCTTCTAGCACGTAATGGTGAAGTTACCTGAACTGTTGCTCTAGGGTCGTTCGTTGTCCTAGCACGCAGCCACGGGGAAACCCTAAATTTACTGGTGAAGGAGTTGATTCCCATGACATATAAAGCCCTTACTGAGAGGACGAGGTACCATCAAAATTAGCATGATCAAAATCGGATTGAGAGGACGAGGAGAAAGAAGAAATGAGAGAAATCAGATTTAATATAACTGATCGAATGCTACTGTTACCATTGATCGAATGCCACTGTTACCATTGATCGAATGCCACTGTTACTGTTGATCGAATGCCACTGTTATCACTACGTTCTGAAACTTTCAAACTGCGAACTCAATCTACCTTAGACATTAAAAGATAGAGTGGCTACAGGTACCATAAGTAATACTATTCATAATTTTATAGAACATACATGTTAATCAGTATAATATTAAAATACAAAAATATGAAGTGTTCAAGTTTTTATTTACATATCATTCTATTATCTATAATCCATTTTGATGTAATCCGTTATATATATGTATGACTAACATAAAACATGAATTGAATTATCAATGAAATAAAAGCACATATATACACATATTGTTACATGCACAATATGCTATTTCTTGTATAATTCAATGTAGAGATTAATGTAACTTAACATTGCAACAAATATTGATTTGATTTTGTATGAAATGTTTTGTTTTAGTTGCAGAAGATCTATATATGTGTTGGTTAGTTTCTCTCTCTATATTATGTAGACATGTTATTCTTTTGGTATCTGATTCTTGGCCTGTAACTTTAACAGCAGGTGATCATCGAGAGTTTACTGCAAAAGCGGTAGTCTTCGTCATGTGGCTGTAATTATTTTTGTCCATTCAGAATACTCAGTGATACATATGTTTATACGTCGTTGCGTTTCATCCATGGACACCAATGATTTTCCTTTCAACATTTCGAATAGTAATAGTTGCTTCTGAATATTATTTTCTTGTTATGTTTATTCACAATACTCTTGAATTGTTCTTCTAGACTCGGGGGTCACAAACTATGGGAACATTCACCCCCTCCTATTAATATATCTGAAAGTACAAGTTTAAAACTTAAGAAAATTTCAACAACTTTCTTTAAAATATCACTTTTATCAAGCAATATTGTAATAGCAATTAACAGTGCAAGGGGGCGCAACAAAACGTGTGCTTATAAAGGGGAGAACGCCATAGAAAAAGTTCCCACACCATTGTTTTAGACAGGTAATTTAAGAATAAACTGCCCTTTTTTAATTTCTATTCTTAGAACGAAGCTGTTACTTCTGTGCTACAGTTCGTTTTTGACAATAGCATTTGTACATGTTATCCCTTTACTACAGATGATTTATTAGATCTGTTGTTCAAATATTCTGTGTTTATTTTTCAATATTTGGCTGATGTTGGCAGATACTAATAGTACTCTGTTATTGGAATCTTTCCAAGTTTTTTACGTGTGTTATCCTCTGTTGGAGACTAAATTAGATGCGAGCTGTTCCATTGCCTTTGGCAGGTAATGGAAAGAATTCTAACTTATGAACCATGTTATTGTTCTTCGCACACCTCCTGGTCGAATGCCAACTGCAATGTTTTGGTGGCTGAATATTTCATGGCTCATAAAAACAAATAAGGTCACTGGTGTATTTTATATGATCGTTTGTTTCTCCCGTAGTTGTGACGGATGTTATAAATATACACGCGGCTGCAAAAGAGCTCTTGTCCCATTTAGACGACTGCCTAAATAATCCTTAGCAAAATTAGGTACGTAAGTTCTCAAAAATCTAATTTCTTGTGTAGTTGGAGCTACATGGTCCCTCTAGTTTCCCCCTTTTCTACTCCCCTCCTGCCTTCCCTTTTTTCTTTCTGTAACTAGCCTATATCAGTCTTTTAGCTCCCAATCACTCAGCGGTAAGTCTAAACTTTTAAAGGCTCATAACGCTAAAACTCTTGTTTCGATACTTGTAGTTGGCAGATCACAGATAGCTCATTGTGTAGCTATGTGTTTAACTACTAACAAACAATATTTTAATCAGATTTTTTAACATTGAAAGTTAAAACCTTGTTCATTGAAACAGCCTTTAATTTTTAAACATTCCAAACTTTGTAATAAAACATGATGAATAAAAAAAATTATTAATGATGTTGACACAAAGTTCAGTGATCATAAAGACATTCAACTTAATGTTCGATTGTTCAAGAAGAGAGAAGTGCAACATGAAGGAAGCTAATATTCACAAAAATTGTCTTTTCCATTCTATAAGTGAGGGATGACGAGATTCAAATGTTTGTTAATTTAAGAACATGTGAAAAAGAGAGCAATATATAAATTTGATAAGTTAACATATAACAATAATATGAATAACTATTAGCATATCTGTTCAATCTTTTCCATCTTACGAAAGTTAAAAAAAGCGTAATTTCACTTTCGACTCATATGTGGGTTGTACAAAATATAATTCGTTATCCTCTGTTATGAGACAGGTATAGTTTTAATATGCTATATACTCTTGCAGGCCCTGTTTTCATACGGGTCTATTTCTTTTACAGCTTGATATATTCCAGCTTGGTATTATCTACTTTTCATACAGATTTCAAAACAGTGTGTTTTTTTTCTTACGTACATAGACTCAACACCTTTTGCCTTCATTCTCAGTATGGTCTATTCCTTCCTCACAGAAACAGATAGTTAACTGTATAGCTGTAAGCCGGTACGATCTAACGAAGAGCGCTAGCTCAAAACGTCACCCTCTTAACATAAAATAATAATAAAGTTGGCGATTTTTAAACCCGTTCTTTAATTTCTTTCTTAAAGTTACATTACGTCTTCCAGCAAGTCAGCGGTTAGTTTATGGACTTACAACAATAAAATCCCGAGTTCGATTCCTCACGAAGGACAGAACCCATTTAGTTTATTATGTAGCTGTACATCTAAATACAAATACACTTTCGATTGGAATTAATTTATTCCAAGCTTTGGAATATATTACGGTTTTGCGCAGTGTTTTAATGAACAAATAAATTACAGTAACTGTAGTAATATGATAAGAGTATCAACGGAAACAATGAAATGTTTATAGTACATTGATGCTTGAATATTTAAACTGATTTTGTTTGGTTTGTTTTGAGATGGTCAATCCCACTATTCGTTGGTAAAAGAGTAGCCCAAGAGTGATGACTAGTTGCCTTCCCTCTAGTCTTACACTGCTAAATTAGGAATGGCTAGCGCTGATAACCCTCGTGTACCTTTGAGCAAAATTCAAAACAAACCAAACCAAGAATTACAAAAGAACTACTGCGCACTAGAAATAAACGGAAATGAACCTTTGAAACTGAAAAACTAACGACTATAAAGATACTTTAAAACTCAAAGATTTGTACATAAGTAGATCAAGACAGCAAAAAACCTTTTGCATTTTGAAATTATAGGCACGGAAAGCAGATTCTTCATTCTCATCATGTTTTTGGAAATATTTTGGTTACACTCGCAAATCATTTCCAAAGCTTGCCAGTACCAAGACAAACTTGTTTTACCAATCTGAATCTATGGATTTATCACATAGTGGAAGAAGAACCTAATGTTTGCATACGTTAGGTACGTTCAGATGTACGCGGAAATCTGACAGAAACTGATGGTGTAGAGACCAAGTCACGTTGAGCTATTCATTTATCATTTCAGAGATAAAAATGCTTTTCAAGATATAGCGGAGGACATCGCCTCCAGAAACACAGAAGAACTGGTATTTCAAAGATATGGAGGCAAATCTTTGAGAGAAACTCGCAAATTATTGGCACGTGCACTTCAGTTTCGTTCAAATTCATGTGAATTATTTTAAATAAGTGGATATTAGTTTGGCCAGAAAATAACTGCATTCGACTTTCTTTCATTTCGAGAATAGAAATCGTTCACTAGAATATGATTTATGTACTTTTTTTATGTCAACTGTTTTCCAAGAATCATATATTGAAAGGAGTCGTTAATTTTTTCTACAAACGTTGATAATTTTAACAGTAAATATGACTTATGTCACAGAATACTTTTTATGTTCTTGAAATTAGCTTCAGATCTACATCAATAGTAGAAAGATGTGATTAATTTTGAGTGATCAAATGTACACCAGAACTTATTTGTCTCAAAATACGTGTTACTTAATTGCTCATGGTTCGCAAAATTTTTGAATGAGATACATAAAGCTATTTTATTATTTGTTTGGTATGCAAAACAGTTTTTAAAAGGCTTTTGATAAATAAAGGACACATTCATCACATTGTTATCCTCGAATAGCTTTGCGCGAACTTCAAAACAAACAAACAAACCGTATGGAATGGTAAAAGATAACATTCCACCTACATTTCTGTTATTTTCAAACACTAAATAAAAACGTATTTTAATGTAAATTACTGGTTTATGACTCTCCATACATTTTAAACAGCAAAAGATGAAATATGATTTGTGTTTATTTCTCTTGGGATTTCTCGCAAGCTACACGAGGGCTATCTGCACTAGCTGTCCCTAATTTAACAGTGAAAGGTTAAAGGGAAGACAGCTAGTCATTACTCCCAACCGCCAACTCTAGGATTATTATTTTACCAATGAATAGCGGAACTAATTGTCACAATATAATGCCCGCACGGCTGAAAAGGTTTGATGTGACGGGAATTGAAGCCCGTGATCTCAGTTTACAAGTCAAGCGCCCCAGTCAGCTCGTTATGCTAGGACACAGAATAAAAACTTCAGCTGGGATTATGTATTATTGTAATAGTGGCGGGAATTTTTCTCATTGCATTCCTTTGTAGAAAGTGCTAGCAAACTCTGTGAGATATAAAAGACGTTTTTGTGCCACCCTACTTTGTGTATGTTGTGTTATAGAAAATTTAATAAATGTTTGTTTTATTTTGGTGTAAGGAAATGATGCCATCTATGACTATTGTTAACTTTATTTTAGATCCAAGATAACAAATGCTGAATAAAACAATAGGAGGAGGGGTTGTAAACCTCCATTAATATGCCCCTCGTCAAACCTAGCATCCCACAAAGTTTGGTTAAGACTGGTCAAACGATATACTAGTTATATAACAGACAAACACAGAAATGTTTGTGCTATATATATTTAATGAAGTGGCTTTAAGTATACCAATAAACCCTATCGATTTCTTTTTTTTTCTAATTTCTTTTTACTGGCAGAGGTTTTGAAGGTAAGAGGGAGATAAGAAGCGACCTAGAAACAGATTTAAAAGAAAAAAAATGATTAGAAGAAGAATGTTTTCCGTTACAATTATTTTACTGGTCTATTTCCTTCCTATCATCTCCAGAAGGTAATGTTACATTATAAACAAATCGTGTTTTGAAAGAACTTCTTCGAATTTTCCTTATATAATAGGTGACATAAATTTAAGTCACTTGAGAGGAACATTTTCTTCTTAAACCACTAATATCTTACTAAAATTTATCAATTTTTTAATTTTGATATATTTGTGAAACATGTAACTGGCATAAACATAATAGCCTAGTGGAAGAAAAAAAAAAGAAGGTATTCCGTAGTTATTTCGTTAGATATGCAGTTTTTGAGCTCCTTTGATATCAATTGCATTTCAACGGCCTATGCTATTTGCGAGATAGCGTTCGTGATCTTAATTTACAAGATGATACTCATTAAATCGTGTTACTGTGTGTTATATTCATGTGAGGCTATAAACTCTCGTGATGTTTAGTTCACTTACGTTCATTTACGTGAAGAGAGAATTTTACCTTAAACTTTTGTTGTTGTTTTTATTTCTCTTGTCTTTAGAAGCGGTTGAAATAAGAAATTACATCCTAGGATTTCCTTTGATACATTTTTACTCAACAAATTCTCATTCATCATGATTGTTTGATGCATATTATAGGTAGAAAGTGTGGTAAGACGGTCCCCTTCAGTAAACGGTCATCCCTGTATACCATTAGTCAAGACGTGCTGCCATCTAAGTGAATTATATGTAACTATTATTCATTTGACCACATGCACAAAAACAGCAGCAGACGGACGAGAAAGTGAATGATCAAAGCGCTATTTGATAAACATCTTTGGTCTAAGATAAGGCACTTTGAATTTATTATGGACATGAAGTAGATATTTCAGATAATTTCACTTTGTTGATATCAACAATGAGAACTATAGACAGCTTGAAACACGTTTCAAGATTACTGACCTTTATCATGTGATTGAATGCTTTACAATCAATGACCTAAGATATGAACCACTCTCCTCTTCTGAGAGCCATCTTGACGCACAGGGGATGATTGCCTTACCCAACACTGGTACCCAGATAAATGTTTTATTCATGTTTAATTGTTATGTTCTTTTGCACCATTATCGTAAGAAATACCTATGACCTACGGTCTTTCCAGTCCCTGTCTGGAACACAACATTTTAAGTTATTTAAATGCAGCTACTAAACGCTACTTTTATTTTAAGTTGTAATTTTTGTGATTTAAACGGGGCACTTTACCACATCTTTAGAGGTCTCTTTTATCCAATCTTATACGCAAAGTGGCTCTCAGCCACATAGGAGTGAATATTTTCAATAAAAAAGATCAATATTCCATATGTGTTTTAGTTAGAAATTACGTTTATCATAAAAAGTGCTAATTTTAAAATATTTCTCTTTTTTCATGATATTCACCTTGATAGTTAAAATCCGAAATGAAAGTTAAGGTGGTTGTTTTACCTTACTCTCATCTAAAATGGTTAATTATGTTATACTAAAACGATTTCAGAACCTCACTACTTCGTCACAGTACACGTTACTATCTTCAACGATGCTTTGTCAGACTACCGTACATTCAACAATAGGTCTTCAGTGCAGTTTCCATTACAAAAAGTTCCGTCGTAAGATTTTACATCCAAAAAATATATCACCCCTCCATATAGGATTTTCATAACCAATCTAGTGAGCGAGAAGGATGGATTCCCAGCGTCCGTTTTAATACTCCAATCGTACAGAAATGCATAGGTGCCACGTCTAGTATTTCTAAATTGCTTGTTTGTATTTTAGCAGTGTAAGACAAGAGGGAAGGTTGGTAGATATTACCACCCACCGCCAACGTTTGGGCTATGCTTTCACTGAGGAATAGTGCGATTGATCGTATCATAATAATGCCCCGACAGCTGAAAAGGCAAGTGTGTTAGGTGGGAAGGGTATTTAAATTAGCAACACTGAGGTTCACAAATCAAGCGCCCTAACCACCTACCTATGCCGGGCTCTTTTTAGATGAATAGTGTGGATATCCAGTTCACCCTTCAACTGCTTGTGATATGCCAGGTTGAACGGACATATCGTAAGAGTAACTTGTGTATACGTGATTTGTTTCGCTGTTATAAACAAAGATCCTTCATAATTAAGTTGCAAACTGTTGCTTGAGGCTCTGACCTCTGTGTTTAGGATATTTGCTTGTTACAAAGTGTCTCACTTTGCTTACTTCGATTGGGATGATAATCTGATGTCTGTCCTCCGCAGCTGTATTTTACGATATTAATGTAACTGACTCAAATAGCAAAAACAGGATAATTAATTATATAAAACTGCAGTACGAGAAAATAACACAGATTTCATGTTAAATTTTGTCTATTGTTATAAAATAAAAGTGTTGAACTATACATTTGAGTATAAATCATTAAAACCTCGGCGGCTCGGCATGGCCAAGTGGTTAGGGCTCTCGACTCGTAATCTGAGGGTTGCGGATTCGAATCCCCATCACACCAAAAATGTTCGCCCTTTCAACCGTGGGGGAGTTATAATGCAACGGTTAATCCGAATGAAAGAGTAATCCAAGAGTTGATAGCGGGTGGTGATAACTAGCTGCCTTCCCTCTAGTCTTACACTGCATAAATTAGGAACGGCTAGAGCAGATTGCCTTTGTGTAGCTATGCGCAAAATTAAAAAAAAATCTCGTGACATGTACAGTAAAGAATAGCCAGGTCGAGATGGTCAAAGGTTTTATATAATTCGTTCTTCTACAAAATATGAGCAATATGTGATATTTTTCCTATTTTAATCAATTATATTAATATAAGAAGACAAGGCTACAGGAACAGTTGTGGATGGGCATCTGTCTGGGGGAATAATTGTCCTTCAATCAGTTGAGGTATGATTTGTTGCAGGCCTCTTTCTGGGTGGTCCTGGTTATCTAGGTTGATCCGTATTCGTATCTCATTCTTTGAAATTCTAAATCTCCGACCTCAATATTTTTTTGTAGTCTTACGTATGAATACTTTGAGTCGGAAAGGACTGTTAAAAGCTCTTCCTAAAAGCGGTTTATTATTGGTGGCAAAAAGTATTTCTGCTACATCCCGTTCTACCGCAACTTTACATTGGCTGTGGTTGCTACGCAATTTATTAATCTGCATATTCAAGATTGTTTTTATGTAGCACACTCAACCCTCTGAATTAATATACAACCACAGTTTCTAGAACACAACATAGAATATTATTTAAACACAAAGTAGGTAAACAGCGTAATCAAAATTGCATTCTGCAAGTTCGATTATTTTTTTCATTTAGTAGAATTGAACTCACTTAACCACATCTAAATTAATTTGGTTTCACCATTTTCATCAGACGAGATAAAGAGAAAGAAAAGCAACTCGAATCGCCTTTTAGATGTTAAACATAAATTCCCACCACGAAATTGTTTTTAGCAACCCTGTAATGGCTCGGCATGGCCAGGGGGGTTAAGGCGTTCGACTCGTAATCTGAGGTCACGGGTTCGTCACACCAAACATGTTCGCCCTTTCAGCCGTGGGGGCATTATAATGTGACGGTCAATCTCACTATTCGTTGGCAAAAGAGTAACTCAAGAGTTGGCGGTGGGTGGTGATGACTAGCTGCCTTCCCTCTAGTCTTACACTGCTAAATTAGGGACAGCTAGCTCAGATAGGCTTTGAATAGCTTTGCGCGAAATTCAAAAACAAACAAGGAGCCCTGTAGAAGACTTTCATACACGTGATAATTAACGTCATTCAGCTTAGTCGCCATGTTGCGGGACGAATGGGTATCTCTAAACGTGCACGAGGTAGTATTGAGTTCACTAACAGCAGCCAGTTAAATCTCTTATATCCAATCTCTTCTAGTATGAAGTCCAGATGAAATATTTAAGAATTGGATGTATTGCTAAATTAAAACTTGCTAGGAAGTACCAGGCCAATCAATTGTTTGACTTTTAGAGCCCAGACGTATACAATTTTGTAATTAACAGTCCGTCCTAGTATACGGCCATGAAGAGGAAAGTAAAATCAGTGCTTCAACCTGATGTATTATATCAGTGTTCAAGGTCTGATTTCGTGAATAACTCTGCAGCATTTTTGACAGTTTGATACACATAGCATAGGAGAGAAGAATAGGTCTAAATAGAACCCGACCCTCCCAAGTCGCGCACAACGACTGAAATGTAGACAAGACTGTAATGATATTGAAGGTTTATTGAAGTGTGGTGGCATACAAATATTTTATTGCTCGTTGTGGTTAATGGGGAAAAAACAAACAAAAACAGGCTCTTCATTCAATCCAAGGTGAGTGATTCCAAGCACTTTATATACATATGAGGTTACCGTAAATGCAACAGAAATAAATCAGTTATAAACAGTTCTCATACTTTTATTTATTGGTGTTTAACATTCAAATTGGGGACGGTCTTCCAACAAGTGTAACCACTCCTGGACTCGTAACATTCTAACAATGAATAGTAGAAACAGTACAAGTGGTGTTAAGTGTTTGGTCTAAAAATACACATGATGTTTAAAATTAACCCAAAGCAAAGACTTTAAGAAGCTAAGACCATTTAAAATTTACAAGTGCTACTATTAACAAAACTCTAACTAACTAGTATCTTATTTTAACATATAATGAAGCAGCTTCTCGAAAACATAAATTTAAGGAAATTGACATTTGGATAGATATGGCTTTATTATTTAATTTTTACCCAAGCTTTAAGATAGATATTTTTTTATAAAAAACTTATTGTTAATTTACTTTACACATAAATATTGTGTGCCAACGTATCTTTAGGCTGCTGCTTCTCAAAAAGTACGTTACACTAGTCCGTCTCTCGTATGTAAACATTACGACTTCCCAGATGTTTCCCTACATCAACCCTCATATAACGCTAAGTGTCTGCCGTTATTATTCTTTGCTATTCACACGGTGTACAATCTATATGCTATAGTGGTGTCGCTCGGGCAACAATATGGTAGACAAACAGTAGTCATAGAAATGAGTGAAGTCACAGGAAAATCTTCTATAGCATCGAACGCATACGAAATATCAGTAGTTCGTATTTATTTATTGAAACATTTCAAAACGTTATAGAGGATAAGATATATTGCTGTTTAGAAAAGCGCCTGTTTATAAATAATGATACCTTACCATCAGAGTAAATTGTGTGCTTACATCGAATTAAAAAATTATTCTAGTGGTCAATTTCACTAATTAAATATAATTTTTAATCTGTTACTTGTAAGGATTAGAAAGCTTTGTTTCTTCAGTTTCTGAACGATATGAAGTTGATACATATGATGTTATGTGGTTTGATCTTAATATCTTAAAATCCACAAAGTTTAAAGCCTTAATTATTCCAAAACTCCATATATATATTATGTAAGCCACTTAATATCGATCACGAGTTAATAGTAAGTACAAATTACACAGCTGTAGGTTTGTTTTTTGTCATATTTTCACTCGCAACTATTTGAATGTTAACCCGAGTAGAAGTCCTTAATTTTGAAGTGGAGTACTCGACAGAAGGCAGCTAGTTAACACCATCCACCGCCAATTCGTGGACTATTCTCTGACTCATGACTGAGCATCATATTATAAATAATATAGTCGTATTTCCCAACTTTTAAGAAGCGTTCATACCATAGCAATTTTAACTGACATTATTAACGTAGAGAAATTGCAACACCGTATCATGCAGAATAATCACTAGTAATTTGATGTTTTGACGTGTTCAGTTAGTACACAATTTAATCAAGACACTCTGTGGTTCCAACTTTTAAAGCAATATCATAACCAACTTTCCTCACATAGACTAATCAATTGAGTATTTATTCGAACTCGTAAACACCACCAATAGAGTATTAAATATTTGTAGGACTTCCTGCCATTACATACATCAGTGTGACTCTTACACTAAAGAAATATTTCTTATTTTTCAGCCTGAACCTGAATCACTCTTCTGCTCATTCTTTATTAAAAAACAAATAATATAACATTGAATTTCTTGAGAAAGCCTCAAAGAAGATAAGAAAAAGAACTAAGATTGACAAAAAATGTTTGAAATTGTAAAACAAACAATGTAAAGGGACGTTATTATTTTCTAAATTTTATATGTTACCTTTCTGCCTGGTCACGGGATCGAATCCAAGTGCTGAATATGTTCTTTGTTTTCAGCATGTTAATCCTACCAGACACTGGTAAAGAGGCATCCCCAGTGTTGGTGTTGGATACTGCCGGTTCTTTATCTTCCGTTTAGTGGACAGTTTAAGATTAGGGAAGGCGGCAGATTGTTTCAGCAGATTTGCCATAAACAAATAAACACATTTCTTATATAGCAACTATATAAATTTATATGACTAAGCAAGATTAGCAGCTAAAATTCATTCGTTACCAATCAACACTCAACCGCAGAAAGAAAAACATAACAAGACAGACGAACTCGTGATGACGAGAAATCTATTTGAAGTAAAAATGTATTTTCAAGACGGCTGGTATGGATATTAAAACTTTAAATAAAATAAAGTATAGAACAACGTTTCGACCTTCTTAAGTCATCTTCAGGTTAACTAAGAGAACAAAGGTTAACCTGAAGATGACCTAAGTAGGTTGAAACGTTGTTCTGCAGTTTATTTTAATTAGTTTTTAATACCTATACCTGCCGTCTTGACATAGAACATTCATGATGTTTTCTAGGAAAGTTATGAAAACGTAATAATATAAAAATATTGGTCAGTGAAAGGTGTTCAAATTATTTCTTGTCTTGAGTAAGGTGATCAGTTTTCCAAATCGTAAGACCAGTTCAAATACTTAGATGTTAGATAATAATGCGTGCTTTCTTATAGCAAAGCCACAGTGAGCTATCTGGTAAGTCCACCGAGGGGAATCAAACCTCTGATTTTAGCGTTGTAAATCCGTACACTTACCGTTGTTCTTGAGGAGAAGGTCGTTAGATAATAAACCTCCAGTGGCTCAGTGGCAAGTCAGTAGGTTTACGACGCTCAAAATTAAGTTTCAATATCTGTGGTTGGCAGATAACCGATAGCCTATTGCGTAGCTTTACGCTTGACAACAGTCAGATAATAAAACTTGCACCCGTTTTAGAGAAAAAAATCATAAACAAAGAATTATACAAATGATAAATTTCAAATTAAAAGCATATTTTGGATTATACTTACTGCTCTTAGAAATACTTCTCTTGTGGTTGGCCAGGAGTTTATCTTATAAGTCTAATTCATGTTTATCCACGAGTTACTTTAAATACTAGAAAATCGAACATTGACTATGAGCAGAATCTTTACATTCAGTTGTCTTTGTTTCAACGAGTGCAAGACATTCGTGTTTAGTGACGTGTACAAGAGTGACACTATGTCATCTACTGAAACATCTGTCATAGACAACTTTAGAGAAAGTAGTGAAAGCTATACTGACGTATTTCGAGATTTGTGGTACTTTTTCTACTTAATTAAAAAACAAGACAAAAAATCTGTTGTCATAGGTTCAAAGTCATGATTACAAGGACAAAAGGTTACTGACTAAAAGAAAGGATAGAAAATTTAGACATTCTAGTATAATCTACTGGGACTCTTGGACAACATTCCAAAACGCAAGACATCAGGCCGCCCGATTCTTACGTTAGCATAAACTGAAGACACTACACACACTTTGTAATGCAAGTACAAAAAAGAAAAAAAAAACCCTTAAATGTAATGACAAAAACAACAATACATTGATCTTCTCCATATTCAGATTCGAACACCTTTTATAACACGTGGAAACTGAAGTGTTAGCTGTCGATATTTGGGTATTTTCTAGTTTCTTATTGCGTATCCTCTACATTAAGAGTATCTATTTTACATAAAACGATACGTATGAAACTAGGCGATACTCGACAAATTGATTTCCATATAAATATAAAAAATGTTTTTTACTTTAGAATATGTATGTATATAAATTTTAGAGTTCAGACAATGTAGTGAAGATGAATCGTGTTTATCGTTACGTTGGTTTGACAAAAATTTTCTTTATTAGCTTATTTTCAAACGAAATAAGTGTCTGTGTTGTATTTTTATTATATCTAAGCAAAGCCACATCGGGATATCTGCTGCGTCCACCGAGTAGAGTTGAACCCCATAATTTTAGAGTTGTAAATCCGAAAACGTACCATTGTTCCACGGGGGGGGGCTGCAAAAAGTGTGCATATGTTTGTTTGTAAGAGATAGTTTGTGGGATTTTATACAGTTCTATTATTTCGATTTTTTTTTTCTTCATATAATTGAGACATTTACTCAGTAAGTTTTGATAAACTAACTGTTCAAATGCACATTAATAAATTATGATTAGGAAAATGTATTTTTATACAACGGTACATGTCGAAGAGAAAGCAATTACATGGTTATTGTTAACTATACAAACAGATTTGGCTGTTGTAACGAAGATAAATGTTATTTATTTAGCTGGTTACTTCTGTTTTCATGCAGTAAAAAGCTGAATGTTTCAGCTAATGTGGATGGTAAACATAGAGCATGTCCCAAACAATATTCACCATAGGATAAATTTATCCATACCAAACAAGATACGACATGAGATATATGCTAATTTGGGAGACTGCAAGCTCGTATATATTTGCTTTGTGTTAAATTTCGCACAAAGCTAAGCGAAGGCTATCTGCGATAGCTGTCTCTAATTTAGCGATGAAAGACTTGAGGGAAGATACCCAGTCATTATCACCCACCGTCAACTCTTGTGCTACTCTTTTATCAACGAATAGCGGGATTGACCATCACATTATAACGCCTTCACGGTTGAAAGGGCGATCATGTTGGAGAGAACGGGAATTCGAAACTTCGGCCCTTAGGCTGCAAATTAAGCCTTCTAATCACTGGCTATGCCAAGCTTCTCAGTTGTAAATAATTGTTTAGTTTTTCTTTTTACAGTACTGTAAAATAGCTTTTAACAGATGCAAGGAATAATTCGTTTTGATAATTTAAATTTGCATAGTTCCTAAATACTTACAACTATATTTATATGCATATACTTTATAGTAATATTTACCGTTGTTTCATCTTGAAACATTCAGCGTTTAATGAACTTTAATTTCCATAATGTGAATAAACTACTAAGTATAAAAAAGTTTAATCGACTTTTTCCAAACAATTTCTACCTAATACAGTGATATATCGTCTTGCCACCATTTATTGCAGGTTTTGCAAATATTTGATAATCATCTGATGTGCAATCCGCTTCGAATATATTTAGGTCAAAGGATTGTGCCGCAACCTTTCAACACAACGGAAACGAATCGCACACCACCGCTCGGAACCGCTCTAGAACGAAGACTATGGTTATGACTGGTAACCCTTTGATCCCAAAAAAGTGTTTGCGAAAAAACTGAATTCTACCTCTAACAATGTAGTAAACACAGTTTTGAAGTTGGCCAAAGTTTGCAAGCCAACTGTGCAGAGGCTTCTAGCCCCATCTGAAAATAAATTGATAGTTTCCATGGTAACTGAACAAAAAACTGGAGTCACATTAATCCCACCTCAAGTCTCCTGCTACAACTCAGATGGAGTTTTCTGTCTTTGAAACTGATGTAGAATTTGTCAAGATGTGTGGTCTAAAATTGGCTTCGTCGTCTTTCGTAGAAACTTGTTGCACTGAAAATTGTATTGTTGGCTAACTGTAAATAAGCATTACTATTAAAGTAAGTGCAATTGGTGAATGAGAGTGTATTTTAAAAGGTAGCAAAGAACTAGGAACTTTGTTCTAAGCACGAGCTTAGAAAAATTAGGATTTTTCTTTTCATCTTAGTTCTAATTATACAATTAGGCAAAATTTATGCTTCTGAAGTTTTTAGTTATTCTTCAAAAACAGAATATATTTGAATAAGATGGTAACTTTATCTTTGTGAAAATTAAAATTGAACCAGACGATAGAAAAGAAAAAATCCTAGAACTGATCCCTTGAAGTTTCTATTTATATTAACACATCTCATATCATCTAAAACGAAATTTTAGCGTTATAAGCCATCAGACTTACTACTGATAAAGAAAAGTAGAAAAAAATAATCAACATTTTAGATTCTATTTACATTTAAAATTGATAATATCTTCAACAAAAGACCTCAAAGTGGATAAGAGTTTTATGAAGTTGACAATATAATTATCCTTTTATTAAATGTTAAGGCCCGGCATGGCAAGGTGGTTAAGGCACTTCACTCGTAATATAAGAGTCGCAGGTTTGAATCCCCGTCACACCAAACATGCTCACCCTTTCAGCTGTGGGAGCGTTATAATGTTACGATCAATCCTACTATTTGTTGGTAAACGAGTAGCCCAAACGTTTGCGGTAGATTGTGATGACTAGCTCACTTTTCTTCAGTCTTACACTGCTAAATTAGGAACGGCTAGCGTAGACAGACAGCTCTCGAATAAGTTAGCGCGAAATTCAAAACAAACCAATTAAATGTTTAATATGCATTTTAGATGTAAAGAACAAAGCACACATTTTAAAGAACATTCTGTTAAGATGTATCACTGTAAATATTTGAATACATCTTCATATTTTAATATATATAAACTTACAGTGAATAAAATACATTAATTATGTGTTTGGATAAACTGACCCTTTTAATAAACAACGACAGTACACAAACATTATTACGAATATGTATATACATAGTGTTTGAAAGTTTGACATTCCTTTACAAAGTAAGTATAAAACATAATTATAAATACTCTAAAGATTTTTAAGTTCTGCATTAAAATGTTTCCAAAATAAAGAATCTTTTTATTAAAACAATAAACGCTGGTGGGGTCTCGGTTGTTTCGCCACATGAACATTTCAGTATATTCGATGAAAATAAAATTTTTTATGCTAAAAATAAACTTAATAAACAAAGCTAAATGAATGTTTTTATGATTAATTTTCAATAATTAAATTACAATGATTTTCGAAAGGGTTTTTAATTTGCCTTCTCGGTAACAACTTATTTAAAACTGTTAAAACTTAGCTGTTATTTCACATTAGTTAACCATATATTCAGAAAATGAATTAAAAAGTTTTATCACTAATTTAGCATTTTTTATTAACAATTATTTAAAACGTTTTAGATATTTCCTACCTCAACAGCGTGCACAAATAAGACATGGTCACGATAATCGAGGTGACTAGGAGATGACATTCATAAAACAGTATTTTTTTATAGCATTGTTTGGCCAATCGTCACACTTGTAACATTATCACCGTAACAAAAGCATATTTTACAAAGCTAAAACAATGTGAAAAGGAAATGTTATCCTACACCAAAACTCCCTAGTAAAATATTTAAATGATATTGTTTAAGTTAGTGTGTAGGCAAACAAACAAACAAACAAAAACATAAATGCAATTACTCAATTTCAAAAAAATATTTCTTACATCAAACACTGGCCATAATTTGTTTAAATCCTTTAAAAGTAGACTCTGCATTAGTCACATTTAGTTGTTAAAGCCAATTTGTGGGATGCACGAAAATGTATGTTTGTGCTAATTTTCATATTGATTGCTGTAATTATATCCGCAAAGAAGCTCAAAATATACATTTTGGGAATGTTTGGTCTTTGACTCCATAAAACGGTATAAAGTTAAAAAAATGAAAAGTAATTTGGGCATATTTGACCAAGGTATAACCCTAACAAGTTTCAAGCCCATCCGCTACGAATTGAAGGAATAACTGTTGATTGAAAAGTGTTTAAAAGAAGAAAGAAAACGAAACATCACAAGAAAATCGTACTTTTCTACGGAGATGTAGCTCAACTAAACTCTAAGGCATGTTTAAGCATGTAATACGTTGTTGTCTTCATGATAGTAAAGAATAAAATATTGCATTATTAAAAAATGAGATCTTTGAGAATTATGCATATTCCCTACCACTTTACTCACGTAAAACAACACTTCAACATTTCTTGTCTGTTTTTTAAGTAAAAATATTTATAAGATATTTACCATAAAATTAAATTATGCAGCTAACATAAAAGAGATCACCTTTTAAAAAGCTTATTAGCTATATTAATTATTCTCTTATTTAGCATCGAACCAATAAAGAATTCAAGTTAGTGAAAAAAAAAAGCACAGTCAATTTTTCTCACCCAGAAACTGAAAGTCATTCTCTACAAGTAACGCTAAAAACAAGATGAATGTTCTTAAATTTCTGAGCCTGCTTTAAAAGTAGAATAAAATTGAGTAAGTTGTTGTAAAGAATTTATAATTAACTTAGTACAATGTAAAATTTAAAGTGAAAATTCATCTTAGTTGTTATGCTATTAAACATCGGAAACTAACACAGTAAACTTCTTGCTAAAATTTACAACAAAAAAACATGATTTATAACTCAAGTGGTACGCATATTGAAAACGAAGTTAGTTGTGACTGTTATATATCTCTCTCTTCGTAGAATAGATGACGTAGTAAAACATATATATCAACATGAAGCGTTTTTAGCTAGGAACAGCGAAGCATATCGTAGCTAATCTGAATTCAGTGTTTTCTGTTAGACTGGTCTGTATTAAACGATACGTTTTATATACTTAAAGAAAACAACGTCAGTCTACACAAATATTAATGTTTTTTTCGTTGTTCGAAACGTGCATCACTGATTTTGTACTAGAACAATGAAAGGATATAAACTTTATACATTCAGGATGAAACGATTCTGAATGAAATGGTAAAAGGACGGTACATTGATATTTAATTCAACCAGACTTTTCATTTCAGTAGTCTTCATCAGTCATTTACTCTATAGAATTTCTCTCTAACCTCCTTAATAACAATAGACTATATAAAGTCTTTAAAATATTCCGGGACAAGTAATGTGTGATGCTACTAATTTTGTCTTCTCTTATTACGAGTTAAAACGTTTAAAGACACTATGACACTTGCTGTAAAACTTCATTACATTTTTATATTTAAAGGAACTCAAATTTAGCTGAAACATTGTAAGTGTCATTCGTTAATCTTTATATCAATGGGAATCTAGCAGCAAAGCCACCCTCTAAATAAACACCACGTTCTTCAAACTAAATATTTGAACCACCTAAGGTGACGTTAGTCAGTAAGGACAAAGATACCGGCACACTTTTAATAACACTGTTTTAACGTTAAAGTTTTTCCTTCAAAGCCTTTTAAAATCTCCTCGTTTTCAATCAGGATCCTTCGTGTAAACATTTTACTTCATCCTTTGTTATTTTCGTGTCTCTTCCTCGTCATATTTAATCTTCTCTCTCTCAAAGTTTAGTCAGTAAGTAACGGATGATCATTGAATTTGTGAAATGATCTAATTTTCTTCTCTCTCTTTAAAATAAAATGCACCAACAATGATTGCACTGAATAAGCTGGATTGAAGTTTTTGGTTTTTTTTAAATAACCTCACTTAGATGACGGAATGTCTACTGGCTATCACTAACAACCAGCATAGATACCAGTCACTTATATCAAATGTTTCCCTTAAAGAAAACAATGGTTGAAATCTTCTGTAAGGAAATTA
Organism: Tachypleus tridentatus; assembly: GCF_004210375.1. Taxonomy (NCBI): domain Eukaryota; kingdom Metazoa; phylum Arthropoda; class Merostomata; order Xiphosura; family Limulidae; genus Tachypleus; species Tachypleus tridentatus. Next base: position 125,476,574 of record NC_134825.1, read on the forward strand.
CTTGTTGAATTTATGCCAGAGAAGGGATAATTTATTTCATGCATTCACTAGAGCAGTCATTTGTTGCGACTCAGCAAACGTAGTCTGATTGGTTCATCGGGTGTCGTGATCATTCTCATAGTGATTCCCACATCTCTTGAATTAACAGACTCTAGGTGGAATGCTTGAACCGTCTATACAGAAACATAAAAAACAACTGTAAAACTAATCTTTAAAAAAGGTTAGAACTGTGTAAATAATACATATGGAATCGTGAAAACGTGTCTCTGCAAAGAGGTGAGATTTTATAATTACTCAGTGCGGAGTGATATGGGAAACACATAAACTCAAAAAAAAAGAAAGAAAAAAAAAGGAAGAGACATTCGTGAAGAAGACGTTTATACCGGTACAAAACATTATATTTAAAGATCACACATGTGTGAAATGATATTCCTTTCTCTTAAAATTTACGGTATGAAAGTTAACTACTATTTTAGAATGACATCGGAGCAATTCCATATGAATAAAACAAAATATTATGTTATTGTTCTGTAACTTTGTATAACTAGCATTTAAACTACTGGTAAGGGTTTACTTTTGGTCACGTCATTGTCATTTGTTATTAGACACACAACGTGCACTGCCCACCATGGATATCGAAACCAGGTTTCTAGCAGTATAAACTCCCAGACATATCCCTGTGCCACTGGGGTTTTACATTTGGGAAAAAATAAAAAATTAAATTTATACAAATTACTGTTTAAAATTTGTCTTCCCTATTTGGTAGGACAATTTATATAATATATAACGCATGTGTTTTCAAGTAATTTTAGCTACCAGCAATGACAAGTGTTTCCGTGCTTAAACCTATAGCTACAGATATCGAAATTGATGAGTTTCGCTTTTATTAAATCCTGTAGAATTGACATGCTCTGCTCAGTTGTTTTTGTTGTTTTTTAATTCTTCCTATTTTTGATATTTGCTAAATTATCAAATCAACTTAAGTTTGAAAATAAATAAGTGCTAAATATTAAGCATGTATCACACCACTATACTTACTCTTGCCAAAAAGAGTTGCATTTGAATCTCTGCTACTCGCCGTCCGATACAAGATCTGGGACCATAGCCAAAAGGTAAGCAAGCGTACGTATTGATGACGTCATGTGTGTCCCGATTGCGCAGCCATCTATCGGGAATGAAGCGATCTGGGTCTGAAAAATATTTAGGATCTCTTCCTGTTGTGTATAAAGACATCAGAATCAGCTTCTGGAATATTTTAAGCTTTTATTAGGACGCACAAAAGCACTTGCTTTACATTTTTGGCAAACATACCACATGAATGTAGTAAATATCTTTACAAACTAATCGATGTGCTTTAATTTGTATAAGGTGGAATTTTTGTTATCTAATAATGCAAGCTTCAACAACTTACAATGAAAAATGGCCGAACATAATGCATAACCGATATAATATTTAAAAAAATATTTCCTAATACATTCATTGAAGTATAAAAATACTGTCTTATGTGAAAAATATAACGAGTTATTGTTGAACTACAATGCTAAAAAACAAAATAATTGGAATGCAATTCAATGTAAACCATTAACGTACACACACTAAAAACAAAACAAAAACTATTTACCCCAGATGGTATTTCGTAGCCATTCAAAAGAATATCTTTTGACAAGATTCTTGTTAAGAACGGAGCAACTGGATAGAGTCTGTAGAGAGAGAAAAAATATATATATATTTTGAAGCAGGTAAAAAGAGAAGGAAAATTACTGGTTAATAATGCCAACATTGTAATTACATTATATTTACTCACTTCATTTGCTGTCCTGCAACCTCATTCTTGAAAGTCAGTTATAGTCTAACTTTTCTAACTGAATAATTATAACATTAAAATCAGTAGAATATTTATTTAAGGGTTTTATTGTTAGGATTTAATGTGTGAAATGTATTTTAGTAACAATTTCAAATATTTATAAGTACCATATAATTTGTATTAGTTCATATTAAATAGGACATTTAATTAGATTAAACTGACACTTACCCAAGTTCATTATATACATTATCATACAAGCACAAAGTGCATATTTGGTGTATTTTGTTATAACATCTTGAAGTTTAGAGCTTCAAAAGTTTCAGAACGAAACGCGTTTTCGTTTCTGTTAATGTTAAATTTATTTCAAATAATGTATCAATCCAAAGTTTTATTTTTGAAAACTACAAAGTAGATGGAATTTGGATTTTTGGTAGAACTACTAAGACTATTTGCCTCCGTCCCTTATGTTGAACTACCAACTACAGAGAAGGCAGCACCCTACTAGCTAACGTTCAAGTAAGGGAATGATTATTACTCTTACAACACACATACAGCTGAAGGGGCGAAAATATTTTGTTTCATTGCGTGGATTCAAATTCCAAAATTTAGACTATCACAGGTCAACTCGTAAATGTGGTAAAATAAATCCCACTCATAAATAAAACATAAAGAACGTTTACAACTAATCTAACAGTTTTTTTTTATTGAACATTATTTTATGTTTTAATCTAATGAAACAGTGGTGCCCGTACTTCCAGAAAGCTTCAAGCGTACAATGATTTCTAATAATATATGTATATATCACTAACAATTAGTGGTGCGAAGTTGATACTGAAACTTTAAACGTTATATATTTACATCCTTAAATACTTTTAAAAATTTTAGAAATATAGATGATATACTTGTAGTGGTAGATAGTGGAGCCGCTATAGAACAATATCAAACATTACAGACGAAATGAATAACTACCGAAGAGTCTCTTTAATTACAGCTTTCAGGAAAGGAAGATACTGAAGATGATCTTCTATCATCACTTCCCCAGGAGGAACCACCCTATTAACTTCCTCTGCAACTCTTTCCTGACATTTCGGGTTTCTTGCTAGCATGTAAAGTGTCCATTGAGTGGCGTGAGATGTCTTTAAAAAAAAAGTGACATATTGACACTTCTCGTGTTTCATATACCTATTTAGGGAAAAGAAAAACCCAACAAAATGCAAAGTACAATAAACTTAGATTTTTTATAGTAATTTTCATATTTGATTATAGGTCAATATGTTGATTTCATATGTTGAAAAAGATACTTAAAATTTGTTTGAGTTTGAATTCCCACACCAAGAGACTCATCTGCAAGTCTGCTGAATTACGACAATAAAATTCGAATTTTGATACCCGTAATGGCCAGAGACCAGACAAGCCGATTGTTTAGCTTTGTACTTAACAGTAAACAAACCAAGTTTTAAAAAATTCAATCGGTTTGAATGTTAAAACATTAAAGTTACTAATTAATAAGCACAACGAACAAAACTATCATTACAAATAAAAAACCAAGCAAAGTACCTCTACAAACAAAGGAAAACAACAAGCTATCGCTACGAGCAAAGAAAACAAGAGACTAGAGGTGCCGTTACTGAATATGTAAAATCAATTAAAGTATAAAACAACAATAAATCCGCTTCGAGCAAAAATGGTAACAACGTACAGACAAAAAAAAAAAAAGAACGAGGCTAACATCACAAAAAGTAGACTAGAAATAAGAACTATCACTGAACAAAAAGAAAGAAAAGAGAAGTACTACTAATAAAAAAATAAAATAATGAGCATTATAAGCAGTAGGAGAAAAATATGGTGGTTGCCGCTATGAACAAAATGAAAGAGGTCACTAGTGCGAAGTAAATATTACTATGAACAAAATGAAAGAGGTCACTAGTGCGAAGTGAATATTACTATGAACAAAATGAAAGAGGTCACTAGTGCGAAGTGAATATTACTATGAACAAAATGAAAGAGGTCACTAGTGCGAAGTGAATATAACTATGGACAAAATGAAAGAGGTCACTAGTGCGAAGTGAATATAACTATGAACAAAAATAAAATAAAATAAACGAGATTGTTATCACAGAAAAAAAATCGGAAACGAAATTTCTACTGCAAGTGGAAAACTGATATTACGAATGTATAGAAAAGTAAAAACGAAAAAGAGAGAGAGCAAACAGAGCTAAAGTTTGTGATTAAGAAAAATCCTATGAGTTCTGGTATTAACCAAAAGACCTATTCGATAGTCAATTGTGAGAAACAAAAGATAAATCTGAAATACTATTTGAGTACATATTTGATTTAAAAGTCCGAGATAAACAGAATGATAGAAATATGTTTAAACTAAATCTCTTTACTTAATTATTCTCACAAATGTTCACGATGTTCCGCTATCGACATTTTAAACGATAAAACAATAAGGCCGATTACAGCCATGAAAAACAGTGACATCAGCACTAAAAACTAAAACTAAGTAGAAAACAATATGATTAAAAATGTTTTCTAGATATTATTATGATTATGATAAACGAAGCTACAACAATCCTGTATTTAAACAGCGCCTTCTAGCATTGTATTTTACAATAAAAGAGATCTGTCCAAAAGGTTTGTTTTGAATGTTACGTAGAACTAGATTATAGCTATTATAGTTAGTAGTTCCTAGTATACCAGTTCTTCCGGAAGGAGAAACATTCGTTTTGCCATAGTTTTAGATTCCAGAAGATTTACCGATCACGAAATAATGAAAGTATTGGTGCTACGAGTAATGGTAAAAACCCTCCTTTCTGTATTAATGAGTCTTTTATCTGTTTATCTGACAGACTAGAGGAAAGACAGCTAAGTATCAGTGCCCATCGCCAGCTTCTGTGTTATTTTAATCGAAAGGTTTGGGTTTTACCACACTCCTATAAGGTGCAAACTGTATCAAGTTAAGAGCACAATTTTCCGGTAATAGGACTCAAACCACAAAACTTCACAAAGGTGTGTTCGATACGCTACAAAAAGATAAAATATTTTTAAAAAATACACAGCAAAAAACGAAAATAGCAGCAATGCCAAAATATTAATATAAAATGTTTTGTATTTGTTTGTTACGAAGCTACACAGTGAGCTATTTAAGCTGTGCTCGCCTCGAACATCGAAACTCGATTTAGTGGTAAAAGCTCTCAGACCCATCGTTGAACCAACAGGTAAGACATGTAAAACGTTCAAGATATTTTTAAAGTTATAAACTTACAAATGTATTTACTCCATACTACAAACTTCCTGAGTGACAGTGTTTTTCAGTATTAATTTTTCGATTTTATTTGAAATAAATATAGAAAAGTTGATCCTGCTATTAGTTCCAATTCGAAGGCTAATGTTGCTGTACAAAGAACAAAATATTAACTGAAGGATAGATTCTGATAACTGTTGACTAGGAACCGTCACGCATAGTATTTTCACTGAATATGTTTCTTTGGTCCATTTCCTTAAGAGTCAAATTATGATTTTTCCTACTTTCGATTATTTAGTATTTTTTGGTCTTATTTTTAAAAAATAGTTTTTTCTTTTGTTTTGCAAGTAACTGAAATACGCGAAAAGCTTTAGAAAGGTTAGACCTTGTGTCTAGAAACTGATTAATAAACTAAATCATATTGACAAATTTTTTTTTGTTCAGAAATAAACTGGATATTATTCAAATACAAAATTTAAGTAGACCATAAATTTAGAACTGATATTAACTATAATTTATGAGCCTTTGTTTGTTCACAAATTCTATCTAAAAACAACTATTTAAAAATTTAAAACAACTTGTAACGTTTAACTGTGAATAATTAACTACTTTTCATCCTACTTTAAGACAGAAAGGATATTTTTGTTTACTGTATCAGCAGCTGCAAGAAAAAGATCAGCAATAATTCGCACTATTTCCTCTTCTTCTAACTTGTCTTGTAAAAGCATCTGACTCAGGACGCCCTCTACCGGTTCTCCAGCCTCAGCCTTAGAGAATATTTCTTTAACATTATCCTCGACGTACGATCTTGCTGTAATAAGGATTGACATTTCAAGCTAAAGAGTTGTGTTCATCCCAATTTTTATCATTATACAAAAATTAGAAATTTGCTAAACGCTTGTCACTTTTACAATTTTAAACATTAAAAATGTGCTCAATTTAAAATAAGGAAGAAAAAAGTTAATTATGAATGTAAAATGCAAGGATTCAAAATTTAAACACTATTTTAATTGTAGAGATAAACTGAACTTATATTTCATATCTTCTTTTCATCGCCGGGAACTGAGCCCAGAATTTTTAGCTTTATAAATCCACGAATTTATTTCTTACCCACGGACAGGGTTAGAATATTGAACTATTAAATTTTTAATCCAAAAACTATTTCTTAAAAATTTGTGACATCTGATACTCTTGTGTTTAGTTGAAAAAAAAAGTATCTAGATGTTTAATAACATGATGTTTTTCATTTCTAATTATTTTTGTATTTTAGCTGCTAGTGCCATCTGTTAGTTGAAACATTTAGTAAAACTTGTACGTACATATCATTTTATTAATAAAATACGTAGCCTGAAAAACAGTTTACATTGGACAAACATGAGCTGTTACGAAACGCGAGATCCAAAGTGTTTTACGCAACCTTTATTTTACTTTTCTACCTAACATATTCTGAATATTCTGCAGTATTTTGTTTCATTATTCACTTCAGTGTGTGTGTTGTACTTTACATCCAATCCATTAGTATGTATATATGAAGACCAGGAGTTGAAATCAGACTTCTTTCTGCACGTTGAGCGAAATGCAGGAAACAATATCTACAAATTAGATTTAGTACTAAAAGTGACTGCTTCGTGGCCTAATACACGTAAGAAATGTCTCACCTAGTTCCAAGGCTCTATCAGCTGCCCGAACAAATCTTCGCCATACTGGTAACTTCAACAAATAGGCAACCCGAGGTGGGACCATAGTCATCTGCGCAGATTCAATAAATATTTGTTGGACGCAGTAAACAAATTCGTGGACATTGTCAATTCTACTGTTAGACATCACACAACTCAGTCGTTGCCCAAATATCATCGTTCCTAGGGCTTAAGTAAAGAAACACTTTGTTTTATTAATTGTAACGACTCGTAGCAGACGTTTTTTGTACTTAGCGAAATATTTTCACAGACACACAAGAAACATAGCAAGTGTTATTGAGCTAAGTACAGCACTTTGGCTCGATTCTAATTTCTGCTTTATAAAATACTTCGTAATAGTTTTACCTGAAGAAATACCTCATAAAATGTACAGTTTCTATTTCAGGTGAGAATAGTATACAGTATTCACGTTGGTCAAAATATAAAAAAAATTAAATAAATATAATACTATGGAGAACCCCTGACAAACTGTATTTTTGCTTGAGCTTTGAAGCACTGCGGGTAAGAAGGTATTTTTTAAATTATTTTAGGAAAAAAGGATATCTAACTAGCAGGAAAACATGTCTTGTAATAATATATGTCTATGAAAGTGAAAGCTAATATAAATTTAAAACATTAGTATCTATACAGACCATAAACAAACAAATAAAATACTGGATGAATGAATTTTAAGAAACATTCTTTAACCTTTTCTCCTTTCTAGGGCATCATAGTAGACGCAATAGGTCAATCTAATTTATAGTCATTTTCAATTTAAGCCGATTTTTTCTCTTTTATTCAGTGGTTTACGAAAACTGCTTTCACATTACAATAAATGTCCTAAACAAATAAAGTCGTGGTAATCGCCATTGCTTGGGCATAATAAAAATTGTATTATGTCATATCCCTGCTGTCCTGAAGAGACCTGGTACTGAGGGAAAGGATAACAAGAGCCTGCGGACGCTCATGTGTAGCGGATATAGTATGGGTGACACATTTGTTTATAAGTTTTATTTTATTTTCACCGTTATGTTCTTGTACATTCCTCATGAACATGAATTATTACTAGAAAAAGTCAAGTTTTACTACCTTCCTAAGAATAAATTGGTTATAATCGGTTACACTATTTTATCAAGAAACGTAATAATTTCATAAATTTATAAGTATATCATCGAAAAATAGAATAATAAGTTTATTTTATATTCAATGGATAAATTTAATTATGCGTAACAAGTTTGAGAAAGAAAATACCACAGTAACAAATACCTCGCTGAAATATAGGTCATACTAGTTTCTATTAATGCTAACTTTAGACTAACGTTTTTACTACATTGGTGAAACCTACATTTCTTGGAAAGTAATATTCGGATGTGTATAGAAAACTGTGCACAGATGTTGATAAATTGTGAGTTAATTTTGAAAGGGTTTGATTGTTTGAAATTAAACATAAATCTACACAATGGGTTATCTGTGCTCTGCCCACCACGGGTATCGAAAACAGTTTCTAGCAGTGTAAACCCACAAATATACCTCTGTGCCACTGTGGTCTAATTCTGAAAGAATCCTAGAATTTCATTAACTAACAAAACTTTCAGATGTTCTGTTACAAGTATATTTTATGAAAGTTTGAAAATAAAATTACAAATTGTTAATTTTTAATTCATGCTTTCAACACTGTTTTTGCCTTCATTTTTAGAATAACAAAATATCTGAAATAGGCACATATAAAAGTAGAGAACTTCTTTTAATGATATATATAAAGCGCATTCCAAAACTATAAACATACGACTTCGATTATATTCGACACTGGAATATAAGAATAATAACTTACCGTCTCAATTCGGACGGTTTGGTTGTTGGGTTTCGCACAAAACTGTATGAGGGCTATGTACTCTAGGTGCCCATAATTTTGAAGAAACAGTCAAGAGGGGATACAACTAGTGAACACAACCCACCGCCAATACTTGGGCTACTCTCTTTAGATCGAATAGTGGGATTTAACCGTCACTCTTATAGCGCACCCACGACGCGGAAACACGAACTTTAGTTTGGCTGACCAGCACGCAAAAACACCGGTTCGAGTACGGCTCAGTTTGGATAGTACTGGTTGTTTTAGTATCATTTGTTTTTTATAAGCTTTAATATGTCATCCTATAAGTCTAGTAAAACAAATAAAATGTTATACCCACAATCAATAGACCAGTTGTACAGTTCTCTCTCCAAATCTTTCAATTCCATATTTTCGTTTCGAACGCTTCGCCATCTCTTCAAAAGATCACTGATAACATCGTTGAACACCTTGGCTTGACTCGAAACGGTCTGTTGTCGGAACAGTTTGTTCAGGCTCTTACGACGATTACCCCATTGAGGACCATCCCTTATTCATAATAAATCAAATGGCAATTCATCATAAATCAGACATCTCACTTAGGTTTAGTGATGGAAATGAACAAAAAATTCGCACTATGACCATTCATTTGAAATTAGTTTAATCTGAGAACTACACGAAAGTAGGTAAAACAATAATAATCTGTTAACCTTAGCACCTTAAGCAACCTATGAATATAATAACTTCTGTGTGGTACCAAACAATCGTTAAATAACATTTTCGTAATGAAATGTAGGGAAATGGAAAACTGTGAAGGCCCTTATTACAACTGCTGGGACAAGTGGGGTGCTTGGAAGACTTTTACTATACAGAAGTACATCTCGATGCACATGCAACAAGCACTATTTACATCCTAATATGCTTCAGGAGACAACACTGTTGTAACAACAGTAGAAATACATGCGTTGTGTTAGAGCGTTTCTTAAATCCGTGATGCAATACTTAGGAATAAAAACAAATTATCAATTTGCTAACAACACTAAAAGAGTGTGTATCATTATATCATATAAAAAAACGTATAAAAGTAGTTTGAACTTAATGAATTCAAGTTAGATTGATTCAGGAGGTGTAAACATTTTATGACCTCTCTCACTAGTATTATCCACATGTTAATCTAAACTTTGTACTAATACAAAAAAAACAAAAAACAGCTGTTAACTATACATAAATTTGTCATGGTGATGAATTACACTTAATATGTTACATACTTACATAAAGAATAACCCACGCCCTATGCCTTTGATTTCATTGTATATGATCCAAGGCTCTGGAACCATGTGCAAAGGATATCGGCCTTCGTTTTGATAAACACATTGTATCAGCTCACTGTCCGCTATGAAAACAGCTTCGACGGCGCCCAGTTTCTCGCGATAGATATTGCCCAGTTCTTTATGACGCCTGTCACAATACTCGTGAATCTTTGGAGCGCCCCCGCTGGCTAGTAAATTAAAGGTTGTTCCAATCAAGGGCATGCCTTTCGGTGAGGGAATATCTTGATAAGGAAAACTCGTGGCGTAGTTTGGTGTTTCTACAGGGTATGGTGCAACAGCCGCCGGCTTTAGATGACGGTGGTGAAATGGACACCTAGTTTTAGCAGGCTGTGTAGAAGTTGACGTCAGGCTTGAAGTAAGACTTTTGGACGCAAGATTAGAATGTGTTAAGCGAAAGACGAAGTTGTTCAAAGTAGGTCGTAACTCTTCAGTGAAGAAATAACACAGCCGAAGAGACGCTTTCAATGCCATGTCGATAAGTTGCTAAAATGTGTTTTCTTTAATGAGACAACTGTCCGACGTTTAACTGATGAAACTGTAGAGGGAGCGCTTACCGTTGAAAGTACCCCGTGCCACGCGCGAAGGCTGTAAAATGCTGTCTGACAGCTTTTGGTTTGTGGTTTTATAGCACAACAACCACCCGAATAATCACCCTGATATTTGTCCCTCGGGCATCGCGCGCGGGCACCAATGACGGTCTAGTGAAGTTGGATCTCTAAAGCTTAAGATTTAGACTTCTGTTAGTTTACCTGGACGGTGATTTTGTGATATTGCGGCTCGTGTAAAATAAGAGGGGTAGATTTTATAGAAAATTTAGGCACACTGTAATTTATTTACGTAGATATATTGATTCTATTTACTATAATTTAATAAAATGTCCATTTCTTTTGACACACAATACAAATTTATTATTTGGTAAAAATAAGTTCCCATGGCAAACATTAAGTAACAATTAGTAAACCATTATGTAATATATTTGTTTAAAGCTAATTGTTGTTTCACTTATTTTTCCGACCAGTAGCCAATTTTTATCACACTTGTTTTTACTGTAATTGTATTTGATTAGCAGTGTGCGTGTATTCCAAATCGATAATATTAGAAGAAGGTTAAATAAAACTAAAATAATGCTCTGATTCTCTTGAATACAAAAAATCTAAAAATTCAAAAAAATAATTAATTTATCTAGAAAAAGAGCGTTGAAATAAAACAAAATCAATAATCAAGGGAAAACAAATGTTTATGTCTATAAAAAATTACGATATAACAAATATTTCATAAAAAGCAACGTGAAGTATTGTTTATTTGAAGCTAAGCATAAATCAACACAATGGACTAAATATGTTTTGATCAACACGGGTATCGAAACCCGGTTTCTAGCGTTGTGGATCTGCAATAAATTGTATGATAAGCTGCTAAAGATGTGTTTACATATATAACTTAATTTTACTTTGTGACATAACTTTTATACAAAAAAAGTAAAACACAAAGTTATTCTAAAAGTTAAAATATTTTAGAACTCCAAATTTTACAAAAACAGAACAAGAAATCAAGCTTTTTAAATCTATTACTCTAAGGTTTTGAGTGAGTTAACCCTCATTGCTTTTAAATCAATAGGTTAGAAGGAAGGGCGGTAGTATCTTCCACAATTTTTGGGCTACTCATATCTGAATTTAAAAAATGAGAATTCTCCGTTATTCTTGTAGCTTACCCGTCGACACAAACTGCGAAGCGCGGATTTTTCTGGCAAAGGAACACGAACCAGAAACTCACGGACCTTTATCCCGCCTATAAAATCACTAAACTGTGCATTGAAAAAGATCATAGAATGGATACTATAGTTTTATTGAGCAACAACAAACTAAAAAGTTAAAGTTGTTTTGTGAAAGCTAAAATAGTGAGTGGTGACGGATAGTTTTAACGAAAAATTCGGCAAATAAAGAAATACGTAAAATATATATTATAACAAAAAGGAGTTGGAGGGGAATATATGGATGTTACTGAAACAGTTCATTTGAAGCACATGATACATATTTCAGTGATGAACACTGGGGACTCGTTGGTGTAAGTATATTCCAAGCTATCGTATCAGCTCAAGACTTTCCCTCCCGAAGTAGCATAGCGTTATGTCTGCGACTTACAACGTTAGAAACAGGATTTCGATACCAGTGGTGGGCAGTGTACAGATAGCCCATTGCGTAGCTTTGTGCTTAACTTCACACAAAGAGAATATGTTTTGGATGAACAGAGCTGAAAAAATAATTGTTCGTATATTGTACTTGGAGAAAAAAAGAAGGTTGAAAATATACTCAGATTACTTATCAGTGCCTCTCAGTGGCATAGCGGCATGCCTCCGGACTTACAACGCTAGGAATCGGGTTTCGTTACCTGTGGTAGACAGAGCACAGATAATCCATTTCGTACCTTTGTGCTTAACTACAAAATCTGGAAAATAATTTGTTTATTTGTGGTTAAGCAGAAAGCTACACAATGGGTTATCTGTGCTGTGTCCATCATGGATACAGAAACCCAAGCTACAGGGTTATAAAACCGCAAACTTACTACTTTATCAGTGGAAGAAGGAGCTTGGAGAAATAAAGTCATTAAATAAACTGTGGCTGAAACATCGTATGTCGAACTAACCCTAATTAATAGCTTGTATGATTTATTAACACATAGTGGATATGTCATTTTTGAGTAAAATAAACTTTAATTATTAATATGGTAATAAAGTTCATCTTCCAACCGAGACTGTAACGTTTTAAGAACCAATGGATTTATTTTTGCAACGAAATTGTTCATATTCTCGAGAATGAAAATGTCATTTTGACAACAACAACAACAAAAAAGTATATGATCATAGAATAATTAACTATATTATGAAAGTAATTATTTCGTCATAATGCCATATTTTTATAGAAAACATTGAATATTGCTAGCAATTTAACAAGTCACATAGCGAAAATCGTCTTAAACCTAACTGGTTGACTGTATATATCTAATCGTACTAAAATACAGTATAAAAAATGTTCCATCCAAATGACAAATACTGCATGTGTGTATGTTTTCTTATAGCAAACCCACATCGAGCTATCTGCGGAGTCCACGGAGGGAACTCGAACCGCTGATTTTAGCATTATAAATCCGAAGACTTACCGCTATACCAGCGGGAGACAACAGATACTGCAGTAAGTCATTGAATTATTTTAACCTTCTAGTAATGACGTGAAACGTTATCCATCTAAGAGCATGCGTAAAGAAAAAATATTTAATTTCAAAAAGCAATTTTGATATAAAGTTGAGGGCTTAAAATATAAAATTTGTAGTTCAATTCCTGTGATGAGTTCAGCGTAGGTTCCTTATATTGTTTAACTTCGCGCTTAAAAAATCAGAGCATGACATTCGAATACCGTAAAATAATAAATATATTTATTTTTAGTTAAGTGGTTTGGTTTGTTTTTAATTTTGCGCAAAGCTACTCGAGGGTTATCTGCGCTAGCCGTCCCTAATTTAGCAATATAAGACTAGAGGGAAGGCAGCTAGTAATCACCACCCACCGCCAACTCTTGGGCTACTCTTTTATCAACGAATAATGGGATTGATCGTCACATTATAACGTCCACACGACTGAAATGGCGAGCATGTTTGGTGCGACGAGGATTCGAACCCGCGACCCTCAGATTACGAGTTGAACGCCTTAACCCACCTGGCCATACTGGGCCTTGGATGTAGGCATAACATCATTTTTACTTTGACAGTAGTACTAGTGCTGTAGTAGGGTTTAGTGAAACTATGTTTTTTTTACTCAATTACAAGAACCTTTTTGCGGTTGATACAATATATAACATTGATTCATCTTGGACAAATAAAGCTCGTATACCACTAGCGAGGTACTAAGTGGGTGTTACTTGTCTTCAAAGTAAAAAAGCCCTTTTCACTTAGACTTTGTTTTGAAAACACATTTTAACTGAATATATAGTGAACTAAGAATGGTGTAGAAATAATGTTTAGAGAAAATGTTGGATATTTAGCTAACGTGTTAGGTATAATTTGTCAGAAAAAGTAACAGTAATTGTGTAAACAATAACTGTGCTAAAAACTCAGATTAACAGCTGAAATTAATCCGTGCAAAAAGCATATCTTTCCAAGAGTCTTGTTGACTCCAAATGATTGCAATTTCTGACTTCCAAAACCTGACAGGTTAGTAACTACTTGCTTTAAAGAGCGACTAACGTAACTAGAATAAATAGTGTATTCGGACAAAACTACAGGAAGAGATATATGTTTTTAGCTGTTTACCTACAAATACCACTGTTTCTCTGCACTGATTGCGGATTAAAGATGCCTAGGAAAGTCAACAAGGCTTCTGGATGTATTTTTCACATAAGAAACTTTCTGTTACGACAAATAATTGAACTGAAATTATATGCTCATGTTAATTTTGATACAACTTATAAATGACTGTTGTGAGCTGTAATACTGAAGAGGAAGTGACTTTGTGGGGTTTTGATAAAGTGGCTATCCCTTCTAGAATCAGGGATAAGGTAACATTCCTAATTTTCCTTTCATTAGCGGATTAGCTTGTAGAAAATATAACATCTAAAATTGATGGCGAAAAATTCTTTAAAAAAAAAAGATTTAAACATTTTGAAGCCGTGATACTTCATACCAATACTATGTATTTAGCCAAGTTTCAGGTCTTGAGCTGGTTAATGTGAATCAATGACTTAGAACATCCTTTTTGAGCAAGTGATTATGGGCCGATATTGTCCGGAGAAATTAGTGAGTTCTGCATGATTTCAATCTATAGGAAACCTTTGGTTTGAAAGAAAAAGATTTCTGTTATATCGAAGAAAAGCGTGATTATCACGAAAGCTTAGGGCTTGGGCACATCTTTATAGCGAAAATTTGAACAAGGTCTTCAAATACTTCGCTACTAGATTTGTTATCTATAGTAACTCTTGCTATTAAAGTTTTGTTCGAAACGAAACAATCATAATCAAAGTTGTCAAATTATAACAGAATCTGGGTACTAAATATGTAACAAATATTAATAGTTATTTAACTGTTTATCAAATAATGTTTTAAAAGCCGGTGGCGAGGGGCTGAAGTTCTTTCATCCTTACATTTAGTTACGATCCGGAGCATCATTGTTTATGTATATGGGCATTAGCAATGTTTCGATGGGGTCAGCGCTTAAATCAAAAGTGTCGAATCGACTCGTATGTTAAGGTAAATTGAGAAACATTATAGAAATCAGTTTAATAAAGAAAGAAAGAATGATCACCGCCACGACATATTCAGTGAGCAAAACAGTTTAATCCATAACATCAAAGATTTTCTCTTTCATTCTGACTAAACGATTTTCAATAGTGCTGGCATGTTTTAGAACAAGTTTTAACAAGTGTTTTACTGTTTGTTATAGTAGCCAATGAAAGAGCTCGATAGTGGATCAGAATATCGACACGATGAACTTTAATGGCGTGCTTGGTTTATGGTCTTTCAGTAAACCAAACAACTTTCTTGTGCGTCTGATGTTAAAGAGTTTTGGTTGTATTATTTTCTGATTCTATGTTATGAGCAATTCTTTTTGTAGTTATTGTTGTTATTTTCAGTTAGGTTCTTAAGTACTTGATTCAATATCAAAAATATAAGGAATAAAGTATTATCCAACTTCAGCCCACAAAAAATAATGGGAAAGGGTTTCATGTAAGGCTGAAAGTTATGTTCCAAAAATTTCCTTGATTCTATTTATTTTGTTTGTGTTGTTTGTATTTTAATATACAAGTTACAATTTACAACAACAATCAAGGAACAAATTGTCTTGTTTTGAAAGACCATTTCAAGTTCATGAATCCAGTGTTTAAAACCTCCCAAAATTTCTTTGACTCTCATGTGAAGCAAAAATTTTAATTCAGATTAGTGTTTAGAACACCTCCTTAACTGCTAATTTCACTTTTCAAGTCAGCGGATTTCAGCAAACCCAAGATACCCCAAAAGCCCTTTATTTAGAAGATTACTTTCGAACTCTTTCAAAAAAGTTTCGTCACTTTGTGTGTGTGTGTTTGTGTGAAGAGTCTGCTTGCAATTTTTTTTGTAAAATATTCTTCAAAAATCAGTAACATATGTGCTGTTAAGAATTACTACAGAGGGTTGAATACGTTATATTAGACAGTTTTGGACATACAAACAGATAGTAATGTAACAAACGAAAATCGATAGCTTTTTGTAAGAGTATGTAACAACTCTTTATGAAGCGAATTATTCCTGCACTAAAAGCATAGAAATGTATTCAGATCACGGATTTAAAATTTTTAAGAAATACATATCCTTTGTGCTTAATGGCATTAAAAAACAAAAATATGTAAATGAGCTACACTATTGTAACAGAACAAACAAATTCAAGCTCAGACTAGAACCACAATCGACTTGGCGTATAATTTCACAAACTAAGTATTGTACTTCAAAAATAACTCGAAATTAAGAATAATATTAATATTTTCAACTAAAATAATTAAAACAAATGTTATAAAGGCCTAACTATCCCGAGACACTTATGTATCTTTTTTTATATTTAATACAACTTTTGTTGTTGTTGAAGACAGTGAAGCTAATTGTTTAATCAATAGTAATTGAGTCTCATACTGTTGTCCCATTTTGCCGTCTTCGTAGACTAGAGAGAAACTACGTCATAATCTGGCGCATCTTTCTAGTTGTTCAGGCTTCATTTTGTTGATGACGTACAAAATAGGACAGTTGGTTAATAGTGAAAATAGTGCAATCAAGAAATACGAAAGCGGTGCTAATAAATTGATTTTACAAGAAACAATAAAAACAAATGAAATATCGATAAAGTTAGACATGCTAAATTAAAATAACGTACTTATAACGGTAGTTCGTGACGTACGTGGCATGCAAAGGTTATAAAGGAACATGTTATAAGAGTTAAGAGTTTTTTGATGATTATGCCTTATGAAGGAAGGAAACCTAAATAAAGCGATTTTGTTATTTTTTCACTGTGTAAAATACTTACCCTTTGTAAATGGTACACAGAAAACAATTTAGAGTTGTTATCATGAAAGCAAACATGTTTCTTTTTGTTTGACTGTTTGCTATTAAACACAAAGCAACACAATGGGCTCTTTGCTGTGTTCGCCATGAGTAGCTAAAGCTGGTTTTAGCGCTATAAGCTCTCAGACACGATGATGAACCGGCTATAAATCCAAAACTAAAACACAAAATACTCTCAAATAAGACTTCTATATATATTCTGCTGCAATACACTGCCGATTCTGTGGAGTTGGGTCATTTTTGACTGAAGATAAAAATTTAGAATGTCGTGTAAATCATATTTGGAATCAAATTATAGGATATCTAACATATATATATGTAGTTAATAAAACAACAATGATTATGTTTTTATCTTCTTTTTTTCATATGTTTGCAATAATAGTATAGTCAGGGGTGTCATTTGGAAACATGACATGCTAGAAGAAATACAACTGAGGAAATAGTGTTCATTTGCTGTCCCACAAGGACCGAATCCAACCTGAATCTTCTTCTGATCTTCATCATTCGTACATGATGACGATGTAATTGTACATACTTACGAACTCCGCCTTGATGACGTTTCAAGTCTATGTCTTTATAAATTCGTTATTATGATACTGTATGAGTACGTCTTTACTAGTTGATGTTTCAAGTCTATGTCTTTATAAATTCGTTATTATGATACTGTATGAGTACGTCTTTACTAGTTGAAGTTTCAAGTTTATGTCTTTATAAATTCGTTATTATGATACTGTATGAGCCTTTACTAGTTGATGTTTCAAGTCTATGTCTTTATAAATTCGTTATTATGATACTGTATGAGTACGTCTTTACTAGTCGATGTTTCAAGTCTATGTCTTTATAAATTCGTTATTATGATACTGTATGAGTACGTCTTTACTAGTTGAAGTTTCAAGTTTATGTCTTTATAAATTCGTTATTATGATACTGTATGAGCCTTTACTAGTTGATGTTTCAAGTCTATGTCTTTATAAATTCGTTATTATGATACTGTATGAGTACGTCTTTACTAGTCGATGTTTCAAGTCTATGTCTTTATAAATTCGTTATTATGATACTGTATGAGTACGTCTTTACTAGTTGATGTTTCAAGTCTATGTCTTTATAAATTCGTTATTATGATACTGTATGAGTACGCCTTTACTAGTTGATGTTTCAAGTCTATGTCTTTATAAATTCGTTATTATTATACTGTATGAGTACGTCTTTACTAGTTGATGTTTCAAGTCTATGTCTTTATAAATTCGTTATTATGATACTGTATGAGTACGTCTTTACTAGTTGATGTTTCAAGTCTATATCTTTATAAATTCGTTATTATGATACTGTATGAGTACTAGTTGATGCTGTAAGTTTACATCATTGGGCAAACAAAAGTTCTCCACTCATACTCATATCAAGCTAACCTCAAGTGGTGAATAATGTCTTTATTTTAATTACAATGGTATTGTTTCAAAATGAAACTGTAATGATGAGACTAGTGTAGATCAGACCCGTGGAACGAATGGATGTGACATGCAACTTACTACTGGCGACGTTGGAGCTGGAATGTCGTTTGCATTCTGTATTCCCAATAAAGTACGTAATCTTACTAAGGCTATATTTTTCATTGCGATTAAGTCCAAAATGGGCACCATGAAAGTTTCCTACTTTATGTCTGATGATGATGTATCAGTCGATTCAAAGGTTTGGGAACAGATAAAAGAGTTGACGGATAGTTAAAATCTTGTTTACATGGCACACGTTGATAGGAACTGGTGTTCACAGTTAGGAAACGTCTCTGGAGGAAAGGAACAAGTTTTGTGTGCAACACATCAATAAGAAGACTGATTAAGGAAAATGCTCCTGAAAAATTTGATATCTTATTGAAATGTTGTATGCAATCATTTAAAGATGACCCAATTATAAACCAGTTCAGTACAGTTTGTGACATCTTTATGCAAATCATATTTTACAATGGGCGGACTGCCATAGGAATGTACAAAGAATTAGCACAAGTGTATGAATTTAGAAACTATGCAAAGTATTAAAGCACATTTACTTTAATTAAGTGACTCGATACATATATACTTCGTCTTACGAAATTTGCGAGAAACAAAGGTTCTGAACAGCTAATAAGATTAGGAAAGGATAAGCGTCCATAGAGAGCTGTAGGAATTCATGAAAGATGTCTCAAGAACATCTGTGTTCCACAAAATGATGTTCACAAATTGACAGAGGACGAATAGTTAGCAAACTCACTGATTGGTTCCGAAAAATATCAGTGTAAAACGAAGGTTGTGATATTGAAGGTGGGCGTAACCTGAGGTGTGCCTTTTCTAGTGCTCGTGTGTGCACCAGTATATATCTGTAAATGTGTGTGCGCTAGCATACTTGTAACTGTGTGTGTGTGAATACAGCAGTATACCTGTAACTATCTGTGTACATCAGTATACCTGTAACTGTATGTGTATACTTGTAACTTTTTGTGTACACCAGTATACCTGCAACTGTATTTGTACACTAGTATACCTGTAACTGTGTGTGTCCCACAGTGAATCTGTAACTGTTAGTGTACACCATTATATCTATAACTGTTAGTGTACACCAGTATACCTGTAACTGTGTGTGTACACCAGTATACTTGTAACTGTTAGTGTACACCAGTATACCTGTAACTGTTAGTGTATACCAGTATACTTGTAACTGTTAGTGTACACCAGTATACCTGTAACCGTGTGTGTACACCAGTATACTTGTAACTGTTAGTGTACACCATTATATCTATAACTGTTAGTGTACACCAGCATACTTGTAACTGTTAGTGTACACCAGTATACCTGTAACTGTTGGTGTACACCAGTATACTTGTAACTGTTAGTGTACTCTAGTATATTTGTAACTATTAGTGTACACCAGTATACCTGTAACCGTGTGTGTACACTAGTATACTTGTAACTGTTAGTGTACACCATTATATCTATAACTGTTAGTGTACACCAGCATACTTGTAACTGTTAGTGTACACCAGTATACCTGTAACTGTTAGTGTACACAAGTATACTCGTAACTGTTAGTATACACCAGTATATCTATAACTGTGTTGCTGCAATCGTCCTTTGTGATATGTGGTTGCTGTTGCCAAGACAACTGTTTCTTGCAGAAGAAACTGTTTGAAGAGAGAAGACTTGGCTCTCTAATAACAAGAATGTCGGAGTAAAACATAAGTGATTTGTTTAAAAGACTACGATGTCTAATAGCAATAGCATTGGTTCAAATATACCATTTTGATCGAAATAAACGTTGTTTTCCAAAGAATTCAAAATGTCACATACAACCACTGGCACTTCTTTCAGTTGGGTGAAAAAGTAATGTATCTAAATCATTTATTCGTAACAGCTAAGAAGCCATAAAACTAATGCCATTAAATTGTGTGTATTATCAAGTTTAAACTTGGTAAGATTTCAACTACAAAATATATATACTCAAGCAGAGCAAACTCGTTATACATATTGAGTTTTAACTTCTCAATATCTCTCTACAGAATATATGTGTAAACTGTAGTTTAATAATAATAAACTCTGAAATACACATTTATAGAATATATAAACACATTAAAATGCAACAATGTTTTTAATGTGTCATTCAGATTCATCTTTTCAACATGTAGCTTACAGAAAATATATTAAAATACTTATTGTTTACGTGAAATTGAGTTTCAATTGAATGTACATATACTTGGATAAACAGTTGTAATTGTTATCGTCACGTCATGAATATTTAATTATTTTACAGAATGTGAAACTTAAATATTTGCTGGCATTTAATACTATGTATATGCATACATGTATATATAGTAGGCCTGCATACAATCAAAACACATAAAAACTAAAACTCTTTCTTTTCTCACTGTCAAAATTCGTGGCCAAACTGTGTTAAACGTACCACTTGAGAAAGTAAACAAGTTTGCTGATATTTATAAAGTTTATCGGAAAGTTTTAGAAATGTACTGATGTGATAGAATAATGTGATGATAATTAGCCTGTATATTTTTCGAAACCTGTGCCAGTTAGTGCCATTTTGAATTAGAAATAGGGTCGAGTTGGCTTATTTACAATATTTAATGATAGGATTTAGTCTGCTTTGCTTATTTATACGTTATCCAGTGCCTACCATTGTTAGATGACGTACCTTGTTCAACTCATTAGTTTTCTTTGTTAGTCGATTGGTCAGTCGACGACGCCCTTCGATTCGGCACCCGGTGAGAAAGTGTCGCTCGCGCTACCCAAGGAAAAACCATGATGTCATCAACAAAACGAAAACAAAACAATATGAAAGATACATCAGACTGCGATTTAGACGCAAGTTGATTTTTTGTCAGTTAAGTCTTAATAGCCAATGAATAAACCTACGAATTTATTATCTAATATAAACCCTGGACGTTATAGAATAAGTATATAATTTACTATATTTTGGACACTATCAGTAGAACAAAAACCACCTAAACCTGTTTTAGTAAAATGTTTGATGTGTTGTACTGTTGTAATTGATAGTTTTTATTTGCTTATTTTTACAAGTAAAACTATGATTTGCACGTAAAGAAGTATTTCTAGTGAAATTCATTTTCCTTTAACAGCGTTACGATGACGTTTTGCAGAATTGTAATTTGGATCGTTTTTGTCAGCACGACCTGCTAATTAGTATGCAGGCTTGTGGATCAGAAAGTTCAGGATTCGATCCCGCCAAAGGCTAACGGATTCATTCTTACAGGTTTGGGGTTATTACACAAATGACAGTCAAGTTGATCGGTAGGTACTGCGGACTGGTTCTTCTGATCAGCAGTTCTAAAGTAGAAAGACTATGTCTTGTTCAAGTTTGGGTGTCTGACAAGAAGACAAGTTGCTCAGCTATCAGAAATAACAGATAATGTGTGAAGTGTCTTAACCTTCTGAACGAAAAGTTTAAACTTTAATAAAAAAGAAAATCGTCGACATATCTTAAAAATACATATAAAATAATTTAAGTTTTAATTTTTGTGTAGAGATAATTCAGACCTTAGTACATTTCAGTTTTGAATCACTTTTAGCGATTTTTGGTACGATGCTCGTTTGTTTTATTTTGTTTGTTTTGAATTTTGCGCAAACCTACACGAGGGCTATCTGCGCTAGCCGTCCCTAATTTAGCAGTGTAAGACTATAGGGAAGGCAGCTAGTCATCACCACCCACCTTCAACTCTCGAGTTACTCTTTTACCAACGAATAGTGGGATTGACCGTAACAATATAACGCCACCACGGCTGAAAGAGCGAACATGTTTGGTGTGACGGGAATTCGAATCCGCGACCCTTAAATTACGAGTTGAGCGCCGAAACCTTCAGGCCCATCATAGCCAGATGTGTGGATATTCAGTGGTCTAAAAACAAAAAAGATGCCTAACCGAAATTACGAAACTATAAACATCATGACAGCAAATGAAAAAGAATTTTTTAACTACATTTACATGAATAACCTATGTCTATACGCATAGATGGCCCAACTAGGATAACTCTAGAAGCATACGCCCCTAATCTTAATCAGATAGCAAAGTGCCTTTTTGAATTGGGAATAACCATCATGGAAAGTCGCAGTTTTAGTTTTGAATTCAGTAGTCTCACGCCCCGTTAACATAATAAATAAACTTAGTATTCCAAAATCAGTTTAATTTCGATATTTCAGTTCAAGGGAGGTCCAGTCCAATCTTCACTTTGGTCAACGTGTGTTATTGGATTATACTAGTTTCGGAGAGCTCCACAAACCCATCAGTAGCTTTGAACAGAAGTTAACCAAAAAGAGATAAGCTGAACCTGTGTCATACTGAAAAGAATCAGACATACTGCTGGTATGAAAGAGCTTTGGTTTGCAGTCGTTACTAACATAGCAAATAAGGTGCCCTCAATGATAAGTGTCTCCCTATTTCATTTATATTCTACGTCCTATGTTTATCAAAACGCACAACATTACAGTAATCTTCAAATTTTTTTTTTTATTACGCGAATTAAGTTTAAATCTTCTCTTTGTCTTCCTGACGTTAGCTTACACGTTTTGTACTGTTAATGTTAGCGATCATCATTTATTAATATAGTTTTAAAGTTTTCACCCAATTCTTATTTATCGTTTGGGCCCAGCAAAATAACCAGAAGTTTATTTACCATGTAGTGAACATAAGTTAATTTCGGATAAAAATTTTTGGTCCGCTGCATGATAGCAGTGCCACTTCTAACGTATTTGTAAAGTGCTCTGATTGGTCCTTTAGCACAGGTGTGGGTTTCGGAGCCGTATTAAAAGCCGTGCCATGCCACAAAATATTTTTCGCACTTCCAGCACTTCTTACAAGATTTATTTGTGCAAGTAATTACTAATCGTAGTATTCATATATCACTGAAGCAAATTTAGAAAAAATTAACATTTCTTAAAAAAAAAATTTTCCTTGTAAGTGCTGTATCGATTGTAGTGATATAAACCATGATGTTTCTGTGCGTTAAAAGTGTTACAATTTATTGACAAAATAACAGTTTTTTAAAAACTACATTTTTAGTACTGTATTTACAAATTACATGAATCTTTATGTAACTAAGATCTATTGTATCTTTACAGCACTAAGTGCAATCCTAGTGAAAGTCGTATTGTTGTTGTGTGGAGAATATTTTATTTAAAACCATGTTCTGTAATAAAGACATGATTGTTGCACATACCGTAGTTGTTTTTATAAATGTCTGAATTTTGAATTCTCAAAATGTAAAATTTTTCATGAATATATGTTTCTGGTGCCATTCAACAGGTGGCATCACACTGTATTTATTATTTCTATCACATACATAGATATATATATATATGTGCACGCAACGCCCATTACAGTAAGATGATGTTGTTGGCGTGGATGATGGATAGTAGGATGTTACTGTCTCGTTACTTATTTTCTGGTTGATAATTCAAATATAGCCTTTGAACCTTTGCTAGATACAAATATTTTCAAGATAAAAGGAATGCAACACAATTACGATATAGCAAATGTGAATGCTATTAGTTTTCAACAACCTTCTTAGCAATCAAAGCTTATGACGAAGGATGACAAAAAGACTGCTATCGTACACTTCTTCTCACATTCTACATGTCAAAAATCCCGACAGTAAAATGTAAGATGGTTTCCATCAATGTGGCAATGCAAAAACCTATATTTGTTGTTTTGTGTCGAGTGTATTGAAGATGTCTGGAAGTACGTTTCTCTCCTATCGTATAAATTATTCTTTAACAGAATCATCTTTTCGGGTAACTGTGCACAAGTAGATTCGTAACACTAAACTTGCATATAACTAACTCGTATGATGAGGCTTATATAAGGGTGGAGAGAAAACATATATTAGAAGGAAATCTGTTAAGAAATGATTTCCGGTTTGTTATGTACTTTCATATGGAAGACAAGAAATGACATTCTAGGTAGATGAAGCAGAAGTTTGTAAAATGACACTTTCCTTACCAAAGTATTTTGGTAAAATGCATTAATTATCCAATATATTTTTATTTTTTAAATGTAGCTGTTACTATATTATTGTAATACACCCTTTCTATTATTCTAATCCCAAACATGTTAAACAGCGAATATTTTCTTTATAAAGTATTGAAAAGATTAACATATATATATAATTTGTTATAACTAGAAAAAAACAAACAAGCCGAAACAAAAACGCTGCACTAATTAAAAAGGTCTTAAGGTACAAATTACAATGTGGGATTATAAAATATTACCTAGGAATATACATATGTATATATATTATTGGAAGTCATTCTTTGTGGGCTATATTTTTACTACTTTAATGTTTTTGTTCACTAGAGGGAGTTTGTTTTTTGCATCAGTAATCAATGATGAAGCCTAAATGTCATGATAGTTTAAGACTCTGTATAATCTCAAACGTTTTG
Source organism: Tachypleus tridentatus (assembly GCF_004210375.1). NCBI lineage: Eukaryota > Metazoa > Arthropoda > Merostomata > Xiphosura > Limulidae > Tachypleus > Tachypleus tridentatus. The sequence continues at coordinate 125,501,459 of NC_134825.1, forward strand.
TAGTAGATATAAAATTAGAACAACACCAGGCCCGATATGTCCAGGTGGTTAAACCATTCGACCTACCTTTTCAACCGTAGGGGGGGGGGAGGTTAGAGTTGACAATCAATCTCACTATTCGTTGGTAAAAGAGTAGCCCAAGAGTTGGCGGTGAGTGGTGATGACTAGCTGCCTTCCCTTTAGTCTTACACTGCTAAATTAGGTATGGCTAGCGCAGATAGCCCTCGTGTAGCTTTGCGCGAAATTCGAAACAAACCAAACAAACCAATAACAATATAAAAATGCCACAGTGAGTGAATTAAGTTAGTTAATGAGTTCAGGTTAGTGAACTAGATAGTGAGAGTTAGTGAGTGTGTTCATTTATGATTCAGTTATAAACTAGACAGTCAGTCAATCCGCATGTTTTAATCGATCGATTAGCGAGGAAATTCTTGCAAGTAAGTAATGTGAGCTTCATTTGTTAGACGTACAGTTTCAAAATTTTTATTGAGACGTTGCTTTAGAAGCTAGGCTTATCAGTGCCAGTATTCTGTAGCTTTGAAACCTTATTGAAGAAATATGTTAATTGTTTAATAAAGCAGAAAACAACATTTTGACCTTTCTAGGTCATCTTCAGGTTAACAAAGACAGAGTTTGCAACTGACCGTTGCGGGGCACATGTCTTAATGACGAGAGTATAAACGGGTACGGGATTGTAGGGGGCGTTGCAGTTGGATGTTAGGTAATTAATTAGTACAGGTATAAAGTTGTCCCTTTATATTGGTTTAATTTTGGTTTTAGTTGTTGTATAAATAGGGCTTCTCTGCTTTATTAGTAAAAATATTAGTACCCATACCAGCTATTCTGATATACATTTTTATTTCAAGTGGGTTTCTCGTCATCAATAATAAGTTAATTGTCATTGTTATCTGGACTGTACTTTGAATTAATTTGGCCGAACAATCCAAAATTAACCTGCCTAAAGGTAAAACATGTTCTAAAATATAAAACTGTTTTGCTCTCATTGTTTCTTCGTTAATCTTTAGAATTCTTACATATATGTTTGGCCTTCATTCCAAGATCTTCTCAGAGTGTAACCTTTAAAACTGATTAACACTTTATTAAAGTTACATATACAAGATAATCCTGAATCAGTTTTTTGTTGATAATTGAATTACCTTCTAAAGAACGCTCAATTCCTTTTTAACTATATCTGTCATATCACAGTGTCTATATATATTTTTAACAAAAAAATTCTTAAGTAACACATGCAACAGGTTAATAAGTCCAGTATATATATTTACCTTTAAAATCACTCATTTGTGGTTAAAATAATTATCATTTCTTAATATATTATTAGTGTTAATGTGCATAATATATAAAGCACAGAAGTGAGTCCTGCCAGATTGTCCTATATTAATTCACGTCGCGTGTCAATATATTATTTATTATTTTGTTTACCAGCAAACTTCATCCAGAGTTTTGGAGCTAGCAGGTGGTCTCTTTATCTGTAAGGCGTCGTCCCCTTCCTTGGATGTATCAAGAAAAGCTAAATAGCTCCCAGAAGATCATCCAGGCATGATGAAAGTTCAGGCACAGGTGTTTATGGTGAACTAGAATCTGACACCAGATTTTATACTCTTGGTCCTCCTACGGCGTCTAAATGCGCTATGTTTGAAATTGTTTTCACAGTCTCATTCACAAGCTAGCACAATAAAACCTGGCACGTGTGTCCAGGTATTATAAATGGGTGTCCTAACAGGTGTTGTTTTGGTATACGGATCCAACTTGGGGTAGCCATAGGAGTAATTTGGAAAAATGGTGGAGCTTGTTCGATACACTAAAGCCTCTGTGAATCATTTGAGAAAGGTGTTTTATTCTGGTTCGAGGAAAGGCCAGTGCAAAATTATCGTTGCTGTAACAACAGATAATTTTGGACAAATCTCTGGTTCACGCCTTCTTTCACAAGCAAACAAGACCAAACTTGGCACAAGTATTTAGGTACTATGAGCGGGCTTTGTTTAGGTATGTGTATAAACTTGTGGTAGATTTCGGAGTAAACTGGAAAAATGGTGAAGCCTACTCGGGTACATTATATCCTTTGTGAATCATTAGAGGAGGACGAATGGTTTAATCTAGTCAGAAAAAAACGCTGGTGCGAAATTATTGTTGCTGTAACTATATACACAAACTTATAAACCAATCTGGAATATTGCCACAGCTTTCATAATGCTGAAATACCACTACCCCTTTTTTAAAAAACACATCTAGACGCTTTTACAACACATTACAATCAGAAATTTCGTATATGTTTTAAATTAAAAGGAATTAACCGTGGCACACTTACTATTCTTTTAGATCTTGTCCTGAGAGCAAAAACATAATCAAGATAAGGAGGGAGTGCCACAAAGAACATCACACAGGTATATATTGATTTAAACTATGAAATGCAGCTGGTGTGACATCATCGTATATATTAGATTAACTGTGCTTCGTCCTGCGTTGATATATATCGAACCCCGAAATTTAGTGTTGTAAGCTGTCAGACTTACCACTGAGCTACTATGGGAACAAATAGAAACATAAATATAAATACACAACGTTCTATAGACATCATAGACACATGTGAAATAAAACTCATATACGATTGTTTAAGAAATTTTTTCGTTTTGTTAGCATAAGAACTATCCGCGCAAAGTTGTCCCTAATTTTGAGCTGATTTACTAAATAAAAAGAAATTGTCAAAGCACCAACTGCCAACCGTGTTCGATCGAATAGCATATCAACAGATCAAAAAGTGGAAAGCAAATCTTTGCGGGAAATGTCCGCAAAATATTAAATCTTGCTTTCGCAATCCCAGAACACTAAATAGTAGGCCACGCCCAGCCCACTCACTGCCTTCGTTCTAATTAATTCAGTCATGATCTTGTTGCTACTTATCCTCCAAAGAAAGTGAATACCAATAGTTTGTACTATTCCTAGATTTCGTTTTATCAACTATTAACATGTTTACACCACTTTTGCTCTGTTTTATTTTATGTAAGTGTACTACTACGAAGGGAATTTAAAAATCTTGGAGCATGTAGGTCGCATAAAACATAAATAGCTGCGATGTCTAACACGACCTTCTAACAAAGTAACGTTTTGGCGTTGAATATTAAATGTTTCGGTGTTATCTGATTCTGCACGTCGATGCGCCGAACAGTTTGATTTTGTTCTCCTTGAGATGACATAATATGAAATATGAAACGTGCTTTCTCAGTTGGCCATGATATGATATTATTTATTCAAATACATTTCATCTTTTAATCTTATGAAGCCTATCTCATTTTCTCTTTAGCTAATATGAGTTGGAGTTACGTGGTACTCAACCTCAAAATATCACGACAAAGATCTTGCTAAACACGCAAAGTCATACACAATAAAAGAGAAAGGGAAGTGCTAGCGCCGTTTAAGTTCTTGTGAACCTGTTCCAGATCTGAGACAGATACCTACTTATAAGTCGAACATTTTCGGAGTTAACCTAAGTTAAACAGACAAAGGGAAGTATTAACGTTAATTCACTGCTTGCCAACCTATTCTGGATCTAAGACAGACGCCTAAGTGTGGAAAATTTTTTGATTTCACATGAACTATACAAATAAAGTAATGCCATCGTTTCTTTCGTGTTTGTGAACCTAATCCTGATCTAAGACAGACACCTGAGTAATATAGACAATATTCTAAATACTGATAGAAAGTTTGTGAAGAGCTTACTTCTTTGATTTTCAAAGCTTATTATTTGTTTGAAGTTAAGCATAAAGCTGTTGTTGTTGTTGTTTGAATTAAGCACAAAACTACTCAATGGGCTATCTGTGCTCTGCCCACCACGGCTATCGAAACCCGGTTTTTAGCGTTGTGAGTCCGCAGACATACCGCTGAGCCACTGGGGGGCAGCACAAAGCTACTCATTGGGCTGGGTTATCTGTGCGCTGCCCAGTACAATTATCGAAACCTGTATTCTAAACGTTGTAAGTCCGTAGAAGTATCGCTGTGCTCCTGGGTGGGCTTCAAAGTAAAGTAACTTGATGCTAAAATAACACATAGGAAGGTATAATTAATGGTTTTTAATTAATCCTAACTTTCCTTTCTTCATCCATTAATTTTTCTATTAGCGCAAAGCTTCACAATGGGGAATTTGCATTAAGTTAATCGCGGGCGTAATGTTCAAATCAACTATTACATCTTCATGACTATTTGCTTGAATACTTTTAACTGTCATTATACTATCTTAAGATTCAACTATTTGGACAATTTCGAAAAACCTGTAAGTGTAGACTAATTATTATTATTATTTCTGTTTCTCAGAAGCTTTTACTTAAATAAAGTTGTAAAGTGGATGAATCACATGTAATCTTTCTATATTTTTTACCTTCTCTCTAAGCACTCGCAGTTGTCCAGCTGTGAGCTAAAGAACCTAGCACGCTATGGATGGGATTGATTCCCATGGTATACAGAGCAGAGGTAGAACACCGTGTAGCACTGAGTTAAAATACAAACAAAATATCCCCTTTAACCTTATTAGTGAAGCAAATATTAGTATTTCATTGTGTGGAATGTGTTTGGCCCCTACAGTGGCACAGAGGTATGCCTGCGATTCTAGACTACTAGAAACCGGGTTTTGATGTCCGGGGTGGACAGAACACAGCTAGCTCATTATGTAATTATGTGTTGCAAAAAAGAGAATGTTTTTGAAACACTCTTTTCGATAAAAATAAAATAACTGAGTAAACCTAAAAATAACGTTCGTTGACTACCATTATAACGTCTCTAGTTTGAATTTTCACTTCGGTCAAAAAAATCTGAAATCAAAAATTCGAGAAAGTTATTTTATTCTTCCTCATTTTGTGCAGTTGATGTTTTAAGCTTCCACTCTCTTATTTCATTTCTTGCAAGAAATATGCGAGACATGTATTGTTATTAGACAAAAAAAAATCCTCTACGTGAGAAACAAAATTGAAACTACTAAGCCATTTAGAAAAAGTTCCCTCCAATTGCATTCTGAAGTAAATAACGTGCCAAGCTGCGTCTCAAAAGAGTCAAGGTTCGAGTGGGGTCCATATATTACATGGCTGAATATACCATTATTACAATTAAAGCATTTAAGCATTGACACAGAATATCGAAACTATTAGATCGTGTATGTAGTCATTCAATATTAGCTGGTTTAGAATTGTAATTTCTATCAAACAGGGGCTTGGCATGGCCTAGCGCGTAAGGTGTGCGACTCGTAATCCGAGGGTCGCGGGTTCGCGCCCGCGTCGCGCCAAACATGCTCGCCCTCCCAGCTGTGGGGGCGTTATAATGTGACGATCAATCCCGCTATTCATTGGTAAAAGAGTAGCCTAAGAGTTGGCGGTGGGTGATGATGACTAGCTGCCTTCCCTCTAGTCTTACACTGCTAAATTAGGAACGGCTAGCGCAGATAGCTCTCGGGTAGCTTTGTGCGAAATTCCAAAACAAACAAACAGCACTTCTTCACACTGCGCTTCAATTCAATTTTTCAGTAATGTTAAGCGCAATTTATAAAGGAAGGTTGTTGCCTATTCTTCATCATACAAATTCGTAGGCAAAGAAAAATATCACATCATAATAGGAGACATTAACAGTAATGAGATACTGCACAACTCCAGTCTACAGGTATACATATGAGGTAATGTCATCAAAGCATAATCCATGCCGAAAGTACATACTATCAACCCTTTCGAAAGCACATAAACTAAAGTACATTAGCAAATAATTATAATGTATGGTTTAACACTAAATAAATTTACTTTAAAAGACACTAATACAGAAGTTTCTCTCTTTTCAGGTCTCTTACAGAGACTAGTTTCAGACATTTTATGGATTACTTATATTAAGTACAAAACGAATTTTCTAAAATACTGTAATAACATTTCCGCAAAGCTTCGTCATTTATTATTTTGTTTCTTTCAAACATGTAATATTAAATTTAAGGTACGTGAAAAAAAAGTCAAGATTTAAATTCATTTTGTTACGTAAAAGATGTAAATCTAAAGAGGTATGAAAATTTTTCTGTTCGTGATTATTTAATCACATCCTACATCATCGCTGTGATGTTGTGGATGTACCTTAGTTTTGTTTGTTTACTTTTGTTCAGATTCAAAGATGCAAAACAGAACACCTTGGCTGTTCCCACTGCAGGGATTGAACTATGTTAGGTCCTCTTTCGTGAAACTTAACGTTAAAGAATACACCTGTGTTATTCTTGTGAAAGTTTTGACAGAGCAATGAAATCGAAATGACTTGTAACTGTCGGAATATGCAATATTTTCTTATACGACCTTTAATTACTGAGATGATTTCCGTGGAGTCAAAAAAAGTCACAAGTTTTCCTTAGAAAACCCGAGTTTGTTAAAATTCAGTAAAAGTATGTTGTATTTAAGTTTCCGCCAACTTATGAAAATGCCAGAACTACAATACTGTTACAACTACGCAAAATAAGGAATATAATCGTCGCTAATTTTGTCACTGATAAAGGAGAAGAAAGACAGCTGACCAATAGTACCCACAGCCAACGTTTGTTTCACCGAACAGTGAGATTTGACAGTCACTGTTATGAGTGCACATACAGCCCAAAATATGGAGCATGTTTTTGCGGCGTCCTCTCGCTGACCATGATGCCTTCAGATTTGCAGTAATGGCAGCATGCTGTTTAAGGATACGCCTGGCTCAGTTATATATTAATAAAATAAAATTGATTGAGGTAATGTAGAGTTCTCACACTGTAATAGTTTAGGGTTCGATAAATGATTTACATAACTACTGTAAACCTCTATCTGAAGAGTAACTTATAGTTAAACATTTTTCTTGGGTAAACGCCATACGATAGTCTCCCCGGGTAATATTATTTTAATTCAATCGGACTACATGATTCTTTTAAGGAGATAAACAGGCAGACAAATAAATAGATAAGACATGCTATATTTTTCTTTTTTACAGTTGATATCGATTACTAAACATAGTAATTTATTTCACACATGTGTATATATATAAATATATAGGACTTAAGATTATTTTTTAAATAGAAAATGTAAGAATATGTATAATCATATACTCTTAGGCCAATGCATTTTTTTTGTTTAAAACAGTTTTTATTCTTTTTATAAATAAAATAAATATGTTTGGTGATAAAATGTAATTTACTTTGCATACACTTTGTATTGAAATACAGAATTTTGGTATATAAATGAAGAACATTTAGTTTTCAACGGATTCCGAATTTATACTTTTACGTTAGACTGTCAGAAGCTCAAAATCACAGCTTAAGAACAAATCTGACATTGTTTGTGTCCACTTTACCTAATTAAATTTTAATAAAATAGAGAACAATCAACTATCACTATTGCTCAATCAAGAACTAGGAATTAAAAGATGTTATATCGAACCACGAAGAAGTGTATACTGATATTTATCACCACATACATTTATCTCTAGCTTTCAGTGGAAGTATTTCACGTGTTTACTTTATTGAAGTTATAATAGGCCTGGCATGGCCAGGTGGTTAAGGCACTCGACTCGTAATCTTAGCATCGCGGGTTCTTATACCCGTAACACCAAACATGCTTGCCTTTTCAGCCGTGAGGCCGTTATAACATTACGTTCAATCTCACTGTTCGTTGTTAGAAGAGTAGACAAATAGCTGGCAGTAGGTGGTGATGATTAGCTCCCTTCCCTCTAGTCTTACACTGCTAAATAAGGGGCGGATGGGCCTTGTGTAACTTTGCGCGAAATCCAAAACAAACAAGTTATATTTTCTTTAAATCTGGCACAGCATACATACGCAACTAGAAACATCTAATCCATAACCCATTCTGAAATCCTATCCTCTTCGAATGTGTGAATAAAGCTATTTAATTATATATATAGTATAAACAAGGCTTGTATTCACAACTCTGACTATACAGTGCTGTTAGATGTAGTTTTAAGTTTAGATTCTAAGCATATATATATTACATTTTATGGTGGATCATACAGAACTTTCTAGAAATATACGGTTTATCACTGTCAGAGAAACACTGAATCTAACAATTAAAACTTATTTTTATATATTTAGTAATGAATTATTGATAATCAAATGGAAAATGTGGCTCAAAAATTTAATTACAAATTTAAGAGCGCAAAAGAACTAAATGTACACAATACACCTCAATTAAAATATGCTATGTTCTAATTTAATTTTATTAGTAATAATATTTTTATATAACAACTTGCAGGCCGGTATAGCCAAGCGTGTTAAGGCGTGCGACTCGTAATCTGAGCGTCGCGGGTTCGCATCCCCGTCGCGCCAAACATGCTCGCCCTTTCAGCCATGGGGGCGTTATAATGTGACGGTCAATCCTAATATTCGTTGGTAAAAGTGTAGCCCAAGAATTGGCGGTGGGTGGTGATGACTAGTTGCCTTTCCTCTAGTCCTACACTGCTAAATTAGGGACGGCTAGCACAGATAGCCCTCGAGTACCTTTGTGCGAAATTCAAAAACAAACAAACAAACAAACTATAACAGCTTTTTGTGAAGAAGTTCAGCGTAAAAGGTTCAAGGGCATTTCAGTGCACTTTGTATATATTTTTAATGTAATGGGTGTAATTTTTCCGTTTTCTTTAGTGTTAGTCTATGTATCTTTCTAGTTTATAAAAATGTAACTGATGGTGGATGAACTTGTAACTTTTCGCCACTTGATTTCGTACTTAGTTCAAACGCATACTGCTAACCCTTTATATGATACATTTTATAATGATAATGATAAAAAAAATTACTGTTATTGTTTGAAAGGTATTTTTCTACTTTATTTTAAGGTATTTTAAAATTTGCTGTGTTTCTAATTTTTTCCGTCTAGCATTATTTTAAGAATTAATATTATATGCTTCTTTATGAACAGTAAAACTTTTAAATGTGTTTTTTATATTATCACTCACGTTATTAATGCATGAAAAATGACATTTTTTGTAATACCTTCTGTGATATCCATAAGTTCCTAAAAAGAAAAAAGAACAATTGGTGTTTACAATGTTTTTTAGTGCATCAAACAGCTGTAAAATGTTAGTTTAGCCTTTCAGTATTTAGTGTGAGCAAGCACCTATGGTTTTGAAAGTGAAAGATCAAATCATTCTACGTCAGTATCGAGGTGGGACGCATGGTTGCACCTGGTTCTTTTCGAAATGAAGATAATACAAAGCGCCCCTCCAGAGCCCGTTTCCCACGGGAACATAATAGCTGTTTACTTTCTCTGAGGCAGATATTCCTTCCTCCATGTTCGAAAAATATTGCTTTTTTTCTTCTTTTTTACTTCTCTTGTTAACATACACTTTCCTTGGGGAATAATCAATTTACTGAGGTGAAATTTCACTGCAAACAAATGTACCAGTTTAAAGAAAGGGGTTGGCAATATTATTTGCCATATCTCAATCTACTTTTTAACACAGAACCTACTAATCAGGATGACTGTAAGTGAATTTCTTTAAAAAATATACTCTAAAAGTTGTTGTTGCTATCGTCGTGAAAATCTATTAGATGAGCCATTTGCATTCAGTCCAAGGCAGTGTTATCCTATGTTGCATTATAAAGAATGATTTATTTTGTTCATTATGCATATACACTCATTGAAAAAAATTCGTTACTGTGTTCAAGCATTCATAAACAGTCATTTTAATTTTTATTGTTGTGACGAGAACAACGCTCTTTATGTTTAGTTCAAGATCTTGTATTTTTGTGGTTTGTTTTTCATTTTTACACTATATACAGGAATGTTAAGCTATTATATTTTTTCAGTTCTTTCTTAATGCATAATGTGGTGTATTTATTGTGTTGTATATCTCCTTCTACTGATTTAAAAAATTAAACAGGTCTTAACAGTAAAACCCCGTCGTAGAAGCAGCAGCTTATACTGACATTTCTTTCATTCTAATCAAAGTTCTTTATGGACCAGTAAATGCGAGATCCTTTCTGTGAAGCTTACTTTCCCATAGATATATACGAATGACAACAAAACAGGTTCATTGGCGGTAGGGTTGTGAGGAAGAGGCTTGGAGCCTTTCACTCGCCTCCCTACCCTTCCTCGTCTATCCTCATCTCAAGTTCCCAGCACAAAAAGCACACATTAATTTAACCTTGTACCTTGAAATGTCAAAAAGAAATTATAGTCTCACAATTCGTGCAACATGTTTCGTGTGTTCTGTGATACAGACAGAGAAACAAACAAACAAACCATAACAGAGCAAAACAAATAGAAAATATTAACAAAGCGGCTCATGCCTTGTGAACTTTAACTTCAATATGAAGTTATCTTCCCAAACAATAAGTATATAGGAATTTTGATTCCTCATGACACAAATCGCGATGTATAGGAATTAAACAACCACTAGACACATCATCATCATCACGTGGTCAGTCTTACTTTACGTATATGTATTAATCAAATGTTCATTAAACGTAAAGCTAGCAAACACAACTCACTAAGTTGAATTTAAAGAAGGCGATTTGTATAAATATGTAGGCATCAAAGTTATATTTTTAATCACTATTACTAAACAAACGTGAGTGTAATGTAGCCGTAATTTTATTTAGTTATGGAGCTCGTTTTAATTAATTTTCGTATAGAATTTTTAAAGCTGCATAATTAAAACACTAGTAAATAATAAGCTTTGTGAAATACAAGCAAGTAAAACTATGTGAACTAAATATTAGAGCATCTGTTGTTTCTAAGCATAAATTAGTGGTATAAAAATAAAAAGACCAACTATTATTTATAAAATCTAAAAGTTTATAAGAATTTCAAATTTCGATTTGCAGAACATATATGCCAAGTGGTCAACTAGATGTATAGAAACGTGAACTTTCCACGTTCTGCATCTATCTTTCAGTTTATGTTGAGAGGAGAGTCTGTCTATATTTATATTTAGGGTTAAGTGGGTTAACCTTACAATAGTTTTACACCTTATAAAACAGGTTACTGAGATTCCTTTAATAGTGTTGTTGTTTTTATAGTTTACCGATGATCAGTGATATAAATGGTGTCGTTTCAATTAATATACAATATATATTTGATCACCATTTCAATAATGTGACTGCATATTGAACAAAATCGTCTTTATTGTTAACACATAGAAAAAATATGGCAATGTAGAAAAAACAAAACGCAGAACCTAATAGTTATGCATAGAAATCAGGCGCATAAGCAATGGTATTTGTTTTAATTTTCAAGCTAAGAATTCAAATATCCAAACACATATTTACATAAAAATCAAAATACAGTAAACTATATTCTTCTCTTGTTGTTCAAACGGATATTCAGTCATTTGTTAAACAAGACACAAGAACAGACAGTATAAATAAATCCAGACAGAAATGGGCTGTATTTAACTATACATAGTGAGAGAGAAAGTATTTTAAAGATATTTGAGAGAAAAAAACAACAACATGTTTTGAAGTGATTTGAAAGAAAGATGGCATAACAATTAAGCAATAATTTTTCCTATGTTTCGATTTCTAATATACATCAATAGGGCAATTTTCATGATACAATGCAACATTAAGTTATCAAGTCATCTATAGGCCATTTTGTTTTCTTCAATGCACTTGAACTGTATATAGATTGACAGTATCAACTCTAGAGTGACGATTTACTTTCCACCCCACAGAAACAACGTCGTCCTTCATCGTGTTCTGTAAATGAAGGACAAACCTGCTGCTTCTATAGATTTTGGTGAAATTTATTTTTACTATAGACGAAGCGGAAAAGCCGATATATTGGAATAACTAAAGGTTGCTATTAAAAGGTACGAGGATGAAATGGGTTTATCTTAGTCCAATCAATTTCAAGGCCACAGTGGTCTTGTTACTTATACATGTTATAAAGTTCAGGGGAATAGAATCGTAAAGCATTAAACTTCGTGCGTCAGTGAAAGATTCAAGGACATTTGTAATGACAACAATATTACTGTCTCTTTTTGTTCCAGCAATAAAAGATATATGGAAATAGAACAAACCACTTTATAGAAGTGTGTGTCATTATTGCATGATGGATATTACTCTTGTTGAGACGTGGTTAGAAATGATAACGAGTCTATAACTTTTACGTAAAAATTCACAGACGAGTTCGCAGAATAAAATGAACGTACATGTTGAAGTGAAAACATATACTGGATATTATCAAGATGAATATATATTTTAAGTTTATGTATTTGGGAAACATTTTGTTCATCGTAATAAGTCATTCAATATATATTTGTAATGATAACTGGTTTTCTCTTCATTTTTCAAATAATTTGTAGAAAATTGTACGTTTAATCGTATCAGGATGATGCTTATTTCATGGAAAGAAAATCCCAAACTTTTGTTTTCGTAACGATTACTTTTTACATCGGTCAGTGAGAAGATAACCTTCCACGTTAATTCGAATTGTGTAGTTGTTTGTCCATCTGCGAGCGACTTCCACAGTTGTCAGCAAGACCAAATTTGACATACAAGCTCGGAGTGTGTTTACATACATGACTAACAAAGCTACAAAGGTTTGGGGTATGAAAAAGCGACCGAAAGATCAATCAGACATGATAGAGTCTAGGAGTATGTTTTCAACGTCACTTAAGCTGGATTTGATTTTGGAAATTAGAGTTATTGGCTTTCCTTCAGAATATCGGGGGGTACCATGTTTGAAACTGTGTCACACACGGCTATATCAACTCTCAAGCTAACGGGACCAAACGTGCTCGGGTGCAATGGATGGGTATCTCATCGAGATTTGTTTACTTTCCTTGATTAACTGTCAAAGTAATTGGGGATAATGGAGACGCTTGACTGGTATATTGGAGCATGTGTGAATCACGAGTGAGCCTTTGAATCCAGTAGCTGAACGTGGGTATTTTATGCTAGTACTCTTAAATAATTTATGTATTTTATCACGATTTCCGTAGCAAAACTATTTCAATAAAGTGGTTCACTGTCACTTTGTAGTTCGTTATGTATTGTTATCGTATCTGTAAGGAAACTAAATGATCAAGACCATTTCTGGATACATGTTGAAGATATTAAACTTTCATAATATGTTTTTAATTCGATTCCTTTTTCATCTGGAAAACATGAGTTATTTTCCATTCAATTTTTGTATCGATTAACAATGAAATTATAAATGAAGTTCAGATAATTATGGTAAAATATGTAGTAAAATTAAAACGCAGGCTTAAATATAAGTATAAAATGCAGGTCATAAAGCTGAACCCAAGAAAATTAGTAATAATTTGGCTAAAAATGTTATTGAAATTGAAACCACTGCTAGCAGACATTAACTGTGTTTTGATGTGTTTTTCTGTTTGACAATACATATTATTTTGCAATTATAATATACACAATTATTTACTTTATAAATGTTTCTATGATATAATTGCGTATAATGTACTGTATACCATTTAATGAAGATCGAATGAGCCTGATCAAATGAGTCTTCTTTTCATAATGATGCATTTGTTTATATCACCTGTCGTAACTCACCAACATTATTGTTTCAATTGATTTAATTGCATGAGTGACCAATGAAGTACCACCAATATCCAAACGCTTTGCAATATTAAACATGACTGACGCTGGAAAAGTAAATAGAAAATACAGGCAGAAGGTAATGATTTATACAATAACAAAACAGGTAACGGGTAGTAAAAATAGTCAATAACTTAATGTTTTGAAGATTTTGATCACAGAGCATCAGAACGTCTTACTTGAAGTAGAAGTTTCAAGTATAATAAGAGGATTGTTTAGTTTTGAATTTCGTGCAAAGCTATTCAAGGGCTATCTGCGCTAGCCGTTCATAATTTAACAGTGTAAAACTAGAGGGAAGGCAGCTAGTCATCACCACCCACCGCCAACTCTTGGGCTACTCTTTTAGAAGAAATAGTAGGATTGACCAAAACTTCATAATGCTCTTACGGCTGAAAGATCGAGCGTGTTTGGTGGGACAGAGATTTGAGTCGAGCGCCCTAACCACCAGCAGGCGCCTGGGCTAATAATTAGAGCAGGTGAAAAACAGTGTATATTAAGTTTGGACTTACGATAACATTTCCAGCGAAGATCCTTCAATAAGTGTGTAGTGCTTAATATTTACAGTGTTTGAAACTGTTGTTATTTATTTTTGGCAAGCAATATAATTAGAGAAATAGAAGTCCTAAAGATAGAACATTCAGATCGAAGTTTAGTATCGTTTAAAATATCAACATAAACAGAAATAAAACAGGAGTACAGAATATACAGAAATTAGAATTGCTAAAAATAATGCCCTCTCCTCAGTGGCAGAGCAGAAAGACTGTGGACTTAAAAACTGGGTCTTGATACTCGTATTGGGCTGAGCACTGATATCCATTGTTGTGCTTAACTATAAACAAACAAGACTAAAAATGAAGCAAGTACTAAATTACGATTAAATATTTAAGCTCTGAAAAAAAATACAGAAATTGGAAGAATAAAAGGGCAGTGAACTATGAGCTGCCGAAACAAAAGTAGAATTGGTTGGTTGATTATTTAAAATTAAATATAAAGCTACATAATGGGTTGTCTGTGCTCTGCTAACCATGGGTATCGAAACCTGGTTTCTAGCGATGTGAGTCCGCAGACATGCCGCTGTGCCACTTGGGGGGACAACATGAATTTGTTTCGTAATCACTTTTTGTACAGATGCATTTGACATTTAAGAGAGTTGGTTGTTTGGCGTTTATTGACGCAAAATAAAATTCAGTTAAAACGAAACAATGTCCAAGATTCAGGTAAAAGATTTAAAAGGCCAATGGCATGTAAAAAATTAAAAACACAAGTAAGTTGGACAGTGTCACCATCGTCAATGACACTGTCTCCCAACGTCAGGGGTAAACCAGTGGAAAAGGCATCTCGTTACAACTTTGAGCGAAGGCACGAGAGAAAAATGTGGTCTAGTGTGACTTGAGTGCTACAAAGGCTAAATATTGGTGGATCAATCCCAGAGAAAAGAAAACAATGGATTAAAAACAGTGACCAATACGTTGCCTAGCCAAAACAACATTCTCCTTTAGATTCTTATGGAAACAAGACAGCCATAGAACAACAGGAGGTATGATCTGGAAAAGTCTGTTATCTTGCTCACTCCAAGTCGACTGCCAACTGATAACAGGACTAGAGTCCATATATGGAACAGGCACCATGTCAGACGGGCTTAGCTGCGATCTCAGCGAGCTCGCTCCTGCAAATACTGACGTTGCTAGGTGACTAAAAAGACCGAATAGAAACAGAAGATAAAGTAAAACGGGCCAGACGTTTTTGAATATCGACGAGAACAGGATAAGAACTAACGTGAAGCGATTTCATGGCCAATGGAGAACTGAGAGATTCAGTATAAATAGTACAGTCAGTGTACAGCATTGCTTCTATGTGATTCACAGCAAGAGAAACAATACACAACTTGGCAGTGAACATAGAAATTGTAGAGCGGATTCTGTGAAAAATCACCGATCCACAACAAGCCATGGCAGAACCCATGTAGTCACTTGATTTCGAACCAGAGAATATAAGAATGGTTTGAAAGATGTTCGACAAATAGAAGACAGTACTTCCAGTCAAGAGTATCTGCTTTCCTCAGATGACTTTAAGGAAGGTCGAGGTTGGGATTGTAAAAAGTCATGGCGGGATGGAATGATCAGTGGAGACAATAACGTGATCCAAAGACAGACCCAATTCAGCCTAGTGGGCCTGGATGCAAAGACCAAAAAGAAGAAAGGTAGATTTTCTATTCTGAAGGAGCATAGCCCACTGAGGTAAGGATCAAAGTTTAGAAGCATACTGCACAGAAAGTTGCAAAAGCAGAGGTTAAGAATAAGTTTATATACAAACTCTGGACGTAAGAAATGCAGAAAGCCACCATGCATAGCCAAAGCCCGAAATAACGAATGTGGTTTAGCACCTTCAATGTTGAGGTCTTGGCAGAAACGCGGACCATAGATCCATAATTCAGTTTGGAGCAAATGAGGATACAATAGATCTTGAGCACAGTACATCGATCCACTCGCCAAGAAGTGGAAGAGAAGACAGGAGGATGCTCAGTGGTCATGAGTGTTTTAAGTGAAATCAGGTGGTTCATGGACGTAAGAAATTAGAATTGCTAAAAATAATGCCCTCTCCTCAGTGGCAGAGGAGACCTGTACTAGGTCGGAAAAAGAGGTAGTTTGATTCAAAGAACTAAACAAGACGAGCATTAATCATCCTCTTTAAGGCCTTATAGGAATGGCTAGTCAAAGCAACTGGACGATAATTAGAAGGAATCTTGGGACCCTTCCAAGGCTTGTAGAATGGGAGGACAATTTCCCGGCACCAAGAATTAGGAAAACATTCTCCTCCCATTTCTGGTTAAAAACAACAAGAAGAATAGCAAGAAAGGAGGAGAGAGATGGCCAAACTTATCACGGTGAATATCATCAGGTCTGGCCAGTGAACTGCCAGACAGATGAAGATCAAAGTTGAGTTTCATCAGTGTAAAGAGGCAATTATAGTTGTCGAGACGACTGGCTCGAAAAGAAAAAGATAATTGCTATATCCAAGACTTCATGACCAAAAGGGCAGAAAGAAACAAAAGTGCTGGATCCGCGAGAAAAGTTCTCACAGAGAGTATTGGCAATGTTCTGTACAGCAACAGCTTCCTGACCATTAGAGAGCAAGATGAAAATGTAATGGGAGGCATCTCTTTCATTGAATCTCCAAATTTTGTCCCAGATTATTTTGGAACTGGTGGTCGAAGAGATGCTAGTTTTAAACTTAATCCAAGATTCTTTTTAGCTTTTACGCCTGACCTGCTGAACGTGGACACGGACCAGCTGATAAATGATGTAGTTAGAAATATAGGGATATCAATGAAATGTATCCCAGGTTTGTACCTGAGTCTTCCATGCCTACTGGTAAGCAGGAATCCACCATGGATGAGGATATTGTAGAAAACGTGTCAAGGTCTTAGGAATAGATTAAGTAGCTGCTTATATGATACAGGCAGTCACTGCTACCACACAGCCATCTATCGATGGCAGACAGATGATGGCAAGATCAAGTTCTGAGAGAGTGGTGAAAGAGAACTAGTTGACCTGATACAACTTCCACTGTGGCACACGGGTCGAGTAGTATAGATCTCGGCCAATCTCTTTCTAAATGATAAAAAAATGATCACTGTCGACCTTCCAAGAAAAACAATAGAAAAGTGAAAGGGAGCAAATAGATAGACAAATGGTAGTAAAAATTGACTAGATGCATAAAAATAAGTAAAAGAACCAGTACTGAATAGAGAAAAATTGCAATCCGAGAGCATATGTTCTATGGAATGATTCCTTCAATCAATATCAGCACAAACCCAGAGGGGATTGTGTTTATTAAAGTCGTCTAGGATTACAAAGGGAAACAGCAACTATGCCATGAAAGCATCAAGGTTTGATTGATCATAAGTCATTCCAGGAGAAGGTAGAGAGAACAAACAGTAACGGTATCACCCAAGGAAACATGGGTAGCTATGGCCTTCAAAGGTATATTGAGTCCACAACACCCATTGAGAATGCAAAACACTGGTACTCAATTGACCTCAGCCAAAGACAATAAGCCAATTGACCCAGGGGGCCACCCGTCTACAGAAATTCAAGGCCGAAGGGGTGTATTGGTGCTGGACTTCTCAACCACAAATGACATCCTCCTCTCCTACACAGGTCACCACGCACTGCAAACACATGGGTGAATGTTCAGATCCCAGAGAAGGTAAACTGAAAATACAAAATCTTCCCTGGAAGATCGTCTCACCACATACAGAAATCCACCCCGAGGGGTTTAAGAGGGTGAAAACAAAACAGTAAAACTTAATGTTGGGTCTATAGTGGTACTGCAATGTTTTTCTGGTGCAGTAATGGGAGATATTATGAGAGACGTATATTTATCTGTATAGCAATGTTAAGAAGAAACCACATCAAACATTTTGATTCGTCACTTTCATTTGATTTTGGCTTTGAATAAGAAGCATTTGGAAAAGAAAGAAACAGCTAATGATCCAAAAGTTATGAAATATCTAGTGCAAATTGCTGATGTTAATTTAATTGAAACTAAGTAGCAACATTAAAAACTGACATGCAAAGAAGAAACTAGCTAATCTACAGTATAGCTTCGGTAAACTGTATATCTAAAATGGTAGAAAGTAACATTTGCTCAACTTAAATTCTGAATTTCATTAGCATCCATGTATGACTAATGGTGTCAAATAGTTAAAACTAGACTAAAGCTTAATTATTCAGTATACTATGGTTTAAAACTTCGCACTTTTTAAAAAACAACTTTGTTCAAAATGTGAATGTTGAAACCTTAAATTCGGATATTGGAAAAAAATGTTAACCCCAAATTTATAATATGAATTTATAACACATTTCTAAATAACTTTAATTTCCACTTGAACTTAGCCAAATTACACATTTTTTTATTATTATTTCTCTTAGATTTAGAATCTAATTTATAAAACTAAAACGATAGACCATTTACGTAGGTTATCGTTCTTTCTCTTAGGTGTACAGCCTACTTTAGTAAATTAAAACGAAATATTATATTAACAAGGTAAGTTAAAAGGGATTAAATAATAAAATCACTCGCAGTGTCTACCTTTAGGGTAGTTAAATATAGTTCGATCAGAGCTTCTATTTACTCATTTATTTCTAAGTACGATTTTGTTTGTTTTGTATATTCGCGCAAATCTATGTAATCGTTATCTGCTCTAGCTTTCAATACTTCTGAAGTGATAGCTAGAGGAAAGGTATCTAGTAAATGCCACCCATTGCTGTAAAAGTATGTCACACACCCTATTTTTTGTGATGTATAAAATTACGTTTAATTGAAGATGCTACGAAAGAGAGAGAAGTCGTTGGAAATATAAGCTGTTGTACTGTTATACTATGGAATATTAGTTAGTATTATCATATGTAGTGATTTGGTTTAATAACAAAAGAATAGCTAAACTTAATATGATTGGTAAGTAAAAATAGTAGGGTTAAAGTTTTAAATTAGAACTTAGTGGGGTAATCTATACTACAACGTTAGATTAGGCTTAGGAAATGTACCAGCACTTTCAGCTTAGCTGTAATTCCTCTTACTTAAGTGACTGGTAGATTGTAAAGCAGGTTAAATATATTGCTATATTAAATATGTACAACATAAAGACTAGTTAACTGTTTCTTTGTGTTTTAAGGATTATCTTGTTTAATTGACATTAGTCTAGATCTATTAGTTTAAATTCAGTTTATGGGTATGTTATTAACTGGATAAATCTATTGTAATTTGTATTACTTATATTAATATTACTATTGAGTAAACATTAAATAAATATTATATATTTTTCATTTCTATCAGTTAAATATAAACTTCATTACTTTAATGTAAACATAAAATAGTAATAAAAGTGTAATATATTTCATTTTAAAACGTTAGGCTTAACAGTGTTGGAAATAAGCCACTAATAATTACATTTAGCATTGAGTATTTATTTCCAGGCAACAAATACAATTGTTAAGACTAGTGTTGGAGATGAGCAGTAACGGTTTGTTAGGTGTGTTGGATGCGATGACGGGATTTTATTTGAAAACTCGGTACTGATATGTATTTTTAAGGAAGCTAGTAATAGTAGCAAATATATGTAATTTGAATGTAAAGTTTCTAGTTTGGAGGAAAATTTGGAAGCTATTCTAATTAGATAGAGGCTATAGATAAAGCGAAGTGTATATTGAGAAAAAAGGCAACAAAATGTCAACAGGAAGATTAAACTTTTACATGCAAGAGTTACATCTGCTAACAATGTCTTTCAGGAAGATAGAGTATCATCAGGGCTAAAACTAAAATTAGTGAATTTAATGGTAATTAGCCTATTCTTTTGAGCAACAAATATCAGACTTTGGCTTTCGAAGATGAGACTTTATTGGAGGGAAAGAAAACAAAAAGATCAAAGAAGGTTATGGATGATAAACTTAAGGAAGTTATAGTTATAGGTGATTCTTTGACAAGGCATGTGAATAGAATAGTGTGCGGGGTAAATAGGGAGAAAATATTTGGAATATCTAATCCAGGACCAGAGACGGAAGATATAAATGGCAGAGCAAGAACTGTAATAACCATTTATTGATGCAGTTTTTGTTGTACAAGTAGGAACTAATGATCTAGGCAAGTGAAGGTCAGAGGAGGTAATTAGTGAATACAAAAGATTGATAATAACGTTTAAAGAAAAGGACCATAACTTACTTGTGTAGGGATTGTGTAATTAATTGTAGGGATGAAATTATGAACAGCTTGCTAGAGCTAAACGTTAGGCTTAGCCTAGGCATGTAAGGGTGGACAGATAGGCTGGTTGGACTTGGGAGATCAATTCAATGGAAGAAAGGATATTTTTGCCGGTTTACATTTGAATAGGTTAGGGTCTGACTTGTTTGTAAGGGCTACTTGCTCAACTGTAACGGTAGATTTAAACAAGGACCAGAGAGTGGTGGGGATCAAGATAAATTAAATGCAAAAAAGATGTAGAAGAAAGTTTAGTATAGGAAATAAATATAGAAGTAGTTATAACGATACGCTTGATCACTACTATTGTCATGCCGGAAGTATAAGAAATAAAATAGATGGCTTTAGAACATTGATAAGAATGGAGGATTTTGATGTAATTCAAATAACTGAAACATGGTCAAATGTAGATGACTTTGATGAAGAGAAATTTCTTTGAAATAAAAGGGTGTAAGTTATTTAATAGGGTCAACGTTCTGAAAAGAGGGAAGGGGTGGTTTTATATGAAAATATGTGAGTTACATAATAATTAAGCTGAGGATTCAAAGATAATGTCCCTAGTTGTACAGTGGCATGTCTGTGAACTTATACTGCCGTAAACTGGGTTTTGATATCAGTGGTGAGCAGAGCACAGACAGCCCTTTGTGTAGCTCTGTGCATAATAATAAAATAAACAAACAAGCAAAGATAATAAAAAGGAGTTTTATTCATTTGCGTTTCTTTTAGTGGATATAAAGCGGAGAGAATTTTTTTTGGAATTTGTTAGAAATCACCAGAATTTACAATGAAAGTAAATTGCAGCTGTTAATGAAGTCATACTTATCTGTAATTTTAGTTTCAGGCACATAGCTTGGGAAATGCTGTAGTTAAACCATGTGGAAGAAAATTTTTTTGGAAACTGTTCAAGATGGAACCTACCAGAAACAATGCTATTTGAGACTTAGTGTTAATTTTTAATATAGAAATTGTTTAAAAGGTGTAAATTGGTGGAAATCTGGGTGCGATTGCTTATTACTCTATTAGGTTTCATGTTTTGATGCATATGGAGGTAAAAAATGATATTTTTGGTAAAAATGTCAAAAAATAAGTTTTAAAGCAACAAATTTTGGTGAATTAGGCAGCTGAGTTATTACAAACCCTGATTAACTTTGAAAAATCTTTAAGGATGAATTTCTAAACATTCGATATAAACCTATGCATTATAGAACGAAAAGGGTGGCTGGCACAAAACAAACGGGTCGGTTCACAAAGGGTATGAGAGGTAATATTAGAGAAAAGCATTACATATTTAAGAAACTTAACCTGAATGAAATGAGAGGAAATTTACAAGATTATAGAAGATTAAGAAATTATGTCAAACAGGAAATCAGAACATAAAAAAAGATGCAAGAAAAAATGTAAAAATTAGCAGTATGGGATACTTTAAGTACATTAAAGGTAAAAAATCTTTAGATGAAGGCTTGTATCTGATCATTAGGAGATGTATGGGTTAATAAATTCTGATTTTTTATCTTTTACTAATGAAGATTTAAGCAGTATTGCTGATCTTGAACAGTTGGTATATGGCCACAAAGTCGGAAAATATGAAAAATTTGGAAGGCCCTGGGCCAGATAATATTTCTCCCGAAATTTTGAAGGTGTTTAAGAATTGGATATATGGGTCACTTTCTGCTTTTTCGGTTCTGAAATAGTACATAAGTGTCAAAGGATTGAAAGTTAGCTAATGTCACTCCTCTTTTAAAAGGGACTAGTAAAAACTGTTGTAGTAATTTTAGGCCTATCAGTCTTACATCAGTTGTAGGAAAGGTTTTGGAAAATCTGATAAACAATGCTTTTCAAAGTCATTTAACAAAGTTGAATTTTATTGGATAATGAGCTTGGTTTCACTTAGGGAAAATCTTGTCTTACGAATCTTTTTACATTCTTTGAAAAGTCACTGTTTTTTATGCAGAAGAAGGCAAGGATGTAAATTTTGTAGTATTTCAGATTTGCAGAAATAATTGGACAATGTATCACATAAAAAGCTTGCAAAACAATTATCTCTATAGGTATGGAGGATAAGATAGGTAACTGTATAGAAGAACGACTAGATGGAAGAAAGTGGTAGGTTTGTTATAAATGCAACTCAGTCAAACTGAATCAATGTCACACTTGAGATACATTAGTACTGAGTCTTAGAACCTTTGCTCCTTTTTAATTACACCGATGACATAGATGAAGAAATGGTAAATAAGTTACATTTACCGATGATATTAATGTTTTGGGTGTTGCTAGCTTGAAGAGAATGCTGCCGCTTTACAAAAGGATTTAGATCGTTCGTTGAGTTCAGCAAATAAATGGTGGATAGGTTTTAATTATAATAAATTGTAAAATAATGCATGTGGATTATTATGATTTGAACTATAAATATAATGTGGATTGGAATAACCTTAACAGTGTCATAAAAAAAAGGATTTTGGTGAAATAGTCAATCAGTCTCTAAGGCCATCCAGATAGTGTGCTGTTGCTAATGGCTAGACAAATTGGAGTGTAGGTTGTATCTACAGAAATGTTGAATGCAATTGTAAAGAGGTTATAATATCATTGTAAAGGTCATTGGTTAGGCTACATTTGGAGTATAATGTTCAGTCTTTAATCCCTTATCTTAGGAAGGACATTAAATTATCAGAAAAGGTTCATGGAAGGGCTGCTAGGATGGTGTTTTGAATGAAGAGCTTATCATTAGGATAAATCAAGATCTTTAAAATTGTTTTTTCTTTAAAAATAAAGAGTTAGGTGAAATCTGATTGAGGTGTTTAGGATTACAAAGGGAATTAATAGTGTTGATGTATCTTCTTTTTTTTCATACTTAACAGTGAGAATAGTATGATTCTGTAACACAAAATTTGGCAACATAGGTATCATCTTCAATTAAGACAGTTTTATTTTCTGACAGGATATTAGCTTCTGAATTGGGTTGCCTTTGGGTGTTGTAGACACAGTAAATTTAAATGAATTTAAGATAACACTTGATAATCATGTGAAAGATAAGGAATGGCTTTAATGTTTTATAAAATTTATAATAATTTAGTTTAGAGGATGGGACAGCCGAGATAAACCAATAGGTCATCGTTGTCCCTAAATATTATATTAAGTTATATAGTTATAACGCAGCTGCTTATGATATTTAACGTTTTGTACATATTTTACATTCTTCTGATGACAAATTAGCGTTTTTTTTTATATTGAACTGGGCGTACGTTTCCTGACCCCATAGCATTAGCATGCTTTGCATGCCGATTGTGCTTCGCACAGAATATTTGCCTTTTGAACTCACATATTAGAACAACTCTTTCAAATATTCTTCGTACGGGCCTGATTAGGGTCGGAAACGCGATGTTCGAAAGTAACTTTAGGTGGTCAAACCTCTAAAGTAGATACGTACTTAGTACATCGTATTGGCTTATGTACTTTAAAATCACGTCTTGCAACATATTTCCAACACAAAAAATGCCCTTTGCAATACCTTACATATCCATCAACAAATATAGACCGTAGAGGTAAGAAAATACTAGTGAGTGACAGTAACGTAAACTGATGTTAGAAATACTTTTAATTACACTAAATTCGCGCACTGCGCTTGTTATTAAAAAATTCGAAAGTTGTCCTGTCTTAGACTGGGAAGTGGGAATCATTTCAACAAAAAATGAAGTTATCTGTAGAACACAAGTTCTACCTTCATAGCATTTATCGGATATTTTAATGTAATATCACATATGCTAATTGCGTATTATTATCCCTATATTCGATGAGCGGCTTCCTGAGCCTTATGTGTAATATGTTTTATATTACTGCTATGGTTGGGATACAAGAGCATAGTTTTTCTTAACTTGCCTTAAATCCGAAGATGTATACGATGGGGCATAAGATTTCTATACAATTGGTACAATAAGGATAGTATAGTAACTACACTATAGTAGATAATTATTATAGGTGGTATTATATGGTTGGACAGTATTGTATGACTTGTATTTGGTATAGTTAGTACTATACGGTTAGCATTTGGTAATATAATGTTAGTGTGCTTGGTATAATTGGTACTATAAGGTTAGTACAGTTGGAATAGATGGTACCGTACATTTGGTATTATTGGTACGGTTGGTATTATACGATTGGTATATATTGGTAATAATAAAATTTATTACGAAAGCAACTGCAACCTATTTGATTATTGTTTTTTTCAAAGTAAGGCGTTAAAAATGTACCTAAATAACAACATTTGTTGATGTTATTTCATATTTATTAACTTTTTCTAAAACAATAACATACTTCACGTAAATAATCAGTAAGTAAACAGTTGATTAAAATATGGTGAGTTAATGATCATCGATTGGTTGACTTTTCTTTGTTTTTACTCACAGATGGCAGTGTTCATGTTTGGTGTTTCTTAAAGCATGATATCATATACAGTCTCGGACCATTTGTGAAAGGGAGTACCTATGTTGAACTTCTCCCAGGTGACTGATTTGACTTGGGATTCTCAGAATGTATGTGCGCAACTCCTTCTCCTTGAGATGACCTGATAAAATTCACATCATTAGGTCGCCGGACTCCAGGCGGTACCTGGATGAGTTGTCAGTTTTGTTTATTATTATATTAACATGTGTGTTTGGTAGCATAAAGAAAACTCGGCTAACATCGTGATCAGACGTTGACTCTATCCACATTATACTTCTTACTTAATTATTAAGTGCAGATATTTAAAAGTTATACAAACATATGGGTATAGATGCGCTATGGATAAAATTAAGAACAAAAATAATAATAATAGATGTAATTGATTTTTAAAAATACTTAAAATAATTAGTTCTTAATATTTTGTGACAAAAGCATCATACCAAAAACAAGGGTATCATACTTATGTACGAAAATTAAAATGTTGTATGTTTCCTCATACTCGTTAATTTAGGACGCATAAAAAAGGTATTCATGTATTAAAGAATGACATTCTTGAATTAGTAATGAAACACTGAAATCATGTGATAAGAAAAGTCAACTATTCTTGTACTTTGACCTGATATAACTAAGGTGTAAACGTAATTATTTATTTATTTTGGAAAAATCAGTATTACAACATCAGGTGACAGAAAGTTTGTTTTTGAATTTCGCACAAAGCTACTCGAGGGCTATCTGTGCTAGTTGTCCCTAAATTAGCAGTATAAGACTAGAGGGAAGGCAGCTAGTCATCCCCACCCACCACCAACTCTTGGGCTACTCTTTTACCAACGAATAGTGGGATTAACCGTAACATTATACGCCCCCACGGCTGGGAGGGCGAGAATGTTTAGCGCGACGTGGGCGCGAAACCGCGACCCTCGGATTACTAGTCGCACGCCTTACGCGCTTGGCCATGCCGGGCCCAAAACTTACAAGATTGTTACAATATATTACATCAGTTACCTAACAAACAGTTGGTAACAAACACAAACAAATACATCAAACAAATTTCAACATTTCTTTTTAATAATTCTAACAATAATAATAATAATATTATTATTTTTTTTACAACTTGCAAGATTGTTATAATATATCACATCAGTTATCTTCTTGGTAACAAACACAAACAAATACATCAAACACATTTCAACACAACTTTTCCAATATATCAGTAATAATACATTTAACACCATTTACTGTTCCCGCATTTAACAATAAATTCTTATATTCCCAATTTAGATAATTTTTAGGAAAATATTTCTTTCTCATATAATAATTCTTGCAATATAGAATTATGTGATCTTGCGTTTCTATTTCTCCACAGAGACATAAATTAGATTTTCCATAAATTCTTGCTTGATATTCTGGAAAAAAAACCCCAAAAAAACATGATTTTTAAAACTTTGATTCATATAAAAAATCTCCTTTACATCTATTAAGACTTATTTTATTAAAATATTTATAGGTGAATCTACCAACAGAAGCATCATCTCATCTCTGTTGCCAATTACTCAATAATTCTTTAATTTCGTTTTAATTTGTCTTTTACTATATCTAAATTCAGCGTTAATTTCCATTCTCTCTGTGGCTTCCTTAGCTTTAAGATCTACCACTTCATTATAAATGATCCCAATGTGGGCTTTAACCCAAACAAAAGTAATATTAAGATTATTGTAGATAATGTATTCTATTAATTAAATAACGGGCCCGGCATGGCCTAACGCGTTAAGGCGTGCACTTAGTAATCTGAGGGTCGCGGGTTCGCGCCCGAGTCGCGCCAAATATGCTCGCCCTCCCAGCCGTGGGGGCGTTATAATGTGACGGTCAATCCCACCATTCGTTGGTAAAAGAGTAGCCCAAGAGTTGGCGGTGGGTGGTGATGACTAGCTGTCTTCCCTCTAGTCTTACACTGCTAAATTAGGGACGGCTAGCACAGATAGCCCTCGAGTAGCTTTGTGCGAAAAAAAACAAACAATTAAATAATTATTATTTTTACATAATTTAAATGCCATTAATGATGATCTTAAATCAGAATATATTGCTGCTTCATAAATGTTATTATTAACCATGAAATCAATAGTCTTAAAAATTGCAAACAGTTCAGCCATAAATACTGTTGTATTATAATTTAATCTAAATAAACTTTCATCTTTAATTTCATCATTATAAATATATATATAAGCACATCCAACTTTATTATTAATTTTTGAGCCATCTGTATAAAATTTATTACTAAATTGTTTTAAATCTTCATCATAATACCAATTAAAATTATGGTTGATCCAAGGAGGTAAATTTAGCTCCATTAGAACTTCAATATTTTCTAATTCAATTATTTCATATTCTATTTTAAAATTTTGTTTAAGAAAAAACAATTTATATAACTTAACACTAACTTCTAGTTTTAGATCTAAAGGGGAAATCCCCGATAAGGTGTTAAGTGTTAAACTAGCTACAATTTTATAGGCTTTTACGATGGGTAATATTGCAATTCTTTGAATTTGTAAAATTTTGTTTTTAATCCTTTCTGTATATTCAAACCAGATTTCTTATCCATACGTTATCATTTTTTCTATACTTAGTTTGTAAATATCTTTCAAAATTTTTGGTTTCAAGACCGCTTTAAATCCGCTATTTTTGAATAACATTAACTACTTTACTTTTAACAAAATTAAGATGCGATAACCAGTTTAATTTCATGTTAATTATAATATCTAAGTATTTCAGCTCTTTAGTAAATTTAATTCCTTTATTACTAATAGCAATTGTAGGTATATGCGTATTATTCTTGCCTCTATAAGTCCCCCGCAAGTACAGCGGTATGTCTTCGGATTTACAACGCAAAAATGAGGGGTTCGATTCCCCTCGGTGGGCTGAGCAGATAGCCCGATGTGGCTTTGCTATAAAAAAAAACACATACCTCTATAAATTAAAATAAAATTTGATTTATCTATATTAAGTTGTAATTTATTATCTAAAATCCAGTTGTTAATCTTATTTAATATTTACTCAAACGAAGACGTAAATCGGTATGAAGCTTTTGCTCGCATTAAAATAATGGTATCATCAGCAAATGCTTGTATGTACGCATTATTTGTACTATTTAATTTTAACATTCCATCAATATAAAGATTCCACAGAATAGAACCCAAACGAGATCCTTGTGGAATCCCCCTATTATATTTCTTACTTATACTTTCTATTAAAACTTCTCTATTTTGTATAAAATCAATAATCACCTTTTTCAACTTCAAAGGTATTTTTGGATTATTTAAATGTTTTACTAAGTTAAAAGCATTTTTAAAATCCAAAGAAATTAATAATGTAATGGACTTATTATTTATACTTTCATAAACATAATCCTTAAGTTTCTGTAATGCATGAATAGTAGATCTCTTGCTCCTAAAACCATATTGTGCGTTATCAATTAATTTATATTTCTCAATAAAGTAAGTCAACCTATATTTCAAACTCTGATCGAATATTTTACTCCAAATGGGCAAAAGATAAATTGGTCTATAACTACAAGGAAACATTTTATCTTTACCTTTTTTATGGATGAGGGTCACCCTAGCCTTTTTCCAAATTAACGGAAAAATACCATTATTATAACAGAAATTTAATACTTTATTAAACCAATTTTTATTAGCGAAATATATTTCTTTGATTATAGGCAATTTTAAATTATCATATCCTGGGGCTTTACTATCCTCCATCTCCCCGATGACTTTATTAATTTCATACTCTAAAATATTATCTTCATTTATATTCACATCAATATCATTATTATTCTGTATCTTATCGCAAAAACCTATTCCACAGACCACTTGATCATAATTCACCCATGGAAAATGATAATTAAGAATTTCATTTATAGCTTCATTTCTGTTTTTGGTAATATTCCCATCTTTATCTTTTATTTCATTAATTTGTAAATATTTCTTCTTTTCACCCATGATAGTTTTGTATGGAATACCAAAAATATTATCACCCGTAATACCTGTAATATAATGTCTTAAAGCTTCTTTTTTAGTGAAAATAATTAACTTTTTATATTTTGCTTGCTGTTTCCTATATTCCAATTTATAATACTGTCTGAAATTAATATCTTTAGTCTTTTGAAATCTTCTTTGTAAAGCTCTCGCTTTACTCCTGAAGATTTTTAGCTTGGTATTCCACCAGTAAGCTTGTTTGTATCCAGAATTCTTTATATTATTCTTATTCCTTAAATTGTTTAAAATTTTTTTTTAACTTTATTAGTAATGTTTATTAAATAATTATCAACGTTATCTTTATTGATTACCTCATCTTTAATCTCATTTATATATTCTCTTATTTCTATTTTCAAATCCAACCAATTAAGTTTATTTATATTTATAAATTCATTATTATCTATTTTATATCAAAATTTGAAAATTGCAATTCTATCATATTATGATCACTATTAGTAATATAATAAGTAACTTCAAAATGAATATCAAATTCGTTATTATACTTTATCATTGCCAAATAAATTCAACTTTCTCCTCTAATTGAGGAGAAAGTTGGAATAGAATTCGAATTATTAAATAATATAAATTCATTTAAATCTCTAAAGTTAGTAACTGAAACCCCATATTATCAAGCGACTTCTGGCCCCAAGCTTCCGAATTAGCATTGAAGTCACCTAAAATTAAAATAATTTTATTATTATACTTTCCAATAAAATTCTGTAACATGTTTAGGTCATCATCAATGACTCCGGACGGGGAGCAGTAAATACGAATCACAATCATAATAAAATTTTCATAAGTAATTCTAATACAAACTAAATTGTTTGTACAACATAAAACATAGTAATTAATATTTTTATTATTAATAATAATCCCTGCTTTGGGGATATCACAACAAAAAAACAATTCTCATATTTTGAGAGAAATGAACTATATTTTCCTCAAAATAATATGGATCATTTATGGAAATGATATCCATATTTCTTTGTAGGATGTCTTGATTTAGCTGCAGATTGGCTGCTCGCGCCACTGCCAAATTAATATGAGTAACAAATAAAAAAGAATTTATAACACTAACCATGATCAATACGTGAATTTATACGATCAATTTCTTTAAGATAAATCCTACAATCATAATCCTTACAAGAATGATTTACATCAAATTGTGCATTAAATTTCTTATTATAATTTATGCAATATACAGGTTTCTCACAATCTTTTGATTGATGTCTCTCTTGCCCACATTTTAAACAGTAACATTTTTACAATATTTGGCAAGATGCCCAAATTTTCCACAATTATAAGAAATTGTGGGTCTTGCATATTCTTTAAATCCGTATCTTCCCCAATTTAGTTTAATTTTATTAACCTGTAACAATTTTCTAAACTTATTTGGTTCAATTGTAATAATATAATTGAAACCTCTGAATGTTTTAAATTTCTTATTAACAATAATTACATCATTTCCCTTAAATATTTCTGAGTTTTGTTTCTTAATACCAGCAACAAATTCTTGATCGCTCATCATCTATACTATAAATAATTATTTGTGGATATCTATTTAGACACATTTATATCAAAATTTTCTTCTAAATCCTTTACTTTTAATAGTGCATCTTTAAGTAAATTAATCTCTTCTTTTTTTTTCTACTTCCACCAAGATGCCACCTTTAGCTACAGTTCTTACAGAATTTACACCTATTTCCAGTTCTTTTGGTTTAACCAAACTTTGTACTTTTCTTTTCGTTTCCATTGATGTCATATTCTTTTTGGGTATAATGGTGAGTACGTTTCTTTTCCTACTTTTACTTTCTTCTCTGCTTATTGTTCTTATCATTTTCCTTTCACTCTTTGGTTCTACTTTCATCTTCGTAACTTCTGCAAAAGTAGGCATTCTCTTCTCTTCTTTTATAATGTCTATATTTTGCTTAAGTTCCGATTTTTCCCCAAGTAAATGAGAATTCACATTTTGTTGCATTATAACTATTCTAACTATGTCCGTCATTTTATTTTTTAATGTCTTAAAGGTATCTTTCTCCAGCTTTTCAGTAAACGTTGTTTCCACAAATTCATCTTGATTTTTAAGAGTACGCTGTAACAGTTCACTAATATCTGAGATAGGTAATCTCCTTGTGTTCTAAATCATCCTCTCCTTTTTCAATTACTGTATCATCTGTTTTCTGTTCTTCTTCCTGTTTATCCTCTACCTTCATCTGACTTCTCTCTTCCTCCCTTTTTTTCGTTTTATTTTCTTTACCTTCTTCATCCCTTCCTTACTAGTGATAGCTTTTCCACTATCACTCATTCTTCTGTCTTAATTTACTCACTAAATACTCCTTTAGACGTTTCCTAGTCAGGACCAACGAGGAGTTAGGAGTATTGCTAGGAATTTATATAATAGTAAAACACCAATATGTATAAGCAGAATATACTCTGGGCAATTGTCCTGCTTATATAAATATAGCTTGACGACGTGATATTTCCACGAATCTTTGCAACTAACTAACCCTGGCTCCTGGCCTTACTATTTCAAGTAACCGGAATTTTGAATTTGACCTTAATAGTTAATTAACTGTTAATATGTATCAAATTTATAATATTTGCCAACAAGATTGATACACACAATTTCTTTTTTTGATATAAATATATTTTAATATACAAGCATAAAAATAATACAGTTTACAATAACGGTTATTACTAATAGTTATTATAAATGATGGTTTGTATACAAGAATTTTACAAACTATGCTGAGTCTTATATAACGGTCTAGAAATGAATATTTTATCGATGGTCCAAGTCCACGACGAGCAAATTAATTCCGAGATGATATTGTTACCTCCAAAGCTGACGCTGTCTTTTTCTTGGCTGGCCTCCCACCGGGTACAAGCAGATTTCTTTCAGCAAAGATATTTAATGTTCTTGTAGAAATAAAAATGTTCGGTGTAGTTCGCTGTAAATTGAACTGTTTGTAATGTTTAAAATCTATAAACGTTCCTGGTCCAATTCTGTTATTTTCCGATTAATAGACGCTAATCACAATTATAGCTTCCCAGACCTATAGCACACTGACTGTAGCTGTATAATAATATTCTCTTCTTCCTTCGGCAGTCACTTCTTATGGGAATCATGCGAGCTTGTAGAACGTATAATATTCTCACACTTTTGTCAAACAAGTATTGTTGCCCTTTACACTTTTAAGAATTACCTATAAAGTTAGAGAACACGCGGGACTTTGCAATATACTGTCAAGAATACAAGTCGCATAAAAAAAGAAAACTATACTGAAAAAAGCGTATGTACTAAAATAAAGGTACAACAGCAAATTCGTTACAAGCTTTACTGAGACAATGCAGCATGAAAAATATCCATATAATTTTTAAGTAGGGATTAAGACGCCTTGTAAAACATGCTTTAATCAAAGTAATCACCAGTTACTTCAACACACTTTTGCCAACGTGTGTGATGCTGTTTATGCCCCTACTGTAGAAATCAAAGTTTCTATAGCGAATGAGTTCCTTGAAAGTTTTCTCTGCATCTGCCTGGTTTTGAAAGCATTTATTCTTCAAAATGTTGTCAAAGTGCTTTAGAAAATGAAAATCTATAGGAGAAATGTCTTGGGAATGAATATGTTAGATGAGGCAGAACCTTGATTCCCAATTCGTTCAATTTTTGGAGCATCATCCTTGACAGGTCTCACACCGCCGATTTTATTGATCTTCAGTCAGCTCCTGTGGAACCCACTTATCCAACTTTTTCGTCTTTTTAATTGCACTCAGGTGGTTGGAAATGATTGATTTGCTTGTGCCTAGCTTTTCTGCAAACTCACGTATTGTTGTGCGAGGGTCTGTCTCAACTGCTTTCCTCAATTTGTTTTCATCTAAGGATGGCTTCCATCCACGAACTTCGTGGTCTTCAAGACTATTATCTCCATGTCGAAACCTTTGAAACGAACGATGAATTCTACGCTCAGTAACAGATCCATGTTCGAATGCCTGGTTGATGTTCTGTGTAGTTTCGGTAGCTTTTCATCCAAGTTTGAAGTCGTAGAAGAAAATCAGACGAAAGTCCTTTTTGCCCATGTTGCCTTGGGATTGCGAGACTTACTCTCAGTAAAGTTGAAATAACAGACAATAAGACATTTTATAAGCGACAAACGTTGGAATAAACCAACCAACCAACGAAAAGTTGCTCAGTAGTCAGCTTCTAAATGTGATCGTGAGAATTCCGACATAAATTTCAGGACAACCTAATATATCTTTGTATTATAAGTTTAGTCCTGCTCTTTCTGCATATTATTTTAACCACTACATCATGCAAGATAGCATTTCTTTGGAAACTTAAAAACAGCTGTCTTTTACAATGACGAGACTTCCACACATATATTGCGTACGAGAATAATGTAAAGAATTGTTCGCAATTACTTTCTTGAGGTAAATCACATTTTAAATTTTTTTGTGAAGTTATCTCCTTTCGCGATGACAGAAACATGTGATACTCGAAATGTTAATATTTGTAAAGAAAGAATACCTGTAGTATTTGAATCGCATTGGTAAAACAAAGTCCTGTGGCCTGCAGGCAAAAAAAACACAACAGATTACTTTTCACACACTGGATGTGGTGAAGAAAGTTAAACAACTTGTCATCGAAAATGCTTTAAAAAGAACACATCTGCTCATTTCAGTTATAGTAAAAAACTTCTTTGAAACCAAAAACGCGATACCGTAAGTAACTCGAAATACAACAGAGACACCCAACATACAAGATAAATTATTGGAAGCTGTACGAACAGCTACTATGTTACAGATGAAAATACGTCGTCACTTGGAACGATAATCTTTCCATGTAAATGTTTGCAAAATTCTATTATTAACCTCCCGTTACTATAAAAGATACAAGTACAATCAAGATAAAGCATCTAGCTAAATACCCCAGTCAAGTATATCAGTTACTGAACAAGATTCAAGCACAATCAGTATAAAGAATCTACACATACATCCTAGTTAAGTATATCAGTTACTGTACAAGATTCAAGCACAATTAGTATAAAGAATTTGTACTTACTTACTAGTTAAGTATATCAGTTACTGTACAAGATTCAAGCACAATCAGTATAAAGAATTTATACTTATTTACTAGTTAAGTATATCAGTTACTCTACAAAATGCAGGCACAATCAGTATAAAGAATCTATACATACATCCTAGTTAAGTTTATCAGTTACTCTGCAAAATGTAAGTGCAATGAGGATGAACCATCCATCATACATTCCATTCATGCATATAACTTTTTTAAAACTATCGAGGTAAATCAAGATAAATCATTTACCTATACATCCCAGTCACTTATATTACTTCTACAACTAACATAAATCATTTAGTCATACATCCCAGTAATGTATATTAATTCCTCCAAAATATCTAAGTAAAATCAAGATAGAACAGCCAACCACTCATCTCCTGTCACGTAAATCAGATTTTATGTAAAATGCAAGTACAAACGAAAATGCATGTTATACTTCCTTACGACCTCTGTATATTTAGGTTGTTTAAAGAGACCATCGGAATTGTTGTTCACACGCGGTTAATGGATTTTGGAAAGCGTACAAAGAGTAGGGGGCAAAATTGGATTCAAAGTGTTGTTTAAAATTCGTGCAGTGAACATTGTCTGTAAAGCAATACTCTATAAACATAACCATCACAAAGAACGCTATTAGTGAGGAAAGAAGGGGTTGCCTCGTTACTATAGAATTTAGAAATTGTTATACATGAATGATAAACAAACACCTAATTTTTGATTCTTTGTTCAGAGTGATAACAATGAATTCAATATTAAAACTATCAAAATTTCAGTTATAATAACTAACTAGTTCATTATCAGTAGTAAGATTTGTTTATTTGTTGTGGTTGTTTTACTGCGTTAAAGCAACGAAATGCATTACTACTCAAATTAAACATTAAAGACTCTAACAAGAAGGAGTGAATCATTTGCTTTCCCAACATTTTCCTTGTCAATAATTTCGATCAAAGCTACATAACTACATAGTTACATTAAAGATATTTACATCTTTACCTATGACCACAAGCGGCAAAAAGAGTGTAGAGGGACGATGGAACTGAACTGTCGCTGTTCTTAATTAGTAGAAACACGTATAATGCACGATGAAAGTGAATTATTACTAGTCTTAATACGTGCCCCCTCTCCTCAGTGGAACACCGGATGTCTGTGGACTTACACCGCATGAAACTAGCTTTCAATAACCGTGGTGGGAAGAGCAGAGATAGCCCATTGCGTAGCTTTGTGTTTAACTTAAATAAAATAGTCTTATTACGCATAAATACGTAAAATACAACCCTGTAGGTAATATATTTCTTATAGCATGTAAAAACCAAAGTTTATGTTGTTTTTTGTGTAGTACGTGATTTCAATTACTGTTTAATTTCCATTTTTTAATCTGATGTTTAATTTAAATCAAGATATTTTTACGTAATAAACAAGATGAATAAAAAATTGGTAATTTCAAACCTGCAGATAGGTATCGTTAAACAAAAGTAAAAAACAAGGCTGAAGATACTGTAGACATTATTTACTCAAACTACAAATCCGTATTTTGGTTTCTTGCTGATTTCTAATATTACATTTAGTGAATTTACGGCATTCGCAGGACCCCTTATTTACTATTCATTAAAGGGTTTGGGTACCAAATGCCAAGTCTTTTTTTATTAAAGGATGACAAGAGAATAATAATAATCAGATGAATTACAAACAAGCCGTTTTCAGCGGTCAATAATAAAGGTTTTAAAGTGTCATTTAAACTGGATCTTTAACGTTTAAGCTGTTTTTTGTCCGAACGTTCAGTTATGCAATTCATCGAGATTCTTATTATGAACCACTGTCATGGTTCATGATATAATTTAGTTTCCTGTTTTTTAGAACTAAGTTTTTCGCCTAACCTAACACTGACCCTTTGAAAAATAGAGATGATGTTTAAGACTGACTTGTAAGCTGTTAACTAATTATTATATTTACGTCAAATTCTGAATACCCTTTTTGCCCCTTTTTAGTTATTATTTACGTTCCTGCAATTAAGATTAAACTTTCTTAAAAGTGACAAAGCATTTTGTTTGCCTTTTAAAATTAGAATGCGACGTGACATGTATGATAAACACTGTCGCTTTCTAAACTCATTCTAGATTGGTAATCTTCGAGACTACGTTTATGTGCCATACATTGCGCTCTGAACAGTCAAAGAGAGGTCATGTGTCCAATTTTTAGGTATCAACATGTTTACGTTAGTGAGAAAATGTCTTGCCAGTCTACCTTCTTGTTCTAATTCTTTAACTCGCCACTCAGATGCAGACCAGAGCCCAAATCTGGGTGTTCTTTATTGTGAATTACGTACTGTACACAGTTTATTACGAAGTTTTCTGATAAGCTGATAAATCACATGTTTGCCTAGCACATAACACAGAGAGTTTTCATTCTTTATTATTATTATGTGATTGTGTACATGTAGTATAAATTGTTTAAGGAATTTTTTTTATAAAAGACGAAATACTTGAACATGGTATGCTCAGGTCAAACTTGCTTTTTGCATCACATTCATTCTTCCTTAATTGGTGGAATAACATATTCATATTTATTATTTAATGTGGTAGCATCTGTGACATTCCTTTTATTAAATCTTTGTTTTCAGTAGTATTTCAACTGTTGATTTCTAGCCCATATAAAAGTTAATGTGTGTCACGTCACGTAACGCTTGATTTCTATAAATACGAGGAGCCATAAAAGCCAAAATGCATTTACCCAGATAGAATAGTTTGATTACTATCTGTTCATTACGATTTTAGTGACGGGTGCAGTGAGGATTTATAAGTATAGTAAGTGTTGTACAATAAGCCTTATGTAAAGAGGTAATGTGTGTTTGTGTTTTCTTACAGCAAAGCCACGTCGGGCTATCTGCTGAGCCCACCGAGGGGCATCGAACCCCTGATTTTGCGTTGTAAATCCGAAGACATACCGCTGTACTAGCGGGGGGCAAGACGTAATGAAGAATCACGTATCCTAGGGCCAACTGCGTACAATTTATCATGAAACTAAAATATCGATTTTAATTCTAAACTTAAACCGTTTCTGGATTAAGCTATTTTCTCTTATGCCGCCAACGTCTTCAAAAAAAGCAACTACAATGTTAGGTTATACTTTGTTTACCAAAACGATATAAAAGCTATTGTGGGAACGTATGTTACCAAAATATCCTGATTTTTCTTATTGTTTGTTTTTGAATTTCGAGCAAAGCTACATGAGGGCAATCTGCGATAGTCGTCCCTACTTAGTAGTGTAAGACTAGATGGAAGACAGCTAGTCGTTACCACCAACCACCAACTTTTGGGCTACACTTTTACCAACGAATAGTAGGATTGACCGAAACTTTATAACACCTCCATAGCTAAAATGACGAGCATGTTGGGTGCGACGGGGATTCAAACTCACTACCCTCAGATTTCAAGTCGAGTGTCTTAACCACCTGACCACGCCGGGTAAATTTATTTCGGACAAGTCTCCGATTCATTATGCTACGTTTGTTAACGTATTACTATTTCAAATAACCTGAAATTTGAATTTGAATTTGGAAGTTAATTAAATGTGAATATGTATCAAATGTAGGTTTTTGCCAACAAGACTGATACACACAACTTTCTTTTTTTAACACAAATATGTTTTAATATAGAAACAAACAAATATACAATACAATTTATAATAACTATTAATTTCAAGAGTTATTGCAAATGGTGGTTTATATACAAGAAATTTACACATATAAAGGCAATACTGATTCTTAAATCCGGTCTAAAACTGAATATTTTATCGACAATACAGGTCTACGACGAACAAATTAATTCTGAATTGATACTGTCACACCTCGCTTAAGCTAGCTAGTTTGATTGGCCCCACACCGCTGACTTTTACCGATGATGATATTTAATGTTTTCGTAGAAATCCTAACATCCGAGGGTTTGGCATGGCCAGGTGATTAAGGCATTCGACTCGTAATCCGAAGGTCGCGCGTTCGATTCACCGTCACACCAAACATGTTCGCCCTTTCAGCCGTAAAAGCTTTATAATGAACGGTCAATCCCACTATTCGCTGATAAAAGAGTAGCCCAAGATTTGACGGTGGGTGGTGATGACTAACTGCCTTCCCTCTAGTCTTACAATGCAAAATTAGGGACGGCTAGCGCAGATAGCCCTCGTGTAGCTTTACGCGAAATTCAAATTTAACATCCGAAGTAATTCAGTGAAGTTGAACAGTTTGTAATGTTCGAACTCTATAAACGTTCTTGGTCAAATTTTGTAGTTTTTCGATTAACAGGAGTTAAATCACAATTATAGTTTCTTAGGTCTATAGCACACTGGCTTTAGCCGTCCAATAATATAAATTTTCTTCTCTCCTGGCGTGTTGCCCTTATTCAAATCACGCGAGACTCTAGAACATTCACCAAAGTTCGCTTAACAATAATACTGTCAATCACTACTATTACACAGACACCTTGTACCTTGTTGATTCTCACGATCAAGAATCTTCTACAAATTTAGAGAGCAGGCGGAACTTGAGCAAACACACAGTCAAAAATATGTATCGCATGCAAAAAAGAAAACTTTTCGAAAACAAGCGTAGCTACTAAAATAAATGTAAATCTGTTACATTATACATTAGAAGTTGTTAATGTAACTGATTTTTACCAATAATTATTCCATAAATACGCCATGAATTCATTTCACGAATGATTTTAATTTTGATTGTCTTACAAAAGAATTTACAGACGTTTGACTGCCTCCATTTGGTCAAGATTTATTTCACAAAATTTATTTATTTCAGTTAGCTATGAAATGTGAAGTTATGGCATACTATGGGGGGGGGATAGTACCTGCCCTCTCATTTTTGACGGGCCATACTCTGGTAACTGATATAACTTCCATTACAGCTTATATATGTCTCATTTTCTAAAGGAAGCCTCATAACAAATTAAGTTTACGATCTTTGTGATGGATAAGAACTATTTATTGTTTTGCTTGATTGTTGTTAAATAGAAAGCTGCACAATGATGTATATTTGCTCTTTGCCCACCAAGCTTGTCAGAACACGATTTTTAGGCGTTATAAGCCCTCAGACTTATTACTGAGCCATCGGAGGGCACTATACACATTGCTTTCCGTAACTCCTAATTAAATGATGTTATGAAACGATATTTTTATGGAAATCTAGGACAAGTAAGCCTTCTCTGTTAATAAGTAACCCGAGAAGTAAGCCAACACTGATTAATAAATAACTCAACTTGTTCCTTTTATATATGGTTTGAATTTCGCGCAAAAGTACGCGAGGGCTATCTGAGGCAGTCGTTCTTAACTTAGCAATGATAAACCAGAGGGAAGGCAGCTAGTCAAACCTACCCATTACCTACTCTTTTGTTAATCTTTTCACCAACGAATAGAGAGATTTTACATCACGTTGTAATGCCAATACGGCTGAAAGGTCGAGCACGTTCGGTATGATGGGGATTTGAACGTGCGGCCCATATTTTGCAAGTCGAGTGCCTTAACTACCAGGCAAAATGTATATATATTGCAAGATTCTGCAGCAAATAAGAGGTTTTGTAACAATGACACATCGTTTTTTCATACATAATGATAAATGATACTTCTCGATTTTTATCTATGTAACTTCGTTTTTCCGAAAGTATATTTTGTAGTTTAACAAATTGTATTGCATGTTATCCGTGGTGAATAGAATAATAAATGCCACACTTCTGTTTTTAGCAAAAGAGGAATTTTTTTGTTTGTTTATAGAATACTGCACTCATTTTGTACGTGTGTTTGAACATTCGAGTTGTTATACTTGTGATGTATGATCATTAAACCTTTGATGTAAGTATCAAGTAGTTGAGTCCAAGTGGCCTCAAAGGACTTAATTAGTTTGTAAATTTACTCTTATAGAAAAAAAGACATTATCTAAAGTAATTTATGGAAGCAATTGTAATGTGATGGCCAATCACACTATTCGTTGGTAAAAGAGTATCCCAATTGCTTCCCTCTTGTTTATCACCACTAAGTTATGGGCGGCTAGCTCGGATGGTTCTAGGGTAATTTTTTTCGAAATTCAAATAAACAAAAAATATCTCGTAACTAAATGGAACAATATTGCTCTTGTTACTTTACATTATAACATAATAGTTAGGTCTCTTTAGTGTGAAACAAATATCTGACTTTAGTATCTTCATTGAAAAGTGAAATATTAAATTACATTATATTATCTATAATTACTATATTAAAGCAACATGAGCGCTGTTCTTACTTAGTACTCAATATTAGAACATTGATAGGCCCAATTAGCGTAAAGTGAGTGTTTCTTATAGCAAAGCCGTATTCAGCTATGTGCTGTGACCACTGAATGAAATCGAAACCTTGATTTTCGTGTTGTAACTTTGTAGACTTACCAGTGCCCCAGTATAAAACAAATAAAGTTATATACAATTATTACACATTAGATTATTATAGTTTTTTTGTGTGTGTGCAACTACTTACGAATTAGTTAACACTAAACTAAACTAATGTTTAATTGCCCTTTTATTTTACTGTAACTATAAAAGGTGCCATCCCACTTATTTACATTTCACAGTAAAGAATGAAAAAGAGAAGGAAGAGCTAGTGAAAAATTGTTTGTTGTTTGTTTCAAATTTCAAATTACACGAGGTTTGGTTTGTTTGTTCTGAATTCCGCCCAAAGCCACTCGAGGGCTGTCTACGCTAGCCGTCCCTAATTTACCAATGTATGACTAGAGGAAAGGCAACTAACTAGTCATCACCACTCACCGCCAACTCTTGGGCTAATCTTTTAGCAACGAATAATGGAAGTGACAGTCACATTTTAACGCCTCCACGGCTGAGTGTGTGTGTTTTTCGTATAGCAAAGCCACAAAGGGCTATCTGCTCAGCTCACCGAGGGGAATCGAACCCCTGATTTTAGCGTTGTAAATCCGGAGACATACCGCTGTACTAGCGGGGGGCTCTACGGCTAAAGGAGCGAGCATGTTTGTTGTAACGGATTCGAACCCGTTAAAAAGATATGTAATTTGGGAACTTGTTCACCTGTACTATTTCTTGAGTTAGGGCCCGGCATGGCCAAGCGTGTTA
Source organism: Tachypleus tridentatus (assembly GCF_004210375.1). NCBI lineage: Eukaryota > Metazoa > Arthropoda > Merostomata > Xiphosura > Limulidae > Tachypleus > Tachypleus tridentatus. The sequence goes on from NC_134825.1 coordinate 125,542,439, forward strand.
AGGCGTGCGACTCGTAATCTGAGGGTCGCGGGTTCGCATCCCCGTCGCGCCAAACATGCTCGCCCTTTCAGCTGTGGGGCGTTATAATGTGACGGTCAATCCTACTATTCGTTGGTAAAAGAGTAGCCCAAGAGTTGGCGGTGGGTGGTGATGACTAGCTGCCTTCCCTCTAGTCTTACACTACTAAATTAGGGACGGCTAGCACAGATAGCCCTCGAGTAGCTTTGTGCGAAATTCAAAAACAAACAAAAAAACAAACAAAATTTCTTGAGTTCAAATGGAAATTGTTGCCTTTAATGGACAATAATCACAAGCCCATACTCATGCAAATAAATAAGAAAAAAATCATTTGAAAAACCAACTCTAGCTGCAGACTTCGAACAATGAATAGAATCCAAAATTATCGGTGAGTAAATGCAGAGTGGTGGTGAGGAGATAGTGAATGAGTCAGGAAAGTAAATGTTGTAATCATAATAAACCCAAACGGAAAATATTAGAATTGGAGCAAGCTCGAAAAGTGAAGGTTGAGACCAGTAGGACATACGTGAGGTCAAAACGTGTAATAAAGTAGGAAGTGAAATCAAGGGAAAAAAAGTAGATCTCATTAAAGCTGTTTCCAAGTTCCAGGAAATGGCACAGAGAAGTAGACAGGCAATATGGACTACTTTTGGTCACTAATTTGATCAAGTAAGCCATATGAATTTTGGAATCCGGTATAAAGTTCGAAAAAGAGTATCAAATATATGTGTGATGGGGCCACAGTGGACAATAACGTCTGTCAGTGCATTATAGATAACAAAATGTTCATGCAGCCAGATAAATACTGTTAGATAACGGCTACCTTATTTCATGTAGACATGTCTCTTTTTTTCATGCAGACATATTCAGAAAGATAGTTTCACATAAAAACTCTTTTCTGGATGTTGCAGTAGACCACAACATTTTCTACATTTTTCAAGTATACTGAAGGCTGTAAGTTTCAGCAATGAAGCCTCAACAGTCTGATGAGATCAACAGTCACGACTAAAATAGAGATTGTAATCCATTTGTGCCAAGCAGTAATGACCAATGAAAAGGAGCAACTGAAGCCACGTTCTCTGACACTCTACACTTTAAGTTCGGTTTGAGCAGCATTAGTACAAGATAATGAATTAAAACCAACTAAGAACTGCTTAGAGCAATCACAGCCATATTTCATCCACAATATCAGCATGTGAGAGTAAGAGAAGGGCAAATGAAGCAGTAATACAGCATCTGAAATCAGTCAAGTCATAGGTCAGTGAAGTGGAAAAAAAGGTAGAGAAGATGTGTTCACTGAAAAACATCAGGAATAATTATTGGGTCTAGGCAGATGGCATCAAGTTAAACACTATGATGATTAGCAGCAGGATATATAAAAGAAGATCAGGACTAGTCAACATAGTCAAAGTCATAGCATAGATACAAGAGCAGAGACTAAAAGTAATCATCTTATGAATAGCCCAGCCCAGTCAGAAAAGATATGTCTGCACGGGCAGTAACCACGTGTAAAGATTAGCATATAATATTTGAAATATCACCGAGATAAACTGGGTGATCCAGTTCATTCAAGCATATCGTAAAACATACGAGAATACACATATGTGCCAACAGTGAATGAAGTTCGTGACAGGAGCACATTCCTGACAGAGTTTCTAAACTTTATCACAAAACTAAAGAGTTTTGTCCGAAGAATATATAACAGCTTTTGAGAGACTTGAAGGTTCATCTGATAACGACGGTATTACAGAACACAGTGGCATATAATTCAATGAGAAAGTCTACCACGTAGCTGATAAGGCTCAACTATTCGGTAACCTATTAATACTTCCGAATGGCGTTATTAATGCAACAGCATGTAGATTGAAGGGACAGGAAAAGACGGAACAGATGTTAGAGTGTTCAAATAAAAAACTGGGGAAAAGAAGCTAGAAATTTTGAAATGAAGCAAGCGCGAAAGTATATGGGAAGGACAGGTACTACTTAAATCAAAGTTAATTAGATATTGTAAGTATAAAACTTTGAGAAGGTTATTGGAAGAAGATGTTTGTACTAAGGCTGTTGCCAACATCATGAAGTGTAAGTTAGTAGTAGAAGTAATATTAAAATCATATTATTTACATTGGGTATCTAATATTGAGAATACAAATAATTATAATCGAAACTTGATACACAATGATTAATAGTGCAAGGTATAAGGTAAAACCAGTTACCGTCAAACTGTTGCTTCTATGTGATCGGTGGTTGGTAATTTGAAATTAAGGATGGTGCAATGCTACCTGGTATGAGCACTAATAAATGTGTGCGACGAAACTTCACAAATGAAGGGAGAAAACTTTTCCAGCGTGTAAATAAAAATATTAATGACAAAAATGTGTATTAGTTTTTCAGAAAAACACTATATATTAACTTGTAATTATAACGTTTTCTTTATACCAGAAAATAATGTCAAAATGTTATTCTTACCTGCGATATCATGGCGTCCAGTCATCTTAAGCCATTGTCAGGTTAGAAAATGCTTAACTTGAATATATTAGCTTTTTAAATAAGGGCTTATGTTGATATGTCACCTAGTGGTTAGCTGCTCAGAATGGTTTGCGTCACAGTGCCGAAAATTCACACTCATCTTAAATCCCGATATTTTGTTAGCAAACCTCTATTCTGTCAGTGTATTCTTCAGTTCAAAATTATGAACACTTATGTGCATGTATGCTTTGTGTTGCTTTGTTCAAAAATTCTGAAATAATTCAACGTTATGTATCATTTTTTATACAGGAATATATAAAACCATTCTTAAAAATATAATTATTTTATATTTTTACTTTTGCCTTTACAATATATTACTTGTAAGTTTATTGTAATATCAATACCACATTTATTTCTATTTATTTTTTGTTGTTATTCATTTTGACTAAATATAATTTTTGTAGTGTTATTATAAAAATGCCCAAAACTTCAGTGTTATCCGGTGTACTGGATAGAATCATTCAGTTAACATATGATGACGTAAAATACATTATTAAAACACTTATTGCTTTTCAAACAAAATAATGCACTTCTTTGTTTTAATATAAGACAAATAGTAACTTAAATATTTCGTTTCTACTGACTATTTTAACTTAGTATTTAGTTTCTATCAATAACATTATTTTGCCAGTAATAAGTGGGTCTTTCTCGATAATTCTCTCTTTCGTAGCTTTAGTGATAAAACTACTGGATAGTACTGAAAGCGATAGATGGATAACGTTGTTTTTTTAGTTTCACTGAAGACAATTGCACATTTTCGTGACATGGTGATTATTTAATTTTTTATCCAAAACTCTATATGCACTTATCTAAGTTTTTGGATTTATCATTTCTCTCGAAATATTTTGTTAATTTTGGCTTTACAAAACAAAACAAAAGCAATCAAATACAAATTGCATACTATACTTTCCGGTTATGGCATTAAACACGAAAAGCTGGCACAACAGTGGAACTACCATGCTTAATAATCGTGATAAAATAATGCTATACTGAACAAATAACAGGTATTTCTGGTAATGTTAAACAACAAGCAATCCTTAACCCTAGTTATAAGAAATTCTTAACCCTACATATTCAAAAATCTTTTTATATTTTTGTTACGTTTAGCCCGCAATCACAAATAATTTGTGATTTTAATGTATAAGTGATTAGATTAAATGACGCTATATTATAGAATAGCTTAACCTCGTTGTGCCTAATACTAATGTCTACAAGATACACGTACCTAGAATAATAATAAAGTTGTTGAGACTTAAAAAGTTATAGTATACAGTTATTTGGTCTGTTTATGTGCAGATAACGCTATGAACTAATAACCTGAAACATTGGCTGAAATAATACAAACAATCACTTGTATAACGATAAAGTGAGCCATCCATATTTTCTACACACAAAAATGTTATTTAGTTAGCACTATTATTTTGCATAAGCGTGCTTTATGTCATAGTTTTGAAAATACAATAGCAGAATAGAAATGCCACTCAATCATATGTATTTTTATTAAAGATCTTAATTACTCTGTGAATCTCTTAACTTGGTACGAATTTTTATAGGTGTTTGAACTGTCGGCTTTTATTTATTATAAAGTAATATTCCAATCTTTTGTATGGCGTTTTTCTTTTCTGTATTATTTACGCTGTTTTGTTGAGTTGTTTTTTTTCGCTTTTCTTAGCAACGTAATACATATGTAAATATAAACTAAATAAACAAGTACTCATTTTCTGTCGCAAACAAAAATACTTTTTATCAGTTTCTAACTCGTGAACTTCCTGGGATGTTATTCCATACTGGAGACCTTGAACGCTATCGTTAAGCCTATTTTACTGCTCGTTTTCAAGAACTTGCGATAGTGTCCTCAACCTTGAATTCGTAGAGAGAAAGTCAAATATAAACGTCCTGTTCAGAATCCAGGCATATATTTTTATAAGTGTTAATGTAGGATAGCAGGTCTTTATTCTTATTTTATCATAAAATTGGATATGAATTTTTAATCTCTCCGATATCAACTGATTTGAGAAGAATCTTTGAAATGTAAAAGTCCAAAAACCAAAGGTAAATCCACGAGTGATACATCATTTATGCAACTAGTAGCGGCTGATTGGGATTTATCTATTTTTATGTTGTTTTTTTTATTTAGCCTTCTTATACTTAAGAAGTTTTATAACGAGGACTGTATTGAGGTGTCATCAATCATTCATACCAAGGCGCCTGTTAAGTATAACAAACATTTGTGTTTGTTTTTGTTGTGTTTTTTTAGTTATATCAGCATCTTTCTCTTTTTGCATCGTATGTAATTATGGTATAATTTAATTTATTATGATTGCGTTGTAATATTCTCAAGTTATTCATAGAACATAATAATAGTAATTACTTTAAATCAATGCTAAGAACTTGTCTCATGAGACTTATTGTGCATATAAGCATTTTTACTTTTTAAAAAAAATTATTAAAAAGTAGAACGATACCCGTAAGCCATGTTTGTGCAAGTAAAGCAATTATTTGCTCTTATTACACTCACACTAAGCTATACAGAACCAGTAAAATAAGACCACGACTTAAAGGCTACCAGTTTATATATAATTATAATAGAATGATGTTATCTAAACCAAATATGCTTTATTTTTTTCTATAACAGCTCCGTTTTGTATACAATTTTCTGTTAAGGCTCTTTCAGCATTTTAAAGTATCAGTAAAATTAAAACTGATTACAGTTGTTATTATTATTCAATATTTATTCTAAATTTAATATCCAGTTATTATCTAATTTATGATACACTAAACATCTCCAGGTCCTACGTTTTAGTAATTTTATAAGCAGACAAACATAATGAAGTCACACAAACCCATCAATAGGCACAGAAAAAAGTAAAAATAATATTAAATTTTACGTTGCGCCAACTTTCTGCATAATTTCAAGAACGACTAAAAACAATAAATGAAGTCATAGTTAAAAACCGACACTACAATTAGAGATGCATATCTTGTATATAAAGCCTACACGTTCCAGATTCACAAAAAGTAACATTATTAAATCAAATTTTTAAAAATCCTTGATTTTTATTTCAATTTGTTCTTCTTTCTCATTTGTCCTCTCCTTTAATGACCCAGTGATATGTCTACGGATTTATGCTGCCGGAAATCGGGATTTGATACCCATGGTAGGCAAATCACAGACAGCTCTTTATGTAGCTTTGTGCATAAGAGCAAAACGAACACATTTTCTTATTTGGGCCTGGCATGGCCAGGTATTTAGGGCGCTCGGTTTGATTTAATTTTGTTTGTTTTCAACTTTGCGTAAAGCTACATGAGAGTTATCTGTGTTAGCCTTCTCTAATTTGGCAGTGTAAGACTAGAGGGTAGGAAGCTATTCATCACCACCCACCGCCAACTCTTGTACTACTGTTTTAGTAGCGAATAGTGGGATTAACCATCACTTCATAACGCCCCCACAGCTGAAAGGGCGAGCATGTTTGGTATGACGGATATTCGAACTCGCGACTTTCAGATTACGAGTCGAATGCCTTAACCATGCCGGACCTTTTAGGGCGCTGGATTCATAATCTGAGGATCGCGGTTTCGAATCCCCATGTAGCTTTGAGCGAAGTTCATAAAGGAAACAAATAACAACAAACTTTCTCATTTGTGATAATGTATATTTTATTTTATAACTCAATTTTATCAAATCAGAAAAAAATTATCGTGAAATTTGTAATTAGAGCATGTGCACTAGCTAATTACTAGTAATCCAAATCATTGGTTTTGTATACACTTGTATACACTTTTGTATACCAAGAAGCGTTAATCTATATCTGCTAGTAGTAGGATATTGTGAATATGTGGGTTAGAAAACTCATTATGAAACAATAACTTTATAAGATTATAAACATTTCATAATAAATTTCTTCTATGGTTCTTCGATGTTTTTTTTTCAGATTCAAATGTATTAGAAAACCAAAGTTATCGATAACATAAAAATGACTTTTTAACACTTTGACCCTGTTGGGACAATGTTTATGCAATAAAGGTATTAATGATTTGCTAGATATGTTTAAACCTCTTATTTTAAAAGTTCGATTTTGCAATTATCTTTATCGCGCAGATAGCCCACGTGTAGCTCTGCGCGAAATTCAACAACAACAACAAAATTATCTGTATCTTACTACCACACATTTTGTGCACATGTTCAACATCTGAACATATAACCTTATCTTAAAGAAAACTTTCCTGGATTCATAAGTAGTAATTTTAGGATTTAGTAATCTAATGAAGAGTTCCTATTTTCGCATACATTTTGCAAAACCACGGCTATTACAATCAAATTCATAGATAGATATGATGTTGAAAGTAGATATTTATCAAACACAATGAGAAAGTGCGAAAGGAACTTATCTAAATAATGTAAAATGCGATTGTCACAAGCCAGAAACGTAGAATAAACTTCAATATTGCATTAGGTACTTCTCTTAGAAAACGTATAATGTAAGACAAATAATATACGAACACTGTACTTCTCTATTGTAAATGAACTTTAGTAACCTTATAGTGGACACAGATAAACTTATGTGTATATAATATACTAAGGGTTTTCTCCAACGTTTATTACAACATATTGCATGCTCAGTCTTGTAGTCGCTTCTGCTAAAAAGAATTGGAAATTTTAAAAATAATAATAATTGAATTACGCGCCATGTTATACTCGAGTTATCTTTGCTAGCCGTCCCTAAGTTAGCAGTAAAAGGCTGGATGGTAGACAGCTACTCATTACCACCTAACGCCAACTATTGGGATACTCTTTTACTAAACAATAGTGGGATTAACCATCACGTTATAACGCCCCCAACGCTGAATGTGATCCGAATCCGCAATCCTCAGATTGTGAGGTAAGCGTTCTAGCCACGTGGCCATGTCATGTCTGACAGTTAAGAGTAGATAAAAAGCAGTGTAAATTAATTTTGGAATTATAACATTTGGAGTTAGGGTCCTTCATTAGGTATATAGTGCCTAATATTTAGTGTTTTAAACTGATGTTGATTATTTTTGACAAGAAACATTTACAATAACAATAATAATATCGTATTATCTATGCGGACCTTTTTCATTTTAATTTTGTTATCGAATTTAAGTCTATTAACACTCTAGAAGTAAGCTTTTATTATGCATAAACTTACTTGTTACCTTAAAAACGAGTTTATATTATGCATAAAGATACTTAACACTCTGGGAACGAGCTTATATTACGCACCAACACAATTTAGCACTTTAAGACCGAGATTCTATTGTGCATAAATATACGTAATACACTAAAACCGAGCTTATATTGGGCATAAACATACTTAACACTTTAGGTCTGGGTTTCTTTTATGTTTATGACGTAGAATTTATATTTACACCAAAGCTACTAGAAACACACACGTTCATTAAATAAACAGAAATATTATCGAAAATGAAACATTAGCCAAATATACTGCTCAATAAAGGTCGAAACAAGCACCACTTTGTTTGGGACTATTTGTCCAGTAGCAACTGGTGTAGTGATTGAGTTTGATAAAATGATATCTTGAGAATGTGATTTATGACGTGATTGTAAAAATACATACGCAATCCACATGTTCAACAGGATTTGCCTTCACTAAATTGAGGGAGTTAGATAAAGAGTTGAGATTGTCATATACCTTAGAAGTCTTTTTCTTTATATCGCAGTTTCAAATTGCGCAATTACATTTACGTATACATAAAACTAATTGGATTTCAAGCCGAGTATTGGAAGAGCGTTATGTATATAACCTTAATTTTTAATTGTTTCACTAACAGTTTGTTAAGTAATGACACGTTCTGTGCTCCAAACTACCGTATTGTTAACCAATATAATTCGAAAAATAACTAAAAATAAAACTAAGTTTCAGAGTTAGCCTTTCACGAGAGACTTGAACATTTTACTTGTTTATTAATTTTGCACAAAGCTACACGATGGCTATCTGCGCTAGCCGTCCCCTAACTTAAGAGTGTAAGACTAGTCATCACTACCCACCGCCAACTCTTGAGCTACTCTTTTACCAACGAACAATGGAAATGACCGCCACATCATAACGCTCTCACTGTTGAAAGGGTAGGTATGTTTGGTGTAACGAGAATTTGCCCGCGACCCTCAGATTGCGAGTGAAACACCCTGATCACTTGGCCAAACGTTTTACTTATTTGCCAGTATATAGTGTTTACTACAGATTAAACAATAAAAACTGGCAAGGAAACGATTGAAAAGCAATTTTTAAAGACTCATAATCATCGTATTCTAGCTGCTGTTTTTTAAATATTTTGGAATTTTTATTTTTCTTGATGACTTTCTTGTGAAAAATTTCTCGTTAAGGGTGAATAATTTAAATAGTCATCAACACTGTAAAAAATATCAGTATAAACTACCTGTATACATTTAAAACTGCATGCCTTCCAATCTGTATAGAGGTTTATAATTTAAGCAAAAGTCATAAGAAGTTTTCGTAAATCTAATATTAAGTTCTAATCCTGTTTCAAATCCTATAAAATCATAGAGTCCACAAAACTTTATCAGTTTTTTATCTACTTTTGTAGAATAAACAAAAGAGAATCATCAATAGTCGCACCACTTGACATTCGTTTAGTCAGGATTAAAGTAAGTTAATTTATGATACTTTTTTCTATTTTATTAACTATATTTTTGCGCACCGGCATTAACAAACGTGAGGTGCGCTATACCCTATTCGATTTCATCACTCATAAGGATTTTTACCAGCTTACTCTAAAATTGAAGTAAATTAATATACGAGACCTTGGGAGTGATTAAATTCATCAATCGAAATGGTTTGACCTTCTAAGTCCAAAACTGTAACTAGATCTCAAATCGGTCAAGAAATGATGGAGCTATGAGATAAAATTTTGTAATTTGAAAAACTTAGAGTTATTCTATGAGCCACTATGCTGTGACAAAAAATATCTAGTGCTTCAAATAAGACATGTCGTGAGAGCACCGTTCCAGATTTTTTAATGTTCACTAGAAGTGGTATAGCTGGGTCAGTACTGTGAACGAGACTTTTGGTAGACAATATTTTCTGATTTGGCTTACTTACTCATAATATGTAAACATCGTATTCCTCTCTATGTCAAAGCACTGATGTTTCGCTGTTTTTACGATAGGACATCGCACTTTTCTTCTTTAAAAATAAAAGTGTTGTTTATACATTAGCACCACTTAAGAAGTAACTGAACTAAAACGTTCAATGAATAGAAAGGGGTACGAACGCTCGTGTAGCCGGTGTGTCACACTGATAAAAATTATGATCTCACACTTGTGAAAAATAGGTTTTTAAATATCATCAAACCTTTAGAGCGATACTTCAAATAAAATACACTTAAACTGTGAGTATTTTATTCTCACCCAAATCATTCCGTGGAAAAGGAAATATATCGAGGCGTATCACCTATTATTCAGTAACGGTTGTTTTTTGTCTTTTTTTTATGTAAACAGAACGTACACTTTTTTTGTGCAAGTAAGAAGTCCTCTTGTGGAACAGCGGTAAGCCTATGGACTTAAAATGCTATTATCCAGGATCTGATTTTAGGCTTATACCGCATTGCTGTACTCGAACTCAAAATTATAGTCTTCACGCAGAATAATAAAGAATAGAAAACTTCGAATGATTATGAGATTATGAAATGTTGGAATTTGTATACATAGAAACGAATGAGTTAGTACTTATTACTTTGCAGTCCATCTCAGTACCAGTAGAATAATAATACCTAAATTGAGACCATAGATACAACCGGTTAGATAACATTCGTGACACAGTTAAAGACTGTTATATATAGCACACTGATACGACAACTTTTAAATCACTTTTTAATTAATACACTTACTTCTGCTTTCTTTTCATAAATATTTCTTATTGTAATAAATGTTTTTCTTCATGGCGCTTCCTTTAATACTGTTTTCAAGGGTGAATAAAAAAATATTATATCCGATACATATGTCAGTTAACTAGATGTAAACCGAATGTGAGGCTGCGGTGTTTACGATAAAACTGTAGTCGTGTAACTTAAACGTTGTTGTTTATGTTGTTCTTGTTTGTTTTTTTCGTGATGTAGAAACCTTATGGTTAAAATATAAACCTGAAAAACGAGTCTAGTTGTAAAATAACTAACAAAAAAAGTGTAATAGGTAAATATCACGAAGTCCGGTTTCCAACAAGATTCGCCCCGAGGAATGTAGATTAGATGTGTGTCAATACTGTGGATAGATGAAACACGTGCATCTCAATTACTAGCTGTTTGTAATTTCCTGAAGATACACTCTACATGTACACATATAAGCTCTTCTTTAAGGACTATTAGCTGGCGCTACGGTAAACTATCTGTACCATTAATGATTGTATCAAAAAATCAAATCACATACAAGACACGTGTCAATCTAAACGTCATAACATTTTATTATCTGTTTCAGACAAATGCTGAACAGATTTTATAGTATTTATTCACAAGACAAGAACTATTTATCACTGCATACATTTTTTAGATTCTGACGTGTGTCTTATGATGTATGAGGGAAGACAGAAGTCACCTCAAATTGTTAACCGAAAATAAGGACCGTTTGGGCTTCTTCTGTATGATTAGGTTTTAAAGTAAAATCCTCTTTCTACTGTTTTGGTTATTGTTACATTCAGGCTGCTGACATGTTCGTATAGCAAATAATTATTTTCAGTCTATGCTTGGCGTGGCATTCTGATAACCAGTTTCATGGGTTATTAATAACAGTACTGAGGTCTTAATACTCAGAAAATTCAGGCAAGTCAAAGATACTCTCAGAGATGCTCAGGAAAAACAATACAATACTCCTGTTACGTTTTCCTTTAACAAATGCAATACGTAATTTCATAAGCATTTTCTGCTTTGACATTTAAAACATCTTATGGTTCAATTCAGAGTTGACGTGCCTCTGTTCTGTTCGCCTTATTTAAACTGGCGAGTTTAAAGTTATGTGGGCTGAGGGGCTAAAATTTTTGTGAGCCGTACACCCCATTTAATTGTACATAGAATAAAATTATCAATGGGCCCACATTAAGACCATGAGCCCTGCCTAAATACACCACTGTAAACGATAGCTTGATTTGTTTTTCATTTTGTGGTGTGAGCGAGTGGGAAGCGTTTAAAAATCAATCTTCTAATTGCCGGACCTTTTGGTTTGGTTGTTATTAAGTACAAAGTTACACAAAGGGTTATTTGTATTCTGATTTGCGTAGGCATAGAAACCCATTCTTTCGCGTCGTAAATCTACAGACTTGCCATTGAACCAATGGGAGACTTTTCATACAAAAATTGAACTTACCTTCTCCAAAACAAAATGTTTAATGGTATGAGATATTTATTTCCGCTTAAAGAATTATTCACGAAAATTTTTTATTTGCGACGTTTCGTGACAAAATATGTGAGGAATAGGAATGGGAATTATCAAGCATAACCTTTGTAGCCCTTTATCAAGTGGTTCTTCCAATAAACCTTTCATCTGTCTTCAGCGAAGTCATTGAGAATAGAACAAGACGTATGTATGTTTTTCTTAAAGCAAAGCCACATCGGTCTATCTGCTGTGTCCACCGAGAGATTTGTTTGTTTGTTTGTTTTTGAATTTCACACAAAGCTACTCGAGGGCTATCTGTGCTAGCCGTCCCTAATTTAGCAGTGTAAGACTAGAGGGAAGGCAGCTAGTCATCACTACCCACCGCCAACTCTTGGGATACTCTTTTACCAACGAATAGTGGGATTCACCATACCATTATAACGCCCCCACGGCTTCCACCGAGAGAAATTGAGCCCCTGACTTTAGCGTTGTAAATCCGAAGACTTACAGCTGTCTCAGCAGTGGACAGAAGAAGACATTTATTTCAAAAGTGAAAAAAAGAAAATTGACAGAAACAATAGGTTAGAATATTTATATTGCCCAATTTCAATACATAATACTCTGTGTGAATATACATGAATCGATTGTCAAAAGTGTTTTGTTTTTACCATTATTTTTCGCAAAGTCTCTGAACAAATTAACACATTGTTGAATCATATATCCTTTGGCTTTTTTAATGGCTATTTATCAAACTAATGGATTGTACTGAACATATAAATAAGCCGTACCTGTTATAAATGTATATTATCTAATATAATCCAGTACATCAAAAGGTTACTTTCCACGTGTTAGAACCATCAGCCCCTTTCGTGAGGCCATAAATCTCACGCCAGAGGGCATTGTAAATTTGAAATATACTCCATTAATTTTGTTACGTCGTCGTTTAGGTTCTCTATAAATTGTCTATCATTTCATTAGGGTTAATTTTCAGTTGGGAGTAAAACACGCTGTGATGTAACAAATGAGATTATTATTTTAAACTTTCATAGATGGCACTACAAGTTAATACCGACTAATAGAGAACAATATAATAAAAAATGTTGTGAGGATAATAATTTTTAAAACTTTTGTTTTCAATACATCAAAAGTAGGAAACGTAACAGTTTATATACGGTTTATACACAAAAATAAATTACACTTAATTATTCGATATGTGTAATTAACAGCTTAAAGGGGAAATTTCAGTAAAGAGAAAAAATCAGTCCCAATTAACAAAAGTGTGTACATTTTTCAAATATTTGTTTTATTACTACATGATGGGATAAGCCAAGGTAGTAATAAGTAAAATATTCGTGAAACTTATAACTGTCTTTATTTCTCTCAGTTCTGTAATTATGAAGTTTCGCCAAGTACTGACGCTTTCAAATATTAATTGTGCATTACTTGTGTTACTTGTTCGTTTTCAGCACAAAACTAGACAATGAAATATATCTGTGCTCTATTTACCGTGTGAAGTCGAATCTGGATTTTAGCTGCTTTACCCCTGAGTAAGTGGAGAATTGCTTATATAGCAGCTAAAGAGTTATCGAGAAAGGTTCTTAGTGGATAAAATGTATTTAGAAATGGGCGAAAAGAAATATACTAGAATTAACATGTTATTAAGCCTTTATTTTATAGTGTTGCAAAAAATTCTTATAATTTGTTGGAAATCATAAGTTTCAAGTACTAGAAATTTGAAATTAAGAACTAGACGAAATGGTTGAACAATGTGTTTAGTATATTATTGAGTAAGTTATAATAAAACTATGTTTATTCTGGAAATCAACAAGTCACGTGAAACCACAGGTGATATAAAGTATCGGAGTAGCAGAATGAATCACAACTACATTCGAATTTCTCAAATATTTTGATGCCACCCGAAAATTGATCAGTTTTGAGAGGGATATGTGACAGTCATTTTCGACCCAAATATTTATTCACTGAGTTCATGAGGATGTGTTCAGACAGTGATATCACGTTTAATTAATTTCATTAGAGAACGAATAAAATGTATATGAATTTGAGACACCAGGACTATCCAGAGAAAGACAGATAAGAATCCAAGAATACAAAGGACAGTAGCAAACGTTGTCTGTATGCCTTAAACAGTAATAAGCAACATAATTAAGAAAGTTTTCCACTTGATAACGAAGCCAACAAAGTATAAATTCAGCGAGATAAAGATCCCATTCATACCTTTCATTCAATGATTGCGTACCTCAAGCATCTAGAGAATGAAACGAGAATTCATTAAATCTCTGGACATAGCGCTTATGGATTTCTATGCGATCCAAATATTGAAATGAGCACTAGATAATCATTCTCTTCATACACTACCTGGGTTATTGAAAGAATCAGAGAGTAGTGGCGTGCTTTAGACATGATAGCTTTACAACAGAGCATTTTTCGATGAAAATTATTTGCAGGGCTCCATGATCACAAAATAGAGCATGTCTAAAAGTGGCAACACGGACTGTAACAATATGGTGAAGCTCCAAACTTGTTTTGATATAATGTAGTAAAACAATGTGATTAGAAGGGAAACTATATTGTCACATGTTTATTACTTTTGACACTTATTCAAGCAGCAAAACCAGTGAAAGCCAGTTGAAATTAATAGACAACATTTAAACAGTGTAAATAATTTTGTGAAGACTAGAGTTTTGAAGCTTCTCAGTAAAATCGGTTCTCAAAAATAATTTATTGAAAACATTAAAGTAAAGAAGTTCTATCATAATTAGAAAATGTGAGTTTTTATTTGATATTTTATTCTTTGTTGTTACTAGATAATCTAAATTTGGTTTGACGGTTTTCGTTTTTATCATAACTTAAACAGTTTTTTTTCAATACGAAACAAATGTATGAGTTACTTTAATTTGAAGCAAATAGTGTTTCACGTATCACATCGTTATAATCAACATTACAAAACATGTAGGTAACCTAACTTTACAAAATCGTAAAGAATCATTTTGTAGTCAGAATATATACCTGTGATTTACATCATTATAACTTGTTTCAAAGTCACATTTTATGAATATTTAAATCATATTTATTCTGTTTTTATTAAGACAAGAATCTTATTGCGATATTAAAATAAAGTTTGTTCATAGAACATGATATATATATATATAATATAGTTTTTTCACAGAGCATGATATATTCAATGAATTTTGTTCATAGAGAATGACATACATAATAAAGTTTGTTCATAGAGCATGACATATATAATAAAGTTTATTCATAGAGTATGACATATATAATAAAGTTTGTCCATAGAGAATGACAAACATAATAAAGTTTGTTCATAGAGCATGACATATATAATAAAGTTTATTCATAGAGTATGACATATATAATAAAGTTTGTCCATAGAGAATGACATACATAATAAAGTTTGTTCATAGAGCATGACATATATAATAAAGCTTGTGCATAGAGCATGGAAAAAATACTTGATTAAAATATTTTATCTAGGCTACTAAAAATTATGCTGTTTTTAAATTTTTATATAGTGATATTCGGTATTCTAAACCTGGTCATTACATGGGTTATACGGCTAGATCGGAGGTCATAGTGAACAGAGAGCCGTCCTTAACTTTCAACTAAACGTAAGAAAAAGTGCAACCAACCGAGAGTATCTACTGACTGCACGGAAAGTGCAGAGCGTGTTTATAAGCATATCACAGACTCGAACTTTGGACTTTCGAATCTGCAGCAAGCTTGTTAATTACTAGGCTACGACCATATCAGATTAATAATGCACTAAACATTTCTATTTTATCAGAAAAAAAAACTGTATCACTGAAACTCCTTTTGTGAAATATAGTAATTAACACTAGGTATGCACACACCATAATTATTTGATGATTAATACGAGAAATATGGTTATAAATCAACCCATGGCAATAGATAATTTCACATAACAGTGCCTGTTTTATGTCATAATATTATCTACTAAAAGAAAGGCACGTGTCAATAAGGGTGTGCAATAAAAGCTACCATGTTCCCATTTAAAGGTTAGCCTAGAAAAGGCTGCACAGAAGTAATAAAAATGATCAAATTATATCAGATTAACAAAATGAAATATTCAACTTAATCAATATATATGATATGGAAGTGTTTAACCGAGAATATTTTTAGTGTATTTTATCTAAGGTAAGGTTTAAAATGTACGTACTTAAATTATTTCAATTGGATGAAGAAAAGAATATTTATTTTGTAACGTCTTCTTTAAAACCATTTAAAGCTCGAACTACAATCAAGTTTATGTATGCAAAATAATCAAAGCCTAGTTGTGGGCTTGAAAATATAAATTAACGATTTGTAGTTTCCTTGTTTCTTACGTTTTTACGTTCATTTATGAAGAATATCTTTTAAGCAACATACTTACATATTCATTCAGTTGAATGTTATATGTTTTGCAACAATTTACTACTGCATTGGTTGTGTTTTCCATTCAACCATTATTTAGTGAGCCAGGTGGTTTTGTGCCTTAGGTTTTATAAAAACATGCGTTTCACAAAGGGAAGTACGAAGACCAATAGAATAAACCAAAATTTACAAGAGTAGAAAAAGTCTACTATGGTACTTGTGTATTATTAGAAAGTTAACTAAACTAGTCCCAAAATATCACATCGAAACAACTGAAATATAACAGCGAATTTGAAAAAACAGTGTAAAACAGTGAACTCGAGAAATAATGAATTCTCAACGTGGCAGTTTCCATTTTATGTGCATTAGTATAGCAACGTATTATTAATTTTTTTCAATTGCGGATAGCGAAGAATATATTGAAATTCTTCGGAGCCAAAGAAACGAAGGCGTTTGAATTAATTTTGAAACTACTCTATGACATACTCAGTAGTACATACATTACTATAGTCCAGGTTTCAGTAAAGTGTTCACAAACATTTTTTTCTTTAGCGACTTGGGAAACTATAATTAATAATAATTAGACTGGAGACGCTATTATAAATATACACATTATTTAGTCTAATAAAACGAAGGGTTTCCGACTAATATAATAATGCTTAAATAGCTTTGAAGAGCTTATGTTTGTTGTGAATAAGAACTTAGAAAATTTAAGAGGTTGGAAATCTCAACTTTCAAGAATCAACTTAAAATAACCCTACAACTTTCATAGGAGTTTGTTTAGTAGATGTGCATAGATTTAAGCGCAGTATATCCATTAGATTTGCTTATTGCTTCGGAGCTTGAATGACTTTGAAGATAAATTTGTCTGGTGCTAATGAGAAAATTAATAAAATATCTACTTTCTTTCAAGAATAAACATAAAAATAGCCCTATGATATGTACAGAAGTATTTTGGGTAGGTCTACCTAGGTGTGGATAAAATATTCATAGACGTTTTTCTGTAGGCTTGTGAATCAAAAATAACATAAATAGGAAGAACAATGAATGATTTTTGAATTTTGTTTAACATTCGCTAAATCATGTTTTTACTATTATCAATATTTTAGCAACCTTATCCATTGAGACAGAAAGTATTGAGTACTGCATCAAGAATAAGTTTTTTTTTTAAGATGTTTTTATCCTGTATGTCATATTATAAGTTTTGTGGAATTTCTAGACGAACTCTAGTGTGAATCATAATATGATTACCAGCTTATTTTATCACTGCTTAAACATCAAAGGCTACAACCTATATATATGTAAAGAGGAACTATTTGTTTTTTGCACCTTAACTCTCAAACACTATGAACTATGGGAATGTTTTAATGGGTTGAAAAATTGAACTTAACCAAATTTATACTTTGTAAAGCCTGTTAGTTTGTTACTCCTAGTCTATTGAGTCAATCTCAAACCATATTGGCAAGTTAAAGCTTTACACAATGTTGAATATTTAAAGGGTTTTAAATATGAAAGTTGCTGGATTGTATCTCAAACAACCATGTTTTTCTCCTGGTCACTGAGATGTTGGTTGTTCAAAAGTGCAACCAGATCATCTCATAATCTTTATTTGTTGGTAGATGTAAACCAAATTATAAATGTTGTTTATGAAGAGGCTTTGTTATTATTATAAACTTTTCGGGTAAAGCTTATGTTTAAGTTGTTACCTTGAAATATATGATTGTTGTTAAACTTGTATTGTTTTAATTACATTTAAACATTCTCCGTCAGTTGACGGGTGTTTCAGCTGGTTTTTAATACATATGTCAAAAAAGGCAGATCTAATACAGCCGTATTTCATGCAAAAGAGTTATCAATGTACAAGACGTAGTAGAATAGAACAGATAGGTTAATAATATATTGAGCTTTATCTACGTGTGATTGAGATATATATATTTTAGACAACTTCTCATACTGTACTGGCAAATCATCATAAATTAAGAATAAAATACATGTTGATTCAAATGCGTTAGCTTCTATACGAAAAAGTATCCACACCATAAAGTCGAAATGAGTAGTTAGAGAAAATATATCCGAAATTTGCAAACGTTGCAAGAGAATAGACAGCAAACATTAACTTTCCTTTTTCTTTCTTTTTCAGGCAAAATCATGCAGAGAGTGGTCTTCGACACTGTCCATAATATTGCTGTTCCAGCTGTCTCTATGAAGAACGTTTTAACACCTTCTAACATCATAGTGCCATCCTTCTCTTTGTCCACCTGCCATCAAGTAATAATGTTCAGCCCATACCACTCTTTTACCATTTAGTCAATGAGCATCAAATAGCCAGATCAAAACACGCATATTTTAACCAAGAAGAACGTATTTACCATCTTCCAATCATATGCCTTCCAGGCGTTGTTACATCTGGTTCAAATGGTTTTAGGATACGCAATTACGTTAAGCTCTTACTGTAGAGCACTACGTTTATGGCGGGTGTAATAAATCATATTGAGCAAATTAAGAAGAGAGAATGTTAAGTGTTAAACTGAGTTGAAGAAAAGGGTAAGGCTTACTAACACTTCAAACTAACATAGAACGTTCCAACTTTTAAGTATGGTTTATGGTTGTGTGAAGTGTTCAGATGTTTTCTGACAGGAATATAAGTTGTCAGTACAATGTTAGAGTTTACAAAATTAGCTGAAACTCACAAATAAAATCACTGTATATATATATATAATGATATTCATATGTATAAAAAAATTAAGGAAAGGTTTACGTAAACATAAGATTTATTAAACATACGAGTGTGTTTGTCTGTGTTTTTCTTATAGCAAAGCCACATCGAGCTATCTGCTCAGCCCACCGAGGGTAATCGAACCCGTAATGTTAGCGTTGTAAATCCGGAGACATACCGCTGTACCAGCGGTGGGCTAACCATATCACTATCAATTAACAAAATGGTTATCAAAACGATACTATTGCAACAAAAAGACCCACGAAAGAATGCATATAAATATATATACTGTAACATAGTTTGTTAATTATTCAAAAGTTCTCGTACTGATGATGTTTACCTTAAAAGTACACACCTTTGAAAAAAATGCTATTGCCATAATAAAAATTGTTTAATTTTTTTATTACAAAAATTAACTTGAAACAAAAACCACAGTGGTTTGTCCTAAATTATCTTTACGCAGAAATGGTCATTTTTAAGACACATTTCCGTAGGATTTGGCCCCGTATGGCCAGGTGGTTAAGGCACTCGACTTGTAATCCGAGGGTCACGCGTTCGAATCCTGGTCACACCAAACATGCTTGGCCTTTCAGCCGTGGGGGCGTTATAATGTGACGGTCAATCCCACTATTAGTCGGGAAAAGAGTAGCCCAAGAGTTGGCGGTGGGTGGTGATGAGTAGCTGCCTTCCCTCTAGTCTTACACTGCTAAATTAGGGACGTCTAGCGCAGATAGCCCTTGTGAAGCTTTGCGCGAAATTCAAAACAAACGAAACCAATCCGCAGGATTTTGTGGATATTGTTTGGTATTCGAAATAACTCTTCTATTAATTGTATGCATTTCTTCGTTGTATTGGCTATAAAGTCAGTAAGATTATTTGTATATACATATATATATATACAATTGATTATTTTTAAAATGTGACATGCAAAGTTCGTATAAGTTAAAATTTCATCAAATTTGTTGTATATGATAATTACGCTACATTTTCATGTTGGTACCAGCTGTTAATTACGCTACATGTTTAGCTCAGGTTGTTTAAGTGCTTTCGCTGTGCTCATCCGCTTTATATAAAAAGCGTCTTTAATCCAGAATCAGTATGAGTTAAACTTTATCAGGATTATTAGCATTATATTTATAAAGCATTATTTACACTTTTATTTCATATTTCATACATTTTGAAAAGAAACTATCATTACAATTTTCGTTTTGTAGGAAACACAGCGGTTTTTTAACAACTGAAACTATTCACACGTTTTTAATATAAACCCTGTCTAATAGTCACAGTTTTATTGCTTTGAGAAGCTAACATTACGCACAGTAGTTAATATTTTATGGTATTAAATGATGGAAGCTTATAAAAGTTACGATAACTTTGTCGTTGCGTACATTACAATAAGCACAGCTTCCATATAATCAAAATAGGAGAAAAAATAGTAATGTCTGTGGTAGGTATACTAAAGAAAACGCGGCATTAATTATTTAAAGATGGTGATTTCCACATTAAAGCTTAATGTTCCATATACTTTTCAAGAGTATTACGGTTATGTGTCTCAAAATAAAAACGCGGCATTAATTATTTAAAGATGGTGATTTCCACATTAAAGCTTAATGTTCCATATACTTTTCAAGAGTATTACGGTTATGTGTCTCAAAATAAAAACTGATTCATATATAAGAATCTAAATGTTATTTAGTGTGAGAGCTGTATCTTAGAGAAGACCTCCTTGCCACATTCCATGCTGTGCGAAAATCCTTTCAGATTACATTGGTGGAATAAATTATTGTATCGATTGCCCAATATTTCCACTATTTTCTTACCTCATGTAATTGTGTAAGCGTCAAAACTAGTTTAAAATGATTATGGACATTAAGGCTGTAAGCTGATTAATATTTAAATCATTCAAATACGTGTGTACCTTATTAAAAAATCAACTGTAACAAAAGTATTACAGCAGAAGTTCCACAAATACTTGACAAATAGGAAAATGTTCTGTGAGTAAGAAAACCTAGATTTAAAGATCACGCCACTAATGTGATCGACAAAAAGTGGTCACAATGTCTGCTTCTTCTTTTAATATTTGGTTGTGCTTCCTCTAGTCTCAATAACTGCTTGAAATCACTATGACGTACAATGCACGAGGGACTGAATGAACACAGGTTTAAGTTCATCATGCCACACACCGATTAGAACTTTATGCAGCTCCAAGGTACTTCTCTATTTCTTTGGCATTTTGTTACCACTGTCTTCCAGTAATTTTCAATGGGTTAAGATTTGGGTCATTGCCTGTCTCAGGTGATGTCTTGATCACTTCCCTTCTAAGATAGTCCTTCATCTGAAGAAATGAAATAAAACCTAATATATCTTTCTAATGCATGTAGAGTGAACTTTTCGCGTTATTTCAGGTCTATTGCATAGGATGCATGAATATTATTAACAATTGTAGCCCTGTGGCATGGAGCAAAGCTAACATCGAATGTGCAATGGTCAGCTCCAGTGAAGTGATCCCAAATTGTTGGTCTTAGCCAAGATTCGGTATTGACAGTACCTTTCACAAAATGCAGGCGCCCCACATCTTGATCATAGACACATTCTCATATCATCTGACCCTCTGTGTGCTTTATAGTTGCATTCAAACGTGTTAGATGAAACTCTTCTCCACGTCGACGTCCTACAAATTGCCTTCCACCTAACTTGTGCAAGTTGAACTTTGATTCGTCTGAAAAGATCACTTCGCCCCATACTGCCTCAGTCCAGTTAGCATACACTTTGATTCAGTTGAGCCTTATTTTCCTCATCTTGTTGGTAAGAAGTGTTGTTTTTTTTCTCTGCCAATTTGTTGTGAGACCAGATGAAGTTTTCTGCTATGCTCTTTAGGTATCCGTAGATAACAGTTGATGATTCCGCTACTGTGGATGTTTTTATAATCCTACCTTTTCCTTTCCAGCGTTCCACCCAGCCAGTCTATCTTATCTGTACACCCAGTGACTCACAGAAGGCTAGTTAAATTTAGTTATTCTGGCACATTACTTGTCAAAAATACCTCTTTTCTCAAGTATTGTTTGTTTTTGAATTTCACAAAAAGCTACACGAGAAAGATCTATGCTAGCCTTCCATAATTTAGCAGTAAAAGACTAGAGGGAAGCCAGCTAGTCATAACTACTCACCAACGACACCCCTCATTAATTAGACATTATTGCATCATTCATGAAATAAACTTACACCAACATATATTCGGACCGCAAAACAAGTGATGTTTCCAAAGTAAAGTGTGAAGAAATTTAGTCAAGCACTAACTTTTTCCACCATTGTATATTATCAATTTAAAAAAAAAAAATAATGTAAGTATTTCTGAAGGTTTCCAAATATTACTGCAAAAATGAAATTTCCAAATATAACAATAAATGTGATTATTTTATTTTAGAACAAAGTCACAGATTGAGCTATACGATGTGTTCACAGTGGGTAATCAAGCCTCGGATTTTGGCGTTCTAAGTCTTTAAACTTAACTGTCCCTCGGGGAAAAGAAACAACAAGAAAAATAACCGAAATAATAGCATCTCTTTTGTTCCACTTATTATCAATCTAGATGGTTTTCGAGACATACTTTTAAAAGAAATAAATATAGGAAAGTTATATGAAAATCAAAATGCTCACAGAGTAATAAATAAATAAATATTGCAGTGTATTTATCAAACAGAAGAATATATTTAGTTACCTAGATTTTGAAACACATCTGATAATTTTATGCACAAATCTCAGGGGTCACTTCGTTAATTATTAACGACGGGAAGTTGACAGGACTCTTGAGTATGTAAATTTATCATCCAATTTAATGTTCTTTCTTTTGTGTGTGTGTGTGTTCCACAGTGGGATAGCTGTACAGTTACGGACTTACAACGCTAAAATACGGAGTTCGATTCCACGTCGTAGATATAATAGGTAGCCCAATGTAACTTTGTTCTAATACAAACAATTTTTTGTGATTGAAAATTCTAATTTTAAGAGTATTACAATTATCATTTTTTTAAGGATGAGGTACAGCTCGGAGACGTTTGAAGTCATTCTAAAAAAGTGATATGCGAGTTAATGTTGGATTATAACGCGTGGTTCTATTGCCGGGCTCATGTTTTAATATCTGAAAACAATGTTTCATTCTAATGATGTGTGATATATAATGCTCCAGATCTCGATGAAAATGTGTTTTTTTTTTTCTTTTTCCTTTTGAAAATACATTACTATGAAATGTAACCTTACTATTTTGAACTGTTTGGAGTTGTTAAAAGTAACCTTACGTTGTCGAGACAAACTTGCATGTCACTAGTAAAGTTGTAGTAATTAACTTGTATTTATTATTAATAGACAGAAGTAAAAAACAACAACTAAAAGACTTCGTTTTAAAGTTTTAACTCGAAAAGAAAGGCAAAAGACTAAAAATTGCATATTGCTTATAACTAGCAATTGTTTAAAAACACTGGACTAACATTTCTGATTAATTCTAATTTTTCAGTCTTTCAGAAGAGTTATCTGCATCAGATTTTGAACTAGCAGAATAGAGGGAAGGCAACTAGTCAGCAGCATCCACTGCTAACTCGTGAGCTATTGTAATTGAATAATGACATTTTACCTACAATATTATAATGTTCCAACAATCCCAAAGTACGAAGCACATTTTGGGGACATCAGGACATGAAGTATTTTAAACTGTAAAACCTCGCAGTGCCCAGCTTCAATAAAATAACAAATGTTTGTAAACCTAGTTTCGTCACACACAAAAAGAGCAATATTTGTTTGAAATAGTTAGTTGTTTTGTAGGAAATGTCTGTTTCTGAAAATATTTTATCACACATTTCAATTAATGCATTATTTGATTTTCAATGCAGTGGCGGATTTAAGGTTGTGTGGGCCCAGGGGCTAATCATTTTTAGTAGACCCTACATCCAATGTAATTTTGCATAGAATAAAATTATCAATGGACCCCCCATTAAGATCATGAGCCCCATCTAGCCCTTACCTAAATACGCCACTTTTTGAATGTGGTTTGCATAAAATGTAAGCAGTTGTTTTCCCATTAGTTTTTTTTTTTTTTCATTTTGCATTACAGAACAAGTATCGATGTTTCTGTACTAATTAAAAATATAGTCAGTACTTTTCGTGAAGAGCAGTGTTGCGTTTCAGCAAATTTTAAATTTTCCCTCATTGCTCAAATCAAAAGATAGATGATATTTTTGTTTACATAACGCATCCATAATTTCGAGACACTGACCAGACATTACGTCACCAGAGAGTAGCACCCTACCATCTATGATAATTAAATGGTTGATTGTCACTCCTATGATACACTCAGTACTTTGAAATGCGGGAAATGTTTCGTAGTACAGCACAGATTCAATCCCTTCTCGAACAGCAACTCCGAAATACACAGCTCTACTACAGTGCCAAAGTTATAGAAATTTTGCCAACGCAATCCTTTCAAACATTCCCTTGTTATCTGCCATAAAGTTACCATAATTTTTGTTGTTAGAGTCTTTGTTTTGACAGGTGCTTCCAGCTGGATTTCCACACCTTTATTGGATAAAATAAAGATTCAAATAATGTTTTTATTGTAAATAATTTCAAGAGAGATTTATTATAACACTCATAAAAACAGCAGGATGAATTTATGATAATTGTATGTTAACGCCTTTAAGACTGATTTACGGTACTGTAATATGTGTTGATAATTATCAACATAATAACTAAATATATTGTCCAAAGCCTGATGACACATAAATTCATACCTAATGTTTTTAAATCTGAGGGTTTGTAATATTAAAATCAGGTTTCGATACTCCCGATGGACACAGCACAGTTTATTTGTTTGTTTAAAGTTAAACACAAATCTACACACTGGAAAATCTGGGTCCTGCCGACCACGGGTATCGAAACCCAGTTTATAGCGTTCGAAGCTCAGTGACATCCCTCTGAGCTAATAACGATGGAACGAAACAGCGTAGGTGGCCGTCTCAGTGTGTAGCTTTGTGTTTAACAAAAAAGCAGACGAAAGTATTTATTACTAATTAATAATAACAATAAAACAACCAATTAAATAAATGTTTAATTTATTAGAATGTAAAATTAGAAACGAATGTGGTAAATTTTGTAAATTCTGGAGATTAAGTTATATTATTTTACAAGATGTTGAACTCTACATCTGGTAAATATTACTCTGTTTCAGTTGATACATTTGGCTGTACGATTCCTTTGAATGATCTGCTTAAATTATAACTTTGCAAGCTAATTTCTCTGATCAACATACCTATAGAATTTCTTGATTAAAAATTCTTACTAATAAATAAATAAATCGTATTTTTCTTGACTATAACAACTTGATTATTTTGTTTTATGCTGAACACAAGCTACAAAAAAGGCCGTTAGTGTAATTTTCTGGTGTGGTAAGAACTATTATTCAAATGCTCCTAATTGGTATCTATATTTCTATGAAACTTAATGGAAAAATAAACTCATATTTATTCACGTTAAAATAAAAACACATTGGTGACCTAATTAACTTGACTGACCAGCGTATTAATAACTAAACTATAGTTACATCTATCATATTTAACTAGAGCTATTAATACTCCAACTCAATAGTTAAAGTATTCCAATGGACTAGAGGTAAGTTTACCGAATGGCAACGCTAAAATTCGTGGCTCGATTCCCAGCAGGACCCAGGGCTCAAATGATTTGTTGCGTAATCTTGTGCTAAAATATATTCCAGTTAGATTTAGAGATGAACGTAAATAACAATAATCGACCCACCAAATCAAGTGACTTTAATCATTTACCTCTCAGTAAAATCTTTCGATACTTAGGAAATGTTATATTTTTGCAGTTAATGAAATACTACAGAATTTAAAACAAACTGTTCTACTTTTTCAACGTAAAACCATAATGGTTTTCATCAACGTCATTTATCAAAATTAGTTGAACGTATTTGATAGTTGATATAAAAATTACTAAAAATACAAAGGCTACTTCTGTTTTGACATTCATCACGTACCAAGCTAACCTTGAATAATAAGCACTTGCATGTTAGATAATTTGTGGCATCACGTGAAAGCATGTGTAAGTACATATCTATGTTTTTATAATGAAAGCATGTGTAAGTACATATCTATGTTTTTATAATGAAAGCATGTGTAAGTACATATCTATGTTTTATAATGAAAGCATGTGTAAGTACATATCTATGTTTTTTATAATGAAAGCATGTGTAAGTACATATCATGTTTTATAATGAAAGCATGTGTAAGCACATATCTATGTTTTTATAATGAAAGCATGTGTAAAAGTACATATCTATGTTTTTTATAATGAAAGCATGTGTAAGTACATATCTATGTTTTTTTTATAATGAAAGCATGTGTAAGTACATATCTATGTTTTTATAATGAAAGCATGTGTAAGTACATATCTATGTTTTTATAATGAAAGCATGTGTAAGTACATATCTATGTTTTTATAATGAAAGCATGTGTAAGTACATATCTATGTTTTTATAATGAAAGCATGTGTAAGTACATATCTATGTTTTTATAATGAAAGCATGTGTAAGCACATATCTATGTTTTTATAATGAAAGCATGTGTAAGTACATATCTATGTTTTTATAATGAAAGCATGTGTAAGTTACATATCTATATGTTTTATAATGAAAGCATGTGTAATACATATCTATGTTTTTATAATGAAAGCATGTGTAAGTACATATCTATGTTTTATAATGAAAGCATGTGTAAGTACATATCTATGTTTTTATAATGAAAGCATGTGTAAGTACATATCTATGTTTTATAATGAAAGCATGTGTAAGTACATATCTATGTTTTTATAATGAAAGCATGTGTAAGTACATATCTATGTTTTTATAATGAAAGCATGTGTAAGTACATATCTATGTTTTTATAATGAAAGCATGTGTAAGTACATATCTATGTTTTTATAATGAAAGCATGTGTAAGTACATATCTATGTTTTTATAATGAAAGCATGTGTAAGTACATATCTATGTTTTTATAATGAAAGCATGTGTAAGCACATATCTATGTTTTTATAACTTTTGCTCTACTTATATAATTAAAAATACAAACCACTTGATTTAGAATCTTGATCATAAGAATATTATATACATTGTGTGTGTGTGTACATGGTAACCTATATATATATATATGTGTGTGTGTGTGTGTGTGTTACCATAAGATCTAAAACGTCATAAAAACAGGGTTTATGGTATTGTTTGTTAGAATATTTGTAAGAAATACACAATTATTTAACAAACTTACATACATCCCTCTTAAACTATCATACATAATCACTTGTTGGCTGTTTTTAAACAGTGAGAAACAGTTATGTGGTTTATTTTACAGAGGGAAATTTATAACATTAAACGTGTTTATATGTACGCAGTGGAAACTGAACTTACCTTCTTGTTGACAGCTGATAAACATGGGCACGCTCAGTTTATTTCGAGGCACTATATGTTTGTTCATTTGTTTTTTAAATGCTGACGTTATAATTAAAAAATATGACATAAACAAGCTTTATCATGTGTTTATCAACATCTTAGAAATATAGAACTTCGAAGTTAAACTACAGTTTTGAGGACTACTTGTTATGAAAATACCACAAATAAAGGAAGAAATGTTAACAAAACAAAATAAACCGTTGATGAACAAAGTGAATAATACGATAATATGGCATTGCTAGTATATATATATGTATATATATTGAATTGTGAGAGTGTTTATTTCAGCCATGAGGGCGTTATAATGTTACGGTAAATTCCACTATTCGTTTGTAAAAGAGTAGCCCAAGAGCTGTTTTCCCTATTGCCTTTCACTGTAAAATTAGGGACGACTAGCGCAAATAGCTCTCGAGTGGCTTAGCGCTATGTTAAAAACAAACAGGATTGTCTATTACATATAACATCATTACTTTAACCAGCGAAACCTTCTGTTGTATTTCAATTTAATACCAATTTTAGTGGTTTTATATACTAAATAGTTAATAGTACATAATAAATATTTCTAGAGTAATTTACAGCACTTTTCAATACTATGAAATTATTTAAAGTGGATTAAAGATTTCCCACGAAGACAGCGGCAGATTAGCAATCGAAACATAAGACATTAGTCAAAAATTTAAAAGATAAAGTGATTGTATAGGCTAGAACTCGTAACACTGAATGTATTTCTATCGTCGAAACTTTATCCGAATATTTTATTGCATAAGATTACTTTAACTTTAACGTATCAGGATGTCACACGAAGGAATATCTAATGCTTAAAATTATAGTGTCAAACAAACAAACACAAAAACTACACGCTCAATGTGTTCCTGATGACTTATTATTTCTTGAAGTACTTTAAAATGTTATGTTGTATTTTCAGAAAATTGCATCGTAATTCCTATCAGACTATTGGCGTTAGATTGGACTCTTCTATTCAGCGCGACAAGTGTTGATGCACATTATGAAATACTCCAATTATGAAACTTTGTATTTGAAGTGATAAACTTATTATATGTATTCTATAGAGTCATTTAAAGTATCGAGAAGGTTAAATGTCATATTAGTTTGTAGAATGTTTTTAAAGGTAACTTTTAGTTTTGTTGTCATTTAAAAATTTAAAAATACGAGAGGTATATTCTTCAGTGGGTCATAGTCTAATGAGTATTCTTGTTTTGATAATTATTTAAAAGAGGACTCTGAAAACGCAATTCTGTTTGTTTGTTACTGAGCACAAAGGTATATAATAGGCTATCTATTATCTGCCTAGCACTTATCGAAACCCCGTTTATAGCATTATAAATCCGTAGATATAATGAAGTGCCACTAGAGGGCTTTCAAAGCATCAGTTTTTTCGTTGACGAACTTGGAAATACTTATTGATACTACGAACTTAACTCGTCTTAAATTATTTTTCTTCCTTTTTGCCATTCTGATAGATGTATTATGAACGTTTGGTAAAATGGCTTCTAAAAAATAATTAGAAGGTGAAATAAAGTCGAGTTAGTAATAAATGGATACAACATGAACTTATCTTGCACAATAACTTTTGATAATTTTTGAAATTTCAGTTTTTATCTGTGTAGGCTTGGACTAGCTTGTAGCTTCGATGATGATTAAGGACGTCAACATCCGTTTTAGTAATAGTAAAGGATAAATATGGTTGTCGTTCATGCTGTGTTAAAGTTAAGCCTTTCTACCGTACGCATATGAGCTATGTTACCAAACGCATTTAGTGGTGTTCCATTTCAATAGTGAGAAAGCACATTTTACTGAAATTTGGCAAAAAGCGTTGGTCCACAGCTCGTCAAATAGTGCACCACTGTTTTTTTATCAAAACGACAATAAGTCAGTGAGATTTCAAGTATCTTTCCTTAAGAAACATCCCACATCAGATTAAATGGACTCTGGTCAGAGATTTGGAATGGTGAAGAAAACTTCCAGATGTCACTTGTCTAGGCTACTGCTAGAAACTTATTACTGTATGGCACAATGCAATATCGTTACAAAACAAAGAGTGTATTTTCTTAAACAAAAATATTATATCAACGCAGTAAGTGAACCTTGTTCAAATTTTCCAGTGCGCTCATCTGTAGCACTGCGTTTCATTTAGCCCTAGAAGATGGACTTAATATGAGGTATGTAGTTTAATTTCAAAACTCATTTTATACTTTCAAAAGTCTTTCAAGAAAATATTAATATTTAATATTAAGAAGAGATTAATATTGAATGAATGTGTTAATATTTTCCATAAGTACGTGCACTGGCTTTTTCTGTGCATTGCCGAGGATAGGCTAAGCTAAGGGTTGATGAGCTGAAACATTTCTAACTGTCAACTCATGAACTCTGCATCCAATAACAACTTATCTTTATAGATCTTTCAACTGTTTTCCTCTTAGTATCTTAGCTCTAAGTGATTACCAGACACTGACATTAATAAGTCGTAACTCTATCCAATTGTGTGCCGTAAAATTCAAATGTAAATTTATTAGTAATAGTTGAATCTGTAGATAGTGTTTGGTGAAGTTTTTCATTTTCGTTGTATTGAAATTATTTTTTCATTACAGAGTTTATATAATCTTTCTCTCTATCCTATAGATATAATAAATGTTACATTATTATATGCTCGAAATCCAAGGTAATACCAGATACACACACACATGACAATTGAAAACATAATATTTGTCGGAGTTACATATTACCATTTGACTTAACAATGATAAAGTATCAGTGCCACGAATATTTTAACAACGTATTCCGGTGTACGCAACTCTCTATACATTTTCACGTGCAAAATAAAATTATGTAAAGATAGTTAAATGAAAAACTGTTCTTCAAATTCATCATAGTGGAACTTAAAGGTTCCTGTCATTGAACGATAAGATTCGAAGCTTAACTCGCCAAAATGATTGCTCGATCTCTGCTGACAGCACATCCCAGACAAGTCCTTAAAGTTATTTTATTCTCAATAATATTCTTCGTGTTGATAATTTTTATAGGTTTTTATTACACACAGTAAATACGTTTCTTTATTTTAGAGCAAAGCCACACTGAGCCATATGCTGTGCCCATTAAAAGAAATCAAACCACGAAAGTTGGAAGTTCGTATATTTGCCGCTGTTGCCCCAGCGGAATAGTAAACATGTACATTTCTCTGAGATTCTAATATTTTCTTTGGGCTAAAAGGTATATTCGAAAGAAACGTATGGGAAACAATGAGATCTGTTTCTTAAATAACTAAAATATCTGAATTTATAATATTATGAGTAGAAAACGAGATGTTCTACTTTCATAGGAACGTTTTAGTTATTTGAGGGTGTTCATGTAAATACTAGAAGCCTGAGTTCAAGTTTTATTTTGTTAAAACTTATTTTCAGTAAAAACCCTCCATGCTGAATTATATAAGTATGAACTCAGTAAACATAATTATTTCTGAGAACTAGTTGAACTTTATATTTTGTTGTCATCAAAAAATAGTAAAACAAAATCGTTATGGAAGGAAGAAACGTTCGAATGACGTTAAAAAATGTTAAATATAAAGAACATAAAATATCCGACATTAATAACGCTCAGGTGTGTGTATGTGTTTTCTTATAGCAAAGAAGCATCGGGCTAGCTGCTGAGTCCACCAAGGGGAATCGAACCTCTGATTTTAGCGTTATAAATCCATAGACTTACCGCTGTACTAGTGGGAGACAATAACACTCAGTAAATAATTTCTAACCTCTAATTTTTATTACGATGGTTCAGTTATACTGTAATAATGATACTAGAAAAGCAAAAGACAAAACTGTGTGTCAAATCACACTATGTATTTGGTGAATAAAATGTTACATTATAAACCAGAATCGTACTTCATAACAGGAATCACCCGTTTCTTCTTGTTTAGTATTATTTGTTATTGTTTCACCAGCGTTGTGAGCATTACGATAAAACCTGAGCAATGTTACTAAATGCATCATTGCGCATTGTGTATTATGATAGTGTTTAAGTTTATTTGATTATTTATCAAATAACAGCGGCTGTATAACCATTTACACCCAATCGTTTTAATGTAGTCTGTGGTTCATATGGAGTCTCACAATCTACTACATGCAAACGTATATAGTTGCGTGCAGGCCGTGGATGTAATTTAATGTTTATGTGATGGACATGACACATTAAAGTTTATTAACTTATTGCTGCAACTGTATTGATGTCAAGTATCATTTGTTTACATATAGGGATTTCCGCCCTTTCGGACGCGAGGCTACTAATAGGATCACAGTTTCTTTTACCACAAAATTCTAAAGTATTATACAATCATCTAAACTGTCTTTCATAGCAAAAATCTAAGTCCTAGTTTAGAAGATAGCACCAAGCTCAGTTTCGAACATCGGGTCGTCAATCATGCTAATGGATGATGATATATGTTAAATTATAATCAATACTGCGTTATTGCGAGATTTATAAACACTGCAGATAGAGTAGCCATCCTTGATACTAACTATAAGATTAGTGCAAGCAGGATATGTCCACAAATGATAGTAACTCTTGGCGAAAGTGAGGCAGAAATGTTGTACCTAAATATTTTATCAAAATAGGGATTTGTATCTTAAGGAAGTTGTGTCAGTATTGTGTACAAAACATTAAAATTGTTTGTTTACTTTTTTTGCAATTACGTTTTCCTTTTAAGCAAGGTTCTGTATATTTTAATTTTCTATTCCCTTCCTTTTTTAAATCAGCAATTATTATATTTATTAATTGTGTATATACATGTGAATAATAATAAGTCAGTTACAGATATATTTTCAAGGGATAAAATCAGTCAAATAAAACAGTAATAAAAGTCGATTTCAGTATTTTCAATTTTCAGCGACGTTTTCACTTGAATATTAGTTGTGTTCAAAGAGGAAAAATATCCAAATCATAAATCTTATATATTCTGTAACTCGTGCTTTCAGCAGGTCAAAGTTATTATAAAAATGGTTTCCATAAAATGTGTTATTGGGTTTACAGCCGAAAATTTCGTCAATAGCGAAGATACCCAGCTGATGAAATAATAAATTCTAATCTTTATAATTAACACGTAGGAAAAGTATATTTAATCAGCTATACAGATGGCAAGACTAAGTACACAGCTTCCTCTAATCGGAAGTTATTATTATTTAGCTGTTATTGTTCGTAGTGAATTTTTTTATATGAAATTGATGCGATTTTTCGTACGCTTTTACATATATAAGTATTTTAAGCTATTACAATGTATTTCTTAAGCGCAAGATGGATGACTAAACGATCGAGTGACACGTCACGAAACCGGTTGATAACTTTATAATATATTTCATTAATACGCTTGGTTGAAGTGACTTTCGATACATATATGTGATATTTTTATATCTGTCACAACTATAATTATATCCAGTTCCGTTAAGACATCTATTTCCTATTTTATATACCTTTTAATAATTAGAATACCAATAAAATAATTTACTTTTAATCAGAACTTTAATAATGAACGAAAAATTCGTAAGATTAAAAGAAAATTAGTATTATTCGATTATGTTTCTTTTTAAATCAACCAGAAATTACCAACTATTCACTTTCCTGTATCCAAGTTTCTCCAGTATGTCTGCGAACTTACGTCGCTAGAACTCACATTTCGATACCCGTGGTGAGTGAATACCGATAGTCTATTGTGTAGTTTTGTGAGTGACTACAAACAAACTTGACGCATCTTTTTATTTGGATAAAATTTCATTTTGATTTTATGGAACAAGAGTTAGTGCTAGATGTGTAAATATATTATCGTTTGCAAGTTAATCAATCAAAGTCACTTCGTGATTGTGCAGGATATTCTCGTGTGGCCCTCGTAAGTCTTGGTCACGAGCTGCGCATGTGAACTTCTGAATAACAAAACTTCATGTTTGTAATGTTTTGTTTGTTTTTGAATTTCGCACAAAGCTACTCGAGGGCTATCTGCGCTAGCCGTCCCTAATTTAGCAGTGTAAGACTAGAGGGAAGGCAGCTAGTCATCACCACCCACCGCCCACTCTTGGGCTACTCTTTTACCAACGAATAGTGGGATTGACCGTCACATTATAACGCCCCCACGGCTGAAAGGGCGAGCATGTTTGGCGCGACTTGGATGCGAACCCGCGACCCTTAGATTACGAGTCGCACGCCTTAACACGCTTGGCCATGCTGGGCCATTTGTAATGTTACCAATGAAGTTAGAGCAGACTAGATCGTTTGAGATGGGTGTGGTATCAAGATATTTATCCTAGTTTTCGAAAGCTGGGTATTAATTGGCCAAAGCTGAATAAAATAACTTCCTTTATCTAAAATGAGACAATGAAAAAGCAAAGAAAGTTTATTACTAATACTCCCAGATGTTGTGAAATAATTTACATCAGTATTAAATACAGTTTATTAAATTAAACGGTTAAGATTTTATTTTTTTAATACGATCGCTTCAACTTGAAACACTATTTCTTTAATAAAATAATTATTAGTGACTTTGTACTTTTAAGAAAACTTCAGATATTCTCATGTTGTTAAGAGTAAATATTTTTTTTCTTTCTTTTTTCAGTTGCCAGATAAAAGCTAAAACGTCTTCAAAAGGTCGAAAAAACCCAAAAAACTCGAGTTATTTCGCCAAATATATTGATTTTGAACTTATATGTTAAATGACATTATTTTAAAGAATCACAGCTTAAACAGAGATACTAAGATCAGAAATATCGAAAAAGATGGATGAAAGTTTGATGACCCTATAGTTTTGTGTATGCTCTTGTGACTAGTTTTCTAGTGGCCCACATCAGATAAATCTACACTCGGTTATCTGTAGAGCACACTATTAGTATGCACGATCTGATAACACTTACTATTTTGTATATTCAAGTCAGCTCACATTTACCATGTCTCATCGCTTCGAGACTTAACCAATGGACATGAACCGCCCTAGCTTTTCATATGAAGATATATTTAATGAATAAATAAATAAAATCAAAACTAGACTGGTTCTTCTAAGGTATCCTGGGATCACAATCCCGGATATACAGCGAAACGTGATGAACGTAATCTACCAAGCTTACAGTTTTTGTTTTTCATGGCTGCTTCTTACAGCTTACTCCAAGTTCATAATGTAAACAAAAAATAAAAACAAAAACGAAAAACATCGTGCTTTTATAAACATTGTAAATTTCTTACCATAAATATACATTAGTATAAATATTAAATTCTTGATCAGAGCCACCTTCCAACATAGTTCAGAACTAAAAATACACCCGGTACCTAATTAAACATACTGATCAAACTATCTTACTTATCATGATTAATATGCACAGTTTTATCAGCTGGTTGTCATCGCTGTTAGTAGGGTTTTTGGTCATGAACCCTGTAATATCTCAGTAGTTACAGCCAGCACCAAAACCTTTGATTTATCTCAAATCTGTATATTAGGCAGAATGATCATTATAATGAAAGTAAAACTAGAATTACTATAATGGAGAATAAAATGCAAACATAAAAATAAGAAAACTAATTGATGAAAATACTCATATTAAATATTTTAACCGACATTGTGTGCTCAAGTACGCGTTAATAAAAAGGCTAGAATGACTTAAAACTTCCACTGCGTTGTTTCCTTTGAAACATATTTGTGGAAAAGGTTTCTAATAAAGTATCTAACAGGTGGATATTTGTTTGTTTGTTTTCTTGTTTCAAAATTTTGCCCAAGACTATAAAGTAGCTATTTGCGCATGACTTTCCTTAATTTTGAACTGATAGAAGAAAGGAAAGAAATAAACGCCTGTTTTGCTGTTGCTGATAGCGTTTCGTTTTAAAATGGAAAGCAGTAAGTCTTACTCAATTCATTTCTTGCTATTTTTGAGAGATATCTTAATTTATTTTAGCCACTATTTAATACTTAAATTGGACATTCAACACAAATATTTTTAGTATTAACTTTTCTTTTGATAGACCAATAATATCAAAGTTTATTTTCATTGAATATCGCAATAAGTTATGTACTATGATGACCTTTCATTCGCAATTCGCAAAAAAAAAAACCTATAGCATCAGCATTACATTTTTCTAGTCTCGCTGCAATTGTGTACAAGTTGATTGTACTCAGTGTACTTATACTATTTGGAGCAAATTATAATATTTTAAAGTACTGTTTTCTTTAAAATACCGTTAGAAGATAAGTAAGTGGATGTATATTATAGTCAAGCATATATAAGAAATAGTTATTCGCTCAGTTAAGAAATACAATCTACAAACAATATACGTATTGTACCAGCTTCTTTATCTCAGGGTCCTTAAACGTTTCTTTTTTATATTGTTGTTTAATCACAGATATGAAATAGATTGTTTATGTACTTAATATTACATATTGAAAGCATACTATGTTCTAAGGTAAAAAGGAAAAATAAGCCTAACAATCAGTATAGATAATAAAATATGCTTTTCTTATATCTCCACTTATATAAACTAGAGCTCATTGCTTCATCTGTTTGGTACTCTTGCCATTAACAACATTAACAGTAATATCTCACGACGTTTGGACAGTTTAATTATTTTTAAGTTTGTCGTCGACATATATACATAAATATTAAAGTGTTTGTTTCTTTGAATTTCGTACAAAGTTACTCGAGGGCTATCTGTGCAAGCTGTCCATAATTTAGCAGTGTAAGACTAGAGGGAAGGCAGCTAGTCATCACCACCCACCGCCAACTATTGAGCTACTCTAATACTAAAGAATAGTTGGATTGACCGTCACATTATAACGC
Organism: Tachypleus tridentatus; assembly: GCF_004210375.1. Lineage (NCBI taxonomy): Eukaryota > Metazoa > Arthropoda > Merostomata > Xiphosura > Limulidae > Tachypleus > Tachypleus tridentatus. The sequence continues at coordinate 125,578,789 of NC_134825.1, forward strand.
TCCCACGGCTGAAAGGACAAGCATGTTTGGTGCGACCGGGATTCGAACCCGCGACCCTCAGATTACGAGTCGAACACCTTAACCCACCTGGCCATGCCGGGCCAATATTTAAGTGACATAAATAATTAATAAATTATTAATTCTAAATAATGGTATTTATCTTAAATGATTTACTTTTTGCCAAGTAAACCAGTTATGTGAACACTGATAAATGTCATTTTTGCTATCGAGAAATAGAATTGTTTAAATAACTCCCAAGGTCCGCTTTATTTTATGTGTAACTCAATTCTAAACCATTAAACTCCTATGAATATTGTTAAAATAAGCTGGTAATCTGAGAGGTAATTTGACTAATTTTTATTTAAGCAAACAATATTGCAAAGTGGTGCACACAATCACCATCATTACAAGCCAGTAAATATAATCATTATTATACTTTGTAAATTGTTTAAGCACAACAAGCTAATTAACGTACGTTTCTTGTTTAACAAATAATACAAGATAATTATATAGTTACTATGGATATTTGTAACAGCTTTTATGATGAATTATGTACACACAAGAAAAATAGTTTACATACATATATCGGAAATCACACCTTGCATTCCGTTAGTTCCTGGGAATGGTACTGGGTGACGCTACTATAGCAATCTATTCCATGCTGTCTCCGTTATTTCGCGATCTCTGCGTTCGTCCTAAAAGTGGTAGTGAATATTGCAACACGTACCATTTCTTGAACAATTACCCTTTCACATGGCACCCATAACTTAAGGAATGGTTACTGGATTATGGCAATAGATCCATTCTTCATAAAGCCCAATAACCATAACTCAACAGGGAAGTGTGGTATCCAGACATAATGTAGGTGGCGAAATTTCTGTAACAGAAACGTCATATTGTTTGTTTGTTTTTGAATTTCGCACAAAGCTACTCGAGGGCTATCTGTGTTAGCCGTCCCTAATTTAGTAGTGTAAGACTAGAGGGAAGGCAGCTAGTCATCACCACCCACCGCCAACTCTTGGGCTACTCTTTTACCAACGAATAGTGGGATTGGCCGTAACATTATAACGCTCCCACGGCTGAAAGGGCGAGCATGTTTGGCGCGACGGGGATGCGAACCCGCGACCCTCAGATTACGAGTCGCACGCCTTAGAAACGTCAAATAGAGAACAACTTCGGTAATAATTTTTTTTTTTTTTTTGCAGAGAAGAGTTGAATATTTGTATTAGTTATTTCCTGGAATGCTCCCCGCCCCATTAAAATAAAAAAAATAATTAGAAATAATTTGTTTATCGAAATTTAAGGCGGCATTAATATGGATGATAAAACATACGAGTGAAATATTCGTTTGCACTTCAGTCACTTAAACTGTTTTTTAAAGCTACCTCACGATTGAGTGGCCTCCGATTGAGTAACTGTTTAAACGGACCTCAACCTTGTTTGTTTGTTTTTTAAATGCGTAGTTTTGGTCGAAGAATGAGCAGCTCTTAGTTTTTCTCAAATGGAATACCTGACTCAGACAAAAACAAAGTTAAAATGGATGCTAGGTTGTTGCAAAACTTTCTTCTTGCCTTAAGAAAATATGATCAAAGAACTTTTAAAGGCTTTTTAGTATAAAAATGCTCTAAATATTTACTTCTTTGTGTTTTGTGGACTTATTTTATGTATAACCACGGCAAGACCAACAGAACGAAAATATAGATGTTTTCTTAAACTCATTGTTTGAAAGCTGTTCGTCCCATTATAACCGTTGTCCTTCATGTAGCACAGCGGTATGTCTGCGGACTTACAACGCTACAAACCAGCTTTCGATACTTGTGATGGGCAGAGCACAGATAGCCCATTGTGTGGCTTTGCGCTTAACTACAAACAAACCATTATAGCCACCTAAAGAAAAACTTTAAGCAAAAGATACCTGTTGTATCTTTTAAATTCAAAACATTATCGGAATTAATATTATCAAAAATACATAATAAGTTTCCTTAAAAGCACAATAACAAACCCTATATTACTTACTCTGGATATTACTTGAAACATAAAGTGTATGGAGGGAATAAGTCATAGACTGAATTAAATGTGGCGTGATAAAATATATATAAACACACACACACATACACATATATATGAAAATAAGTAGAAAATGTGGAATGTGAAAAATCTTCATGTATTGAAGAAACTGTACGAAGAAGCAATTGTTTCCCACCAACGAATAGTGGAACTGACCGATACATTATAACACCCCCACGGCTGAAAGGGCGAGCATGTTTGGTGCGACGGAGATTCCAACTCGCGACCCTCAGGTTAAGAGTCGAACGCCTTAATCCACCTGGGTTGGCGGTGGTTGGTGATGACTAACTGCCTCCCTTCTAGTCTTACACTACTGAATTAGGGACGGCTAGCATAGATAGCACTCGTGTTGCTTTGCGCGAAAATTCAAAACAAACAAATAAATATAACCAACCAACAACATAAAACTGTCACAAAGCTTGACTGGCATACGACAAACTGGAACTGCAGAAACATTCCTTTAAAGTAGCTTTAGTTTTTTTAGAAATATAACGGAAAATAAGAAGCTAGGCTTTGAAAACACTTCATCTATCAAATCTTAAAGTTTATCAGATAGCTGTTTTTTTTTGTTTGCTGTTGTTGTTGTTTTGTGCTTCTATTATAACTTGACATTATTCCCTTCTTACGTCAGTTGTTCTAGTTAATTAACGCTTACATATTATTATACCGGATGTTTTGTTGGCAAGTTGGGTTTATTTTTTTAGGGTCCTCTTTCACGTTCCAATCAATTACACTGCACAACAAAGTTTTTCCTTCTTGTACACTGTTTGGTGTTCCTTATATATTTTCAGCTGCTGATCACGAAAATCACATCCAAATTTGCCATTACGTACCGTTTCACCGAAATTTTAAGTTTCACCAGGACATTGCTACAATGGGAAAAACGATATCAGGGCAACTGGAATCTCTCAATGCTTGCTGACTACTGTTGGACACTGCAACGTGATGCACCGGACATTGAATACAAACAAAAATCAGGAGCAAAACACTTTTAATTATGTTGAACTTAATAGCATATTAGAAACATAAACGCAATTAAATACGTTATTGACGGTAAACAGTTAACTGTCTATTTCTCAGAGTTCCTACATGATGAAGCAAAACCAAAACTATATTTGTGCATACCCACCAGGTACCTCTCACAATCAGCAAAAACTGTTCAGGAAACAAAACTTTTCAAAAAAATTGTTGTGCAGTGTTATAGATCGTTGTTGATAACGTGTTAATATTCTGTCAAAGCAACGTTGTTAATGTTGATAATTTTACCATGGTGCACGGCTTGTTGGTGTTCTGAAATTCGTTAAATTATATTCGTTTGACCAATACCATAATTCATAATGACAACAGGGACTCATACAATTAACATGAACTCGATTCATATAAGAAACTTTATTTGTGAGTGACTGAGTAAATGCTATGGTGGTTAAAGGAAACTTGATATCCGAAGAGCTCAAAATTATTGAGTATTGCTATAAAAATAATCCCCCGCTGGTACAGCGATACGTCTATGGATTTGCAACGCTAAAATCAGGTGTTCAATTTCCCTCGGTGGACCAAGCAGATAGCCAGATGTGGCTTTGCTATAAGAAAACAAACACACACACGCTATAAAAATAAAATATTTAGTAGTGGCGTAGCTAGGGGGGCAAGGGAGTACATCTATCCCCGGGCGCAGCATCGGAGGGGCGCCAAATTGACGTTACATAATTAGGAATTATGGCTTACATTTTGTCATGAGGGGGCGCAAAAACTGCCTTTGTCCCGGGCGCTGAAAACCCTGCTACGCCACTGATTTTTAGAGGTAACTTTTATTAGCATTTTGTGTATATAATCGCAAATAATTTTGTTTTCTTTTCACAACCAATTCATTCTAAAGCATTTTCCTTTTTATTGTCATATCTTGAAGATAACGCCGTTTTGAATGTTTAACACAACTAGCTATCGTTTTCTCTAAGCTACCAGCAACAAAACGGTTACTACCATTTTGTTTTTACATTTGTCTTTGTGAAACAATAACACAAATTAACTGCGACTAAACAAGTTTTGCTGGTGAATGGAAAGGCCTGGATATGGCAAGTATAGTGTGGTTGGCATATATTCTTCTTTGCTTTCAGTCCTTCAGCTCCTATAGTAATTTAAGTGGCTTGAATATGTTGTTGTTATTGTTTTGGTCTGTGTCGATATTATGTAAAACAATTAAAACGTTTTAAAGCCTCCACGCTTTGTTTTCGCCTGCAAACGTTCGCTTATGTAGAAACTTTATAGAAGTGCGACCTGGTTTATTCGAAATCAGAAAGGTATAACTGTAGACAGCGAGTTGCATGTTTTGCTTGTTCTCTTAGCAGAAAAAGTAACAAAAGAGAAACAGATCGTAGTTTCTCACGTTTGAAAATTACATTTACAGAATTAATTAAAATAAAATTCATAGTGTATTAGCTCTTGTCTCTATACAACTATGTTTCTCACCGTGTGAACATTCCTTTTTTTTTCACTTTATAGTAACTTAGTTTTTGCACTATGCCAGAGAGGTATATATTGAGATACATTCTGTATATTTGTATCTTTTGCGTTTGTTTAAACTCTAGAACCTAAACTTTCAAATTACTTCCTTCAATTGTTCTATATAACACACAAACAATGTTCCAAACTGCGACAGGATACTTAATAACAATTTCATTTTTATTTTCTCTACTGCATGATAACCGTGTATTGATCCTAACGTATGCATTTGTTTGTAGTGTCGAATACTGAAGAAACAGTGCCCCGTAAGGAAGGACCCAGTGATTCAGTGTGTTTGTTTTTCTGCAAACTTGTAACTATGAAGAGATTACGTTGAACACCAGTCAGGGATGAAACCTCAAATTTTAGTATTACAAGGTCTCGAGCTTACCACTGTGCCACTAGGAGTTAGATTGGAGTATTTATTGTACCCATTACGGTCTCAAGTTTTAGTGTTTAAGCAACGTTTGAATAAAATGTTGCAAAACTGACAAGGTTATCATATCTCACAAACAGATGAACTGTTTGATTATGAAATTAGTTCGCTATAAGTTTTATTACATCCTTTATATAATGATGATAGCTCCTTCAAACATCAGTTCTAATTATTAATCTTAATAATCAGATTAAGTTGGAGTTTACTTAACTATCAGCACCAATTTCAATTCAACTTTAGTTGTATCATTCAGCTATTGAAATGGAGCTCAGAATCTATTCGGGACTCATGTCAATTTTATGTTTTGTTTTTAGTTTTCCTAGTTAATAACTATAACAACTATAAAGAAATTAAATATTCTTTTAAGCACTGGCTTGGATATTATTCTGTTACCTGATAGGTTTTATTTTCTGTAAACAATGTAAAATGCATTTCTACATGTGATTAGAAAGGTTTTCCTTCTTTGATGATAATTATTCTAGAAAAAGCGCAACGACTCTTGTTGAACATGCTGTTAACAAATAGTTAACGTTGCGTTTATATTTACTCCTATGTATCTAAATAGATTTAATATAAACATCTGTTATTTTCTAGAAATGCATTAGTATAACAGTTAAATATAAATCCTAAATCATTATATTTCCTCTGCAATTTCTTTTTTTTTTTTACTTTGTTATACGCTAAAACCTAGCACTGAACTAAGCCACCTATCGTCACAATAATTAACATAGATTTGGAATTATATGGACTCCACAAGATGCATGAAGTGTCTTCTTTAATTACTGCCCAATCATCGAGGTATGTGACATGAACTTGGTTCAATGATGTTGACCTGAGAAATACGGTTACAAACATTATGTCCAAAGTCATCTAAAAAATGCCCAGTGGGATGCGTTCCAGTAATTTTTCTGACCAAGAGAGATAACAGAAGCCTACGAATTTAAAGCCCATAAAAGTTGTTTTGGTTTTTAATAACGGACTTTCCACAATTCAGCTTGGCAGACTTAGAAAATTATATTTATTTTTTGTATCACTTGAGGATTTTTTACAAATCTGCAAGTAAAAAATCTCTTATTACATAGATCAAATTATTATTTCGTTTACCAATGAAAATTAGTTATTATCATGTTTGTTATGTTTAGGTTATAGAACGGTCGATTAGACTTACAGGTCACAATTCAACTAGAGAAATCTAAAACCAGTGGTAGTTAACATTTTAAGTATGACCAAAGGTCACCCGATTTCAAAGAAAAGATTCACTTATGTAAAAGTACTTATGACGTTTTGTGAAATATCTGTATGTGATGTAAAAAAAATGAACATCATTTTCGAATTTATCATGCAGGAATTACCGTAAAACATGTAAACTTTTTAAGAAAATAAAACCATCGTAGACCTTTGTAATTGAAGCTACCGCCATGCTCTTTGAGACAATTACGAAAAATATCAACCTACTGGGTCGTTATTTTACAAGGTGTTGCCCTTCAGAGTCGAAATGCTATATTTTTAGCTGCGAATAATCATCAACAAATTTCAAATAAGCTTTAACTGTTGTTATTTTAATTGGCTGTTGGCTACAATGTAGCAGTTCTTAGAGTATCTCTCATATGTTACTGCTGAAGATAAGTCTTTTCACTGTTAGAGTAACCAGCAAATGGTTGTGCTACCCAGTCTGATCCAGTCGCTTTATCCTCTAATCACAAGGTGATAGATCCATTTTTTTTTAAATTTCAATAACGTATATATTTCCTTTCGATTGCAAATATCAATATATCCTCATAAGAGTTGTATTTGTTGAAGTAACCAACAGTTGGTTGTACTTTATAGTCCTATGCGACCATTTTCTTCTCTAACCACAAGCTGATAAAATCGTTTTTTTCTTGTAAGATGAATATATTCTTTCGATTGCTAATATTAATATATCCTTATAAGAGTTGTATTTGTTGGGGTAACCAACAGCTGGTTGTACTTTATAGTCCTATGCAACCGTTTTCTTCTCTAACCACAAGCTGATAAAGTCAGTTTTTTTTTTCTTGTAAGATGAATATATTCTTTCGATTGCTAATATAAATATACACTTATGACAGATGTATTTGAACAGTCGATCAAAAATATGTTTGTTAATCAGACTCCTGTGTACCCACTATAATTCCCTTTTAAAAATTGAAAAGATCTTTGTTCCTAATTGTTGTCTTGATATACCCGTGATATGATTGTGTTTTTATATTTATAGAGTTCAAGCAAGCAGCTGACACACTGGGTAATTAGTCTATTATATGTCCGTAAACTCCTGAAATTTTTTGTGCCTCAAGAACAAAAAGAATGTGGAGGACATTCGTTACAAACAATTTGTTAAGATGTGGTACCCAGGAAAAGAGAGAATTTCAGAGAAATAAATGTAGTATTCTACCAACGTTTTGGAGGTTGGTATCTAAATAAAGTCAATATTTAAGAATCAAGTAATGATGCTTGAAAGTATAACATAAAATATTTTCAGACGCAATTGTGTGTTTTGTATGTTCATATGTCAATATAGCAACTTTATTAGCAGGTTATTGTATTTATCTGAACGTTTATCATATTCATATGCAAATGCAAAGATTTTAGTGCAACTCACAATATGAATTTTAAATTAAACGAGAGAAGAAAATGAAGCAACCATTTACCACTCCCAATCATTTAAAGCAGCTGTATTGAATACAAGTTATTTACAGAAAAAAAAAAAGATATTGTTAGTGTGAATATTTCCATTTTAAAAATGGAAAAAAGGGTTTCATATTTGAAAAAGTAAAATACTCGATAAAGAAATAAAAATTGGAAAACAATAAGCGTAAAACAAAAGCCAATAGTTAAAGTGTAACCCAGAAGCATACAAATATGAAAAAGGAAACCCAGTTTGTATATGTTATAGATTGTATTAGGATTTAACCGAAACATTAAAACCTGGATTAATTCGAAAAGAAGTTACATCATAAATCTCTTACGATGCGAAAATAGGAATACGTTTATTTTGAAATTTCGAAATCATTGAAACAATGTAAATACGCAAGAGAGCTATAAAAGTGCTAAGAGTGGTCCGCATCACTATATTTCTAAACTATTAAGTCTTAGGAAGATATTTATTTTATATTTACGTTTAATGTATATCATTTGTTGTAACTTTATCTGTTCTAACATTTTAGAGTTTATCATTCTTTTGAAATTCGATAGTAATTTAAAAAGTAAAAGAAGGAAATTATTCCAATGTAAGAATCAGCAACTGTTTTGGTTTAGTCAAAATATTATAAGTATTTATTTCGAAAATCATCTTTTCGTACAACTTCCCAACCAAACTTATGTCTTTACCTTCCCCGCCAATAATTAATGTAAATTGGTTTGAATTTCGCGCAAAGCTACACTTGGGCTACACATCTGCGTTAGCTGTCCTAATTTAGCAGTGTAAGACCAAAGGGAAGGCAGCTAGTCGTCATCACCCACCGCCAACTCTTGGGCTACGTTTTAACAACAAATAGTGAATTAATTGTCACATTTTAACGCCCAGACAGCTAAAAAGGATAGCATGTTTGGTGTGATGGGGATTCGAACCCACAACACTCAGAGTACAAGTCGAACGCCTTAACCACCTGACCAGACCGGGTCATCAGATAAGATAAGTCTGAGCTAGCTATGAGTGCTAGTTTACTAGCTACCTTCACTATAACCTATCAATTACAAGTTACTGTTGAGTGTTAGTTTACTAGCTGCCTTTACTCTAATCTGTGAAGTACAGGTTATTGATGGTCACTTGCAGACAGCGCTTGACTCGAAACATTTTTGGACTTTTTGCCTCATTAAGGCGCTCGATTTGCCATTGGATGGTCAAGTGATTTTAACTCGTCGCCTAACACCTTTTAGATGTGGAAGTGTTATAATTTAATGATTAATCCCTCTATTTGTTAGTAGTCCAAGAAATGGCGATGTGTAGTGCTGATTAGCTGCTTTCTCTCTAGTCTATTACTTCAAATTTAGGCATGACTAACGCATATGCCCTTCAAATAGGTTTGCGCAAAATAAATAGCAAATTTCAAACCATCATACAAGAACAATAACAAAACGTATAATTGATTTCGATAAATAAAAGGCACATTTCCAGCATAGATAAAACTATTCTGTTATCCACCATGACACAAAAAAAGTACCTTTGCACAAAACAATGCGGAACATTTGCAAAATCACTTAATATTTCTTGGTTCATGCAACAGCAGTGTCTTGGATGTGTATTTTCAAGATGGAAGGTAATAATATAAAAGGTTTGGTTTGGTTTTCGCACAAAGTTACTCGAGAGCTATCTGCGCTAGCCGTCCCTAATTTAGCAGTGTAAGGCTAGAGGGAAAGCAGCTAGTCCTCACCACCCATCGCCAACTCTTGGGATACTCTTTTACCAACAAATAGTGGAATTGACCATAACATTATAACGCCCCCACGGCTGAAAGAGCGAGCATGTTTTGTGTGACGAGAATACGAACTCGTAACCCTCAGGTTAAGAGTTGAGTACCTTAACATAAAAGGAATACAGTGGGTTATTTGTTGTTTATAAGAGTAGTGTTTCCCAGGACTATTTCCATATCATCAGTCTGATAGCCTTAATTAGCTCTATTGTTATACACCGCAGTTTTTGTTGTAAAAAGCTTCTCCGAAATACAGTGAGGTCAGTCTTAGATTCTAAACAATGAGTTGCAAGACCATGTTAAAGCAGATCAAATGTACAGGAGTCTATTGGAACCACATAGATGAACTCAACATATGTGTTTCTTCAGCCATATTTCTTATATGCAAACAGCAATTGATTTCAAAGCTTAAATAAAAACTTCAAGTTTCGGTGATATTTAAATATTTTTTATTTTTTATAACGCTGCCAGATAAAATAGCTTAGTTTCATTGCAACGGACTTTTTATGTCGTAAGTTCAACTTTTGTAACCACAGCATTCACTTTTCGAATGAAGATATTGCTCTGTATTGGAATGGTTGTGAGTTTGAAACTTGAAGACTCTGAAGTCTTTTTCTCCTTCCGCGAATAACGTTGAGAAGTCATTTGGTTTTATGTCGTTAAAATATCTCGCTACACAAATATCCTTATTCGGAAAGAACTCTCAGATATATTCCCAAAGCCACAAGTTTGTCTGTGGCGAATGGCCGGGAATTCGTCTTCAACCAAATCTCTATCTCTAAGACACAATCGCCTGAGATGATGAAATGCCAAAGACTTTTGTCTTATCTTTTGGGTTTTTGAGAGTTCAAGTGACTGATGAAACCAATTCCTGGTGCACACAAGTGCTATGAAGTGAGGAAACGGAAAGTTGGTTGTGGAGCAGTTTTTCACAGATCTGTTTTACTGACGATTTTTCGCAGCTTCATGCAATTTCCTCTGTCCTGCTCCAAGTTTTTGATGACAGTTGTAGTGAAAGCCAGTGGGATCTGTTTTGGATCACCTGTTGCACAAATGGTACCTCTGCGTCAAGGTTTTTATGGTAGAAAAGCTGTTGCACAGGAGCAGTTTAACTCGTTCAGCCGTCATAGAAGCATAGATCAAGTGACAAGAAGAAACGTTACATTAAGACACTTTCTTGGCTGCAATGGATTACTTTAATGAATCAAATATATGAGCGGTAATCATGTCGGCCATGTTTTTTTTATAAGAATACACATACTCTCTCAAAACGAATATAAACATATAAATTAACCAAAACCTGGTGAGTCTTTGATATTATAAATCAAAGTTGAAACAGAGTATCAAATTCGGTGAAAAAGTAAATTTTTTTCAATTTTCTTTTGTTTTAGCTCAGAGTTATTTTATAGACCATATGTGTTATGTCCGCCACGATGAACCCAAGCCCGTTTTTAAGTGTTGTAAGTCCATAACCTTGCTATTGAACCGCTTGAGAACTTTCTTTATATTCAGATTAAATGTTTCATTAATATTATTCACAATAAACTTCACATAACACAAATATAATGAAAAGTCTAACTATTATTCAAATAATGATTGAACCCTCACGTTGTAAAGACTGTATAATATTGAAACATAATTGTTTCTAGTCTGTTACAAAATTATGTGCTATTATAGTAGTTTGTGGTCTTACTCAAACCTAAACATATCTTTATTTTTGTTCTAAAAAATATATATATTTTTAGAAACGTTCAGGATCCCAATTTCTTCTAATATTTAAAATTATGACAGACTATGACAGATATTTTCCCAGGCTTTTTCTATACTTATAAATTACTATAGTATTGCAAACTAACAAACTAATTTGCACTTTTATTGCAATTAAAATAAATCATGATTTTGTTAAATTGTGATAATAAAATGTTGGGCCTGGCATGGCCTAGTGGTAAGGGTACTGGATTCACAATCTGCGGGTCACAAGTTCAAATCTCGTCACCGAACACAGTCGCACTTTCAACCGTGGGAGCGTTATAATGTGTCAACCAATCTCAAAAGAGTAACTCAATAGCTGACGGTAGTTGATGTCGACTAGTTCCTATCCTTCTACCTATCACTTCTAAGTTAAGAACAAATATCACAGATAACCCTCAGGTAGTTTTGCACGAAATTAAACTGACATCAACAATGTTTATCAAAATTAGTTAATTATCCAGACTTCGTCTTCCTTCAGTGAGCAATTTTAAAATGAACACTAATAAAGAGTTACATGGTTGAATAACCGTTCGAAAAAATTAAGCCTGAAAGTTCCCTAAATACAAGAAATACGGTGACGCTGTGTATAATTAATTTTGTTTGTTCCTGTCGATAAAACTGTTTTCAAAATATTTGTCAATACACGCGCACATGTGTGTTTAGTGACATTTTGCTTTTGTGATTTGTAATGAAGTATGTTATCGTTCAGCTATATCAATTTATTTTGCTCAAAGGGCAAATCCTGACGTGTCCTACTACATCATGCACTCAACAACTTGTGTTGCTTCTGGGCGCTGACTCGAGCTTCAGGTCAGTGTGTTGTTGTTTTCGTACCTCGAGTCGAGATCTGGCAAAATATCAAGTTATTAATGGATGTAATAAATAAAATCGGCCTCTAGGTTGCCAGACAACTCTACTTATTCTATAGGGGATCTCGTCTGGTTAGTCTAGCTGTGTAGAACTACAACAAGGAACAGTTATTGCGCTAAAAATGGAGCATTATTTGTTTTAAAATACTTTACTGTAATACTCAGACATTCAGTATACACAAGAACTTATTTGTTCCTGATTAAACTTTTTTCTGCGTCATCATCACGAGCTTGACTGTTGTTGTTTTAGGATTGGAAAGTCGTTTACCTTTATTTTACCGAAACATTTATTATTACTATTATCTTAACATAATTCGTTATATACTGGTTTTCATTTCCTGACTTAGCGTAGCCTAATTTACTGATAATATGAAAAACAAACAGTTTGATTTATTTCGCCGATAAACTCACACCCAAGTACGCGAGAACACGAAGGAAAAGAGCGCACATATAGAAACCGGATTTGAAAGTTATTAGATAGACCACGCCTACGATAATTTGGGAATATTTCAAACACTTGTGCAAGGATATCAGTCACGGGCTTTGAAGTTGAAAAGAACATAGTTTTGAATGCTATTGGGAACACACCAAATAGCATTGCGCCCAATCTCTCGTCAAGATCAATTAATTTAGTCAGATTGATTTAAACAAAATAAATGTCAACTCTTTATTTTTAATTAAAACAGCAAATATTCGGTTGTCGATAACAGCCATTACTTGTCAAATATGAACATAATTCCTACCTAAAACTTTCATAGAACGAAGATATGGTTTAAATATCTAAATGCGAATGTTATAAACAGGTTTTATAAGTAAACGCTAAAACGATTTTTATTTTTGTATTTGATGTGTTTTTTATCAAACATCATTAAACAGTAACAAAGTTATACTATGAAATATTGTCTAGGCTATTGGTTTAATTCTTGTTTTTGGTTTTCTAATTCATGTCATTTAGCTCGGACTTCTAAACCTAACCTGTGGCCTGGCATGGCTAAACGCGTAAGGCGTGCGACTCGTAATTCGCGGGTTCGCGCCCGCGTCGCGCTAAACATGCTCACCCTCCCAGCCGTGGGGGCGTATAATGTGACGGTCAATCCCACTATTCGTTGGTAAAAGAGTAGCCCAAGAGTTGGCGGTGGGCGGTGATGACTAGCTGCCTTCCCTCTAGTCTTACACTGCTAAATTAGGGACGGCTAGCACAGATAGCCCTCGAGTAGCTTTGTGCGAAATTCCAAAACAAACAAACTAAACCTAACCAATCTTGCATACCTACAAAGAAAACTTTAAATTCTGATTAACACAGTAGCGCGCAGGAACACGCACAAAAGCTGTTGTAATGGTTTTTCAAATGAGACCCGAAACTTGAGTGATTTCAAACAATGTACCATTTTTCAACGGAATATTTTAAGATATACAAATCCATGAACCTCCTGTTACGGTGTATAGACCTACTAAGCTCCACCAAAAAACGAAATAACGGTTGAACTACTGACATGAGAGGACTAATTTTTTGTTTGTTGTTTAAATACTTCACAAACTCACATCGCTATTGATATTTAGTTTTTTATTGCTTAGAAATATTAGTTATTCCATTAATGATTTAAGAAACTATATATACGGTGGTTTTAGAAAATCTTTATCATGTACTTACAGCAAATAATATACTTAGGACTAAATCAAATAAGTTGTACTAACTATGTTGTACAAGCTGTGTATAAAACACCTACAGGTACTAAATAGTACACAACATACATTACTTAACAGTTGTTCAGTGTTTTTAAAGCGAATCATTTAACCTTCCGTGACATTCAAAATGTAGTTAAACTTCAAAAATATGTCGCTCGAACCAGAAAACCATAGCATTATACCAGTACTATCATATGCAAAGATTACAGAGAAGGAAAAAACAGCCGCTTTTTGGGTTTAACTAAAAGAAGAAAAGGTAGCAATGTGATAATTTATCTGTGCATTAATTATCCTATATATGTTTATTTGTTTAGAGCAAAGCCGCACTGAGTTATTTACTGTGCTCCTCTGTGCATACAAATCTCGAAGTTTAGTGTTGTAAGTCCGTGAAATTCCATCGTTGGATAAATATATACATATAATCGAATTTATCCATATACGAATATGTTACCGTTTTTATCAGAAAAATGTTGTGAAAATGTCGAGTTCAAAATATCTGTCAAATTGTCAAAGAAATATGATTGTAGGCGAACGTCTAACTAGATTCTCTGTGATATGAACACTTAAAACAGTGAATGTGTCCCTAGGATTAGCGTGAAAAAGTGGTGTCAACATAGACGTTGAAAGACAAAACCACATCAGATAAACATAATAAAACCAATAAGCACTGGTCGACAAATTACGTTGCTAGATCGTAAGAGACGAGCGTTAACAGGAATAGTGAGACGAAAACAGGAAAGTACTTAACCCAAGGGACAACAGTTCTTTAAAATTTCGCGCAACGTCACTCGTCCCTAATTTTGAAACGATAGAAGAGAAGAAAAGCATCTAATCAATACCACCTACTGTCAATTCATGGGATTGAATAGTAGGATTTGACCGTCATGTTTATAACGTACCCACAGCCCTAAAGTATAAAGCACGATTTTTGTTTTGGTAATGGATCACAAACTACAGAATCTCAGATCCACAGTCCTGCACACTAATATCTGGACTGAGTTTGGTTGACCTTAAACAAGCAACTTTTATTTAAACTACTCCAAAGGAACAACATAATATATGTTACCATGGTAGGTTTGTTATTCGGAAACATCTAATAATACCAATAAAATGGAAACGCTAGAGTAAAATATGGTATCAAGAGCATTGAAGTGTAACCAAAAATCAATGAAAGAATGTTGTATGATCAAATAAATGTTTCTATTATACTTTCTCAGCAGATTATGTTTTTACATACAGTGTGAACGAAACGTACAATCTTGAATGTTTTATATTATCAGTTAAGGCTTTACGATGGTGTGGGAAGCGTTCTTTTGGAATGGCTTATGATCTCACTGAAAGATTGAGTGACAACAAATGCACATTTCAAAACTAAAAATATTTTCCATTAGACTTTGGATGATGAATTTGTATTTTATATTTCTGTAAGTATGGCAATGCTACTAAGGCCATCTGCTGTTGTCCTTAATTTTTATCCAAGTGAAAAGCAATCAGTCAGAGTATCTTACCACTCACCATCTACTCTGAAGGATTGGCTGTCACTCTTATAACGTAACAAAAGGTTAAACTGCAAGAGAGAGAATAATTAGTGATATAGCATAGATTCAAACCTAGCTCGCAAGCTTCGAAATCTAGAGCTTTATCACAGAGTCGCGTTTATGGAAGATGAATATTAAAAACAAATTCTCCATAAATTTCAGCCAATTGTAGTTACAGCAATCACGATTAGTGGGTGCATTTAACAAGAAAAATACAGCATTTATGCCTAGTGTTATGGTGAGATAAATTACAAAGTTAGAACCTCATTTGTTGTACAGTTATTTTTAGCTCCCAGGACTCCAGACAGTAAAGGGCAAATGAGGTCATGTTTCGTACTGTAAGATAAGACCCAATTCTCTACTTAGCAGAATTCCAGACATATAAAGGGTTATTCAGGTCATATCTCGTATTCCAAGACATGCAATTTTTAGCATGAAAAATTCCAGACATGTAAAGGGTAAATAAGGTCATATCGATAACCTACAAACGTTCTCTATTATGCTTACACGCTTGAGTGCGCATCCTGGTCTGGTTGGTCTGCATGATAGCATTGATATAAACAGAAATATCATATACGTTTCTATATTTATATTTACTTTGGAGTGCCCTTTTGTAATGTCATATGAAGAAATCAAACCTGAACATTACTTTGATCTTGAAATTCTCAACCTGTAATAATTGTACCTGCGAAAAACTACACAATTAAACCAAAAACTGGAATCCACAGCACTCAAAATGTTCTCAGTTGTTCTATCCTGTTCCATGGTGGATCGATGACAATACTGAAGGCTTATAGCGCTGAAATTCGGGGTTTGATTTCTCTGGTGGGTACAGAACGGATGGATAATTGTGCATTTATGTGCTTAATCACAAAAAAAATAGTTTTAGCCCATTTTTTTCAGTGTTTTTTTAATGTCAGAAACGTGCAATCTATTAATTTCAATCAAACCATTTAAGGATACTATTGTTTGTTGAATTTCACGCAAAGCTACTCGAATGCCAAATAAGCTAGCCGTTTTTATTTAAAATTCTATAGGGAAGGCAATTAACTAGTCGACACCACCAACTGTTATTGTTTAACCACCATGCCATGCACGTATAAACATAACTTCAGAACATTCTGTGTGCGAATGATGTTTTCCACGCGATACACGAAAAATAAATTACGTAAAGAATAGAGTTCAAAAATAAAGTCAGTAATTTAATCATAAATTTACCTCGATAGCAACTGCTATGTCCATTTGTTAAAAAAAATGGCTGAAGAAACTGGAATCACCACAATTTCATTCATTACGTACCTGTAATTGTCAAGTTTCCTGATGCACCTCCAATAGGTCTTTACCAGATATACTATATGGTCTGTAAAACTTTTTCAAAAATATGTGGTTTAAGACTTTGTAGAAGTCTGGTATAGTTGAGACGATAGTGTCGAATCATAGTGCATAATCAAGTGTACTAGACTAATCACGATAGAAGAAGTTGTTCCAAGGACAACAAGAATTTTATTTCATATAGTGTTTTGGCACTCAATATAATAACTTTGTGATAAATTACTATAAAACAATGTTAGATTCACTCGTTAGTTTAGTTATAACTATGCATGACAACTGTGAAATACATGATACTGATAATGATTGATGAACGAAAGGACATTGAGATAACAGGCATAAATATGATTCTTATAATCTGAAAAAATGAAATCGTAATTTTCAAGTAAGTAAAACTTTACAAACTTAATGGACAGATTATAAGAACACTGAATCTAAAGCAGTTATTTCTAGTTACTCTTTAGGGACATCTGTGCAACCTGGAAATTCCCACCCTGCGTTTTATGACAGGCAAAAAATCGTATTTTTTTAACTGTTGAGTTCCTTCAAAATAAACTTTTAATTGTCTGCAATTAGACTTATAAATTCTTGTTACATCTTATAAATAATGTTAAATATTGGGGTTTTCTTCTTTAAGCTATTTATCAACTGAGTTATTTTTGTTTGTATACGATTAACCAAACCATTTTTAGGTAGTGTAGGCCATTTTCTGAACTCATTCGTATAATTGTTCAAAACAGGCGTTTTTCTTCCAGATAGAGCTTACTTTGTTGTATTTGAAATTTGATTGTTTGGAAAGATCTTTTTTTTACAAGGATCTTATACCCTTCATGTGTGTGTACGTTTTAAAAGTGATCTCACGATTAAAAACTGACACATACTAAACATTTATTGGATGTTTAGTAATGATAAACAAACTTTTATGTATTTACTGCTGTACTGGTCCGTTTGTTAAGCACAAAGCTACAAAATGGTTTATCTGTGCTCTGTCCATCACATGTACGGAAACCCATTTTTTACCGTCGAAAACCTACGAACTTACGCTGAGCCAAAGTGAAAATTAATATATTATTAAAATTATTTATGTTGAGTATATATATATCCTACTGCGTAAACATTATTTTAGGTGAATTGTAGTGTTTTAATATTCGTCTTCGTCATGTACTTAACATTCTAACAGATACATCAAAGTACACATTAATTAAAACATAATTTTCTTTTTTTCTAAAATACTTTTCTTATATTTTATGCAAAGCTACACGAATGATATCTGCGCACAACGAATTTTTGGGCTATTCTTTTACCAACGAACAGTGGAATTGACCATCACATTGTAACGCCTCCACGGCTGAAAGGTGAGACAGGGATTAGAGCCCGCGACCTTCAGATTACGAGTCAAGCGACCTAATCATCTGGCCATGCCAGGTCATACTCTAAGATACAGAAGAAAAAGGAGACTCCAATTAACAAAAAAGGGTTGAACTTGAGATGCGTACACTAAAATACTCTAAATTATATATTTAATAACTATGCTATCTACCTATTTTCAATATACTGTGTGATACACATTTTGTTATACAAATTGCTTTTCCATGGAGAAGAAAAAAACCTTTCTTTTTTGACAAAATATTCATCAACGTTCGTAGCGCTCACTCTCGACAATTTTATATAATGTTATTTGGTACCATTAAATACACCAGAAAATGTTTAAAGAATATTCACTATAACAAGTTATATATTACTTAACTGCAGCTAATGTACTAAAATGTAAACATATAAAATACGAAATAGTGTAAGATCCATAAAGAAGATATAATAAATTTACAAAACAAAGCCTTAAACTAACCAACGTTTTCTTTATATTCAGCCATTCGGTGGCATAGTGGCAAGTACGACGGCTTATTACGCTAAAAACTGGTTCTGACATCCGCGGTAGGGGGAGCACTAATAGTCCCGCAGTATAGTTTTTTTGTTTAATAAGAAACAAAAAGCATATTTGTTAGGAATGTCCGGTAAAAAGTAAACGTGATCAGAATTGAACGTACACAGCATACGTACTCAGTGATGTTTATTCTTGAACCCCGGATCTTTCGATCCGAAAATCACCAAATTACGTACTGTCCTCATCATCTTTATAAATTATATTATATTATTCTTGGTTAACGCTACTTGTTCAAAGTTTCGTAATTTGTAAAAGAAACTTTGGGAAAACATCAATTCCAGGCCAAAACCTGCGCTTGAGGTTCTTTAAACTTCATAGTAATTTCCTCATTTAGTAACATTAGAATGTTATGATTAATATGTAGAAGTTTTTGTTTTAATTTGCTAAATACTCCTTATGCAGCTTATGAAATTATATTTTAAAGTGGCATAATTAAAACACAAATTAATGTAACATTTAGGTTGAAATACATATAGGAGTGATGGATATAAAACAAATTCATCTCTTCTAAATATCATAGAATTATTTCCAAATTATAATTAATTACTACAAAATGTTCTGTTAAAGCAACTTGCTCATAGAAATGTGAAAATACTACCAATTAGATTATTACGAAATGATTACATCACAAAAACAGTCGAGTGAAATTTATCAGTGTTACAAATAACTTGAATATTACATACAGCGTATCAACACGTAATACACTTACACGCATTACATAAGAAACTTGTAATAGTAATAGAAATTTGGAAAAAGAGAAAAAAACTCTAATAAATGAAACATGTGTTAAACAGCTGTGTACTTAAAGTACCCCAAAACAATGTGAATTAATTATGCTCTTCTTGTTTAAATAACGCCCTATTTGTACACGTTGGCCGTAAAAAAGCACTAACTTAACGCTACACACAACCAAAGTTTAAAGTTACTGTTACTGTTTCAATGCAATTATTCCATTATGAATTATGAATTTGGGACAGCGGTAAGTTTTCGGATTTAGAACTCTAAAATTAGGGGTTTGATTTTCCTCGGTGGACACAGCAGATAGCCAAACGTAACTTTGCTATAAGAAAACACGCACACACACACCATCATTAATTAATTCAATAAGTCTATTAATAAATTAACAAATTTGTTATTTGTCGTAAAAACATTGTTTATTTATATAAAACAAATTTTTTAAATAAGACACGATTGTTATAAAGCATTGGATTGTAAAAAGGACAGACGTT
This sequence comes from Tachypleus tridentatus, assembly GCF_004210375.1. Taxonomy (NCBI): domain Eukaryota; kingdom Metazoa; phylum Arthropoda; class Merostomata; order Xiphosura; family Limulidae; genus Tachypleus; species Tachypleus tridentatus. The sequence continues at coordinate 125,598,563 of NC_134825.1, forward strand.
TTCTTTCTCATACCCAGGATAAGTATAAGTTAAGTCGACAAATGATAATATTTGTTAAAAAGTCTTTTCCTAAAACATGATAAAACGAGAGTATATAATGGTCGTTGTTTAATATTTGGATTTGACATATTTGCATGAATAGTTTTATGGTGTTTTTGTCCTAAACCGCTTAATCTTGACCTAACATCCTGATGTGATTTATTTTACTTTTCTTTTGTTAATAATCGTAGTACTGCTGGGAAAGCGGTAAGTCTGCAGATTTACAAAGCTAAAATTACAGGTTCGATTCCCCTTGGTGAACGCAGTAGATAGCCCATTGTGTAACTTTGTGCTTAACTATAAATAAACCTTCTTGTTTAAATATCAACCTACTCAATGAAAGATTTGTTGTAATACAAAAAAAACAAAAAACATTAAAGGTTTCCCGATAGTTTGAATACAAAAAATAAATTCTGGATAAAGCTTTAAATACGTTTCTAGTAAAGGTTTGCTGGTAGAAACTTTTACTAAAGCGTTTTAACTTTGTAACATTTAAGAACCTTGTTTGATAATTTAAAGAATGCTGGTTTTCATAGACATGGAGAATGAGGAAGCTATCGCGTTCTACATTCATCTTAAAATTACAGAGAAGAAAATATTTTCTTGAATTATAATGACCCTCTCCTTGAAATATTATTCCTGGTTAAGGCACAGAAAAGGACGAACAACATAAAATGTAAAAGTTTTCCTTAAAAATGTTCTATTACGAGTTTATTTTTACTTTTTTTTGCCAAACTTAATTGGTATTTTCAAAACAAATAAAGATTTTAATTTCTAAATTTTTCTGTACGAAATAAGAATGAGTAACAACTTGAATATCACAAATTTTAAAATATATAATTTACTCTTTCTCGAAAAACCAGAGTACGTCAGGGTAAATATTTTAAGTACTTCATAAGCAGTGAAGCTATTTAGGCCTAACAAGAGTCTTGAAACAACGCTATTGCTGCCGCAAAGGTTCTTTTTTTTCACATTATTACTAATTACATGTAAGGTGAACAGAGATTAAGACTGATAAACAGTGTATCCCCACCGCAATGTGAGTCCTACTTCTTCAGCCATCTCCAAAACCTAGGGTAAATTTTATATCCACATTATAGTCTGTATCCTTGAAATCCTTTTAATTTGTACAATGTTTCTCATTTTTGTTACGACTTGTTTTTGTTTATTAGAATATATAAAGAGAGAGAGAGCAAAGAAGCAAAGTGAATCCCAAGAACGTTTCTCTATTTTGTATACTGCTAATTCTGAGTTTAATGCGAGTATTCCAAAATATTATACAAAGACAAACGAACACAGCGATAGATAACTAGAGATTTAAAGATTTGGATGACAGAAAATACAGTAAATCATTAGTTGTAAAATAAACTACCGCAGACTTGAGTGTGAAATGCAACACAAAAATGACACTTTATTTCGAGACAATACAGTGTCATCAAATGTGACTGAGACAGAAAAGGACAAGAGAATTTTATGGTTTTAAAATGGGTCTAAGCACAATAAGTCAAACTAAAAGTCATGTAAAACTGAATTAAGCGGATACTGGTTAAATCTGCAATTGCATTTGCTAATATAAACGTGAATTCAGCAACAGTCATATGAACACCAGATGTCCTCACAGTTCACATTATCGTCTGAGGCTGACTAATTACACGTTAGATTTTAGAAACCCGGATGTATCTCTGTCACCTGTGACCTTCGAAAAATAACAATTCACCAAAATTGTATTAGCTACAATTTAATTATCCCATGAAGAAACCAGTAATATGTTTAGTGTATTGTAGCCTTTAGACAGTAAAAGCTAGGGGTGATTTCACAGAGGATTCAGACCAGACTCTTGATGAGGAGAAACTCACTTGAAATAAAAATGTATCTCAGAACAGCTGGTATGGGTGTTAACACTTTTATTGATAAGCAGAGAGCAACGTTTCGACCTTCCTAGGTCATTTTCAGGTTAACAAAGAAAGAGTTTGCAACTGACCGTTACCGGGCACATGTCTTAGAGGCGAGAGTATAAACGGGTAGGGGATTATAGGGGGTGTTGCAGTTGGATGTTAGGTTATTAATTAGTATAGGTTTAAAGGTGATATTTTATATCGGTTTCAGTTGCTGTATAAGTAGGGCTTCTTTGAATTTGCGTTTGTTTGTATCCCTACTTAGTACCTGGGTGTTTCTATGGTTATATTGTGTTCATTTGATTTGCAGTGTTCAAAAAACGTGTGAAGATGTGTTTTTGCGTTATTTGAATCTAGTTTCCATTTTTTGCTTGTGTCTCCAATATAGAAGTGATGGGAGTTGTTGTACTTTATAAATTATATTGGTGTTGTGTTTTATCAATGTAGTTTTTACATAGTACAGACTTTAGTTTTGTACCTGGTTTTTGAATACATTTGGTGCTTACTGGAATATTGCGTGTTTTGAAAGTATTTTACAAATGTGGCTATTTTTTTTTGCTGATGTTAGGAACATATGGTATGCAGCAGTGTAAGGTTTCGTAGTTTGTTGTATCTTGTGATTTATTACTGTTTGTTTGTTGTTGCTCTAGGTGTGTGCGTATAATTTTTTCAACGGTTTTTTTAGGACATTTGTTGAAGTGTTGTTTATTTCATCGTTAATTTTATCAGGTAAACATACTTTGTGGCTGTGTTTATTTGGTTTATTAATATGCTGAGTTTTTTGTTTTGTTTGATGTACTGAGTCCCAGGGAATGTATAGTCCAGTATTGATAATGTTTCTGTGGATTTATGTTTTGAATTGTGTATTGGTTCTAGTGATATTGAGGTTGAGAAATGCTATTTGGTCAGTTTTTTCCTGTTTATAGGTGAACTTAATGTCGGGGTGTATCGAATTAACGTCGTTGAAAAACTAAGTGTATGTTCTGTAGAAGTGAATCCAACAATTGTATCATCAGTATACCTGTACTAATATAGTGGTGTAAAGCTGAATTGATCGCTTGAAATTCAATCTGTGTTATACAAATGTTGGCTAGTACTGGTGACACGGTAATTCCCCATGCTTAGGCCATTTATTTGCAGGTGGTTTTGGTTATTGAACAAATAACAAAATAAGCAGTTTTCTGCTTATCAAAAAGTTTTAATACTCAAACCACTCGTTCTGAAATACATTTAGGCCAGACGTTTTGGTTCCAAACTGTAAATCGACAAAAATCCAAAACTTCCATTAAAATACTTAAATAAACAAAGAGGAAAAAAGACGGTAGTTGCTTATTATACATACACACCCTAATTAGGAGACAGAACTCATGTTTACCAATTACTTTTATTACAATTTCACACATCCACGATTACTCGGTGCTGTACTCAGTTTTTGGCGTTTATTAGTCATACTCTAGTAAACACCAAAACGTAATATCTTAACAATAATAATATTTAAGCAAATATAAGAAATAATAATTAGTTTGTTTGTTTTGAATTTCGCGCAAAGCTTCACAAGGGCTATCTGTGCTAGCCGTCCCTAATTTAGCAGTGTAAGACTAGAGGGAAGGCAGCTAGTCATCACCACCCACTGCCATCTCTTGGGCTACTCTTTTACCAACGAATAGTTGGATTGACCGTCACATTATAACACTCCCACGGCTGAAAGGGCGAGCATGTTTGGCGCGACGGGGATGCGAATCCGCGACCCTCAGATTACAAGTCGCACGCCTTAACATGCCATGCCGGGCCCCACAATAATTAGAAGAATGAACTAATATTTTCCAAAGTCTATCAGTCATATATTGATATAATTATGGAAACACGTATATGCCAAATACGTAACACTAAGTAGCAAAAATAGCAGACAAATCCTTTAGTTTATCAGTTTGCCTTGTTCACAATTATATTAAGAACTACAAATAACTCTTGCAATCTAACAGTTTATGCACTATCAAAGAGACCATGATTTAAAAGAGTTGAAGTTTAGCTCAGTATAGATGGAGTAAAAATATAAAATGAAATACGTTTTCCAGCACTTTTGGAGAAATCTCGCTCATTTTAAAATTATGTCTGAATAGAACAACTATAAAAAGAATGTTATATATATATATATATGTAGCAGTTACTGCTGAACAATAAAATTGTCATATGACTTCAAACTCTTATTATTTCAGCTTTCAAGCTTGGCTTCATACCAGTGAAATCATGTAATGGGGTTTTCATGTATTATTAGAAAGCTAACACTTTATAAGATAACATTATACATACTACATTAGGAAGTACTCTGACAATGATACTTATGATTGGTTTGTTTTAATTTTCGTGCAAAGCTACACGAAAGCTATCTGCGCTAGTCGTCCCTAATTTTGAAATGTAAGACCAGAGGGAAGGCAATTCGTGATCACCACCCACCGAATAGTGACATTGACCGTTACATTATAATGCCCTCAGACAGTGATTAATGCAAAGGTGTGTGTGTGTGTGTATATATATATATATATATTATGTATTTACACACATACATATAGACATACATCCATGCGTGGACTAAAGGTTATAAAGTTTAAAAGTGCTTTCTAAATGTTTCTTTTGAAACTAGTTTCAACCATGGTTGATTGTGCTTAGTCTGATGGTTGTAACTATCCACTATTTCCCGACACCACAGTTTCTATTGTAACATGACTCTGCGAGAGATAACGACATCGATCTTAGACCACAACCTTTTCACAGACCCTCCACTTGTATGTTTGCTCCAGAAATTACGTTTTCAGAGACCTTAGCTACAAGACTCCTTTGGCCTTGCATCAGAGTGGCTTGACCAGGGCGGCAGCAAGTCTCCCTCTTATAAACATAGCACAAACGGTGAAGAATAAAAGCCAAAGAATCACACCTTATTCTAAAGTGCATGTTAATTAAAGAAGACGTTTCCTTCCTTTTTGCTCTACGAAACGATCAATTTCCTCCATTGTATTTAAACTTCTTGCACTCTAATGTTTTATAGAGAGTACTGCAAGTCTAATAAGACATGTTTGTCAGATTGAACTTCTAAAGTAAATTTTAAGAGGTTTAACTTTGAAAATTACCTCGCAGTTGTTACTACTGTCATCATTATTGAGAGGAACAACAAAGCTACACAATATACTACCTGTGCTCTGACCACTACGGGTATCGAAACCCTATTTCTAGAGTTGTAAGTCCGCAGACATACCGTTGTACAAATGTCCGAAATCGTTGATGAAAGGACATAATTATTCACAGTTAACATTTTGGCAAGGTGATTTATTGTAGTTCATTTAGAAAGTTACGATTTCAGAGAAGAACGCAAAGTTACCATTTGTTCACAGAAAGAGGGTGAGGGGTCATAGTAAAATACTCCAGTTAGGTCTCTTCTGGCACTGTAAAGTTCATCGTCTGACAATATCGTCAGTATTGATGGTAACATGAGGTAGAAATTTTTTACAATTTCTTTCAGTCCTTGAAAACGATCCTTCAGTTGGAACAAAATGATGTTAATAGTTGGAAAAAGCAGACTGACTTCAAAACGAAACTCTGAATGTGCTAACATTTGGTCTATATTTTCGACACTCCTTTTTTCAGAAACCCAGTTTCAACTCTCTAACCCTTATCCATGTAAGTCACCAAAACTTCCATTTCACTTAATTCATTTCTGACCCCCAGTGGCACATCGGTATATCTGCGAACTCACACCGCTACAAACCGGATTTTGATACCCGTGATGGGCAGAGCATAAATAGCCCATTGTGTAGCTTTGTGCTTAATTCCAAACAAACAACCAAAAATAATCCGTGATGACGAGAAAACTCACTTGTAGAGAAAAATATATATGTGAAAACGGCTGGTATGGTTAGAGAATCTCTACGTAGAGGAGCGAACAACGTTTCGACCTTCTACGGTCATCGTCAGGTTCACAAAGAAAGAAAGAGGTAACTAACCGATAGCTAACCACATGTTTGAAGGCGGTTGTGTAGGAATGTAGAGGGCGTGCTTAGATGTTGGATTATACTTATTAATATAGGTATAAAGGTGTTCCTTTGTATTGGTTTATTTTGGGCTTGAGCTGTTGTATAAGTAAGGCTTCTTCAATTTTGCGTTTGTTTATGTTTGTTTCCTTATTTAGTATTTGGTTGTTTTCTATAGTTATGTTGTGTTTATTTCATTTGCAGTGTTCGTAAACGTGTGAAGGTGACTTTTTGTGTTCTTTGAATCTGGTTTCCATTTTCTACTTGTTTCTCCAATATAAAAGTCGTGGCAGTTCTAAGCATGCCCTCTACATTCCTACACTCAACTACACAACCACTTTCAAACATGTGGTTAGCTATCGGTCAGTTACCTCTTTCTTTCTTTGTGAACCTGACGATGACCGAAGAAGATCCAAACGTTGTTTACTCCTCTACATAAAGCTTTCTCTATCCATACCAGCCGTTTTTACATATAAACAAAACAAAAGTTTATTTCTAAACTCCTCAATTCCCTTATAAGCATTTTCAGGTAACTAACTTACTTTATTAAGCTCCTTTTTCAAGACAATGTCAACGAAAAGGAAGATTTTAGCTTGAAGTACAATAAGAAACATTGTTTTGAATGACTCTACATGTTTCAGGAAGCCGCCAGCTTCGTTTCGTCTTTCGTCCCCAAAAATTATTACTGAACAGAATAATACTTAACAGAAATTTCATGATATTGGTATACCTATAAGGCAATCCCATTGTGTCGTGATGCCCATCTTGTAGGACAGAGGTTTTTTCAATGTTGCGTTAGACTCACCGAATTTTGGTAATATTTTTCTGCCTTTTTGTGCTTTGTCCTAAGAAACATTCAATTTTTCAACAAGTTCAGTAAAAGGTTTTACTTTTTGTAACTATTTTTATTGATTAATTTAAAATCAACTTCATACTGTGGGATGCATAATGACCATTTTTGGCACTTGGACATTTTTCCAGTATCCATGCTTGAACTTGTGCGTAAGAACCAGCCCCTCCGTTAACAGCCCCATCATATCCTTGGCCTTGTAACTTTAACACGGCAAGGCCTCTTTCATCTAAGAACTGTAAATTTTTTGTTTTGAGTCCATTTTAACGATTATTAGGCCATTTTTATTTCACCACTTATATTTCACAAGAAATTGAGACTATCGTTTAATTGAACGGTGTGGTTTAAATAAGCTACTAAACCTTTTGATTTCTTGAGTCCTTCCGACATCGGATAGTATTTAATCGATAGTTTAACTGTAGCAAGAAACTGCCACAATCTTCTTGGTCATATCCTTCATTGTCTGCTCTGAAAGGTAAATTTGACATTCCCAGGGTAAAAATGACATTGAGGATGAGTTTAAAAACTTGACACTAACAAAGTGTTTGGCTTTTGTTCTTTTTTTATTTTGCAGTTTCTAAACAAGTATCCAACTACACAATACTGCTCGTATACGATAGAGGTTTTACACTTTTGAATGCCTTTTGATGCTTCCAGTTAGAGAACCTTGTAATCCAAACTTCAGGAAGATTGTTTTTTTTACGACCTCCAAACAGCCAGAATGTTTCACAAGACATTGAATTTACTTTAATTCAATGTCAGTAAATAGCACAATCACGTCACTGTGATGTAATCGTTAGACTTCTTTTCGTAAAAACAGCCATTAAAACCACACCGTTTATTTGGATATAGTTTTTTAAAAAAAATCAGTAATAAACGAAGTATTCTCTGTTTTGAATTTTTAACGAATGTTGTTATAACTTTCTTTCACATTAACACTAATATTTGGACTGAAGGCTGTCGATTTGGGACTTGTTGCAATTTTCGAATCCAATTTGGTCTTCCGGCTTAAATTCACAATACTTTTTCTGGCACACTTACAGTTTTTTCTTAGGAAAAAGCTAATAATTTCAGAAAGAATTTCAATTTGTAACTTTTTAAATAACACATGTTACGTTTAGCAACACCATCCAAAACTTGCTTTGCCACTTTGTAATTCCAAACTACAAGAATGCTAGTGAGATACTATAAAGTGTATACAGTATACACCAAAACAAAGTGAAATAACACCAATATCACCGAAATAAAGAAGTCGAATTTTTATCTAAGTGGATTCGGATCTTCTGTTCACTCTAGCTATGGCTCTGAATTTAACAAAGTTCAATTGAATGGGGCTCTAGTGGTTCCAGTTTCTTCAGAAATATTTCTCCTAAAGCTAGTCTCAGATTAAGAGTTATGACTAAAAGTTTCTGAAGTTTTGGTTCGGATATCTTTATTTATTTTAAAATTGTTGTTGATTTCTTGTTGACGATATCAGAAGATATGCTCGGTTTTATTTCAATATAGGGCTCGGTGTGGCCAGGTGGTTAAGGTGCTCGACTCGTAATCTAAGGGTCGCGGGTTTGAATCCCTGTCGCACCAAACATGTTCGCCCTTTCAGCCATGGAGGCATTACAATGTGACGTTCAATCCCACTATTCATTGATAAAAGAGTAGTTCAAGAGTTGGCGGTGAATGTTGAATTAGGGACGGATAGCGCGGATAGCCCTCGTGTAGCTTTGCACGAAATTAAAAAACAAACAAATATTTCATTATTTTTTAGTTATTGGATTTTTTTTTTGTAACCATAACCTTGTCTAGAGATAAGGATAGACAACATAGGTGGCTGCCTGGAGCACCAGACTTTTGTAGCTACAAAGTGAGTAGGGATGAACCCTAAGTTAAACTATCGTTGCCCTGATCGTAGTATTCATTTTGTTGATATAACCGAGAACCTTCCATTTCTGAAATATTCTGTTCTTTAGTGTTTCATCAATTAATCAACTCCCTACATGGATATTCAAACATTTAACCATGGCGCTATTTGACTGCCTAATGGTCACAACTTTGCCGTGAACAAAATGTATGGGTCTATCTAGTGCCATGACTCCTATCTAGAGGATTTGTTTGTTTTATTTGTTTAGAATTAAACCCAAACCTACACAATGGGCTATCTGTGCTCTGCCCACCTAGGGTTTAGGACATATTAAATATTCATTCTTGATCATTGCCCAAACTTTTAGTTTTTTTTCTTATTTTAATTATTAAATAACAAAGAGGCAATAAACAGAAAATGGCTAATGTTTAAGGTTATATTGTAACGTGTTCTATCATTGGTCAGGCTCTTTTTACTTAGTCGGTAGCCTTTCAGTGGCACAGCGGTATGTCTGAGGACTTACAACGCTAAAAACCAGGTTTTGATACCCGTGGTGGGCAGAGCACAGATAGCCCATTGCGGAGCTTTGTGATTAGTTCAAAACATCGACAACGTAGTGAGTAAAAAATAATATCAAGATAGATCCAAGTAAGGATAACGAATTATTTTATTTCATTTATAACGTTTGTTGCAGGCTAATTCACTTACATAAAAAATACAACAGCACATTTCTCGCTAATGGTAAGACTAACTCATAAATAAACTTATATACAAAAATATATGGTTATTGGGACGAGTAACTGAATAGATCAGACAGCTTCTAATACTAACACATATAAACTCTCACTGATTAACCCTTGAACAATTCACTAACTCATATTTACATAGTTTACTTATTTTACTCATACCCTACAGCTCAGTGGTAAGTCAGAAATGTTATAGCGCTAAAAATCAGGTTTTGATACTTGTAGTTACAGCTATCTACCAAATATTTAAATTAAAGTATCACAAATATTACCTGCAACAGTTTTTCCTGTGTTTTTTCTTGTTCTTCTAATTGTTTCTAAAATAATAAAAGTATCATTAAAAAAAGCTAGGTAACATCACACATTTAGTGCTTATCACCAGTCGAGACATTTTTTAGTTTATGTGAAGTTTCAATTTCAACCACGTATTGGACGTTAACGCCAAATTTAGTTTGTCTGATACGCGAGATTCCCTAGAGTTACGCTTTAAAAAGTAGAGTTTACGTGTATATATATATTATATATATACTGATTTAGTTGCCCCAAAAGTGACTTTGAATTTTTGTTTGATTTTATCGGTGTATTTTAGGGGTTAGGATTATTCACCCAGGTTTCTAGTTAATGAATAAAACATTAAACTAATTGGGAGTCATTTTGTCATCACACTTCACACAGCAGGGTCAGCGTCTTGGTGTGTTATAACGTTACGCAACTTTAAAAAAAATCGAAAGTCAGTCAATGACTGCAGTATGGTAGTTAAGGCAGAGGAGAGAAGAAACTTTTTACTTAGATCATCAACGCCAAGGATGCTGAGATAAATTTATGCTATCGTCAGTCACCTGTCACACTACATCTTCGAAGATATTGACCTCCAAATGCCTGAACTCAGCCCGGTGGAGCATGCGTAGTCAAGATTATTTTATTCACGAAAAGAGAAATTTCTACTTCTCTAAAGTAACTAATGAAATAAATTACTAGATCAAAATTGTTTATTGCAAAATATTATATTTATTGTATGTTGTTTTTATGGTTTTATGGTATACTTGTGGTTTAAAAGCTTTTGAAAAGTGTTTTATAACGCTATAAACGAAGACTGGATAACTGCTGTGAGCACAGTAGAAATAGTGATTACGTAGCTTTGCTCTTAACAACAAACAAACTCACTAAGAAATCATAGGTTTTTAGTCCCCACTCCCAAGCATCTTATTCAAATTATATGTAAATATTTTTTCTCTACCGCAGAAAAGGAAATAAATACATGATATATACTACTCTGCATGGGTGTTAGGACAAGAGAATATTTGTTATTATTTCCCTTTTTAGTTGGGCTAATTCTTCCATGCCATTACAGAATGTTGATTTCAACACTAAAGTAACGCTTTACTGATCTCTATTGACAACTGAATGAGCCAGGGTGAGAATACTTATCATTGTTTAGAATCCCCATATGCTTGTATTAAGAACATGTCATAAGAGGGTTAGCTGCTTGAATGAACATAGAGATCAAATTTAGGGTCTGGAATAACTGTTATGATACTAGATGCAGTGTATTAACTACACAGAAAGAAGCTGGCATATGGTACCAGTATATGCTAGAAGAAATCATTTTAATAAGACTTCACAAATAAACTTTGATAAAAACAATGTTTAACAGTAGGTACTAAGTTTTGTTGTCATGCAACAGCCCAAAAAACGTAAGAATTGTTAGTAAAGCAGAGAGTTTACATAAAAGTTTTAAGTAAAGCTGGCTGGACTCTCCGACAAATTGCTGCAGACTTGAGATGCTCCCTAAACACTGTCAAGTACGTTCTAAATTGTGAAACTAAAACAGATAACTTTGAAAATAGTAAAGGAAGAGGTAGAACACCTAAACACAATGATACTGATGTTAAGTATCTTTGTTTATGCAGCCTTCGAAATAGAAGGAAAACTGTCACTGATCTCAAGCATGGAATAAGCAACTACGTACCAAATGACAGAAATGTGTGCAGATCTACAGTATCAAGAAGAGTCGACGAGAATGTAATATTTTGTTGTGTAGCAGTCAAACAAACCTTTACTTCGATCTTCAAATATCGTCAAGAAACTGAAATTTGCAAGAACAAAAAGTACGAAAACTGGACTGTTGATGATTGTTATGGGCGGATGAGTCCAAGTTTAAAATATTTGTTTCAAAGCATAGGTTGTACCTCCGGCTGAAGGAAGGTAAAAGATACTAACCTCGATGCACAGCACCTACTAAGAAGCATGGAAGAATAGGTGTGATGTTAATAGAGGTATTTTCCTGTTGTGACAACAGGAGATATTTGCAAAATAGGTGAAACAATGGACCAGCGCAAGTATTATCATGATATACCGAATGGTTTGCGTATTTTTGGTAAAAATTCTACTACTAAGAAGGTATTGACCCCAATTACTTATCCAACCTATACAGTCTTTACTTAGCTAAAAAAGAAGCTGATGGAGTCATTCAAATGATGCCATGGCCTCCTCAGAGCTCCGATCTCAACCCAGTTGAGCGGGTGTATAATTTGATAGATCAAAACTCGACAAATCAAACATTGCATCCAAAGAAACTTTACTGGAGTGTATTAGAGACATCTGAATTAAAATCCCAAAGGATACTTTGATTAAATACGTTGGAACAATGCCTGAAAAACTGTCTACGGTTATTAAAAAAAAAGGAACACACACAAAATATTAACTATTTGCTGAGCTCAAGCACTTCCATTGAGTTTCTGTTGCACTAAATATGAAGGTTAATAAGGTTTTGACGTTTCACCTATGATTTACCTTTCATTGTTCTTTGAAATAAGTCTGAAACAGAATTTTTGACTTTGTACTAACACTTTTGCACAATATAGTAATCAAACATACAGTTTCAAACAGAAAATGGGAATTTAGTAAAATAAAAGTTTTTGAAATAAAAATAGTTTCAAAATATTGTAAAATAAAAACAGGAGCTAAAATAATTAGCCACAAATTATGTTCTTTATTTTATTAGAGTATCTTTAAAGTTGTTTTTGTTTTTGATTTGGATATCTGTTTCTTCAAAAGTGTCACAGTTTTAAGGTAAATATTTTATTTATTTATTCGTGTTAGAAAGCTAAATTTTGGGGCTCGATTCTCGCGTGGCACACAACGCAAATAACTAATTGTGTAGCTTTATGTTAATAAACAACAACTTCTTTATTAATGGTTGTGTTACAATATCATATAGTTTATAAAATACTAAAAAACAAAGAAAGTAAAAATATAAAAAGAAACTGAAAAATAATTATATCTGTGATATCTTATCATCCAGTCTCAATTCAATATCATGTTTCTATTGTACATAAAAGTTTTCATATTTTTTTAATCTACGAAAATATTCTACAAAATTAAAGAAAGAAGAGACACTTCATATTTATATATTAAATAAACGACGAATTTGTTTGCATCTTTTCTGCATGTTCACGCAATGCAACAAAACAAACTACTGGTGTATAGCCATCTCTAATTTTTAACTAATGGACGAAGACGGAAGGGGGGTAGTCAACAAAATCAACTATCAAATAGCACTAAACAACAACAAAGAATTTTTATCTCTTCTACTAGAAGAAATACAACCTTTTGAGAAAATTAACGATGCAGAATTTTTAAAAAATCATCTTGAGAATTACACCTTTAGTTTTCAAGTTATGATACATTTATTGAAAGAATTCTTACATATCATGAAATTAACTTTCCTTTAATGACTTCATTTATTCATTTAAAATTACATTTAAGAATATATAACTTGCATGTATAGATAAGTTTCATTCATTTTCACAACATGAGCAATAGGAACCGGTGGCTTAGTGTTCCCATTGTGCAAGAAAACAGCTTTTAGATAAATTTTAGATTAGTCGATAAAAGGTCTCCATTTTAGAGGATGGTTTTTAGTGTCTAATTCTTTCATTAGTGCATTAACATTTATACAGAAACACAAAGAATCTTGCATGCTGCAGTGAAAACCAATTCTTTGTTGACGACTTTGGTAAACTACAACTCTTGATCCTGAGAACTAATAAATTTCATTTCTATAAACGAAAGCCAAGCAGTTCCGCACACTGCTTTGATAAAGATAAGTCACGAATCAAATCATTGAAATCTTCTTGTATGATCAGATGAGGCAGTTTATGTTGTAGTGCCACGGGAATAGAATTACTAGATGAAATAATAAAGATGATTCATTGTTTTATTCCCAGCATAATTCTTCTGCTTCCTAATTCGCTGGTGAATGTGATACTGGAAAACCATCCCATGAGGTCCTAGTTTCATTGCAGATGCAGCATCTGGATATTTAATGTATTGTTTAATTTCGTCTGAGTATACAGAAACATTAACTGTGCAAAAATAACAGTAATTTTGATAATATTCAGTCTCATACCATATCATGGGAACTGTAAATAGTATACTTGCTCTCTCCTTATTCAGTCAAGTAAATGTACAAACTGTACAACAAATATGTGGAGCCTAATATCTTTCTTTGTCTCAAATTCTACACAGCAATAGTGGTAGTAAGCTACCTTTACTTTTTGTGTGACGTTTTTCCTTCATGAAACTGTAAAACGTTTTCCATCAGTGTAGCAGAAATTGTCTGGGTGATTATTTCACTTTTGGACTTTACTTGAACTGGAAGCAGCTAGCATTTCAAACGATTTTCTAATATACACATACATATATACACTGCTGGCCAATATCTTAAGGCCAATGAGCATAAAGAAAAAATATGCATTTTGCGTTGTTAGACTCAACCAATTATTTGAGTAGAGCTTCGAAAGATGAAAATAAGAAAAGGGAAAATAAAAATTAAAAAACTTTTTAAACATTTAATAGGGAAAATGTGAACACTATGAAACCTTAACACGCTTGGCCATGCCGGACCGACTCTGCACGGAACGAGGCGAAATAACTAACTGAATGAGTGAGAGGTGTCTGACGCCGCCACTTTTTTACTCAATCAAGGGTTTTCTCGAACGTTCATGTAAACTAAACAACATATAAAGGTTTCATTATTCCAGGCGGAAGAAGTGAAAGTGCGAATGAAGCAAAAGTGGTGCAACTGGTTACAATTATGTCGAGAAAAAATAGTATATACGAATAATATATTTGGAATTTTACAATAGGCACTGTTTGAAGTTGTCAAAAATATTTGCCTTTTACCCCTTGAATTGTCCAACTAAACTTAATTTTACTGCATAAATCTATTGTACTAAGTTATTTGTATAATATTTCACATAGTGCTAATAAAATATTAAGTTATTGCAACAAATCAAAATATGAAGGACAAATTTTAATTTCTTTTTGAATCAACGCCATCAAATTACCACGAACCACTTGAGTTTTCTCCACTAGTAAATTTTTGTTCTTTTGTGTATTCAAATACTGCCGCTGTTATATCGTATCCACGACCCAAAATACAGAGTGCTTTTCATGGCAACAGGACGCAAAGTTACACGAGAACCATAATTTGGCATCGACAGACTAAAAGGAAGACAAGTAGTTTACATCACCCACCGACAACCTTTAAGTTATTTCTTTACCAACGAACAATGGGATTAACCGTCACTTTTAACGTCCCCCCGGCTGAGATGTCGAGCATGTACAGTGACAAAAATTCTAACCCTCAATCCTCAGATTGTGAGTCAAACATCTTAATCGCCAAGCCATACTAGGCCATAATAGGACGTGAAACATAAATCCTCAGAGTCCGAACACGTTAATCAGTAAGCCACGCCCTAAAAATTTAAATACATCAGGTGAAAGCAAAACAATATAATGCACAGATGTTTAAAAAGCCGAAAAATTCCAGTCAATTTAAGGCTCTTTGCGTTATTCTAGTCATACAGAAAGAGGCTTTACTGAATCAGAAACTTGTCTTTTTTTACTAAAGAGTTTTTTCATAATAGTAAGAATTACTTAGATAAATCCATCGTTTAGTGTTTCAAAGCTAATTGTTCATATCATGTGGCATTTATATCTACGATATATTTCAGAGACGTGAATTCAAGTGCATGGTTCGATTCCCGTTATCGACAAAAATATCTTTTTCTACTAATTTACTATTACAGATACATTTTATGTAGGTTTGGGTAATATTCCACAAAAGAAATTAAAAATCAAATTCTTCCCCTATTGAACAACATCCCCCAGTGGCAGAGCAGTGTATCTAAGGGCTTAAAATGCTAGAAACGAGATTTTGATACCCGTGGTGGGCGGAGCACAGACAACCTATTCTGTAGCTTTGTGATTAACTGTAAACAAATTATTAAACTTTTTTTCCTTTTTAACTCACGTTTATTTAAGATTGAGACAAATAGACAGAGTTATAAAACATATTTTTTTATTTCTAATTCTCGTACGTCAAAAATCAAACATGGCGACTCAGTTTTAATCCTAAATGGAACCCCAATTACATTAATCAACAAAATAACTTTCAAAACCATAATTTTATTTTAGAACACATTTTATCCCTGTATACAGACGTATTTTATTCTTTTTAATCTACTTTTTCTTAACAGACTTATTCAGACTTAAATTATTATAATTTCTGAATTGCTCGTTAGTGTCTAGACTTTAAAACAAGATAGATTTTCCAAACGTTCATTAAAAACCTTTTGTTTTATCTGAAAAGTTATTACACACTGTTAGCCGAAACACGAGATTATTCATGATGCCCTACGATCTCCAACCTGTTGTAATACTGTTGTACCTCACTGAGAAGGTGATAAGTTTACGTTTGTACAACTCTGAATGTGGGGCTCAATTCCCTGTAGCGAACACAGTAGATAGCATGATGTGGCTTTGCTCTATAACAAACTTACTGTTGTTAACCGTAGTCAGAACAGAAACTGTCCCGGATGTAACAACAACACGGGATCACTTTACTTAAAGTGTCCAGCAAATGGTATTGTTACGAGTCAAGTGTTTGACATTTTTATCTTGGTTTTCGGCTACCCTTGCGTTGGTTTGGTTGTTGTTAATGTTTTTAACAAAAGCGCTATAGTTTGTTATGTAACTTTATCGTATATATAGATGAAAATTATTAGCCATATGGCATAACATTAAGCACAAAGAAACTAAAACCTAAACTATGGACGGGAAAACGAACTGTATTTGTTGTTTTCATATTTGATTTGGTGTGTGTGTGTTTTAGTAAATTAGTTTTGTTGTGTAAAACAATAAAATTCGAATTATTTCCATTATATTTTATCACCTTGTTAAACTGCGCGCAAAATTTTAGTTCGATTAAAATCGTAATTTAGTAATTAATCATTGCGTGAAATCGTTTAGCCAATAATGTTATTATCACTTTTAAAATTGTTATTCGCGTAATATAGTTTGTTAGAAAAGAAGACGTGCAAAACCAATGTCAATAATCCAGTGTCTGAATTTGTATTCAAATTGTATTTCATCAAAATACGTACAAAATTTTGAACTGTTTTATACTGATTTCAGAGATAAAATGGTGGATATTTACATTTTATTCGGAGAGGGTGTTTTTATTTGACAAAAATTATTTAAATAAGCAAGTTGTACTTGTTTTACAAGTAAAACTGTTATAAAAATTCATCTTAGCATGTTTGACTGTTGTTATTTTAAAATAATTTCATGTTAGATTATTATTCTAACATTTTGACTTCTTTTTTTTTACAATATTATTTCTGGATTAAAAAATGCAGTACACTAACAAAAAAAAATAAATGGCGCATTGGAATTTCCTTTTCATTTAGCATAATACCAAATACAAATCCACAGTTTTGAGTGTTTGAAGTAGTTGTTCGAAGAGAACATCTTTGCACCGTATTTCTTGTCATATCGAAATATTTAAGCAATACATATTGACGAAAGGTTGAAATACGGCGAGGAAAGGTTAAAGGTCAAGAAAACTATGCAAGCACAAAGAGGCAGAATGATATAGTATAATAAAAGAGGTATTTGAACTATCTAGAAAGTGCTATCAAATATATGACGTTTTAGTATTTTTCTAACATATTCTACAATACTTTTCATTTGGTGATATCTTAGAGGTCATATAAGTCACTTTGAATGACCACTTTATTATTGCATTTGCCTTGGTTTACTTTTCATTTGTTTTTTTTCGAACTTTTAATATGAATGAATTATTTAGTTGTTATATTGAGAACACCAGCAGTGGTTCAAAGGTACATCTGAAGGCTTATAGCGGAAAAGTCCGGGTTTCGATACCCATAGTGGGTACATCATAAATAGTCCATTGTGTAGCTTTTCGCTTAATAACAACAAAAATAAGCTAATAACAATGTTTATATCTTTCATATTAAAAAATGTAATGAGTAGATTTGTTTGATATTACAGTTACGACAGAAAGTGTTCGTACCCCTGCGTCGTGAGTAGCTTTTTCCTCATAACTTAAAAAGTATCACGATTAGGAAAGTGAAAGTACAGTATATTATAAATATTATACTAACACGCATCTACATAATTCTTTTATGTAAATTGAACGAAAAATAAACTGCTTATAAACAAATAATCAAACATAGAAGGGACAGAAAGTGTTCGTGCGTCTACTTTAATGGTCAGTTGTGTAGCCTTTCAGGTGAATTACTTGGCGCAATCTCTCCTCATAGCCCTACATGATCGTTTGACAGTACTTGACTGGTATTTTCTTCTATTCTTCTTTACAGAAGGCTCCCAACTCTTGCAAGTTTTTCAGATGACGCTGATGAACCCTGGTCTTCAACTCATGCCAAACGTTTTCAGTTGGGTTGAGATCTGGTGACTGCGATGGCCACTCCAGAACACTTATATGGTTTCTCTGCAACCAGAATTGCAGATATTTTGATGTGTGCTTAGGGTCATTGTCGTGCTGGAAGATCCAACGACGCGCAAGCCGCAAGATCCGAGCATCATTCTTGATATAAGTGCCTAATATATCAACCTACTCTTCTTTTTTCATGATTCCGTTGACGCGGTGAAAACTGTCTACACCAAAAGAGCTGAAGGAACCCTATAGCATGATCGAGTCAACTAAGTGTTTAACTGTAGGGACGGTGTTCCTTGGAAGATTTCGTTCCCCTTCTTACGGAAAATATTGCGAACATCATTGTGGCCGAAAAGCTCGATTTTTTTCTCGTCTGACCAAAGAATACTCTTCCAATAGGTAAAGGGTTTATCTACATGCTTTCTTGCATACCTCAATCGTGCTTCTAAATGAACAGGCTTTAAATATGGAGTTCTACGAGGACAGCATGCTTTGAACCCAGAAGAGCGTAACATGTTCGTAACTGTAGAGATGCTTACTTCAACCCCAGTTTCCCTTACCAGTTTCTGTATGTCATTACGTGTTAAACGAGGGTTCCTACTAATTTCTCTGAGAACCTTCCTCTTGGTTCTCTCTGGAATTTTGGTGGGGCGTCCGGAACAAGGGAGGTTAGCAGTTGATCCTGTAAGCTAAAACTTGGCAATTATGCTTTGAACAGTAGATTTCGGCACTTTAAGTTGTGTAGCAATACCGGAAAGAGACACATGAGACATATTTTACAATAATTCGGTTTTTTAAATCACTGGACAGTTGTTTCCTGTTCGCCATGATGACCAAGCAGATAATGACGGAGACGGTGCTGAATTGCCGGAAGTAAATTTTTTGCTGGCTAAATTCCAATAATTCCAGTGTCTAGTTCTGGAATGGTATAATGTAGTTTATTCGCCAAACTAAACAGATTTGTTACGGGAATATCAGTTTTTTCACACGTTCTGAAATGTATGAACACTTTCTGCTCCTCCTATTTTTGGTTATTTGTTTATAAACAGTTTATTTTTCGTTTAATTTACATAAAAATTAGGTAGATGTGTGTTAGTATAGTATTTATAATATACTATACTTCTATTAGCCTACTCGTGATACTTTTTAAGTTATGAGCAAAAAACCACTCGGGACGCAGGGGTACGAACACTTTGTGTCACGTTATAACACCTCCACGGCTGAAAGGGCGAGCTTGTTTCGTGCGACGGGGATTCGAACCTGCGATCTTCAAATTATAAGTCGAGTGCCTTAACCACCTGGACGAAACGTAAAAGTCCGTCATTTTATCTCTTGATCACACTGATCTGCTGTGCCAGGTGGAACAGCTGTAAGTTTAAGAAGTTATAATGCCAAAATCTGGCGTTCGATTCCCTGTAGTGGATAGAGCAGAAAGCCCACTATAGCTTTGCTCTAAAATAAACATTAACATGAAATTTGCGATTTAAAAAATCCATTTTATTTTATGTATTTTAATGAGATACTACTTTAATACCAACTCTTGAACTGAATTTTGGTTATCGTTCTTTCCAATGTTTTTACTAATAGTGTATTAATAGTGTATTAACAAATGTAAACTTGTTCTGTAGACTCACATCTAAGCAATTTAACAACATGCTTTAAACATGAAAAATCCGAAATAAAAAAAAATGATAAATCAAAGTTCCGGTAATTCCAGTTTTAAGAATATATAACTTTTTTTTTATCCATGTTGACATTTAATGTTGTATCATAACACTTGGGTTCTAATCAGTGACTAGTTATTTTGTTGTGGTTCTTTTGATGTTTATGAGCTTTAAGAAGCGATAACATGTTATCGTCTTGCTTTAATAATTAATAAATAAAGTTAAAGGCTGAACAGGTTTTGTTTTTCTCGTACTTACAAAGCAAGTTTACGGTCAAGGTTACACGCATGTGTTTTTATATGTTTGGGAACTATAAAAATATATATATATGTATAAGTTGGTCGATGTAAACATGAAATGTGTGAGAATCTGGTTTGAATAAGTGAAAGGTTTGAACTGCTTTGCCATTTATGAGGGGGGGTCAAGGTCAAGGTTAAAGAAAAATCGCACTTATGTTTCCAATGTATATATATATATAGGTTAATGTATTACAAAGGAATGTTACTAGCCTCCTTGGTGCACTTATAATCTCGTAGCCGTCCTGTTTAGGAAGTTAATATAACAGGTTGTTTAGCATAATGAGAACGTGTCAAACTGTTTTTTCTTTCCTTCTCTCGATTTCTCTCCGTGCGCCCTTGCTTTAAACTCCTGACTTTATAACTTCCCGTTTATCTCTTTTCAACGGATCACATCCTTAACCTTTTTATTCTGCTCCACGTAACAAAAGTATTGTGTTATTTTTAGACGAGAATAAGAGATAGAATAATTTAAGGAAATAATAATAATTCTATTTTCTTTTTGAGCATCAGACTTTTAATTACTTTCACCTACTCTAAATTTCAATGTGTACCTTGATTATTCAACGCCTTAAACAAGATGTAATGGTAATCAGTATGAGGGCCGGACATAGCCCATTGGTAAGCGTATCAAAAATGTGAGTACCACTAATCATGTTTTAGAATACACCCTGTACTTCGTGATCGTAAGTCCGTTTTAAGACTGGTGGTTCAAACCCACTATCTGACAGAGAGTGCTATTGACTAACTGCGTTTCCTATAGTTAAAACCCACTATTTGATTAGAGTGGTTCAAGATTTGGCAGAGGGTGTTGTTGACTAGCTGTGTTGCCTCTAGTTAAAACCCAATATTTGATAAGAGTAGCTCTAAATTTGGCAGGGGGTGTTGTTGACTTAACTGTGTTCCCTCTAGTTTACCAATTCACAATAATCGACTTCTAGGTGCAGATAGCTTTTGGGTGGTTATGCGCAAAAATTCCAAAACAAACTCTCCAAAACCTGAAAAATAAATATACATGTCGTTATAAGAAAAATCCAAATGTGACTTTTATTACATTATACCATTTTGTTTTGTTTTTTATTCTCAGTAATATTAGTAAACCTTCATGAATTTATTTTGTCATGATGTTTAGTTTCGAGATGTGCAACATCTTAAGAATAAACACATGCTTTTATTGATGCTACATGGTGAAAACACATCGTATTAGTGAGTGTAAGTTAGGCATAAAAAAACATTTACATGTTTCAAAAGACAAGCAGGGTTGTTCATTTCTTTTTTCCTCCAAATATTAAGCTATTTTAATGCCCAAATTTTGAAAAATGTATATTGCTTTCAATTTTGGCCATTTTCAGATAATAAATTGCTTGAAATAGGTAAAATTTTATATTGATTATTTTTTGGTTTGCTTGTAGCGAAAACTATACAATGAGCTGTTTGCCATGTGCACACCACGGGTATTACTACTGAGCCACTGGAAGCAAATCCAAGACTTTCAAGTCGCAAAGTTTATACATAATTATCTTAATTTTAACTACAGAATATTTTGATCATTAATTAAAAGCGATATCAAAAGTTTAAAATGTGGTCCAAAATGTCTTAATTTTATCATATTGTTTTAATCCTCGCCTGCAGTTCTTCGTTTTCGACTCATGCATAGATGGCTAAAACACCCAACAGTCTACTGTTACCGAGTTAGTCTGGTAAACTTCAAGTTAGATATTGTTAATGTAATAATGTTCAACACACTTGGAATAAAACTTGTGTGAATATGCACTTTTCTTCTGTGTTAGCCTCCCTCGTGTTACCACAATTTCCAACACCTCGTCCCTTCATACCAATAATTCCAAAAGTACGTCCCTTGTTACTACAACTTTCAATAGTACGTTCTTTGTTGCCACAACTTGCAAAATCTTGTCTCTTGTCACCAAAACTTCCAACAATACATTTATTTCTTGTTACTATAACTTACAACAGCGCGTCCAATATTTGTAAAAGAAACTTTAAAAAACGACCATCCATGAACTGGCGCCAAAGTTTTCAAATTGATTCGACAAAATTTTCATATCTTATCTGTTCTGGTAACACAACTAGTAATGAATACAGTCTCTTACAACTTCTCTCTAATTTTGATTTTTTTAACAGCGCCTAGGGCTGAAGAAAAGAATACCATTTGTCAAACAAAATACTCAAAAATATATCTGCGTTCCTTTATAAGGTAACTTTTATTGACATTTAATTTTATTACTGATAATTAAGTGGTGCGTAGTGTTGGTGAATATTTTGTTTACTACATCTCTTCCCACAATTTCACATGGGATGCCTATGCATGTGTTTCTCTAATTGCAAACTGATAAACTAGAGATAAAACAACTAAAAAAAGAAACTCAAAGACCACTTTGTAATACTGCTGTCTCATCTGGCAGTGAAGTTTGACCTTCCACTCTTATATAGCACGCATAACTTCAAATAACGGGGCGCGTTTCTGTAGCAACAGGCTACGAATCATTAAATCTTGGATTCACACACTAACAACAGGGCAAAAGTTGGTGGTGGATAGTGATGACTAGATGCCTTCCCTCTGGTCTTACATTGCTAAATTAGGGACGGCTAGCACAGATAGCCCTCGTGTAGCTTTGCGTGAAATTCTAAACAAACCAAACTTATTAAGGAACCAGTTAAATCAGACAACTCGGATTACGAGTCGAACGCTTTAACACGCTTGGCCATGCCGGGCCCACGTGCTTTGCTAAATGCTGTGACAGGCATAATACTTGTCGTGAAAGTTTTGTCGAACATTACAACTGAACGTCGATGTAGCTAAAAACAAAGGATGAGCGATAATGCTTCTATACATTAGCGTAGAAGCAGAATATATAAACATTAAAATGAAAAAAATTAAAGATTTTCTTTCCTTCATAACGTGAATTGTACTTAATTATATGTTGCACTAAAAGCAAAACACTTAAATGTTCTTAAAGAATAGATAGCTTAAAGAATTTAATATTGTCGCTAGTGTCATCTATCAATAGTATTCGAAACTCTAATCTTAAATAACAAAAAATATTCTTCAATAATTAACAAATTAATTAACAAATGTGCAAAAAATGGATGAGGTAAATTAAGCAAACTTCTTTAATTTCTTTTATAAATAAAACAGAAAGCATTTCAGTGTAAATTGCAATCTTTATATCAATAAAAATGTTTGATTATTATTTCGAAATACTTATTTTGAAATTGCAGATTTTTTATTTCAATTCTGAAATGACTATATTAACATAAGTATAATGCAAAATGTTAGTAGTATTGTATAAATATTAACAATTTATCACCATTTCTTTAAAATAAGCATGTTATTCTAAGAACTTATGAGCGATACTAAAAAACAATGTATAACAAATATATCAATAATTTTACATCTGCTATTTCCAATGCCGACGAGCCTTTTGATTGACACCAGGGCCAATCAGGCCGGATGTGACCTGACGTTGATAATTTACATTGTCATCTTTGATAACATACGTTGAATACATTTACTAGAAATGTACCTGTATTTAATTTCTTAATTTTAAGGTTTTATCGTAATATTTTATTCTTTTCCGAACTATTTCACAAGCTCACAAAATGCATTCTTAGAATCACAAATTATTACAACTGTTTACGAAATTTATTCTTGTACTTTTTATTAGCTCCCCAGGAGCACAGCGGCATGTCTGCGGACTTACAACACTAAACACCGGGTTTCGATACCCGTGGTGGGAAGAACACAGATAGCCAATTGTGCAGCTTTGTTCATAAATATAAACAAACAAGCAGCCTTTTTATCAGTTAATTATGTGCATATTTGTTCCACAGTATGTTTTGCGAATCCATAAATTGATTCTGGTAATTTCGAAGTAAAGTTTCTGTTAAGCATATATCACAGTAAGCATAAGAGTAGACAGTTAGCCTATCCTATAGTCTTAAACAATTATATGCGTACATTTATGTATGAGCATTTATATATAAGTGTGCATTCGAAGTTTTATTTCATTTATTCAAAGTTATTTCAACCTAATCTATTTGTCTTTTACCTTTAACAATTTTAATTTTATCTTCCTTTCCTTAAACTTTTTACTTCTCATCGTGTTATTTCCTAACACCCTAGATATTAACTCTTAAGTCCTCGCCGAGAGTTTCTCTTCCGGCGTAGATTTAGTTATAAAAGGTAAGCGTTTATCATCAGAAAAATCAGACACTTAAATTTTTGGTAAAAGGCCACATAAATCTTTGAAAATAACAATTGGAGAAGAGTATCTCATACAAACTGAAATTAAAGTTCGATATTAAATTCTTTAGTTCTTTAGTTAGTAGTCACATGTGGTGAAACCCTTCTTTTAAATAGGATTTATTCAAGAGGATGCAAAAAAGAAAAAAGCCCTCGTGCAACTTGCGTGAAGTTTGAAAAAGAAACTAAAATAATAGTTCATGAACGAGCTGTGTAAAAAAGTAGCCCAAACGTTTGCGATGGGTGGTGATGAGTAGCTGTTTTCCCTTTAGTCTTACGTTGCTAAATTAGGGACGGCTCTTTTTTTTCCTAAATATACGAGTACAAAAGCGTAATACCGCAAATGATTTCAGGTGGTGACGAAAGACCATTGGCCTCACTGAGGTTCCTACGTTACGTCATAATTTGCGTATATGTGTTAATCTGGTCTAACTAGAATTGTCATACATAAACTGTTATTCGGTGCCCATTCTGAGCTTGGAAAGAAAGTGCCCCTATCGCCTTTCCCTGAAGATACCCCTTTAAGAAAAGGATTTCAAATAAACTTTTGCTACTAATAAATTATCATATTTAGACAAAAGCCTCTCTGGCACAGTTTGTAGAAGACAAAATATGGATAGGAAATTTTTTCTTTTTTTTTATTACATATCTCTACTTTGAAAGTTCCAGAGAAATATAAGCAAAATAATTGTAAAAGGTGTTATCAATGTAAGTGACATTATATTTTTAATTAATAAACTATGCACAATAAAATAAAATATCTACATTTTTGTGCCCCGATGTCAAGAGTAAGTGTAAGGACTTACAATACTAAAATCAGGGAATCGATTTCCTGTGATGGAGAGAGTACATGTAGTGCATTGTGTAGGTTTGTACTAAGAAAACAACAACAAAGTTAGTTAATAAACAAAACAAAATGGTTATATTTGAATTTCTTTTTTAACTTGGCAGATCATCCGTAAACTTTAAATATAAAAATAATGATATGTTACTACTTAATTTGGGACTGTTCCTAAAATACTACCGGTTGTTGAATCTCCCTTCGTTTAATGAGTAGAGCTTTACGCTTAATAAAAACTGACTAAACTGTTGAATATTCTCAAGTTCAACTATACCGAGAAAGAAGCATACTAAAAGCAAACGACTTTTTTTTCTATGGAACACAGTTCTGGTGGTTCAATGTCTACAAAACAAGTAAAAATTAAAAGCAACGCAATCGCAATTGTTATGGTTGTAGTATTTTTCACTTCGAGGATTTCCCTTAGAGTAACAAAATCACAAATAAAGCAATAAAACAAAGTCAGGTGCATTTGTTGTGGCTGTATCGGGCTAACGAAAGAGAAAAGCAGTAAAATCTTAATGAGTTCTATTTCACCGATCAATTAATCCCTCTTCCTGTAAGGTGAACTATAATTACGTGAAACTACAAAATGAAAATAAACTCAAAGTTGAAATAATATTTAAAAACAAGAAATGCTAATATCTTAGATAAACTTAAATAACGTTAAATCTTACAAAAACCTCTACTAAAAAGTTAAATCTTACCAGTATTTCTAAGTATACTAAAAGCTTTGAATAAAGAAAAATATCAGCAAAAACTGTTTAAAGTGGTAATCCTTGATTTTACTACTAAAAATTCAAATGATAACATAAACCATATTTGCACATGAAACCTCTTTTGCACGTGGTCTTTCCTCTTGTGCTCAATCAAAAGAGCAGAGTAGCTCTGGGCATTACCTAATTCCCTAACAGATACGACAGTTTCGCTTTTCTGAACGTCACTTGCTATCTTCCATGCAAGGATCTTGATTAACTGTCAATTAGTGTGAAAAGGCCTGAATAGAACAAGCAGAAAAGAAAGGTGTGTTACTTAAATGGCCTTCCTCTTCCAAATTAAATTAAATTAAAACAAAAATACATATTAATTAAAAGGTAGGCGATAAGTGGCATCATCCTGTACCACATCTCCTACTCCTCCTAAATCAAGGCTAATTGAGCCTTCCCTAATTCTAAAACTACAAATACAATTTTAATTGCATGTCACTCATGGAATATAATAATTTATCGTCTATCCAACAAAATTACTTAAACAGTACTAGAAAGGAAAATGGTTATAAAGTTAACCTATCCTCTTAGAATAAGTCAATTTAATAGACTGGGCATTACAAAACCAGAAGAAGAAAAAGAATATCACACATAATACAAAAAACACAAGTATTTAAACAATGAAAATACATACAGTTTGTTTTATTTTGAGCTTTTAATAAAGCTACACAAGGGCTATCTGTATTAGTCTTCACTAATTTAGCAGTGATACAATGAAGGGGAGGCAACTAATCAACACTGCTTACTGATAATTCTTTGGCTACTCTTTTACTAATGAATAGCTGTATTGACCATTATATTTTAATGTCTTTATGGCTGAAAGGGCAAGCATGTTTGGTGACGGGAATATGAACTCACGACTTTTAGATTGTTGAATGCCTTAATGATCAGACTATGCCAGGCCTAACAATACAAATTAAAACACCCTTTAAGATAGAAAAGTTGTTGGTAAAATAAAATCCTTTCAAAAGCAGAATTTTAATTAAAACATAACGAATCCTTTTACATGAATAACATAGAAAAATTAAAACATAGTCTTTAACAGAGAAATGCAAAATGTCATAACAAAAGACCTCAGCGTGTTACAAAAATAAATATTTTAAAACCACAATTATCTACTACTGAATTAACACCTGCTATGCAAAAACATCCTCAGTAACAAAATATGACTTCAAAGCAATAAAGAACCTGATGAAACAAAACTATTCATAGATATAAAATGATCATTTAAAACCAAACAAAATGAACTGTCCTCATAAAATCTGGAGAACTATAGGCTAAAGCATAGCAAAACTTATACATGACTAACATATACAGACCAAAAACCTTTGTCTGTTTTAAGTTATGTAAAAGGTTACTTTAACATATTTGTTCGTTTTTAAATGCAAAAATCCTCAGTGAGCTATATGTGTTGTGCATACTACAGATACTGAAACTCAGTTTTTAGCGTAATAATCCTATAAACTTTCCGCTAAGCCACTGAAGGACATTCTAAGGGATGCAGTATATTTTGTTGCGTTTTATATAAAGAATGACCTTGTTTACAACTTTTAATAAACATTTTGTTTTCGGTGCCATTATGTAGAATATATTATAATTTTAAGTATTCTGTAAATCTACAGCATAAGCAGGTAAAGGTAAATCGTAAAAAGTATATATACAAATGATAGAACTTAACTTTAGCGCAAAAGATAAACATACATATATATACTAGACATGAAAAAATTAAATAAGTAAATATAAAAGTTGTTTAAAATTGAAATAATTATGTGCTCAGTTGGTGACCACAATATAATAAAGGAAACAGTCTGAACTAATTGCATAAACATAACAGATGTAAGTTCTTTGGCTTAATGTCTTCATAATAGATTTTCAAAAAATGAAAGTAAGCACTTGTAGAACTTAACAAGTTGTATTAGTATTGCTCATTGTGAGCCTCCATAACGTTTAGCTACTATATAAATTAAATGCGTCACTTTTTGTCTTCATTTCACTATCTCAGTAGAAAAGTATTTTCGTCCGAACATACTCTGATGATTCGATCATCTCATAGTAGAATAAACAAAATAAGTTGTCTCTTATAACTTAGGTTTCACTTCAAGACCCTTTATGTGGTCTGTAATGGTCCTAGCCCGGAGTTACAACATTGTAATCATATTTTTGGTAATGGTTTAAGACACTTCTTGTGGCACATCAGATCCATAGCTGGAAGTAGTTGAAGTATACTGTAGCATACTGCAAGTGTAAGTTGTAACAGTTGAAAAAACATTATCAGAAGTGCTAATAATTTTATTTTAAACAAAGAAAGTCGGGATTCGAAATTAGGGTCAAATAAACTCTTGTAGGTCAAAAAAATTGGTCAAAAGCGTGGGATAAGGCTGTAACAGGACTGGTTATACTAGCTCTCTAATCTAAAGTTTCTCAAGTGCAAAACTGTTTAAACAATTAGTGGTCAAGGTCAAAGTCTACAGGTTTACATATCCGCATAATTGACCAAAATATATATTATGATCCCCACAATCCACATAAGAGACCATAACGGATCAAACAACTCAGGTACTAACCAATTCGTTTTCCAGCCACGAAAGATCCTTGTCATCAGCATTTGCTTCATTCAGTCACGAGTTAAGCACCAATAAGAATAGCTACACCCACACCAAAGTTGTTACTTCTTGTATCTAACAGTTCTACACAGTTTGTATTTTCATACACTATACCTAGGGTTTTGCAAAAAAAATTTAAAATTTTTATCTAGAAAACTGGATGCTTTTGGAATATTTAAATCTATATTATTAAAAATATTCCATTACAATAAAATAAAACGTTGTGCACATCAAATTTGTGTTTGCTATTTCAATTAGATTGTTTATGACTTTTAATTCCGTGTTTAATTTCACTTTGCTCACTGACACAGTTTGCCCAATTGAAATGCTGCTGGCTAACACTCACTAAACAAAGTTTAAAGTGTTTTCCTGTAATTGTGACATGAATATTCCCATTACTGTTATATCTTTTCAACAACTTCGCTACCTGCGAAATGTTTTATTGTGTATCAAAACTGATACACCCTCACACAAGCATTAACGAAAATAACAGTTGTGCTCTTTCTTCAAATAATGCTTTACAAACTGGTATTCACATTTAACTTCACAACCCTAAGTAACATTTGATTAAGTTGCGATAATCTTATTCAAAGGTTGTTCTATGGTCATGTTTTAGTGGCTGGTTGATTTGATACTGAACAACACCAATGACTTTGTATAATGTTTCATATATGTATGCCACACGTCACATAAACATAATCATAAACGCATATTCCCATACACGCAAGTTTCCAATTTCTACACATCGTCATTCACTAGTAACCTTGGACAAAATGCTAATGGCTTATGCACCATTACCTCAGTATCCAACTCAAGCTATGCATCAACAGTTACAGTTTAGAAATATGCCTTTCCTTGAAAGGACGAAACTCACTTTAACTTCAAAATCATAATAAAATAGACAATTACTGGCAAAATTTAGCGGAACTAGAGTATTCAGCCAAACTTCCTGTTGCCAGAATTTATATTCGTTCTGTCACTACCTTTTACATCAATAATTACTTTAACCAGCTTTGACTAAATACAGTTGTCCGTAATGAATGTCCCTTCATTGTCTGGAATGATCTCTAACCATGGAACATTAGGTAAACTGTATTGCCAGTGAGATAAGACTTGTACAATTAAAAGGCACCCGATTCATCCTCTATATTGGTGTAGAACATTATCCTTACACAGTTATATTATGTGTGGTAGTTTCCTCGAGGATCCTGCAATCAGTTTGAGAGAACTAATACTGTTTGGATAACGATTTGTAATTTTCACGAAGTGATGGACTTAATGTTTGCAAGAAATATTACCCAAGAACTCGAAAGGCAACCAATGATTATTCTAGCTTGTTATAGTCAAGTGGTAAGTATACAATTTTGTGCATACTTCGTATGTTATACAACCATCCTACTGCTTAAAAAGCAAGAAATGCCACATCCTATTAATCAGTAATGTTTCAAGTATATGATTCCCCACCGGCACAGTGGTGTGTCTGCAATCCTATACCACTAGAAACCGGATATCAATACCTGTGGTGGGCAGAGCACAGATAGACCTTTGTGTTACTTTGTCCTTAATAACAAACAAACAATTACATTATCACCCTAGTTGTGTTAAACGATTACTCATAACAAAATATCACTCACATATGTTCTCAGAATAGCACTTACTAACTCAGAAAGCCGGTTTATTATCTGAAAAAAGCAGTCGAGAAGTCACTGTTGGCATCTTGACCAACCATCGTATGTGTGAAGCTGTTCTTCTTTATTTGTGACTTAATTTAAACAAGATCAGGATCGTGTAAATCCAGCATCAAGCATACCGCTAATAGGATGTAACAATGATGAAAATTAAGTTACAAAATCTTACCAAAATATCTCAATCTAAAAAGTATTGAATAGAATAAAATTCATGGAAATTGACAAAGAAGAGTCTGGTTTTTAAAACTGGAAAATTAGGAAATACAATAACAACTTAAACCTTCTGTTTCAAACAAGTATACCAATCTCCTGAACTGACACTGTAAATGGGAAAGTTTCTTATAATGTGAAGATTTACAACAACGTTTCTGAACTGATAATGGCAGAGGGAGAGAGCTTCTTATGTTCTGTGAAGGTACAATGATGCTCTTGAAGTGATGCTTTTAGTGAAAGGGTTTCTTCTGTTAGGTAGAGATATAACAACATTTCTGAAAACTGAAATTGAACTTCTTTCTAAGAACGTGTAAGTTAAAACAAATAATACTATGTAATAATATGTCAACAACTAAGTGGTTACCATATCCAGTGCTGATTACACGTCTCACTTCGTATGAAGTTTCTTCCAGCCAGTGGGATATGACAGACAAAGCAGTGGTGTAAGTGATAATCATAAATTTAGTAGTAATTATACTAGGAATGGGCCAGGCGTGCAATATATGCAATACATATGAAAATCTCAAACATGCTGCAAACAGCATGTAAACAGAACTTTATAGTACTTTACATATAAACCAACTGCAGAGCAACAAGCCACCAAACCACTTGAGAAAGTCAAAAAGAGTAAAAACAAAACTACAAATTTGTATATCTGACTGATGAATGTTGTTGCAAAGGCATATCTTTATTCTGACCTCAACTTATGCAAATATAAATGCACATGACACTACCTTGGCTAAACATTTTTCTTTAATTTTGCTTATAACCTTGGTAATAACAGATAATAACATAATCATTTTGCAGCATTACTGACGAGCTAACAATACACCAGTTGTCACATTCTATGATTATGAGCACTCTCTGTAAGTTATGAAGTAATAACCCGCCATCATATTACGTGTGGTTACATAATTACTTAAGTGCATACTCTAAGTGATCATCCTGCAGATGTATCTACTAAATAAAAAACGTTGGCTTCGTAGATTATTTAGATCTGGGTTCTAACTATGATCTAACCTTTGAGAGCGAAGGTTTCAGTTATATACATCTGACTCGAGGGTTCTGTGCTGGACAAAGCTATTCTATCACAGAAGTCAGTGCCTGAGATATGTCAGTCTCATGTATGAGACACATGCTACCACTGCCGAAGTCTGACGCGGCCTTACTCGAGCGCTATAGACTAAAAATAAGAACGATAAGTTGTATTACTTACCTTTGCATTGTTTTCGAAATAAATATAACCCATTGACATCTAATATTGTACTTAAAACAATGCTATTTTTTAAATTAGGTTAGAAACACTAATGGTCAATATACGAAACAAGCTTTAGCTATTAATCCAGCCAAAGAAAGCTCTTTCCACCTGGCTAAATGGAAGAAAAATTGTAGCAAAATTATCAGCAAAAGATAGAAAATGTTGAGAGATAGCTCTAAAAGAAGCTAAGGAAAAGATTGGCCTAGTACCCCGTCACTCTTAAGACTTAGCACCAAGAAAATCTATGAGACAAGTATAAAAGATTTTTTTTAAAATTAGGAAGTAGGAATCAAAAAGTAAGTAAATAAAGTAGGAATGGGCAGAATAACATTACAACACTTGGTGGGTTTTGACACAACCTCAAAGTGGGTATTGACATCATTTCGCCCATTCAATTTAGTTTGAATTTTTATCTAATTATAGACTTCAATTGCGTTTTATAAGTAGCTAATCCTTTCTAAATAATTAACAAATTTTAAAATGGCAAAAAATCAGTGGTTTTAATACCATTATTTTGGTCCTTCCCTTGCCAGTTAGATAGTTATAATATCTTCCATGAGCAAAACATGAATGTTTGAACTTTCTGTCTCACTTCCGACATTAAACACCACCTTTATGATGTCATACATTTTGTTAGGGTTAAGTAATTTGACTACATATATCTATCTATATTTGATTGCTGAAACAAAGTTTACAACAGAAAAATGTATCTATATACACGCTCTATTTGGCTTCAACAACCATGAGTAGAAATGGTTAAGCGAAACGATGGCCACACCTATTTTGAAGTTTTACCGTGTCAAAAATCACTAATTATTGCAATGTTTTCTCGTTCATTCTCACCTTGTTTCCTTACATTTTTAATACTCCGATTCCTAATTCTTTATTTACAGTTTTATATCAGTTACTTGAGCAACAAGCTAAGGGGTGAAATAGGTTAAATGAAATGTAAATATTATTAATTTTAAGTCATTTACAAATTTACACAAGGGATTCATGGCACAATATTTATTTATTTACTTTTAATGCAATTAGTTATTAATATTATTATTTTTACTTGAATTAACTTCATTATAATTCAGAAAACTGACGCCCCGCCAATCTAATGGAAGAGCTTCGTCTATACTGTAGGGAAAAAAACAATACTGTCGAACTAGAATTGTCAGTAGGAGAATTTTTGTTGAAATATTTGTTTTTTCTTATTACCTTCTATTATATATTATGAAATGTGAAGGCAGCAATTAACAAATAAACATTGTTCGTCCCTTATCACAGTGTGGCTCATAAAAGTTATATGAATGATTTTAATGTCGTATTCAAAAGCAGAAAAAAAATTATTTAGTTTCAAAAGTTGATCCAACGTTCTGGATATTTACTTACTGCTTATGTACAGACAAAAACTATTTTTTATTTCTGTATATGTAACGTATATAACAAATCATGAAAACCTGCTGAATATCTGACCAAACAACTTGAAATGATGAGTTAATACTGTGTTATATATATATTTTATGTTATAATTATTTTCGAAAATTACAAAAATACACTGACAGTAAAACATCTTTCAAGTAAAATAATTTAGATAAATATAATTACTGTGAAAAACAACATAAACAATAAGTTACTATAATTTTAATGTTCTGTCATCAACATCACATGTAAGAAAGACTTTCTTCATCTGCAGTTGATTTCTTCATATAGCAATCTTTAAACGTTTTACTAAAGTCACGGCGCTTAACTTTAATCCTTTCCAGTATACAATGGAGTGTAGACATTGCTCTTAGCCCTACAAGCTAACGAAAAATTGATATTAATTAATATTTCATGACTATATCCAAATACGATTATATAAGTAATAAATAAGAGAAAGATAGTGTTTAAAATTTGATTTTCTTTCTTAATATACTTGCAATGAAAACTCTGAACTATTACATTTAATTCATTTATCGTTGAGAAATTAAGTATTTGATGTAGCAAATGTGATGAAATATTTCATTTTATAAGAAAGATTTATGAGCATTTCAAATGTTTTTATGGTAACCAACTTAGTATGTTGCGGTGTGTGTGTCTGTGTTTAGTCACATCATTCTTAAATTCTCGAAATAGAAGAAATCATAAAAGTCAAACTGCATTTATCCAGATATAATGGTTCGACTACTGTCTACCCATTACAATTGTAGTGACAGAGTTGCAAAAGAGCCATGAGGGTGTGGGTACCGTAAAACCTTATAAGTGTAGTGAGTGTTGGTATAATAAGCCTTAAGTAAAAGCGAAGTGTTAAATCACGTAGTCTAAAGCCAAGTGCGTAAAATTTATCGTGAAAGTGAAAAAAAATCAATTCAATGTTAAACTTAAATCGTTTCTGAATTAAGCTATTTGATATTATATCCCATTTTAAATAAAAAACAAACTTGTTTAATCAACAGAGATGTTAAATTAAAACATCAACTAATATTCTTCCAGTTTTGTTCTCTATACATTAACTTTTATAGTTTCAGTACATAGACTAACAACTATATTAGGTTATACTTTTGTTGTTAAGCAACATCACACAAATGCCATTGTTGGAAGGTAGTATTACTAAAATGAACTGACTTTTCTATATGTTTCTATATGTTAGAACTTTTTATTTATATATTATAATTATTCCATGAATATGCCACAAATTCATTTTATGAACGATCTTAAGTTTGACTGATTTAAAGAAGAATTTACCGACGTTAATATTCCTCGACTACACTTTTCTACTTGTTTATTGGTCAAGCTTGATTTCACAGAATTTCATTTTTTCAGTTTACTATGAACTGTGCCGTAGGTTAGGGTATACTCTGAGTTGTAGTACCTGCATATACAAAGTTTCATCGAATTGCGTGAGTTACACGAGTCCAATTACACTTTTTCCTGTAATGTTTCCTGTTTTCATTGCCCGTTGTCATTTCAGTTGAATTTAATCGCTAACATAGGCTTAACTAGCTCCTACAGGCAGCAAAATTGCAAGTGCTTATTGAAGGATTCAAATTTGGTAGGCTTTGGTTCCCGTTATTTTTGGCGGTCTTTAATACGAATCAAATATAATATCTTATGACAAACGTAATTAATTAGTCATACTTCACCAGGTTCGAAAAGGCCTTCACAACATAACAATTATTGTTCCACTAAATGGTTTATATCAGTGGTGCACAAAGTCCGGCCAGTGGGCCAAAGTCTGCCCGCGACGAGTCGCCGAGTGACCCGCGATGTCCAACGGGAAAGTCAAACATAGAGAGTTCGCGCCTGCGCGAAGATCAAGCGCTATAGAAAAATATGCATTAGATTAGATACTGGATGGTTACATATTTGTGTCGAGCAATAAAGAAAATTTAATAAACAAATCTCGTTAATACATAGGAATTTAATCATTAAGGCAATGACGTAATGTTTCCGTAATTACGAAATCTCACGCGTTCCAATTGTTCTTCGTGATTTACTTACGAGCCCTTTTTTTGATATTATTTCGTAATAAAAATGGCAGCTAATCGTAAAAGAAAAGTTGACGACGAAAACCGGCAGTTTCATGATGATTGGAGTGTGTAATACTGTTTTGTTCAACAACAGAAGAACGTGATTTGTCTGCTGTGTCATACGACAGTAGCAGTGGCAAAGGTATCCAATATAAAGCGTCATTATGAGTCGAAACATAAAGATTTTCACAACGTTGTCGGTGATGAACGAACAGCTCGGATTGAATCTCTGCGGCGGTCCCTGAATCACCAGCAGAACGTTTTCTCAAAGCAGTCAGCAGATTTAGGTGCAGAATGTGAGGTAGTTGCGATGTTTCGTTGATGATAGCGAAGTCTGGCCGACTGTTCACAGATGGTGATTTTGTCAAGCAATGTGTAATTACTGCATCAGAAAAGTTGTGTCCGGAAGCAGTTCGCAAGCTACAGACGGTGGATTTGAATCGTATGATAGTTCAATGAAGAATTTCACACCTCTCAGCAGACGTAACAAGGCAGTTTACAAATAAAGCAGCTAACTTTGTCTACTTCTCTTTGGCAGCAGACGAGTCGACTGACATCAGTTCAACAGCACAGCTACTAGTTTTTGTTCGTGGTGTGTCGTCATCGTTTGATATCACAGAGGCACTAATCGGCATGGGTTCCATGAAAGGTCAGACAACTGGGTCTGCTCTATTCAATGAGACAGTACGATTGTGTAGTAGTGTTTCATTGGATTTCACTAAACTGGTAAGTGTGACAACTGATGGAGCACCAGCCATGACCGGAGAAAGTAGCGGGCTGGTAGCACTGTTGATGAAGCATCCAGGAAAGCAGAACAGACAGTTGGTGAAGTTACACCAACAGAATATGTGCAGTAAAGAACTTGGTTTTCAGGCACTGATGTGATTAGTGACGAAAACCATTAATTTCATCAAATCACGAGGGCTCAATCACCGTCAGTTTCGAAGTCTTCTTGAAGAAATTGATTCAGACTATGGTGACCTTGTGTATCAATGTAAAGTACGCTGGTTGAGTCGAGAGAAGATGCTCAAAAGATTCTGAAAGTTGATTGATGAGGTAATAGAATTCTTCAGAAGCAAGAACAAAGACAAAAATGAGTTCCATGACTTACCCAGTATGGCAAGCTGATTTGACCTTTCTGGTCGACATGACACAACACTTGAATGATCTGAATTTGAAGTTGCAAGGCAAAAATCAGCTTGTCTGTCAGCTTGCAAATTACGTCTCAGCTTTCAGGACAAAGTTGCAGTTGTTCCGGCAGCAAGCAGCATCAGGCAACTTCGTGCACTTTCCCACTTTTCAGTCACAGCTACAGAAGAATCAGAACATTGACACACAAGTTTATGTTGTTAAGCTAGATACCTTGATTCAATCCTTCAACTCTCGGTTTCATGACTTGGACCAATGCAGATTGTCGATGAAAGTTTTTTGCTGATCCGTTCAGTGTGTCAGTGGATGACTTGTCAGCAGAATTTCAGCTCGAACTTACTGATCTCAAGGCATCTGATGAACTGCGTGCTATTTACCAAGAAAACACTTTGCTTGACTTCTACAAAACGTCGCCTGATACATTTGCTAATCTGAAAGAGAACGCACTTGTCCACACCAGCATGTTTGGCAGCACGTACTGCTGCGAACAGGCTTTCTCGCATATAAAACTGAACAAAAAACAACACTCGCAATCAGCTGACTGATGATCATTTGGAAGCCGTCTTGCGTCTTTCAACGTCAAACATCAAGCCGGACATTTCTAAGCTCGTAAATGACATGCAGCACCATCCATTGCACTGAAATTGTGACAGTTGACGTATCATAACATTTCTTAGAATACAGTGCAAACTCTTTGATGTAATCGTTATTTGTGTGTTCTTAAATGTGATGTCCATCCTGTGTGAAACAAATATGGGACGATTTTAATATTCACTTATTTGTGGCCCCCAACGGTTACGAGAAGTCTGTTTGTGGCTCCTGACTCAAAAAGCTTGTGCACCACTGGTTCATATAATTACTTTGCCCACCTTACTGTGTTTGTTGTGTCCCAGACGACCTGATGGTTAAGTGGGGAAAATATTATTACAATACTTTCTTCACCTTGAATTCCTTAAGAACTTACGATTGCTGTGTTAAAGAGCTTATTAGTTCGTTTGTCTGTTACTTCATTTTTTTAAACGTTGAGTTTGTGTTTCAAGGAAGTAACATAAAGTTAAATCTTGGATTTATGATAAAAATAATTAATCGTATAACACTGTTGAAAGCTGTTATTTTCGAAATTACATTATTGTATTGTTGTTTCAACAGAGGGTTTATTTACTTCGAATGATAAGCATGACGTAATAAATGACTGGAACATTCTTCATGAGTTTCAGAAAAACTTAAGCCAATATAAAACATGGGTAAGGCTAGAGAAGGATTTACTGATTTATGTGTCTGGTATAGTTGAAAAATGTTTAGTGGGTTTGTTAGTCAGTTCGTACGTTAACACACCGTTATGTTTATTGAGTGTATGTTTCACTGAAGTAATTGAAATACGGAAAAGTATCAGTTGTTCGACATCAGATAGCAAGTGAGCGTAGTTACTATAATAGCTTCTACTGTAAACTTAAGCCTATCAGCGAACAATAGAGCTAGTAGTCGAAAAAATAAAAGAATTTCGTTATCATTAAGCATAGTGGACTTGGTATCCTCTTAAAACTGAATAAAATGAAAGAACCCGTCTAACAGGCTCGGCATGGCCATGTGATTGAGGCACTCGACTCGTAATCCGAGGGTCGTGGGTTCGAATCTCCGCCACACCGAACATTTTCGCCCTTTCAGTCGTGTGGGCGTCATAATGTTACGGTCAATCCCACTATCCTTGGTAAAAGAGTAGCCCAAGAGTTGGCGGTGGGTGTTGATGTTTAGCTGCATTCTCTCTCGTCTTACACTGCTAGATTAGGGACAGCTAGTGCAGCTAGCCCTCGCGTAGCTTTGCGCAAAATTCAAAATAAACAAACCTGTCCAACAATGAAAACTGCTACAATAATACAAACTGATTTTCAATACACATTGTTTATTATAGACTGTTATTGGTGAATGGTTTTGAAAATATAGGTTTGTAAGATTTGGTAACCCTAGGAATAATGCTTAAAACCATTACAAATAATTTATAGATACTCTTACATTCAAAACAGAACCTTCTTTCACATCAAGGTTTGCATGGTCTGGCTTTATTTTAGTTTGTGAACAAAAGGTGGCGACACCATGATCCAGATCAATATCTGTAGTGTCGATCGAAGATCTAGGCCAAGTCGCTTCCTTCCTTAAACAAGCTACCATAGCTTTGGACCACTGTAAATAACAATAGTAGTAGTAATGGAGCTTGTTTTTATTAGAGATAATTTCTAATAAAAGCTACTGAATGTTAAATGTTTCCAAAATTTTACTGGTTCACTTGTGCTATTTATTACCGGCCCGGCATGGCCAAGCGTGTTAAGGCGTGCGACTTGTAATCTGAGGGCCACGGGTTCGCATCCCCTTCGCGCCAAACATGCTCGCCCTTTCAGCCGTTGGGGCGTTGTAATGTGACGGTCAATCGCACTATTCGTTGGTAAAAGAGTAGCCCAAGGGTTGGCGGTGGTTGATGAGGACTAGCTGCCTTCCCTCTAGTCTTACACTACTAAATTAGGGACGGCTAGCACAGATAGCCCTTGTGAAGCTTTGCGCGAAATTCAAAACAAACAAACTAATTATTATCTGATGAGATTAACGACTTTATTATGAATTGATAACTAGCATTTTCATAAGCCAAAAACTTAAAATATGTTTAGCATTTTACTTTAGGTTTTCAATATTAATATTCGAGCTAACATGGCCATCATGTTTCACTAGTTTGATTTTTATTACAAGTAAACCGAGGTGACAAACTTTCAAATGTTAGTGATGATGGTGGTAATTCAGGGGACCCCTTTTGTATTCAAAGAGCTTTAGAGCGTATTTTGTCTTCAAGCAACTGCAGAACAAAAAGATAGAACAGACATTCTAAGCCTAAAAACAAAATTACACCTTTTTTGAGATATACTCCAGATATAATTCTATTAAATAAAGATAACTTGAGATGGTTTTCCAGGAAACAAACTAATGATTTAATTTTTGTATATTTTAAAATGTTACTCATAATATCAAATCTGTGTGAAAAACTTGCGAAGGGCATTCTATCACTCGCTTATGGAGCTGTTGCTTTCGTCATCATAATTCTTCTACTTACACATAGGAGTAGTTGTGTGTGTCATCATTCTACCAGCTACTCATAGGAGTAGTTGTTTGTCATCATCATCTACCGTTTAATCATAAAAGCAGTTGTATATTTGTCATAATTCTACCAGTTACTCATACTAGCAGTTGCACAGTTGTCATCTAATAAAAAAAACTTCAATTGTTTTCATTTGTTTCTCTTTGTTATGCTAGTACTTAAGTGTTAATTCATGTTACTAACATGACAAAAGAAAAATTAATCTGCTGACCGAAGTATTTCGATAACCTTTGATGAAATAACTGTGTTAACAAAAATTATAATGAGGCTGATTTATCAACATACAATTCAATACAAATCAAAAAGTGACATTTGGTAAGCTTGAAGACCAGATGTATGATTTATACAAGGATTCACTTGGCTTTTGATGATGAAACCATATCACGAATGCCTTCGAATTTCACGAGACAGAAGGTGATCGAGTACAGATCGTATTAAAAATACCGAACATAATTATGTTACATTAAAAAGGCTTTCTCTTTACAATATTGTGCCCTCATAAGATCATATTGGGTATGGCTTAGCTTAGAAACTTGTAGCTGATATTTTAGATAAAACACTTACGTTTTTTTCTGTTTTTTTAGCGATAACTGGACACGAACCATTTCAACTTCACTGTTCAAAATATGAATCACTAGGCCTAGCTCAAAACTGAAAGACATGATAAACAGCAGAACTTAGTTGTAGGGCACACTTTATGACGTACATGGCTATCTGTGTGAAATGTTTCTGTGAGTATCAAATTAACCATTTTCATTATATATTTTTCATATCTAACTAAAAGAGTTTTTGAATATAGTATGCTACTATCGCTAGGTATTAATAACAGATCATTTTGTGACGCTTTAAATTTTCTAGACAAGTTAAAATAAAATTAAAGCATTAGTACTATATATACACACACACACAACAGTGAATTTGTTTTGCAATAGACAGTAATTACTATTAATGTTTTAGTCTGTCTATTGTGAGATGTTAAGTAAATGTATTTAACGTAAATACGTCTGTAGTTAACGAACAAGGACATTTCTCCATAAAAAGCAACATTTTTTCAGCAATTAAGTTTTTTACTTTGTATCATTGAGAAACCAATGTCACCTTGATAAGTTTTGATGTTGATAAAAAAATCATGATTTTTTTACATGCGAAGTAATTCATTGATGGGAACTAGGTTTGGTTGATGATAAGCGAAAAGTCAAACGATGGGCTATCTGTGTTGTGTTTACCACACGTATCGAATCCCCGTTTTCAGGGTTGTAATAAGCCTTCATATTTACCATTGAGACACTGAAGTCAGGTTGTACTTGACATTTTACTTTCAAGCCAGCAGCAGTCGTTTAAAAGAATTATTGGAAAGCGATTGTGACAAAAAACATTTTAACTTTCTTAAATACCATTCGATCTGATTTGTGTCCTAAGCACTCCAAAAGTGTTTTTATTTCTTGTTTAGTGTAAACTTTTTAACTTTCTTGCATACCTTTTGATCTGACTTATGATCTAAGCATTCCAAGAGTGTTTTTCTTTCTTCCTTAGTGTCATCTAGGATAATAAATATACAGTTGTAATTTTTCTCATATTAAAAAAAAATTGTTAAGCATTAATCATATATTAGCCTCAAGAACGATACGATACACATTCATAGAGGGAAAAGCGTTACTTTCATAATAATTCATGCAGAAAACTGCCAAATAAAACAGTTTTGCTTTAATTTGTTGAATCGGTAAAGCCTTTTTCGTCTCAATGTAATGAAAAGTGGTCTCTCGTTTAATTAAAAAACAAAAAAAGCCTAATCATAAAAATAAATGTCATCGGGTAAAGCAAAGACAACTTGACGAATGTCATAGATTAAATAAATGTTCAACATCCAGAGAGATAAACACATTCTGTGAATGTATAATGTTTGTTTGTACCTGAAGAAAAAGGTTCTTTCTACATGTAATAAAAAATAAATATCTGTTAAATCAGATATCTAAGTCCTAAACGTGCGTGTGTTTTTCTCATAGCAAAGTCACATCGCACCATCTGCTGTATCCACCGAGAAGAATCGAACCCCCGGATTTTAGCGTTGTAAATCCGTAGACGTACCGTTGTCCCAGCAGTAGACGAGTTTTAATAACCGTAACTTAAAGCTTAATAAAAATATTAAAAAGTGTACAGATGACAAAGCCTGTGTTAGAAATCAATCAAGAAGTGGATGCATGAAAGAAAAATATGCAAAGTGATCAAATATTGAAGAAAACACGGACATCCACAGTAAAACAATTAAATTCACTAAAATACGGGGTATTCTCACCTTCTAACTATTACATAAGTATGCTAATATATAAAAAGTACTATTTTAAAATATTATTAACGCCAAATAAAAGTACATCAAAGATACAGGAATGTTACTTACTAATAAGAGTATGTGATATATGATAAACTGTACGAAAATATATAACTTATAGCTACTGAAATTAATTATAAAGTGTGAAAACAAACTGATAAATAATGACGTGGATGCCTTACAACAAAGATTCAACAAAACAGCTAGAACTAAAGTTAATTCTCGTGTTCATGCAG
Organism: Tachypleus tridentatus; assembly: GCF_004210375.1. Classification (NCBI taxonomy): domain Eukaryota; kingdom Metazoa; phylum Arthropoda; class Merostomata; order Xiphosura; family Limulidae; genus Tachypleus; species Tachypleus tridentatus. The sequence goes on from NC_134825.1 coordinate 125,640,678, forward strand.
TAGCTCTTCATTAAAAAAACAATATTAGAATTAAACATTATATAAGAGTTAGTATGTCACTGTCAAACTAGCAAAACGGAAGAATTCAACCAACTGATAAAAACTGGTAAAGGCACACCATACTGATCTACCGTCAATATATAGTTGGCGTTTCATTACCTCTAAATAACTCTGATAAGAGTTCCAAAAATATTACATCCAGTTTCTCCATTAAACGATCTCCAACAAAACTGCCTCAATCAATGAAAAATGCTAAAACGTCAGTAAATACTATATCTAATCAGAAATACCTTAGGTGTGAAAAAAAGATGCGACCAATAAAAGGATTCACTGTGCAACTTAAAGGAATGAAATCAATATTCACGGCCAAACTGGTAGCTACGCTTATATCGTTGAAAAGAATTTTACCACATACATGTATATTTATTCATTGTTAGCTAGGCCACGTTTTTTGTTCAACTTTGAGACATTATGATGGGTAAAGTAAAATACACAGTCCTGTTAACTTCAACAAACACCTCAATTAGAAGGTTCAACAACATCATCATCATACTGTAACGGAACTATCGCTTTTATGATACTGGAAAAAGTATTTTTTTATTACACGATGTGCAACCCCCAGCTATGTTAAATTTATATCCTGTGTGCATGTATATTGCAACTGATGTCACGATTTTCTCGTTTTCCGTCATGGAGAAGCTCATTTTTCTCTACCATCAGGATCCAGATATGAAGTAATGAATACGTCAAACACGGATCTAATGCACTGGCACCACACCACGGGTAATCAGCTAGTACTTATAACGCATTTTACGAGAAAAATGTCCTCCCAGTGTAACAATTGTAACTATAGACAACGCTGCAACCAGAGGATCAGCTTTATGCGGTGGGCACAGCAGATAGCTCACTGTGACTTTTCTCTGAAATAAACGTATACAAACCAGGAAATACCTAATAAATGAAAAACAATTACATATTTGTTTGGTTTTTCTACCGCATCATAATTCTTAACTACTTAGTAAAATCAATTACTTATATTAGTTTAGAATATTTCACGTTTTTTTTAAATTTCACATTAAATTTTATTTCATATACTTTTTTACTATGGCTTGCGTACCTGAAAATTCAAAGTTTGATCACTTTTATTTGATCTTTTAAAGAACCTGGGATTGTGTAAAATGATATAAAGGTATGTTGATAAAAAGAAATGCTGGCATACCACAAAGAATATAAATCATGTCAATCGCACTGTTCAGCTGGGCTTCCACTAAATCAGATATCAACACCATAACTAGTGTAGTAAGTAGAAAGCTTTTGATAACCTAAAAAAGTAAAAAGAGTAAAAATAAAAACCAAAGATTATGTTTCGTAATCTTGGCAGGTTTCCCTTAGTTTCTTTTACATAAATACAAGGTATATACAGATTTACAAACTATAACTGATGCAATATACAAGGTATTCCAAAAATATGTATGCACACTTTGAATGACAAATACTCACTCAAACTTTCTTTTTTTACAGGTGCAACTGATCTGAAGTAATGGCAGAAGCAAGACTAAGCTTTGAGAAAAGGAAATTTATCTTAAAGTGTTACTGGAAGTGCGAGAACGTAGCTGAGTACAAAGACGGTTTAGAAGGGAGTTTGAAACAGATCCACCAATGTGACTCACCATTACTCGCATCAGAGATAAGTTTGACACAAATGGAACTGTTAAAGATGTCCATAAAGGGCGTTCTGGAAGACCGCAGTCGTCCAGCAGTCCCACACGAAAAGCAGAACTGATCTCCAAGAAAATCTGTTCGGCAAACAGCCCGTGATAGAGGAATCTCAAAATCGAGCATCCATTGGAAAAGTTTTATTCCGGCATTAGTCCACGCCCTCAATGAAGATGATCCTGACCAGAGAGTTGAATTTTGTGAGTGGTATCTGGTAAAATTTGCAGAAAATGCACAGTTTCCAAACAAGATTGTCTAGAGCGATGAGGATACATTTAATTTAAATGGCTCAGTTAATTGCACCTACTGGGCACCTCAAAACCTGCATGTTACAGGTGAACACCATGTAAGCTTACCAAGGGTTACAGTGTGGTGTGGATTATCAGAGTTGGGCATAATTGGACCATTCTTTTTCAAAACCACAGTCACTGGTCTCGTTTATCTGAACTTGCTGCAAAAATCTGTCGTGCCACGCATTCAAGAGCAATTTGTAGATGAAGAGTTTTATTTCCAGCAAGATGGGGAACCTCCCTACTACCATCGTAATGTGAGGTCATATCTCGACGAAAATTTGCCGAACAGATGGATTGGGCGAAGAGGTAACACTGAATTTCCACCACGTTCACTATACCTCACACCTCTGGACTTTTTTTTATAGGGATACGTCAAAGATAAGGTTTATAGCACAAAACTTGCAAAAATCAATGAGATGAGAGCAACTGAAAGAAAATGCATCCAAATAGCAAATGAAATGATTCGTAAAGTTTGCAATTCCATCTGTCCGCGTTATCAGCAGTGCCTGGATCAGAACGGTCATCAGTTCGAACACCTGCAATAATTCAAAAGATTCTACACTTGTCTTCTTAAACTTGGATTATAAAACCTAGATATATCTTAATAAACATTGTATTTACAATCGTTCAAAACGTGTACATACTTTTTTTGGACACCCTGTATATATATATGTATATATCATAGTTTCTTATTAACATGTTTCCCATAAACACAAAGTTTGCGTTCTCAAAAAAAATATTATTACTTTTTTCTTTTTGACAGGCTGAGAGTGACTTATTAAACCGTATGATTTGTTCTTTCTAAACTTTTGATTGAATACGAACACTTTAGCAATGCTAACGTTATTTTCTACAGTTCGAGTATTACCAACTGATTTTTTTTTAGATATGAAAGCTGATGTGATTTAAGGAAATTCCGAAACATCCGTATTAAAGATGTTTTTTTGCTATTACCGTGATTTTAATATTTATCATAAAAGTTATTTTTCCACCTGATGAAACAGTTGCAAATGTTAATTATAATTATTCGTTAACTAAAATATAATATAAATCACAGGTGTCACTCTGTATGATTTCTAAATTGAAACAAAATTATCACGCAATATTTCTTACTACAGACAACAATTTACTTGATGACGATTACATGGGTGGTCGAAATGTTGGTATAAAGTTATAAATTGAAATAGTTTACTCAAAAGGTCGTGTCTCTAGACTGTCCCCCGCTAATACAGCGGTAAGTCTACGGATTTACAACGCTAAAATTAGGGGTTCGATTCCCCTCGGTGTACTCAGCAGATAGCCCAATGTGGCTTTGGTATATAAAAACACACACAGTCTCAAGACTTTCATTTAAAGTTGGACAACATTAACTGTATGATATACGTGAAGAGAAAATTTAATGGGGCGATTTTATAAATTTCAGCTAGTTAAATAATCACAAGTATTTTTAACAGAAAATATAAATATCAATAATATATCAAATTGATTCGCTGTGTCTGCATTATAAGCAATTACATTTTTACTACTACTACTAGTTTTGGTGACAGTCAATAAACACGTTTCACTGAGATTGAAAACCGCCAAAACTTTTAAATCTCAACGTCGATAAAGTAGGAAGTAGGGATCAATGTAGGATGGTGAATATCAAAGCTGAGTATCAGATTTATTTTATGTAATAAGCCCTTATGGAGTAAGTTCAATTTCACATAGACCAATTAGGACAATTAATTAGTCCCAGTTAATTATTAAGTTAGGCCTAAGGCCTAGGCTTAGTGGTATCGGTTATGCTAGTTTAGCATTAAGTTAAAAAACAAAAAACCATAGGACTACTTTTCTAAAGCTCAAGTTGCTGAACCGTTTAAGAATAAACAAACAAGTTCTGCGTTTTTTTTAGTTCTGAAGTTTATAATAAATAATCAAAAATCTGTCACTTTCATATCCTTTCGTTATCACGATTATCAAATCAAATTTTTCAATGGAATATCACAGTGCAGCTAGATTACGATAAAAAAAAGTATTCTTGTTTCTTAATCGTTCGTTGTTGAGTCCTTAACACAACTCGGTCTTGTAATGAAAAATAATATGTAGCTACGTCTTAGCTTATTCCAACTAAACATCAGTTTCGAAGATTTGTAACAAAAAAAAAAAAGTCTTGAACATGATATATTCATTTATTTTGTCTTAACCAGTGTATTACTAATGATGAACCACATTTTATTACAACTTACAATAAGATTAATTTTTACTGTAAAAGCTTAAATTGTAATAAAATACACTTAATCAATAATTAAACTCAAAAAAATGATGAGTTTTTCAAATTAAAAACGCCAAATATATTTCTTTTTGTAAACAACCAAAGAAAAGTAATATATAAAACAAAAATGTGAAAGATGAAATTCAGAACAGAAACAAGTAAAACGTGAAATTCAATGAAATACATAAGTATTTTTTATAATATTCTAAATAAAATATAAACTATGGACAAGTAGATTAAACAAAATTACAATAAGAGTTTTAAATGTATGTAACTTTATAATGATTAAATAAGGATATTAATGTGATTTTATTTAACTAAAAATTGAAACTTCTTATTCTTTAGAATGGAAATGCATTTTTTTAAATTTACTAATACGTTACCATTTGTACCAGCAGATGGAAGGAGCATTTCATTTGAAATTGTTCTCCAGTGTTAAATACTTCTTTTCAAGCATATACTACTTTGTTAAAGGTTAGGATTTTTGATAAATATAATGCATGCTAACGGATAGTATCGACTTAAAAACAATCGTTAGTTGTATTTGTTTGTTTTACTTTCTCCAATAGATAAAAATATGTTATATCTTTATTTTTTAGCTGTATTCAGGTTTGGATTAACCAAAATGAGAATTACCCATGATGTCATGTGGTGCATATCCTAATTATGATTCTTCATTTTTTTAATAGTCTTCCTAAATAATTATTACGTTGAAAACTGTTGTACTTTAAGTGTATTATGTTTTGTAAAAGGATGATTTGACGAGTAACATTTCAATAAAAAAGGCTTAGGAGAAAGGACAAGAGGCATAGAACTAAAGCTACTTATAGGATATGGTTATATTATCAAAGCAAACATTTGCTTTGGCATGGTCGATATAAGCGTTTGCAGAAGGCTGGCTGGAATGTTATTTGAAGTGGTGGAGATGGCTTCATGAAGATCATGCACTGTTTGGAATTGACGTCCATTTCTATAGACTTCCCTTGCCATCCACCCCCAAACATTTTCAATGGGTTTCAGTTCGGGCGAACACACTGGATGGTCCAAAAGAATCACATTATTCGCCATGAAAAAAGTCCTTTGTTCTGCGGGCATAGTGGATTGCAGCGCTGTCCTGCTGAAAGATCCAGTCATTTCCACACAAGCGAGGGCCTTCAATCAATAAGGATGCTCTCTCCAACATGCCAATGTAGCCAGCTGCTGTTTGACGCCCCTGTATAACCTGAAGCTCCATTGTTCCATGGAAGGAGAAAACACCCTAGATAATGATGGAACATCCTCCACTGTGTTGTGTACAAAAAGTCTCCGGTGGGATATCCTTATCGTGCCAGTAACGTTGGAAGCCATCTGGACCATCCAGGTTAAAAAGTTTTTCTCATCATAGAACAAAACCGTCTTCCACTTTTCTACGTCCCATGTTGGGTGCTTCTCAGCAAAATTTAACCGAGCTGTTTCGTTGTGTGGAAGGAGGCGTGGCCTTTTAAGACGTTTACGGTTTTTAAAGCCTTTCTCTCGTATATTGCCGTCTTATTGTTCTTGAGCTGCATTATGGGTCCGTAAGGGCCTTAATCTGGTTCGACGATCGGCTGGTGTCTTGTCGGACAACCCGTCGAATCCTCCTGCTCAACGCCAGCTGGTGAAATTTTCTTGGGCTGATTACTTGAAATTCTCGTTCCGTATCCCTCAGGGTCTTTTAAGAAATTTGCAACAGCAGTTTTACTACGCCCAATCTCACCAGCGATGGCACGTTGAGAGAGATCTTGCTTTTGCAGCTCGATAATTCTACCACGTTCAAACTCTGTCAAATTTTTAGTCTTTGCCATGTTTTTACCCAATGTAACACATGAGATGTCAGTGAGAGATGTTGACAACGCTAATGCTTGAACACAAATGACTAAATTTCGTTACGTGTTTACCGATACTCTCCGTTTCAGTATGGTCTGAAACTTTTAACCAGCTAGTATTTAGGCTAATTTCATAGTGTTCACATTTTCCCTTTTCTTATTTTCATCTTTCGAAGCTCTACTCAAATAAGTGGTTGAGTCTAACAACGCTAAATGCATATTTTTTCTTTATGTTCATTGGCCTTAAGATTTTGACCAGCAGTGTATTTGTCTGATAACGCTGCTCGATATCAAAGCTGCTCAGGTAAGGTTTTGTTTTGGATGCACAGGTTTTGTTATGAAAGTCTTGGAATACAGGCCTGTCACGTAAAAAATGGTTATAGTATCCTGAGGATAGAAATAGATTTTGGAGTTGTTGAAAAAAAATCAATATTGCTGTGAATGTAGTCTTCTATTCTTGCCTCGTATTAGTGGCAATATTAATACCAGTAAAGTAACTATTTTATGACACTAGGGTTGGCTTAAAGCACTGATAATGAATCTGTGAAAATTTTGACTTTATCTAAGCTAAAACAATTTAAAGGGGAGATGAAATAACTGTGATTGGTTCTTAGAAGCTTAGATTTATTTTTCTAGATTACGTTCCATCTTTTTGTTTATTCATCTAATTTATCTGTCGAGTCATGGTTTATCCATTTATACAGGAATCACCTAACAATTGTTGAACCTTGGAGTATATTGTTGGTGTTTAAGATGAATGTGATATCTTTGTATGTTTGTTTTGTCTATAGGGATAACCTTAATATAATTTTCTCTTTATAAATGAGATAGGGCAATCTACTCTTATCTGCAGATATTAGGTTTGGGTTTTTTTAGTGTTTTCTAAGGATGGTATAAATCAGGATTCTAAATTATTGTGTTACGGATTTTGGGAAGTTTTTTAGCAATTTGTTGTTAAATGTAATCGTGGAAGTTTATTGGGTAATAGCTTTTTCTGTCTCAATTAACAACCTGGGACTAATAGTTGCTTGCCACACTGGAATTATGCTGACTTATTGTATTTGTTTTTCTTTCTTTAATGTCCTGGAATAGTTTTTTTTTATAGTATTTGTCATGTAGTGTGAAAATGTCGAAAGGTTGTTCGTCTATAGTAAACAATTTTTATAATTTAGCAATTTGAGATGTAATTATTGCTTTTGCGCCTGTTTTATTCTCTGTTAGTCGAAGAAGATTCTTCTGGTTTCTTCAAGTATTTTTAATCATTTTAATTTCAGGAAACTAAGATACAGTTTAAATCTCTGCAGTTGAGTAAAAAAAAAATGTTAGGCTGTTTTAACACTGTATAAGCTTAATTAAGCTCTTATTGTAGTTATGGTTTTGTTTGTTTTTAATTTCGCGCAAAGCTACTCGAGGACTATCTGTACTAGCCGTCCCTAATTTAGCAGTGCATGACTAGAGGGAAGACAACTAGTCATCCACACCCACTGCCAAATCTTGGGCTACTCTAATACCAAAGATGTGATTGACCGTCACATTATGACGCCCCAACGGCTGAAAGAGTGAGTATGTTTGGTGTAATGGGGATTCGAACCCGTAACCCTCAGATTACGAGTCGAGTGCCTTAACCACCTGGCTATGCCGGGCCTTTGTAGTTATGGTCTCAGGGATAACACTTGGTCCATAACATATTTTGATTTCTTAAGATATTGTTTTGAGAAATAGTAAACGTTTCCTGTTTTGAACACCGCTAGTTTTACATACCTTGTTCAACCTATTATTATTATATATAGCTAATATTAGCTATGTAACAGTTCTGTACATATTTTGATATTATTTTGATTTCTTAAGATATTGTTTTGAGAAATAGTAAACGTTTCCTGTTTTGAACACCGCTAGTTTTACATACCTTGTTCAAATTATTATTATTATATATAGCTAATATTAGCTATGTAACAGTTCTGTACATATTTTGATATTATTACGTTATTATTCTAGTTTTATAATAACATTCTTTGTCCTCTTAATTCCTTGTGTATCTTCAAATACTATGTATTATTATTAACATAGAACTTTCATCCTCTTTGTAGGATTATAGCGTTTTGTTTTTCGGGAAAATCGAATGTTATTTATCACTTCATGTTACCAGTTCTAAGTACGTGTTTGTTGTAGGAGACATTCAATAAGATTGATGTTTTGTTATTGTTGGGATTTAATATTATTATGTAATAATGGTTATGTCATGTATCGTTTTGTAACTATTATTTTTTATTTTCTTAGGCAGTGGCGGGATTAAAAAATTTTAACAACCGGTTCTATCTCGCTTTACAGACACCCATTTTTTGCATCGAAAAATAATAACAAAAATATTTAATGAAGTAATTTATTTAGCATGCTTTAAATATTTCCAATTCGTCACTTGATTATCATCAAAATATTTATTCTTTCCACGTTTGACCCTGTTGTCATCAGCTGTGTGTGTGTGTGTGTTTTTTTCTTAGCCACGTTTGAATTGAAGTGGGATCCCATGAATCCAACTGGAAGCCAGTCAAATTAATTGTTACAGGTTTGCCACATTTTCAACTGTAAGGCAGCTTCTTTTATCTGAATATATGATATTCATTATTGAAAACCCTTTTTCTGCCTCTGTGGAACTAAGGGCAACAGTATTGATGATATTTTTAGCCTTTTGTACAGTTCTTGGAGTTTCATGACAAGTACATTTTTCCACATAATCACGGAGATCGTTAACGCTGATTTCGTGATGAAAGAGCTTACTGAATTCATATAATATTTCATCAACGGCTTTCCAAGGGACAACAACTTCATCAATATTCCAAAAATCTAGTTCAAGTATGTTTACCAGTTCATGAATTTTATTGTCATTTTTTTTGTTGTTTCATTATTGTTTTTTATTTTAAATGATCACAATCCATCATTCTGGCTTTCTTTCGTTTTCTTTACTTCTTCTAATAATTTTTTGACGAGAAAAGCCTACATATCTTTGGTTTTCAACAAGTCCAATATTTCTAAAGGCGCCAGAAACAATGGTTTCATCAGCTGTCTTTTTAAAGGTTCCCCTACATTCTCTGATCATTTCAAATGCCTTAATTGCCCTTTTTATTAGTTTTTCAGCTTTTGCTAAATTTAAATTTCTGGCTTGAAGGGCATTAGAAAGTAAAGAAATTTCTTGTAGTATATCTATCATTACTGCTAAATCGTCCAGGAAGAATTTGTTGCAAGGACGGCTAGTCATTCCTGAATATTTTTTCTCAGTAGAAAAATATTTGTATAATGCCGCGTCCAACCCATTTTTTTTATTTTGTAGCTCAATCTCATCTTCAACATCAGAAAATGGCCTGCTTCGTGTTGCTACACTGTAGATTGCATAAAAACTTTACATGTAGAGTTGATATATTATTTATTTATTTTTTCTAGACATTTGGTAATTACATCATCTGCACGATCTTTCAATTGCATTGCACACATATTGTGTGCCTTCGATAAAAATGTTCATTCATTTTTTTTCTGAGAAATGCTTGCTGGACGGTTTTATTTCTTCCTGATGCTTCAACACTGTATCTTCTCCATTTCATCGATACGTGAATTCCCTTCATGTTTAGGGCATCAAACCTGGTGCAGTAATCACAACCAAGTTTCTTGCTGTGAAAAACCAAACCATCATATTTTTTCTTGAACTCCTCGGCCTGCTTCATACTCCAGCAATCCGGATCTTCCAGCAGTTGCTGGATCTTCATCATCTCTAGTTTGTGCAGTATTAGAATATGAAGTTTCATCGCATTTTGAAGTTGCTGGTGTTAGATGTTCAATTTAATCTTGCTTTGAAGTTTCAGTTCTTGGGGTGTTTCTTACAAATTCCAATATATCATGTTGCTGCTTCATTTTAGGGGTTGAAGCCTGAAATGCCAAAATTCCTTTATTCAAAAATAAATGTATTAACATAACTTCTTATTAAACTTTCACCACAAGGGCTAAAAATATACAATTATTTTTAATTGTTTTTTATAAATTTTATATGAAAACCAGCATATAAACAGAGAAAATTAATTTAACCTTTAACTGTTTGCAAATATTGTTTTCAGACGACTCTGTTCCGCTTACATAAGGATTTTTTTATATAAGTATATATCAACAAGCATAAATACAGTGAAATATATATGTAAAAATGGCTGGTATGGATAGAGAAAGTTCTATGTAGAGGAGCGAACAACGTTTCGACCTTCTTCGGTCATTGTCAGGTTCACAAAGAAAGAGGTAACTGAACGATAGCTGACCACATGTTTGAAGGCGGTTGTGTAATTGAATGTAGAAATGTAGAGGGCGTGCTTAGATGTTGAATTATATTTATTAACATAGGTATAAAGGTGTTCCTTTATATTGGTTTATTTTGGGCTTGAGTTGTTGTATAAGTGAAGCTTCTTTAATATTGTGTTTGTTTATGTTTGTTTCTTTATTTAGTAATTGGATGTTTTTGTGTTTATTTGATTTGCAGTGATCGAAAACTTGTGAAGGTGACTTTTTGTGTTCTGTGAATCTGGTTTCCATTTTTCTATTTGTTTCTCCAATATAGAAGTCATGGCAGTTATAACATTGTATTTTATAAATAATGTTGGTGTGGTGTTTGTGAGTGTAGTTTTTACATAGTATAGACCTCAGTTTTGTGCCTGGTTTTTGAATAAATTTGGTATTAACTGGAATGTCATATTTTGTTACCAGATTTTGCCAAATGTTGGTTATTTTTCTGCTGATGTCGGGAATATATGGTATGCAGCAGTATATGGTTTCGTGATTTTTTTATTCGTGGGATATATTTACTTTTGTTAGTTGATTTTGCTTTTTGTCTAAGTGTGTGCATATAATGTTTTCTACGGTTTGTGGAGGAAACTTATTGATGTTAATGAAGTATTGTTTGATTTTATCCAATTTGTCGTTAATATTATCTGGTGAGCATAGTTTTATGGTTGTGTTTATTTGGTTTCTTAGTATGTTGAGTTTTTGTTTTGTTTCATGTGATGAGTCCCAAGGAATGTATAATGTTTTAAATTGTGTATCTGTTATTGTAATTTTGAGGTTAAGAAATGATATTTGATTGCTTTCTTCCTGTTCACATGTGAAGTTGATGTTGGGATGTATATGGTATGTGATTGAAAAAATTAAGTATGTGTTCTGTAGATTTGTATCCCGCAATCGTGTCATCTACATATCTGTAACAGTATAGTGATGGATATAATGCTGTGTTAATTGCTTGCATTTCAACTTGGGACATAAAAATATTGGGTAGAACTGGTAATACTGGGTTGCCCATGCTTAGACCATTTGTTTGTATATAGTTGTGGTTGTTGAACATGAAGTCTGTATTCATCTTAGTTAATTCTATGAGGGTGGCTAATTGGTTGCTGGGAATGTCTATAGATGGGTTAGGGTCTCGGATATAGAGTTCTAAGGCTATCTTGCAGGCTTCAGGTTGGAACTTCTGTAAGGAGAGATATAACATCAAAACTGGCCATTAAGACTTTATGATTAAGTTGACTAAGATTAGACTTGAAATTAAAATAGTCTTTGAATGAGCTGGCTGATGTTACATATTTGGAGAATGCCCATGCTATGTATTTACCAAGATTGTAATTAAACGATTCATATGTGGGCATTATTGGTCGTAATGGGCAATCTAGTTTATGAGGTTTGGGGATTCCGAATATTTGTGGTGTGCGTAAGTCGGTTTTGCGCAGGTAGGAATAAAGTGTTTGTGAAATTGTGCTGGCTTTTTTCATTTTTAGTAGTATTTTGTTTAGTTGCGTTTCGTGTGTCTTTGTTAGATTTGTGTGTATTGGTTTACATTTGTTAGTGTCTGATAGGATGTTCTACATTTTTTGGATGTATTCATTCGTGTTCATTATGACTATAGTGTTTCCTTTATGTGCTTTTAGAATTTTAATATTTTTGTCTTGTTTTAGGTTTTTAATGGAATTAATGTCTCTTTTTCTAAGGTTGCTTTTAGTTTTCTGTTTTGTGAAATTATGTTGATGGTTTTGTGAGAAAATTCTTTGAAAAAATCGTTTAAGATGTTGTTTTCAGGTGTTTCTGGAAATATATAATTTTTTAACTTCTTCTGGGAAGTTTGGCTGTTGGATGTCAATGGAATTGTCCAAGTTGTCTTCTTTCTATTGGTTGTTTTCTTGTTATTTTTGTTTTCTGTGGAAAGTATCACAAGTCTCCCGGTTAGGTCTTTTAAACTTGTTTTAATTTCTAAGGTTGGAATGTACCTAGGTGCTATTGCGAAGTTGAGTCCTTTGTTAAGTAGATGTATCTTGTCTGTGTTTAATTGTCGATCGGATCTGTTGATTATGAGGTTAGTCAATGGTCTTTTCTATTGTTTGCATCTTAGTTTTTCTAGTTTTTTGTTATGGCAGATCTTTTTGTCCCTGTCCTTCCTAGTGTTGATTTGCTTTATGTTTTGTTGTATACGTCCGTAAATCTCTGGTTTGATGCAACGTGCCAGTTGATGGTCTAGGTTCATTTTTTTTTGTTTCTGTAAGTCATGTAGTTCTTGGTATTTCGTTTTAAATATGGTTTTAAGTAGTTTTTTTCTGTAAATTTTGGATAATCTTGAGCATTGATTAAAATTTTTTGATAGTTTTACTGTTACAAAATTATGGGGTTAGTTGCTCCTTTCTACATTGTTAAATAAAATAGATGTCATTTCTTCTGTTGATAATTTTTTGGTTTAAGTTTCTTTACAATCGTGTGAGCGTGTACTGTATGTTAGTTCAGACACAATGGTTACATTGATAAGTACAAACACATAAAGAAAACACAAAAACTTCTCGTACAATCGCCGTGATTAAATAATAATCATACAGCTTTCTCTACCCATACCAGCCCTTTTTACATATATATTTTTCTCTGCAAGTAGGTTTTTTCGTCATCATGGATTAAAAATACAGTAAAATATAGTTTTACCAAGGCATACAGTTATAACACAAATATAATACTATCGCATTATACTTCATGTTTATATCTATTACTGGAATAGTTTTTCTACTTAAGTGCTTGCCTACTAAGCTTAGTATCCAAATTTCTTATCCTGTCAGTATGAAAATACAAACAAAGAGAGGTTCAGTATCCAGAGCAAAAACATAAGATGTATTTTATTCCCTTGAACGGGATATTAAAATAACTTGTCCTGTGTCTGAATAAATTAAATGTTTAGCCGGCACAACTTGGCTTTAAAAAGTCGATGGGCAGCAATATTAACCAACCAGTACTGAAAAGATCGACAATGAAAACGTTAATTTTTCACTGCAATAGTAAAACCTACAAAATAACATTAAGTCTCGTAGTTTAACGTTAATAGTGTAGAAGTCTACATAAACTACATCATTTTTTTTCAAACTCACCTCCTTTTCTCTGTCTGCTCCAAGTATGATAGATGACCGATACCAAATGTTCACACAGGAAAATGTAGGCCTGCAATGCTTTTCTTCCTTCGCCTGAGATGGCTGATCTGTCACTTGTGGAGGCCCGTGCAAATCCGGCCTCAAACGTTATTGTACAAATTTACAGTGACTTTACTTAGCAATAATCCCCATAGTGACACTCGATACATTGTACATCGAGCATCAGAGGGCAAAGAGCTGGAAAGAACCGGTTCGGAGAACTCGTGAAATTATAAAAAAAACAGGTTCTAAGGAACCGGTGCGAACTGGCTGAATCCCACCACTGATATTAAGGAAGTTTAAATTACTGGCTCTACAAAGGTTAAACTGAAACAAATTGGAATAGTCGCTGACATTACTTTATAGGGGTGACTTATAGTGTTCTAAAGTGACGTTCTAGAGAAAGTAAAAATATAGTTTCCAAAAAAGTACAATTCTGTCACAATATGTTCAAGACTCCAAGTTATGTTTTGTGTGTTCCCGAAGTACGATATACTTCTTTTTTATCGGTAATTTCATCTATTGTAATGATAACTTAGTTTTTATTTGTCCTGAATATGTACGTACACCTTACTAACTAAATACGAATGCGCGCACATTACTTCAGCGAACGTAAAGAAGAGTGTATATGTGCTTTAGCAGACATTTTGTACAACGATACATTAAAGGCTTATCCACGTTTTAAAAAAGGCCTAATGTTAGGTTGTAGAATAACGTTATAGGTTTATTTACTTACAGTATTACTTACTGTAAACTTTAGCCTTAACTGAACTAAAGCAAGTAAAATACACAACTTGCAGTGCTAATTTATCACTTTATCGAATGTAAGCCTTACTTAATAAAGGCTTAACTAATGTTAGGCCTAAAACAAGTTAATTTGATTGTTTTGGAGCAAAGCCACATTTGGCTATCTGCTTTGTCCACCGTGTAGAATGGAATTCAGGATTTCTGCGTTGTAAGTTAATAAACGTACAGGTGCCCCACAAGTTAACTTGTATATTTCGGTGGCTACGAGTGGAATTGTTTTGTAACATCCCAGAAATTCTGTGTTCAGAGAGTTACTGTTGCAATAGAGATACCAATTTCACTGCAAATATTTTGCGGGTCAATGTGAGTTAACAATACTGGCTATATTATTTAGTTTATATTTTATTTTCATTCATTGTTTATTATTGTATTTGTATTAAAAATATTGTTATGCATTGTTAGTTCAGAAGTTGTACTTAGGATTAGCTTAAATCGAAGTTGACCGAACCTCGTGAGATGTTATTACGATTACAACCGAACATATCGTTAATAGCGAGGGTACGTAACTGATAAAACTATGTATTCTGATCTCTTCGAAGCGGAAGCGCAATAAAAATATATTTTATTGGCTATATGGATAACCAGGCCTGGCATGGCCAAGCGCATAAGGCGTGCGACTCGTAATCCGAGGGTCACGGGTTCGCGCCCGCCAAACATGCTCGCCCTCCCAGCCGTGGGGGCGTTCTAATGTGCGGTCAATCCTACTATTCGTTGGTAAAAGAGTAGCCCAAGAGTTGGCGGTGGGTTGTGATGACTAGCTGCCTTCCCTCTAGTCTTACACTGCTAAACTAGGGAGGGCTCGGTGCAGTGGGCTAACAACCTACTCACTTAAAATACCTGTTGAAGAATCCACAAGCGATTGCGGCCCTATGTTCCTTGATGGAATCTAATGGTGATAACAAACTACTGATAACCAGTATGATTTTGTCGAAAGTATTCAGCTTATCCTGATTGAAAGTTCTTTTTTGATTTCAAATATTCTTTCAAGTTTCAAGCAATATCAAATTAAGGTGAAAATGAATGTTATTAATGTAAGACAGTTATCGCCTTTTTCTTTCTTTCGTTATGAACACGGTGCCTAATTCATCGACTAAAGAGCGCTCAAAGATATTTCAAAGTTAAAACCTGTAATGTTGTTTGAGGACCAATAGAAGCAGAGACGTATATAGGCTGATATAAATATGTTATAAAATGCTGTATTTTTTCTGTTCTACAAACAAGAACAATGCCTTTTAACCTGTTCACGCTTGTATTCCTTCTGTTGGAAACCCCAAAGTAGTCTACGTAGGGCGTGGTGATTGATACACTTGTACTTTGCAATATGTGTTTGGAAAACGGAAACAGTCATTGTTCATATTTGTCATGCGAGACAACAAAATACACCTTTGATAATTAAATGCGTCTATTACACCAGTGTTTTGGTTTTCACTTGATAATCATACTAACAGCAACCAAATAGACTAATAATAATTAAATACACGAGGCTTTTATTTCTTAAAAAATACATTTCTTATCCTTAGGCTATCGATATTATAATTATACAGAGAGAGAGGGATGTTTGATTATAGTGCACAGGTGTGAATTGTTTATGTCAGTGCAAAGCTATCCATCCTGAATGAACAAGATCTACTCTGTCAACCACGGATAATTGGAACTAGATTTAGCTTGCAATTCCACGAACTTACCGCTAACTCTTGTGGTATCATAATGTTGGAAACTGGTAACTTTTTTGTTTTCGTTAATTATAATATTTCACGAGGTTTTTAATTATATACAAAATAACTGTAAGGCAAATGCTTATTTAATCCCGACTAAGATCCCGAAGAATTATGGTAGCTTTCTCTTGACAGGTTTTATTACAACAATAAGTTTCCTGCCCGTTTAGCCTGTAAAGGGAAGTTTAGCTTAAGCCATGTATATATATATTTTTTAAATTGACATTATCATTTAATATAACTTGGTTGTGTTGTAATTCGTACACAATGGTTATTTCCACTAGCCATTGATCTCGTAAAGTAGAGCAATGGTTCTCAAACATTTTCGTCAGCATCTCTTTTCACATAATGGCCCGGCATAGCTAGATGATTAAGGCATTCGACTCGCACTCTGAAGGTCGCGGGTCGAATCACCGTAACACCAATTATGCAAGACTTTCTGCCATGTTATCGTACTGTTAGTTGGTAAAAGAGAAACCCAAGAGTTGGTCATGGGTGATGATGACTAACTGCCTAACCTCTAGTCTTACACTGTTAAATTAGAGAGGGCTAGCGTAGACAATCCTCGTGTAGCTTTGCACAAAACTAAAAAAAAACAAAATAAACTATTCACGTACATATACTAGTAAGTAAAAAGTGCTATGATCTCTAAATACTTACCACAGGCTCAAACAAAGTTCATGTAACTAAATATGGTATTGTAAACTGTGTGAGAAATGTTCGTGAAATTTATCACACACACCCCAACCCCAGTTTGAGAACCAATAGACTAAAGAAAAGACAGTTATTTGGCCGCTTAAATTGAACAGTGGGATATGAACGTCATTCTTATAATGCACCCACGGCTCCAACGTGCAAATCGTGATTTTTCGGCAACAGGGCACGAACCATGGACCGTCAGATCCGCATTCTAACAAGCTCAGCATGACCCCCGTATTTGTACTTAATAAAACACTTCAAATCTTTCTGATTTGCTTTAAGATACTTGTCGGCAAACGCTAAATGGAAAGTATTTGTCGTTTGTCTGTGGTGCCTTATGAAGTACGTGTTATCTAAACCTAATTACTCCTAGATTCATATTGATCGAGGTCTGGCATGGCCAGGTGTTTAAGGTATTAAATTAGGGACGGCTAGTGCAGATAGCCCTCGAGTAGCTTTGCGCGAAATTCAAACCAAACCAATCATATTGATCGTCCAGAATTATATATGAATGGCACACTACTTCAGACTGCCCCATCGACAAAATTTTTAGGTCTAACCTATGATTCAAAATTAACTTGGATTAATCATGTCAACGAAATTAAAAATAAAGTCTGGCGAAGAACTAACTATGCTTGGAGTCTAACTGGCAAAAACAGTAGAACATCTACAGATAACATATTAAAAATCTATAAAACATATATTAGATCAGTAATAGATTATGCAGCTCCAGCATGGATAACTGTAAGCAATAAAATAATTAAAACCAAACTACAAACAATTCAAAACACACTCCTTACAACAGCATACAGAGTTCCAAGAACTATATCATCTCAATTCATACACAAATATTCGGACATACCAACCGTACCAGATAGACTCCTACATAGTACAATAATGTACTTTGATAAAAATTGGATGAAAAACGAATTACTATGCGAACTGGATAGGTACCTCATACATGATGAAGTTAGTCCGAAATATCTCTCCCCAGTCAATTTATATTTTAAACATAAAAATAAATAAATACATAAATAAAAATAATAAATATTAATTAATTTAAAAAGTGCTACCAACAAACTTGACATTCTGCTGATAGAGCAAAATAACGATTATATATGTGCCACAATATATGGACATTGCCCTGAAAAGGATCAGAATAATATTCAGTTCAATAATTACAAATTCCAATACAGCAAGACCATAAGTACGGGGAGGAGGAAGAGGTCATAGAGAACCTGATCCTCCAGGGTATGAACATTTCTTACCCAAACACCGAGAGAGCGTGTTCACAATGCATGAATGTATACGTAATTTGGTCGACCTGTAATGTCTGACGAAGCACCTGCAATTTGAGTCTAATTACATATAGAATCATGTTCTCAATGCCTGCATACAGTATTTAAATTACATTAAAAAAGTTAGTTTGTTACTCAAAATGTACAGTGATTATAGCTGAAATCAAACAGTTGTTGGTTGCAGAGGTTTTGAGTTCTATCTTCTATCTTGTTCTAAGGGGCGTTATTTTTCCACAATATCGTTAAACTTTTTAAATGAAATTCGCTTTCAATATTAGGTTTAAAGTTGCCTTTGTTTGATAGTTCATCGGAGAGGGTTAACACCCCCCTCTGGATCCGTCGCCAAGCACTTTATAAAAATAAACTAATATTTAAACTAATTTGTATTTCTTATGAACGTAGTGTTACATTGCTACTTCCTTCCATTTTCCTTCGTAGCTGATCTATAAATTCAAAATGGCCCGGCATGGCCAATTGTGTTAAGGCGTGCGACTCGTAATCTGAGGGTCGCGGGTTCGCATCCCCGTCGCGCCAAACATGCTCGCCCTTTCAGCTATGGGGGCGTTATAATGTGACGATCAATCCCACTATTCATTGGTAAAAGAGTAGCCTAAGAGTTGGCGGTGGGTGATGATGACTAGCTGCCTTCCCTCTAGTCTTACACTACTAAATTAGGGACGGCTGGTACAGATAGCCCTCGAGTAGCTTTGTGCGAAATTCCAAAAACAACAACATAAATTCAAAATTTGATATATTTTTATATTGTAAGCAAGGTTTATATTATATAGATATATATACACCATACGTATATAATTTTCTTTTTATTTCTTGAAATGTTGATATTTCAAAGTTTAACATAAAATACACCACATAAAGGATTATTCACTACTTAGCCGTATACTAAGTTTCGGAACATAAAGAGACAAAATGTCGGTAGAAAATGTATTAGCATTTGATAACTTTGTAATTATCTACTAAACGTGATTACAACCAACATGAAGATGACCTAGGAAGGTCGAAACGTTGTTCTATGTTTTATTAGTAAAAGTGGTAATGATGCTGTTATCTTGTTAAATATTGCTACAAATTATCAGTAATATGTGAATTTCTCGTTTTAGCAATGGTTAAGGCCAATTTGTCATAATATCCACCATAGTTGACTTCGTAGAAACTCCATCTCTTCCAACAATGTGACCAAAAAACTCTGCTACTTTGGGCACGAACGATCAGTTTCCAGATTTTAATTTCAAACTGGCTTTATGTATTCAGTGAAATACCACTTGCAGGTTCTCGGCCACGAACTCGGATATAACGCAACACCAAAACATCGTTAATGTAAAACGAGCATCTTTCCCACTGCAGTCTCATCTATATAAGTTCAATTACACGAGGGCTACCTGCGCTAGCCGTCCCTAATTTAGCAGTGTAAGACTTGAGGGAAGGTAGTCATCAACACCCACCGCCAATTCTTGGGCTACTCTTTTACCCACGAATAGTAGGATCGATTATCACATTATAACGCCCCACGGCTGAAAGGACGAACATGTTTGGTGCGACGGAGATTCGAACTCGCGACCCTCACATTGCGAATCGAACGCCTTAAACCACCTGACCATGCCGGGCTATTCGCGATAAAGGGAAGACATCAACGCAAGTTACAATGTTCAACCATCTATAATCAATACATAACATTGATGTATATTTCTGGAAGAGAGAACTCGAAATGAAGCATACGATCTTTTGGATTCATAATATTGCAAGTTTAAACTTCAGAAGTCTAACAAAGAATAGATATTACACATCAAGTCATTTTTACAGTCTGTTATTGTATAAGTTTAACACTAGCAGCTCTAGGGATTGACATTTAAATTATTATGATTTGTTTGGATAAGCATAAACCTTTAAAATATTTTTGGCTTAATCAGTTCCTAGCTTTTTATTTATGTTATATAACAATTACTTCCATCAGACCTTTTATTTCGTCTCAGATTTTGCAGCCTAAGATCAAATTTAGCAGATGTAAAGCTGAAACTGTATGTGTGTATTTTTCTTTGGCTATTTGCTTATAAACAGTTTATTTTTCGTTCAATTTACATAAAAATTAGGTAGATGTGTGTCAGTATAATATTTATAATATACTATACTTCTATTAGCCTACTCGTGATACTTTTTAAGTTATGAGCAAAAAAACACTCGGGACGCAGGGGTACGAACACTTTCTGTCGTAACTGTGCCGCTGTACTAGCGGGGTGCGAAAGCTGAAGCTAGTTATAGTTTTCATAAGTTATAAACATAATAATTTGATATTTTTCTAACATAATGCCCTTTGATAGTGCCTAGTTATTTGCAGATACTATTAAATGTGAACAGGAAATGAGTATATCTAGGAGTACCACACTAAAAAGAAAAACAACTATCATAAAATAACTTGCTTTATAAAGGGTACCCATAGGGTTGGCAAGTCTTCAACACTTGACAAAAATATACAAAACTAGCTTGATAATTCAGATAATTGATATGCGATTGTTCTCATGTATATAGAGGTAATTATAAAACAGTATTACTACACATTAAAGAAAGATATGTGAAATGTTACACAAATGCCAAGTTACATGCTACAATAGCCTATATATTATATTTCAGTATAAAACTTTTCTGTATTTTTCTCAAATCAAGTTAGTTTTTGTTTTGATTAGAAAAATATATTGGATACGGTTTATCTTTGGTTTAAACCTACCTTTCTCAATTTGGCAGTAATTAACGTTTTAAATCAAACAACTAAGGGCACTCAGAAACAGTTGTTCCTTTTCAGGCCCACACCCGAGACTAATGTTTAGTCCTAATTGGGTTTGCTTGTTTCGAGTTTCGAGCAAAGCTAATGCAGAGCTATCTGCATTAGCCTCCCTAACTTAGCAGTGCAGTACTAGAGGAAAAGCAACTACACATCACCATCCACTTTTAGGCTATCCTTTCACCAACTAATAGCGGGATTGATTTCACATTATAATACCCCACGGCTGAAAGGAGTGAGCATGTTTGTATAACGTGGATTCGAACCCGCAATTCTCAAAATGCGAGTCGAGAGCCCTAGCCACCTTGGCCACTTCTTCTGGGTTATGAAAGATACAAAGAAGTATATGGGGGTGGAAGCTTTTATAGCAACGTAGCAGTTGTTATCGTCTCCAACCCGTCCATTCTCTCAGTCAGTCAGGCCCGTCATAGCCAGCTGGTTGAGGCGTTCGACTCGTAATCCGAGGGTCGCAGGTTCGAAATACCGTCACATCAAACATGTTCACACTTTCAGCCGTGGGGGCTTTGTAATGTGACGGTTAAACCCACTATTCGTTGGTAAAAGAGTAACTTGAGAGTTGAAAGTGGGTGGTGATGACCAACTGCTTTCCTTCCCGTCTTACACTGCTAAATTAGGGACGGCTAGCGCAGATAGCCCTCGAGTAGCTTTGCGCGAAATTCAAACCAAACCAATCAGTCATTGAACTTGGACCCTCACTCCAAAAGCGTCCCCCTCCCGCCACCAGTAAGCACCATACAGTTTGGAAAATACTGTCTTAAACCATAATTTCAAAATAGCGTATGTTCACTCTTATCCACAGTATTTTGTTTGTTAATGATTTTAAAACAAATGTGCGTGTTTACATATAGCAAAGCCACATCGGGCTATCTGTTGTGTCCACCGAGGGGAATCGAACCTCTAATTTTAGCGTTGTAAATCCGTAGACTTACCGCTGTACCAGCGGATGACACAGAAAAATGTCGAAGTAATGAAGAAAAACTGCACTACCTGAGTTGTATAGCTACAAAACGTAAACCTATAGGCGGTCTTGTATGTTGGGCAATTGCCCAGAGCACCCAATATTTAGTTTTTTTTAAACCACTTCCAAGTTTTCCTATCATGTTCCCAGATTTACTGAATTTTGCTGGCACTCCAGAACGACTAAGATCACCCTTGCTCAATCCCTACCTATGAAATGAAGTTAAGCGTATATAATTCTCCTTGCATTACAAAATTAATAAACCTCCCAATTATCACATACAATGTTTTACACTAACTTGAAACATACGCTCAATGCACCTCATAAGCATGAAGACTTAGGGTAGAAGGGGGCAAGTTTTATACTATACGCATATCAACATTCAAGAATAAAACATAAAATTTGTATAAAGTAATTATTTATAAGGCATTAGAAACCTATTTCAGTTTTTGAGTTACTTTTAACGTTATTTCTATACAAGTTCTTTAAGTCACATAAAATGATAAATTAGGACAAAGTTTTGAACTGCTATAATATTTTTTTTTCAATTTTTAAAATGTAAACTGCTTTTGTAAAAGTGAAAATTCAAATATCCAAAAGTTATCAAAACACAGTTTATTGGCAATACATACTGATACAATTAAAGTTAATAAATAATCACTACCACGTTTTTCTACACATTGAATCAATTTTTGGTTTTATCCACGTTTCTTTCCATAACAATTCACTTGACTATTTCAAGGGTTTTAATAACAATTAAAAGGTACAATATAAAAACATTTACTTTGCAATGATTTGTCCAGTAACAATTTTACTGTAGCATTAATACCATTTGATTGTTTTGGCATAATGAGGAAAAATTACGATTCTTATAATTTTTAGCTTTGTAAGGTTTATAATGACAAAGGGTTTAAAAAACTGGGATTTCTTAATTACAACAAACTAGTAATTTTAAAATATTTAAAACTTCAACTTGACAGTTTTTGTTTTATTTTTCTTGATGTACATGAATATTTTTTGTGAAATATCTATTAGCATGAAAACTGACACTACATATTTAAAGTATGTATATGAAAATAATGATGTATTCGTACTTCCCCTACTATATTTTTACCTGATGAAATTTTGAGTAAAGAAATTATGTTCATATGCTACACACTCACAAGATAAAAAATATAATTGCAAAACTGATGTTTCATCACATGCCTTTTGCATGCAAGATAAGAGTTTGTGTGTTTATCCATTAAAAATATTGCTTTTCTAAAACTTATCCCATATTGCACCTACATCAGTTGCAACTAATAAGTTCAGATGTGTACAAAGTTCCAGTATTTACATACAGCAACTACTGTCAAAGTTCAGAGTATTTCAACAGAATATTAGCTGTTAATTCTGCAATTTCTAATATATTTAACTTCCACATACAGAACAAAGTTAACAAGGTAGGGGTATTGCCTAGAAAGTAGTGAATAACAGCTTGGAAGATTAGTTACTGGCAGCTATCTTCCAAGTGAGTTAAGTATGCAAACAACAAAAGAACAAATAATCATGCCATTTCATTTAATTATGGAAAAAAATTATTCTGGAAAGAAATGATCATTAAATGGCAATTTAGTAAATTTGATTAAACAATTTAGTGCTATTCTGACAGCAGTAAGTTGACTTGTCAAGAGAAACACCACTGTTGTTATAATATACAAGCTAAAAAAATGCTTTACAGTTCTGAGAAAGTTAAACCTGTTCAACACAGAGCTACACAATGAGCTATCTGCACTCTTATCACCAAGAAAAATCAAATCTCAGATTTTAGTACTACAAGTCCATACACTTAGTGCTGACCCTTCAGGGGGACAAGTTATTTAATAAATGCATCTGACAAATTAAGAACCACTTCTTGATAGTAATGTAGAGGCAGTAAACAATGTATCATGAACAGTTCATGTTCATTTTAACTACGAGAAGATATAAACTTAGTATTGTTTTTAAATTCAAAACTCTTATTATAACACAAGCTACTACCACAGTACAACTATATAAATTTGCTAAATCTTAGAAAATACAGAAAAGCTGGCAAAAGAAGTAAGCCCAATAAACACCAGCTCTACAAAATCAAATGTTAATTTTGATTTCAAGTTTTTACATTATCAAACTTTATTGTAGTGCAAGTTTTTTAGATATCAATGAAGTGTCACTTTATAATTTGTCATATTGTTTGTCAAATGCTCTACATGTATACACAACCCAACATAGACATAAAAAATAATTTACTTTCAACACATTTACAGGAAAACTTAAGGTATGCGATTATCTCTCTCTCTCTCTCTTATACAAAGTCCTATAGTTTAAGATACGTTTTGACTAATTTACTTAAATTCTTGTTCAAATAAAACAGTAAGTGCCAAGGACTCATCCACATATTTATTACCAAACCATTTTATCTTCTAATTAACAACACACAAGAGTAATAATGTGCATATGCACTTGTTAAATGTGAAAGCGTGTATTCAGTAGGTTTTAAAACTTGTTATAATGGAGGTGCTAATGAAAAAACTACTCAGTTTTAAAACTGTGTAGGAAATTACATGTATTGGATGTTGAAAGTGATTAATGAAAAAAGATTGAAAGTCAAACCATCAAGAAGTTAACTACAGAAATATATAGATTTCAGCCAACATCAATAAACATTTTTACCAAGTCCCCCAAAATTTCTTACCATCATGATACCAACATTGGAAACCATACAGTATACAGTTGCCTTCAAATACCCTCCTCTACAGACACAAATTTTATTGTAATAGAAAGCACTATAACCTGTGTGCTTAAGTTGACTCAAGAATGCCTGTGCAGGATCCTAAATAGAAATTTTACATTTATTATCAGTATAACTGCACAAAGTGCATCATATATTTTATTGTTTACTCATGTTTTGTGAAATTATACATAGGAGAAACCAATAGATTATTAGTAGAACATACTCAAAATATAATGAAGTTTAATGCTGATATACCAGTAGCCTAACATCATTTTACACAACCATACCCTTGATTATTTCAAACTGTGTGCATGCATGTGTGTGTGTACAACTTCCTATTGTTTAAAGTGTTAAGCATAACTGTACATGTTTATTTGTTAAATTGTCATGTGACCTTTGATTCAGAATACTTTTATTTACAGGTTTACTGTTCAGTTAGTAATACCTGAAGAAGGGCATTGCCCGAAATGTTGTATCAGTAGTAGTAGTATACGAATATATATCTGTAGTTAACTTGTTGGTAGTTTAACCCTCAACGTTTTACTTGTATTCTATTTTAGAATAAGTGAAATACTAACATTATGTCACAATGTTAGTGACTAATACATTTACACTCATTTTATATAGAAGTTCCTTCTCCTTTGTAATGAAAATTAATTCAACACGGTTGGGATTGTGACATTAAGTGCAATACATTTGTTTGGAATTGAGCACAAAGCTATATAATAGGCTGTGTGTGTTCTGCCCACTATGGGCACAGAAATCCAGTTTCTAGCAGTGAGAGTCTGCAAATATACCTCTGTGCCACGGGGGTGAGGGCTTAAGTGCAATGTGATCATCAAAGGTTATTCATTAGTTTACAATATACATAATAAAAAACTAAATTTCCTTAACCTCAAGTTTAATCATTACTTACCAGATTGCTGTTGAAATTTAGGCTTAATGCCAATTTTACTCAAATACTCATCATTAAATCAATATTTTAAAAAGTATAATCTATAGAACACAATTTTATCACAACCTGCAGTAAATTTAATTCTAAACGTTTTGATGAAAGGTGACAGAATTATGCAAAGTTCATAGGATTAAAAAAATTGAAAAATATTGTATTTGATCAATGGAAATGACAAATTTTTAAACTAACTTTAAGTCACAGTTCAAAACCCAGAAAAAAATATTCATTATTGTAAAACTACAGAGTATTTATGACTAACTTGAACTTGCTGTAACAAACATTTGTAAATAAAATCCATTTGATAAAAGGGTTAACCAACTTACACATCTTGTTATTCTGGTTGTGGCATAACATAAAAAATAGTAAAAAGAAAATTACATGTAGTGAAAGCTGAACTTCTTATTTTACAAAATTTTATGTACTTTATTGATAAAACAGCTGCCCTCCAGGTCAAACCATGTAGCTTTAAAGGATCACTAATAAAAATGAGCTTTGATAAAACTTGAAGTTATTGTTTTTGTTTTGCATTAAAAGAATTAAAGTACATTGATATGCAAATGAATAAAGCTCTGTAAAAATCAATTGCTACCAGGTTTTATGCACTTGTATATTAATATAGTTTAGAAGCAACAATAAAACTGGTATTACAACAAACTTACTCTATATCACCAAAAGCAATTTAAAACCTTTCACACAGTTCTTTGGATATAAGAATCAAAATCGTATTCTTATGACATTGGATAATATGAAGAAACCTTAAAAATTTGATCCAAGCATAGATTTAAATCATATTTTTAAATAATTCAATGCTAATAGGTTAAGTTTCCTTGAAGGATTTCACAGATAAACTAAATGTTTCACAGAAACCTACAAATCAGTTATGAATCCCCAAATATACTGCTGGTAACAAGCTTTAATTTCAAAGATATAAATTGTTTTAGTGACCTTCAACGAAATGTATAAAGTTACCCATGTTGCCCATATGAGTTAAATGCTTAACATAAAATATTAGATGCTAGACATCCAACACTTGTCATTTAAGCTCCAATTTGTAACTGTTCAATCAACTTAAAATTCTCGTGAATAAATTGCACAGCTTTGTCTGTGAAGAGTCCTGGAAAATAGTTGAATCCCTTCTAGAAACATTTATCCTTGAAATGCATGTTCATTCTGGGGTGAATAAAGCTGATGATAGTAACAAAAACAGCTTGAGCCACAGGAATGACTACTGAAGCTGCCTTGAGCAGCATAGTACCAACAATGCAGGTCCTGAGCTAGGAGAGTTCATTCCTTAATGTTTTTGTAGATGAGGATGAAGTTATTTTTATCTGAAGATAAACAGCTTCTACAAATTAACTTCTGCTTGATAAAGAGATAACTTTATACTTTTAACCACCTTTAAGATGGATTTGTCAGGGGTGGGTAGAGAGTAGGAAATTTAACTAGTGCATTAACTGTCAATTAACTGACAAAAGTCCAGGTTCAATTTCACATATGAACTGAACATGACAAAAAACTTTAATATTCAGTTATATGCTTAAGCTTTCTGAGTAACACTGAAAAGAACTGATTTCTAATAGTTCTGGGGTGTTTAAACATTTGATAATAATGTTCCACCTTCATATCTAGAAAATACCTGTCATGCTTAAATGTCACATATCATGGAGCATGTTAGACAGATCAGAGACTTTATCAAGCTTCCTACAATGTAGATAAGAATATTACAAAACAAATTTTTTGTTACAAAGAGTTGAGATCACAAACACTAAGACTTGCTGGAAAAGTACACTTGACAAATATTTTAGCAAACTCCCTCACTCAAATACAGTGTTTTACATAAAAATATGAATATCAGAAAGTAGCACTAGAGATTTTGTCATCTCTAAACACCATGAAGCTACACAAAAACCTATCCAAAAAAACTTGTATAGAAAATATTTAACATCTAAGTTCATTAACTTTCTAGTAATCACATAAGAAACTATGTATTGCACATTAACATATTACAGCACAATAGTTAGTGAAAACACAGACACACAAGATAATACTGTTAAATAAAAACAGTACCTTATCTTATCCATAAAACTTTTGTTGACTGCTTACTAATGGACATTTGTTTCATGATACAGTCCTTAAAAATGTTCATATCAAGCACATGAATTGTACAATTTGTTTTTAACACACGTATTATTGCTTATGTGTGGCAGCTATTTAAAGAACAAAACAATAACAAAAAACACATTTTGAGATCACTCATAAATATGAACCTACGTGTATCAATTCATTTATGAAATTTAACAAGCAATTTTTTGACTCAACAGTAGGAATATTATTAGGGCACTTTGTAGGAATAGGATCTAGCAATTAGTTGTTTGTTTTTTTTAAATCCACAGGAATACACATCATTAAGAAAAACCCAAGTGTATTCCAACTTGATTGGATAGCATACAAAGGATTTACAATTGGTTTATGCCAGTAGAGTTGGATGATTTTTGCCCTGATTCAGACAATAATCATGGCATTGTTATGATGTATTACCTATAAAATACTCAATTCCCAATATCTGAAAACTTTAAGGAACTGCCAAGATAGTGAGCCAGAAGCTCAGAGTGTTTGTTCTTCTCAAGGTGAAAACATGATTGGGTCCATAGCTTACATGAGAAAGTAAAAGTTGCAAAACATCCAAGGTATATTACAAGTGTAGCATATGTGAATGAGATTGTAATGGCACACCAGTTGTTAAAAATAGTTAGCTGTCAGAGAAGCTTTGATGGTGAAGACATTTTCAAACATGTAAAAAAGGAAGTACATCTGCATACAGGAGCAATAAACGTAAGATCTGTATTTGACGAGAAAGAGAGTGAAGACGATTCAGCATGGCAGGAAGCTCAGCAACGTAAAGGGTGAGAACAATTGAAAGTCAGACAAGGAATAGAGAATATGAAGACTTTTCTGAGTGAAGTGCAGAAAAATAAGAATAAGTAGAGATTAATATTAAAATAGTAGTGAAATGTCAATCATCGCATGCAAGTGGTCTAATATGTTTTGAGAGGAACACTAACAACTACATCAATCAAAGAAAACAGCAAGCAAAATGATACACCTTACACAGCCATGTACCTCATTCTTAAACTTCTTGATTTGAAGGGATAACCCACCAAAATAGACAAATTTTCTGCTGTAGGATCAGAGACTGCTTGTTAAAACATTTTATTTATTATTAAACATATTTGATTTTTAAAACTTGAAAAAGTCACCACTATAGGTAGACCTTTCTCTATTTGTGAAAGTAAACTGAAAGCATGACTAATTATTGGAAAATTGACAAAAAGTGTAGCAAAAACTCCAAACTTAAATTTATTGTTTCTCCATAAAATGTGATATATATCTGATTAAAATTAGTAAATACATCTTTTGTTTGTACATCAAGGTTCATTGAAATTGACAAACGTTAAATACTTTTACTAGCATTCTTTTTACACTTCTCATATAAATTTAGTTATTTAGGTATTCACCTCAACCTTGTAGGACTAGATATTCCTTTTCAAAATTTCTAAAAACAAACATGATTAACTATTAACTTTATGTTGACACAGAGTCACTTCCCCTCTTAGATTTCTAATTCTTACTTTTTAAAGGAATAAAATTGAACTGATAGCTAAAAGTATCAAGAAAAACGTTTTTTCATTTTCATTTTCTAATCCTTCAGACAATTTTTATTACCTGTTGCTTTCATTATTACTTTTAAATACCTTTATACAAGTACACCTTTGTTCTCATTATCTTTCATAAAAATGAAAGAGTTCAGCGATTAAAAAAGAATGGTTGTTATAATAGTTTAATGATATGCCACTTAAGCCACCTGATTTAGGCTATTCTTGCTAATAGAGTACAACTCTTCACAATGTTTTTTTAAAGAATGGATATACATCTTTAAACTGTGCAGACCTAATATAAACAACATGCAACAGCCACAGAATGGAAAGTATTCGAAGAAAATCATCTGATGATCTTCAAAAGTTCACCTGATATCATGGGATTAATTATCAGGAGAAAATTAGCTTTTATAAATCTGATACATTTAACCTGATCAGTTGATGTACAATACTTCAAGACTTAGAACTGATAATAAGAAAAAGAAAGGAGATCATATGAAAACTCATGTATGAATACTAAAACCATAAGTTTAAGTCTATTAAGAGTAATGCAGAAAATGACCTATCTGAAACACCATACGGGTTTTGACAGCTACAAAGAAAAACAGTAAACAAGTTATAAATACCATGCTTCACTTTCTGGTCTCATTAAGTCTTCAATCTGTAGATGTACAAATATTTTGCCACATGTTTTAAGCTTGAACGATAAATACCATGTCAGACCAGATCTAGCTAAAACTTACCTTTTCAGATTACAACATATATCAGTTATTTCATATCATCACAAGTTGTTCTGTGCCAAGATTTGTCAATATAAAGAAAATACGTCCTTCTTTGTAACATAATATTTCAAATAGAAAATACGCTTGATTGTTGTTAATATAGTATGCATTTTTTATACATATTTCTTAAAGATGTTATCAGGCATTTTAACAATAACAATGAGTTTATATAAATAAAAACAAATACTTGACAAAACCATTTACAAAAAAATTGGAAAACATCAGAAGATAAACTCAAATGTATTAGCTAGCCTTTTGATTATTCCCAGTATATTTTATCAGTATTTTAGCTGATAAAAAAACTTTTTTATTCAAGTTGAGTTTTATTTATAAGCAGAGAATAGCTTGCATTGAAGTTATTTTATATATAAAATAACTAATAAAAATATCAGGAGAGAATTTCAGATTAAAACACATATAATGAAAAGCATTAAACATAGAATGTTTAGTTATGTGACAAGTAAAGATTTAAATTATATACCAAGAATTAAAATGAAACATAGCAAAAACGTATACTTTGTAAGAGACTAATATAAAACATAGTACACAAGTACTTCCTAAACCAAAAATATATCTTTAACTTGAGCACACGGTTAGTAAGAAAAATAAACAAAGTTCATATATTTTATCAATTAAAAGAACTATAATAATTTTTGAAGCTTCTGATGCAAGCTTCTCTCTTCCAAACACAAGTCAACTGTATTATTTTTTAATAAAATCCTACAGACAATGCAAGTAACTGCAAATCTTTATACATTCCACCATAGCAACTGTTGAGAATATTCATGTTTTAAAGTTACACAGGCAAACTACCTGAACTGTAAATCTTTAAAGCTTTGGAAGATAGTGATATGTTGAACATAGTACAAGTTGAGGAAGAAATACACAGGCTGAGCTGAATTTCATGCAAGATATTCACACCAAGAGATTAATTTATAAACAGTAAAAAATATATACAAATGTAAATACATAGAGATTTCTTTACCAGCTATTTAATATTGTTAAATAATAATAACAATCTAAGTTCCTGTTCAAAAATACAAGTATCAACTTGAAGTTTTTCTTTTTTACTATTGTTACATACATTATGACCATAACACCAAAATCACTAAATAATTTCACCATTTTAAAATTTCTTTTTTTCAACTACCTACAATTTAAAGCCCTTCTACACAATTCACAATAAAGCTTATAAAAACAATAGTTTTATAAAATGTATTTACAACTGAAGACTATGAAAAACACTTTCATACCTCTTCAAATAAAGTTAAAAACAAGAAACTAATATTAAACTTCACAATTATAAGACAAACTTGTACAAAAAGTGATTTTCTTTGTTCTCCATCAAGAATTGACACCATCTACACATGATCAAAACACAATGAAAAAATGTTCCAAGCAAAGATAGCTTAATATTAAAACAAAAAACAATATTCACTTTGGTACTACAAAATATTTTTCAAAAGATGAAATAACATCACATATATACTGAGTGAGAAAAAAGGAGTACCATCTGCTGTGCATATCAACAGTACTCTTGATTGCTATAGATGCAAATAGAAGTTATTAACACTGTTCTTGTGGTTGACTTGTAACACACTAACTGATGACTTAAAAATAGATGGTCAAGCCCTATCGACAGATTGAAGTTCGCACAAATATGCATTAAAAAGTAATTACATATTCTTCTAAGTGCAAAACAATACTATCACCATACAATCACAGGTTCTAATAGTAACTATGCATTCAGTCAAGTTACCATGCAGCTCTTGTAACCACTGTCAGTCCCATCCATTTTCTTTGATCATGTGGGCCAGCTCAATGATGTACTTTCCTTCTTTGTATTTCTGACTGGACTCAAAAGCATGCTCCTATCAACAAAACGTTTTGCTTTTATTTCATAATCCTTCAACAACAGTTAGCTTTTTTTAATGTTTAAATATTTATCATCAATACTACAGTGTATATCATTAAATTGAAACCTAAACTAATAATTCTATTATATTTCAGGCTTACCAATCACATGTACAACATGCGATATTTAAATCTTATCAAATAAATATTTGTATTAATATACAACATTAAAATACAAAATTTTAACTTGGAACTCAGGCTGGTGTGGCATATAACTAGCATACATGATAAACATGTTTCAGCAGTTTAATGAAATGTTTAAGAATACTGCAATCATAATTAATCGTTATATTTGGAGGTGAATATAATCAAAGTGTAGGAAACAAATTTGTTTGGACTTCTAGTATTATACCTTATTAAATGTAACTGAAAGTTTAACTTGTATATAGACAAATATTAGACAATAACAGTTGATACTAAATTATTAGAGTAAGATATAATTAAAATAACTTTCCTGCATTCATATTCTACCTGTTAGTATAATTATGTACTATAATAGTTTCTTTATATGCCAGTTGTAACATATTAATCAAACTACCTACTAACAGAAAACTTAATTGAAAACAGGCATTATTAACTACCTATTTAATACAAAGGTTCCTATTTAATTTCTATAGATAATGTTTTGTTAAAATTAAATTCCAACCATTATACTTCCCTTTATCAGTTTGAAAACAAAATGGGCTATTTGATAAAATACCTTTTTTTTATTTTAGGACAAAGCACTACATTTTCTGCTCTGCCCAACATAATGAATCCATTCAAGATTTAGTATTACAAGTCTAAATTTAATACCGACTCACTGGCGAGCTTTGGTTGTTCGTGTGATGGAAATTATTAACCATGAACTTTGTATACAATCATTAAGAAAATAAAATTGCAGAGCTTTACTGCTGTGTAATGGAAAATTTTCAATAGTATTTTGCAATACACATCACAAGATAATCATTTCTGCATTATAACAAGTTTAAAATAATTCTATAATTTTACTCTTACCTCAAACATACTTCAGCAGTAAAACTACATAATGTAAAACAACAAATGCAAACATAAAAAACATTAAAAATAATGGTTTTCTTCAAAACAATGTTACTTTTAATTACATTTTGTGATAAGCAAAAAAAAATTTTAACTATACGAAATTCACAAATTTGTAAATATTGTTTACTTAGAACTTGGTTCTGGAAATTGAAAAAGTTTAGAATTGTAAATAGTGTAATGTTTAAAAATAAAATAAAAATACATTGGTACATAAAGTCTAAATGATCAATACATTCAGTGAAGCATACTGTTTCACTTGAAACCTTAAAATGCATTCAAAAACATGGTAACCAAATGAAATGGTAATTACATTTGTTTATTGTTTCCTAATACACACTAAACCTACATAAAATTGTTCTTAAAAAACTTTCAGACTACATAATTACCAAAATATGAGTATAAGAAAGTACATAATCTTAGCTGGGTTTGTACTACTTAAAATTATTACTGACTAAAGGATTATACAAGAAAATTTATATACTATCTAGTGAGAGAAAAAGAGTAAATGCACCTAATTTTATGCTCCCAAATCACTCATTTATGTGGGACAATATGATATGCCCATTTTTAAGTGCAAATAAATTAATTTTTAGTTATTTAAATACCATTAACAAAATATTTAACTTGAGAAACTTGTTTGGATTATATACTTTACATAGTAGCAACACAAGTCAGAAATAACCGTTTACTTAAGAGTAGGTCAAATAGCTGTTCACTGTTCTGCTAGCGACTAGAAAAACTAGTTTCGAAAAAAGTTTAACTGCAAATTTAAAAGGTGTTTCATTTATATTATATAGAGAAAATTATCCCAATTAATGCTAAATACCAAGATACTGTAGCTGTTTAAAAATTTTGTTAGATCATTTAATGTGAACATACAAATTATTAGTTAGATGAGAGGTCCTAAATGTTAATAATGCAATGTTTCACATAAATGGCTACAGCCTTCCAAATTAAGAAGATAGTTTGTTTTCACCCCAGCATTTCTTTGAAATGTACTTAAAGTACTTATGTAATGAACAAAATTATCATACCACATTGCAGTGATTTTAATCTTTTCATTTGAAATTTGGTTCTTGATATAACAAAACACTGTTAAGAATGTTGGCAATTTACAAGACTGCTGAAACAGAACACCATGGTCCCATCATTAAGAAGTCCTAAAAGTTTATAATGTATATAAAACACACACACACACTGCCAATTATGTATTTTTGTTCCCTTTTAAGTGTTTCTGCCACCCTATAAATACAAAGACCTTCCTTCAGTGGCCCTACTAACTTATAGTTCCAGTGTTAATTATGTGAACTAATCAAATTATGTTAAAACAAACACCAACAGACACACACACAAAACAAAATACAGCAAAAACTCATTTATCCATTTCTGTTTTATGATAAGAGTTGCTGTCGCAATAAAATTTTTCTAGTTGCCTGGGATTTTTCTGATGCATTTTACAAGTTTTTTTTTGTGATACATATATAAAACAACAACAAATCACACTTTACTGGTGATTGAGATTTCAGAAACATTGTTCAATTTCAAAGAAAGAGTTTAAACCACAGTTGAAATACAAAAAGACACTTATCTTTTGTTTCAATCACCATGAAATGAAGGTGTTTTGTGCAAAGAAAGCATCCTAAATTTGTTCCCAGTATACAGTATATGAAATCTTGCATTTATTATATACAAAAACAAAGACAAGGTCAATACAATTATCATAATCTGCCATTATTTTCAATCATGACTGAACAATAAATACATGGGAATAATAAGTGAAATGGTGAAGTAAAATAAAAATTCACTTGGAAGTGTTAAAGAGATTTTGAAAATGTGTAACTAATGTATGACTATAAATGGGGTGACTAAAAATCATACATC
Source organism: Tachypleus tridentatus (assembly GCF_004210375.1). Taxonomy (NCBI): domain Eukaryota; kingdom Metazoa; phylum Arthropoda; class Merostomata; order Xiphosura; family Limulidae; genus Tachypleus; species Tachypleus tridentatus. Next base: position 125,675,509 of record NC_134825.1, read on the forward strand.
CTATAAAGAAGTGATAAAAATTAGCAATTATTACCCTACAAGTTATCTAGCACTTAAACAGATGTACTAGAACTCAAATTTTTAAAAAACAGATCCATAAAAGGGACTACCATTAACAAAACTTTCTTGCATATAGTAAACAAAACAATACACTAAGACCTTCAAATAGAACAGAAGTTGTTTTTTTTCCTGTAGGGGAAGGGAAGAGATGGACTATTTACTAATAGATACATAAGAGGTATTTGGAATGAAGCAAGCAACAAACAAGCAAATTGGATGAGGATTAATTACTAAAGAAAGTTATGATGAAAAAATTAAAAACCAGATAAAAAATAAGCAAAGAAACTCAGTTCTTTATTTATTTTAGTTTAAGTATTAGTAGGGCATAACTGAGGTGAAGCTCTACTCTGATAAGTTATAACCCTATTCATTAGAGCATAGTCAAGACAATAAAAATCATCAGATGTATTCCATTACCAGACACTTATTCCCCTTAAGTCTTTGATGCAGTGCCAATGGAGTTCAATGTAACACACAACTTATGATCAAATCATAACTTTTCAAGTGACCTATATCCACAGCACTGATGGACCACAATCAACTGCAAGAAGAAAACATTTTGTCAAAAAGAAATAACCACTTAAAAAGAAAAAAGCAAATAAAAAATCTGCTAACAAGATTACTTACACTATTTAATGTGGTCAACTTAGGAAGAAATAAACAAATAAAAGACAAAGTTATTACACTTATCATTAAATAAGCTTACATATTTCCAACCAAGGGTGGTCTTGCAGCATTCACAGTAGATATCAGCAACAGCATGGAGACCAGTCAATAGTACTCTCTCTTCAGCAGGGCCACAGCCAACATTAACACTATTAAGTGAAATAAAAGGTAATTACACTATAATTCACAGTAGACATGCATATTTAAACTACATTTATCTTACAAAAACTAGTTTCATGAAACTGTATTTATTTTAGTCCACCTACAGAAGTTTCTATGGAGAGAGGGATTTCATAATAACCCAAGCCAAAAAAAAGGTTCTAGGTTAAATCTACAAAAGCAATTAAAGGAACTGAAGTAATTATTTTCACTTAAACAGTATTTTTTAAACTCATATGGAACTGCTATGGACACTTTCATAATGCTCATAGAAATCTAGGGGTCCATTAACCATAGGTTTAGAGCCATGGCTGTAAATGCAGTAATGGATTCTTACATAAAATAATTTCTTTAATTTCTCTTGAAACAGTTAGGTTAAAAAAAGAAATTTAAATGTCAAATTTTACTATCATCATCATCACAGCTTTAAGAAATACATTACAATGAAACAGATTTTAGAAGTTTCTCATACTCAAAATGTTTTTAGCTAAATTTGCAAACTGTAGAATTCTTAGACTTTATTATTGTTTCTTCCAAGTTTCAGAAGGTACTTTCAACACCCAAATGTAAGAAACTTAAATTAATTTTGCTTTTTCTATAAAGTATTTATGGATATTGAATGGCCTTAGGGGAGGCCATTAATGAACATATCAGTTTTAATTTTTCTTTTTTAACTTTCATACTAGTTTTTTAAAATTGTATTACAAAATTCTTTGATTATTTCTTGCTTAAGATTTGTAATTATAAGACTAAATATTTTTCTCTAATGTAAATAAAAAAACAAAAACACACTAACATTTGGTTTATAAAATATTTTAAAAAATCCTAATTTCATAAAAGCCTAATAGTCACTAGTCAGTCTATTATACTGTTGTAACAGTATTCTTTCTCTTCATGTTATTTTGGATTACTTGTTGCAAATAAGATCCAATCCATATAACAATAATAAATCATTTCTTTAACACTAGCTACAGCTCTACTCCCCAAACATCTCTAACTTTAAATACAAAACATTTCAACAGTAACTCCAAAACTACAGTAGGCCTAGTTCATTGCTAATATTTATTTAGTTTATAACGAAGAGTGGCTAATTCACTGACTGGCTTACAGAATCACTACCTCCATTACTCAGTCAATCCCTACTTCATCATCAACTACTCACACATTTGATTATTGTGTTTACTAAACTCTCACTTCTATCAAATAAAGAAGTTAATAGGATCTAGGACAACTTTTACGAACTTCTAAATTTTAATATTGTACACTCAGAGCAAACATTCAAGTTGAACGTTAAAAATTATAGCTTACAGTAATGATACATAAACAAATTACACTGACTACTAACTATCATTCACTTATACAACATACTAGTTTTGATCATAGTAAATTAACTATGCAAGGTCTGATCAAAGAGTTCTAAGACTTCTATTACATGTGTAGTAGAAACAGTGAGCTTCACTGATGTGTGTATAAAGTACAAATAGTGATTTACCCTACAAACAAGCCATTTCTACAGACCTTACACCCATCTTGCAGAAAACATGTTCAAAAACAAACGTATCTCTTACCACTCATAATAAAAGTGGACAGAAAAGAGAAAAGTGTTTGCATCAAGTTGTGTGAAAAATGGTAAAGAAGAAACAGAAATCCTCAAAATATTAATAACTGCCTTTGGTGATGACTGCTTCAGTTAGGCTATCATTTATCAGTGGATAATTGCTTCTACAATGGCCTAGAATTGGTCAAAGATGACCTATGTTCTGGGCAACCATCGACACTGTCCACCAATGAAATGATCGCTAAGGTGAAAGAAAGTTTACCAGGCCTTTTATAAAGAGATCTTAATTCACTTAAGGGAAAAAGTTACAATAAACTGCCAAGAGTTGTGGGAGAATGGTAACTAGTTTCTTCATCATGACAATGAGCCTTCACACACTGCTGTGTCTGTTAAAGAATTTTTTGGCAGATTAAAACATTCCTGTGATACCACACCCTCCCACATTCTCCAGATCCTACCCCTGTGTGATTTTTTTTTTGTTTCCAAAAATCAAATTAAAGTTGAAAGGAACTATTTGATAGCATTCCAATCATCCATAATAATATGAAAGCAGAACTTAGTTGCATAATAGTTGAAGACTTCCAGCATTGCTTGGGAAAATGACATGAACATTAGAACAAGTGTGCATCAACTGGGGTGAGATTACTTTGCAGGGTATCACATATAATATTGGAGTATGTACATTATTCTTTGGAATAAAAGTGAAGTCTTAGAACTTTATCACACCTTGTACATTTTAGTTTTCTTGCTACATATTACACAGATTTGTGTGCAACAAATTAAAAGTGCTGTTTAGTAAAACGTGCTTTAAAACAGTTTGGTAACATTATAATGAAGCCTACACAAACAGGGCAAGATGAGCAAGCTTTCAAAATATAATCTATATGAAGAAGTGAACGTAAAGGATTTATCATCAACACAAGTATGAAATCATGTAACATAACAGTAAACAAGAAAAGAAGAACACAAAAAACAAACAAACCAATATGCAAATTAGATACATAATTTCTTTTAACCAAAAAAGGACATTATACAAATCATACCTATAACTTGTACTCAGATTACTTATTCAATCTTTAAGAACAATTATCCTTTTTGAAAATGCTACAATGAAAAGAATGATCAATGTATACCACTACTTAGTTCACATATTTCCCATAGTGAAAACTATAACAGTGGATGAAAGACTAAAAATCATGGACATCACTGCAATTTATCTCAATCATTGTTATTTAAAACTTATGGAACTGTGTTGCAAAGGTTTATCAACATTCCATTTCATTACAGTCAGAGTTCTTGTCAACATCATACATGATTACATTAGGTGTTGTAGTTTATTTAGGTTACATTTCTATAATTAAAAATGAAACAACCCATTATCAAAGTTAAAGTTACTGGATACTGTACATTTACAGCAGCTAGCCAGTTTGTAAGAAAAAGGTATAGGCACCAACAAAAATAGGTAATTTTTATGAAAGAATGATTCTCTGAAAATTTGGTCTGCAAAATGTTACAATTGATAAACTAAACAGTAAGTGGTCTCAGTAGAAATATAATATGCTACTAGGCAATATTTACACATGCATTACTTTATTCTTTCACTTACAGCACAGCAACTTGCATCTGATGCAAAATATACCTGTGGAAAACAGTGAAAGTTTGCCTTTACAATAATATTTCATGATACACACACACACACACACACACGCAAACTAAGAGACCAAGAACATTTACTCAAGTATGTATGAAAGCTTTAATATTTATTTTTTGTAAATGCTTCATGAAAAAAGATTTTTTCTGCTTTACTACTAAATAGTTACAGACAACCCATCATAAGTAATAAGTGAACAAGTTTTTCAGAGAAATCATTCTATTCATATACTTGGTTCATAAAAAGTCATAATTAAAGGATTACATCTTCTATGAGCAAACATTAAAATAGAATTACAAAAACATTATGGTCTTTGTTATATTAACCTGAAATATATCTTATAAATAAAAAAAAAAAAAACTTTTGCTAAAGTATGATAAAAATTAATATTGTCAAAAGCTGAAGTATAAATCATTTTTTGGAATGAGCTATTAAAATAAAATTAAATGTCCAATCATAATACTCACACAGAATTGAAGAGATAAGCTCGACCCTGACTTCCTTGGAATGACTAAAATGGATAAAATTATTTCACATATTCATAATTTTCTGTTAGAGAAACTGAAATTATTGATAAAACTTAGGTAAAAAAACAATTTATTGCATCATAAGAAATGACATTAACTTCTCTTAAAGCTATGACAGTTTATACATCTGATTATTTCAGCATTCCAAAACTAATTTAGAATATACCCATAGTAAACCTTATTTAAGTAACTAGTTTCCATGCAGGTGTTTTGCATGTAGTAATGATATTCTTGTAAATCACAAGTCCAAAAGTCATCAACATATACTAATACTTTTCCTTTGGTATAGAATGTATATACACACACATTATTAACTATCTCGCAGAAACTTGTAGCATTTGGTTCTGTATCTATATCCATACCCTGGGATGTGATAAGCGTATCTCAGTGTGCAGTGATACAAGTTAGTATATTATTTGCAATATACATTAACTATCTTTCACAAACATTTGATTTGTAATTAGCCCTATAATACAGATAATGTGCGAAAAATTACAATTTAAGCACAAGATCTACATTTTGATTTAATATTAAAATGAAGATTTTTTAAGTTTGATAAAGTTCAAAAACTGAAAGTACATTTTTATATGTTTAATACAGAATTAGTTACAATGAATTTAAACAAGTTTTAAAGTTAACAAATACATGTGCAGTAAAATGTATGTTATGAACAATAACATAAAATTAAAACAAGTTAAATTTTTAAATCATAAAAACTGGTCTAGCATGGCCAGGTGGTCAGGACCCTCAACTTGTAATCTGATGGCCATGGGTTCAAATCCTTGTTACACCAAACATGCTTGCCCTATCAGCCATGGGGGTGTTATAATGCAACAGTAAATCCCACTATTTATTGATACAAGAGTAGCCCAAGAGTTAGTGGTGGGTGGTGATGACTACCTGCCTTCCCTCAAATCTTACACTGCTAAATTAGGGACAACTAGTGCAGGTAGCCCTCGTGTAGTTTTGCATGAAAATTCAAAACAAACCATAAAAGAAGTAAAAGTTTTTGAGTTCCTGTTTTAAAGGTACAGCCAACAATTGTGTGAGAAATGCTTATATAATGTAGTAAATGATAGTTATAAATTCAAAAACTTGTATAAGCAAAATAAAAACCAATATCATTTTTCATAATGTGTTTGATTCACCTTAAAAGATTCCTATATTCCCTTTTGCTTCAAGCTCAGTATAATATACAGAAGTTTGTTGACACATTTGCACTACCACAAAATTGGGTAGACTAAGATTACAAGTATTTTGTATACAAAATATCAGATTTTTGAATTAAATATTTTTACTATAGATTTGTTTGTGAATAGTGTCTTTTTTCTTACTAGTCTGAGTGCAAAGTTATTTCATGTTAAGACTTAAAACTATTCTCCATCCCAAAAAATCAAATATTATTTGCATAATACCTAGAACCTCCTACATACATTTCAAACATTTGTTTTCAGCAACATGTTGTACTTTATTTTCTATACTTAACTATGTGAACCCTTTCACTTCACCAACCTTGCAACCATCATAATAAAATATATATGAATCAAATATAAATTACACTTTTTGTGCTAGAATAATTACATGTTATGACACAAAAATACAAATGTTTAGTCTACACAGACTAAGTTTCATAGATGTGTAAATGTATAGCATTATTTTTTATATTAACATTCAAATCATACCTAGCTTACATAACTTATATTGATGCTGTGCATTTGAGGTCATATTACATATCCAGTAATATAAAACTGACCTTTAGTCTTCCCTGTCTTGGTTGTGTTTTAATGGACTAGTATTTTGTAATATAAAGTCAGATTTTAATTATTATAAATCATATGTATATAAATTATTACTATTGAGATAAATTAAAATTATTGTTCTTAAAATGTAGAACAATAAATTCAAGAAGTAGAGCAAACAATTTCCTTTTCACTATGACCTTTGTACTCAGTTGCTAATAGACACAGGTTGATAAAATTTTAAAATTTTACACGTGGAGAATATCAAAATTGTTTATAGCTCATTTCCCCAGATACAGTTCAGTAATGGAAAAAAAAAATCATAAATAACTACACTGATACCATAGAATTCCACTACAGTTTATTAAGCTTAGTAACTATGATGTATTTAGATTAAAAAAATATAAAACTGCAAGCAGATTACAGACACCCTAGCACACTGAAATCTTGGATTGAAAGAACATGGTCGTGTTTTCAAAGATTAAAATGGTTGAAAAAAACCCACTCTGGAGACAGTCTAAGCTGTATTAAGAGTATATGAGAGGCCATTTCAAAAAAAAAAAAAAAAAAGGAAATAGCCATGTTTGAGTCAGTAAATAAGCCATATCTAAAAAAAAATTGAGATTTTTATTTTATATTCTAGATGTTAATATTAGTAATTTGAGTTCCCAATTTTTACAAAATTATAGACATCACAAACATCTAACTTTTAAACAGTGTGCATTCAACATATCATGTGACTCAGTAAAATCTTTATTAAAAGGTATGTTTTTTAATATTTACTTTTAAATTAACTCTTAAAGTTTGAATTATAATCTATAATTTGATTCCAAACTTAGAAAATTCATAAAATAGTTCAAGAAAATTATGCAAGTCAACAAACATGACGACATGGTCTTTTATCCATGAACTGTAACAAAAGGGTTAATCAAGTTTGAAAACATTTGTACAAACTAATGAATTTAATTTAAAAATCATTACAAATGTTTTGTTTGCAAGTTTGATGTCAAAACATTTAAAGCACAACTAAAAACAAGAATAAATGGTTATAGTTTTAACAGGATTGGATTAAAATTCCACTAAATTGCATCACTTGTAATAATTCATGCAAACAATGAAAGACCTGTAAATATTTGTCAATATACAAATTTTACAAAATCAATTCTATTGTGGCCTCATCATGAAATGTTAGCTCATGAACTTAAGATTTTATACATATCTTTATTACCAATGTGCAAGTTACATACATGTACAAACAAACAGCTAAACCTGTAGATAAAGTAGGGGCAGAGCAGGTCTAAGTTTTGAAAATGCTACAAAACACTGACAATCTTTGCTTTCTTAGCCAGCTGTTGATATTTTTGCACAAGTTTTAAGTCATCAGGTAGGATGTGTCTTTCATGAAGTAGTACATGTATATTTTACATGTATAAAAATAAACATTTTAATTATTAATACTATTATTAGTTTACAATGTCTTAAGTTCTACTCATGTTTATTGATCTCTTACGTAAATATAACTTCATTACTTTATTTTCAATTAAACCCAATATAAATTAACCAGCATGTATTTACAAAATCTTATCATAAACTTATAATTAAAAATAATAAATCTAACCATTTTATTTAGTTATTTGCCTTGGCATGTTTCCAGAGTAAAAACTACTTCTGTTACAGAACTAGAACTGAAAGAGTAGCAAGTAACTTCAAACCTTTGAAATCAACTCATCATGATTGGCTAAGTGGGCCCTGCAATGAATACAGCTGTACGTACGATGACAGTTGGATAAATAAGCTCGAAAAGTTTTCACCATGATATGCTTGTTCACCAGTAATACAGCTAAATCATTTGACTGATCACCAAACTTCCAACTTCCAGCTTATATTTTCATTGTTTTGCAGGAAGAATGTACAGTGTACTACAACATGTTCTTTCCAAAAGCATACACACATTTCACATGAATGTAGTATTGTTAGGCCTATAAATGCAACAAAGGAAAGTTATAAATACACTCTACATATTATATACAAAATCATAGTACATGCAATTCATCACAATTTCAGTTGCTGGGTTTTTAATTAGTCTTAACATTTGTGATACATGTATACATTTTAATGTTTTTTAGTTTTGAAGTTATGTACTGCAAGCTGTAGTCATTAAGTTTAAAATGTTGCAAATACATAAATGATATACATTTAGTCCCTGTATATTAATAACTGCATTTATATGTCTGGGTATGATCATGTCTCTCATGTTCTTTATGTTTAAGTTGTATCAGATGCTTCATTGTGCTCATTAAAACTTTATAGAAAAATTTAGTTATGAATAAAACAAATGTTGACACTTAGGTTATTATTTGTCAATGTCATACTATGAATCAAACCCCTTGTCATGTCCTTGTAAGCCAACTTTTTAACCAAAATATACATGCCAAAAGTTGTAATGGTATTGAAGACAGAATGAAATATATCTCCAACAAATTAATATTTTAGAATTCAAGTAAACATTTATAATGTACCAGCTAAAAATGTACTGAAATATTTTTAGTTATACTATGAAAAGTCAACTGGAGTAACTTGAGACACTGTGAAGAAACAATGAAATGCTAGAAGTTATATTTATTTCACTTAGTATAATGTATTAGTGGTTTTGTTGGACCCAAGTTAAAGATCTTCTGGCCTTGTTGATTAACAGGTACACATCATGCAAAATCTACTAATGTAACTAAAACAAAGTTCCTAAAACTTCTGTTATTTTCTACCCACTTTGAGCTTATAATTTGTGGCTAAATGTTTTTTGTTCCAATTACAAATATAACCAACCAATAAGGACAAAAATTTCAGTCAGCACATTTAAAAACTTGCTTGTTGTCCAGGAAATTAAAGCTGCAGAACCAGCTTGCTTTAAAACCTGTTGACAGAATACCATTCCTTTAGAGAGCAGTACAGTTCCATGACACAGATAAGGTTTTGGGTTCAAAATAGCCTCAGATGATAGTCTTAAACAATCTAAGTGTGAACTGTTTCAATTAAGGTACAAGAACTGTTTTAAAATACTAAACACTATAATCTCCTAACTAAAAGTTGGTAACGTCAGTATTGTGGTATGAAGCTCACGTGCAATTCTTTCAAAAGAAAAATAATTATTTAATATGAATAAACAGCACAAATGATGATACAATGAACAAAGAAAAAGAAAAAAAGAGCTAGTTTCAACTGACAAAGTTTTCATTCAAGGGATGTAATAAAATTATTTTACTCTGTCACTTGTGAATGATAGGCTAAGCATGTCAAAACTGCACAGGTTTTTCTTAATTCTCCAAATCATTTATGCATTCTTATACTGGTATGCTATTACCATTTTTTATGAAAGTACACAAAGTATTTCTTTAAATAATGAATGGATGAATCTGAAAATGCAAATTACAGTCATGTGACTTACCATTAAAATAAACATGCTATACTAAAGAATTGGTTTTTCTAGCTACAGCTAAAATGAACAAGATATGTCAGAAGGCTAAAGTTATGTAAAATTTTCAAACTACTCCTAATCACATAATGGACTTTGCCTTATTGAAAATGTGTAAAGTTTTAATTATGAAGCCATGAAAATAAAATGCCGAAATATAACTTCTACATACTAAATTGTAGTATAACTTGCACTTAATCAATGCACAAATGAAGCAGTTAACATTCAAAGAATCCTGGAAAAATAAGCACATCCATCTTCAAAATCTTAACACATTATTACAAATAAAGTCTAGCTCCTTAGATAGTGGCATGTTTATAGCATGAAAATAAAAAAGCTGGAATATAAAATTCTGGAGCAGCAGGGTTAAGTTGGTGTCAAAATTATTTTTCTATTGGTTATTCTCAAGTGATAAGTAAAACTAACCATACCATCACCCATGGGACTCACCAAAGAAAATTTCAATGCAAAAAAGCAAAACGAATAGTTGTCATCCACAAATTCATTGTTCCTTGTCAGCATAATCTTAGAGATCATGTATAACATCAGGTAAAAATATAAAAGTTGCAAAAATTTTCATCTTCTATAAAAATTTTTAAAAAATTAGGACACCCCACACCAATATATGCATGCACTTCCCTTAGAAAAATATTCCTAATATGCTCAGTAGCCACCAATTTCGAGGATACTGGAGTGTTGGTACAAGATATTTAATTATTTGTTCATCACCGAGAGCTGAAATGTTATAACTTTCTTTTCAGAAGGAGGTTTATGGAAGATATCCAAAGAATGTGATCAAACATCCCTAGAGATTATCAAAAATTAAAAAGACATTATTATACACAGATCACACCTCTCTGCAATCCTACTCACAAACATTTACATCTGCATTCAGATGTAAACCACTAAAGCCTTCACCTTAATACCATTGTTTTTCAGTCTGGTTGAAATATGACAAATATATTTAAATGAAAAAGTATTTCCAAGATTCAGTCTTTTGGTGTAGAATACTTAAACTGGAAAACTTAGGGCAAAATTTAAGCCAAAAATGTTTTGAAATTAACTTTTGATAAATTAACAAAGAAACTTGTGGAATTTATTTGTTTACTTTACACAGATAACATTAAAGCATCATTTACAACTAACAATGTCATTAACTAATTCACTTAAAATATATTAAATCTGCAAAAATATTCAGCATATTCTTGTAAGTTATACTTGATCTATGATAATGGCTGTGTATTATAATCTTTTAATAAAGCAAAATAAAACAATAAGGTTAATCCTTTATGAGTAGAGCCTTCTAATAATGAAAAATAATTCTTCACTTTTAAAATTTGTTAATTCATTATATGCGTATTTCATGGAATTGGAGTTCTGTTAACATAAAACAGTTATATCAACATCATGAATTAACTAGGAAAAGCTTGGAGAAATGCTCTAATACAAATAGAAAGATGCAATAATTTTGTTTATAACCAAACTTTACATCGTAATGTTAGAAACTGCACTTTGGAACAAAACCAATACAAGTTTACATAAGCTTTTATACAGATAAATGTAACAAACAATTTTATTCTGCTATTACAAATTATCTATATAAAAGATGATTTTGTTACAGTACATACATGTGTGGGAAGCAGACAAAAGGCAAGGATTAACTAAAAATGTGTAATTAACAGTGCTGTTTATCAGCAAATTGAACAGGTTACAAGAAGCTTTTAATTAAGACTAAATAATAATAAATAGAAAAAAATATTAAACACAAACTTTATAATGTGCACCCTTGTCAACAGATAGCCAAGGCAGGAGAAATAACAAATTGAACAAGGAAGGCTAAATGTGAAGATAATCTAGGATGCTTTGCAAGTGACCAGACAATCTATACATGAAGTTGGAGTGACAACACTGCTAGATGGGATAGGAAAAGTGGGGTCAAAGAAGTAGGGAGAGTGAAATATAGGGAGAGAAAAAGAGGACAAGAGTAGGTGTAATAGAGAAAACCATGGCTTAGCCATCCAGTACAGAGTTATCAGTAGAATTGAATATGGAATGAGGGAGAAGACGAGTAGGGGAGCAAGCATGAAAAGGTGAAATAGTCTTAGCTATAGCCAGTTGTAGAGAAATAGGGAACTAGAAACTGGGAAGTAGGATGTTGAGAAAAGCATTCAAATGAGAACACAGCAATTTGAACATCAGAGGAACAAGGAACCAATCCACAGTTAGTATATTCATAAGCTTAGAGAGATTATCTATGACAAGATCCAGGGCACTCTGAGCAGAACAAGCTACTGATATACTAATATAGAATGGGTACAGCAAAGGATAGTAATAGTGTGGAAATGGGGAGAGCAAGGAAAATGTTTCCCTGCCAATTGATAAAGGAGTCAACCATACAATTCACTGTATGCATCATAAAAAGACATCCACAAAAAATAAAACAAAAAAAAACTGCCACGGACAAATGCTAGCAAGAAATAAGATTCCTTAGAGGATATAAAACAGAAATGGGAGACAATGGAGGAGGAGAAAAATCATGAAGGTGAGAATTTCTGATCAAAATCTCAATATTGAACAATTGGCCAAAGAGATAGTAAAAGTCTATAGATGGACTGATTTATATGCAAAAAAGGCTCGTTTGGGTTGAGAAAATATTTTACATAGAAGAGCGAACAACGTTTCGACCTTCTTCGGTCATCGTCAGGTTCACAAAGAAAGAGGTAACTGACCGGAAGCTAACCACATGTTTGAAAGGGGTTGTGTAACTGTGTGTCGAAATGTAGATTCTTAATAGGGAATCACATTAAACAAGTTCTAATGTACAAATTAAAAACCTTAAATGGCATTAAAAATATTAATGGCCTTTAAAAAACTAAAAACTTCCCAAAGTGAACAATGTCACCATCACCAATAACACTGTCTAACATTATGGATAAACCTTAGGACAGAAAGTGTTTAAAAGAGTGCCGTCGTCAAGTCTCTTAATGAAGACAAGACAGTAAAATGTGGCTTATTGTGACCCGAGTGTTACATAGACAACACATTGGTGCACCAGTCCCAGATAAAGGAAAACAACGAGTTAAAAAACTGCAACCAATGCGTAGTCTAGTTAGAACAACTTCCTCTTTCTGATCCTAATAAAGCAAGACAGCCAAAATCCAATATAGGGTTTTATTTGGAAAAGCTTATTGTCATACTGCTCATTCCAAGTTGACTGCCAAGTGGCACAGAGCCGAGCCTTAAATACTATTAGCAGTGATAGCACCAAAGCAGATAGATTTTGCTGTGGCATCAGCGAGCTCATTCCCACAAATACCAACATGGACCAGTATCCAGAAACACTGGATAGAAGCAGATGTCAAAGAGAAATGGGCCAGTCAGTTTTTAATATCGGCAAAAACAGGGTGTGAACTAATGTGAAGCGATTCTAGGGCCAGTAGAGAACTAAGAGAGTCAGTATAAATAGTACAATTTGAATACTGCTTAGCTTCTATGCGATCCAAGGCAAGATAAAGCATACAGTTCAGCAGAGAATACATAAGTTGCAGAGAGGATTCTGTGTGCAGCTACTGAACCACAAACCATGGCTGAGCCCACACAGTCGCCTGATTTTGAACCACCTGTATAAATAGGAGTGGAAGGATGATTTGAAAGACATTCAGCAGATAACATACAGTATTTCCAATCAGGAATGTTGCTTTTCTCAGATGACTTAAAGATAGCTCACATATGGAGACTGAAAGAAGCCATGGTTGGATGGGCTGGCCAGGGGATACAGCAATGTTATCCAAGGACAGAACCAATTCATCCAACTGCACCTGGATACGAAGGCAAAAAGGAGTAATGGCAGATTTTCTGTTCTGAAAAGGTATGGCCTACAGAGAAAGTAAAACACAACCCCAGGTGATATTCTTTGGTAATAAACAAATTTTCAAAGCATATAGTAAAGACAGTTGTAAACGGCAGAGGTGCAAAGAAGGTTCATGAGACTCTACATATAAGCTCTGAACTGGAGAAGTGCGAAAAGCCCCAGTGCAGAGCCAAAGTCCTTGATGATGAATGGGGTCCAGCATCTTTAGGCCGAAGTCCTGGCAGAGCCTCAGACCAGTGATCCACAGTAGAGTTTTGAACAAAAAAAGAGCATGATATATTTTTAGCATAAAACATCAATCCAATCCCCAGGTGGTAAAAGAGAGGGCACAGAGGAAGTTCAGTGCTCTTGTACATTTGACCCCTAAGTGCTTGATGTGTGATATAAAAGTCAGCTTACAGTCAAAGATAAGCCCCAAGAACTTTGTCTCAGGGACCACAGGCAGCACAATTCCACCGATATGGAGTTCAGGATCAGGGTAAATACCCTGTTGGTGGCAAAAGTGCACAAAAATGAGTTTAGAGAGAGGGAAGTTAAAGCTGTTTACTGGGGTCCACTTCAGTAAACAACTGAGAGCAGTCTTTTGCTGTCGCTCAACATACCTCACGTCTGACGACTGACATGAGATGTGAGAGTTGTTAACATACAGCCTGTTTGCAACAGTAAGAGGGAGTTGTTCAGAGATGACATTAATCTTCATACTGAAAAGAGTGACAGCCAAAACACAGCCCTGAGGGACTCCAAGTTCCTGGAGAAAAGAACGGGAAAGTGTTGAACCTACACGAACTTGGAATCTCCTGTCCATTAAAAAAAAATTTAATAAAAATAGCAAATGGCCACATAACCCATCAATATGGAGGTCTTGCAAAATGCCATACCTTCATGTTGTATCATAAGCCTTTTCAATGTCAAAGAATATCGATACAAGATCGTTTGAGAAAGGCTTCTTTAATGGACATTTCAAGTTGAATCAGGCAGTCAACAGTGGAGCTTTGTTGTTGGAACCCACACTGGGTGGGCAACAAAAGGATTCGAGGAACCAAACAAGATGAGTATTAACCATCCTCTCCCAGGTCTTAGAGACAGCTCAAAGCAATTGGATAGTAGGTTGAAGGAATCTTGGGATCTTTCCCAAGCATAAAGAAAGGTAAGACATCAAACATCAGGAAAAACATTCTCCTGCCAGGTCTAGTTTAAAAAAAAAAAAATTCAAAAGAATAGCATGAGCAGTAGGAGATAGGTGGGGCACCATTTCATAGTGTACATCAGGTTCAACCAATGTACTGCCAGATCAATGAAGGACTGGTTCGAGTTCCACCAGTGTAAAGGGATGATTATAGTCATAGAGATGATAAGCTCAAAAGAAGAGAGGTATTTACTCTGCTCAAGTTTTGATGGCTAAGAAGGTGGAAGAAAAAGTAGAAGTGCTAGATACCCAGCAAAAGCTTTCACCTTGAATATCAGCAATGCTCATGGTATCAGCTACTTCCTGGCCATCAGAGAGCAAGATCGAGAAGGGAATGGAATTACACTGCCCACTGATCTTTCGAATCTTGTCCCACATACCTTTGGAACAGGTGGTAGAAGATATGCTGGTTGTAAACTTAATCCAAGATTCTTTCTGGCTTTGACATTTTACTCACCGAGCACATGCACGGGGCTACTGGACAGCGATGCAATTTGAGAATGTGGGATATCTACGGGAAGTATCCCATGCTCGTTTTTGAGCCTTCCGTGCCATGTGGCAGGTAGGATTCCACCATAAAGATATCATGGAAAATGTGTCTAGGTTTTAGGAATACATTGAGCAGCTGCTTGTATAATACAGTTGGTTACTGCTGCCAAGAGTCATCTATTGATGGCTTACAGATGATGGCAAGATCAAGTTCCGAGAGTGCAGTGAAAGAGTGCCAGTTTGTGTGATCCAGCTTCCACCAGGGTACACAGGTCGAGTGGCATCAACCATGACCAGTCTCTCTCAAAATTAGAGGAAAATTATCACTGCCTCATGGATTATTGTCAACCCTACATAAAAAACTGGAGAATAGTGAAGGGGAACAAACTGAGAGATCAATAGCAGTAAAGGACTGACTATGTGCATAAAAATAATTAGAAGAACCAGTGTTGAAGAGAGAAAGGCTATGATCAGAGAGCATTTCGAACCATCCTATCAATATTAGCACTCCCCAGAGGGGATGATGTCCATTAAAATCCCCCACGATTAAAAAGTGAGACAGCAACTTTTCAACAAGAGCATCAAGGGCTGATTGATCATATGTCTCTCCAGGCAGCAGGTAGAGAGAACAAACAGTGATGGTATGACCCAAGGAAACACGGATGGCCACGGCCTCCAAGGGCATGTCAAGTGGTAAAGACAGGGTGGGCACATTCTGTCAACCAACAGCACTACCCCTCCATGCACTCGTCCATCACACAGCCCATAATTTCTGTACAAAGAAAACTGCCAAAAGGTGATTGTATTGGCAGGTTTCAGTAATGTTTCCTGTAACGAAAGACATATACGATGGTAGAAAGCAATCAGTGTTTTGATGTCATCCAGATTAAAACGTAAACCTCAACAGTTCCATTGTATCAAGATGACCATTTTTATTTCATGTGTAGGCAAATTGGATGGAGAACCCTTTTGTTTATGACCAAATTTTGTTTTTTTACTGTCTTTATTCAAGAGAGGTCTATCGACCTCCATGGATCCTGCCCTCACTCAATTGTGCAGGTCTTTGCTGTTGGAAGAGGGCATGAACGAATGATCATTTTGAATCTTGGGGTGGGAGAAGATGTATCTGAAGAAATTCCTATACCTGGAACCAAAAGAAGTGGATCTTGGGGATTTGTTTTAATGTGTGCAAGAGACAGATGGGTGTTGAAGTTGATTCAACTTTTTTAACCATGAAGGCCAAAAGATTTTTCATTTGAATTGAGAACAATTCTTTTGGAGGCACAAAAGAGGCACTACTGCACTCCCACTGTAGTAGTAGAACAAGGTGCAGCAGCATAAGTCTGAGATGAAGTGGTGGACAGCAACTTGCGAGCCTCAGGGTAAGTAATGTTATGTATCATTTTCAAACTCTGCACTTCTTTTTCTTCCAACCATTTAGGGCAAGAATGAAAGTAGGACAGGTGAGAGCCATTGCAATTGATGCAACAAAGGTCTGTCTCACACTCGTAGGCATCGTGATCCTTGCCACCATAATGAGCACACATCAAGGAAACACGACATTATGTCTTCAAGTGACCGAACCGCTGACACTGGAAACATATGAGAGGGTTTGGAATGTATGGCCGTACCCTGCAATTAAGATAACCTGCCTTAATGGTGGCAGGTCGACGTGGTGATGTAAATGTCAGAATGAGGGCATTGGTAGGCATTGTAATTTAATCTTTGCGAGTGGAGATAAACCTCACTGCAAAAACTCCTTGGGTGAAGAAAAAAGCGATAATCTCCAACTTGGGGATATTCATCAGATCCCTCTCAACAATAAAACTTGTGATGAATTCAAAGTAGCTTGAGGTGTAACCTCAATAAGTATATTCCCAATCGCCTTTCAACACAAGAGGGATTCACTGTGTTGAGATGGGGATGTTTCCACTAATATGTCACCAGATTGAAGCTTCTTCACTGACACTGGTCAACATCGTAATTCCATCTTTGCGAGTGGAGAGAAGCCTCACTGTAAAAACTCCTTGGGTGGAGAAACCAGCAAGAATCTCTGACTTGAGGATATTCTTCAGATACCTCTCAACAATAACTCCTCATGATGAATTCAAAGTAGCATGAAGTGTAACCTCAATAGTTATATCCCCAATTGCCTTTGAATGCAAGAGGAGTTCACCGTGTTGAGACGTGGTTGTTTCCACCAGATTGAAGGTTCTTTACTAACTTTGGAAAGCCAGCAAGTCCCTCTAGTCCCTTCTGAATGAAAAAGGGAGACATTTGCCTTAAATGTTTGTCTGAAAGAGAATATATAGTATAAGAAACTGAGATACAACAGGTGTTATAGATGTTGAATATTGCTGCTCAAAATCTTCATGATGTGGTCATTTACCTATGGACTGTTTTTCATTATATTAACTAAGTTTTTATTTGGAGGATCGATAATGAAAAAAAAAGGAATATTTCAGTGCTCACTGACCCCATCCACCATGGAGCCCTACGAGTGAGTGAATGCACTAGCAATGCCAGGGGTTTCGTGAGCACCATACCCAAACACCAGCATCAAATACAATGTCTACAACACCTATTGAGAACATCCAATACAGATACTTAGTTGATCCTAGCCCAAGTGTACCAACCAAATGACCCAAAGGGGGCCACCCGTCTACAGGAAGTTAAGGACAAAGTGGCATGTTAGAGTTGGACCCCTCAAACACCAGGATCCTCTCCTCCACTTTATGGATCACCATGCACAGCAAACATGTGGGTGGATGTTTAGATCCAAAGGAGGTAAACTGACAGAACAGAACCTTCCTTGGGAGGTCCCCTCATCACATACAGGAATCCACACTGAGGGGAACACCTGGGGAAAAGTAATCATTTCTCATACAGGCATTGAATTTTCATGCAATGCTACTCAAGAGCTATTTGTACTAAACATTCCTAATTTTGCAAAGATAAGAGTAATAGTTGAATTGACTGTCAATATATCTATCTCCTTCAGGCTGAAAGATCAAGCAATTCGACAATTTAATTCCATCACCCAAAGAATGTTAGCGGTTTTAATCACAAAATCATTACATAATTAGTTTTGATGATGTTTTGTTATGCTGAGAAAAAATTAAAAATAAATTAAACTAAAATTTCAAAAAAGCCAATTTTGAGACAGTGTTTGTGTGTTTTGCGTTTTTCTTACAGCAAAGCCACAAAGGGCTATCTGCTCAGCCCACCGAGGGGAATCGAACACCTGATTTTAGCGTTGTAAATCCGAAGACATACCGTTGTACTAGCGGGGGGCTTGAGACAGTGAAACAAATTTATGATTAATGAATTAGAATAAAAAGTTAAGAGTTGACATCACGTTGTTTTGAGAAATGTTTTAATAATGAATTGTGTTTAATTCAAGATAGGGATTTTCCTAAAGAGGGCAATGATGACAGGAAACATTAGCCTATAAATGACTAAAGACGTACAGGAAAGGAAAAAAAAAAAAAAAAAGATTAAAAGTGACAGTTAGGATGGAAGATTGAGTAATATAGAAAAGGTAGAATTGGTCAAAAATGGCTTTTGGTAAATAGCTGGCAAATAATTTTTTTGCACCACCAGCAAAAGTTTTAAGCACTTTAAAGGTAACCAAGAAATTATTAAAATGGGACCATAAAGAATACTTAGAATATTTTTGTTGAAAATCATAGATGAATAATCTCAAACTTTTTCACTATTACAAAAGATATTAGCAATACTCCTGACCCATAACATTATACAGAAATCACTGGTATGAACCTGAATCATGTAGACATTAATCCCATGATGGATGTAGAAAGACAGAATAAAACTAATAATGCACCATGACCACAAGTCTTTCCCAAGATTTTATTTAAAGGAATTCAGAGAAACGTATTTTTTATTTGTGTTTTTTAGGTTATTAGATAATGGGTATGTGCTGGAGGATTGGACAATTGCTAATGGTGCTTCTATCTTGAAACAGGGTGATAAGAGTTGACCCAAGAATTACTGGTTTATTCACCTTGTTTAGGTGAAAAAATTCTAAAACATCTGAAAGTATGCTTTACAAAATTATTCAGTGAAAATATGACATCATAAAAGAAAGCCAGTATGGATTCACCGAGTGGAAATCTTGCTTTTCTGAACTTTCTGAGGATATTGCACATATCCTGGATGATGGAAAGAGTGTAAACTTGGTGTCTGGATTTTTCAAAAGCCTTTTAGAAGTGCCATACAGATTAGTTAAGAATATTATTTCAGTAATGGATGTGAAACAAAAAGCACATTTAAGTTTAAGAGTGTTTGGACCAAAGTTGTTTTTTGTTGTTTTGGTGTTTTTTTTTTTACTGAAGATGTTCAGTCAAATTTTAGTACTGATTGGATACCACAGGAGCAAGTGTTTGAGCCTTAATTTACTTTTGTTTATCTTGCTTAAAAGAAACTGATAGGAGCAGAATTAGTAAATATATATAACTGCTGGTGACATTTTACTGTTGGCATTTTTATTATTTTGGCTGCACTAATGATGTCGAATTAAATACTACAAAGTGATTTAGATCAATTGGCTAGTTTAACACATGGCTCCCACATGACCGACTGGAGAGTTGTGCTCTAATTTCTTTTTAAAGGACCACTTAGTGGATGGGACACACACAACAGCTACATATACACTCTTCCTAAAAAAGTAATTGTAAAATGACTAGGGGACTCTAGAAAGTATCAGCAAAATAGTCTTGGGAGCCAATGTGTAAACATAGCAAACGTAAAGTAATGCATTTGAGTTATAACAACTTTGACCACACATTTAATATGAGAATTCAAAGAATAATGTGGCTTAAGAGAAGGATCACAAATAAATCAAGCCATTATGGCAATGAACTGTTTATAGGAAAAAACTAATATTTGAAGATATGGTGATATTTAAAAGATATTTTGATTGAAAGTATAAAGAAAAAGTATTCATTATTTATCCTAGTAGGATGATTCCAATGATGGAAGAATAACCATACAGGAATAGATTAAAATCTCTATTTTCTCTTGAGAAAAGAATGTTTAGAAGTGATCTCCATGAATCCTACAAGATTATTCAGGAAATCAACAGATTAAAGGCCTCTAATTTCTTTGTGATATATTCTGAAGACAACAGGACATGAAGAAACAAGTTCATAAACTGGAAAAAAGACAGGTTGAACTCTGGTTAAAATATTTGTTTTTTGAACAAACAACTAAATGAGTTGTTGCTCTTATGACAGGGCAAGAATGGAATTAATTTATTCCTGAAAATGTAAGGATAGGTTTGAATTTTTAGTTTTTTCAATGATGGGTGTGCAAGGATAGCTTTGAATGACCAAACGATTCCTTGTTGTCTGTATGCAATTTTAACAACTGTATTATAATTTCACTACCTTTCAAGTAGCAAGTTCACTTACCTGTTACAACATAATCACAATTCTATATTAGATTTGTCCAACTTATATCCAAATGGAAATAGTCAAGTCTTATTTTGTAGAAGTTACTAGAGATATTTAAATGTATCATATTAACTTAATGAAATCTCCGAAAACCTGATTTATTTTTATTGAAGCCTGTTTACAAACTTTTGTACGCTAGCAAAATGTTGTACATTTTCTACATAATCTAGAAAACAAAAGTTATTCAAAATCAAAGAAAGATGAACAAAACAAATCATAACTATGCAACTGCACTTAAAATTATCTTCAAACTTGCAACATGCAATTAAAACATTTATATTTTCATTGCAAAATGCTATTATAAGCACCTTTTACTCATCACAAAACAAAAGTCATTATTTGACAAGTTAATGTTTATGCTTTTCTCAAAATATTGTATTATATTTATTTGTTACATACAGCTACTATGCTTGACTTTTATTTGAGTTTTGGGAATTATTATAACTGAGCATCCCCCCCCCTCAAGTATATGTTTAGTTAAATAACACCTTTACTGTATGATGATGCAAGTGTACAGCACTCCGTGCTGCCCTGATAGAGGGTTGTACAATATTATTCAATCTGGTTGAACTAAAATAAAAACAAACATGCAGCAAGTCACCCTGCAACAAGTATTTCAGAATTATATGTGGATCTTCTGCTGATTCACATTTTTAGAAATTAATCAACATGATGCAATATGATGGTGTAAGTGTAAACTACCATGTTCTGTCTTGAAAAAAGTTTTACCATAGTGTTTAATATCCCAGAAGAAAGATAAAAAAAATTAAATGGATAACAGTAGGTTATCTGAATAAGAGCAGCATGGGGAAACTTCATTTAGATGGAAGTTGTGCTGGCTTATGTGAATGGAAATCCCTGTGTTAAAAAAGAAATTGTTTATATGATATAGGTAACAAACATGGAAACTAAATTCATATCATGTTACAAACAACCTCCATGAAGCACCAGTTATATTAATGTCTACTTTTTAATCCCCTTATTCTTATTACAAGCAAGCTCTTGTAATACTTGGAAGAGTGACTTGTGATTATTTTATGAAATTTGTGCTTAGAATAAAGACTTTATTATTTTATATATTAATAAAGAGGGTACTTGTTTCAGATGCTTAAAAACTACTAAGTTGATTCAGCAGTAATATCAAAAATAGAAAATTCTACACTGAAAGATAATTACAAGCCATTAAAATTCAAGACCACAGTTGTTTTCACCTGGAATTACTTCCTAAAGTTTAAAACATACTTTCATTTAACTTATGAAATTACTTGCCTAATAACATGATGGATTATACCTGAATTCATTCTAAACCTTTATTTGAAAAATATGCAAATATCTACCATTTATCTGATTTTGATGCTTTGAAGGATTGTCTTAGAAGATGGATGGGTGACAAATATAAGGTCATTTTGGCTTCTGTTTCCAAACTTGTGTTTTTAATTCAGGAGGAAGTAGACAATTTGCCAGTCCTGAAATATGTCCAAGGAATGGCATCTCTTCACTCAACAGTTCAATGAAGCAATAAAGATTTTAAATTAGGGTATATTAGAAGTAAAGATAAGTTTTTGAGCACTGAGGTATTTTAACTTTATTTGCAAAAGACTTGTATTTATTGATTGGAAGGGTAGAATAAGGGCTCACAAAATATTTTATTATCTTAAGCTTAAGCAGTTTTACTTTTCTAAAAAAGTAAAGGGTTACATTCAGATGTAGTGTATACAAGAAAGTTAAGGGAGTTTAAAAAGGTATTTAACTAATAAAAAGTTGGATTCAGATTGAACAACCTCAATAGAACAACAAGTCTCTTTAAATGTTATAGTGACTACTTGTTATTTCTTATTTTTCTACATTATTACTACATTAGATTTATAAAAGTTAAACTATGGTCACTAAAGTCCAAGTTCTAAGGTACGATCGAATATTTTGTGCACTAACCAGTCATCTGAAAGGGCTACTTAAACCCGATTTCAACTTTGTGCTGTTTACTGTAATCGTTTTAGGTTGTGTTGATTAAATTCACAAATGTAAAATGTTGCAACAGAATTACAAAATGTTACCTGTAGAAAAAGTAATTAGACTATGAGAGACCTTAGATAATTCTTGACAAGACCTAAGATAAGGAGTTCAATTTTTCATCACTTGTATAACTTTTATTGCATAGCAGTTACAGCTTCAACTACGAAATCTAACTTCAATTAATTAAATTTATACGGGTCCAATACCATGCAAGTTAAAAATACTGAATATAACAATCTAGGCAGTGAAAATATTCATTAAAGATGTGAATGTCATTATACTTGCATTATTGTATGTCAGTTTATAACATAACCAAAATTACTAGTGTTGTTGTTTTTTAAAAACTATCTTAAAATATCATTACGTTAAAATTTCTTAAATTTATTTTTTCCCTGACTATCTTGCATCTTCTTTAAAGTTTTTTCAATCACAACGAGAAATTACAATAACGTAAAAGTTAAATTTACTAAAACGATTAAAACTCGCAATCTCTATTAATTTGGAATTGTTAGGCCTACCTAAGTTTTACCTAATAAACAGTTCGAATATGCATTTTCTTAATCCATCCGTATTTGTTACAAATGTGTTTAAAATAATGCCACTTGAGTAGTCTCAAACTTACAAGTGCGTTCATTAACTACAAAGAATAACAGCATTTACAATCATATAAAACTTAAAATCTTTACCTGCAAAAAGTTTTTATACCTATTTTCTTTGTTTCGCTTTCTTCACCTTACAAGCGTACTCCACTTACTTCTACAACAGAACAAAGCAACTTACACTAGCAATACACGAACAGCTGTTTATAGGACAAACCAAAACACTGCGCTCTTATCAACAACTGCGCAAGTTGTCAAGCGCGGGTCTTAGCTCAGCGTATTAACCAATCAAAGTATACATTACATTCACCTACGGTACAGAGGTTTTCAAGGTCATTGAACTCAGGACCCATTTATCAAACATTTTCAGGTACAACAGGCCTGAATGGTTTTGAAACAATATAAATGCCTATTCATAGGAGCAACCCAAGTTTTGTTGACGGCGACATGTAAAACTATACGTAAAATGCCTGTAAGATTTCAGAAAGTACGTTGTTCAGTCGGAATTTGAAACATAAGATCATGTTATGTACATAAAGATATCAACATATTTAAAGAACATGTCCAGCAAAGAATTTATTTACCAGTGGCCAGGTGGGTTAAAGCGTTCGACTCATAATCTCGGGTTCGAATCCCAGTCACACCAAACATGCTCGCCCTTTCAGCCGTAGGTGGGTTATAATGTGACTATTCGTTGGTAAAAGAGTAGCCCAAGAGTTGGCGGTGGGTGGTGATGACTAGCTGCATTCCTGCGAATTATGAAGTGACACCAAATGTTTTGACTATAGCTGAGCCAAAAAGGAATCGGACTAGAAACAAATGTGCAAAAATACGACCAAACAATATTTTTTCAAACTCACTAATACAACTGAAATAATGTGTGTAGGACGAAAAATGATCATTATACGATCTAGTTAGGCCCGGCATGGCCAGGTGGTTAGGGTACTCGACTCGCAAACATAGGATCGCTGGATCGAATCCCTGTCGCATCAAATAAGCTTGCCATTTCAGCCGTGGGGTCGTTATAATGTAACGGTTAATCCCACTATTCGTTGATAAAATAGTAGTCCAAGAGCTGGCAGTAGGTGGTGATGACTGACTGCCTTCTCTTTAATCTTACACTGCTAAATTAAGGACGGCTAGCGCAGATAGCCCTTCAGTAGCTTTGCGCGAAATTCAAAAACAAACAAACGATCTATAGCTACTTCTTTAAATAATTTAGAGAGATGTTTAATAATAGTTACAGTTTAAAGTTAAGGAGAGTACTGCCATTTACAAAGAGCGGACTTCACTTCAAAGTGAGTGTTTGAGCTTAGGAGAGAAAGCTAGCCAAGGTATCATAGTATTACATTTCGAATTATATTATATTCCTAGGACATATGCAACACCTATATCACTGTTGTTCAATCCCGTTGAAAAATAAGGGAAGATGCAACCTTGAGATATCATTTGACGAATCATTGGAAGACACTGTATACGACGTTTTTACACAACATGCAACACTACTGCCATAAACCCATGAACAGAACAAGTGAAATGTTTAGTGAATGACAACGGAACAAAAGCAGCTGAAACGACACGTACTTAAGAATTGTCCCGTCCACGTGTTATGCGAGACATGTACACATACAGAATAAATGATAAATCCAGTATAATACTATAGATAGTAATGTATAAATAAATGGTATATTTATGTACAACACGTATATTCGAGATAGATAAATCCCCAATTCAAACCAATTGTATATATCTTTGTACAACCCACCAAAATAAATATGACCTGAGGAAGGCACATCGCATGAACATGCTCAATGAAGTATAAGTCTTATAGAACAATCATTATGCGACATAACCTTTAACTAACTTAGAGGATTAACCAGAGTTTATGACCTTTCTGCATTCGGTTTATAAGGCCATTAGCTACGTGCAAATAACTTTTATAAAAATTGTAAAATAAACTAAATATTGATACATAAAGATATCGTTGTATTCTATGTTTTCTTAACGTGGTTGTTTCTCAACATTTATATTGTTTTTTGATAGCTTGGTTTGTTTGTTAGTTTAAGAGTACAGCTACAAAATATCTTGGCTATCTTCTGTGTCCACAGTAGGGAATCGAATCCCGGATTTTATAGTTGTAAGCTCATAAACTTACCGCTGTGTCATCGGGGAACTTGAGCACGTGGTCTAATATCTGCACAATTTTTACAAAGTTTTAGAAAAGTCTGAGTAATACGAATTGCAAATTAGGTTTGTGTAGATGAATTTTTACTGTTAAGTCTGTTAGTTTGCTTAGTTAATGAATTATTGAGATAGCTTTTGTTAGCTAGTGAATAAGTTTGTAACCTGTGTAAGTTATGTGAGACTGTGCGCGATGCAGTAACAATGCTAATAAAATTATTACATTTACGAGAACATTAGCAAGTGGAATTATTTAGTTACGTGTTTTACGCCATGATCTGTGCTGTTCATTACAAAGGTTGAGTATTTTATAATAAAAGGATTTTGGAGTTTCACCAGAATGTTACAGCCAATGTCACCACATCTTATTACATTCTAGCTGATGACCATGCAACTTGATAATAGCCCTGTAGTATAATGTTCATTTCAAAAAGTTTTGTTGCAAGGTTTTCAAGTCCAAAGTATGCTGTACCTCCCTGCTTACTTTCCATAATCCATCTAGTATACAAGTATAACAATTTCCTAGTGCTCATTTTGAAAGTCCGATAGCACAGAAATTCGTAGGAGTACTGTGTCTGACAACTTGATCAGTAGATCTTTGTATGGAATAATATGAATGCCATTTAATTCCTCAGCTGCTTGAGATATGCGATAGTTGAATAACATTTCATGCAAGCAGCTTTTGTGTGACTCTTATAGATTAAGGTTATCCTTCTTTATTAAGTTATGTACTGTTACCTGGGCCAAGTGAATGACGTTCTTCCACTGACCTTTGTGTTCATTGATTTTCACCTATTATCAAATGATGCACTTTGCTTAACATAGCTGGAATACGTCTTATTTCAAATATATTTTCCTCCCAATGCCCTAATTCCATCCATATTTCATTGTTTTCCAATGCAATTACGTAAAAAAAAAAGGATATCTTACCTTAGAAAATCTAAACCCATAATCTCAATACATATTTATGTTCTGAGTGTACGAATATTTTATATTGAAAATGACTTCTCCTACCCTTCACAAAAGATATGTTTATGGTGGCATTATACTTCCTGCAAAATATCAAAGAAAGTAACAATATCATTTTGAGACGTGCCATCAATTCAACTGTAGCTTTGTATTAGTTGTGTTTGTCAGATGACTTGTTAATGTCTTTATTCAAAATTGGTTTAATATATGGTGCTGCCCAACAATGTAAACCTATAACACTTATGTAAAGAGTGAAATTATTTTGGTATTAAAAAATATGTAGAATCAAAGTCAAAATGACAACTTCTACTCAGGATGAAATTGAAAAATTTAAAGGAAGTCAGAAAGTTCAACAACAAATAAGAAGATAATAAAAAGAAACTGACAAAAATTGAAGAAAGGGAAATGAATTCAAGGGAGAAATTATAAGTATCAGACCTACAAAAGAATTATAACAAAAATCAACAAAATTAGAACTATATTAAAAAATTTATAGAAAATACACAAAAATATATTAATGTCGTAAAAATAAATTAAATAAAACATCAATAAAAGATAAAGGGAGTACATGAGGATATTAAATAATATTCAGAAGAATTATAAAACAAAGTTAATAAATAACAGAAGATTTATAACACAATCAATTAAGTAAACAAATACGTCGATTGAATATAAAACACCTGGAAAATCCTAATTTACAAATACATCGAAGAAATCAGCCACATTTCTAGCTGCAGCTGCACAAAAGTTCCAAGCTGAAATACCATTTATTAATTCTACAACCTGTAACAGGAGAACTAGTCTTGTTTCTACTATTGTTATGCCATCTATAAATTTAAGACCCCTGGGACTACTTCGTCTACACCATCATCTTGCTAAGTTACATAACTTAGCAGTCCAGATTAAATATCTTGCCCAACTGAGAAACCAATGCAGCATAATTGAGAGATACCATGGGAGGTATATTAAGTGCAGATTGAAATAATTTTGAAATTGAATGAATGAAAACTGAACACCAAGTTATTCATGTTACTGAAAATTTGAAATGACCAGTTTTAATAACCTTAAGCAATCTTCCAACAGAGAGCCATAATAATAATTACCAGGTTGCCTTATCAAATACATTTGGAGTGCAAAAGTAGCAGAAAAATTTTTAAAGAAAATTTCTGAAGCAGAATTAGCCAAACTTGCTGAAAATATGAAAAGACTTGTTAAATTATCTTTAAAAGTTGCTCCATGTGAAATTATGAATTTGTTGACATACATTGAATTCACAGATTGGTTTGGTTTGGTTTGAATTTCATGCAAAGCTACTCGTGTGCTATCTGCAATAAATTAACAGATGCCATTATGGATAAAAATATTTTACTTAGACTGCAGCAAGCTAAGTGTACGAAGCTTTAAAGAAAACTGTTAAGCTTGATAAAATAACTCGAATAAATTAAAGTCACCGATAGACAACTAAGAAGTGTCATCCAGGAATAATGGGATTGTCAAATCTAGCTAGCAATGGTCTAGAACTCAAAGGATGTAATGGATAATTGTTTCTAGTGAATGTAAAATGTAAACTACAGGACAGAAGGTATTTCACTTGCAACTATAAATGCTTATTGCTGGAAACTGCAGATAAAAGTTTTTAGAAAATAAAAATGGCTTCCAATATATAAAAAGGAAAGAAACTAGTATAAGTATAGAAAAAATGGACACTACATTTAAGATTGTAGTTAATCAACCATCGGTAATAAACCAAGGATATTATACCCTATGGATAACGAGTGATTATTAAAAAATAAGGCATGAATCAGTGCATTCATTGCTGAGAACCCTTGTAGAATGTTGATTGTAAATGCTTTCATGGCAACTATATTTCAACCTGATTTGATAATGAAAAATTAGAAACTCCTTCAGGAAATAAAGCATAAGGATTGACTGATGCAAACAGAAATGGTTAAAAAGTAAGTTAATGTAAGTTTCTATGCAACATGATGTGTGGCTAGTTGACACTGTATGACTTGGCATGGCCTGGTGGTTATTGTGCTTGACTCAAAATCTGCGGGCCATGGGTTAGAATCCCATCATCAAACATGTTCGCCTGTTCGCCCTTTAAGCCTTGGGAGCGTTATAAAGTGATTGCAAAACCGACTTTTCGTTGGTAAAGATTAGCTCAAAAGATAGTGATGAGTGTTGCTGCTTAGTTGCCCTCTCTCTAGTTTAAAGAAAGCAAGCATAGGTAGTCCTCGAGTAAATTTGCGAAAAAGTTAAAAACCAAAACAAGGATATTCTGCTAGTGAATTACCGATTATAATGTTTAGATTTGTGATTATTAATATTGTTAATTGTTAGTTTATTGCTACTTACGATATGTGTGTGCTTTCTTATAGCAAAGCCACATCGGATTATCTACTGTGTTCACCGAGAGGAATCGAACCCCTGATTTTTAGTGTTATAAGTCCGTAGACTTACCGCTGTCCAAACGGAGAACAGCTATACACAGAAGTTTAAATTTACTGCATCATTGTTTTCCTGGATATTTTTAGTGGATTTATGAGCTTTTACAACGCTAAAATCCGAGGATAGATTCACCATCATGAATAGAGCGCAAAACAAAAGACATTTGGTGGCTTTGCGCTAAAAAGTACAAACAAAAAAATCTCAAAAGGTACAGAAAGAATACCCACTCACTGATTATTTGGAACTAAGCACAAAGCTTAGGGGCTATCTGTTCTCTGGCTACTACGGGTATCGAAACCTGGTTTGTAGCAGTGTGAGTCCGTAGACATACCGCTGTGTCACTGGGGGGTAAGAATAGCTACCAGAACCAAACCAATTGCAAAAGAAATAATAAAGATATAACTCGAAATTAAGGTATTTTATTACATTAGTAGCACCCATAAAACATGGAGACATTTTACTTTATTATATCCACTAATAGCAGGTGGGTAGATTTACAACATAACATCATTCCACAGACAGCTATGGATATGATAATAGTCATCTTTGGTATTAAATAATTGTAAGATATTGCAGTAAAAATTAATATAATTAATACTATTCAAATTAGAACATCCAACTATTAAGATATTAAAAATTACAGTACGTTTTAAAATGCAAGCTAAGATTGCTAGGAAGATTGGGACTAACGCAGTTTCTGGTAATTATTCTTGCCTAGCCTAGACATTATATCCTACAACGAAACTGATTGTATCGCCCGCTTACAGTTATGCTATTTTTTCTTATGTGTGTGTATATATATATATACATATATAAAATTTTCCACATTCACAATGATAGCTATAAACCATTTAATGAATCAGATTTTTTCTAAGAATTTTTTTCAACCGCACAATTGTGTTTTAACTTCATCATTTTTTTAATACATGACACCTGTATATATATATAGGCTTGTTAACAAATGAAACAAAAATGAAGAATATTCTAGTAAATAAATTTATCAATGGAATTTAATAATCTTAAATAAGTTTGTTGTAAATATTTATCCACTTTAAATTACTCATATAGGTGAATTTTCCACTGCATAATTTTTGTAACAAGTGTACAATTTCTGATCAACTGCACACTAGGAAAATTCCCGCAATAAACATTTTTGGTTTGAAGCTGTATGACTTTTCAAACCCCCCGCTAGTACAGCGGTATGTCTCCGGATTTACAACGCTAAAATCAGGGGTTCGATTCCCCTCGGTGGGCTGAGCAGATAGTCCTATGTGGCTTTGCTATAAGAAAAACAAACAAGATTTTTCAAAAATAATCGTTTATTGGAAATATTGACCACTCATAAAACAAAAAAGTAATTTAAAATCACAGAAAACAACATTTCACTTTTTAAAAATTAAAGTGTAAAACTCTCAGATTTTATTCTTAAGAGGCCCGGTATGGCCAGATGGTTAAGGCTCTCAAAGCGTAATCCGAAGGTCGCCGGTTCAAGTCCCCGTCGCACCAAACCTGCTGGTCATTTCAGCCGTGGGGGCATTATATGACTGTTAATCCCACTATTCATTGGTAAAAGAGTAGCCCAAGAGTTGGCAGTGGGTGTTGATGACTACCTGCCTTCTCTTTAGTCTTACACTGCTAAATTAGAGATGGCTAGTGCAGATAGCCCTCGTGTAGCTTTGTGCGAAATTAAAAAAAAAACACAAATAACCTTATTCTTTAGCATACACCTTCTTCTGATACATCACATCGTCATTAAAAATGTCTTAATTTATTTTTACACGCTCAATACAAGAGTATACAAATAATAATGTTAAAGCCGTAACTCTCTTAGTGTTGAGTATGGCCTAAGAGTTAGCGTGCCGGACGATAGATCAAAGGCTCTCTTATTTCAGTTCTGTTAATGCAAAAAAAAAAAAGAGGCGTGATCAAAAGTTTGGGGCCATTGGTGTGTGATTAAAATGACAGTCAAATCTCACTATGCAGTTTGATATGAGCAGTCCAAGAGTTAGTGGTGTCGACTAGCTTCTTGTCTATCAGTTAAAATGTAGGGACGATTAACGCAGATAACCCTTTAGTACCTTTGCGGGAATTTCCAAAAATAAACAAAGTAGCCTTTTCATAACTTAGAATATAAATGTATCTGTATTTAGGTGTAAATATTCAGGTGAAGTTTTCCAAAATGCCAATTTAGGTGGATAGTTTTAGAAGTTCTACCTGAACAGGGTGCGAACAACCTTGACTTATGATAATCTTATTACTAAACTTGCTGCGTAGAGTAGGAGATTAGTCTAAGGAACATACTATAATCTTTCCTGGCACCTGCAATGGCCAACTTATCAAGCTGGTCTTGAGTAACTTGGAAAATATAAAGGCTCGTGAGAGGATAAGAATGTTGTAGAACTTTAGTTTCTATTTCTTATTAATGAGATTTCTCCTCCCACAATTTTTAATAAATTTAAATTTTGCACGAAAACTCTCGATTGCAACTCAATGAAAACAAAGAAATTAAATCCATAAAGAATCTGGAGGGAGTTTCAAACCCGAGAAAGTAGGGGGATTTAGGAGTGAGTGTCTCAGGATTGATTGATACAATTTAGTTCAAAGATCAGCATGAACACATAAAGAGCCATTCAAAATAATATCCTAGGCTCAAACCTTAAAACTTAATCTGAGCTTCATAAGGTGGTCAAATGGTTCTGGGAGCTCTCAGGATACGTTCTACAGATTTGCATGAAAATTCGCATGGACAAGTAGGGGATCATTTAAACAAATCTATGTTCAGGTTTCTGATTTTTTCGTATTGTTGTCCTCAAATATGTTATCAAGGGGTTTAATGAGCTCTCAGGATTAATTGCACTGGTTTTCATGAAAATTAGCATGGACACCCAAGGAATCATTAAAAGTAAGATCTAAACAAAGATTTTCTAAATTTTTATGCCAGACCCATATTGATGGATCAAAGAGGTTTGGGGGCTCTTATTATTGGATTCATGAAATCACTTACAATATATTGGTAATTTTGTAATTAAATACAATTCTAAAACATTACTTTAGTACTAATATCCTTAATGTTTACTGAATAAAATTTTCACAAAAAAATTGAAGATTCTCTAGTAATATTGAATGAATGACTTGTCAAGCAGAAATTTGTGAGAGACAAAAATTCAGGTATAAAATGCTATTTTTGCATATTTTTGATTTGAAATTCCAAATGGATGGACGTAAAAGAATGTTAAATAAACCAGCAAACAAACGAAAAATACACACGAAATTTACTTTTATCACATGTGTTAACCCTATTGGATCCTCATACTTTATTAGTTTTTGACGTTCAAACAGTAACTTTTATGATAAATTCTTATATTGTACATGTGTATAGCGGTTTAGGTAAACTTTTGTATACCATCTAACGATTTCTGACATACTGAAAAGTCCTACTTGGCAGTGAGTGAATTGTGGAGAAAGTCTAGGTCTGTAATGAAATTGTTCACACCTGTGAATATAAATAACAAAATTTTTGTAATTAAAAGAATAGCATGTGTCACTCAGTCCGTGCGTGTATGTATGCTAACTCACATGGAATCCAAGTATTCTTATTGGCTAACTATGCAGTGGAACTATTACGTTTATATGAGTGCAAAAGTGAACGACATCTCTTGTGCATTGTTCAAAAAGATTGCAAAGCTACGACTTTCAGAAAATTAGCCCTAAAGACAATTATTTCACTAACATAAACAAACACGCAAGAAACGCATTAGGCTAATTCTTTACTCTTCAGTGGCTCATAAATAACGCAATACCATTACATCTCAATACAAATTCCAAACATGCGTCTGAAAACCGACAATCACGCCTAATTTAAATATGCTTCCTACGCAAAGCATGAGTTTACTCACTATATAATCTACGATAATTAGCCTTAATAATCACCGCCACTATTTCATTTATTTTCGATTCTCTACAGCTAACACATTGCGCGAAGGGAAAAAAATGAGGGGTTTCAGGAAAGGGGGTTCGCAATCGGGTCTGTGTGTTTGTCTGTCTGAATTTTCCACGCGCGCATCTCGAAAACCAATAAAACGATGTACACGAAAATTTTACACAAGATAAGAAGTCAGTATGGAATTGTCCTTTTCAAATTTGATCTGGATTCAATTACGGATCTGGATTCTGGACCACTTTGAAGCATGTTTTATAATGGGTTTTGGGTTAATAACTCTGTAAAGTGTAATCGAATTTGTACCACATTACAAAAAAAAACTGATCCGGATCATTGATCATTCTGGATATGAGGAGGATATTTTGATATTTCGAAGGTGAAATTTGTTTAAATTTTGGTTCTCCTTACAGTCTTTGCGTTTGTGAGGTGTGTATGATAAGACATTACTCGAGTTTCCTGACATAAAAAAGTTAATCTCACACATGGTCTCGAGAGTTAACTCGGGAATATACCATGTTTACAAGAAGAAGACTAGCACACTGATGCTGGAAAAGGAAGACACGATAAGCACCAAGGACAAAACCAAATTTTAATACGAAATTCACATATATATTGTTTTCTACGAGAAATTATGACAATGCATTAATAAAAATTAATGTTTGTTTGTTTTTTGAATTTCGCTCAAAGTTATTCGAGGGCTATCTGCGCTAGCCGTCCCTAATTTTGCAGTGTAAGACTAGAGGGAAGGCAGCTAATCATCACCACCCACCTTCAACTCTTGGGCTACTCTGTTACCAACAAATAGTGGGATTGACCGTCACATTATAACGCCCCCATGGCTGAAAAGGCGAGCATGTTTGGTACGACGGGGATGCGAACCCGTGATCCTCAGATTACGAGTCAAGTGCCTTAACCACCTTGCCATGCCGGGCCTTAACATTTAATAAAAGGATAATTATATTGTCAACTTCATAAAACTCTTATCCACTTTGAGGTCTTTTGTTGAAGATATTATCAATTTTAAATGTTAATAGAATCTAAAATGTTGATTATTTTTTTCTACTTTTCTTTATCAGTAGTAAGTCTGATGGCTTATAACGCTAAAATTTCGTTTTAGATGATATGAGATGTGTTAATATAAATATAAACTTCAAGGGATCAGTTCTCGGATTTTTTCTTTTCTATCGTCTGGTTCAATTTTAGTTTTCAAAAAGATAAAGTTACCGACTTATTCAAATATATTCTGTTTTTGAAGAATAACTGATGGCTTATAACGCTAAAATTTCGTGATCCTCAGATTACGAATCGCACACGCCTGAACTCACCTGGCCATGTCGGGCCAAAATTAATGTTTCAATAACATACGCTACAAGTAAAATATTTAAAATTAATTCCGCTAACTGCAAAAGAAAATTACTTACGTAAAATGTTAATAAGAGGATAAATTGAAAGTAGACAGCATGAGGGGGGTAGTCACAAGTAAAAGAATAAAAATTAAATTGTTATTCTTATAAATACATGATGCTTCTGAAGTAACTAGAACGTACAAGAAAACTAGATCTATTCCTGAGAATATCACATTGAAAATATAGACAAGTCCTAACGCAGTATCCCATCTTCCTAGAATACATTCGTCAATGATCCTTCTCATACATATTCGAGGAAAATAAACTTACAGTTCATACTAACTCGAATGAGCCTTTGTACCAAGTTTTATATTGAGTAATACCTCTCTTTAAGAGTGTATGACACAGAAAGAAAGTGTCAAGCATTTATAAACTTTACTGTAATCGTTTTGGTGAGTAAGTAACCTTTGTCTAAATAAGAGTATAAACACAAAGTTCTTTCACGTCTTGTATACAAGGACACCAACTATCTACAAGAGGGAAAACCTGTAAGAAAGTTCAGGGAACTGTACATTTGAATACATTTATATAAAGACGTATATTCTCTTGTCATGTTTTAACTCATTGCTTCATGGTAAGAGATAGTTTTTTTCAAGTATTTGTTATTGATTTTCCAAGCTTCAAGCTATGAAAATGACTTGTCGAATAACACACTATCAATGTTTTGTTTTAATATTTAATATTACTGATTTGCTTGAGTTAGCCTTAAAGTGTTGAAAGCCTGCTTAATGTTAAACTTTAAAGTGAAAATGAAAGCTAGCATTTCGGCAGGTGTTTCAGTTAGTTTTCTCTGATTATTTTTACTGTGGTTTAATGTGAAAATATTAGGGTAAATATTAAAAGTGAAGAGCTTCTACAGATTTAAGTATTATATCTGGTTCACGAGTGACCTCAACATTGGATGCTATAATACAATAATTAAAGATCTATCCTAAATTAGGTCTATTCACTAGATACGAGAATGAGTTGAACGTACTTGAAATCCAGTAACTAAAAGAGTTAATTTGCCCTAGAGTCTGTGGAATTTGGCGGATATTTGATATTTTTAAATAGAAAAGCATTATACCTGAACAGTGTTCCCTTCCCTTACAGTCTAATTGCCAACCATTAAATTATCCAACATCTTGTGGAATAACCAGGATGCATCCAAATGTATAAACATAAATTAATATTTTAAGTTTCTTTTATCTGTATATATCTATGAAACCTAAACAAAGATGATGGAACTTATCTCATCAGTACAACCTTTCTTATATATGTCGCATAGTTAAATAAAATAAAATGAAATAAAGCTATTAGTAATCTATTTGCATTGTTATCTTCTATCCCTTCTTTACATCAATTCCACTTCTTCCAAAAATTTGCTTGAATCTGTGACGGATTTAATATTATGTATTTATTTTATTGTCGATGTTTGTTTAAGTTAGATATATATTTAGAAACGCATGTAACTTATATTGTTAAATGTGTATTGGGGAATTCACGCATATTAAACAAAATGGTAGAAGATTTTCGAGTGTAAGAATCAAGAATGTATATGTGTATGCCAGTACTGTTGTTTTAGCTGACATTTTAGAATCACACCTAACGCTTATAAACCAATGCGACGCCCCAGGAGATAATATATATTGTCGGTTGGTTACAGTTGGCACATCATAAACCTAGGAAGCTATAACTGTGATTAACGCTCATTAATCAGGAACTTCATATATCGACCAGGAAGATTTATAGATTTCGAGCATTACAAAATGTTTGACTTCAGCGGATTAACTCAGAAGTTAGTATTTTTTTACGAAAACATTATATACCTCCATCAGTGAAAATCTCGATCTGTAACTGACGAGTGATTTGCAAAGAACTAGGTAGTTGTCCCTTAAGTAAATTGTACCTACATCAAGTCGAAATTAATTTGCTCATCGTGAGCTCTCGACAGGATATCAAGGAAACTCCAGATCAGTTAGAAGACTCACTATTGTTTGTAAGGTTGTAAAGATTGTGTATATACACCCTTGTGCAAATTAATTGAAACAAGACGGAAAATTACGATTTTTTTCAATTTTTTGCATTTTAATTTTGAAAATCCAAAAATTACTCACAAATTAATACACGATATGAATGCCTTTATTTTTCAGAAGATCATTAATCAGCTTTGGCATCGAGTCCACGAGTTGACTGCAATCTTCACTAATTTTTGGATCGCGGTACCACACCTCAATTATGGCCTCAATTAGCTTATCTTTCGTAGTACAGTCTTTTCCCTCGAAGTCTTTCTTTACAAATCGCCCAAAGATTTTCAATAGGATTTAAGTCCAGAGAGTTTCCAGGCCAGTCCAGCACCTTTATTCGCGTTGTAGTCATAAAATGTGTGGCACGGAGCCAGATCTTGCTGGAAAATGCCAGATCCATCTGGAAATCTCTTTTTCAATTCTGGAACGACTCTTCTCTGCAAAACTTCGATGTACTGTGGTCCTCCCATCATACCTTCTACGATATGTAAGCCTCCGACGCCATAGCAGCTGAAAAAGCCCCAACACATCTTCTTCAAGGGATGTTTTACAAACTGATTGATGTGAGATTCTCGAAGTTTCTCACCTGGAGCTCTGCAAACATGCAGACTTTTTTGACTCTGTACGAAGAAATAAGTCCCGTCATTGAATAACACCTTCCTTCATTGTTCTTGCGTCCAGTTCTTGTATTTCAGACCCCATTGATACCGTTTTTTTCTTCATTGAGTTGGTAAGAAGTTGGTTTTTGACTGGTCTCCTTGTCCTTCTAACACAATTTCGAATGACGTAATATTCCTCAAAATTTCGTCATATATCCCAAAAATAGATCGACCGTACTGCAAAACACAGCTAATGACTATTAAAGGAAATCAGTGGGTCCAGCGAGCCTACACCGGCCGCCATGCTGAAAATATTGTAAAATGACCACTTGTTTCAATTAACTTGCACAAGGGTGTATATCATTATTTGTAATACGCGTTATTAAATATTGTATTATTGTTTGTACTGAGAAAGAAAACCGTGACTATCAAACTTGTTGGTAAATATCATAAATTAGATACATATCGACATCTATTTAACTTCTAAATTTAAATTATCATTTAACTCAGTTTCGGGCTATTTCAAATTGTAATAGGTAACAAATCACAGTAGCATAAGGGTAGGTCTGCGGATATCGCTAGGAACCGAATTTCTATACCCGTGGTGGGCAGAGCACAGATAGCCTATTGTGTAACTTTCTGCTTGATTAAAAACAAATCCTTGTAATAATTGATTGCTCTTTTTAACCTGCATGTCGCCAGTTTAAACACATAGTGATACATAGGTATTTATGTCAAGTAATAAAATTTTTGCTAATTTTACGAATTAAAATTAGCTTGAGATGTACTGCCTTGGAAGGAATATATATATATTGGGTTGAGGAATAATTCGTGAGCGTTTCTTCAAGTTAACAAAATATATTCAGAAATGAAACGCTTTCGCAAAATATTTCATGTCATTTGGTAGATAATTTTTTGCTCCAATAGATGGTGTGTTTGATTTTCATATGTCTTTAATTTTTGCTTTCATTTTCAGCTCATTAAATGGAATGTCAAGTGGACAAAATCGAGCATTTTCGACACCATCTGCTTTTCGCATTTAATTTCTTGCAATTTCGTTTAAAACAATGCATGCTATATACCTAGGTATTACATGAAATAAAGTATCATAATAAATGTTTTGGGTGTAATGTGTTCATGCATTGAAGTATTGTATAGTCTTGCATGTAATGCTTGAATGAAATTATTTAAAAACGCTCACGAATTATTCCTCAACCTAATACATATATTAGCATAGAAAAAAATTCTCATTGCTTATTCTCAGAAATAGGTATAAATATTCCACTGTTAGGATACGCGAATGATCTTAAATATAACAAAAAGAAAATACTTTAATTCTATTGTTGTTTTTAACTAAACACAAAGCTACATAATGGGATATCTGTGCTCTGCCCACCACGGGTATCGAAACACGGTTTTTAGCGTTGTAAGTCCGCAGACATACCGCTGAGCTACTTTAATTTTACCGTATCTGATAGATTTTTATATCCAACCGTACACAGGCCACTTGCACTAATTATTCAACACTCTACCAGTTATTAATTTTAATCAAATAATACCCTTATTTCTTTCTGATTCAGCTGGCTTACGGACACATAGATGTCAACATATCGCGAGAGTGTTTTACTATATATCTCATTGTCTAGATATAGACTAGTTGTGTAGTATCCAAAATAATGTTACAGACTATATTTGTAGTTGTTTACTTTACGCATTTATTTGATTAGAGGAAGTTATTGAAGTCAAGTGATGAATGAGTGGCTTAACAATTAGAATTTTCTTCAAAGCTCAGAAACATTTTTTGAACTACATGGATAAAAAGAGCGAGCGAGGCGAGGGTTGGTTGATTAATTTAGTGAGTTTGTTACAATGGTGAACTGATTATTGAGTTAGCTAGTTTGTTGGTCAGCCAGTTGTTATTTCAGTTTTGTGAATATTGATTTTGCGTTACAACGAGGTACTAGATATAAGAGAAAGTGCTGTATACATGAGAGATGTTAGTAAGTAATTGAAATTGTTGTAATTTAGCGTCTACTGTGAACTTTGATCTATAAGTGAACGAAGTTAATTAAACCAATCTGTAAACCTTTGGTCGAAGAAATAAAATGCTTTCGTTATAAATAATTGGACTAGTCTTTGCTCTCTCCTTTTGAAGAAATAATCCAAAATCACCCTCTAACAATACAGAACGGTAGAAGAATAATTTTAACACTTGTAAAACCTATTTAATGAAGAACAGTCGCAACATTTAGCCTGACCACAGTATTTTTATGACATGTCAATGACACATATAAAAAACTCACACTAATGGTATAGGATGACCTCCATATAATATGTAAACCACTGAACATCAAAAAGAATGAATGAAACACATATAATTTGAATATTATTTCCCCATTACCATTATTACACATTTTCACATCATATATTTAGAAATACGATAGGGTTCAAAGCCCCTTCGCACCAAACATGCTCGCTCTTTCAGCCGTGGGGGCGTTATAATGTGACGGTCAATCCCACTATTCTTTGGTAAAAGAGTAGCCCAAGAGTTGACAGTGGGTGGTGATGACTAGCTGCCTTCCCCCTAGTCTTACACTGCTAGATTAGGGGCGGCTAGCGCAGATAGCTCTCGAGTAGCTTTACGCGAAACTCAAAACAAACAAACAAGAAATAGGATAAAGCCGCAGTTCCGCATGAACACATTTTTTACTTCCAAGCAGAACAGCTTGTTTGTAATATGGCTTTTACGTGTATGTTTTTAAAGATATTATTATTGCGATTTTTTTTTGTGCTGTAACATTTCACGACCCAACATAAATTGTTCGATAACGTGTGATTAAAAAAAAAAGGAATTTATAAAATCATTACCATAAGTCTAGTGTAAACTTTGGAGTTTTGTGTTTAGCGTTACCTTTTATGGCTATTAACAACAACTGAATGGTTTTGTTAATTAGTTCACTTCGTGCCTGAAAGAATACGTTGACTACAAACTCCAATCCACTAGAAAACATTAACACGTATTACGTTGAGTAGCACAGAGACACAGAGTACAAAGCTTGGACAGTTTATTTCAAACCTACAAAATAAAAGGCCTATTTGTACTCTGTCTGTTACAAGGAATCGCACCCGAGATTTTAACATTGAAAGCTCGTAAAATTACTGCTAACCCAGTGGGAACAACTCTGATGGATCATACATTTATTTTAGTTTGCGTGTGATCCGTTTCGAAATGAACAATTCAACTATATAATATGAAGCACAATGACTTTTCAAAATTAACACAAACTTATAAAGACGTACATAACAGCCCCCGCTAGTACAGCGGTAGGTCTCCAGATTTACAACGCTACAATCAGGGGTGCTGTTCCCCTCGGTGAACTCAGCAGATAACTCGATGTGGCTTTGCTATAAGAGAAAACGCAAATATAAGCGTACATAATTAAATATTCTAAAATTTTGATCTTTTTTTCGTAAATAATTAAAGTTTTTCATTCTAAAAATAAATAATGTATTAAGTGCATTTTTCTAGTATTTTTCAGTGCAAAAATGGTTGAAGTACGTTTATAAATACTTTTGTTTAAAATGAAACATTTCAATGAGGCAGCACAAAGAAACGGCTTGATCGAGTGGTATATGATACCAATATCTATAACGTTAACAAAAAAAAGACAACCAGAGTGATATCTACAAAGTAAAACGTTTTACATACATCCTTATTGTATTCATCATAATGTATCTGTGTCGCCTTGCTACAGTCAAATGATTTATGCATATAAATTTTCTTATTTTTTCCAGAAATGTAATGTTTATGATCTATTATAACATTACACCACTTTTTAAAAGTAACAATTAATTAATTAAGGTCACAAAAGTGAAAAACTTTGGATATTTTTTGTTCTTCAAATATTTTCAGGCTATCTTCGACAAATGACGTTCCTGGGAATCAAATACGTAAGCCAACTGTTAAAAAAAGCATTGATTTGGGTATGAGTAAACGTAGTAGTCATTTAACAATTCAGTGACAAGTTTGTTTGTTTGAAGTTAAGCACAAAGCTACACAAAAGGTTATCTGTGCTCTTCCCTCCACGGGTATCAAAACCCGGTTTCTAGCGTTGTAAGTTTGCAGACATGCCGCTATGCTACCGGGGGCTCCGTGACAAGGCTCTGTATATTGTAAGACTTATGCGTGGATTAACAGAAACGAAAAAGGTTCTGGGATTAGTTGCTTGGCGGTTTGATTTGATTTGAATTTCCCAAAAAGCTACACGAAGACTATCTGGACTAGCCGTTCCTAATTTAGCAGTGATAGACTAGAGGGAAGGCAGCTAGCCAACACCATTCACTGCAAACTCTTGAGATGTTTTTTTATCAACAAATAGTGGGATTGATCGTAACAATATAACGCCCCACAGTTTAAACGACGAGCACGTTTGATTTCACGGGAATTCTATCCCACGACCCCCAGATTTCGGGTTGAATGCTCTAACCACCAGGCCATGCCAGAGCTTTTCCTGGCGAATCCTAGAAGAAAGGTATGGTCACATAAGATTAAACTTGTTATGTTCATTCCAACCAATTTAACCAAGACCAGTATGAACATGGCTGTTACAAAAACACGTCAACGGTTTTGCTCTAAATTTCTACCAGGATATAATAAATTATAACCAGATTTTATACGTACAATATTCTGTGGAAAAGGTAAATATCAAAATCTACAAGTACAGGAGCAAATGGAGACAAAAACACTGAAGTGTCAGTGCAGTCAGCACTGTTATTCCATTGGTAGAGTTCTCTCAAATTGTTCAGCACACACACTATCTGTCTCTTCCTCAAGAGCTGGCGTCAGACATCCTGCAGTCGCCCCAGCTCAAGAAGTGGTGTCACAGCGTTAAAATGGTGAAATACATGTCATGCTTCACGAAGTTAGTGAGATATACGAATATAGTTATTAAAACAATCAATAAAATATATTTTGCTGTTTACGGTGTGCTTAAAACGTACACATATTTAAACAATTTGTTACTTACATAATATAGAACAGAACGGGACAGTAGGTATGCAAAAAATCAAAA
This sequence comes from Tachypleus tridentatus, assembly GCF_004210375.1. Lineage (NCBI taxonomy): Eukaryota > Metazoa > Arthropoda > Merostomata > Xiphosura > Limulidae > Tachypleus > Tachypleus tridentatus. Next base: position 125,717,594 of record NC_134825.1, read on the forward strand.
AAGCCAAAGTTGTTAACATTGTAGTACAGTTTGAAATAGCGTAAATTAATAAAATATTCGTTTTTTTAAACTTGATGCCATGTTGTTGTTGTTTTGCTACTTAATTTAAAGAAAACTGAGTTACGTGTTTGCTCTCGGTAATATTTGCGTATTTAATTTCGATTAATGTCAGTAGTCTCGAATAATTAGTGCTGCTTAGATGTTACTCATTTCAAATGGACAGACAGAAATGAAAATTAGGCTCTGAATATGAAGTCTTTACTCATATGGTGACGTTACATATCTGATAAATCTTGGCAAGACTCCGGCACAGAACAATATAGCATTACACCACTGTCTAACTGTAGTAAAAAAAAATCTGAAAGGTCATTATGTACTGTATTGCTGTAGATGGTGAATCATTTTACGGTCATGTAGATGTTACAGGATGTATACAAAATACTAAATTAATGCGAAATTAGAACACATGTAAAGCGTTCACACACAATTATTAAGCCATAATTGACCAAACAAAGTAATAATATATATATATACTTTCCAAATTGGTTGAATGGTTTTATTTGTTATTAAGCATGAAGCTGTATAAAAGGCTATCTGTGTTGTGCTTAAAGCGAGTATCGAGACCTGAGTTTTAGTTTTATAAGCCTTCAGACTTACCAATCATCCAGCAGGAGTGAGAGTATGTACTTAAATAAGTTTCTTTCATCCCAAAGCTTTTCTACACACTAATAATGTAGTAAACTATTAACTTATTTCAGCGAAACTGTAATATTCTCATAGCTAGTAATATGAGTTTTAAGTGTTGACTGTTAAAACATTAAAAAATGCAAGAAATATCTAATTGACTGTTTTTGTTGTTTTTGAATTAAGCGCAAAGCTACACAATGGGCTATCAGTGCTCTGCCCACCACGAGTATCGAAACCCGATTTTTAGCGTTGTAAGTCTGCAGTCGTACCGTTGTGCCACTGCGGGGCATAACTAACTGTACTTTAACATTTTACAATTTGATGCGAATTCTATGTTATAAAAATAACATTGGTTTAGTATTATTAAAACAAAATGACTAAATATAAATGTCACAAATGACATTAATAATATGTTAATATATTTTGCAGCTACTTTTTAAAAATATTTTATTGGTATTTTTTATTAATATTTTGTTTAATTTTTACTTATAATAATAATAATAGTATTAATTAGCCTACCTTATGTTTTCCTAAAAATTTGTCGATAATTAATTTCACAAAATTGCTTAATTCCTCACAATTTGTTTTCTAGAGAAGAACAAGTGTATGTACGTTTTACATTTAAAATATTTTTACATTTTGCATACCTTACAGACAGTTACAAAACATCATGGAAAATCTTAATACAAAATAATTTTAAGTGTACAATTTTCCAGTTTCTTTCTATTTGTTCAAGTGTTTGTTACAAAATAATTGGGAGCATCCTAATCTAATGTACATACTCTCCCACCCTCGCCCACTGGCACATTGGTATACCTAGGGACTTACAACGCTGAAACTGGGTTTTGATACACGTTTTGGTCAGAGCACAGATAGCCCATTGTGTAGTTTTGTGCTTAACTACAAACAGATAAGGCCCAGCATGGCCAAGTGTGTTAAGGCGTTCGTCTCGTCATCCGAGGGTAACGGGTCGAATCCCGGTTGCACCAAACATGCTCGCCATTTCAGCTGTGGGGGCGTTATAATGTGACGGTCAATCCCACTATTCGTTGGTTAAAACGTAGCCCAAGGGTTGGCGGTGGTTGATGAGGACTAGCTGCCTTCCCTCTAGTCTAACACTGCTAAATTATGGACGGCTAGCGCAGATAGCCCTCGTGTTGCTTTGGCAAAATTCAAAACAAACAAACAAACAGATAAAATTATACCTAATGTACACTTCAAAGATGCAAAACAAATTAAATTAAGACGTTGTATAAAATTAATACCAAAAATACATTAAAAAGTAGGTAACATCTCTTCCAGTATTAACTTAAATATGTTTGTTTGTATCTCAGAAAGGTTGGTATGAAGTAAATAACATTCAATTTTATTCAAGTGTAGTGGGACTATGACGAAGATGCAGTCTTTCTTGTAAACTGATGTATATCATCTGTGCATCACTAGATCATGCATGCTCACATATTCATTTACTGCTTATAATACGATCATAGCCAAGTTTGGTCACATTCAGTTTATTGAAATGTATGAACTGCATATAAGGTAAAAAGTAAAAAAACGATAACTATATTTTTTTAACTGCAGAATGTTCTCGAGAAACTACCAATCAGAACAATATAAACTTTAGTGTGACAGGAAGTTCCTCATAAAACGTTTTGAAGAGTTCTGTTCATATTTTTAAAGTAATTCCCAAGCATAAGATGACTCATAAGTACATGTTGAGAAACATGACGTCACAAGGTTCCAGAGAAAATGAGTTGAAAACTGTTTTTAAGAAATGAAAGTGATACTTGAAATTCACATGACAAATAATGAAAGAAACTCTCTTAAAACGTCTCATTTCCATTTCTCTTTCTAAAATGTAATGAGGCATCAACTACAATACAAGATGGGAAACATGGAGTTTAATAATTTAGGAAATATTCTCGTACAATTCTTAGCTTAGCTTGATCAGAAAAAAAAACCAACCTTTATCAATAATCAAAACATTCAAACATTCATGGTAGAAGACTAAAGAGTACAACGTGAATATGAAGGAAACTCTTATACCAATCGGATTATACCTGATTAGTTTGTCATCTGCAACAGTTCTAGGAAATAATATCATGTATTACATACTTATATGATCAAAGTTGCAAGATCTGATAAGAAAATGAGTACCCTGAACTTTTCCTACCCTTCATTTTTGTTGAATTACCTTCTTAATTGAGTCACTTTTTATTAAACTAAGCATATGTTTGAAAAATAAGTATTTCTAATATTTATAAAATACTGAGCAAAAGAACAGATTATGACAGAAAATCAGTTAGTGCATAAAGCATAAAATTGGGAAAAATATAACCTTTAGTCTTTAAATAAACTTGAAAATATTTTATGTGAGAAGCCCCCTGAAAACTACTTATCTTTCACTGTTTATTTTCTGGATTATCTACTCGATCGTTTTCGTGTAAAGTGTGTGTAGTAGAGATAAGTAAATTATAGGAATTTGAGTGTGAAAGTAAAGAAGAATGTGTAAGTTTACGGTAACCACGCTATATCTTCCATATCCAGTGATGACGAGGTCTTTGTTCAATATTAGTACTCATCAGGCTGGTTTAGATACGACAGATGTAGTAGTGGATTGAATGTATAAAGTGTTAATACATTAAACGTTTTCATAGAAAATGAAATACCAAGTTCTCTTTCACAGTTCTACCGCGGTCACTAAAAATGTATTGTTACTGAGCGAATTGGGAAGATTCGTTAATTCAGTGGGTGCCATTAACCGAAAAGTGGAAAGTGTTCATTTATTGGTTTAAAGTCAATGAATCTGTTGTGAAAATCAAAGCAAAGGGATTGAAATCTCTGTTCATCGGGAGGAACTATATACCGGACAGATATAACAATAAAGCCTACTCAGGATCATAACGTTAAAATATGTTAAGCCTGAATATATAAATTTTGCATGTTTTTCAATTTTCATCGTAAGGTATCTAGACCAACGGGCCGTAATTAAGTCTAAATCATAACAAAAGGTGACGAAATAAAGCATTGTTGCTGTTGTGTTGGTGAACATGATAATATTGTTTGGAGCACTAGAACATATACATGGATCGGAGAGCTAATTTCTAAGCTAACTGTTTGCTGGGTTGTGTAATGTGTTAGGTACAGTGATGATACACGCTTCACCTTAGCACCTCCACACAGATGGTTTGATAGAATCTACTGGTATTAATACTTTACATTTATTTTGATGGCATACAGAACAACAGAAAGGGTTCTTCAGGCTGTTAGTCAAACATATTTTGATTTGAGATATAAAATACTACTCCCTGTTGAAATACTAGTAATGGTAAACCCTCACAAGAAATGTCCCACAATGTCCACAGGAATATGTGGAATGATTAACCTCTACAATGATCACTGCACACGACTTTGCCCAACAACAACTGGTTAAGACTACGTGCTATGACAAGACAATAAAAACAATGGATGTTTAAACGTGTGGAATTAGCCTGGTTGTGGTACATACTAGCACCAAAGAAACATCTTGGATGTGGCCAACCTAATTAATATATGATACTTCAGCATTTTATCCATTAACGTAAAAGTTGCAGCTCACGTTACAACAATAATCAGGCCAAGCAACGAATGATGAAATGATTTAGCGATTCTTGCTTTCTAAGCTGTCAACTGTTATTCATTACAATATCCAATTTCCACTTGATCATCAACAATTAGAACAGTTTGTTAAAACAACAAATACTATAAAGCATTTGTGACTCGTATTTTCTAAGTCATCAATTGGTATAGTAAGATAAACATAATGTATGTACTACATTGTACGATACCCACTCCATTATCTAAGTTAAGCAAGACTAGGTCGAGAAAGCAATGAGTGAAAGGAAGTAGCATTCCTTGCTATCTGAGTTATTTAGTCGTATTGAAAGTTACAACGTATGCACCACATTGTGTGTTTATCATTAGCAATGACAATCATTAGGACAAGTAACCAGTGATTGAAAGAGTTTTATGAACTTTGTTTTCCAAGCTAACAATCAGGGTTTCAATAAATGACATATCTGCTAAATATTGGATGATAATTAGGACAGTTTTTTGGTCAATGAACCAATGGCTGAAAGAATTTTATGACCCTTTCTTCAGAAGCTATTGATAGTGTTCTACAGCAAAATGTATGGACCACATTTTGTGACTATTACTTGATTGTCAACAGCTAAAACTATCAGGTGATTGAAAAATGAATAGCAGAAAGGGTTTGTGATCAATGTATTTTTTGAGTGGCGTGAAATATCTTGTATGTATTACTTTGTATAGTTACTAATTGACGAACAGAGGGTAGGACAGCTGTAATGAATAGATATAATATCTAGAACGTCAAAAGTTCGTACAGTTGCAGGTGTTAACTAGGAGATTGCAAACACAATTGAAAGGGACTTGCAACCCTTACTTCCTGAGCTATCAGGTGGTATTTTATAGAATGAACTAAGCACTATATTTGTATATTTAAAAACGGCTGGTATGGGTAGAGATAGCGCTAGTAGATAAAATTAACAACGAATTAGACAAAATAAAACAATACTTCATCAACATCAACAAGTTTCCTCCACAAACCATAGAAAACATTATATACACACACCTAGACAGAAAGCAAAATCAACCAACAAAACTAAGTATATCTCATGAATCAAAAAATCACGAAACCATATACGGCTGCATACCATATATTCCCGATATCGGCAGAAAAATAACCAACATTTGGCAAAAACTAGCAACAAAATATGACATCTCTGTTAATACCAAATTTATTCAAAAACCAGGCACAAAACTAAAGTCTATACTACGTAAAAACTACACTGACAAACACAACACCAACATTATTTATAAAATACAATGTGATAACTGCCACGATTTCTATATTGGAGAAACAAGTAGAAAAATGAAAACCAGATTCAAAGAACATGAAAAGTCACCTTCACACATTTTCGAACACTGCAAATCAAATAAACACAACATAACCACAGAAAACACCCAAATACTAAATAAAGAAACAAACGCAAAATTAAAGAAGCCTTACTTATACAACAACTCAAACCCAAAATAAACCAATACAAAGGAACACATTTATACCTATATTAATAAGTATAATCCAACATTTAGGCACGCCCTCTACATTCCTTCACTCATTTACACAACCCCCTTCAAACATGTGGTCAGCTACCGATCAGTACCCTTTCTTTCTTTGTGAACCAGACGATGACCGAAGAAGGTCGAAACGTTGTTCGCTCCTCTACATAGAGCTTTCTCTATCCATACCAGCCGTTTTTAAATATATATTTTTTCTACAAGTGGGTTTTCTCGTCATCACGGATTAAGCACTATATTCGCGTCTTTACCAATTAATGTACTTCATTGATTGAAAAATCAGAAATTGAAATAATTTTATGACCTTTGCTTTCTGAAACACTGAACAAAATTTCTAACGTGAAATGTTATTTGAATTGTTGAGATAATCACTCCCATAATTCATCTGAGTGGTGAGAACTTCTATAGGCTATGCCAGTCTGTACTCTTTAGGTTCTCACATATACAGATTCAGTAGTAACAGCATGAATATTAACCATGGCTGATTAAGCTCTTTGATTAGAAAGTCTTATTCAGCCCAAATTTTACCAGTGATTATTTTGTATTGACTGAAATAAAAACATGAGTTGAGTTTGACAACTACTAGATAGAAATACCGTTGCTACCAATATTTGTGTCAAAAGGGTAACCTAAGAGAAAACATGAGAAACTAAATTTTGTTACGTATAAGTTAAAGGCTAAAATCATTACTACTCACTGTAGAATACTTAAACTGCTTAGAAGATTTGATTACAAGACTCTTGAGTTGTTTGTCATAAGGCTTTGCAGTGTGGGAGGGGTAAGTCTTCCCACTTTTTTTTAACCTCTGGCAAATTCAAAAAATGATTATCGTACAATCAGTGTTTTTGCTTAATCTGCACTGCCATAACAGAAAGCTTCATTGTTAGTTACTGACTTGAAAGAGAGGCACCTTTTCTCTCTTTTTTTCTGGTAATTTGTAACCATTGTAAATGTTTTAATTTCATCACTGATAACAAGTGTTAAGCAATTATCACTTTTGCAGTTCGATTCGATATTTGCAAGTAATGCCGATTACGATTATCAATGAAAAAAATAATAGATGACTTGTGCCCATTCTTATACGACAATATTTGCTCCAGTTAACATATTCAGTAAACATTTCATCTATTGCTTTTAGATCAGTAAACTCTCAGTAGGTAACATTATGCTTCAATGTCATAACAGTAATTTTGAGCAAACACTATTTTTGAAATCATGGATACCTAAACGAACGCCACCATAAAAAAAATACTATTTCTATTGGTTAGAGGCATTTGCGACGTGCTTCTGGTTGTTTTTTTCACTCCTGGAGTTTCTTATAAGGGCTTTTCATCACATTAGAAATACTTGTTGGAAAAGAAAACAAAAACAGCAATTTTTTAAAGAGAAACTTTCCTAAACACAAATTAATAAACATTGTATTGTTTTGTTTTTGAATTTCGCGCAAAGCTACTCGAGAGCTATCTGCGCTAGACGTCTCTAATTTAGTAGTGTAAAACTAGAGGAAAGGCAGCTAGTCATCACCACCCACCGCCAACTCTTGGGCTACTCTTTTACCAACGAATAATGGGATTGACCGTCACATTATAAGGCCCCTACGACTGAAAGGGCGAACTTGTTTGGTGTGATAAGAATTTGAACCTGCAACCCTTAAATTACAAGACGGGCACTTTAACCACCTGAACGTACCTGGCCACCAAACAACTGTCTAGAGTAAAATAATAGTAACAAAAGTTAATCATTTTTGTGATCTACTCCTTTAATGTACACCAAGCTCGGACGTTCATAGAATTAAATCTTCCAAACTAAGTAGGCTAGTGGTTTTAACGAAATATCTAACTTTGTCAGCATGTTATTAGCCGAATATTAAAATCCACAATTCTTTATTGTCATAAGTAGATAGTTTATCCAAGATTCGCCTCGTTTAGATTACAATTTGCATATTATTAAAAAATCATGTATACCAGAAAATCGTTAACTTTCCCTTAACTAATAAAAACTCACCTATTCAAGTTTTTTGTTGTTGTTGTTTTTTCAATGTTTCAGCATTCCTGACGGTCACGTGCTTTTGGCTTTGCGTTATGTAGGTACTTGATTATGTGATTTTATTCTGTATCAAGCCTACTTTTACATGTTGGAAGGGGTTTATTTTAATATGCCAGTTTGTTAATATAGTGTAATGTACTAGTGAAAATACTTTCGGAGAAAACAAGTGAGTCAAATTCCATTTCTTAACTTGTTCAACTACAATAATTCTTTCAAAAAATAACTATTTCTTTTACCATTAAATAAAACTACCGCAAACCCCAAAAAATATTTTGAGTTGTTCAGCAAATACAAAACCTTAAAAGATTCTCTAGAGATAACGGTCGTTTTATTTATTTGTAATTATGTTTACCATACTTTAATCAGTTGTATAATTTTTAAAAAGGTTTTTTTTTTACTTTTCAACTTTGCGGTAAAACAAACATTTACTTATATTTATTCAGAGATGGTATGCTGGGTAATTAAACTTACAGAAAAAACGTAATATCCAATATTCTATTTGATTTCAAAAATTGTACAACGAGTAATTAGAATTTTCGTAAGTAATAAACTAAATTAAGTTTAACAATATAGTGTGTAAACACTGACTAGAAAATATTAAAAACATTTTTATGAGTAAAGTTTTAGCTTTAATGGATCTCTTCTTCCTACCCCTAGGATTCTAACTTTAAAATAATCTGAGGGTCGCGGGTTCGCATCCCCGTCGCGCCAAATATGCTCGCCAATTCAGCCGTGGGGGCGTTATAATATGACGGTCAATTCCACTATTCTTTGGTAAAAGCGTAACCCAAGAGTTGGCTGTGGGTGGTGATGACTAGCTGCCTTCCCTCTAGTCTTACACTGCTAAATTACGGACGGCTAGCACAGATAGCCCTCGAGTAGCTTTGTGCGAAATTCTAAAAAAAAAAAAATTGTTGATTTGTAGTTAAACACAAAGCTACAGAGTGGGATATCCGTGCTGTGTCCATCAACCTTATATTAAGTGTCCGAAGACATGCTGCTGAGTTACTCCCTTTAAATGGACTGTACCAATAACCTTTCATTTGGGCTCGGCATGGCCTAGCGCGTTAAGGCCTGCACTTCGTAATCTGAGGGTCGCGGGTTCGCACCCGACTCGCGCCAAACATGCTCGCCCTCCCAGCCGTGGGGGCGTTATAATGTTACGGTCAATCGCACTATTCGTTGGTAAAAGAGTAGCCCAAGAGTTGGCTGTGGGTGGCGATGACTAGCTGCCTTCCCTCTAGTCTTACACTGCTAAATTAGGGACGGCTAGCACAGATAGCCCTCGAGTAGCTTTGTGCGAAATTCAGAAACAAACAAACAATCTAACTTTAGAAATACGCAGAATTAGTTTATTAATTACTACTAAAATTCACTTATTTAATCTAGCTCACACCATAACTGTTGTTGTTCATGCAAATGATAATATAACTTGCACCTCGGCCACTGCTGTTTTTCGTATCCTAGATGGCTTGATAAACCTTGGTATTTGACGAAAGGTCTCGTCGGCACTATATAAAGTAGAAATCATGTGGTTTAAATACTATTACATATTCTTCTTTTATTTCACTTTTATGTTCTTAGAATGTTTACATTGCTTAAAATATATTTGAAACAACATTGTTGTGAGTTGTGCTCAATAAAAATGAACGACCGCATTTAATAAACAACTGTTGTATCTTGTAATTAACGTATGAAAAAAACATACTGAACTGCACATGGATTTTTTCTCAGTTCAGTAAAAACGTACCCAGGTTTTTAAGCATTATAAATCACCCCACCCAGTAACGGGTTTAACACCGTGTGGGCCCAGGGGCTAACAAATTTTGTGGGTTCTACATCCCATGTAATTTTAAATAGAATAAAATTATCAATGGGCTCCCATTAGACCATTAGCCCCTACCTAAATACGCCACTGACATCGCTCCCTATCATCGAAAATCTGGATGGACAAAATTATATCGTTTTTTTTTTAATTTCACCATCTTTAAAACATTAGAAAACACTTTTTTTAAGTTTGCGAATTTTTTGTAAGCAAACAATAATTTTATTCTATAAATCTCTTCGTTTGGAGCCGTACAAGTGGAAGTAAATCCGGATAGTTAGCATCAAGAAAATTATTAAGTGTGTTTTTGTGTGTGGTTTTCTTTTAGCAAAGCCACAAATGCTATCTGCTCAGCCCACCGAGGGGAATCGAACCCCTGATTTTAGCGTTGTAAATCCGGAGACATACCGCTGTACTAGCGGAGGGAAATTATTAAGTTATTATTATTACGATATCATGTTGTGTTGCGAAGTATCAACTAATAAACTCCAATAACTTAGTGTATCTACGTTCACTTTCATTAGCAGCATGGACGTTTATTTTGTCTACTCACAAATTATATGACAATAATTTCTCCATTCTAAACTCCCTTTTATGAATAAATATTATAGTTTTAAAACATTGTCGTTGCTATGTTGGAGCAAATAATATAAAGAAACATCTCGTTAACTTTTTGCGAAATTTGTGTTTAATAATGACAGAAATATAAAATGTCAAAAAGAAGAATAAATACAAGTTTAGTGTAAAAAGTCTGAACAATGTTTTATTTGTACAGTTTTTTATTTACAAATTGTTATTTCGCTTTTCACAAGAATAACGTATAACTAGTTTTTTAGAAAATGGTTACAAGTTATTGGCAATTATACCAATGTAAGCATTATATATCATTTGTTAACCCTAGGAACGAAAAGGAGAGACTATTAAAAGTTATTTTAAACTAACAAAAACAGATTAAGTGAATTAAATACGAAAACAATATTGAGAAACTATGATGAATTTAAATTGTCCAGAACTAAATTTTAACTTTTTTTCAAACAAAGTTTAAGAAGCATTACCTGAATGAATCCATCTTACAGACAGATTAACTTGTTTGTTATTTTTGTAATATTGAAAATATGTTTCCATTGATTTAGTAGTAACCAGAAACCTGAAGCTAGAAATTTGTGAGTAAAACGTTTGCAAACAACAATTTCATGTTGCGAATAAAAATATATATATCTACAATATTCCCGCTTTTACTAAGGACTCAGTTTATGTCAAAGTCAATTTAAAATCAGTTCAGTGATTACTAAAAAGCAAGTTACTTAGTTGATGAAAACCGTCGAGCAATCCTAGGGACCAATAAAATACGTGTATATTAAAATAATCAGCAAATATTTGATATAGAAAGAAATAATACATTTCGAAACCTATGACAATAAAAACAATTAATAAAATATACAATCATAAAAAATTAGCTTAATGCATAGCTTTTTTATTTTACTCAAAACTAATATTTCTTGAAAAGTTATGACACTTAACGAATTAGGTTAGCTTTATAACTTCTGTGAATAATACCAGAATAAAAAAAACATGCGTTTAGAGATACAGTTACAACATTCTAAGGTGTGTTTTTTGTTTGTTTTTTTAATTTCGCTCGTATAATAACTTGCTTTACAAGTACAAATTACAACGTAAATGGTACTCGTAGTATTGTTTAGTCTTCAACACTTAAAAGAAGTATATAAAACTAGCTTGATAATTCAGGAAATTGATATGTGATTGTTCCCATGTATAGAGAGTTAATTATATATAAAACAGTTTTACTACACATTTCAATTTAAGAAAGATATGTGAAATGCTATAGAAATGCCAAGTTACATGCTACAATAGCCTATATATTTTATTTCAGTATAAAACTTATTTCTGTATTTTTCTGTATTTTCGTTTTGATTAGAAAGATATGTTTAATACGATTTATCTTTGGCTTAAACCTACCTTTCTCAACTTGGCAGTAATTAACGTTTTAAATCGAACAACTAAGGGCGCTCAGAAACAGTCGTTCCTTTTCAGTCCCACACCTGAATTTAAAGTTTAGTCCCAATAGGGTTTGTTTTGAGTTTCAAGCAAAGTTACACGAGGGCTATTTGCACTAACCGTCCCTAATTTAGCAGTGTAAGACTAGAGGGACAACAGCTAGTTATCAACAACCACCGCCAAATCTTGGGCTGCTCTTTTACCAAAGAAGAGTAGGATTAACCATATGTTGTAATGCCTCCTTGGCTGAAATGATGAACATGTTTTGATGTAACGGGGATTCGAACCCGCGTCACTCAGGTTACGACTCGAGCACCGTAAACATTTGGCCATGCCGGGCCTACATTCTCAAGTAAAACTAATTTTTTCAAGAACAGTTTGTTTGACTGAAGTTGAGGACAAAGCTACAAATGGGCTGTCTTTTCTCTGCCCACCACAGGCATCGAAACCTGATTTTTAGCGCAGTAGGTCCGTAGACATGCCTCTTTGCCACTGGGGAACTTTTCTAAAAATAACCAGATACCACCTACAGAATAACAGGAAGGTTCTACCAGAAATAAACATATTACAAAGTAAACCTGAATTCTTTGAATTCAACCGAGTTTGGTAAAGAAAACAATTGCGTGAAATGAACAACACAATGAGAAAATCTTTATTTAGTTCACGGACACAGTAAGGAGTGTATTTTTCAACAGAAGACAGTGCCTCTATTGGAAAGAACTTTATTAATTCTTTATATAGTTTTCCTTTATTTATTTAGAAGTTTATTCCAGTCTGTAAACCCATAGCAATACATATGTGAGAAAATAAGACGATCTGTCAGAGCAACTTTACATCACACACATGACGGTTGATCATTCCTATTGAAACGTCAAAAAAGTTGTGTCATAAAGATATCACATGGCCTCCTATTGAAAAAGGTTGCTCTCCATTTTCATACATAATGGGGTTTACAACTTTACAGAAACCTTTTTCATGGGATAAAATGTGATGACACAGTTACGACAGAAAGTGTTCGTACCCCTGCGTTGTGAGTAGTGTTTTCCTCATAACGTAAAACGTATGACGATTCGGATAATGAAAGTACAGTATATTATAAATATTATACTAACACACATCTACATAAATTTTATGTAAATTGAACGATAAATAAACTGTTTATAAACAAATAACCAAACATAGAAGGGACAGAAAGTGTTCGTGCGTCTACTTTAATGGTTAGTTGTGTAGCCCTTCAGGTGAATTACTTGGCGCATCTCTCCTCATAGCCTTCTATGATCGTTTGACAGTACTTGACTGGTATTTACTTCCATTCTTCTTTACAGAAGGCCTCTAACTCTTGCAAGTTTTTCGGATGACGCTGATGAACCCTGGTCTTCAACTCATGCCAAACGTTTTCAGTTGGGTTGAGATCTGGTGATTGCGATGGCCACCCCAAAACGCTTATATGGTTCCTCTGCAACCAGGATTGCAGATATTTTGATGTGTACTTAGGGTCATTGTCGTGCTGGAAGATTCAACGACGCCCAAGCCGCAAGTTCCGAGCATCATTTTTGATCTAATTTATCAACGTACTCTTCTTTTTTCATGATTCCGTTGACGCGGTGAAGGCTGCCTACACCAGAAGAGCTGAAGGAACCCAATAGCATGATCAGCTATCATAGTAGTCAGCAACGTGTTTAACTGTAGTGACGGTGTTCCTTGGAAGATTTCGTTCCCCCTTCTTACGGAAAATATTGCGAACATCATTGTGGCCGAAAAGTTCGATTTTTTTCTCGTCTGACCAAAGAATACTCTTCCAATAGGTAAAGGGTTTATCTACATGCTTTCTTGCATACCTCAATCGTGCTTCTAAATGAACAGGCTTTAAATATGGAGTTCTACGAGGACAGCATGCTTTGAACCCAGAAGAGCGTAACATGTTCGTAACTGTAGAGGTGCTTACTTCAACCCCAGTTTCCCTTACCAGTTTCTGTATGTCATTACGTGTTAAACGAGGGTTCCTACTAATTTCTCTGAGAACCTTCCTCTTGGTTCTCTCTGAAATTTTGGTGGGGCGTCCGGAACGAGGGAGGTTAGCAGTTGACCCCGTAAGCTAAAACTTGGCAATTATGCTTTGAACAGTAAGTTTCGGCACATTAAGTTGTGTAGCAATACCGGAAAGAGACACACGAGACTTGTATTTTACAATATTTCGGTTTTTTAAATCACTGGACAGTTGTTTCCTGTTCGCCATGATGACCAAGCAGATAATGACGGAGACGGTGCTGAATTGCCGGAAGTACATTTTTTGCTGGCTAAATTCCAATAATTATGAACCCAATGTCTAGTTCTGGAATGGTATAATGTAATTTATTCGCCAAACTAAACAGAATTGTTACGGGAATATCAGTTTTTTCACACGTTTTGAACTGTACGAACACTTTCTGCTCCTCCTATTTTTGGTTATTTGTTTATAAACAGTTTATTTGTCGCTTAATTTACATAAAAGTGTATGTAGATGTGTGCTAGTATAATATTTTTAAAATACCAAGCTTTCATTGTCCTAATCATGATACTTTTTAAGTTATGAGGAAAAACTACTCATGACGCAGGGGTACGAACACTTTCTGTCGTAATTGTATCTTAAATGAATAACATATGACAATAAACATTTAAAACGAAAATAACCTAATGATTTTCTTGAGCAACGTAACTTGATATATTCTGAACTTTAAATTAACAGGAAATTCGTGCACTGGAAAATACTACAAAACAAAGAAACTGCTTTAGCAAGATGTAACAAGTAAGAACTTAGACAAAATGAATAAAGAACTCGTATGGGTTAATCTTGGAAGTGTTTCTTTAGTTTTAGGAAAGCTTTGTTGTGTATGTATGTATGTAAATTTTATAAAAATCTAGGATATTCTTTTATCATTAGGCATGACAATGACGACGGATTAATCTCCGATTTTTTTTAACTGAGTGTCTAGCAAAACATATATGAATATCAATAAAGAAGAAGAAGAATCAATAATAATAATAATCAATAAGAATCAATAACGGGTTTACAGAATCCAGAGGATTAGGTAACCCAAATCAAAGGAAGTCCACTGTGATGATCTTTAGAAGTATGTTGTTGAGTAACTTCAGAGATTAATTTTTCGGTGGAACCTCAATCTGCTGAGGAGCTTGGAATTCTTAAAATTGCTTTCAGTGGATTCACAATAACTATCTAGGAAAAACTCCCCCAGCGATAGAGTGGCCAGCAGCAGTAAAAGAAAAGACACTATCCCATTCATTTTTCGTGGGTCGACGAAAAATAAACCACAACAATTTCTTTGTGAATGGACAATTCAATGTAATGTTTAATTTTATTTCGTGTATTGGGACTGTTCAAGAGACTTCACGATTTAGAAAAGAGGCAGAGTATAAGTATACTTTTAATGTTGTAATTTATTTACTAACTAGAAGAGGTTTCGGGTTTTGGATAATATAATATGAAATTGAGTTCATGGGTACCCTAGGACAAAGATAGGTTATAAAAACACATTATGTGAAGTATTACTTTAATTGAGTTGTTAGGTCTTGATTGTACTTTAGTTCTAGTATTGTTTTAGAGGGTATAAGGTAATTTGTAGACCTGAACTATTTACATTAGGTCTATACTTTTCATGAGGATGCTTGAAGCTTATTGGTGAACAATCTCTTCAAATCTTTGCTTGCACAATCTTTATGAATTGACATCTATAACACCGCTTGACAGTGTCTTCCATACATCCACTTTCTCATATTTTTATCACATACTTTTCAGTCCTGAGATTATATGCTAGAGCCTATTCACTTATATAAGCAAAGCAGCCATTCCAATACTAAAATGTGTTACATTAAGCTAAGTATCCCTTCCCAATACGAGATATTTTAAGATTAATCTCAGTCTAGATATAAAAGAACTTTTTTCTAAACCAGTGCTGACTAGCCCATAATACTATAAAAGTACAGGTAAGCTTAATATTTAGCACTCATTATTTTGTTATTAATGTTACATTATATAGTAAGTCTTATACGATGTAGAAAAGCAGCCTGGATGAAGAACATAGAAAACACTTAGGAAAAAGCATTATGGGATATTGCATAATATTAAACGTCGTTGTAACAAGGGGCGTAGATCCTGGGGGGGATGGACGGTATACATCCCCCCGTCATTTTAGGTGGGGGTATGGTGCATACAATCATCCCCCCTACAGTTTGTTCTGTTGAATTGTTTTATTGTATCACAGGCCTGCAAATTGTGTGTTTGTTCTTGTGATTCTCGTGTTCTTACCAATCGAATTACATAATTAGGCCTATATGTAGGCTTTTTCAGTAGCCGAAATGTACAGCTTTAATGTAGGCGATCTAAGCGATAGTTCGTTAGTAGGCCTAAGTATACATGCAAGTATCGTGGCAACAAGATTACTCTGTGACTGCATGTTTACAGCTTTCAGGTTCACGTAATCAGAGATTACCAATTTGTAAATTGAACAGTCCACATAAGTGGTTGCAAAAATCATCCCCTCCATAGGGTGTAAAAAATCGACGCCCCTGGTTGTAACGAAATGTGTTTTTACTGTTTTACTTTTAGGTACAACCTATTTAGAATGATTCAATAAAAAATAAACCATATTATACCCTGTTCGGTTTGATAAAATAATATCACGCCCGTCAGATATTTAGATGTTACTATTTTTTAATGACGTTATTCAAAATCCTTTACCAGTGGCTTGTAAATAATATCCATCATTTATTTAGGCAGCTCTTTAGATACCAAATAACCAAAATGGTTTATTTCTTTAGTCACTAATAGTCCATTAAATTAAGCACTTTTCATGTGACGACATTTTTGGTGGGTGGAATTCCTTTTGACCTAACGCTTTTAATTGTCTTAATAAAGTCTTAAGTACTCATTAAGTACATTAATTATTAACTTTTAAACTTCTTCAACTACTGGACAGAGAACTTATACTACTATATTGTAACAAATCTGTAATTGAAATTAATATCTAAGTTATACATATGTCACTGTATTAGAAAATAAAAGATAAAAAATCTGCATTTCCAAAAGTGACTTCCAATAGTAAACCACCTATTCTACTCAAAGAAAGAAAACTTTTCTGGAGGTTTATCCTATATATGGGGAAGAGGTTCAGGAACAGTAATACTTATGTAATATATATTCTGCGTAAGCCTTAATTCCATGTAAGTTCACATTTCTAGGATTAGATCTTCTAGACAAAATAATTGCAGCATAAAACTGGAAACATATTGTAATAAAAAAGAAAAAAGAATTTAAAATCTTTTTAGCAGGAAATTCTACGATCTGAGGGAGAAATTACGGTTATAGTAATAATTATATTAAGCAAATATTTATTGTCTGTGATTTTTTTCAGTTACTGATTTTTTAGAACAAACCAGTAGCCTATATTTCATTACTAGTTACAGCTTTTACAGTAAAGAATTTTTTTCTTTTAAACAAACACAAAGTTTTGATTGTTGGTGAGGTCAATTATATAAGATTTTAAGGTAAAATATTTTCTATTTTACTCGCTCCCCGCTAGTACAGCTGTGAACCTACGGATTTACGACGCTAAAATCAGGGATTCGATTCCCATCGGTGGTCTCAGTAGATAGCTCAATGTGGCTGTCTGCTGAGTTCACCGAGGAGAATCGAATCTCTGACTTTAGCGTTGTAAATTCGTGGACTTGCCGCTGAACTAGCGGGGGAATATATACCTTTCTCATGGATAATATAAATGTGTTTAGGATTTATTCTCTAAACTTGTAAATATTTAATTAATTATTTTTTTAATTTTCAATGGTGAAATGCGGATGTGCAATTTACATTTTATAACTTTTTTAATTATTGTGGGAAAAATATTTTGTTATCAAGTGATAATAAAACGTGTAATAAAGATATACATTATGACGAGAGGTTTGCAGTATGTTTTTTAAACAAAGCTTTTCCGTTTCTGTGTTCTAACCTCCAGGTTTTCTAGATGCTGTGTAGGAGTAGGTTTTATTTTTGAGCAGGTACGATGAGATGTATAATATTTCATGTATGAGTGAATTATGTAATTCTATTCGTAATAAGAAATGTAAGTGGGTAAACTAATAATTGTAATGATACAATGGCATTTTGGCAATGACTTTGGAAATTTAGTATTGTAACTTTATTTAAGTGATAGGAAATTGCTGAGTTAAACTCTAGAGCGAATTGTTTTAAATTAAACTTTTAAAAATGTTATTGTTACAGTGTTGGTACTGATAGTAGTGTTACTACTACTAGTGTTAGAACTTTTAAAACATCTAATGCAATACCACTTTTTGCAAATATTAGATATATATTCTAGTTCAAGTAGTTTGTGCTTCGTACGAGTCGTGGATACATTCAAATTCAATTTCAAGTAGCTTTAAGCATTCATAATTATAATATTTAATAATAATATACCTTACATTTACAAATTGAGCTTTAAATCAGACCTGTAAAAAATATTGTCTAAAAGATACAATCTATCTGTAATAATTCAATTATTGGCATAAATAACTTTTGGATTAATACAGGAATGATACTTTATAAGTGTGCTTGTTACTTAATGTTAACCTAAATTTGTAATAATACTTAAACCTACAGTAACTTGAGTATGCTCACTTAGTGTTGTAGTAAACTGAACATGCTATCGTTGATTTCTGAAAAGTACTGTTTCAGACATTGCTATTTTTGTGATGTTAATTAAAAGTTTTTTTATATTTCTGTATAATAATAATAATTTTTCTTGCTTTTGTAGTGGGCATCCCTGAGATTGAGAGATTTTCTCTATGGACTTTTGTAGGAAATGCATATTTGTCTGAAGATTGGACAAAAAAACTCCTCATTGTTTACATTGGATGAATTTTTTGGCTATGAAAGTATTTTGCAGTAAGTTTGCATTTAAGCTTTTACACACACCAATAAACTTGAAATTGCATTATGGATGGTTTTTTTTTTTACAGTAGAACTCTTCTTCAGAGAAAAATTATGAAGAAACTTTCAAAACTATAACTTAAATCATTCCTTGTTGTATAGGTCCAACATGCAAGTATTTTTCGTATATGAAATGTCCTATGGCACATCAGAAGATGATGATCAAAAAAATTCCATAGTGTTTTTCCACCCACGTGAGGTAAATGTATTTCCTGAACAATTCTTTATGTGTGAAATCCTAAGTTATAGTGTATCTAAACTATGTCTAGTAGCTTAATGCTATATTCTCACCAACAGATACAATCTGTGTATACATACTTTAAACACAGAAAACTGAAGATGAAAGTACAAAGAAGCTTTTAGTTGATATTCTTTATACAAATTTTTTTATTACTGATTTTGAAAGACCTGGTAATAATAGCATAGCCATATTAATTGTTTTCTTGTAAGTGTATAAATTCAGAAGTTTCCAAATAATCTTAGAAACTCATTAAAGTGCAGAGTTTTAATGCATATTTTGTTTAACATGGTTGTACTGAGAAAGTGTCATCCTGAAAAATGAAATTAAAACAATTTATAGATTTTTAATATGTGATAATGAAAGTAAATATCTCATAATATTTATTTAAAATTTCGTCAGCTCTTGATGTGCAGTATTTCATTATTAACTAAAATTAATTAATATAATTTTATCATGTTAATATTTCTAAAGTTTAACTTAGATTGAGTGATAATGAACAATAAATTAAAATTATATTTCAACATATTTCTTACAGAAGTGTGGCTACGTTAAGAAATAATTACTGATCTAGAGTACCATAACTGTAATATTTATATCCTTTAACATTAGCTGACTAAAATTTAGTACATTTTTCCCCATTATTTGTTTATATTTGAAACTTCTGCCTGCTTGCTAAACATTTAAATATTAGATATTCTTTGGAGGTTTTATGTATAAGGAAACTATTGATATTCACAAACAAAGTTTAACATTTTATATGTAGATTTAAATGTTCTCTTAGTTTTATATTTTACAGTTTCACTTTTGTTACCATGAGGCATTTTTTGTTAAAGAAGCACTTGATTTTTATACATTTTATGGTAAAATTGTGATTAATAGAAGTTTACACAACAGAATAACAAAGATTGTACAATCCTGTAATATCAAAAATTCCTTTTTTATCCATTTAATGATCTGTGTTAGTATCTAGTGTGTGTTTGTAGTCAGCCTCACACTTTAAATTCTAAAAATGTATTGAATAATTATCTCCTTTTTTGTCATTTCAAGAACAAGATAATGAATGAAGAGTCATGGTCTGTTTGCTAATCAACACTAAAATATGTCCTCAGAGATGTTCTGTGGATATGGTCATGCTTTTCTATGACATTAATATTTCTGTTTTGAAATCAGGTACATGTTGCCCTTGCTTTATGACAAAGAATGCAATACTGCTGAAAAACCACATTAGTCTGTTGACCCAAAGACAGTGGTATAACTCTTGAGTCATTGACAATTGACCTATTGTCTTGTAACTGGTTTGTTGTTATTTCATGGTTCCAGATAGAGATCTTCTTTCCTCACCACTGTTTTTTTTTTTTTTTCAAGCAGTTCACTGGTTACTGTGGTTGCCATATTAAATGCCTTTTAGTATGTCCTGATTACCTAATTCTCCAGATGTTTTTGTAATTAATCCATTATAATTAAATCTTTCATTTAAGTGTTCTTTCCTTCAGTATAGTGTTGTCCCATTTTGTCTTTCATCCAATCATGAGGAGTTTCACTGGGACTGTGTTTCAATTTCTGCATTGTTGATTGGCTTCTACTTGCCCAGTCTCAGGAGATATTCTTCTTTTACATCTTTTTTTTTCTGTAGGAGGATGTTAGGTTAGGAAGACTTTTCATGCTTTCCAAGTCCTTACTTATGCCTACACAGTATTTAGTACACCTAGGTGCTTTTTTTTCTACTTTCATCTCAGTTAGGTTCAGCCTTCAGCTCTTTGCCTGCAAGCTATGGAGTGTGGTTATTATATTTTGACCTTCTTATTTTATCTTGCTTTTGAATTTATTTTACTTTTAAGGACTCTGGCTTCCATAGAACAACTAATTCTTTGGGGGGATGGTGCATATGTGCTTCTTCTAGTGAACTTTGTAAGACCAGTTGAATCTTTCTTTGAATCTGTTGCCCTTGATTTTAAACATCCTTTCTCTTCTTGAAGATTATTCTTGGTGGGTAAACTTTTCTAATATCATGACTGATGTCTTACTACCTATCCAAATAGATCTCTAGTTCTTCACAGGTTCCACACTGACATTGCCAAGATTGTTCCTTGTATCACCTGTTATGAGGACACCCACTCCAGGACACTTTGCTTTTGTCACTGGGTCTCTTCTTCTGGATTTTTTCTCATGGGGCTTGTCTTGTTGCTTGTTACATGGGGACTTTGAAACTGGTGAAAGATCTCCTTTCTTGGCCAAACCATGTTCTGCCCATAGTATGATCTCTCTAACCCTAGCATTCTTTGTTAGTGTTGCTCTCAGTTAGACATACTTTTCATGGATACCGTTTATTTCTCATCCAGGCTCCAACTTCCTCTTTTGTGTCCCCTGTTCTTTGTATTTTGGCTCTGACTGTTCATACTCTCAACTAGGACTAATCTCACCTTTTTCTGCATGCTTAGCCTCTTCTTCCACTCCTCCCTGTATCTTTGGCCTGATACTCAATAATCCTTGTTGAGTCATTTTGGTTGACTATGCTCTGGTTTCCTCTACTTCTTAGACTGGTGTCCATATCTCCTTCCCTTGCTTGATTGTCCACTTGCTTTTGCTACCACATCATAAATACTTTTTCATTCATTACCCTTTATCTTTGTAAATGCAATATTTCTGGTCCATTGCCCTTAGGGCTGTACTCTTTGATCATGTAGCCTACTTCTCATCCTATACCTTTTTGTCAATCAGCTTGGTTCTATAACAATGAGTATTGTGGTTTTTCTTACATTGTTGGTCCATCCATGCACCAATTCTCCCAAATATCTTACTTGACCCACCTTTATACTGTTTGTTGTTGTTTTTTTCCTGGGTTTTTCAGTTATGGTTTGTTGGTGTGCACTACAACTTGTTATTGGGCAGCCTTATTCAGTATATTTCACCTTTCTGGTTAACCTTCAGGTGTTTTCTTCACCTTTTCTTGACTGTTGTCCTTATCATTCTTCTCCAACTCCCTTGCCTAACTGGGACTGTAATGTTGCACATTCTCATATGTGTTGCTGGTTTTTGCTGTTTTTATCACCTTTGTCTTATGAGGTTGTGTCACCTTTTCTGTTGGCGAAGGGCTATTTATTGTTGCATGATGATGTCATCTTGACTATCACAATTCATGTTAAATGCATGGATTTTATGTGGGAATAAGCTCAAGGCTAGTGGCATGCAAAATTGCATAGGCAGATGCTTAAGAAATGAAGCTGTTCTGTGTGTAGAGGTTACTATCTATCAGAAATATGTTTTCAGATTAGCAAAATAACATCAAATCATTGTTATGCATATGATAGCAGAAGCAATGAAAGGTGATACTAGGAGTTGTTACACATTAGTGGTAACAACTCCATGAGAAAAAGTTCCATTAGCATGAACAAAGAATGAATTCCTGGTAGGATTATATCCCAAAATTGTTAAGGATAAAAATATCTCAAATGTATATTAAAGATAGAGAAGTATGTTTTCTTATGTTTTTCAGAGAAACTTTCATCATTGGTAAACAAATATTTCTGTTTACATTAGGTGTCAAATAGTCAACGCTGTATGCTATCTTGTCAGTTGGTGGGTACTGTCCAGTTTTTTAAATCTTGTTTGATGACTCCAACAGTAATCCATCTTGAGAAAGGTAAATTTGCAGTTCAAACAAGTGAACAATTTATAGTGGTAAGTATTTACATTTCTTAGCTCATTAATTTATTTTGAACCAGCATTTTTTAAACCATAAGAATTACTAAAGAATTATATTCATTTTGCATCTTAGTTAAAAGGTTATGTGAACTTAAGTATTATTTTAATTTTTTTCCCACCAGATTGCATAAATATTTATCAGAAAATGTGAAAAGAAGTTAATCTAACCATTATTAAGTTTTAAAGAAAATATTTATGCTGGAGAATAAGTATCTATTACAGGAAAAATTGCTTGGATCAACCAAGATAATTATATTTTCTTAGTATAACTTATTGTAAGCAACATTTTATAGCTAATTCTACTTTTTAAAATACAAATTGGAACTTTTAATTAGAGTGGAAAGAAATTTTAAAGTTTTTCAATTTAAGCCTAACTTTTGGATATTGAAGTCAAAAAGTAAATTTCTGACTTTTCCAGTTTTATATTTGTATGTGAAGTTAAATTCCACTGTTTAACATGTTATATTTATTACAAATCTTTAGAAAATTCAAAGAACTTAAGTATACAGGAGTGGAGTGAAAATGATTTTATATCTTTGATTAGTACTTTTTTTTTTATATAATCATTCCAATTCTTGTTCACACATCTGTTATTAAAAAATAAGTTAAACATTCCTGTCATCTAATCTTTTCTGAACATTATAAATTAAAATTATTACATCTTATCAAATTAATCAGTTTGGTTTTATCAAATGTGTGTGAGATTGGTCCAGTATTGGAGAAGGAATTTTGACTAATTTTGAATTAATAACTGTATCTGCACAAAAGTGGCAAGTTTTTAATAAAATGCATAAGTCTTTTGTACACAAAAAGTCAGATGTGTTACAAATGTATTTGTAATCAAAATATGACTGAATTAACATCAATGTGACTCAAATTCTCACAAGCTGGAGTGAAAGGTGATGTTCATGTGAAGAATAAAAATGCTTTTATCCATTATACAGATTACATATTGTATTTGCGTAACCTCTAGAACTTTGAAATGCACACTTGTAGGTTTTTTCAGTGTTCCTATATGCTGTATCTGGTATTTACTTTCCTCTACAGTGCACTGTCACTAAACCAGCAGTGTAGGGTAGATATAATAGTTAAACTCTGACATCAACTAGATAAAATCATGTTGAATTAAATTCTGTAAAAGTTTTATCATGTGCACTTTGACACTTATCTGTTTACATAGAGTTTAAAAAAATTCTTAGCTCTTGTGACATGGACTTGTTAATTTCTCAAGTTGTGTAATTCAGCCTAGGGAAAAAACATGTAATGAGATGTTTATTATAAATTTTGAAAATTCACGGTCTGAAACAGTGGCTTACTAAGGGGGCTGCAGGGGGGGGCAGTCTGTTCTGGGTGACTGGCAGTAGGGGCTGCCATTGGGAGAGTTGAAATGCCAGTACAAGTTTTCAAAACAAATGAAAAATTCACCAAAGTAAGAAAAAAAATTTAAATGTTCAAACTATTACAACAGTTCATTGCTAATTTTCATCATAAAATACATTTTTATTTTTATTTACAAATTAAAATTTTTAAATGAAAAATTAAATATTTGATAAAAATTACATCAAAAGGTGAACATTTGTTGACATTTTAGTCACCAGTTTGTTGAACATAGCCAACTGGCTGTAACTGACATTCCCAAATTTTGTTTACTTGACACTGTGATTCCACATACATGAGGTATGTTTCATTAAATAATCATGATAAAGCATAAAGTGCTGATGTTTATAACAATATCATGGTACTTATACCAGTGTCCAGTAATGTTTGACAATGTGGTATCATAGTGATGGTTAAGTGTTTATAAATGCATCATCAAAATGTTATAGAAACTTGTGTTATGGTCATATCTGTGACTATCAGTGATCAGCAAAAAGACACAAAGTCACACTTTGCACTAAACTTTAGACTTGGCAGTTTTTTACAATCATGACTACTGAAGTAACGAAGATGTCTATGACTGAGTGGGTTTTTTAATGCAACTACATGGTGATATGTAGACAGAGAGAGTGATATTGTGACTGCATGGAGATGTGTTAATGCCAACATGTTTAACATAGTAAACATCATTTCAGATTTAAATCAACAACTACAATACTATTCTATATTGAATTAGTACTAATGCTTATTGGCTCAGTCAAGTCATCTTAGTTTCAGCAATTATACAATGTCCAGTGTAGTATTATTGTATACTTGACATGTTGTTAATGCTTCATCTATATTGAATTAGTGTTAGTGTAGTGGCATTGATAATTAGTTGTCTCTGCTTGTCTGGGGTGATAATCTGATAATTCAATGGGTATCTGGTAAAAGCTTGAGAACTACTTGTTTGAAGCTTTTCTGTTGTAATAATTTGTTTTACTTTATTTACTGGATATACTGTTAATTTTCATCTTTTCAAGGGTCTAGTTACTTTTGAGTAATGCTAATAGTTTTTTGGTTTTTTAGGAGTCATCTTTATGCTTAACCCCCTCCTTCAAAAAACAAAGAATAATAATAATAATAATCACAAACAATTTGTTCAGTTAATGTATTTCAAATCTTAATATTTTATGAAGACATTCAGCCTGGTGAATCTGAATGGCAAATACAAGAAGTATCTTCACAAGAGGCTCTGCCAAATGGTACAAAAGTTTTGAGAACATGGATGGTTTACTCTCCATCAAAAGAAAGTTTGTTTTGTTTTTGCTGCAGACTGTTTGCTCTTGATGACAAAGGAGTTGGAACATCCAGGTTTCAAGCATGATAGAACCTAAATCTAAAGGTTTCTGACTATGATCAGCACCTCATGCCTGGAGAAATGAATGACCTTGGGAGCAGGGTTTAAATTTCGAAAAAACATTGATCAAGTTCATTGAGCAGTAATAGACAAGGAGAGAAAGAAATGGAGGAATATTTTACATCACCTTTTGTGGATGTAACCTTGTTTCTGGCTTACCAGAATCTTCCTTTTCATGGTCACAAAGACGACATTTCATCAGCAAACAAAGGAAAGATCATGAAATTGGAATAGTTACTGTTAAATTATGATACAGTTTTGAAAGAACATTTTGTAAGGATTAAGCATTCTATTTGATTTGGGAGGAGAGTGGCTTTGTATTTATCTCCAAAGATCCAGAATGAGTTCCTTTGTCTTTTGTGGAATTTTGTCAAAGAGAAAATGGTGACTGATATAAAGTAAAGTATTTTCTGATTCTTTTTGACAGCACTCTTAATGTGTTTTACATAAATCAAATGTGTGAAGTGATCAAATAAGTCCATATTAAATGTGACAAAGTTTAAGTAAATGAAACATTCTTGGGTTTCTTCCCTACTGCTGGAAAGACTGCTGCTGAGCTACAGAGGATATTCTGAGACATCTGAAAAATGATCAACTAGACATATATCTGTACTATGGTCAAGGATATGACAACACTGCAACTATGGGTTTGATTCATGGTGGTGTTCAGTCAAAGAACAGAGAGATTAATCCAAATACCTTATTTGTGCCTCATGCAAATCATTCTCTGAACCTTTGTAGAGTGCACTCATTTGGAAGCATTTATTCATGTGTGACTTTTTTTGAAATCTTGAAGAGTCTATTTCTTCTTTTCAGTCTCACCTCATTGATGGAAAATGTAGACATGACAGTCCAAATATTACCAAACAAGGTGGAGTGCTCATTATGATGCTGTGAACCAAGTGAAAGCAAAAGCTGACCTCAATTCTTGTAATCCTAAAGAAAATGTGGATACAAATGGTTCAGCTAAGATTTTGCTGTATACTGTATGTGATTTCTCTTTCTGGGTCACATTTCTTTCTGGTGTGAAATCCTGGAAGAAATTAATCTCACACAAAAGTATCTGCAAACAGTTGGGGGGGGGGCAAAGGAAGGATCTGCCCTGAGGGGCTAAATATTTTAGGTATGCCTCTGGTCTGAAATGTTAACCACTAGGTAACACTCAGTTTATTTTAGTATTTTCTTCTTTTTTATCTTTGTTTTTATGCTGCTACAATATTTCATATCAAATAATGAAGTAAAATAGCAATGTTTAAATGAAATATCGTTTAAATTATTTTACTGCCAAATTAAAATATTTTGTATATGTGAATCACTACTTTGTATTATAAGAGATGGAGCTATTTACATTCATGGTTATGAAGAAAAATACAGTTTTAGTGTGTGTGTGTAATTTTTTAGTTTTACAGTGTTGTACTTCTGAAACTATCAAATAACTCAAGTTTTTATAATACTTAAAAAGTACACAACAAAATCTGTGTGAGATTATCAATTTTTAAAACAAATTAATACTGGATAATCTTCTTATTAAATTTTATTTAACTTGTACAGAGAGGCCTCTCAAATACAAACTTATCTAATGGTTCTCAATTTTGAAGCTAATAGACATTAAAGTATAAAGTGTATCAAAAAGGAATAGTTAACCTTGTTAAAATTGCCCTCTTGTCATCATATTACTTGGGGCAGTTAAACCTTGTCAAATGTTTGTATATCAACAAATGGGACATGGAAATAATTTGTAGTTATAAATATTCATACTTTGTATTATATGAAATAATTTATGAGGTAATAAATTCATGATTACAGTGTTTAATTTATTTAAAGAGACTTATATTTTCCTTTGATTTGTTTCATATAAAGGCACTAGGTGGCAGTACTGACATGCCAGGTTCTATGTTAAAGGATCAGTTACATCATCTTATGTTGATGTTTCAATTCTTTTATCAGAGTATTGAATTTGTGAAAAAGGTAAGAAGATTACATGTTATTGTATTTAAATTTTCTGATAAACAAAGAAAAACATTTACTACTGGAACGTTACTAACATTGTGTAGGGTGATATTAGAAGTAAATGTGTACACTTTGTAATGGCTTATTTTGAAATGGGAAAAAAAAATAAAAAAATTGAATATCCAGCATATCTGAGGTATACTTGTGCTTTCTTAAAGGAATAAATTGTATAGAGGAATAACATAGAAGGTATTTTTAAATTTAAACAACATTTTAGATACTGTGATAAGTTGCAACAACAATAGAAAAAAACAATTTCTGCAAACTCTACATGTAATCTTCCACTTTGTATTTTGACAGAAATGATTTTTCCTTCAAGTATATCAAAATTATACTTATAAATAATGTAATGAAATTATTATTTTTACATGCAGTTGTATACAAACTTAAGTGTTCCATATACTTTTAATGAAAAACCTGTCAAAAATGTATATCAAGTAAGAAACAAATTTGGAAGCTCAACTTTTTTGTCCAAGCTGATAGAGCTAAACAGGATTTTATATTGCTTTCCAAAGCAGGATAGAAAATTAGGCATCTAGCAATATGGTATTATGTTTATTTTTGACTTGCTGCTTTCGTCTAAATTGTTATGACTGGTATGATTTCTGAACTTTCCTGAAATTATGCTTTATCTTTAAAAATATTAGTGACTGTCTTATTATTAATATTTTATGAAGTATTTGTCTATCCAATTCATTTGTATATTCATCATTGCAATTTTAATCATCTGAGCCCTTTAAACTTTGGGATGAATAATCCTATTGTCTGATGAATTTAAGCTGCACTGGGTTTGACTAGCAGAAATTCTGCCATATGAGTGGTTGTATACACCAGTAGAGCAACTTTTTTGTTTTTTGCCAATAACTACTCATTCTAGTATTCACATCTCATTGTAAAAAAAAAAAGTATATATTTTTTCTGTCCTTTTGGTCATACTCAACTCATTGCATTAAAATGATTTAAGGTACAGAGCTTAAAATTTTCATAAATTTTAATGATAAAAACTATAATGTTCTTATATATTAAAAGTTCTATCCTTTATTGAAAAAATAATTTTTTAAGAACTCCAGTTTTTAAAAATTACATAAATAAAAATATTATCAAATTCTCATGTACAGTCCTAGACAAAATTGTGTTATTGTTGTGAGGAAAGTATTTTATTTAAAATTGTGTTCTGATTATAAAGAAATGGTTGTTGCACATACCCTAGTTATTTTTCTAATTATCTGAATTTTGAATGGCCAAAGTGTGATATTTTTGTATGTGGTACCATTCAATAGGTGGCATAACATATGCTTCAACCACCACTTCAGGCATAGAAATCTTGTATTTCAGCACAGCAGATGGTTGCATTGTATTTTCTATTTTGCTCACATACATAGATATATAGGCAGCCTTACCATTAAAATAAGATGATAGATCCCACAACAATAAAATTCACTTTAATCTGATATCTGTAAGCAAACTTGTTTGATTTTCTTTGTTGGTTTATGAGTGATTTCAGCTAAAAATGAAAAACAAACTAATTTTTGCTTGTTTGTTACTTCAGTATTTTCTGATATTATTGACTTATGCTGTCAAATGTTTGACTTGTGAGAGTAAGTCCATGTTAGGCTATTTTTGTTTTGTTACAGGATTGGCTACTTCAGACAGCATGAAGATGGTTTCCAGTGTCTTTATTCTCCGTACATATATAGATCCAGTTACCCTGAAAAAACCCCTCGGTACGGATTCCTGTACATGGTAAGGGGACCTCCCAGGGAAGGTTCTGTTCTTTCAGTTTACCTCCTCTGGGATCTAAACATCCACTCATGTATTTCCCATGTCGGGTGACCCATGAAGGGTGGGAGAGGATCCTGGGAGTTGTGAGGGGTCCAACTGTAACACACCACTTTGGCCTTGAATTCCTGTAGACAGCCTTGGGGTTGCCCCCCTTGGGTCATTTGGCTGATCCACTTGGGTTAGGATTAACCAAGTACCAGTGTTGGATGTTCTCAACAGGTGTTGTGGACATTGTATCTGATGCTGGTGTTTGAGTATAGTGCTTATAAAACCCTGGCATTTGCTGCAGTGTCCTTGTTTGGCATTGTAGTGCATCCCCTCATAGGGCTCCATGGTCGGTGGGGTCAGTGGGCACTGAAATATTCCTTTTTTATCATGGATTCTCCAAATAAAAACTTGAATTAAATAGTGAAAAAACAGTCCATAGGTAAGCGATCATATCATGAAGATTCTAAGCAGCAATCTTCAACATCTCTAACACCTGTTGTACCTCATTTTATACTGTATTCTCTTTCAGACGAACCTTTAGGGCAAATGTTTCCCTTTTCCATTCAGAAGGGATGAGAGGGACTTGATGGCTCTCCAAAGTCAGTAAAGAAGCTTTGATCTGGTGACGTATTGGTGGAAATATCCACATCTCAACACGGTGAACTTCTCTTGCATTCAAAGGCAATTGGGTATATACCTATTGAGGTTACACCTCATGCTACTCTGAATTCATCACAAGTTTTATTGTTGAGAGGGATCTGCAGAACATCTCCACTCAATTTGCCTACACATAAATATAAATGGCCACCTTGATACAATGGAACTGTTTATGCTCTGATCTGGATGACATCAAAACACTGATTGTGTGTTTTTCCTTACAGGAAATATTTCTGAAACTTCTCGATACAGTCACCTTTTGGCAATTTTCTTTGAACAGAAATGACAGGCTGTGTGATGGAAGGTTGGCACTGTTGGTTGATCAGCATGTGCCCACCCTGTCTTTGCCACTTGACACGCTCTTGGAGCCCATAGCCATCCATGTTTCCTTGGGTTGTACCATCACTGTTTGTTCTCTCTACCTGTCATGTGGAGAGACTTATGATCAATTAGGCTTTGATGCTCTCATTGAACAGTTGCCATCTCCAGTTTTAATCCGGGGGGACTTTAATGGCCATCATCCCTCTGGGGAAGTGCTGATATTGATTGGAGGGGTCACTCTATAGAGCATATGCTCTCTGATCACAACCTTTCTCTTTTCAATACTGGTTCTGCTTATATTCATGCACCTTGTCAGTCCTTTATTGCTATTGATCTCTCAGTTTGTTCCCCTTCAATGTTTTCTCACTTTTCATGAAGGGTTGACAATAATCCACGAGGCAGTGATCATTTTCCTATAATTTTGAGAGAGACTGGCCATGGTTGATGCCATCTGACCTGTGTGCCCCGATGGAAACTGGATCAAGCAAACTGGCCCTCTTTCACTGCTCTTGCATAACTTGATCCTGCCATTGTCTGTAAGTCAACAATAGATGACTGTGAGGCAACCGTAACTGAGTGTATTATACAAGCAGCTGCTCAGTGTATTCTTAAAACTTTGACATGTTTTCCACAATATCTTTGTCTCAGTGGAATCTTGCCTGCCACATGATGCAACAGTAAAAAGTTGTTCAGTGATGTCATTAATCTTTATACTGAAAAGTGTGTGTAATGCAACAACTTTCACATCTCCTATCAGTTGTTGAATATGAGGTATATTGAGAGGCAGTTACAGACTGCCCTCAATCATTAACTGAAGTGGACCACAACAGACAGCTTTCACTTCTCTCTCTCTCTAAAACTATTTGCATGCACTTTTGCTGCCAATGAGGTATTCACCCTGATCCTGAACTCCATATCGGTGAACTTGTGCTGCCTGTGGTCCTTGAGACAAAGTTCTCGGGGCTTCTATTTGACTGTAAGCTGACCTTTATATCACACATCAAGCAATTCAGAGCTTATACATAGTCTCATGAACCTTCTTTGCACCTCTGCCATTTGCTTCAAAATTTCATTTCTTTCCAAAGCATTCCACCTGGAGTTATGTTTTCCTTTCTTGGTGGGCCATACTTTTTCAGAACAGATGATCTGCCATTGCTCCTTTTGGCCTTGATATCCAGGTGCAGCTGGACGAATTGGGTCTGTCCTTGAATAACATTGCTGTGTCCACTAGTCAGCCCATCCCACCGTGGCTTCTTACAGTCCCCAAATGTGACCTATTATTAAGTCATTTAAGAAAAGCAGACACTCCCAATTGGAAATACTGTCTGTTATTTGCTGAACATCTTTTGAACCATCCTTCCACTCTTATTTATACAGTTGGTTCAAAATCAGATGACTGTGTGGGCTCTGCCATGGACTGTTGTGGTGTGGTGGTTGTGCACAGAATCCCCTCTACAGCTGAGTTCACTGCTGAACTGTATGCCACTTCTCTTGCCCTGAATCACACAGAAGCTAATCAGTACTCAAACTGCACTATTTATACTGACTCTCTTAGTTCTCTACTGGACCTGGAATCACTTCACATTAGTTCACCCCCTGTTTGAGAGGATATTCAAAACTGACTGGCCCAATTATCCTTAACATCAACTTCTATCCAGGTTTTCTAGATACTGGGTCTCATATGTTGGGGAGCAGTTATATTAGTGTGAATTTTATAAATGGCATAGCAATTCATAACATGGTTTAGATGTGACATTTGCCAGTAACTTCTGTTCACTTGAGATCTATTTTTGCCATGTCTGTGACAGTTGGAACCAACCATTTTCAATCCATCAAATTCATCTTCCATTTTTTGTGTCCAATCCTGAAATGCTTTTGGTTTTGTCAAACTGTTTTCTGTGTTGTTTTTTTTCTCATAGTTTTGGCCATATTAGTTTTTATTTATCTGATTTACTTTTATTGTTTTTATCAATGTTACTTGTCACTAAACTTTTCTCAGAGAAAAATTTATTTATGCCGTATAGAAACAATAGTGGGTACATAATGTACATGGCATAAGTATTGTACTATTCAATGTATGAAGTCCTGTTGTTACTGGAAAAATTATAAAATCAATTCTTGCATTTCAGTTAGGATTATTATCAGGGGAGAGACATTTAAATAAGTTTTAAGCACAAAGATAAAGCAACAGCAGTATGAAAACTTAAACATTTTGATAGAATTGTTCTGATCTTTTAATAACCTTTATTAGTGACAGTTAATTAACAGCATTACTTTTGTGCCATATAATTTTCTGTTTTTATGTTTGATCTTTTACCCAGTTTGTTTAGACTTGTTTTTTGCATATATATTTGTCATTCTTAAGTGTTTGTTTTGTAAAAAAGTAAAAAATTTACTTAATTTTTTCTCAACTCAAATATATATCACTGAAAATATTGCCTTTTAAAATATACCAGTGACAAGGTTTTTCTCATTAAAAAGTATCTAGCCCCATTTTATTACATTGTAAATAAAACCCTGTTACAAGAACAGTTAACATTTGTTCTCTTCATTGCTTAGTTACCTTTTCCCATATCATTAATAAAAGCTTTCACACTTTATTCAAAGGTATTAGAAAAATAATTTTGAGCCTAGCATGGCCAGATGGTTAGGGTGATCAACTCGTAATTTGAGGGTTGCAGGTTCGAATTCCTGCCACACCAAACATGGTCACCCTTTTAGGCATGGTTGTGTTATAATGTGATGGTTAATCCCATGATTTATTGATAAAAGAGTAGTATCTATGAAGTTGGTGATAGGTAGTGATGACTAGCTGCCTTCCCTCTAGTCTTACACTACTAAATTAGGGATGGCTAGCATAGATAGCCCTCATATGAATAAAAAAGAAAGAAGAAGAACTGACTGAAGAAGATGTGGAATTAAGTTAGGTGACTCCTGCTTTTGTTCATATTGTTTGTGTGTGTGTGCATTTCTTTTAGTTTATCTGAAAGGTTTGAATTATTATTTGACCCTGACTTTCTATATTTTGGCAATTGCTTAGTGTTGACTATTGTTGGATTTTTCTTTCTTTTTTGTATTTAAAAGCAGAATATCACACACAGACATGAAACTGATACAGAGTAGTGTATCAATTGATTTTTGTCCAGTGCCATTTACTTCAATAACATTGAGAACATAGTATATCAAATTAGTGTTATATTAAAAGTTATTCATTGTGGAATGTAGACAAAAATTGTAACTAGATTCATAGAAATACTATAAGTACATCAAAGTGACACTAAGATTGCTTTTAAAAACACTTCAAAAGAAATATAAATTGTATTGTTAATTATAAAATGTAATAGTATACTCTTGGCTTCCTTAGTGCACCTTCAATACATTAATGATATTATGCATGTGCAGGTTTGCTTTGAGAGGTGTTTTTGGACTCTTTGGTTGATTTTTTTTCATTTATTTTTTGAGTACATAGACTTTTGAATGTACACATATAATAATTCTTATTATGTTATACAGTGGTAAAATATATTGTGAAATTAAGAAACATTTTTAATTAGTGATAGAATATATTTATTTATGCTATTCTGCTGTATAGTTAAGTGTCATTCATCAAAGCTTATGAACCACATAATATAATATATGATGTACTTTGACATTAGCTGAAAGTTTGTGGATTGTATTTTCCTTTCAAATGCTCTTAGTTCTAAATGACTTCTCTAATTCTTGCTTTTTGTACTTTCAGATGTGTGGAGAAGACAGAACCAGGTTTCTTAATGAAATGGAAGTAATATGGAAACACTGTCTTCATATATCACAGTGCTTTGGTGACATTCTTTCATTAACTTTATCTGCCATACCATATCTTAATGTGACTAAGGTAATAATTTTACTCATTTTTATTCTAGTATATACATTTACTATAGTCTAACAAGATTAGAATCTCTTTCCACTATATTATTACATATTATAATGTAGTCTTTCCAAGATGCATTTGGACTCAGTTTTAATTGTTGCTACTTGTTATTTAAGTATTGAAAACAAGTTTATGCAATAGAATTGTGTATTTAAGTCTCTGTAAATTTACCTACAGTATTTTATAAGCATATCCTCAATAACCACATTACCAGAAGTATTAACTCTTCTGATACGAGTTGGTGGCTTCCATAACAGTATACATCTGATTATACTGACTTTTATTATTCCATTGCCTTTTGAAGTGTGTCCAAGTTATTATTTTCACCTTATAATTTGCAGTTCAGTTGGTGAATGTGGAGTTTGTGACTCTATTGAATTATATAATGCATGGGCTACTTGTGAACTGCTCACAAGAATACTTTAAAAATTTTTAATTTCATTATTATTCTTTATTTTATCTTATCTAACCTAAGAAATTTCTGATTTTTACACTTTAATTATTTTTATAATGATAAATAATTAATAAAAATTAAAAGCATGGAATAAACTATTTACTGGGTCTTCTCACTTTCTTTTTTTTTTTACATTAACTGTTGATGTAATTTAATCCTACAATTTTTTTTTTTTACACTAATGGTAGCACTGCACTAAATTTTGTAATTAACTAATGCACCAGAGAACACAATATAGTTAAGGCTTAGTTAAGGAATTGGGTTTCCCATATTCACTCTTTTAATGAGTATTAATTTAATTTACATGCCAGAAGGTGAGTATATGATCAAAACAACCAGAAAAATGCATGAAATGAAGTTAAAGATATAAATTTTACAGGATCAAGTACTGAATGACTTCAATTACAGGTTCAGGCAGAACAAAATTTTGAAACATTGTTTAATTACTAGCTTGAAGTGCCTATCCTATTGGAAGCCTATCACCTTGTTAACTGTTGTCAAGAATGTCCTGGAGTTATTTCAGGCTCAGTATTTTACAGAGAAAAGTGAGTCCTAGTGTATAATTCTATTTATGCTAGTAACAAATATGCTATTATATACTGATATTAACATATTTTCTCATATAACTAGAAAAACCTTAAATTTTGTTTATTAATTTCTTAGTCTAAAAATTATATAAAATTCTCACTATATGTAATAGATAAATATTTCCATTTTTATTCATCAAGAAGATACAAGTATCAGACTGCAAAAACTTCACAATTTTATACCTATTTATGAGTAGCAAAAGCAAGGCATTGCTTTGTGTACATGTTAGAAAAATCTGTAAAAACATTTAAAAATGTAGATAATTATTAATTAGTTTTTAAATTGTAAACTGCTTTTTGTGAAGACTTAAGCATAAGGCAGTTGTTAACATTTAAAACTACTCACCATATATATATATATATATGTGTGTGTTTGTGTGTGGTTGTACATATATGACTGTTTGTTGCTCAAAAAGATTAAAAACTTTTCTCAGCATTCTTGTGAAGCATATATTTTGTGCCTCAAAACATCCTGTACAAATATGTGTCAAGTGTCAGTTCATGCAGTGTCTTGTGACAATTTGTTAATTTTGTAAACAATATTTATAAGTTATTTTAATATGTATTTTTGCAGTGTGATCTGTACATACTTACCTCTGGATATTACCAAGATGTTACTAGTACTTGAGTATATAAATAACAAGGTATGTTTGCATTTTTAATTTAATATCAAAACCATCAGTATTTATTATTTCAATTTAGGTTAATACAGACAGTCATAAGATACACGTGTTTAACATTTTTTCAGGAAATACTAAATAAGAACTATTTTAAGTAATAGTTTGAAAGAGCTTCTAATAAAAGCTGTGGTACCTTTTTGTGTGGGTGTTGTGTTTCTAATGAATTTAACATTGGGTTTAAATTTTTCATTGTCAGTTTACATACGTATGATAAAAATTAATATGGATAATATATTCAGTGCACCTCTCAGTGTGGATTCCTGTACGTGATGAGAGGACCTCTCAGTGAAGGTTCTGTTCTGTCAGATTATCTCCCATGTGTTTGCCTTGTAGGGTGGCCCGTGTATGGGAGAAGAAGATCCTGGTGTTTGAGGGGTCCAACCCTAACACACCACTTTGGATTGAATTTCTGCAGATGGACAGAATTGGGGTAACCCCCCCTTGGGTTAGTTGGCTGGTCCACTTGGGCTAGGGTCAACCAAGTACCAGTGTTGGTTGTTCTCAACAGGCATTGTATCTGATGCTGGTGTTTGGGTATAGTGCTCACAAAACCCTGGCATTGCTGCAGTGTCCTTGTTTGGCATTGTAGTGCATCCCCTCCTAGGGCTCCATGGTTGGTGGGGTCAGTGGGCACTGAATTATTCCTTTTTTATCATAGATCCTCCAAATAAAAACTTGGATAAAATAGTGAAAAAACAGTCCATAGGTAAGCGACCATGTTGTGAAGATTCTGAGCAGCAATCTTCAACATCTCTAACACCTGTTGTACCTCATTTTCTTATACTGTATTCTCTTTCAGACAAACCTTTAGGGCAGTTGTCTCCCTTTTTCATTCAGAAGGGATGAGAGGGACTTGCTGGCTCTCCAAAGTCAGTAAAGAAGCTTCAATCTGGTGACATATAGGTGGAAATATCCACATCTCAACATAGTGAACTTCTCTTGCATTCAACCGCGATTGGGAATATACCTATTGATGTTACATCTCATGCTACTTTGAATTCATCATGAGGAGTTATTGTTGAGAGGGATTTGAAGATCTCCACCCAAGTTGCCTATACATAAATAAAAATGGCTACCTTGATACAATGGAACTGTTTATGCTCTGATCTGGATGACATCAAAACACTGATTGTGTGTTTTTCCTTACAGGAAATATTTCTGAAACTTCTCGATACAGTCACCTTTTGGCAATTTTCTTTGTACAGAAATGACAGGCTGTGTGATGGAAGGTTGACACTGTTGGTTGATCAGCATGTGCCCACCCTGTCTTTGCCACTTGACATGCTCTTGGAGCCCATAGCCATCCATGTTTCCTTGGGTTGTACCATCACTGTTTGTTCTCTCTACCTGTCACGTGGAGAGACTTATGATCAATCAGACTTTGATGCTTTCATTGAACAGTTGCAGTCTCCACCATGAACCACCTTATTCAATTTGAAACGTCAATTAGAGAAGCCTTTCTCAAACGGCAACATCTTGTATCAATATTTTATGGCAGTCAGTAGGCTTATGATACAACATAGAGGTATGTCATTTTGTGAGACTTCCATATCTATGGGTTACATGACCATTTGCCCATTTTTATTAAAGATTTTGTAATGGACAGGAGATTTCAAGTTCATGTGGTTTGACACTTTTCCATTCTTTTCTACAGGAAATTGGAGACCATCGGGGCTGTGTTCTGAGTGTTACACTTTTCAGTATAAAGATTAATGGCATCACTGAACAACTCCTTTTTACTGTTGCAAACAGGCTGTAATGCAACAACTTTCACATCTCCTATCAGTTGTTGAATATGAGGTATATTGAGAGGCAGTTACAGACTGCCCTCAATCATTTACTGAAGTGGACCACAACAGACAGCTTTCACTTCTCTCTCTCTCTCTCTCTCTCTAAAACTATTTGCATGCACTTTTGCTGCCAATGAGGTATTCACCCTGATCCTGAACTCCATATTGGTGAAGTTGTGCTGCCTATGGTCCCTGAGACAAAGTTCTTGGGTCTTCTCTTTGACTGTAAGCTGACATTTATACCACACATCAGTCAGCTGTGGGTCAACTGTACGAGAGCACTGAACATGCTCTGTGTCCTTTCTTCCACCACTTGGGGAATGGATCCATGTTCTACGTCAAAGATATATTATGTTCTTATTTGATCAAAGCTCTATTATGGATAACTGTTCTGTGGCTTTGCCAGGACCTTGGCCTTAAAGATGCTAGACCGCATTCATCATCAATGACTTCAGCTCTGCACTGGGGCTTTCTGAACTTACCCAGTTTAGAGCTCATACATAGTCTCTTGATCCTTCTTTGCACTTCTGCCATTTGCAGCTGTCTTTACTATATGCTTCAAAACTTTGTTCCTTACCAAGGCATCCCACCTGGGGTTGTGTTTTCCTTCTTCAGTGGGCCATACTTTTTCAGAACAGACGATCTGCCATTGCTCTTTTTGGCCTTGGTATCCAGGTGCAGTTGGATGAATTAGGTCTGTCCTCGGATAACATTGCTGTATCCACTGGCCAACTCATCCCACCATGGCTTCTTACAGTCCCCAAATGTGACCTGTCATTAAGTCATCTGAGAAAAGCAGACATTCCCGATTGGAAATACAGTCTGTTATTTGCTGAACATCTTTCAAACCATCCTTCCATTTCTGTTCATACAGAGGGTTCAAAATCAGATGACTCTGTAGGTTCTCTCATGGTTTGTTGTGGGTCGGTGGTTGCACACGGAAGCCTCTCTACAGCTTCTGAGTTCACTGCTGAACTGTACGCCATTTCTCTTGCCCTGGATCACACAGAAGCTGAGCAGTACTTTAACTGCACTATTTATACTGACTCTCTTAGTTCTCTACTGGTCCTGGAATCACTTTACATTAGTTCATACCCTGTTCTTGAGGATATTCAAAATCAACTGGCCCATTTCTCTTTAACATCTACTTCTATCCAGTTTTTCTGGATACTGGGTCACGTTGATATTTGAGGGAACAAGCTTGCCAACACTGCAGCTTAATCTATCTGCTCTGGCACTATAATTGCTGTGCCTGTTCCATATGTGGACAATAGTCCTGTATTCAAAGCTTAACTCTATGCCAGTTGGCAGTTGACTTGGAGTGAGCAGCACAAAAACAAGCTTTTCCAAGTAAAAGCCTATAATGGACTTTGGCCATCTTACTTTATAAGGATTGGAAAGAGGAAGTTGTTCTAACAAGACTATGCATTGGTCACAGATTTTTAACTCATCATTTTTTTTTTATCTGGGACTGGTGCACCAATGTGTTGTCTGTGTAACACTCAGTTCACAATTAGCCACATTTTACTGTCTTTTTGTCATCAAGAGGCTTAACAATGGCACCATTTTAAACATGTTCTGTCCCAAGGTGTATCCATAATGATAGACAGTGTTATTGGTGATGGTTGACACTGTCCTCCTTGGAAATGTTTCTAGTTTCCTAAAGGCCATTAATATTTTTAATGCAATTTAAGGTTTTTAATTTATACATTAGAAATTTTTTAATGTGATTCCCTTTTAAGAATCACCATTCATCTAGTTTGATTTGAAATTAGAAAATGGCCATAACATCAAATAACTCAAAACCAGGGCTGGAAAGGCCAACTTCAGGTGACTAACACTGCTCTTTGAACTACCCATTAGTTATCCTGGCAAGTTATTATTAAAATTTTGCTACAAGTCTTTTAAAACTTTTATTACTTTACTCTTTGCAAATGTCCATAATGTCAAATAACTTGGAACCAGGACTAGAAAGGCCAACTTCGGGTGACTGATGGTGGTTTTCGTACTTACCTGTTAATCTTCCTGGTGAATTCTGATAATTACACTAATGCTGCAGAAAGTCTTTTACAACTTGTATTACTGTATATTTCTCTTACTGCTGTAGACTAGATGTAAACATTGGTTTAAAGGTATTTATGTTTGTTTTTGTAACTTTGTTTTGTTTTACCTTAATTTCCTTTTATGATTTTTACTAAATTTATTCTAATTTTATATTTTCACTGGATGTTTGGGACAGATAGCCTAGCTGCTTTGTGCCGCCATAAAACACCAAATCACCAACCAACCATATTCAATGCATGTGGTGATGGCAAACATGGTAAATGAAAAAATGTCTATAATATGCAGTAGCATAACTAAAAAAGATGCCCAACTCCTTCATAAAAAGTATTTAAGAAGATTCCAATATTTATTGCCCCTGTCATCAGTTCATATGTTTTTAAAGCTATTGGGTCCCCTAAAATTGCAGAGGTATACACATCTAAGCCTTACATGAACAAACAACTTACATGCAGTGTTAAATATCTTTTTAGACAGTAAAGGTATAATGAAATACTAGATATCTAGTAAAAGAAACCAAATTCTTTAGACTTTATATCCTTGTACAATTTTAAAGGCTTCCCAATAATAATGAACAGTAACTTAATGTTTCAATGCTTTTATTTATCTAGCACATGGTTTAGAATTATTCAATTTAATCTTAATTGAACCAGTTAGTATTTTATACAAAATGTATCAAAAGATTTACCTCTAGTGGTAATGTTTTCAGTTTTATTAATTTCTCTTGTTGCTAGTAGTAGTATAATTTATAGTTAACTCTTTCATCTATTGTCATTATCTAGTTATTATAGTTTTGGATATAATGCTCATTAGGAGTATAAAAAGTTGTGCAGTAAATGTTGAAATGTCTTTTTTGGATA
Source organism: Tachypleus tridentatus (assembly GCF_004210375.1). Taxonomy (NCBI): domain Eukaryota; kingdom Metazoa; phylum Arthropoda; class Merostomata; order Xiphosura; family Limulidae; genus Tachypleus; species Tachypleus tridentatus. The sequence goes on from NC_134825.1 coordinate 125,758,105, forward strand.
CATTGGCTTTAAAAATTGTTGTACAAGTTCCTTTATTACTAGTGATTGTAACTGCTGCTAAACATTGCTTCAGATAGTTTTCATGTAACAAGATAACGTAAGGTTGACACATATAATAAACTGCTCTTTCCTTGATTATTGAATGTAGCAAAGCTTCAGTAACTGAAATTTTGTCTCACTCGCAAATCAAAGCAGGAATAGTAAACTGCATAATTGAACCTTAGGAAATTTATGCTGTCTAAAGAAACAAACATAGAAAGAAAAATAATCAAGTGTTTTAATTATAAAATATATTATTTCTTAAATAGATACTGAAATATTATTTTTGCAACTTGATTATCAGAATGTTTTTCGCAATGTATCTTAGTTTTAATGGACATGTATTAAAGCTTTGTTAAACATATTCATGGACCATAGTTTAACTGCATTAATTTCAAGACGCCTCTAAATTCATCCACACAAATGAATCAGATCTTCTGATTGAAGTGGCCAATGTCTTATATTTCAAGAGAAGACATTCTCCAAAACTTGAAATTTACAATTTCTGTTAAATGTTAATGTAGTTAGTAAGTCTAATTTTATATTTTGCAATTTAACGGTATATACATTCAGCAAAAACTGTCCATCATTGACAGTTTCCCCACAACTTCTTTTGTTTTGTTTTTTTTGGTAATAAAGTTAGAAAAAACTACCTTTATGTTCCAGATAATTATAAGAACTTTTATTATAACTAATGTTTTGATTTTGCAGCTTCTACAGAGCTGTTTTTATATGAGGTGTACTGGTGTACCACTATGATGTTATTGGTTGATTGCTGGAAACCTTTTCTTGTTTTTCAGCTACAAATTTTGAAAGGCACAAAATATTTCTATTGTTTATAATATGATTTTTGTCTTTTTTTTTTTTAACTGGTTTTTGGTTTTGACCTAATTTTAAACCTTACCTAAAAATAAATGTTTTGTAAAGTAATTGTTACCAATGGCTTTCACACCCCACTATGACAAGATTTTTGTGAACAAATGAGTGATTTTTTTTCAGGAGCCAAGTGAATGCTTGGTGGTTAATGTGCTGGCTGTGTATCTAAGGCTATGTGGTTCATACTCCCAAAAGAAATTGTGTTTGGGATGTGGTGTATTATAAGAGTGATGGTCAAATCCCAGTATTCAGTCTGATGAGAGTAACCCAGAAGTTGGTGATGACTAAAAGACTTACCTTTAGTTTATTACTTCAAAATTAAGGATGTCTAGTATGGATGACCATTAAGTAACTTTGCATGAAATTAAAAATTCGGTATAGGAATTCACATTTTCTAAGTTTAGTAGTTTGTTGTACTATAATATTTTAAACAAGAAGCCATTGATTAAATAGATCAAATATAAACTTCCCTTCTTGAAATGTTTTCATGTGTATTTTCACTATTTTCTTATTTAACATAAGCCATAGAAGTCAGTTTGATAAATATAAAAGCAGGATTCAGAATGCTTATTTTCTATATTTTTAGGTTCTCACAGCAAAAACACTTGGACATTTAAAACTTCCTCCTGGTGTCAGCCTCATACAAGTCTACTTGACCAAAAATCAACTAATTAGTGTCTTAACGACTGTTTATCAAGGTCACTCTGCATATTTGAAAATAGTGGAGCACGGTAAATCCCAAGTAAATAATGTTACATCAAAAGAATCAACTTTTAGAAGTAAAGAGTATGTGTCATATAGTGATAGTGAAGTTAAGAACAATGCCAGCAATAAGCATACTAAGAAGTTTTCACCATCCCACATATCAAAACATTTATCTTTAAGTGACAACCATGTTGAGTGTTGGAATGATATCTCAGGTCCCTACAGTGAACTTTATCACTTTCGAACTAAACCAGGTTTTACTAACCTGCTTTATGAAAATGGCTCTTCTCAAGTTGCTGTCGATGTAAAAGAAAAACCTAAACTAAAGGTTAGATGCAGTTGTTTAGTTGAAGCTTTAAGTGCAAAACAAGAATATGAATCTCAAAACTCACTTTCTGACCTTTCAGTAAGTCCAGTTTTAAAGTTAAAGAAACAGCTTAAACTACAGGTCCGAACTAATAACCTGTCGAATAAATCTACATTTACAAACAATATAAAAATTTCTCAAAATTGTCATAAAAATAAGATGAAACTTAGAAATTTGGAAGAGCATCCTTTGAATTTCTATGTTTCAAATATGTCAGATCGTTCTCTCATTTCTTCTCGACTATCTTTGCATCACTGTGTACAGGAAAGGAAAAATATTGGTTGTGATAATCAAGACTTTCTTAAAATTGATACATCTGTAAAGCCACTGTGTGCTCAAAAGGATGGAGCCAAAGAAAATGTTCACAACTCTCAGAATCTTGATGTTTGTTTTAAATATAATAATTCAAACTTTCAGACTTCTGTAACTGAAGAAACCTCTTGGTCCCGTCCTCTTCTGACCACTCACCCTCACTTAAGTTTGCAGGAGAATTTACTTTATCCAATAAATTGCAATATTTCCTCAGATTCCAGCATTGATATTGGTAAAAATAAATTGAGTTTACACCATCTTTCTCTCAACACTTCAAATCTTGACTCTCCAACTTGTCTCTTGAAGAGAGAAAACTCGCACACTGCTAATAGCTATTGGCAGTATTCTTGTAAAAAATGTTACAGGTATGTAGGAGTTAATGAACAACCATCTGTTCCCAAAGGATACATATCAGTATCTCCTGATGAGGGCATTGACAAAGACTACTATACTTATAGTGAGAAGGGAGAGTTATATCCATTGACACTGTATATCCAGAAGCACTGTGAAATGGTGATGGTTCTTCTTCTGGACCAGGAAACAGAGTTTCATTCAGAGAATATTCAATCTCTGGTAAGTATATATCTTATCTATTTAATATTGTTTTTAATAAGTTTTCTAGTAAATAAATAGTTATTAATTGTTACTGTTACCATATTTATTCTGCTTTTTAAGTACAAAACCAGGTTTCATTTAGCCTTCTATTAAGACATCCTGTTAGTCATGTATAACTTGAAGTTGAACAAATTTTTCATAATTATAAAGTAGTTTATAATATCTCTTGCTTTTAAATTTCTTTTACAAGTGATAACCTAGCTTTTGCACACCATGTAGTACTTGTTAGTAACATGAATCAAATAAATTCCTTTATCACGTATGGCTGCCTTTAATAAAGGAATTAATGTGATTCATGTTACTAACAAGTACTTCATGGTGTACAAAAACTAAATTATCACATCTAAAAAAAATTTAAAAGCAAAGGATAATATAAACTTGTATTGTTACAATGCAACAACTAAATCATAAAACAAAGAACAGTACTTTAATTTGAACTGATAAAATTTGAAACTGATTTATATTCTTAACATCCATATTCCTGTATAATCAGTCCCAGTCATATTATCATATAGGTTTTGAAATGTCACTTTTCAAAGAGTTTATAGGAATTGATATTTGTTAGAAAGAAAAAACATCTGATCTGACTTCCAGTAACAATTTTTTTCCTTTTTCACAGAAGAATGATATCGATTATCTTTCCAGCAAATGATGTTAAAAAGTGATAACATAAAATGAATGGTTAATCTCTCTAAAAATTTATACATGTACTTGAAAGTAAGTTTCTAAAAAAATTATTAGAAAATGCTCTAAAGTTAGTGATGTGGTGATTATTTAATGAGAAAATATGATGAATGTGTAACTGTAAATATATATTCTGTTTTAATAGGTAACTTGACATAAAATAATCCTAATACTACAATAAAATTTGTGTTTTTAAAGTCAAAATTTTAACTGGATTCACATTTTTCTCAAATGTTTAAACCTGTTTGTGTTCCATTTTCTTTAAGGATATACATGTTGTTGTTAAAGTGATATAAAAAGAAAATAATTGTACATTGAATAAAATCCTGTTGTATTTGTTTTGTTTTTTACAGAATTTGTTAAAATTGATGAGTATCTAAGTACACTAAAAATTACTGAAATAATATTACATTAAACAAAATTGGCATTTCAAGCATTACTATAATAGTTGTCAATAAGTGGATATAAACACTGTCAAATTTCATTGTCATTTCAATGCAGTACTTCCCTCCAATCACAAGATGAGCTATTCTCATATATTGCTGCCCTCCGTGTGAAATTTTTCTTTGCATATGCCTCAAGGCTCCTGCTCCACCTTTTTGAAATCAAGTGATTCCAACATGTCTCTCATGCATCACTACTCCACCAAGAGGAACATAATACACTCATGTGATGCATGACTCCTTTTAATCACCTCTACTGAACAATCACTTCTTGTTTGACAGTGCTTGTACTCAGATGTCTTTTTTTTTTTTCAGTCTTGATTACAGTTTTTTGTCATGTTCCATTATATATTTTTAATTCTAGTTGCCTTTATTTCATTCATTTGTGGTTATCAACTATTGCAGAATGAATTCCGAAGACATTTCGAGTGTTTCAGTTTTGACGGGCGCTTTGTCACAGGATTTAGGTGTGGCAACCCAATGGGATATTAGTCTATGTTTTTTCTCAGGAAGACTGAATGTTACATGGATCAACCTCTATCTCCAGACACTCTCACTTCCTCCTAAACCTGTTGAACATAGGCAGGCTGACAAGCACTTTGATCCCCCGTTTCCACTCCCTGAATTGACCATACCTTCCTGTACCTTTCCTGAGGATTCAGTTTACCCTTTTATGGTTTTTACAGACTTTATTTCTCAGGTATGTAATGTTTTATCCCTTGCTCCTATTTCTTATGACCCACATTCTTCTTTACTGCATGGAGATTTTTCCCAACCCTATTCAATTTTCTCCTATTCCCGGGCATTTGGGTTCATGCAATTCTCCTCTCATTTGAATGACAGCAACAGCATACCTCATCATCCCAAAGGCTTCAAATTAATCTGCTGTCACTTTTCATTGAGTAAATTGTCTTTTTCTTGACCAATAACTGTTGGATTTTGTTTTACCCATTTATAGGGTAGGCCCTGAATTCCCTGATACTTTCACCCATGCTTAGTTTTCCTGCCATCATCTTATTTTTGTGATATTTTGTGTTATCTTCTTCTGTTAGAGGTTCTTTGCAGAAATTCTGTGCAGTTTTCTATGGACATTCTCTCCCTCCATATCTAAAGTTGGTCATTTATTGTTTTCAGCTCTGTTGTTGTTGGGGCCTTCTGGGTAACAATGCTGTTTTATTGGAAGCCCATTTATCAGCAACTGATCTTTAAGATTTACATACAGCTCAGTTTTTATGGTGTGTTTTGTCTTTGATACAGACCCAGAGTCACTGGAATGGCATTTGTCCAACAACACCCCTACCTTTTCCCATCTGGTAACTTGTTTGTCTCATTCAGAGCCAGTTGCAGCAACCAATCCAGTTTCCTATTCTCCCTTTCCCAGCCTTTAACCATCCCTCCTTCTTGAGGTGCCACAGCTCCTCATTTTTCTTGATAAAGTACAGTATGTCACCAACAATTCCAGTGACTACCCAGTGGAAGCTTGATTTACAGCCTTTCTTCATCATTGACACCCTTCTGTCACTGATGTGTGGGTTCATCAGAGAATTTAAGATTCCAGTTCTTACCCCACCTCCCTTGTCTTCCATACTAGTGTTTTTCCATTCCCCTCAGGGTCCTCTTGTTTTCTAGCATTTATTGGAGGCAGTTCAGGATCTCCTCATTCAACAGGCTAGCAAACCTATTCCACGTCATTCACTAGGATATTACTAATATATGTAATTGTTCCCAAGAAAACCAGGGTCTGTAGGCCTGTTATTGAATTTTCCTGCCTCAAATGCTTTGTTCACCTTCCACATTTTACCCATCACATCCTCTGGTTCTATTTTCTCTAAGCCTGTGGATGACCAAGATGGATGTTACCAATATCTACCTGCATATTCCTATCTGAGCATTGTCTTGTTCCTATCATCAGTTCATTCATTACAGAGTGATGTACCAATTTTGTGCTCTATCCTTCAAGTTACCTTCTGTACTTTGTTTTCTATCAAGTAATCAGGGCTTTTGCTCTTCATCTTCATCATGCCCTGAAGCAGCATTTCTTTTATTAATTGTAGAACTGGCTCCTTCTGGTCCATTTGAAATGGAATTCTGCCAGTCATACTTGTCAGTTCCTACATGTGGCTGTTTGGATGGGTTGATTAATCTAGTTGGAGATGTCATACCTATGTTTTACCCAGTACTTAACACATTTAGTGGTCCTTTTCAACACTCACCTAAGTCAGGCCCAATTTTCTCCTCTCTGTCTCCATTCTGTGGAATTACCCATTTGCCATGCCCTGTCTGTTTCCTCACTTTCTGCACATAAGGCTTTGTCACTTTTTGGGGTGTGGTCTTCTGTGAAACTACTTTTTCGTTTTAATCATACATATGTGCATGATCAGTGGAACTTTACTCATTAGATGGACAAGACTCACACATTAGTGATAGTATTGCTTACTTCTAATCATCTGGATGTATTCTCTTTACAGATGTATTCCTTTGGAACTGGGTTGCATGGATCAACCACCAGGAGGTTTTGGGCCATTGGTTGATGGGCAAGCAGTCATTACATATAAACGTATTGGAGCTTCTGTCACTCTAGATTCAGGGGTGCATCTTTGCTTATCCAAGTTTTTCATTGTATAATAGAATTAAATTACAATATCTTACTCTGGTTAGGATCACTTTCCTACCACATTCTCTCTCACTCAGATATAATCCTCTCATTTTGCCCTGATATCTCACACATTCCACACATGGGTAAAGAATACATCTGGCTCAGAAGTGATGTAGTTTCCTTTTTCAGTTCTGACTCTCTCATCTATGGAGTTATCCTTCAGACACTTTTGGAAAGCATGTCTATCTTCCTTTTCACTGGTCCCTTCTCCTAATCAGTGTGGGATTATTGCCAATCTTATGAAAAGAAGGAAGTAACACATCAGAAGCTATAATTTTCCTATGCTGAAAATGTATTTCTGATACATACTTCTCTCCATTCAGACTTTCCACCCTTTCTTCCCATACACTTTTAGTACTTGTTTTTTCTGCCAAACTTCAAAGTGATAATTCAGTATAGGTATATAGGAGGAGGGCCACATGTCACATGAGAGCTGTGCTCCTATTGGTGGAGTAGTGACACTTGGTGATTTAACTGAGAGATACATTAGAATCACTTGCTTCCAATAGGGAGGGAGCAGAAGGTTTGTGGCATGGATAAATAAAAAGTTTGCATATAGAGGGCAGCAGTGAATGAGAATAGCTAATCTTGTGTATGGAGCATTGGAAATGCATATTCTGAATAGGAAAATTACAACTTGAGTAAACAAATTTAACCAAACCATAGTTCCTGTGAAAAATTGTTATAATGGGAAAATATTTTTACTTTTCCCAGAAGATAGCAGTAATTGCTTAATAATTTAAAATAATAACCTGTTTTTACAGAAAAAAATAATGTTGTGAGTGACAATTTTTTTAAAGAACTGTAGAGGAAAAAACGTTTTACTAAATATTTTGGATAACCATTTTAAAATACTACACTACACTGCAATATTGAACATTTATATTTAAAATCTTGCTTAATTCATTTTGTATGTACATTACTTTGTATTCAAAACATAAACTACTCAGCTTGAGCTGATTTGTAGATATAAATTAGGATTTATTGGGTTGAGGAATAATTCGTGAGCGTTTTTTCAAGTTAAAAAATATATTCATAAATGAAACGCTTTCGCAAATTATTTCATGTCATTTTGTAGATAATTTTTTGCTCAATAGATGGTGTGTTTGATTTTCATATGTCTTTAATTTTTGCTTTCATTTTCAGCTCATTAAATGGAATGTCAAGTGGACAAAATCGAGCATTTTCGACACCATCTGCTTTTCGCATTTAATTTCTTGCAATTTCGTTTAAAACAATGCATACTATATACCTAGGTATTACATAAAATAAAGTATCATAATAAATGTTTTGGGTGTAATGTGTTCATGCATTGAAGTATTGTATAGTCTTGCATGTAATGCTTGAATGAAATTATTTAAAAACGCTCACGAATTATTCCTCAACCTAATAAAAGAACTTTTTCAATTGAAAATTTACAAATAAAAACTAATGGTAATATGTCAAAAAAATTGTGTGCTGGATTAAAACAAAATGTGTTTGTGAGTGTCTACATATAAAAACTATATGCATGAAAATAAAAATATATGATAATGTGTAAATCCTTTTTTACTTTGTAATCTATAATTTATTTTGTGGAACATGTTAGAATTCTATTTGGTAATAAAATAATTTTCTTTGTAATAAATAGTGGAATATGGGTTTGAGTCACCTTGGGAACTTAGAAGTAACCTTAAAACAAAGTTTTCTAGAAGAAAATCAGAGTTTCAACAAAGATCTCCCTGTTGAACATGAAGTGGTGTTTGACATTATTGGAAGGAAACTATCAGGTACATTTTGATTAGTTATTAGTTAATTGTCACAGCCTTACTGAGACTATTTATGAAAAGCATTAGGTGAAAACATAGCTTTTAATTAGTTGTGACATCACAAAACTGGTTTGTATTATTCTTCTCTTTGTGTTGTGATACATGCCTGTGCTAATTGCACCAATTATTATTCCATTTTTCCAAGTTTACACAATTGTCTTGATGTGTGAATCACTCATCTTTAATGTCTAACACAGAAAAATGGATATGAAATCAACAACTTCCAATGTTATAATTGTACTTATAAGGCACTAGTATTAGGCTTAATATTTGTAAACACCACATTTTTCTGCTAGTTCATTATCTAATCATCTGAAATGGATATGATGAATATAGTATGGTTGGTTCATGATGTTCTAAAACCAGAATACGTAGGTCCAAAATGTCTTGATAAAAATGAAGTAGAAACCCTATAACCTGAGTGCTTTCAAAGGGTTGACCTCTTTTCTTTAAAGGCAAACTGGGAGTGGTAATGTGATTGAACAAGTGATATATATATAGAGAGAGAGAGTTTAGTGACATCATGGGGGTCATCTGGTTTTCCAGGAATTGTTTGCTTCTCTGTGTACTGTTGTGAGCATCTCATTTCTGGTGCAATGGAGCCAATGGTGAGAGTGTGTGTGAAAAGGTGTTAATGATATTTTAATTTTGAAATATTACCATGTTAAAAAGAGGATATAAAGATACCAAAAATCGATGAGCAAATTGAGAAGGCTAAAAACACTCAGCAGAATAACATCCTAAGTCAGAGTAATACTTTTAAAATTTACAAATAATCAATATTTATATTAGGTGTAGATTCAGAGTTATAAATATTTCTCAATAACAAAAGTAAACCCACCTCTTGAAGTCAGATATTTGCTCCTTTGTAAATTATTTGAATGAAATGTTAGCAGGTACACTAACATAATACTTAATTTTTAATTCCAGTTTGTGAACAGAAATAAGAACCAAAGAAAAAGAAGTAATCTGATACCCACGTAACACAAATATGTTACCTTAATTATAACAGATTTTTTTGTTGTAAAGCATGAATAATCAATGAGCCATATAAAACCTATAATTTAAATACTGCAAGTGAGCTTAACATTTTATTACACAGTTTTTAGATTTACTTGCATTTTTCATAAATGAAATATGCAATTTTGGAAATGGATTATGCAAATGAAAAAGGTTTACCTAAGAAAATATTTTGCAAGTCTGGTAATATATTTGAATTTCAAAAATACTTCCTTGTTAAATAGTTGTCAAAATTATTTAAATACAGCAGTGAAATAAATATGATGTTTATTGACAAAGTTATGTACACAGTTTATAGTATCTTATTGCTGATATGTGATTAACATCTTGAACTTTTAGATAATTATTTAGAAAGCACTTGTGGGACATTGAACAAAGTAATGCTTAGAAATCACATAAAGGAGCACAGTTAAAACCTCACTAATTTAATTTTTCTTGATGGAAGAGCATTTTGCTAGCCTCTCATGTCTAATAGGTTTTATGTTTATTATTGTATATTAGTTTTATTAAAAGTGCATTTTCTTCAGTTATAGATAATTTTCTTTTAACTATTAATTGTACAATGTAGTTAAGAACCAGTTATTATAATAACTAACCCTTAGAAGTAACAGGAGGTAATTTTTGATAAACACATAAAACCTTTGTATGTTAGTGATTTATGTAAATTATAAGTGAATAATCTCATTCAAAAATAGAATTATTAGACTGAAGTGAAACTTTTTGTTGATAATTATAGGTGTGCCATTCTTACTGGAACTGAATTGCTTTTTCTAAGAAAGTCATAGTAAATATTAATTTTGTTTTTTAGGCGATATACCTAAGCTCAGTCCTACACAAAGAAAGGACTTTGTGTTTAGCTGCCACATTCAGCAAATTAGTGAGGATTTCAGAAAAAATCCAAATTTAACAGAAGTTACTGTTGTGTGAGTATGTTGTGTACTGAAAAATAAAATTGTGCTTTTCAGTTCAATTACTGTTGAATATTAAAATACCATTTTTCATAAGACACTTTGTGTTTTGGTGTAATCCTACCTCAAATAGCACATGCTATGACGAAATATAGTACAAACATTGATTAAGCTAACAATTAATGTCCAGTAGTATGCCTTCATAATGAGCTATTATCAAATCCAGTTAGGTTGAATACAAAGTGCAATGTTTCCCTGAAGTGTAAAACTTGTTATAAATGTGTCAGAAAATAGATAAAAATCAACTAACTTTAGAGGTTAGGGAATAATCATTTTGAAAAAAAAGGTATCCACTACTTTATAGTTCTACAACTATAAATTGGAGTTGTCTCTAAATTTTTCAAAGGTTTTTTTTTTCATGATGACAAGAAAATCACTTGAAGTAAAAAATTTATTCTCAAGACAGTTGGTATGGATATTAAAACTTTAATTAAAATAAAGTACAGAACAATGTTTTGACCTTCTTAAGTCATCTTCAGGTTAACAAAGAGAATTTTATGTATGTAAAAACGACTAGTATGGGTAGAGAAAATGAACAACGTTTTTGTGAACCTGACGATGACTGAAGAAGATTGAAATGTTGTTCGCTTTCTCTACCCATACCAGCCGTTTTTACATATAATTTTCTCTACAAGTGGGTTTTCTTGCCATCACGGAAAGAGAATTTGTTAACTCTCTTTGTTAACATGAAGATGGCTTAAGAAGGTTGAAACATTGTTCTGTACTTTATTTTAATTAAGAGTTTTGTTTTTCTTTAACTAATTTCATTTCCTCAATGTAAGGAATGACTTAAATGAAAATATTTGTGTTACTAAATAATAAAAATTAATTATTCAATATCAAAGAAACATTTCAGTACTTGTTGAGAATTACATGTGCACATTAGAAGAGTAATATGTTAAATATATTCTATGTTAGTGTAGCGTTAAAATGTGGTCTATGTCTTTGTCTTGTACAGTTCTTTTGATGGAATATCAATGTTGGCTCATCAGTCCTCCAGTGAACAGACATATTCTCAAGATCCATCAACTGCTTTGGGTCTGTCTTTCAGCAACTAAGATAGTTCACATTGGCTTAACAAGTGACAGACAAACCAAACATGAGACTTATCTCTCTTGTTGTTTTGAAGTCATAGGTTATTGTTATTCGTAAAGAGAAAGGTGTTGTTTTGTTTTTTTATATTATTCATTCCTCTTAATCCAAGTTATTTAGCAACACTATATTTTGCTTTTGTTAAGGGATTATTTTGAAAATAATATTTACAATACATCTGTAAAATAACATTGTGGAGCCTATTGGCCCATCTTAACTATTCCACCCTATAAACTAAATGAAGATATCTTCAGCCCATGTCATTAAGGTACTTATCAAGTTTGCCCTTAAACTCACTTAAATTTACTGTCTCTAAAACGTATGAAGGCAACCCTGTCTTAGCTGAAGATGATTCCTACCCTGCCAAAATGTATACTTGTCCCCTAGTCATACTATTTTCACTGTTAAATGTGAAAAAAAGGTTATGCATTAACACTTTCAATTCCTTTTACAATCTTAAACATTTCAATCATATCCCCCTCTAACTGTTCTATTTTTCAAGAAAATAAAACAATATGAAACTGAAAAATTAATTATGAATACAAATTGAATGAACTTGTTTCAAAAGATAGAAAATAAATTATATAATAAAAAGTTAATACCTTTACATGTACTAATGGATGATGGGGCTTATTTTTGTTGAATTTTTAATTTATATTTTGTCTGCACATATTATATGAACATAGTATGTTAACATATATTTTAAATCAAATAATTCTTATACTGCTAGTGCTGTTAAAGTCAAAACTGGGGAGTAAAGATTGTTTTTTTTTCTAAATTTATTGACAAAATGTGTACATATTTTACAAATTGAATTGTTTCCATCAAATTTTATACAAGCTGTTATTATTCTTAAGGTATGAAAACCATGTATACATTTTCATGGTTGTAATTGATATTTTCATTTTTCATGTGTTTATTACATACTTATTTCAACTTCCAGTGACAAGAGTCCATTTTACCACTTTATGGGTTTGTCAATTTAAGTTTGAAGAATATAATTAATAAGTTTAATTTTTTTTTCTCAGTTAATACATGCATTAAGTTACAATAGCTTTTATCAGTTAGTGTAAAAAGATTTATGTACAGTCACCTTTAACACATTCACATTTAATTTTGTCTGTATTATTTTGTATTTTCTAGTAGGTACTGAATATATTCAATAATGTTATGTAAATGCACTCATTTATTTTGAAATGAAACGGGTGTTCTGCAACCTGTGGTGAAGATATTGTTAATGCAGTGAATTCATAACTGTCTTCTGTGATTTTTATTTTATTTTCTTATACATACATATTGATACTTTCTATACTCAATGTTATTTGAATATTTGATTCTCAAAAAGTTTAAAAACGTTTTTGATATGTTGGAAATTGAGTATTTTGCTGGGTAGTTTGATGTTTTTAGTGTTTGATTTTACTTTTTTAACAGTATTTTATATATGATGGTGATTTCTACACATTTATTAATGTCACTTGAATATTTAAGAGATATCTGAAAAATTTGTGGAAACTAAATTATACAATATCACTGGAAATACTTTAACCTGAATGTAGTTATCATCTAATCCGAGTTTTATAAACTACTTCATGTTGTTATTGGAATTTCATCTTGAATAGCTGTCTGCATCCCAAGTAATTCTCTCATTGTATACAGAAACTACTGAAGTAAATAGAGACTAAAAGTATGAATTAGTTCAACTTATATTTTCAACAAACAAAACATTCTACTTTAATGGAACTGGTACAGAATTTAGGCAAAATACAATGTTACAGAGCTCTCTCTGCTATTTTTGTACTAGTACTATGTAAACAGTGGTCACCTTAACACTGCTGCTGTACAATATTACATTTAACAAATAGTAATAGGATTTTATAGAATGTAAAGAAAAAAATTGAATTTATTTAAGAAGAGTACAGTATTGCAATTACATGCTAAAATCTTTGCAAATATATATAATATATTTTTATACAATGAATTTATTTCAGGGATCACAAGTGTTTTTTGCCTTAATATCATACTATTATTTAATGTGGTTTTTCTTTTGTACCAAACACTAAGCAGTTACTCAGTTTTATATAATTAAACAGAGATTTTAAATAAGAGTTATGAACTGAACTGTTTTTGTAACATTTCCTTTAAGATAAAAAAACTATTATATTCATACATTAAGATATATAATGCATGACCTGATCAGTAAATATTTTTAAGTTTCTTTAACTTTTGTGTATGTATGATGTTAAGTTTTCAAAATCAAACATAAACACTTGATATTGTTTTTGAAATAATTATATGGGATAAGGCTATAAAGGCAATTAAAACGAAATTTAATTGGTTTTCAAAATTACTTATTGGAAGATGGTAAATGTAATGAAAAATCTCTTCCTTTTTTAACCTATGTTTTTGCTGTGCTTACGAAGTGTTTATTTAGAGCTGCAATATTTTGAAAATTTTTAACTTGTCATTGATTGGACACCCTAAATTTCAATTGTGAAAATTATTAAAAATTACTTATCTCTAAGGGTCACAAAGGGCACACTAAGAAAAAGCTCATTAACGAAAGAGATGTTAGAATGACAGTAACATTTACTTTGCATCTTGTATCTAAATGCATGCCAGTAATTAAAGGTTAACAATTGTACTGACTCAATAATCTATACATTATAGACAGCAAATAACTATTAGACCCTTCATAGCTGTATTTAAATACCAGCCCCTGATAATAAAAAAAAAAAAAAAAAAAAAAAAACCTGGAAATCGTCCAATTCTCATTTCATAAGGAGCTGATCTCTACTATTGTAGATGGCGCTTTTACTATAAAAAAAAAGAAGCAAATCAACCCATTAGAAACTTGAAATAGAAGTATAGCTTGTCGTTTACAAATTTAATCTGTCTTGTCATCATCATATATCTATATATTGCTTGTTCTTTTAAGTTTCACAAAGTACAAAATGAATTGTACGTTTTTTGACTAATGACTAAACTTCGAAGTGAGATAGTACTGTGGATCACTCAATATATAGTAATTAAAATTTTCAGTATATTACTTAAACGTTTGAGAGCATTCAAAAAGTGATTTTTTTTTTCCAATCATACATACTATATTCAATGTAAGGAAAACAAGGAACCTGTTGGTGCGTCTAGGCCATTCCATCCACTATACTTGTGACATGGAACCAGTTTGACTGAACTACTTTTATGACAATTCTCTGCTTTCTTTTATTTAACCAGTTTTATATCCAATGAGCCAACCTATCCCACAAACCAGAAATAAATTTTCAATAAACCTTCCCTCTAGTCTTACACTGCAAAATTAGGGACGGCTAGCGCAGATAGTCCTTGTGTAGCTTCGTGCGAAATTCAAAACAAACCAAACTAAAGCTCACAAAAACATTAATTATCTGCAGGGAATGTTTCATTTCTACTGACGACGAAAACATTTCATGATAATTATTATCGATTATAATGTACTAATCTGAAACTCCTATCTGCTCTGCGGTAAGTCTGAGAATTTGTAACACTGTGAATCGGGTTTCGATACCCATGGTGGGCACATCACAGGTAGCTTATTGAGTAGCTTTATGCTTAACAATAAACAAAACACTAATCGTGTGTGTTCGTGTTTTTGTTTAGCAAAACCACATCGAGTTAAATGCTATATTCATTAAGGAACACGAACCAGTGGTTTTATTCTTTTAATTCCACAGACTTTCAAATAATTCAACATTACTTTATTGAGTCGGTTGATTAACAAAGAACTGTTGAGCAATAAACCACTTAAGTAATACATATTTCACGTGTTTTACTGAAATGTATTATTCTTAATTAAAATTATACTGATTTAATGTTTAACTAGATAAATGTCAGTTTAACCAGTTTTGCTCTGGTGAACCAGGAAACAAATGACAATAAAAAAAGAAAAAATTGTGGTAGGTGATCTCTACTGTTGGACCCCAATTGCACAATGGTACGTCTGCGGATTAACACCGTTTAAAACCGGATTTTGATATCCGTGGTGGGCAGAGCACAAATAGCCCATTGTGTAACTTCGTGCTTAATTCTAAACAAATAAAAAACTATACTGTTGGCTGTTAAAAATATATATAATAGGTTCCCGTGTACTTATTGTATGACTTAATTATATATTAGCATTCATATAGTCATGCATGTAATAAGATAAATGTCAATTTAAAGAGGCCAACATTCGAGAGCGAATAGATGTCTAAGTCACGCATTCCCAACAAGCCAATTTTGACATCATAAATACCGTGAAAAACAGAAAATCGAAAACTATTTATATCACTGCATGAGACCTACAATAAAGTATTTATGTACCAAATCTCATAAAGGTTGGTTGACATACATGTAAACAGTTTATAACAACTCCATGCAATGCTTTTCTCACTGAAAAATTGACCAAAAGACAAAAATTCCATAACTATCTATATCTCCTTGTGGGACCTGTAAAAAAAAGTCCACGTAAATTGACCGAAAAATGGCAAAGTAATTGTCAGAAATCCATAAAATTATGCTTTGTGAATTCTAATCCTCTTGAAAAGAACCCAATTTGTTTGTATGTCAGTGTGTTGAGCGGTTGAAAATTTATATTTGTACCAGTTTTCATCTTGATTGCTGTATGATCGCACAAGAGGCCAAAATATACATTTTGGGACTGTTTGACATTTGATCTCATAAAATCCTTTAAAATACCGAAATTAGAAAAAAAATGAAAAGGTATCTGGACGTAGTGGACAAAGGTACAGCTCAACCAACTGTAAAAGTAAGTTTGTTGACCAATGAAGGAATAGCGGTCGATTGGAAAGTGTTGGAAGAAAGAAAAAAACGCAATATAAAACTATCAATATATGTGCCTCCCGCTGGTACAGCAGTAAGTCTACGGATTTACAACGCTAAAATCAGCGGTCCGATTCCCCTTGGTGGGCTCTGCAGATAGCCCGATGTGGCTTTGCTATAAGAAAACACACACACTTCAATATATGTCTCTTTGCAAATACATTAAATTATAAAGAACATT
This sequence comes from Tachypleus tridentatus, assembly GCF_004210375.1. Classification (NCBI taxonomy): domain Eukaryota; kingdom Metazoa; phylum Arthropoda; class Merostomata; order Xiphosura; family Limulidae; genus Tachypleus; species Tachypleus tridentatus. The sequence goes on from NC_134825.1 coordinate 125,774,725, forward strand.
GGCCCGGAATGGCTAGGTGTTTAAGGGGCTCGCCTGTCTCGAAATCTGTGGGTTGCGAGTTCGAATTCCCGTCAAATCAAACATGCTCGCCCTTATAGCCGTGGAGGCGTTATAATGTTACTGTCAGTCCCACTGTTTGTTGGTAAAAGAGTAACCCAAGAGTTGGCGGTGGGTGGTGACGACTAGCTGCCTTCCCTCTAGTCTTACACTGCAAAATTAGGGACGGCTAGCGCATGTAGCCCTCGTGTAGCTTTGCGCGAAATTTAAAAACAAACAAACAAAAACATTCATACAGCAGTTACACGGCTATAAAACAGCTTTATTACTAATATTTTCAATACAAGGGAGAAAGTTCTAGGAATATAAAAATAATCTCATGTACTATATATACATCAAAATACATTCTAATTCAGTGCAGTTGTCACTGATATATATTTATACACCAACTATGTTTAAGCATGTTAAAAATTATAGGTTTTTTGACACAGGCAACCTGCACATGTTCATGAAATCTTAATTTCTACACAACACCTGCTAACCGGCAGTTGATATTGCACAGGAAGTTTCACAAAATAATCAAGCTGTCTGGACATGTATTTGGTCGTTGTGCGCGACCTGGGAGAAACAGTTTCTATTCAGACTTCTTCGACCATTTCATAAAATACAAGCTTGATCAAATACATGTTCAAATTGACGTCTGAAAAGTACTAAGGGCTAGTGCCTGTCGAATGTTTCTAATGATATCTAATTAATGAAGAAGTGAAGTAAGAGAAGGTTAAATTTGATCTATTTACACACCAAGTTTATTTTTTCTGTCTGCTCCATTACATTTTCATTTTAGGTTTAACAAAACGAAAGATATAGTTACTTAATTTATGAAAGAAATATAAAATGAAGGATTGAAGATAGTAATTTTAACTTGTAAATTAAAATATTGATTTTTGCTATCTGTTGTTTGTAGTACCGTGTATATTTAGTACTGTATTGAAGAAGAAATAGTCTCGTAAATAATAAATTTCACATTTCAGACGGAAATGGTTAAATCATTTTTATTATTATTAATTCTTTGTCGCTGTTTCTTTCAGATTAATAATAGCTCACTTCAACTATTTAAATAGAAAGAAACAAACTAATCTGTACGAGAACTAAAACAATTATTGCTCGGTTAAGGAGATCTTAATACTGTTTTTGTTTTTTTTTGCGTGTTTTTTTTTAATTTCGCGCAAAGCTACACGAGGGCTATCTGCGCTAGAGGTCCCTAATTTTGCAGTGTAAGACTAGAGGGAAGGCAGTAAGTCATCACCACTCACCGCCAACCCTTGGGCTACTCTTTTACTAACATTCGTCAGTGGGATTGACTGTAACATTATAACGCCCCCACGGGGTTATTCAAAGCATAAAAACCATGATTACTTTACATGATAAAGTTATATAATGTTCTCTCATTAAATTATCTTACAACAAGAAATTTATTTGAACTGAAACACAAGGTTTACTTCAGTTTTTAGTAACTAACAAAATGTTATTGTTGTTTTGAATTAAGCACAAAGCTACACAATGGGTTATCTGTGCTCTGCCCACCACGAGTATTGAAACCCGCTGATTAGTGTTGTTAGTCCGCAGACATACCGCTGAGTCAATGCGGGGCGTAACAAAAAGAATCATCATTTAAAATTCTGTTGCCATTGTAAATCTTAATCCTTACTACTTTGTTGCAGTGGATGATAGGTGTGTGTTTATATCAAAATATTTTACAGATAAATAATATATATATCTTGAGCTCCCCAGTGGCTTTCGATACCTTGGTGGGCAGAGCACAGATAGCCCATTGTGTAGCTTTGTGCTTAATTCAGAAAAACAAACAAAACAGAAAACAAAACATACATATCTTGAAATAATTTTTAACTATATTTATTTTTAAATAAACTTGGGGTCAATTGTTATAGCTAGATAGCCTGTCTCTAAGCAGGGCTTGGAATGCCCTTGAAAGGTTATAGCGTTTTTGGCATCTAGCCATTCAGAATTAATAAAATAGCTTGTGAAAATGGAGAAGTAAAGAGCTATTTGAGGTAGGGAAGCAAATAATTGTCTTTAAGAGCTGTAGAGTTTGTTAGATTTAGTTTAAGAAAAAAATGTGTTAGCATTGTACAAATCCTGTGTACTGGAGTCAAGGTCAAACAATTATTCAGAAAAAACAAAAACTTCCAGATTGTATTTCGAATTAGATATTACAAAGTTATAAGCAATGAGATTTTTATTATTCATAAAATTTATGTTTAAATGTCTCTTACACGGAAATTTGTAGACAGATGAAAGTACAAAATATAGTAAAGAACATGGGAATGAAATAATTTATTTAAATACGAGTATAAAGTATATGGGAGTTAAATGTGACAAAGAATATTGGAATTAAATTATGTAGTTAAGTAGAAAAATTAGTACCAATCAACTTTCTGTTTCACAGTACTAGTAATTCGAAGCTTATGTATATTCTTTGTCTGAAATGATATTTGCTGTTTGTTTTTACGTAAAATATTAGTTGAGTGAATTATTATCTGAAAAACATATTTTGTTATAAAATTATGCTTTCTCTGGTTTTCAACTGCAGCCATCTGGTTTACATAAGTGGAAAATAAAACTGGGTGTTTAAGAGTAAACTATTTTTATAGCAAAAAATTGTCTAAAATGTTCAGTAGGATAGACCACCAGATCAGTAGAAGCAGTGCGACCAGCAACAAACAATGGCTGCTGTGGCAAATGATTTGCAGCACATCCAAAGTATGGATTGAGAGATCCAACTCCGTTTGTTTGGGTATAGATTGTTATTTGCCTACGAGGGTACAAAGGTAAAAGGTTGTGTTTTTGGTTGACTCAGGAATTACCAGAACCCTAATATACATTACATTTTTTAAGCATTTAGCACTTTGAGTGAAACTATCACAACAGCTAACAGATTTCGACTTCATTCTATCAAATGCCATTGGATGAGATATTAGAGGGAAGTCGGAACCTCCGTCTCAGTCTAGAAGGTGTGGCTTACGGAACTAAGTATTCATTTTTAATCATCATATTTAAACGTGCTGTGGAGCTTGTCCATCAATTTCGACTGTGCAGCACGTAAGCTTATTTTCCATAGAAAAGTTATCCAATTCTGATCAGATCGAATTTAGGAAGAGTGTACTGCACAAGTTGCATTACCTTCATGTACACAGTTTGTTATAAAAGCCATGCCTGAGATAAACTATTTCCTGTTGGCTTTGACAGTTATTTTTCAACAGGTTATTAAATCCGAAAGCTCCTTTGTAACTTTGAATAATTAGCTTTTCAACTGTAGATTGGAATGGTTGTGAGTATGATGAGTGAAGTGGAAGTAACTGACACTAGTGGTAGCTTTATGATTGCGATTGTTATAACATGGACAAAAGAAAATACGTAACTGTCAACACAACTGAGGTCGTTGGTTGGAATCGTACTAAAAATCTAGATCCAACACAGCTAAAACCTCAGTGTTTTATAAGATTAATATGCTGATATATTTGTGGTCAACTGAATCATACAATTGTGATTATATAGACAAAGGTGATGATGTCTGATAAAGTAATCACCACACCAACGTTCTTGGGGTATTAAGGAGGTTCCAAACACCGAAACACAATAGTGTTTAATAGTGATTGTTTGGAAGAAGAAAGGTACTCCAAGATGCTGCATTGATTTTAGATGGGTGACACAGTAATTTGCATTTACACCTTTCCTTAAAAATTAATAGATGAAAGTCTGAGTACATTAAAAGGTTATCATTGGTTGAACATCTGGGATCTGGACCCTAATTACTGGCAAGTTAAGGTATATAATGAAAGCAAGTCTAAGACAGTTTTTAAACAAGAGATGGCTTGTATACATTCCATGCTATGCCATTCAGTCTTTGTAATGCAATAGTTACCTTCGAGTTGGCTGATGAATCTTACATTAAAGGGATTGCAATGGGAGAAATGCCCAGTCCAAAACTTGAGCTTTTCAGTTTATGTGTAATAACCTGAAGATGATGTTCCAGTACATATGAAAAGCAGGCTTGGGATTGAAGTTAAGAAAATGGCCTCTCGTGCAAATATTGATGAAATTTCTCAATCAAATTATTTGGAGAGATGGAGTCTCAATGATCCCGACTAAAATAGCTCTGGTGAGCTATTGGTTTGGACCAATGAAGAAGTGGGAATTTCACAGTTCTCTTGTCTTTGTGTCATATTACTAGTAATATCTTGCTAAATTCTCGAAGATAATAATGCCATTACCGAATAGCACAAAAGCGTAAGAACACTGTGGACGTAGCAAAGAATGTGACTACACATTTCACTTCTTGAAACTTGCTTTAGTGAAAACTCCAGTGCTGGCCTATTTCCATCAAAACTGTGAGTTTCTGTTTGACACCAACGACAATGGAGTTGGAGCAGTGCGTAATAGTTTCAAGATGGAGTAGAATATCAATTCCAAATACTAATTGCACACTTACAGCTTCTAACTGTAGCTATTGTAGAAGAAATAAAGAGTTACTACAGTGGTAATCTTCATAAAATGTTGTTTACACTGTTTGTAAAAAGCTCATCATTTAGGTAGATTATGCTTTGCTTCAGTGAGTAGTAAGCTCTAAAAACTCGGGAGAACAGATTATCTTGTGCGTGGTGAAACCATTTAAGGAGTGTTCTGATCCTGGACATTTTGTGAGAGTTAAAACTTTGGCCATTTAGCCACAGTACCTACAAACCACGAAATAGGAGATTCTACTGGTAGATGGATGGCAAAGTTAATGCTTTAGAAATTCCAAAATGAGCAACTGAAAACATTTGATTTAACCACCAATTCGAACCCAACTAGCATCAGTAGAGGAATGTAGCGCAGATGTGCATAACGTATGGCAGTTGTAAGAGTACCTACAAGGGAAAGAAGCACTTGTACTGTACTACTACTATCAAACCACAAAAAGTGGTTCTTTAACAGTAACGCACAACAGAAAGAATGGAGAACCTCAAGGCTTTATCTGCACCTGTGATAACATTTGAGTGTGGTTGTTTTTGACGTGAGTCGGTCAAGGTGTTCAGAAATAGTGTAAGCACTGTATAATGTGTGTGTTATCTAGAGGAACAATCGGCTGAAGCAGAATAAACTTTAACAGAACATTTTGGGTCTGCTCTGTAGAAGACAGTCTTGGATGTTGCTAATGCACTCCTGAAGAAAGAGAGAGGTCACTGATATAAAGCCATCACTGTTGTCTACTTCACCTATCCATTACTTGATATGCTAACATAAATAGTTGGCTATTATTGTGTATCAGATGAGAATTGTATACCATGATTTAGAGCACTAGGAGAAATTAAGATGGATCAGGAAGCCAATTTCAACAGTCACCTGCTTACTGAGTTGTGTGAATTGTTACTTGCAGTAGAGATGTATCATTATTTTCAAATTGTCACTTCGTATCAGTAACTTTTCTTTAGAACTAAAGGCATTTTTACATTCACTATTACGTTCGAAAATCATATATGAATATATATATATGATTATGGTTGCTGAAAAGACAGCTTCATAGGTGAGACTTTTCGCCATTTACAAATACGTGCCTTGGAACACATGGGGTTTCTAACAGAACTAGATTTACACTTCAAACTCTATCTATATAATCTAACAAAAAAACGTCATCACATCCCATTTCCTTAGAATTTTTTTCAGCTCTATATGAATGTAATTATCACGAAACGTTGACAAAAGAATTAAAACTTAGTCAAGTTGTCAAACTCAGTTTACTCTCAAATTCCTTGGTCGAGCCTGGTGTTATTAAAAGATCTCTCTAACACTTTTTGGGAACAAACTTCCTCTGAAAATACTACATGTTATTATCTGAGTTTAATTATTAATTATTTTTTTCTAAATATCTTATAACAGATAATGATTTATATCTTATGTCTTCCAAGAAATCGTGAGAACGTCTGTTTTGTAGAGATAGGTTTCAGAATTTATGCAAAGGTCTTGTTCAAAATCTTGTTTACAATATTCTACATTTTATGCTGAAACAGAGAAAGTAAAAACGAAGTAAGAGTATAAAAGTTTTTCTGATTTTCAAAATGGCGTGAATTATTACAAGTAGGTGAACGTCGCGTTTAAATATGTTAATATTAAACTATTGTGCATTAAAATGCTCCTTTAAAAAGAGCGTAATCACTAAGGTAACGAACGTTATATAGAACATATCATCGTTTGTTTTTGTTGGACTTAGTGATATCAGCAATATTATTCGGTAATATTGGTAAGTTCTAGACGGCTTTTGAAATGGACTTACTTAATTTTCCAAGAACAGCTGTTGTCTTAGAATGACATCAGCTGCAGTAGTTCAAAACACTACTGATCAGTATAAAACCAACCTTTGATAAAAAATAAATAAATAAATGAGACGACTGTTAAAACCTGTCCCTTAAATGGATGTAAACTTGTATATAGGGGAGGGGGGATAAAATCAAAGAGACTTGAAATGATTAAAATAACCGAAAAAGAAAACAACATATATCGTATGATCATGAACGACTGAATAGCTGATTGAGACTAAGCAACCTTCCTGTTTCACAATTAAAGTTAAACTGGTGTTGTTCATATAAGGACAACGGTAGTCAAATGTTTCGGAAAACATTCGAATTTAAAACAAATGTTTCCATTCACTCCCTTACAAAGGGCGTGGCTAGGCAAGCCAGTTGTTTCATTTTTTTTATTATTCACAGCACCGTTAATCGAAGTTATATCGGGGAAGAAGGGGTGTCAGTATTGTTTGTTCAGGACAGAAACAGGTTGGACGAAGGTACCATTACCAAGTCTGGCTCGTGGAATAACCTTTGACGTGCTCTGTATGTAAAATACAGGCAAAAAGACATGTAACCGACATAATTATTATTCAGGTCTGGACAGGGAAAAGGATTTATATTTAAAGAAAATATAAATAAGTATAACTTCTCTTTAAGGGAATACCCTACTATAGACTTACCGTACAAAACGTTAAATACATTTCTTGTTCTCGGTTATACTGTATTCGATTTCAATCGAATGGCTAATGGTTTGTAGACGGAAACTATTCGAAAAGTTTTTGTAACGTTCGCTTCACTCGGGATCTGATTTTAAAAACCACGTTCGTAACTAAGAAAAAAAAGTACTTATTTATTCTTACCCTATTATATATCTATATAATTTTACGTAATAATATTAACTGTTTATATCATATGTATTTTTGTTGCCTTTTTTTTTTAAGTTTTCGTCTTTCAGTGGATCAAAAGCATGTCTGTTGGCTTATAACATTAAAAACTGGGTTTCGATACCCATAGTAGGAACAGTACTGATACTACACTGTGTAGCTTTACGATCAATAACAAACGAACAAAAAACATTTACAATTTGGTGATTATCCCCAAAAAGCTACTGGTTTGCTATTCAGGAACATTTGCTTTTCACTTTCATAATTGTTTGAAAATCACTGATTAAGCATTTAAATTGTGTATCATTTATATTTTTCTATAGTCTAGTAACTCTCTAGAATTTGGCGTTAAGTAGAAGTTCAATAATCATAACTAAATTAACAAACTGGTGAGATTTTTAACCTTGACTCGCATCCGGTTACGGATAACGATTGAAGATTGTCTTTACTTCTTTTCTTAAGCCTGACATGGCCAGGTGGTAAGGGCGCTCGACTCGTAATCCGAGGGTCATGGGTTTGAATCCCCGTCACATCAAACATACTTGCCCTTCCAGTCATGAGGGCGTTATAACTTTATGGTCAATCCTGCTATTCGTTGGTAAAAGAGTAGCCCAAGAGTTGGCGATAGATTAGAGATAACCAACTGTCTTCCCTCTGGTCTTACACTGTTAAATTTGGGGCGACTAGCGCAGATAGCTCTCGTGCACCATTGCGTGCAGTTAAACGAAAACCAACAAGCTCTCTTCTTTTAGTGTTATACACACACACACACACACACACCGTGTTAGTTTGTCGTCACAGTCTAAGCTACATAATTTGTAGCTTACAATGAGATGATGGAAGAAAATTAGAAATGCATGAGAAAAGTTTTGAAAACTTTGTAAATCTCATATGGTGTTCTTTTACAGTAATTCTCAAGTGCTTTTAACATTAACTGGTTCTTATATTGCTTACTATACTACAGTTATAATAATGGTCTACAAATGGTTGCAGTTTCAAGCTCTTTTCCACAGATAACGGAGAAAAACATTTAAAAAATAAAAATTGGTTATTTTTTTGAAAACACGTATTTGCAACTGCATTATTATAATGGCAGAGACATCAATCTATTCACATTAACCTATTGTTTTGTAGCTTTTATTTAACAAGTTCTTACGGTTTGTTCATTCATAAATATTTTCTTATCCATTAAACATAAAAAAATATTTATCATTACTTTTATTAGGTTGGTTGGTATCAAGCACAATGCTATACAAAGGGCTAATTGTGCTCTTTTCACCAAGGATATCAAAACCCTATTTCTAGCGATGTAAGTTCGCAGACGTACCATTGTGCCACTGGGGAGGTGACCTACCTATTATGAATAATAACATTAGTATTTTGTATATTACACATCTCCCCGTAACTTGAAATGGAAGTTGCTTTATAAAAGCAAAATATTCATAACGGAGGAATTTGGAGGGTTTAAAATATGACAGTCAATCCCACTATTCGTTGATTGACAGTTGGTGGTATTTACCAGCTGCGTTACATCCAATCTTTTACTGTTAAATTAGAGACATCTACTTGGAGAGGAAATGGGTGCCACCGAGCAAATCACCCAGAAAATCACTAGTGATACATAAACATCGAAAGTGCCCCGATGGTTTTAACTAATCTCGGGACTCAAAAAAAAAAAAAAGTGCAAAGTGAAACTACAAATACTAAGCTGATCAACCTTATACAAGTAGCTCATTTCGAAAATCGGGGGTTCAAATCTGAGATCCCCATTGAAAACCTTTTCCTCGGGGACTCCCAGTTCCTTAATAACTGTAGTATCAGTGAAAATCCAGCATGTCGCCTGAAGGTTTACAAATGATGCAAAAGTGAAAATTAGTTGGGGCATAGTTATGAGAATTGGAAGAATAAACTCCTTTGGTTGTTGTAATAACACTTTTTATGAAAAACACGTTTGTTTTTATTTAAATCTCATCTGGTGATTTAAACATAGTTACTAACGCAGTATTAAGTACTGGATTGTTAGGGGTCTTAAGCATCTTATAGATTAAGTTATTGATTTTCAGTATTTTTATCAAAATGCTTAATATTTTTTATGTATTTATTTTTATATCGTTGCAGATTCAATACCAACAAACTTATCGAAAATACAAAACAAGTTGCAATAGAAAATACAAAACTTTTAATTTATGATTTATTTTTATGAAGTGAATTTTTAAGATGTGTGTGTATGCACGTGTACGATGAACGCCCCAACATGTGCCATTTATCACTAGTGTTGTTATAAGATATAAAAAAAGAAATCAACGTTTACAAAATACACTTACTCGCGAATTTCAGCCAATGCCAAGCAGAGGTAAATTATTTTAGATGTGGTGCGAAATATGACTTTACTTACAATGTTGCATCATATTATAAATATTAATTATAGTACAATTTTTACATTACTGTTTAATTATAAAACAGCTTAAAAAGTCACGATGTGAAGGGACGTGTTCTATTCGCGACCTCAGTACCCTACGTGAAGGTTTATTGAGTAGTAGCTTAACACTTTTTACCTAATGATGATAATGTAAGATGTTAATGTTGTATAACAAAAAGGAAACAACAATTTCTATCCGAATAGTTCAATACTGTCAGTAAATAACGCTTCTTCTATACTCTATTAAAATGCAAAGACCAAAACAGTTTGTTTGTTATTTCTGACGATGTCGTGTTTATGTGACTTGTTGTTTTTTTTTAATGTAAGATGTAAGTGTTCCACTCCCGAGTGGTACAGTAGTATGTCTGCGGAGCTACAACGAAACCGGATTTTGATACCCGTAGTGGGCAGAGCACAGATAACCCATTGTGTAGCTTTGTGTTTAATTTCAAATAAGCACTATCACCCGAGTCGATATTTGAAATAATTTCTTTTCTAACTGTGGTGTCATAATCTGGCGTAATTGTTTTTCTGAGGATGATGAAATTCCTCCTCTAGTTTCTCCCCAAACTACCAACTCCACACAATATAAAGAGTACTAGAATAGTTAGTATGAGCAATGTACTACAACGGTATATTGAGAAACTGGAATACCTAAAGAAGAAACCTTCCCAGGGTTGTTAATGAAGCGTTAAATGTTCATACTGGAATAAGTTGTAAAGATCTGATTTAGGAAAACATGAAGAGGGAAACTCAGGAGGCTAACATTTTTTAGGCTTAGCTCAACAGTAATGCAGTTTTGACTTTAAACAAATTGTTTATAGGTCCATGATTTCGTTGATTAGACGATCCCTTGATGATATATATAGCACGAAAAAGTACAGACAAAACTACTGTAAGCATTGCAATTAACCCCGCTCGTTACTGCCTATATTTTACATATAGAAAATAGTCGATCTAATCTAATTTTTTTTATCAATTTTTTGTAACAGGTAAAAGCATAAGTGTGCTCAATATAATGCAATATGTGAATCCCACCGCCAGTGAACGGTAAAATAAAAGAAGGATGTAATTTAAGAATAGTACGGTCAGAAGTATACAGGATCGAACATGGAATTTACTCACTTTATCCTGCAATGCTAGAAATATAAGAAATTTTACAATGAAAGTGTGTGTTTATTTTGAATTAAACACAAATCTGTACTCTGCCCACAACAGGTATCGAAACCCGGTTTCTAGCGGTTTGAGTCCACACGCATACCGCTGTGCCACTGGGGGGCTACAATGAAAGCAACGTTGACTGTTTACTTCAACTTGAATACTAAGTACATAAATATGTGATGAATTGTTCTTGAGCTCACAGACACCACAACATGCAGTCTCCCATTAACATTTTTGTTCTGTTTCAATTTAGATTAGCGGTAAAAGGATTCTGATGTACGTTAATTAAGAGCCCGTTCATTAACCCCTACTACGTTCCTGTTTGCCACTTTACGCCCACATTTCACTTATAGTTTGGGTGTATACGAAAACAACTTTGCACAGGTAAGTAATAAGTAAGTAGGTGAATTTTATTATATTTGATGACTAAGTAAACACATTATGTAAGCCCAAAACACCAAAGTTCACAAGGTAGTACCAGTAATTTCGGTTCCAACGTGATGGAATTGATTATACATGACGTTTTTCAAACTTAAACCAGGAAAAAGCAGTAACAGTTACGAAATTACGGTTTGTAGTAGATAAAGGACACGTATCAAGTTTGTAACTATAATGTATACTACATGAGTGGTCGCCAAATACGTCTTTAAAAAATATGGCGACAGAGAAAGTTGTGATTGTCCTGTGGCGTACACAAATAAAATCGCCTGTTATACTTCAAACACAATATCGTAGGGTACAAAAGGACCGCCGGTTAAGAATTCTATCAATAAGTCGCACCTACAGTTTCAAAAGTCACGAAACATTGGAGTCGCGTGGGCCGATCCGCTGGCTAGTACGGTCACCAGACATTACTTCTTCTCGAGTTATATAAAGAACATCGTCTATAGGACACAGATGACTCTATGTGAACAGATATGTAATAGCCACTGTGGCTCCTCTATATAATGGCCAACTAAATAAAGGAAATCTACTATCGATCGACTTGATATTTTGAGAGCCACGAACAGAGAACATGTAGTACTGTAATGAATAGCAAATCATTAGGCAGAAACATGCCCTTCATTCACTACTAACCGTAAATTCACAGCCGTTACCGTTTGGCAATGATTTAAACTTGTAATTCCTCACGTAGCTTTAAATCACACTATACTACGAAACCTGTAATCAGACATTTGAGTTTAAATGATATAAATAAGTGTTCAAAGAGGAAACTTTTCGCACAATATACATGCATGAGTGATTGTAAATGTTTACAGATTTTCTCTTTAGCAAAGATTCGTCACCCTCTCCAACCGTTGGTTCAGTTGTAAATCTTAGGTATTATAAAACTAAAAATCAGGTTTCGATAACGACAGTGAGAAGAGCATAGATACTCATGGTGTAGCTTTGTGTTTAACAATAAATTATACCATAAACGTTCTGACAGAGGCATTACATTCAACCTGGTAGAGGATTTGTATAGAGAAACTATTTTGAATTATGTTTTATTCAGTGTGTGACACACAGTTGACCCGGCATGGCCAGGTGGGTTAAGGCGTTAGACTCGTAATCTGAGGGTCGCGGGTTCGAATTCCGGTCGCACCAAACATGCTCGCCCTTTCAGACGTGGGGGCGTTATAATGGTACAGTCAATCCCACTATTCGTTGGTAAAAGAGTAGCCCAAGAGTTGGCGGGGGATGGTGCTGACTAGCTGCTTTCCCTCTAGTCTAACACTGCTAAATTAGGGACGGCTAGTGCAGATAGACCTCGTGTAGCTTTGCGCGAAATTCAAAAACAAACAAACAGACATACAGTTTTATTATTCCCTAATGACAAAAAAACCCACTTGTAGAGAAAGTTATATATTTGAAAACGGCTGGTATGAGTAGAGAAAGCACTAGTAGAGGAGCAAACAAAGTTTCGACCTTCTTCGATCATCGTCAGGTGTTCGCTCCTCTACTAGTGCTTTCTATACCCATAACAGTCGTTTTTAAATATACAGTTTTATTATTGTTCTTACCTTAAAACTGCCTTTGTTTAAAGACATTTTACGTTTATGTGTCATCGTTGCACGTCTAGGATTTATTTAGATTAATTGTTGTTACAAAACTTGATTACTTGAGATTTCTGATCAAAGCAAGCTATCTATATCTATCAGAACTAATCCAGTAAGTAGTACAGCTAATATAATGTACTGGTCTTACTAGGAGTATACAGTATAAAAAAAACAAAATAGCAAGAAATGACCTATTTGTTAAAGTTGTTGTAACATAAAGTACATATAACTACATTAAAAAGAAAACTGTTTTACATAAATCTAAGCTGTTTTGTTTCTAGAAAGTTTCAACCCCTGGTGATTCAGCGGTAAGCTTGAAAGTTTCTATCATTAAAATTTGAGGTTCGATTCCTGCATTGGACACAGTGCAAGTAGCCCATTAAGAAGCCTTACGTATATCCCTATAACCCCAGTTTAAACGTTTATGAGGTAATGGTGACCCTATGCTGGCATTCTAGCATTAACCACGAAACAAACAATTCTAAAAGATGAGTCACAAATGAGGAATTTGTTAAGCAACCTTTAAGAAAAAGCTATTGAAAATGTTTGTAAACGTGAAAGTAGCGAATTAGTATTATAATAATTGTTACACAGTTATTGTTTACGCTCTGTAGAAATAACCATGTTATTTATATAAGTAACATATATTCATATACTATTTACTCTTATTATTCATAATTGTTTCCGTGGAGTAGAAATAGACGGACATTTACTGTACTCTCACCGAATCATTAGTTTCCAATTAGGTTGTGACTTGGTCGAAACTCGAGTTTCCAATTAAGAAGCAAAGTGTAGTTGCAGAGATTGATTAACTTTTAGAGTGAATTACGACCAGCGAGAGCTGACTCATCCCTGTTTTTGTCGAGTTTCAACACCTACATGCAATATTGGGTATTCACTACACAGTCGTTGACGTCCTTTAGCTGCCGCCGGAATGTTTTTACTGCCAGCTAGCTGTGTTAAACCTATTAAAGGAAACACGTGGAAATGGAAACTTGGGTTGGGCTAGGTTATTATCCCATTTTACAGGTGCATATAAGGCTGTCCGCGTATACTGAAGACGAAATTTGCATTGAATTTCCTTCCAAGTTTCTGATTGGTTAACCATGCGAAGGCGATTTCTTGACAGTTCAAAAACAACTTTCTTTTTCTAAAATTGTCAAAAAAGTAACTAATGTTACTCTATGTTATCACTCTCATAACCACGAGTAAATAACACTGTTTTCGTTAATCGATTACACCTAGTGGTTGACTCACCTAGATTTCTTCACAAGAGACAATTCCAGTGTCAACATATTTGTTATTTCAAAAAGATACGAGAACATAAGGCCTAAATGAACTATTAAATTTGGTTACTAAAATTCTCACCTTAAATGTAATAATAGTATTTATGATCAAATAGATGGTGTTGCTATGGGCTCAAAATTAATACGTCGTATGGGAAATGTGTTTCTTATGTCATCATAAAAAGTAATACGTCGTATGGGAAATGTGTTTCTTATGTCATCATAAAAAGTAACAGTTAAATAACTGTTCTGAGAAATTTAAACTTTTCAGATATCACAAGTAAGTTGATGATACCTGTGTTATCTTTGTGGAAGAATAGGTGAATTCATTTGTAGAATATCTAAATAAACCAAGTTATAAAGCTTTCTATACTCATGTTTTATACCTATTAGAATAGGTGAATTCATTTGTAGAATATCTAAATAAACCAAGTTATAAAGCTTTCTATACTCATGTTTTATACCTATTAGATGTAAGTATAATTTTATAAATATTCTCTGGAGCCTCTCATATTACCAATTACAGTTATGATTTTTCATAAACATTTAGAAAGTGTAAAATGTTTTATTTAAAATGGTTTTCATCTTCCATTATTTGAAAATACTCGACTCGTTTAATTTTAATGTATCCAAACTGTGATTTTAAGTCGCTTATGCTTATGGAAGACCCAGCATGACCTGGTGGTTTGGAAGTTCGACTAGTAGTTCGAGGATCACAGGTTCATACCAAACATACACGCCCTTGCAGCAGTGAGTGCGTTATAATGTTACGATGAATTCCACTGTTCGTTGATAAAAGAATAGGCCAAGAAGTGGCGGTGGGTGGTGTTGACTAGCTGCCTTCCCTCTAGTCTATCACTGTCAAATTAGGGATGGCTAGCGCAGATAGCCCTCGTGTAGCTTGCGCAAAATTCAACCCATTTATGGGTACAGGCAGTTTTATGTTGATAAATAAAGTGAAATAATATCTTGGAATCATACTATCCACAAACTTTGATGTGTATATTTTAACATTAGGGCTGAATATTTAGAAATTTTTCGAGAGAAAAGGACATAATTAATTAACTTAATAGTTCCGAAGTTATTTATCGATTTGTTTGTTCCAGATTGCAACGAGATTATATAGGATATGTCGTCATAACAACGAACATTATGTCAAAATAAAAGAAACGCCAGCGATTAAAAACCTCATATGAAAATTGAACTCTAAAGCATTAGCAAGAGAAAATCCACTTACACTTACATTCTTATCGTACAATAACATCAACATTATAAAGAATGTATCAACACCAGCACTCTCACGTAATAATTCAATAAACAACATGCTAGGAAATGTATCAACGTCATTCCTCTCACTTAAAGCTTATAGTTATGAACATAAATATGCTGTCTTCAAGTTTCAGCTGTTATTACAATGAACATTTTATTTTTCCAAAGACCCCTATTGTTAATATTTCATATACAGGTGCATAACCTCAAACTACATTATGAAGGTAACGACAGTAATTAATGTATAGTATTTTAAATGATTTAGATGAGGAAAAATCAAAATGAACTTTACTTCGTAAAGTAAAAAAAAAAAAGTCAATAAGAATAGATGAATAGATTTTAATCAATACACAAATTTATTTTCCGGGCTGCGTCGTATTTCTTATAACTGAATAGTTATTCTCAATAATATAAAACACGTTAAAATGTCCAGGTAGCTAACACTGAATAATGGCATAAATATACCGAAACACAATAGTTATTATTATGTCTTCATCGTGCGTTGAGGGTACTTCAGCTGGTAGTTATATAAAAGAGCAGACGATAGCCAGATTAAGGAGTTAAAATGGAATGAAAATAACAAACAAATATCACAAGGTGTGAAAAGTGTATTAGACGAGAATGTTCAAAATGTCCACTAAAAGGATACAAAATATTCAAGCATCGCCACTTTAACATTGGTGAATTTAACTACCTGTTAGTCTTACTATGTTCAATAATTAATTGGATATTAGAAATGTCATTTATCCGAAAAAAAAAACAACAGCCGATAAACATTTAGTAACTGTAATCGCTACTTTATTTTATGGTGTTAAGACACATTCTGAAATATACTTGATTTTTAACAAGTACGACCTGAATTTTTCTACGTTATTAATATACATAAATAGATAGTAATAGTGGCATAACAGAGTACAAGTCTGATAAAAGACATTATAAATTGATTCTGGCTCTCATGTTTTACAATGCTAGACAACAGTGGCTCATTCTCGAAGATGAACGCGATATGGATTAAACAGACGCGTCTTTTAACACACGAATATTAGCAAACTTCAAGTGGTGTTTGATGATGTAATCTTCAGAAACGTTGTGTATATAATTTTGAATGGGCACAAAATAAAATAAGGATTACGTCGAACTTAACGAAATTAAAGGAATGCAACTTACGTTGTAAAAATTGGAAATAAAAACTCTGACGATATGGTTAATTTAATAATAAAGATATTGACAATGAAATCAAAACTTTGACGAAATCATTAGCCAAAAGAACAAGAATATCGTAAAAAACCAAAACTCTGACGATATGGTTAACTAAGTTAAATAGCATTAACAAATCAGAACTTGGACAAGTTATTTAACTAAACGAGCATATGTAACGTTAAAAATCAAAACTCTGACGAAATGGTTAACTTTATGAACACGACTAGCATTAAAGATCAAAACTTTAACGACAGATTAACGTAATGAACACAATTAGAATTAAAACCATGATTTCTGTAGATTTATGCGAAATTTCGAAGACTGAAATAAAAACATGTGGAATAATAAGAAAAAAATCAACCCGTTACAACCCTGTGGGGATTAAACAAAATCAAATGGTGACGTTTCAATATAAGTAAACTACTGAAGGTAAAGTATAGGTTAAAAAATCAGTAAACGAAATGTGATTTACTACTTCAGCAACAATTATTTGTCATAACCACACGCGCGTGATGAAAACTTCAAGTGCACTTAACAGTTTTGTTACTGTGAAATTCAGTGTAACACAAAGTGTTGTAAATTGACAGATGATATATATACACTCCTGTGATGTATACAGCAAATAATATACACTTTTGTAATGTATACACATATATATGTTTACCTTTTGGTGTATAAATTGAAATATATACTATATTTCCCCTAATTAAAGCATCCTCTCTGTTTATCCCCCAACCCCGGTATTTTTATAAAGCTTACCTTGTTTTACAGTAATATTAATACAACATATAATCATCTAGTATAATCCGCTTTATTAGTGTAATTTCGCCACCCGTTAGTACAGCGTTACGTTTACGGATTTACAACGCTAAAATCAGGGGTTTGCTTCCCCGCGGTGGGCTCAGCAGATAAAAAACACCCACACACATACTGTCATTTCGACAACAATAATTATCCAGCATATAATTTACTCTTAGTACCCTAATTTTGAATTGAAAAAAAAAAAACCTGAAGAAAATAAACAAATACTGATACATGTTTATTAGCATTTAAATCAACAAAACACATGTGGACAATTAGCGTCCCTCTTTCACAGTTTGCAACGCTCCAGGGGACGTTAATTAGAGGTAATGCGGTGTACACGTATGATTCATCCATCCATCTAAAACTATAATTTTTCTTTGTTGTTACATTTTGTTGTACATAATAATAACAATATGGTTACCTTTAAAAGGCTTCACTTGTGCTTGTTATAGATATAAAATGTTGAGAATATTTTAAGTCTATTTTAACCCTAGTTGATACTTTGGATTGATAAAGTATAATTTCATGATGTATGTTAAAATTTCGTTCATCTATTTCTAATATTGGTGCAAAACTACACAGGGGCTACATATGTTAGCTATCCCTGATTTTAATCTGATAAATTAAAAAATGAAGGCACCTAGTTAACAGCACCCATCGCTAGCTTTAAGTGGGATGTGACTGTCACTTTTATAATGGACATATTTCTTTAATTTGTGGAATGCCATTTATTTTCAGCATCGGTACGCGAATCATGAATCTTCAGTCATAATTTTCACTTTCGCGTTTTATTTTCTGACCATGTTTTAAGTTAAATCCATGTAATCTAAATGGTATAGACGATTTCTACGTTTGTGATTATTTCTTGTGGTTATATTTTAAATATTTTTTGTTTTAAATTAAGCACAAAGCTACACAATGCGCTATCTGTGCTCTGCCCACCATAGGTATCGAAACCCGGTTTTTAGTGTGTAAGTCCGCAGACATACCACTGTACCACTGGGGGGCTCATATTAAATATATACTCTAGCTTTTTTTTGCTTTTCTGATGTTGTTTTGGCTTCCACATATATTTTAGTATTATCTGTTGGTCTTTTTTCTTTTGTTTTTCGACACTGTTTTGTACTCTGTACTGATTCCACAGTAAACACTTTCCATTCACAAATTTTAAAGTCAATAAAACTCAATTACTAAAATCATTGATAGATTACAATCTTTCAGAATTTAATTCAAAAGAAGAATACATAAAAACAACTTTAAAACAATTGTAAACTATATTATTATATTAATTTTTTGGAAGGATCGTGTCCCCAGATACCCTAGTTTGAGTTGCCTTTGCTCTAAGCAAGTTCTTATATTTTGATTGTATTTTCTCATTGTAAAATCTACATTTCTAGCCAAGAACCACCACTTTGCAACTTCTTTGTACACCACTGAATAAGACATTACATACTATTAAATCATAGAATACATTTTATCAGCAATGCCACAATTTCTTCTGTCTCTATGTTTCATGTTGAAAACACACCACACTTACTAAGATAGATAACAGGAATGTTGATAACGAAGTTTTTACGTAACTATGTGAAAGCCTACATCCCTCAGTGGGTCAGGGGTAAGTTTGCGGGCTTATAATGCTAAAATCCTGGTTTCGATTCCAACCTGTGGACAGAGCGCAGATGCCTCGTTGTGTAACTTTGCGTTAAAACAACGTACCTGCGAATTGAAAGCTTACTATACAAAACCTTTAATTTACAGAAGGGTTTTCTACAGCTCACTTATTTTGTAGTTTGGAGAATAATCATAGAACAATCAAATCTTGACGAACTATAGGTGGAGCTTTAAAATTAATAGGTTGAGAACGTAGAACAAGATTTTTTATCTAAATAAAAAATATTTGAATTGATTGTTTGTTTTTGAATTTCGTGCAAAGCTACACGAGGGATATATGCGCTAGCCGTCCCTAATTTAGTAGTGTAAGACTAGAGGGAAGGTAGCTAGTCATTACCACCCACCGCCAACTCTTTGGCTATTCTTTTACCAACGAATAGTGGAATTGACCGTCACATTATAATGCCCCCACGGCTGAAAGAGCGAGTATGTGTGGCGTGACTGTGATTCGAGCCCGCAATTGGATAGCGATATTCTTATGTGTTATTTGTTAATCTCTAACACACACTAAATATTCGCTGAGTAATATTGTTAAATACGTATCTTGAACTTTACTGTTTGTATAATAACAATACCCACAGATCATTGTTGTTTTAACAGTTTTTAATATCTTACAGTATACAATGCAACTATATAACTGTAACTGTTTTTGATTAAACTGCTTTATTTCACATTACTATTCAAGATTTATCAGTATATTTATTAATATATCATCTGACTCATCACATAATTAAAAGCTCCTAGTATAACTGTATGTTTACTTTCTTGTTTTTGATTAAACCACTTTATTTCGTGTCACTACCCCAGATTAGTCTATTATCAGAGTTATCGTACGATAAATAACTTCTAGTACAGTTCACAACAACACACCAATTAAGTTTTGATTAGAGTAATTTGGACTCTTTGTTTCTTCACGCTGTAAAACATCGTTCTTTATTTATGGTGTGAAATCTGTTCGTAACGTGTTTTTCGTTTCAATCATCTTTCAGCTGTCAACATTGCAACAAATCTAGACGCGTCACCTCTCGTATGTCTATATTTTATATAAATAAAAAAAATACACCAGTGATCACATAACTTTCTTCTAAGTGTTGATTTTATATAAACAAACATAGGTGAACACAAGATCTGCTTATTTTGCATGAGACATCGAAGTCCACCCCTTATATTTCCTTTCTACAATAATATTTAGTGATTATGTCATAGCATGGTGCAAAGACGGGGAGTTCTATCTCTTGCTTATTTCATCACTTCCCTGAAAAAGAAAGAAAAAAACAAATAAACGCTCCCTAAATAATATAGATAACTATATTAGGATATGGTGAAGAGTTCTTCCCTCAAGACATTTATCAGTTATAGCAGCCACGTATATATAAAGGAATACGACCGATTTGGTTTCTGAAAACTGGCGGTTACAGCAACCGGTTGAAAGACTTGGGAGTACAAAATATTTCCCGCGTTAACAACAAGGACTGTATTTTTATGCTGTTGTTGATATCTTAAAGATTAGATTTTAAGCTGTATATTTTGTAGCAGAAGGTTAGGGGGTCGTAAACCAAACAAAGATATCTATTGCGGGTTATCCGACCCCCAAAGCTTTTTGGTTGTGCTACGTATTATATTCGATATTCAGTTGAATATGTGTTATTTTCCTGTATGAGTTATGAATCACGCCGTAACAATTGTCCTAATTATGTCAAGTAAGTCACCCCTAGCAAAGGGTATAGCAAAACTGAGAAACATAAAACAGTAAAATTACAACAGATCAAATAATATGTCTAAAGTGTCATAAGTTACAACATCAACTGCGACATAAAAAAAAGGTTGACCGTACTTCCCTTCTCACTAGTTAAACTTTAATTTCAATTTATAGTCTATCTGAGATTCTAAAATTTCATATTTCTCAGCTACGCAAATCAATGTTGTTCTTTTGTTGTTGTTGTTGTTGTTTTTTTTGGCTAACAAAGTAGTGTTTTAATATAGAGACAAAATGGATATAGTATGTTTTGCATATGCATTATACATATATTCGCAAATGTTAGTGTTGTTCGTTATTTTCGTAAGATGGCGCTGTATTTACATTGGGTAAGAAAAGTTGCCAGCCAATGAAAGAGGGAGTGAAATTTGTTACGCACATGTAAAAAAGTTTAACACGATCACGTGCTTGCTTCTAGTTAGCCTACTCCTAGAAATGACTTGTATACAGGAGATCCCGGCCTGATCGCGGTATTTGAGTTCGAGCAGGGAAACGAAAAAGATATATCTGATAGCAACAGCTTACACAATGACGTAGTTAAGGTCGTCTAAATTAAAGTAGCAAAGTGAGAAGCCAAGCAAATACAAACTTCCGACGGCAAGAGTGTCCAAAACATATAAATCTCTTAGGGGGAAAACAAGACAAAAAAAGTAAGTAAGCTGGATATTTTTTTAAAGTTTTATTAGCTTTAGTTACAGTGTTAATATTGTCTAATATAAATATGATTAGGCTATAATTGTTTTAGTTTAAGTCGCAACGTTAATACTATCTAATCTCAACATGAGTAAGCAATACTTGTTTTAGCTTAAGTCACAATGTTAAAGTAGCTTATACCCAGGTTTAGAAGCCCGGCATGGCCAGGTGGTTAATGCACTCAACTCGTAATCTTAGGGTCGCGGGCTCGAATCCTTATCACACCGAACAAGCTCGCTCTTTCAGTCGTGAGGACGTTATAATGTATCCCGTCAATCCCACTATGGTAAAAGAGTAGCCCAAGAGTTGCAGTGAGTGGTGATGACTAGCTCCCTTTCCTCTGGTCTTACACTGCAAAATTAGGGATGGCTAACGCAGATAGTTCTCGTGTAGCTTTGCGCGAAATTAAAAAATAAACAAACAATACTCATGATGAGATTCTACGCAACTAACAAGTATTTATATCGTTGAATGATATGGTTTTATATATTTCCTTCCTGTTGAACTATAGGATTTATAATCAATTATGTAGACTAGTTTGCTCATTTCTGTCTTCTATAGTAAACCGGTGATTTTTTTTTTAGTTTGAAAATGAGTTATGAAGAGGTTTCGGTGCCTACATCAGTAACAGATGACCGTGGACCAGCGCCAGGAACAGAAGATGAGGAATTTCATGTTATGCTCTTAGAACCCCGACCATTTCGACCTTTTAAAACTAGTGAAGAGTACCTGTACGCAATGAAAGAAGACTTAGCAGAATGGCTGAATGCTCTGTACGAGTTGGACATAACAGTGGACGACTTTTTAGAGAGGCTAGAAACTGGGGTCATCTTGTGTCAACATGCTAACAATGTGTTGCGCATGGCACGAGAGTGGCACCAAGCTGGACGGAACGGACTCAATATACCCATTCCTGAGCGTGATGTAGTGTATCGCACTGATGTCCAACCTGGCACTTTTCAATCTCGAGATAATGTTTCTAATTTCATCACCTGGTGTCGCAAGCTGGACATCAAGGAGTGTCTGCTCTTTGAATCTGATGACTTAGTTCTCCGTAAGAACGAAAAGAGCTTTATCTTATGTCTCTTAGAGGTCGCTCGCCGAGGTTCCAAGTTTGGGATGCCCGCTCCACTTCTGGTCCAGATGGAAGAAGAAATCGATGCTGAGCTAGCCAATGGAGGGTCAGACTGCGAAGGTCAAGAGGACTCGAGTCTTCTAGTCAGCCCCAAGCCACAGATTATCACCAATGATCTTCGAAGTCTTCATGAAAGAGTAAGTGGGCTATTTTTTTGTTTCTGTTCTTAATTTAAGTGATTCACATGATGACCTATTTTAACTTGTCCTAGTTTAATCTACCAAATACATAATGCTTCTTTTATTAACTTTCTCGTTTTAAAATGTTACCAAGTATATTAACTTTTTTTGTTAAGTTTTCAGGCACTGGTTGCCTCACTTTTCAAGTTCATATCAGTGTAATTACTGTGATGATCTGATGATGACGAAGTTTTATTTTTTTCGGTTTTTACGTTTATGGCTTATTATACCGCTCTTAGCTTATGAATAACTGTAGATGTTGAAATGTGATAAATCTGTAATATTTGCGGATGGTCAAAGTTTTAACACAACTTATCTGCTACGACTTTTATCTATAATTTTTAGTAATCGTTTCCATAAAGTTCTGTGTTTTTCTGTTTGTCTCTCGTAGCTAAGGTATTGTTTTTCTACATATTTTTATTCTGAAGAAAAAACTACATAAGGTATTAAAATTGTTTTATTGAGACTAGAGTAATTAATAACTTAATTAAATAAGCAGATAAATTAATAACATCATGCAACAGATCTAAAGTATTATCTGGTTGTACAAAACATTCATTTATTTGTGATTCACATGTATGCTACTTTTGTCCTGTTGCATGATGTTAATTTCGAGCATTTTGTGTCTGATGATCCTGGTGATATTAAACATTCTGTTCCATTAAAGTTTAAAATTACCACCTATTTGACATCCGTTTTTTTGCCATAGCATAAGTTTTCCGGTTTTTATTCTGGTTATTGTTGTTATATTAGTGTTGCTGCTGCTTTTTTTTTTCCTTGCAGTGTTGTTCAGTTTGATGATGCCGAAATAAGGTTGCTTTCATTGTCTGAAACATGTGTTATAATTACTGCGAATTACCAATACGGTTTTTTAACAAATTTTTCTTCAAATTATGCTTTATTTTTAATAAGTATTTTTCGATTTCTTTCAAAAACTGTTACCGTTTTTATCTAAATAATGTGGCACTATTGCAAACCCCCAAATTTTTTTGCTCGAAGAGGCGAATTTTTTTCCCCCACCTACTATTATTATTATTAATTTTGCACCTCCTGCTGGTACAGAGGTACGTCTACGGATTTACATCGCTAAAATCAGGGGTTCGATTTCCCTCGGCTGGCTCAGCAGATAGCCTGATGTGACTTTGCCACAAGAAAACCACACACACATTAATTTTGCGTAGAATGAAATTAATGTTATAAAGTATGTAATATGAGTTGCATTTGATGCCGGTTGTGTTTATTGTATACAATATGAGCTGTATTTGATGCCGGTTGTGTTTATTGTATACAATATGAGCTGTATTTGATGCCGGTTGTGTTTATTGTATACAATATGAGCTGTATTTGATGCCGGTTGTGTTTATTGCAAAAAACAACAACGACAAGAAACAACCTTCTATAAGCTTCCAACTATGTCTATAACATCAGGTATGGAAGTAGAACATATCTTTGTATAGGAAACTTTTGGTTTATCTGAAAGATACCGACAAACTGCTGAGTAACACTTCTAAACTTTAAACGAAATAACTTGGGTATATCACGAAACCATTCTACATTGTTTGCTGAAACTGGCGTGTATGTCTGAGATTTGATACGAAGGTCAGTCACTTTTCAGTGTGGTCTATTCCATTTTAGGTGTTGAAGTCAGTCTATCAGACATGACTGACAGGAATACTGTTGCAACCTTACGGTCCGGTTCGTTATCAGCTGCGGGTTTTAGAGTCAGAGCTCGACCTCGGTTAAAAGTTCCTGATTAAACATTCTTGTCATAGCTGTATCCGAAACTAGCATTTTCTGCATTCATCTGTTTGTTGGTTAAGTTAAGCCAAATTTGGAGATGACGTTGTAAATGATATTTTGTTTTATTTGGCATTCTTCAAACACATCTACTAATGTACATTTTTATAATAGATATACTTGCCCAAAGTCACACCTTTTGTTACTTTATATAATCAATCTAGATACGTTAATTTGTACATTTTGAACTAGAAAATAAAGTTACTGGCTATTGAAATGGAATATTGAAGTTCATAATTTTATTATTTTTTGCATAAATAGTTAATGAACGTATGTGATATTTACTATAAATTACTAAATAAATGGTTTACTATAAATTAAATATTTGGTTTAAAATACATTGAACTGCACCTTCTCTTTTAGCAGTGAGTCAAACCGATAAAACTAGTATTTCTACTTACTATACAACACGACAACTAAATTAAATCATTTATGACTGACCACAGTCTCAGCAGGTCAAGTAAATTTTATTATGTCTTTCTTTGACTAACCATTGAATTATCAATAATTCTCCTATGACCTAATCCATCTCCTGTAATTGACATATGCTCAATTTCTGTGAAACGTTTTTACGTCTGGTTTAATAATTAAAATAAACCGGTTAGTTTCACTCTTTGTAACAAAATTACTTGAATTTTTTTTACTTTATGTTTAAGCCTGAAGAGAAAACTAAACACGTGCATGAAAACTTTTGTTGATATAAACGTACAACTAGTTTCATTAAATATTGATTTAAAATATGCACCCGCTTATCCCAGCGAAGTTACACTTGTTGACCATGATTAAGTTGAATTAAAAACATTTTATATTTGAAATTTATGTTTAAAAAAGTAGAGTTGTGTCGTTTCGGAATATAACTTGTAAACATAAAAAAGTTTTAAATTGAATTTAATCATGGTTAAGAAGTCTCGTCTATCACTGCTAAATTAGGAAGGCAGCTAACTGATCAACATACCTAGTCGCCAACACTCCACAGCTTAAAGGGCAGTATGTTCGGTGTGATGAGAACTCGAATACGCGAACCGTAGATTGCGAATCAAGCGCCCTAACCACCTGATAAAATGACAAATAAGCGGACAAGTTCAACTATATGCTTCAACACTTTGACAGGGAGACTTGTTGATTTTCGTGTGGATGTTTTTGTAAATTCTTTTGTACGCTGTCTGAGAAAGGTTGACTTGTGCGTACGAATGTTATGTATATCAGCAATTGGTAAAAAGTCATATGTACAGTGAGAGGCAGTGAATAACTCGTTGTTCAATTTTGAAAATTAAAACAAATAAAAAACGACAATGTAATCAACTTTATTTAGGTTCTTAAGCATGCGTGTAACGTGTTGTGCAATAATGATGTAGCGTTTTTACGTAATGATGCAATAAATAAACTAGTTTACTGTGCAAGAATTAGCATCTGACAATGTTGTGGTACTGACTTCTGAACATATACATATGTAGACAACTATATTATGAACACTTAGAGTAGATTCGAAAAAACCCCATACAAGAATAAAAAATTCTTGGAAGATTGAGCTCTACTGAAAACTTGTGCTGTATTCTATGGGGGGGGAGTGGAAAAGTTCTTCGAAATGACGTTAAGGGAATCGAACCC
This sequence comes from Tachypleus tridentatus, assembly GCF_004210375.1. Taxonomy (NCBI): domain Eukaryota; kingdom Metazoa; phylum Arthropoda; class Merostomata; order Xiphosura; family Limulidae; genus Tachypleus; species Tachypleus tridentatus. Next base: position 125,800,967 of record NC_134825.1, read on the forward strand.
ATAAAGAACAGGTCACATTGCAATTCTAATATGCTGCGTATAAATACACTTTTGAAAATTAACACTTCGTTACTGGACAGAAGAAGAAAGGGGTATAGAGAAAGTAAAACTCGTGATTTCATTACTCACACACAATACTCTTACCTCATGTGTTTTTATTCAGTGTCGCTAAATACCAGTAGTACCACCACTGAACAAGAAAATAAAGCGTTTAAAAGTGATCAAAATTACTTTGAGCTAAAATGTTTCGTGAACTTGAGAACAGTTCTGTATTTTTAACTTGTTTTGAGCAACAGTAACTAATAACGTGTGTAATACTTCTGGCACTTATAAGAACAGTGCATTACTTTTCTAAAATTTGTTTCGTTAATATCGTTATTATGTTTAATATGTATATAAATATCTATATTTTCCTTTAATTTTCACACTCATGAAAATTAGTTTTCATTGTGAGCTTCTTAGTATATAAATTTAGGATTAACCTAAATCTCTTAAGCTGGTCGAACTTAATGGGATTGCGACCGAAAAATACCGTTAAGTGAAAGACACTATTTGATGAGTCAAGACACTGAAATCATTACAAGTTTTTGTTTTATTGAGACTTGGTTTTCGATCTTATATACTCTTACTTCATCAGTTATATATGTGTGAGTGTGTGTAATTAGTTACATTATATCTTAACCTGCTTTTTAGCCTGATCTGTAAAGTTAGTTTGCTTTGATTAAAGCTACTACTAATAATTGGCACTTTAGTATGCTGCTTGGGATAAACGTACAGGACTAACTGTAGCATGTGGTGGTAGTGTATGTTACGTGCTTGCTAATATATACTCTTAAAAAAAACGCAAAAGGCAAAATATGAGACAAATTGTTAACAAGTTTATTCCGGATAGTTCTGTATGACATGTGTGAAACTTTGCACATTCACTGCTGAACATCCAAAGTCTGCAAAGGCGAAGTCCACGCTCACTAGGTGAAGTTTAACGTCACTCAACGTCAATAACGAGTATGCCCCGTGAGCATCAATAACTGCTTGGCATCTCCTGCCCATGAAAGCGATGAGATGACGAATCACATCCTGTGGAATGGCTGTCCACTCAGCCTGCAAAGCTACTGTAAGCTGAGGTAGTGTCTGCAGTTGAGGTTGTCGCCGTCGCAGACGTCGGTCCAACTCGTCCCAAAGATGTTCGATGGGGTCTAAATCTGGTGATCTGGAGGGCCAGGGAAGAACGTTGATGTTGTGGTGTCTCAAGAAGACAGTGGTGAGTCGGGCTGTTTGAGGACGGGCGTTGTCATGTTGAAAAACGTCGTTGACGTTCACCATGATGGGTTGCACATGGGGCCTAAGGATCTCGTCGACGATTGCGTACGGACTGATCGGAAATCCTACGCAGCCCTGGTATGGTTGAGGCAGTAGACGTCGCAGTGGTGGTCCTATCCCGAAGGTAACGTAACCGGATGTTGCGATCTTGTGCGGGCGTGGTCACACGAGGTCTGCCAGATCGTGGACGGTCACGAGTTGATCCATGTTGTTGGTGACGATTCCATAGCCTTGTGATGGTGCTTGGGTGGACATTCACAGCTCTGGCAACATCTGATCGAGATTCGCCTGCTTCCAAGCGACCAATGGCGTTGTTGCGTTGTGCTTCAGTCAGTCTTGGCGTAACTGTATTGCGTGTCGGTGGCTTAACATTGAGCTATGGAAACCGAGAACCCGTCACTTTTATAGGGATTTTGCACATGTTGCACTTGCAGAACATGCAGATCTCTCAAACAAATTTATTGGACACGCATGCGTTTTGGCGAAAAATCCGATGTTTTCCTCCGTTTCCAAAGTGCACAACTTTTATTGTCATTTTGGTCTGACAATCAGTGCCTTAACACGTGTAACATCACATACTCTGAGCTTGTAACGTTATTACATATATTTCTCCTTAAAGTAACAAAAATATCCCTTTTGCGTTTCTTGTTTTGAAGAGTATATATATATTACTGTTTTAATTCCAACAAATTATTGATTTACCTATTAAAACTCAACATGTGTTTCTGGTATGTTAACTGTAAGCGATTAAAAACCTGCGCCAAATGATTAATTGCGACAACTTATTTTTTTAGTTTTTTTTTTTTTTGTTTTAGGCCAAGGTGAGCGATCTTGACGAAATCATGTAAAACAAAATGACTCTGGCCATTTACCCAGTGACCTACTTCCGGCGGTTAAAAATAGGCCGTCCTTTCACTGAAATTTGTAGAGGTTTGGCCTGGCTTGGACTTCTGTTGCATATATTAGTAGCCTAGGTTCCCCTTGCTTTCAATACTTCAGGTTACTGTTCCTTTGTTTTGATCGCAGCTAAGATAAAATAGTTAAGATAGTTCAAAATATTAAAATTCATACAATATCAGAGAATATAGTAGCCTGAAAGATTGTAATTGCAGGAAATAAAGCAAAATTATTATCATTATTAAAGCCCCCAGTAGCACAGTCTACTAACCCACAATGCTAGAAACCGGATTTCGATACCCGTAGTGAGCAGAGCGCAGATAGCACATTTGTAGCCTTGTGCTTAACTTTAAACAAAAAAATATTATGATTAATTTTAATATTATTATGATTGAGAACGAAAACCTGGTTTCAGTTGGTAACAACTTATGTTTCATTGAAACTCTTTGAATACACTGGTGTTCTTATTTTAATTTAAAGTCACTATCAGTTTTATACAGGCCCCCGTGGCTCAGTGGTATGTCTGCGGACCTACAACGCTGAAAACCGGGTTTCAATATCCTTGATGGGCAGATCACAGATAGCCCATTGTGTAGTTTTGTGCTTAATACAAAACAAGAGTTTTATATAGATTACACTTGAAGAGAAGTAAACCCGCTGTTTATTGTTGATAAATTCTCAGGCAGCCTAAGGAAGAACTTACATTTATTCTTGGCATATTGCATATAAGATCTGTAAAATATATTCTTATAGTATGCTGAATGCTAATGAAATGTCTATAAATTGGTGTGGTATTTAGTTTAAAGTAAGTGTATTATATATAAGAGATGTGCACTCGAATGGGGATAAAATGCGCTCTAAGCAGGGTGGAATGTAATCGAAAGCATTTTAATTTGACAAATTATTGTAAAGATTCGCTATGAAGAATTGACATATTTAGTTTAATTTTACACCTCATTTTTGATTAATATAGCCTCAGGAAATACTCTCTTTATTGAAACCGCTAGAGATTTAAATTTAGTCTGAAAAATGAAAAATAACAGGCATTCAAGCTGTGTATTAGTGAGTTATAAGGGTAAAAGCAACACCACTACTTAAAATTAAAAACAAAACTGTCAGTTTTATAGGAAGAAGAATATTATTGTTGTTGTTTTGAATTAAGCAGAAAGCTACACAATGAGCTATCTATGCTCTGCCCACCACGGGTATCGAAACCCGGTTTTTAGCGTTGTAAGGCCGCAGCTATACCGCTGAGCCACTGGGGGGCAGGAAGAAGAATATTATTGTTGTTGTTATTTAAGGTGTGTTTCGTTGATAGGGAGTTCTCTTCGTCACTCGTGTTACAAAATTACCTCAAATACTTAAAGATAAATACCACTATGTTACATGTGGTGTTTTAATCACATCGCTGTTGTGTATTAGATTATTTTACTCTAAAATACCATACTGATTTTAAATGTTGAATCGTAAAAATCCTCAACAAAATGGCTTTAACCCCTAAACAGCAGCCCTCGCCAATTAATGCTGCTACCTACAACATTCCCGTTGTTTAAGGGTTAGGCTGTAAGAAAGGGAATTAAAACTACTGCAAAATATGACCCAGGAGAATACGTGAAATATACATATCTTCACCCAACGACGTGGGCTTTCTTTATCTGAGGTCCAATGTCGGTTACCACATGCGGGGTGAGTTGTCTGGCACGCGCAGCATCACACACACACACATTCATAATGCTCGAAACGTGGAATATCAGAGGTAACGTAAAAGATATGGATTATGTTATAGCTTATAAAAACACACATATCAGATCGCTCCTTTGTTTCAATTGTTTCTTATCCAAGTATCGGCTCTTTTTATTAAAATATCAAACTGAGTAGAAACGCACAGAATGTATATGACATCGGGAGTAAAGTTACCTGTATGTATAAATGTTAACATAGAAAAATAAAATAGCACACATATGTTGTCAGACACTAAAATAAAGCAGTTTTAATTGAGGCTACTTCACAGAAACATTTCTTACTATTTCATTACTTCCTCAATCGTTTGGAAATTTTGCATCAAACCTGTTTCGGGTTTATAATGATTCTCACGTCAGATTAACCCCTTACGCTTACGGAAGACCACAGCAATAGAAGAAATTGGTAGTCAGTGCATAGGAACCTGTTTGTAAATCAACGAAATATCGAAGATATATAAACACACTTGGCAACTATTCACTCACTTCATGCTCAGCCTTGCCATGTTAGGCCACATTTCAGGAGTTTACTCATTATAAGATGCAAGCATATCGTATCGGACAAACGTGGGCTGTTTAAAAGTTTTATCACGCCTTCAGTAAGTGTGAACATTTTATCTAAGTGTGCACGTGCAGTTAAAGAAACTCCAACTGTCTGGAAATTACATTAGTGATTTTTTTTGTAGAGTTCTTTCATAGCACAAGCTGGCTTATTAATATTTTTGTTTTAATTGAAACATTTGAAACATTGTTAACTTGGGAAGCTACTAAATACATTGTAAAGTACTCACATTTAAAACAAGTCATGTCTGAAAATAACATTAATAATACACGATTATAAAAGTTAATAATCGACCTTGAATTATTATGAAATATTACACCGAGTGTGATGTAGTGAGTTTTAAGTGTCATATCCATTTCATGTTGAATAGCGTTTCTCTTTCGTTTGTATTAATACGTTGCAAACATTAAAATCTATGTAATTAAAAATGTAGAGTTTTCTGGGTGTTATATTGTAGTGGAGGGCAGAACTAAGTTTCGAGGTAACTTTGACAACCGTCTCATCAGCATCCAGAGTTGCTCTGATTGAGGTGTTGAAGAATTCGCATTAAAGCATTTAATAGTACTATCTGTCATTATCAGTCAGTAGCAAGGAGTAACATGTTAACAGTGTCAATGCTCCAGAAATATTTAAAGAATATATCAACAGAAAATCAATGTTTCGGTTGTTTCCAACAAATAACAAATGTACGAATAACTGAGCTTCTCTGAAATATTTTCCACTATGTGTATATATGAAGAAATAGCAAAGCAATAATATAATTTGCACCTAATCCTTTTGGCCCCGGCATGGCCAGGTGGTTAAGTCACTTGACTCGTAATCTGAGTGTCACGGACTCTAATCCCTGTCACACCAAACATGTTCGCCTTTTTAGCCGTAGGAGCGTTATAATCCTACTATTCGTTGGTAAAAGAGTAGCCTAAGGGTTGACGGTGAGTTGTGATGACTAGCTGCCTTTCCTCTAGTCTTGCACTGCTAAATTAGGTACATATAGCCCTCGAGTAGCTTTGCGCGAAATTTAAAACAACCTAATCCTTCGAAACTTAAGATATTCTGATGGAGGAAGAGGTCAAATGTACCTGACCCTTCTGGGTATTTAACAACATCAATACCCAAATACCCACACAGTCAAACTTGGAACTTAAGATATTCTGAAATGATATCAAACAAACATACTGTGACGTTTTTTATACGATGTACTGCCTTGTCGCACACTTCACGATCTATTCAAGCATGTTCGTACACACACACACTTTGTTGAAATAGTGAATAATTAACTTTTTTTTTTTACTGTGAAAGTGTCACCTGCCAATGTACGATGTTTTACTAAACCGTTTAAAGTAATTTTCTTTTCCAAATTGGAATAAAATGTATTAAAAAAAGAGAGTCTGAAATCACTAGGCAACTTTACAAATATATTTTCCATCTTTTAGATCAGGTCACGCCCTACGTTCGATTATCCCAAAATGCAAAGAACTACCCTAATATTCTGCATGGTAAGCAGTAAACATGTCAAACAAAGCATAATCAATAACATTTATAGTAAAACACCGCCCTGCAACTAACCTGTGTAAAACGGCAGAGAAAATAAATTAAGTAACATACAACACGATTTATTCCTACCAGTCTTTTCCGGTAAGTAAGTGGTGGGTTCACGAATTTAGAATGCTAAAATTCGAGGTACTATTCTCCGAGTTAGACAAAGTGCAAACAGCGCCCTGTGTACCTTTTCACTAAATCAACAATGTTTATTTTTATGATATTAAGATATATATATGATGTTTTAATTATACTAAACTACAACACTTCATAGTTCTAGATATCAGTTTCCCACATGAAGTAATTTATCGTTTTGTAATAGTTGGGTGTATTAGAATATATAGTGGTAAAATTTTTTAAGAAAAACTGGAATTATTTTTTGTTGTCTAATTAGAATGCTTCGCCTATTTCCACAATTCCTTCAGCAGAATGCAATTTTCCATTTACACACACACACACACACACACACACACACACACACACACACACATGTAAGTGCCCATAATGAAGTAGAAAATCACTACTATCGTTTTGTCCTGCGTATGTTAATTTAATTGTGACAGCTTAAAGCTAACGTTTCATCCTTCACCATACGTGCCTTCAATAAAATGAAAACCAAAAGTAGGTGTAAATGTCTGACGAACTTAATTGTTGATTCCTTCTCTGTATTTGTTTTTTTTTTTTTTTAGCAAAACACCTTAAGCTATCTGTTTTACCTACCTCGGGATATTGAAACCTGGATTTTAGTGTTATAAGCCCGTAAACTTAACGCTGTCCCACCGAAGAAGGATTCTTATATGAGAACGGATGCCGCAAGCATTAAAATTATAATCATGTATTAAAAAGTAAGCAGTGTGTAAGAGAGACTATTCAAGGAAATTTAAATATGTGACACTAAAATATCGATATACCGAATTACTTATATTATCTATTTAGTTAATTATTAGTTCTGATCTATAGAGGTAACTTACTTTGATCACAAAGTCAATACCAGTATAAGTTTCGAAATTGTTTTGGCTTACCAAAACTCTAAGAAGTAATCTCATTGTGACTGTCTTTGTCTCGCTGACATTCGAAATATAGTATACGGAATTTTCCAAAGTCGTAAAGACATTATGAAAAGGGCAGAATTTGACGAGTGTGCAATCTATCAAGAAGTAAATAGAAATTCGGTTCTGGATTACAACCACAATGTGTGCTACTTGTTCATCATAAAACATTTGATACAGCAAATGTTACGAGATTGAACAATACGCGCACTAACTTGTGAAATACGGAAATTTTTACAAAACTGACAACTCCAACTTTCGAAACACGAAATCTTCTTTATGTTAAAGCATTCAGAGCAGTTGGCATGTTCATATCCTTCTTAAGTTTCAATTTATATTTCTTCAGGATATTGTAAGCTCGTAACATTATCGCTTTGGGATTTTTTAAGTTCCAAAATTTTATGTAAAAGATAGTATTTAACGATATCTTCTTATGTCTTGCGACATGAAAGCATATTTTATTGGGTTATTAGCTTCATACAACTCCAGAACTTTGAACACCTCTCTTTCACAAAATCTGGATATTTTCTACGAAAAATGAACACAAGCATGCACATATTTCAAACTGAAAAGACAACAACAACAAAAGAAAACGAACTCGAACTTACGCCATGGAACAGAATATGATGTCCGCAGGCAATGAAGGGTGATATAGATGTGGGACGTTGTGAGCTGGGCCCGGCATGGCCAAGTGTGTTAAGGCCTGCGACTCGTAATCCGAGGGTCGCGGGTTCGAATCCCGGTCGCACCAAACATGCTCGCCCTCCCAGCCGTGGGGCGTTATAATGTTACGGTCAATCCCAATATTCGTTGGTAAAAGAGTAGCCCAAGAGTTGGCGGTGGGTGGTGATGACTAGCTGCTTTCCCTCTAGTCTTACACTGCTACATTAGGAACGGCTAGCACAGATAGCCCTCGAGTAGCTTTCTGCGAAATTCAAAACAATCAATTAATCACGTTGTGAGCTTGAGCATCCATATCTCTCTCTCTAATTTCTATTTCTAATGTAAGACTAGCAGATTGGAGGTTAAGGCTGATGAACAGTGTATCCTCACCGCAATATGGGTCCTACTTCCACAGTCACCTTCAAAACCTAGGATACATTTTATAATCTCACGTTATAGCTTGTACATCAGGATCTTTTTTTAAAAAAATCAGTGCATTTTGTTTAATTTTAATGTGTTTCATTTTAGCTTAAATATTTATGGTTATTATATATATAAGTGCACGCACACACAAAGTACTTTTGAATAACCTTATTTTATAATGTCCCTCTGAGGGTCAGCAGTAAATTATGGCTTTACAATGCTAAAATCCAGGGTGTGATTTCCTACGATGGACAGAGCGCAAATAGCCCGTTGCGAAACTATGGAGTAAAGACAATTTTTTCATAATGCTTGATAAATATAAATGATTTTTCTTCAATATCGTCACGTGGTCATTAGCTTGTTTTTAAGCGTGTATTTACAAGGAAATACATGTTAAGGTATTTTAAACATAAATAAAGAACATATTTTTAAAAGGGTGAGCGTTCAAATTCGAGTTTCATGCTTCGGACCACAGGTGTGCTCTCTAGTAGAATACTTTCCATTTTTTTCAATGAGGTATTTTACGAAAGTGGAATCAACCACAGCGTTGTATATTAAAAAAAAAAACAAGTGGCTGAGAAACTTGACTAATTTGGAATTTTTACATACACATCCATTGTAAACAGTGTACGTTCTAGTGAGCCGACGCAGTCCATCTGGAACATCGCAGAAGGAAGTCAGGTGGTCGCAAATATTGACCGTAGGGGTTGATTTCCGCCCAACAAGGACATCAGGGCAAGCTACAGGTGGTTTTCTATTTCTAGTAAATTAAGTGAGCCAGCGTACAAGTGAGATGCAGAATTTCTCTACATAAATTTTATACGTTTTCGATCAAGAACTACACTGCATTAGACATACATAATTTTGAACCAACAGACTAAAGAGAAGGCACATTACTAATGGCACCCACCGATAATTCTTGGACTCCTCTAATTAAATATGGAGATTTACCTCTCACTTTTATAACGAACACACGGCCCCAAAATGCGAAGCGCATTTTTTTTTTTTTTACACGAACAGCACGACAAACAATGAATCCTCAGGTTCGTAGAACTTCACGTTAAATACAACGTCACGCCCCACCTTATTTGTTGCCCCAAAATGCTTGCACCCAGTACTGAAGCGTGTTGAGGGGCGTGTTAATTTTGTGAGCGATCTAAAACATCTGGGTTATGATATCTGGGTCATAACAAAGGACATTCTTAGCTTTGTCTACGTGCTTGGCGTGATTGTGTAAGGTTAATAAGAAGCAGCTCGAACAAATGTTAGTTTTCTGTTTTCCTTAGGTGCATAATTTCACTTGTGACATGTAAACAAAAGTAATGCGTGATTTATGCATGTATTATATGCTTCAAACTCAAGAAATTTGCTCAGGTGTCAGTGTCGTCACAAAGCATTACAAAAATAGTAAAAAGAGCAGGTTGTAGTTACAACACATACCTTTTCATAATTTGTAGCTCAAACTGTCTTGTAAGCAGAACTTTCATTTAAAGTGAAATATATAAATAAGAATATAGGGTTGAAACATAATTCAATTTCGATAGTAAGTTAATACATAATATTATATAGAGTAATACGAAAATATTTGAAGTTTTAAGCTCTTGTTCCGACAACAGTGGATGTAAATTTTATTTCATTTTATAATTAAATTTATTAACAAGTGAAGTAACTACAAACGTATATTTTAATGTGTTTGTGTTCGTATATTTGTACTGATATGGAAAACAAGTTTCAAATGTAAAAATCATGTACTTGTGTCTCGAAGGGAAAAACGATATTTTCCTACAAATGGTCGCACACCTCTCTTGTATGAAGACGCATAACTGTATTACTTTTGTGGGTTTTTTTCACCATAAGTGTGTGAACTTTATAACCTTGGATGTCGTGACTAACTGATATTAACCAATCTAGTTAAGGGTCCCAGAATTTTAATCGCAAACCTGAAGGTCTGCGGTTGTGTTTATAACTTATAAATACTAACTGGATAATCGCATTAACCCGTTAAGATCAATAGTAAACTGTAACAGGGTGATGTATAAATGAATATTTGTTACTTATAAAGACAGACTTATGAGTGATTGAGTTTTGGTTTGTTATTATTTTGTATAATTCCGTGTGATATACGTTAAACACATATAATTAAAAAAATATATTAAAATAATACAGTATTAACGAAAACTTTCGTAAAATAAGCAAACACAATAATCAAGCGTTTAGAAGTTATTGTTTGTTTGTTTATTTTTTAATTTCGCTCAAAGCTACTCGAGGGCTATCTGCACTAGCCATTCCTAATTTAGCAGTGTAAGAATAGAGGGAAGGCAGCTTGTCATCACCACCCACCGCCAACTCTTGGGCTACTCTTTTACCAACGAATAGTGAGATTGACCGTCACATTATAACGCTCCCAAGGTTGAAAGAGAAAGCATGTTTGATGCGACGGGGATTTGAACCCGCGGATTATAAGTCGATGCCTTAACCATCTGGCCACGCTGGGCCTAGAAGATATTGAGGCAATAGTGTAAAATTAAAGCAAAACAGAGCAAAAATAAGTATAACACAATTATAAGATGATTGAGAAAGTTCACTTACACTTTGAAACAACGGTTATCAAGATATACTGAAATAAGGTTACGTTCTTAAAACTTTATATTTTTTCATGTTAAATAACATTTACCATCTGTGCTTTGTCTTCTTAAGTGAGAAAACGTCGCTTTGGCCTTGAATGTTGTATAAGTCTTTACTAGATTACAGGGTGTCTTACGTCATTCGATTCCCTATGTTATAAGTACGTGATTTACTAATAACACGTCACTAAATTTTCCTTTTGATGTGAATTTTTACTTTATCAGTTGGAGTTGTTCCAAGAACTAACTTTTAGACTTACAGTAATAACTAAACAAACAAATGTAGCGGATTTCTCAATCTATTTCAATTACATAAGAAGTCAAAGTCAAGGTTGATTAAAAAAAAAGAATCTCAAACCATGGGAGGAAGTTAAAGAATATACAACCCGGGTATACGTTAAAAGCGCATACCGTTTAAATAATTACTAATGTAAGTACCACGTACTTACTGGTAATACGATTATATCATAAAACGTAACTGTGTACCGTGTTACTCTCCGATGGCTCAGCGAAAAGCTTGATAGCTTATAACGATAAAATTCAAGGGTTTGATATCTGTTGTGGGAACAATACAGAGATCCCATTATGTATTTTTTTTTCCACGTAGCAACAAACAAATATATCGTAATTTCAATACACGCACACATACCCCCCCCCCAGTCGTTCAGCGGTATATCTGAGGACTTACAACGCTAAAATCGAGGTTTCGATACCCGTGGCGGGCAGAGCACAGGTAGCCCATTGTGTAGCTTTGTGCTTAATTAACAACAACACGCAGGCGCACAGATATACTATCATTTAAGTAAACTATTTTTTTAGCATATTAAATTAAAAGGAAGGACAGCATGAAGTTTACATTGTACATCCAAACCTTGGATGGAATATAATTAAATTAGTTTGGTGGATATTTGTTTTTGGGAGTATAATTGATATTTGTTTATCTACTTCCTTCCCTTCTCGGTGGACCCAACAGATAGCTGGACGTGGCTTTGCTATAAGAAAACACACACATACACACACACTCTTCCTTTCTATACAGAATTAAATCTAATTATGTATAAACCATTACTGGTTTGGTTTGAATACCGCGCAAAGCTACACGAGGGCTATCTGGTCCCCAGTTTAGCAGTGCAGTACTAAATGGAAGGCAGTTAATCATCACCACCCACTGCCAACTGTTGAGCTATTCTTTTACCAACGAATAGTGGGATTGTCGTCACATTATAATGCCCCCATGGCTGAAATGGCGAGCATGTTTGATGTGACGAGGATTCGAACCCGCAACCTTCAGATTACGATTCGAACGCCTTAACCATCGGCGATGCTGGGGTTGAGTAGAATGTGATACAAGTAACCATGCTTAAACAACATTATTAGACTTTTAACCTGATATATTTTGGATTTTAGGCGTGTGTTTGTTATTCTTGGTTTAGTACAAAGTTACACAATGGGATATCAAGGCTGTGTCCACTATGGGAAATCGAACCTTGGAATTAAGCGCTATAAGTAGGTAAAGCTAGAACAAAGTCAAGTCATTATTTACAGAAAAACTTCAGCTTTGCAAATATTGACGATCTTGAGTGTCCAAAAATTTCCGATTTTAGATGATACCAAAGTCAAGGTCCAGCATGACCAGGTAGTTAGAGCACTCGACTGGCAATCTAATGGTCGCGAGCTGGAATCTTCATCTCGCGAAACATGCTTGCCCTTTCAGCCGTGGAGTCGTTATAATGTACGGTCAATCCCACTATTCATTGGTTAAAGAGTAGCCCAGTAGTTGGTGGTTGAATGGTAATGATTATCTACCTTCCTTCTACTCCTTCACTGCTAAATTAGGAACGGCTGGCGACAGATAGCCCTCATGTAGCTTTGCACGAAATTGAAACCAAACCAACCAAACATAGACAATCCACTGCTACATTTGATGATCAATCACTCATTGTTCTTCTGTTTCTTGTGAAGAGAAAAAACAAAACAAACAACATTACTAGACGTTTTGACTCAAGTGACATGTAGAAAGATGAGACAAAGTAAATGAAAATAGGAACGTCTATTTATTTTAAGCGCTTCTATGAGTAACCGAGAGCAATGATTTAATATTATATGTGAACCGTATACCGTATCATATTGATATAGTGAGTTAGTGGGTGGACAATTAATTGGAGAAAAAAAACCTCCCTTTTTCACCATAGATAATGCCTGGAAGTGCTATCAATCACATGCAAGGTCGGCTATTAGAGCCTGCGTGAAAGATACGTGTCTATGTTTAGTCGCTTGCTACAATGTTTACTTAAAATAATTCAAGTTTGTTTGTGAATGAACACAAAGGTGCACATTGAGTTGTCTTTGCTGCATCTATCGGTAGCTACACGTTATATATTATTATACGCATGTTTTACGGTACAATTAAATTGCTATTTCTTATCTTGGGAGTAAAATCGTGAAAATAAAACATCAAGCAACTATATTGATCGTGATAACTTAACCCATATGTAAAATTGTAATAGTTGAGGACTTGTCGGGTATAATAATAGACAATAAAACAAGATTGACTTCCTTAATGTCGTATCCTTTAAATGCCATTTTGACAATATCCGACACCGCCAGCTGACCACAAGATTTCCCTCATTATAAGAGTAGTTCAGATTATACAGTTCTAGTTTGTATGAATCAAAAGCACGCGGCACGAGAAAGTAACATCATAATATTAATAAACGCCAAGTAAGCCTAACCTGACTTTTCCCTATTCGTCCTTGTAAATAAAACGTAACGTTTTCGTATATCTTTGAAGTTTTATAATAATAATTTCTGTTCCTAATTCTGTTTATATAAATCGTAATTATGACATCTTTATTTATATCTTCCTTTCAAGATAAGTGTGATTATTACGCAGTTATGCTATTAACTTCCATTATTTCTTGTTACCAATTATTGGTCTATTACGATATGATACTCTGTATCATGGTTGAAAAACAAATGACGTAATTCAGTAACAAATACTCACAATAATAGCGCTGCTGGTTACTCAGTTTTCACTTCACACACAGCTCTGATGATTACAATAGTTTTACTCCATTGCTAATATTACAATATAGCCATCCCATCACCATTGGTTACAATGTTTAAATCCATCTCTTCTATTGGTATTCACCCTCAACGTTTAGTAATAAACAGATTTCCGCACTACTTTTGAACAGGAATAAACACTCGTATGTGCTATAAATCGCAATTAATTTTTGTAAGTTATTAATCTTAATACCATTTTAAGTTATTATATAATGACACTCGACACTATTAAATACTAAAGGACAGTTATTCCCTCACCCTAAAATCCACTGTATAAGTAATGCTATAACCAAGGGTGGATTTAATGTTGTGTGTGCCCAGAGGTTAATTTTACATAGAATAAAATTATCAATGGGCTCTCATTGAGACCATGAGCCATGGAGCTAAGCCCCCTCTAGTCCCTACCTAAATACGCCACAGACTAAATAAAGTAACAAAGAAAAGTATTATGGCCTAACTTAGTTTTTCATTTCATTTCTTTCTATCAATTTTCTCTTCCCTGTCCGCCCATAAATATGCAAGAGGAAATGTTCCTCCATATATGTGCTCTAATCGGGGCCAACTATGGTTATTATTAATTAGTTGACCGTACATGTGTAAACCGTGCAATCCAGTCTATGCAGAGTCTCTTCAAACGAGGAAAAGAAATTCGATGAATCACCATTTCATGATTTTTCTTAATCCAGTCAGTCAGATAAATGACAATTAACCGAATCGTGCGTTCCTGTCACGAGAAGTGTGTCGCTACTGCACGATTCTTGTTTATGACCATCAGACCTCAATCTATCCGCAGTGGAAACTGGTGGTATTTGGTGAAGGTTAAGTCACACCCATTGCCTTGTTCGCTGCACCCTGATTGAAACTATTAACTACACAACAGGATAGAGTAAATAAGTCTATCTGTCTGCCCTTTCACCCACAGTTATGCTTGTCTATTTAACTTTCTCTTCATATGTGTCGCAATATTAAATTTCTACTTCATTTCTGGCTATCACGTTGGTTATTTATAACACGAAACTAGTGGTATCTATTTGACTGTTCTCTTGCCTGTCTGTCTGTATATGTGAGTGTTTTTTGTTTTGCCATATGAGTCATCGGTCTTCCCTTGTTACAAGTAGCACTGCATAATCAAGATGGATAACAAATAGATAAACCTGCTTGAAACTCGAAACATTAATAGCCGTTATGCTCATGTGAGTTCTCATGTTCAAGAAAGCTTTGTTTTCTTTTGCGAACATATATGGAATTAGTGTCTTGTATATTGAAAAAGGAAATCCTATATTTTACTAATAATTTTGACAAGCTGAGTTTTGTGTTACTTGTTATGTTACATGATACAAATCGTGAGTTTCATTCTCAAAGTATGCTAAACTTAATCAGGTTATTCCATAGAAGTGATTGTCCTGCATCACATTCGTATACTGCTTTATTTTTGCATTTTGTTTCGTTAAAATTATGGGTTTTTTCGTATTCTCCGCTTTTATTAGACATGTGAACCTGTAAAAGTACCTGTATGTCCTCGTGTTTGTCCCAGTTGGCACTGATGTCTCACAAGTACCGGTTTTCGTAAAAGCTGTATTCATAGATATTACTTTTGCATATTGTATAGATGCAAACCGGGAAACGCGTTCCTTATTGGGGTTCTTCCAAAATTAAGGAAATTACTTTGGTTAAAGAGATAGTTAAATTCAATAAGAAAAATTCCGTTCATGTTTCATATATGTATATATGTATATTTTATTGTAGTTTTACATTCTCGTATATATACAGCAATTGTTTGTTAGATGTATCTTAGTAAATACGTTTATGACTAACATTTTATGCTTTGAGAATTTCTCTACCCAAGTTAACACATTGTCTCATCTTTTAATGTCATTCACATGGTTATTCATATTTTATATTATTACGTCCTTAGCCTGAATTATTTTAAAAACTAAATAGTGTTACATTTCGAACAACTGCTCTGGATTATAAAGTTAGAATCTTTAGTTATATTAAAATTATTTCTTATTTTGACAAAGAATAAAGGTAAAAAAACGCCAGTTTTATTATAACTTTATATTAGCTTTGTTTCTTTGTGTTCTTGATTTCGTGCAAACATTTTCAAGGGTTATATACGCTAGTTGTCCCTAATTTAGAAGTCATAGAGTAGAGGAAAGACAGCTGGCCAACATCATCCACCGCCAACTCTTGGGCAACTCTTTATCGACAAAAAATAGGATTGGTCGTAACATGATAAATCCCTTACAGTTGAATAGGTGAACAAACTGCAAGTCCTCTAACCATTAGGTCGCTCCACTAGCGACAGTGTGAATCGCAGGAAGTGTTTCAATGGAGAGCTTATGACTGTAATGTTTACTGATAATTGTTATTATTTCATTTTAAATTGCTGACTTTGTTTCTGGTTTAACTATTTTTCAGTCGCCCAGCAGGAACGCTGGGCCAAAGAAGTGTTACATTATTTCTAATTATATCGTAAAGGGTAACAGACAGCTTATAATATGCGTAGATATTTTAATCACTATTACAAGTATTTATATGTGTCAAAAACAGTCTATTAAATCATTGGATGTATTAACCTGTTAGGCTACAGGTTTATCCTTTCTCTTGCACGTTGTATACACGTGTAGGAAACATATACTTACACCTCAACCAGTTTTCTGCTAATTCGTTTTACATTTCTTTCGCTACGTGTTCGAATTCTGCTCATGGCATCATCTATACCATGTAATTTAACCTCAGGGGGGTGTAAGTACATGCTGCCTTACCATCCTCGACCTACAGTACTGATCTCATATCAAACTGTATAATATTGTAAATTTAAATTAATCAACAAGCGCAAATAAAAAAAAAAGTCGAAATTCCTAAAGGCAAAGGTGTAAACAGAAACTCTTATGCACTCTTAAAGTTATGTCCGAAAACTAGGACTGCCATCACTCAATATTCAGGTGGGCATCTTGTTTCCTTTGCCCAGAAACATTTACATATTTAATGATTTTCATAAGCAACTAATTTTGGCTTCCAGAATTGATACGTAGAACTTCCTATAGTCCAGAGTAAAATGGGAATATCTGCGCTTTTGGCTAAGAAATGCAATTACGTATATATTATAGGTGATTAAAAACTACATTAACTGTTGTTGTTTTTTTTTCGTTAATGCTGTTGTTGTTTGGCAAGCACACAGCTACACAAAGCCCACAAGGGGTATCGAAAACTCGGTTTCTAGCAATACAGGTCTACAGACATCCTACTGTGCCACTAAATTAAATCGATTTTTACGTGTTTCATCTTTGTTTTGTGTTTCCACCTTTCTCTGACTATTTATATGCTAATTTATTTCGTAAACTAATAGGAATCCACTATTGTTAACCATCGGGTTGAAAGGAAAGATCATTCTGTCTTTTACTTACCGTTAAACGTCTTTAACTTGTTTAATTATTACTTTTCTCATTATTTTCTGTTAAAAGATCTCAAAAATACATTGTAATTAGTAGTGTTAGCTGAATAGTACACTTGCTTGACAAATATCATGTTCAATCGAATGAATTATTTCTGTTCAACACAGTATAAATATAAATTTTCTTTCTTTTCTTTCTGAAGAATTCTTCCAAGCCTTTTTTTTTTCTCCTTGGCTCGTTCTTCCTAAACCTTATTTCAATTATATAATCCACATAGAAACCACAAAAATCATTGAAAATGAAATAATTTATAAGTTCTAAAAGTAGCAATATTTGTTTGGTTTGGTTTTTACAGGGCATTTTGAATTATATTTGGTTTTTATTGTTACAAGTATACTTCTAAGCGTATAATCATAACAGTGACTCGTAGTTTTATAAAGTTTGGTAGCCATATATTTCTCTGTTCTTGAGCTAAAGCAACGTTAAAATACAAAACATAAAACATACATCGCCTTATTCTTTAGCTGATGAGCAGAAAATACGGCTTCATAAAAAAAATAAAATAAATCGCAAATACAATCAAGTCTTCATTAGTTGGTTCTGAATAAATTTGTATTAATGTTTAATTTTATCTGAAAAATATTTTAACTGGTTATATAGTCATTTATAGTATTTTTGAAATCGATGTCTCTGCTCGTTTATTTTAGTTCAAAGTCTGACAACAGACTATCAGCATTCTGTCCACCACGGGAAATCGAATTTCGAATTTGAGTATTGTAAACCAAAAAGCTTACCGTTGACTCACTGGGAAAAATAATTTTTTTATTATGCAGCATGTAAAAGTAATATTAGAGAAACACCTTGTGGACTTTTTAAAACAGTTGATGGAATCTGAAGTTTCATCACAACTCTAAGAGTATAAACATATTTCCCTACATAGTTTTTCCTAAAGATACGAGTAACGTTAAATGGCAGTCGGTGCATTTGTGGCAAAGCCATTCCCATTTTTTTCTACTGCCCAGAGGGAAAACAACCTTTTAGCAGCACCTCACGCTCACCACCTACGCCAAGAGATTGAGAGTAACTCTTATAACGCTCCCACGAATTAAAAGACGGGTACATTTGTTTGTATAATATGGACTTGAACGGGACTCGCCAGGTCCGACATCTGAAACTCAACCACTAGGCTAATTCTTACATTTTTAACCAGTCTCTAAAAATTTACAATCGTTTTCAATAATTGTTATCGTATTTACAGTATTTTTTATGCAAATGACCGTTTCAAATAACAGGATAACATCACAGTTTTCTACCCTTATACCAGCGTAACACGTGTACAAATATTCTGAGCGACTTAAAATTGTTTATTTGAAATAAGCGTTTCACCGTCTTAATTCTTCCAGACTTGAAGATCAACGTGCTACTGCTGAGGTGTGAAACACAATGTTTATGTTGTTGTTTACTGCTGAGGTGTGAAACACAATGTTTATGTTGTTGTTTACTGCTGAGGTGTGAAACACAATGTTTATGTTCTTGTTCTCAAAAAGAAGAAGAAGAAGAAAGATATATTTATATTATATAAGGCAATAGGAAATGTCAAAAAATAATATTTTTTCTTCGGTTTAAACAGCTTTGGAGAACACTTACTGTCCACAAGATGCTATTTTAGTATGTTTCTAAAATTTCTTTCACATTCTATACAATCAGTTAAAACATTTTGAGACACTACATAAAATCCACATTATTCAACATTAAACATTTTCTCTTCAAGAAAGCTTTTTTCTTCTTCATTTTGGTTTATGGTAAAGTGACGTTTTTGTTCTGTTTCAATTTCATACTTTTCGTTGAAATACTTTCCTAATAACAAAAACTAACTGTACATTAGGTCATCCGAATGGTAGGCGGAAACGACAAAACAGTTTCTAAGAACCGTGCGCATACATATATGCATTTTGTTCAAATTAACGTAGCTGAGGTTGTCCAAAGTAGCAGTATTTGGTGATGTGTAAACAGATGTAGAACCAGTCATCCGAGAGCAATAAATGTCAGTGGAAGAATAATATAGGTGTGAGTCCTCGAAAGTGAGTCACCGAAAACAACAGCTACCCTAAAACCACAAGTGGCCACGTCATTGTTATCAGTTTTAACAAAATATAGAAATGAGAGATGTTGGATAAATCAACATCTCTACAATATTTAAAGATATCGATCGAGGCCTAATTAGGAGATACCTGAATGTCAATAGAACACAGAATTCCAAATGCCCTTTTAACCACGACTAAACAACTAGTTGAATGCTCTAGGGTTTCATTAATAACTACAGCTATTAATCATGAAATACTTGCATTACTCACCTTCCGAGAGAAATAAGTTGTTGCTTTTTTCAAATTTTCTTGTTCTAATCGAATACCCTTATATTTCACAGTGTTATATATTTTTTCTTTTCACGTTCAGCTTCGGTCACCCAAATAGATACCAGCCTTTTGCATAACTCATGAAAAATTCGCTAGAGTAACCCACTTCTCTCATTCTCCTTTTAAAGTTTCTATCCTCGTTTTAAAGCTTTCCACTAAGCATTAACTGCATAAGAAGTTACCTTACACCTGTTAACTTGAATTATCAAAACATCGCTGAATAAGTAGTTACTTTACACCTGTTAACTTGAATTATCAAAATATCGCTGCATAAGTAGTTACCTCAAAACTGTTAATTTGCATCATCAAAACGTCGCTGCATCAGTAGGTACTTTCCCCTGATAACTTGTATTATCAAAACATCGCTGCGTAAGTAGTTACTTTACACCTGTTAGCTTGCATTATCAAAACATCGCTGCGTAAGTAGTTACTTTACACCTGTTAACTTGCATTGTAAAAACAACGCTGTAAAAGTAGTTACCTCACCTATTAACTTGCTTTATCAAAACATCGCTGCATCAGTAGGTACTTTACACCTGTTAATTTTCATTATCCAAACAACTCTGCGTAAGTAGATAGTTTACACCTATTCACTTGCATTATAAAAACATCGCTGCATAAGAAGTTACCTCAAACCTGTTAGCTTGAATTATCAAAACATCGCTGCATAAGTCGTTACTTTACACCTGTTAATTTGCATTATCAAAACATTGCTGCACATAAGTAGTTACTTTACACCTGTTAACTTGCATTATCAAAACATCGTTGCATAAGAAGTTACCTCTGACCTGTTAGCTTGCATTATGAAAACATCGCTGCATAAGTAGTTACTTTACACCTGTTAAAGTTTATTATCAAAACATCGCTGCATTAGTAGTTTTTTACACCTGTTAACTTGCATTATCAAAATATCGCTGTATAAGTCGTTACTTTGCATCTGTTAACTTGCATTCTCAAAACATTGCTACATTAGTAGTTACTTTACACCTGTTAACTTGTATTATCAAAGAAAGTTGAAAAGCAATAAACAGGATACCTTCGATAAAAACAAAACTTCCAAACTCGAATCTTCTCTTTGATTTCTGATAATAGTATTTAACATCACACTGACCACGAGTCGTAGAATTAGCCTACAGTACCGGTATATTTACTTTTTTATTTGGTTTTTTTAACGGTTCATACTGCCATTTTTTCAGTTACGAGGAATATCTATGGTGTCAGGAGTCTTTTGATAAATACCTATTAAATTTTTCACTACTTCTTCAGTTGTATTTTTCAGGATTTTAGAGTAAATCTTGTCAGGAAGAGGAGGTTTATTTTCCATTTTCGACCAGCTTTTCAAGTTTTCTAAAACAGTATCTGTTGAAAAGAATTTAATGAAAATTTCTCGTCACGTTTGGAGAAACTGCCCAACCTGAAGATCTCCTCTTCTTAATTAAAATACTATTAAAAGAGTTTAGCACCTCAGTAATATTCCTTTTCAAGTTGCATATAAATATTCTTAAGTGACTGTCTTTTATATTTAACGTAAGTGTAAAAATAAAATTTTCTTCCCAAAATATTTCCATGAAGTATTTTGTATGTATGTTTGAGTTTATTTTGAGAACCCACAATATCCTGCATTCAGCTTGTGTTTTGAAGAGCTTCTCTTGTCTGGCAGAAAGTATTTGGCATTATGTTACTTTCTGCATCAGTGTGTGGGAACTGTTTGATGTGGTATACAATAGACTAAACTATAATTATGATTATAACTATTATTTTGGTATATTCTGTGTAAAAGTGATTCCTCACTAAAACACGTGTCATGTATTGTGTGGTGATTTAAAGGGTTGATTGTATTTATAAGACCAAAGATGTTTCAGATCTGTCGCTATTCTTAAAATTTTTTTCCTTTATCAAAAGTTGTGCTTTGTCTCATGAGCATGATTACTCACTAATATCAAACACTGCATTTTTAATGCAACAAGTTTGATCGGAAGACGGCGATTTCAGACCATACATTTGGAAGGACTTTAATCAGAACCTCCTCTCTACGTTAACCCCTTCTTCTGAGCCTAAGTTTTAGGAGACAGAGAGCGAACAAGTGTGTTTGAACTTATGTTATCAAACAAAACTGCTGTGATGCCAGTTTCTTCCTCTACATCCTTCTCGTGAAAGCGAATATTGATTTTAAGGCGTAGCTGAAGAGCTTGTGAAGTCTTTGTCAACTAAAAATATTCGAGATGGTTTTGGAGCTAGAGAATTCTCTTTTGTAATCATAGCTTTTGTGGTTTTGTAGCCAGTTGAGAAAAAAATTGAAATCTCCTTTCTTTGAAATGTTGTGCCATTGATGTTATTGTTTTTAATTTACTGTATTTAAAAATCTCTCAGTATGAACTTTTTCTTCATAGGAATCTTTCGTGGCTTATCAATATATTCAAGAATCCGCTATAACCCAAATATACCGATAATAAACATGTCTCCGGTGGTGCCATGGCTGGAATCTGTGGTGACACGTCACTGAATTAGCACAAGCAGATACTTGTTATAAGATGCAGTTAACCCTCTAGGTAAACGTCACCTTGCTGCTTAATGACGTATGGACTGTATTGTGATTGTAAACTTTAATTTCATCAGTTATTTTGGTTGAACGTTCCTCATTCTATCTGCATACTTGTCTTATATATAAATATGTACTAACTGTGTGCTAGCAGAGTTTATTTTTTATCTCTCATTTATATAATTTTTAGCTGTAATATCTTTTTCCCTTTCTCATCACTATCTATTTTACCGCTTCGAGCCACAGAACTAAAACACTTGTCTTTTGGTTCACCCATGTGGTGAACATACAGCAAGCTAAACGTTGAAATACAGGCTCAAAGACAGGTGTGTGTGTGTGTGTGTGTGTGTGTGTGTGTGTGTGTGTGTGTGTGTAGAAAGGCAGAAAAGTGAGTAGATCTCCGGAAGACAAATGTCCATATTGTTTTGTTGATATTTTGGTGTGTGTATGAAGTCAATAGCCGTGTGAAATATTTAATACTGTAAACACTAAATTTATCCTCGATAACACGTGCGGGCACGCACACACATGATAATGAATCCAAGCTAAGTTTCGCTTGATTATTGTTTTACCTGTAGATAAATAGAATTTGATATTTTCTCAGAAAAAAAGAAAATATTGAATTATTTTCGACATATGTGTACGTGTATATGTGGTGAATAGAAGATACTTTTATATAATTGGTAGCTTTTTCTCTGCCATTAAGAAAAGCACTTTAATTCTTGAATTTCTTTCTCAAATGTACTTCATGATTAAAAAACACACATCACATAATAAACTAAATAATAAATTATACATGGGAATAGTAACACAGGTTGTTAAATATGTTCCTGTTCTGCGGTGAGTCAATAGTAAGTTGACGGAGATACAACACTAAAATTCTAGGTTTGATTCCCGAAAAGTAACAGAGCGCAAATGACCCATTGTGTAACTTTGTGTAACTGAATATCATGCTATTTTTAATTCGTAAAATAGTACGTGCTTCTTCTAACAAAGATGGCAGTTTATAATTGTATACGTTAAGAGTGTATGCAGTATCTGTGAACAATAAATAATCGATGAAAGCTCTATCATCTCACTTTTTTTATTTGTTTGTTTGTCAATATCTGTTAACAACAGTTTATAAAAGCACCAACTTCTCATTTTCTTTTGTTTGTTAATATCTGTTAACAATAGTCTATGAAGGCTCGATCTTCTCGCTTTTTGGTTTGTGTTTTGTATCAAAGCGGGTTATACTTTAGCTGACGACTTAAACCTTCGCTTGAAAGTTGAAATATTTTTTTAAAAAGTGGTTAGAATATTTAGATAGTCTCTCATAACATTTAGGGTAATACAGCAGCGACGCCCATGTTTAGTCGGGGTTTAACCTAGTTTTTGAAAGACAGAGATGTGTACAAAGCCACCGATGTGCATAAGGTTAGTTTTATTATTGATGTTTAATTTTTTTTTTCTTTTATAATTCTCGAAGTTGATAGAAAGTGCAAATACAACTACGAACAAACAAATTCGTAATATTTTAAAATTTAGATTGGTTTGTGTTCAAGATTACTAGTCTGACAATAGGTGTATGCTTGCTATATCTGTATGTTGAATACCTTCTGATGTTTAATCATTTTAACCAAAGTCTTCGAAACCTTTTCATTGCTGTGTCACGAAATTTCTAGACATATTTTTGAAACTCAAACTTTAAGGCTAAGGGCAAGGAAATTCGACCTTTCACAACTAAGCAAATACGAAATAATCTACCATCAAACTATTAAGAATGCCGATAAAATTGCTGGTCTAATACTAATTTTGGAGATAATTTTTTAATTGCAAACTAACAAAAAGGGCAACTAGTTGGCAGCACTTGCTACTTGAAGCGGCTCCCATTAACCAAATTGTGGTATTTATTATTACTCATGTAACACAACTAATGTCGAACATCTCAATTCCTATACACTAACCACTAAACCTACTTGCCCTCCCTCCCATATTTTGTTTTTACTAATCCATGCAGGCACGTTCATCAACCGAAAAGATATTTGATTATAGTTACGAGAGTTTCGTTTTAACTTTTCAACAGCTAATTACATTTAATTAAAAACACAACTTTTAGCTGGAACATAAGTATTGTAAGGTGGTAGTACGATCAAAAGTTGAATTATCACAAAGCAATGAATAATATGTATTCCTTCTTGCTTTGTCTTTTTTTTAATTTTGCACAAAGCCACAAGGGCTATCTGCTCTAGCCGTCCCCAATTTAGCGATGTAAGGCTAGAGGGAAAGCAGCTGGTCATCACCACCAACCGCCAAATCCTGGGGCTACTCTTTTACCAACGAATAGTTGGATTGATCGTAACTTATAATGCCCCCACGGCCAAAAGGGCGAGCATGTTTGGTGTGACGGGGATTTGAACCCGTGACCCTCGCATTGCGAGTCGAGCGCCCCTACCACCTGGTCATACCGGATCAGCCGTCTTGCACTTCCCAAGCGAAACACCTTGTAAGACCCTTAATAAAGGTTTTAAACCTGTCAGTTGATTCTAACATACGATAACTAGTGTAGTTTACCATAGTAAATGTTATGCATGTGAAATTTGATTACAGTGTATGGAACTAAGTATAGGTTACCATAATAAAACTTGTAAAGGCGTCAGTTTATTCTGTTGTACGAAACCCAGTATCGGTTATTATAATGAAAGCTGTACACTTGTTATTTCATTATACTGTATGGACCGTATATGTTAGTATATCAAAAGTTGCACACCTTTCAACTGATTATACTACATGCAACTAAGTATAGATTATCATAGCAAATGTAAATGTGCTAGCGAATTGCACTGAAGGAAAGCGAGCATAAGTCACTAGCTACCATGTTTATGTTTTGAGGAGTTTTGAAGTTCTATATAATATTATAACTGAAAAAAAAGGTCTTGTATAAAAAGACGATTACAAATTATTGTTAATATGGTATAGTTTCTGTGTGAAATACTTATTTATCTACACGTCTCTGTATCAATAGGTTTTCAAGAATCACATGAAACGGAAAACATTTGTGTTTTATGTTACTGTATTTATAACGCTTATCTGGCGTCGTTAACAGCTTAAATTAATTAGTATTTTTTTCAATTTATAGAAACTAAACAGAAGAAGTAATTAAGACATTTATTTATCGTTTAATACTTGCAACGAGGAAGTAGCGGCCAGTTAAAATTTGCATAGTGTTTCTAACTACAGGTATTATCTGTAGTGCCTTATCATCTGCTGAATACATGATTCTATTAGCTGAGTTCTGCATAGTTCAGGAAGCATATAAAAACCTTATATTAGTTATGATATTCGTTTGTTGATCGGCTTTGGTCTTACTGTATCTTAAGATGGTTGGTATGTGTATTAAATTTTTTATTAAAATAAAATAGATAAGAACGTTTTGATCTTCTTAGGTCGTCTTCAGGTTAACAAAGAGAGAGTTTATAACTGACCGTTGCCGGACACGTGACTTAGGTACATAATTTGGGTTATAATTTCACGGGTCGTCCATAGTTGTTTGTATAGAACGCTTTACCTTAATATGTGGATATTTTTTACCATATCTAATCAATCAAATGTAAGTTTTATTAAGCGAGTTATATTAACGAGTGACGAAAAGGTTTCTTATCTTTTCGTACTCGAGAAAACGTCTATACTTCTCTTTCCCGCTGAGCAACACAGTATATTATGCAAGTTCTTCTCTGACACCGAGGGGGGATTCCCACAGCAGTAAATAAATGGCATTGAAATCATGCCCTAAAGGAGACAGCACGGTCAGCGATGTCTGTGGAGTGTTCAGCAGTGTCCATAAAAGGTAGCGTTCTTGTCAAGGTCGTTGTTTGCGATTGTGATCGTACAAGCATATGTTTTTAGTCTTTATTTCTTTATTTTGTGTGCACACAACGTAAGCTGTTTTTAACAGAGGATCTACTCTCTTAGTTTTAACTGTTTCGCAGGATGTTATAAAAACTGATTATTTTAAATGACAAAGCTTTTTTACTAGCGTCAAACATTATTAGCTGAATTGTTTCATCTGCTGTTTGTTTTGTAGTTATGTGTAAAGCTACACAATGGACTATCAATGCCGTGCTCATCGCTGGAAAAGAATTTCGGTTTTGAGCGCCGTAAGTTATCAGTGTTGCTGCTGTTCTACTGGAGGCCTTTTGCTGTGTGTTAACAAAATGTTAGGTCGACACTCTGCACATTCTATGAAACAATTGGCATTATTTATAAATATCGTGTCTATAAACAAATGTTATTTCCAGAAAAAAAAGTAGCCAACAGTTTTTACTAGGATTATCTAAAAAAAATCATTTTCTGCTCATGTAGTACAAATAAGCTTTTGGACCTCCCGGAAGTATCTTTCAGGACCTGAAAAAGCTTAGGGTTAATCGTTAACTAAAACTTTTAAAAATGGCTATAATTTGGCGATAGTGGAAATTTTAGCGTTCATCTGCAAGATGGGTATCTATTATCATCAAGTACAAGAGACCTGGCTTTCTTTATATATTCCCGCCCACGTTTGGTAATGATGGGTGCTCATGTTCGCTTCTCAGGTGCTGTAATGTGGGTAGAAAGATAGGTCATTATCCTAGGTACTGATAACGCTTAAACATTGTAAAGGCGGAGCCTCGAGGAACAGTAACTGAAGGGTGAATTACCTCAAGGTTTCTTAATTGAGAAGGTTTCCTAATAATTTTACGCTGTTTGCATTTCTGTGGTTATTTCCTGCTACTTTATAATTTCCCTGTTTTACCATCTGCACATGGGAAATCCTCTTTAACAATAGTGACTGAAATATCAGTACGATTTTTCATAACCCGTAAAACTACTTTTGTGGCACTGTGGCGTTTTTTTTTTTTTGTTTTTTTTTACATTCAGTAGAACAATTGTTAACTTCCATAATGTGTAACACGGCCAGAAAGTTTTATTGGGCGTGAGCAAAAACTAAAATGCTTATCACGAATAGATTATAGGCCAAAATCGTAGTGATTGGAATTGCCTGATAGATATACATACGTAGATAAACAGCTGATTAGACACTTCTAAATATCTCTAGTCAAAAACCCAAGTTTCGTGTAGCGAGATGGTACTTATTACAAGAACAAACATGTACAAAATATGTTACGGTCATTCTTGATTTTTTTTTAAATAGGGACCAAAGATATACGTAAAAGTTACCTATACACGATTGTACTACTCGTTGATGTAATAATCTGCATTTTTCTCAAGGCAATGAGAAGTTTTACTTTGAATAGACATGTAAGCAGTGACTGTGAAAGTAAATGTGAAGAACTAGTTGGAAATATGGATAAATATGGCATTCTAACATCTCTTTCTCACTGCTGGAATCGCTGCAAGTATTATACAAATGTAATATTTCTCGAATTTTGCACGAAGCTACTACTCAAGCGCCATCTTTGCTACCCATCCCTAATTTGAAAGTGTGAAACAAGAGGGAAGACAGCTAGTCATCATTACCCACCAACAACTCTTGGGCTACTCTTTACTAGCGATAGACCGTCACATTATAGCGCCTCAGTGACTAAAAGGGTAAACATGTTCGATGACAGGATTTGAATCCATGTCCCGTGAGTTGCGGTTCCAGCGTTTTAACCACCAAGCAACCACCCTTGTTAAAAATTACTAAAGATAATATCAATAAATGACCGATGTTTGCTCCCCTCCCACACCCGTCAGAATATTTTAATTTTATAATTCAGAGTATGATAAATAAATGTAATTGTAATTGTTGTCTATGTCAATTTAAGTTGGGTTTTGGTGTCATTTTTTTCCGTTACATGTTTATTTTTGCTACACAAAAGCAAGTGAAGGTGTAGAAACAAAATTAAAAAAAAAAAAAAAACGAAAGACACGGTCAGCATTTACAATGATGTTTTTTATTATCATGTTTTAATAAAATCAACAACATTATAATAAAACTAGTGGCTAGGAATAAAAAATAATCACACGATTGTGTGTTTTCTATGGTGGTACAAGAAAAGAGGCAGCACCTAAATGCCTTTTATTTTGTTATGTTTTAACGTTTACAATTTCTTGACCAAACTACATTAGCTTGGACACTGATAGTTGATTCAGAAAGGCCTTGATTATTCGTGTTTATTTAATCTTTAAGTCTCTAACACTGCTTGAGTTGTTTTTCCAGACAGTAGCTGCTTTGTAGCACTAGAATGTTGTAGTACACCTGAAACTTGAGCACTCATGTAAGTTAGTAATACACACATGAAGTTATGTTTATTTGTAATGTGTGTGGAGACAGTGAGGTTTCTCGAAGAACCACACCAGAAATTTGTATATTGAAAATATGCATGGGAACTTAGGTTCGTTCCCACGGTAACGATGAGAAGTAGAGTAGGGTCTGATGGAATATACACTTCAGTGCAATGTTTATGGTTAATTTGATAAGCAAATTAAAACAATTAAAAATGTTTTCAATTTTTAATGCCAGATAATAATAAAGTTTTGTATATATGTCCGATATATATATTTATTTATATCTCATTTATAATTACACAAACGAGAATGAGGATTACAAAGATATTTTAAATTTCAAATGTGAAAGCAAAATGCTACCACAAAAACAAACTCAGTGTGATTTAATGCCTCCTAGTCCACGATTGCAAATCATAGGTAAACATAACTTGTCCATTCCAGTTACTGAGGTTAGGTGTGCCCAAGTGGTTAACGTTCGGGACTGCAAAGAGAAAGTTCTGCACTTTCTGCTGTGTGTGTGCGTTATAAATAACAATCTGTCTCGTTATTCGGTTCAAAGCTGCTATCTCTCTTGTCAGTAGCTTAAAATTATAGATGGTCGAATCTAAACCTGTGTAGAGTTTCTGTTCATTAGGTGCCATATAGGTTAAAAATTTCACACATTATCCAATTTTTGAAAGCTTCAGCGTAAGAGCTGACGAAACAAAGACTGTTTAAACGTCAAGTAAAATCAAACCCACGAGATATTGTTTTGTAACGTTGTCAAGAACTGTTTCGTCGATAGTCATGAGCCACGTTAAGCTTTACTGGACAACGTTTTCTCTGAACAAACTGACTTTTTATTTTGTTACACTGTGACTTCTCAAAATGACTGCAATATAATTATATAATAATATTAGACATGACTATATAGTGTAGCCTACTGTGCACCTAGCACATTCCTTGCTGTTTGGAGATCACCACATTTATCTGAACGAATGTTATTGTGTAAAATGAGTAATAAACAGTTTTTGTTTCTAAAGAAGGCCTACTTTACACCCCAGCTTAATCATTAATTCATGATTATTGGCAATTTATTGTTACGTATTGAGTATTGAGGTCACATGCAGTTTAAACAAGTGAAATAAAGAACCAAATGTCGTCTGTCAAGTGTTGAAACTATATCTGTTCGATGTTTGATATTATCATCCAGTGTTTATTAATAATAGTCATCATGAATTACATTTACACTGTAGGCACGCCACATGTCACAAAGGAATAACAGTATTTATAATTGTGCTGGTATTTCTCTAGAATTATTGTACAAAAATTAAAGGCTAATTAATTCATATTCAGAACGAAAAGAAATACGAAAAAATTGAGAATATAAGATTTGGCTTAAGATTTAAAAACACTGGTTAACTTTATCACTGATAAATATATTTATATTGATTTGCTTAGAATTTCATGTCGCTGTTATATATTATGGTGTGTTTGAAAACTTACACAAAGCTACACGAGCGCTATCTGCGCTAGCCGTCCCTAATTTAGTAGTGTAAGACTAGAGGGAAGGCAGCTAGTCATCACCACCCACCGCCAACTCTTGGGCTACTCTTTTACCAATGAATAGTGGGATTGACCGTCACATTATAACGCCCCCATGGCTGAAAGGGCGAGCATGTTTGGTGCGACGCTGCTATATATATTGATGTGTTTGGAATTTTACACAAAGCTACACTGGGGCTATCTGTTCTAGTCATCCCTAATTTAGCAATCAAAAGCTCTAACCACTTTGCGTTTCTTGGTCCGGACCCAGCATTGCCAGCTGGTTAAGGCACTCGACTCGTAATCTGAGGGTCGCGGGTTCGAATTCCAGTGACACTAAACATGCTCGCCCTGTCAGCCATGGGGGGTGTTATAATGTCACGATCAATTCCACTTCGTTGGTAAAAGAGTAGCCCAAGTGTTGGCGGTGGGTGGTGATGACTAGTTGCCTTCCCTCTAGTCATATATTGCTAAATTAGGGACGGCTAGCGCAGTTAGCTCTCGAATAATTGTGCGCGAAATTCAAAACAAACCAAACTGCTAGGTCCGTTCTATCGCTCTGTAAATATATATAAGCAGTTCATCGTCTCAACTGTATTTTTAAACATATAATAATAGGTGAATTCCTAGTATTTGGAAAATTACCCTTTTATTAACGGATTTAAAAATAAACTTGGTAACAAAGTTGTTTTTTAATATTTACTTCCATTCCTAATAACTTATTAAGACATGGTGTTTTCCATATCATATTGGGCCTGGCATGGCCAAGCGCGTAAGGCGTGCGACTCGTAATCTGAGGGTCGCGGGTTCGCGCCCGCGTCGCGCTAAACATGCTCGCCCTCCCAGCCGTGGGGGCGTATAATGTGACGGTCAATCCCACTATTCGTTGGTAAAAGAGTAGCCCAAGAGTTGGCGGTGGGTGGTGATGACTAGCTGCCTTCTCTCTAGTCTTACACTGCAAAATTAGGGACGGCTAGCACAGATAGCCCTCGAGTAGCTTTGTGCGAAATTCCAAAACAAACAAATCCATATAATATTTCTTTGATAAAAAAGTAATCCAACAGTCAGTCAGCAGTAGTTTTATGAGTATTTTCTTTTTTAAAAAAATATAAGGATGAAATCAATGGATATTATTTATCTAAATTTTCAGAACATTAAATTATAGTATTAAATATAACTTATTAACTTAAGGTGCTCACGTCTGTAGGTGGAAATACTCAGAACTTAGAAAATAAATTAAGACATTACAGAAACGGTTATTTATTTTTTTTGTGTATGAAGATTATCTCTTTAATTAAAGCCCACCGTTGTAGTTCTAGTCTTGTGAATATATACATTATCAAAGACCTGCAAAATATCTTCAGTAAAATTAGTACCTTTATTGCAACAGCAATCCTTTAAATACAGGTTTTCTAACTGTACACCCCGAAATACACAAGTCCTCTTGTTTTAGGCCTAACATTTAGATAAGCTTTCATTAAGTACAACCGAAATGTGATAAAGAGATAATTTAACGTTGTACCCTGTGTACTTTTTTTTTTTTTTTTTTGCTTTAGCTAGGACTACACATTACCGTACTTATTATTATCAGTAAAAACTATTCTGCGGCCTAACGTTAGACCGTTTTAAAGTCTTTGATAACCTTTTAATATAGTTTTGTACAAATTGTCTACTAAAGTATTTTTGCATCTGCGTTTCGTTTACATCCGTCAAAAATAATCTAAGAGAATGCGCAGTTAGATAATAACGTTCGCACGCATTTTCAAATTTAATATTGTTATAACAGATCATATAAAGTAATATTAGTAGCGTTAAAGACGAAATGAAGTTAATTCTTACATGAATTTTCCAAAATATTCACTTCCATTAGAAAAATACTTTGCCAGATTATCTAAATATACATATTAAGTACAAATGTTAAAACCAAAACTGTTGCTTTAGGTAACTTTTCGTCAATGGTATGGACTTTTAGTTAACTTGTTTTGTTCAATGATTAGGATATTTTGCAATTGTTTGATTAGTTTATATGTATTTATTCTTGGAAGTTTCACGTATTTGTATTAACATTTAATTACTTCTTTCATATTTAGTGCAATGGTCTTTCTAGTTCCCTTACAATTGATGTGAGATTTACTTAGAACCTTATGTACTGAAATCTATTTTCTCTGTAATATGATATAGATAACATGAATTCAAAGTAACACCTAAACTTATATGAAGTAAAATACTCCTTTATTTCGTAGGTAGTAGACCTTCTTAGCAGGTGTACCTGTCCTTCTCAGTTTCCCATGATCAGGGTGTCTGAAGGCAAGTACAGGATAGGTGACACCAAGGTGCTGATTTTTGTCCGGGTGAGTACAATATTCCCATTGCCTGTATCGTCAAATTACACTATGTAACAAAATTTTAACTTTTTCTTGTTCCTGAGCAGAAAGTGTTATTTCTCAATTGCTTATGCCTAAAGTAAATGGAAAAAACCTATTTTTCTCTTCAAACTTTGCTTTTGTGACCTGAGTAACGAAATATTCAAATTTACCCATTTTCCAGAACATTCCAGGTAGATACAGTGCTGAGTAGCTGATAGAGAATTTTCTCGAAATTACAAGAATTTTCAAGTGCAAGTCGCAAGTCAGAGGAAGCGTCACCGACATTTTTCAAGCTTCTTCACTCATCAAGATGGGCTCTGCTTCTGCCACAATGTATCCGGTCTGTGCCAGGCAATTGCAACTGCCTGTAACTCGAACGAGTGGCGCCTCTTCATTGATAACTCATACAGAAGCCTCAAAGCGGTACTGTTCCATAACGGGAATAAGTATCCGTCTCTTCTCCTGGCTCATTTGATGCACCTTAAAGAGGAATACAACAACGTTAAGACCTTGCTAGAAGCCTTGACGTATGATGAGTATGGCTGGGAAGTTATCAGAGACTTCAAAATGGTGGCATTCCTGATGAGTTTCTAAGAAAGCTTTACCAAGTTTACCTGTTATCTTTGTCTTTGGGACAGCAGGGACACTGCAGAGCACTACAACAGGTAACACTGGCCACAATGAACCAAGTTCTCTGTTGGGAGGCACAATGTCAAGTGTGAACCATTAATGGACCTCCAGAAGGTGTTGTTCCCACCATTGCACATAAAATTGGGTATTATGAAACAATTTGTCATAGCTCTTCATAAGGAGTCTGCAACCTTCAAGTACCTTTGAGACTTCTTCCCTAAGCTGTCTGAGGCAAATGTCAAAGCTGGTGTCTTCGTTGGACCACAAATAAGGAAGATCCTGGAGTGCACAGAATTTCCTACGAAGCTCAGTAGGAAAAAAAAAAAGCTTGGAGCAGCTTTGCCGTAGTGGATCGGGGCTTCTTGGGCAGTCACAAGGTCGAAAATTATGTGGAACTGGTTGAAGCTCTGGTGAAGAACTACGGCAAAATAGGCTACAAGATAGCTTTGAAATTCCATATCCCACTCTTATCTTAATAAATTCAAGGAGAAAATGGAAGCATAGTTAGAGGAGCAAGGTGATCGCTTTCACCAAGATATACTGGACTTTGAACGCCGCTACCAAAGAGTGTATAGGCTAATTTCTAAATTTCATTTTCCAGATCACAAAAGCAAAGTTTGAAGAGAATAATGGCCATTTTCTGTACTTTTACAACATAAGCAATTAAGAAATAACACACGCTATCCAGGAACAAAATTTGTGTTACATGGTATAATTTCTGTATTTTTTAAATACTTAATTTCTTACTCTTACTTCGTCTTCACTTTCCTGAAAAACGAGTTGACTGTTACGTTAGTTTTTTTTAACTTTTATTATCTTACTTTCTATTAAGATGACATATACATTGGCCGTGATTTTAGAATATCTTGTTCATTTATGAAAGCATCTCAGTAAAAGTGAGCAATCTGACAAAGTAAGGTTAAACTTTCTTCTGACTTAACTGTTTTTTTTTTTAAATCCAGTAATCAGAAAACATTTTCGTCAATTGTAAAATTACTTTGAAGCAAGATATTAAGTTTTCATACTTCACAGTGTAACTTTAATCGTATAATAGTAACGAATGTTTTTTACGGACTTATAAGCCAATTAACTTAATCTTGTTAAAAGTAATGTAAACTGATGCATTGTAGAGACAAAATAAAAATTCAACTTATATTAAAATTTCACTATTTGTTTATTACTGGATTTCAAAAGTAATTGCATCAGAAGAACTCTTAGTGCTTTCTTATGTTGGATTTCTGTCAACTCGAACCCTGGAGGCTAACGTATTAAACCATTAAACCTTCCGCTAAACTACTAAGGGGCCACTATAATAAGCAAGCAACTACGGTGTGAATAATAACTATATAAACAAGAAGCCCTTTAAGCGGTTCGGCGGCAAGTATGAAAGCTTATAACGTTGAAAACCGTGTTTTGATGATATACACGGTGGACAGAGCACAAATAGTCTATTGTGTAAAAATATGTAGAAAAATAAAAACCGAACTGAATTATATATATGGTGCAAAAATTGCATAAGAAAAATTTAAGTTTAACATCTGTATATCACGTAATATTTTATATATATATGTAAATACACAACATGAAGTCTAAAGCTTAAGCAAAGTGGTTAGAATGTCCCCATTAGTTATTTTTTAAAAATCGCAAGAAATTTTAATTTCTTATTCTGTGTAAAGAGTACAACTTGCTCAAGCAGCCATATACTTTATTCGTAAGCCATAACAAGCAGTAGTATAGTTTATATAAAAACCAAAACAAATAGTAGTATAGTTTATATAAAAACCAAAACAAGTAGTAGTATAGTTTATATAAAAACCAAAACAAGTAGTAGTATAATTTATATAAAAACCAAAACAAGTAGTAGTATAGTTTATATAAAAACCAAGACAAGTAGTAGTATAGTTTATACGAAAACCAAGACAAGTAGTAGTATAGTTTATATAAAAACCAAAACAAGTAGTAGTATAGTTTATATAAAAACCAAAACAAGTAGTAGTATAGTTTATATAAAAACCAAGACAAGTAGTAGTATAGTTTATATAAAAACCAAGACAAGTAGTAGTATAATTTATATAAAAACCAAAACAAGTAGTAGTATAGTTTATATAAAAACCAAGACAAGTAGTAGTATAGTTTATATAAAAACCAAGACAAGTAGTAGTATAGTTTATATAAAAACCAAGACAAGTAGTAGTATAATTTATATAAAAACCAAAACAAGTAGTAGTATAGTTTATATAAAAACCAAGATTAGTAGTATAATTTATATAAAAACCAAAACAAGTAGTAGTATAGTTTATACGAAAACCAAGACAAGCAGTAGTATAATTTATATGAAAAACAAGACAAGTAGTGGTGTAGTGTATATGAAAACCAAGACAAGCAGTAGTATAATTTATATGAAAGCCAAGACAAGTAGTAGTATAGTTTATATGAAAATCAAAACAAGTAGTAGTATAGTTTATATAAAAACCAAGACAAGTAGTAGTATAGTTTATATAAAAAACAAGACAAGTAGTAGTATAATTTATATAAAAACCAAGATTAGTAGTATAATTTATATAAAAACCAAAACAAGTAGTAGTATAGTTTATACGAAAACCAAGACAAGCAGTAGTATAATTTATATGAAAGCCAAGACAAGTAGTAGTATAGTTTATATGAAAATCAAAACAAGTAGTAGTATAGTTTATATAAAAACCAAGACAAGTAGTAGTATAGTTTATATAAAAACCAAGACAAGTAGTAGTATAGTTTATATAAAAACCAAGACAAGTAGTAGTATAATTTATATAAAAACCAAAACAAGTAGTAGTATAGTATATATAAAAACCAAGACAAGTAGTAGTATAGTTTATACGAAAACCAAGACAAGTAGTAGTATAGTTTATACGAAAACCAAGACAAGTAGTAGTATAGTTTATATAAAAACCAAAACAAGTAGTAGTATAGTTTATATAAAAACCAAGACAAGTAGTAGTATAGTTTATACGAAAACCAAGACAAGCAGTAGTATAATTTATATGAAAAACAAGACAAGTAGTGGTATAGTATATATGAAAATCAAGACAAGTAGTGGTATAGTATATATGAAAATCAAGACAAGCAGTAGTATAGTTTATATGAAAACCAAGACAAGCAGTAGTATAGTTTAATGAAAACCAAAACAAGTAGTAGTATAATTTATATGAAAAACAAAACAAGTAGTAGTATAGTATATATGAAAACCAAGACAAGCAGTAGTATAGTTTATATGAAAACCAAGACAAGTAGTAGTATAGTTTATATGAAAACCAAGACAAGCAGTAGTATAGTTTATATGAAAACCAAGTCAAGCAGTAGTATAGTTTATATGAAAACCAAGACAAGCAGTAATATAGTTTATTTAAAATCCATGACAAGTTGCAGTACACCTTATTTGATAACCCTAACAAGCAGTAGTATACTTTGTTTGACAACCATGGCAAAGATTAATATAATTCTTTAAGAAAAACCAAAAAACATGATATTCATTATCAGTAAGATTATATTTAACATTCCACGTTGTTCCGAAAATGTCTTTTTGTTTATTGTTGTTGGTGGTGGTGGTATTTGCGTTCACGTCGCATGAACAAATTGCGTCTAAAGAATGCTCAAATAAAGATATTTTTATTGTACTGGATGACAGTATTCAAGAAAACTGATATGAATCTTTATTTATTATTACTGAATAGGCCACTAAATAGCAGTAATAGCGTATTGTTTACATACAGTTATCTTTCGATGGCATAAAATTACAATAGAAATACACAAATATAATATTTGCAATTAACTTTTCGGTATGGGAAATATTTTCAAGATGCATTGCAATAATTCGAAAGACATCTTTCGAAACTAAACTATCAGTTGTTTGAATTCTATTTACACAACTTACTTACAGATGGACCATTTTTATTAACGTTTTTACAGTGTTCGTTTTCATCCCAAAGCTACACAATGGGCTATCTGATCTCTGTCAACTGCAAACGTCGGTTTTTAGTGTTGTAAGTTTGTAAACTTACCACTAACTCACCAGGGAACTTCACAAAGTGAAATAAAATACGTAGTTAAAATATCCATAAGATTTTCTTCGGATAATGTTATTTACACAGATGCTTTACGTGATACTGCAAGACGAAATTATTACACCATATTGTTTAAAATATTGTGTAGATTTTCGATCTATACTTACACTTTCTTTAATAATTAGCACGTGAAAATCACGTGATGTAACCCTTATTAAAATATGACAGCTTTTTATATTGTATATTTAGTACTTATAATCTTCATGAATATTTCGTATCGGTGGTAGATCCTTCGAAATCACGTGATGGTTCGTGTTGGTGGTGGATGGGATACTTTAGAACATTATCTTGACAAGCACGACCCCTGTCGATGTAAATCAGGTAAGCTAAATATAGTAATATAGCGAGCTGATAAACTAATAAAGTGATAAGAAAATTATAAAAATTCTTAATTAATGCTAATTTTTATGAAAATATATAATAATATTTACAAATTTAAAAAAATCGTAAAAGACAACACATATCCTTTCTAAAAACAAAAATCTAAAAACATGATAATCACATATAAAGAACTAAAATTTAATTAAGCCTATGTAGTTTTCGTGAAACATTTGAAATATTACCAACTGGTAAAATAATAAACAAAGATAATTATAATACCGTAGTTTTCAGTCGGCTTTGTGATTGTTTAACTTTTGTTTCATGTAAATTTGGTTTTATGATTTGTGGAACTGTCCCTGCTTTAACAGTAATGTGAAGACCGGGGCTAGACTAAAGAGTTAATATCAAACTCCCCTTCCATTTACATACAGTGTAATGGTTCTAGCGATTTTTTAAATGTGAAAAATAAAAGGAAAAACACACATGAGTGTGTATGGTTTAGCGTGATGCTACACAGTAGGTTATCTGCGCTCTTTTTACCACTTACTCGGGGGAGTGGAACAATTGTGCACATCCTCTTGTGGTTTATTATTTTACATGAAACCAGATGTGAAGCTGTAAATGTCCTTTAAATATCAGCATTTAGTCCTGTGGTTACCAAATTTTATATCAGCACATGTGGAGACATATATACAAAGATATGATCATATAAATTATGTAGATAAATAAAGAAAAATACAGCATAAATTGTATAGCTTAAAAATAGTCTCCCGTTGGTACAGCAGTAAGTCTACGGAATTACAACGCTAAAATCAGGGTTTGCTTCTCCTCGGTGGACTCAGAAGATAGTCCGATGTAGCTTTGCTATGAGAAACCACACACACACACCTAAAAATGTTTCCTTTCACTTATTTCTGCTCTAGGTGACTTGAACTGAAAGTAAACATATCTTTTAGCCTTTTCGCTGATTTATCATTAAAATATCCAGTTCAACCATTCAGTTCTTGTTAATGAAAAATAAACTCAGTTTATTTATATATAGAATCTTCATTCGAAAGTAATATCTTATTAAGTACGAAAAATAAGATGTAGAAATAGTTAGTACAGTCTATATCATTATTGTTACAATTCATCAACCGATCCTAACAGTCAGTACAACCTGTATTATTATCATCATAACTCTACATAATTCACCAACTGATATTAACAATCAGTACAGCCTGTATTACCATTTTCATAACTCTATGTAATTTACTAACTGATCCTAACAAGCAGTATAGGCTATATAATTATTGACTGTCGTGACTGTACAAAATTCACTCAAGGAAGTGCAGCGTTTTAGAAATACTAAGAACTAATTTTAATACCAGTTTGGTATCATACCAGGGTTATTTAGGTGTTTTTTTTTTCTATTATATATGTGAGATTAAGCACAAAGTTACATAATGATCTATTTGCTATTAGGAATATTGAAGCCCGGCATTACGAGTCGAGTTAAGGCACTCGACTCGTAATCTTGGGGTCGTAGGTTCCAATCCCCCTCACACCAAGCACGCTCTCTTTTTCAGCCGTGGGGGCTGAAAATCGTGACGGACAATCCCACGATTCGTTGGTAAAAGAGTAGCCCAAGAGTTGGCGGTGGGTGGTAATGACTAGCTACCTTCCCTTTAGTCTTACACTGCTAAATTAAGGACGGCTAGCGCAGATAGCTCTCTTGTAGCTTTGCGACGAATTCAAACCAAACAAACGAATACTGAACCCCAACCTTTAGCCCTCAAGATTATCTTTAAATTAGGGACTGGGGAGAGTAGAGTGTGGTCTTTTCTTTCGAAATGATTTCGTCTGCAAATGTCAATTTCCCAAACATATGCATATATTATATAGTTTCATGAACCTGTTTTCATGTTGTCTTGTTATTTTTATTAATGTTTAACACATAACAAGATGCAATATTTTAAGTTCGCAGCGGCTTAATGTCATATAATGATTTGTTATTTGTTTCTGAGATTCGTATAGGCCTTTTAATATGCTATATTCATATTTTATTACAATGCTTCAGTGATAAATTAACTCTTGCTTCTATATGTTGTGACATCTACTCACGCATGGGTTTTCTTTGAAGATATATTTAATGTTTTTGTAGGGCACCGATTTTCGACATCAGCAAAACTGACCATGTTACCCGGAAAAGGTTCACCCAACATGCAGGTCACTTATAGCCGGTTAGTACGAGAGAAATGGAGTTCATTCTGTAACTTATAAGATAAGCTGTCGTGTTAAAACGAACAATAGTTTTGGAAGCACTGTGCTTTGATTTTTACTTAGTCCTTATTCTTTTACCTTTTGAGTTTATCATGCATTAATCAAAAGGAAAACATGTTATCTTAGGGACTAACTTACAAATAAAATATTTTTAAAGTTTTACGATAATGTTATTAACCTCCTTCAAAATTGTATTTGGAATACTATTATATTAATAGCAACTAAGTAAAAATAATTTATTTTAATCGTAAACAATTCTGAATTTCTTAGAAACTGTAACATCTGTCCTGGTTCGAAATGTTAACACTTTAGGATAGTTGTTATAGGTACTTCAGACTAGAAAAGACAGTTTTCACATGTTTATGTTAGTTCCTAATTTTTTTGAGTTGCTAAAACAAAGAATTCTCTTCATACTTTGATTCTAAATTATTTGGGCCCGGCATGGCCAAGCGTGTTAAGGCGTGCTACTCGTAATCTGAGGGTCGCGGGTTCGCGCCCGAGTCGCGCCAAACATGCTCGCCCTCCCAGCCGTAGGGGCGTTATAATGTGACGGTCAATCTCACTATTCGTTGGTAAAAGAGTAGCCCAAGAGTTGGCGGTGGGTGGTGATGACTAGCTGCCTTCCCTCTAGTCTTACACTGCTAAATTAGGGACGGCTAGCACAGATAGCCCTCGAGTAGCTTTGTGCGAAATTCCAAAACAATCTAAATTATTTTCCGTTGTCTCATGCTTGATTTGTCTGACATCCATTTATTTCTTCCTTAAATCAAAGTAAATAAGATGAAACTATACTTTTGCGGGAAAAAAGACGTAAGTTAAACCTACTGAACAATGTTAACCAAACCATTATTCGAGAGAAAGTTCCATAAAAACCAGTTTCTGTGTACAAATTAAAAACCCAAGAAATCTATCAGGTCTCAGAAACAGGTCTTTGTTATTTATTATAACCTGACTCTACGTCATAAACTTTTATATATTCTTCTACTAAATTTCTGAATTAAATCAAATATTTAACGTTGTGTTAGAAAGTAGTTATCACTGTTACTCAAATTTCATCTGAATTGCGACTAAAAAGTTTGTTCATTTGTTTTTAAAGAGATACATATATTTATCTTTAAGCTATGTCTGCACTGGTACACATAACGATTTGATGTCTTAATGACATTTACCGCTCATGATAATTCCTTACATAGATGTTCTTGATATCTGAAACTTTAGATTTAAATATTCATGTCTAAAGGAATGCAAATTATTTCCTTCCAGACCGAATGAACCAAACCTCCCCACCTTCCACATTTCGAAGCCACAAAGTCTTCCTTCTTCTCCACAGACTCGCCGCCGTGTGTTAAACTCGACCTCCCCACATCCATCCCAAAAAGACGCGGATGACTTAACCAAGGATCCTTTAAAAACCTCTCAAAATAGTGAAGAAATGTTGTCTTCGAATTTCGGAGTAGATGCCACTAAGCTAGCAGGACGTTTAAAGCCACTTCAAATGAATGGCTATGGTCATCATGTAGGTCATTCAGATTGTGCTGAGCATGGTGAGGTCGAAGGTGGAGGACGGGAAAAGAAACCAACCCCACTAAAGATAAAGAAACTTGGAGAAAATGGGGAAGAGTCTTTCATTAGAGTATCTAAATATGATAATGGTCTTGTGAATGGAGTTGAATGCACAGGAACTTTCACAGAGAGACGTATGAGTGCTCCTCAAGTTCCCAGAGATTCCAGGAGCCCCGTACCTGGATCTGGTTGCAAAGTCCCAACTTCCCGATCCGGAGGTAGGTCAAAAATTCCATACTATCCTGATCAACCCGTTGAGACCCTGAGTATAAATCAGAAATCTCAAAGCTCAGAAAATCTGTATCCTGGAAGATACAACGACAAGGTGAGAACACCTCTGATAAGTAACAGCACTCCTGTACAGGTCATTAGAAAAGGAAGAAGATCATCTGATTCTTCAAACTATCCACTTGGTATGCGTAGAAGCCGCTCTCACAGTAGCGATTCCACAGAAGATGGACTGTTGTTTTTTAACAGAGGGACTCTCGGCAGGCATTCTTACAGGGCTCCTAGAACATCTAATATCGGATCTAAAGAAGAGTCTGCTTATAAAACTTGGACATTCCGTCAGCGTTCTCCAAGGACTTCTCTCAGTTCAGATATTTTCAAACCACCATCTGCAAGATCTCAATCACCTGCAAGGTCCCCGGCTCCTAGGATGAGAAGCACTGATTCTAACAGCACTAGGTACACCCCTCCTCAGAAGAAAACTTCAGTCAAAAAACCACTTCTGTCTCCAGATAAAGTCCAGAAACTCCTGAAGGATGTGGACTTTGATAAAGACCATGATTTTTTGGCTGAAATGGAAAAATTTATTGAAAGTTATAAAGCAAAAGTGGAAAAAAAGCTAAAGGAAGGACAGTTGATGAATTTTTCTATTGACGATAACCAGAAGCGAGTAC
Source organism: Tachypleus tridentatus (assembly GCF_004210375.1). NCBI lineage: Eukaryota > Metazoa > Arthropoda > Merostomata > Xiphosura > Limulidae > Tachypleus > Tachypleus tridentatus. The sequence goes on from NC_134825.1 coordinate 125,843,117, forward strand.
AGTCTACTGACAAGTATGGAGTTCTACCTGATGAGAGACCTCCAAGTCGAGGAGCTAATCCTCTACAACCCTCCCCTCCTAAGTCCAGGTCTCATAGCTTAGGTTCTTCAAAGATCCCAATGTCCGTTAGATACAACAAACGTGAATAGTAGTAATGTTGGAAACTACGTCTCGGTGAGGTGCTGAAACATTATCTGACCAAGAGCTTTTTGTCTTAGTAACTTTCTATAAAATAAGATTTAAAAATCTTAAATTTAGAATCATCGCTTATCTTACAGCGGTCAGTGATTGAGATTTTTGTCGCACAGATACTCTAAGATTTTTTTTTCGATACCACAAACTAAGGTCTTCCATCTGAACATAATATGAAATAATGAGTTAATGTTACTAAACGTTTTAAATTGAATAGAAAGCCAAGATTCTTTGAAAAGAATCAGAGTAGACAAAGAACAGCGGGCCTACATTACAATAGTAAACTATTGCTCAGTGATTCCGCCATAAATTTCATTTGGAAATACGATATTTAGCTTTTATAAAATCAATCACAGACAACATCATGCAACACTGGATGACGTGTTAGCCTTTTACCCAATAACGTTAAAAATCTAAATTATAATGATTTCTTACGTTCAAGGGCGATAGTGATGAAAAAATGGTTTGGAGTGTAATATGTTTCATAAATCAGTTTCCGGTTGTCCACTGCAGAGAGTGACTATATTAAGCAGAAGTGGCAAACCTTAAATCTTACTCAGACATTTTTGTGTATTAATAAATGTAGCGTCTTTTAAGTATTTGTTTGTTTGTTTTGTTTTAAGCGCAGAGTTGCACAATAGGTTGTCCGCACTGTGCCCACTTCGAGTATTGAACACTAAATTTAGCGTCATAAACCGTTACGCACTTATAAGCTTGAAACAATTTAAGGCTCGAACCGTAAATAGTCCACTGTGTAGCTTTGCACTTCAATAACAAATATATTAGCTATTTGTACACGATATTCAGTTAGACTTAACAACTGGTTGAAAATTATGTCAGTTATATATTTTTGTTATCATAAACTGTTTTAGTTTGCAAAATTTAGAACAGTGTTTAAACGCTTTACTTGTGAACTGTAATATCTTCTGAAATTTCTCGTAATTTTCTCCATCACCACCCGCATCTCTCTTTGTAGACATATATCATGAAAGGATTTATAATTAAATTCAGATATGTATACAGGGTTCACTTTATTATAACTTTTGTTACAGAACGACATAATTTCAAAATCTGTAACAGTCTGGAACTATGATCACAATGTGTGATAACGTCATGGCTGCATCGATTAGATGTTTAGGTTTGTACATATGGAGATAATGATGAATGTCTGTCCATAGGCTCAGCGTATTCTCGTCAGTTATTGTAATTTTTAAACGGATTAAACTGTTAGATAGCAATGTATATAGTAAAATGCTGTAATATTTTAGGTACATTGAATTAACAATGACTTTATTCCCCAAGGTATACAGCCTTCATATCGCATCTTATATTCATTTTTCTCAAAATAATTAATGTGAAGACACTGTGGGTAAACTGGAATTTATATTATGGTTGTTAATAGCTTATGATATCGTTGAGCAATTTTCCTGTGGATAGTGAAGTATATTTTGTTTCCTTCGATTGTATTATTGTCTACCATATATTCTCCATCAAAAGACACTTTTATAATAATCACATGATCCCGTTTATATAAAATAAAAACATTTGAATATTAGGTTTCATTAAACAGAAGTTTAAAAGACTTAACCAAAGTTTTGTTGTTATTGTAGAAGTTTTTCCTTCAGATATTTTTGTTTTTATAATTCTTACTTCTAAGATGAAGATAGATGAATTAAAAGGCGTTTAACGACATTAGTAACTGACTGTAAATATAGCAGAAATGAAAACTGTGCCTGTTTTTATCATGGCGTTATATAATGGATAAAACAACTGCCTTTATTTCTTCTTCTAAGCAATACTATATACTTCAAGGACTCTCTAAAGTTTAAAAATTTCCAACACTTTTGCTTTGTTGGTTTTATGGTTAAGTGTTTCATGTAGCAATAGAACTTGGCAAATTATTTTTCAGGTATATAATGCGCATTTTAAAACATGAATTAATGTAAGTGTTTAGAAATTTTCCATCAGATTTAAATACACTAGCACTGACATTTCATAACTTTATTTACATCTATTTGAATCCATCAAATTAGAAAAGTTTTGCATAATTATTTTATTTTTTTTCACTAAAATAGATATCGTAGATTGGCTTTTCCACAATTTTATTTTTATAATGAAAAGATCAAATCTTAAAATTGCGCCAAAAACGTTAGAATTGCATTTGAAAATTTTGATTTTTTGGACCTGACGTTTAGGATAAAATTATTTTTCCCTCCAACATTAGCCTTTATCTCTTTTGTTATAAAATGAAATCGTTTTAAATTGTATTTTGTACTTAATAATACAACTGAAGTGTATTTAAATTACACGCGACTAAATTTCGTTTTGCAATCATTCGAAAAATAAAAATAAGTATTTGCACATAATTGAGATTGATGTTTGAAGATGTCAGAAACTAATGATATTCTAACATGTTTTGTTTTTAGTACCATTTCAATATTTGGCCTTTCCTTTAAATACGGTACCGACTTTTCAACTGTTACTGTATTAAAAATGTAATACACTTTTCGAAATGTTTGCTTTAATTTCCATGACTGCTCTGTGTTCATAAGTATGTTTTTGTAAATAGGGTAGTGAATATGTGTGTATATGGTGCTAGAATTTGTTGAAGATTTCAACATAGTTATGACAAGAAAAAGGTTAATTATATATAATCTTATAATTGGTTTCTTGAAAGTCATTGACAGTTAATTATATATTTGTAACATTCCAAGAATCCGTGGGTTAGGGTAGGTTTCTTAATCTATGTTTTTGTTTTTTGTTGTGTTTTTGTGTGTAATGAGTTTCCTCGATCTTTAGTTGATTCTATGTTTTTACTTTAAACGCCTTTAATGTTTAATAAAGAAAAATGCAAGTACCAATAATTTTAATGACATTCTCTTGACTTGTTTTTCTTATTTTACATAGATATTTTATATTTTGAAAACTACAATTATTTTAAACATATAACAGACGATTTATATTTTAAAAATAGTATTAATTTTCAGTAGTATTAACAAGTTTCTAAAATCCTTGTATATTATCGTGTTGTTTTGTTTTTACGAAACGTATGGCAATATCAACTCCAAATCTGATTTGTTGAATTATTGACGTAAATAATGGTTCTTTTGATGTCACACTCTTCGTAATTATATATGAAGGTTGATTTTATAACCAGGAAAAAATACTGTAGTTCATGAGGAAGTCTATAGGTTGAATTTGAAAATGGATGATAAATCATATAAAAAGTACTGCCCGAGACTTAGTTGTAAAATCAAACTAGTTTGGGAATAACAAAAGAAGCATTACATCAAAATTCAGACTAAAATTAATCAGTTTTCTTAGAAGCGTTCTAAAAATAGATTTAATTGATTGTATTGTTGTTTTCGTGTTTACAAGTAGTGGCTAATGTATCTTGTCATAGGAATTAATACTGTTTTTTTTTTAATATATATTAATAATTTTCGACAGATTACTCTATTATACAGGATAGAGTGAAGGGAACAAATAATTATTGATATTTAGTTGAGGAAACTTTTCGTACTGAACTCTGACACCAGAAATAATAAAACAGTATTTTAAAATTATTTTAGTAGAAGGAACAATAATTTAGGAGGATTACTTAGTTGGTTTCACTTTTATTTATTTTTCAACAGGACATATGGATAAGAAAGCTTCCTGGTGGCTCAGCAGTGACACTGAGTTTAGTTTATCATGCTAAAATTCGATGTTAGATTTCCATGGCTGGTACAACATAGATATATAGTCCATGGCGCTGTTTTGCCCTTAACTCTGGCAAAGAATACTTTCCAAATTCTTCTCCTGCTTGCTAGTAAAATTCGCTATAAGATCACGAACAAGGAAAAACAGAATGTATTAAGTGTGTTCAAACTTTCAAGTTTAACACGTAAGTTATTGAGCAGAGGATTTTTTAAAGTATAGTTTGTTAACTTGTTTCAGAATATATATATATATATATATATTTGTTTTCCCATGTAAACTGACAAGTAACTCGGGGATGTATATTTTGTTGTTTGTACTGTCAAGGAAGAAAGGTTAATAAAGATTATTTTAAAATAACTTAAAGTATGTGTGCATATTATCTAAACACGTCGACATGAAAATAAACTTGTGTATTATCTTAAAACACTGATTTATTAATACATAAATAAAACAATAAATAATCCAACACAACCCTATAAGTAGTGTTACTTTTACATCTGTATTACGTTTGTCCAGAAATTAAGGTTCCTGTAATTCTGTATTTAAGACACAATACGACTAGCAACCTCAAACTGAAACACAGTTTTTTAGTTTACTTTTTACTTTTATTGGTAGTCCTGGAAACAAAGCCGGGTTAAAAATTTGTGTGGCTCGAACAAAATACTTGGGGTTATCGCTTGAATTACTCCAACCCCTCCTAAAATAAATGATTGAAAATTTTGGGTCAAATTTAATGAAACATTTATAGCATGACTCTCAACTAGTGTTTCGTTTCTTTCTATTTTTTTCTCTCTCTCTCTCTCATTGAACTGAAACAGATTCAGTTATGGCTCTTTAAAACGGAATCCTCCAAGGTTTTATAGAGGACAAATGCCTAAAGAATTTCGATAAAATGGCTCACGGAGGCCCGCTCTCGAGGTGTTTCTTCCAGGCAATTGTCTCTTTGTTCTCTTACAGACGCAGTGTCCGAACTTCTTGTCTTATAAACTAAACTTGGCTAAATTTCTTATTTTATAAACTAAACTTTTATTGCTGTAATTAGAATTTAAAATCCATTTATGTAAATGAGTTATGAACTCGTTAAATGAATTAACGAGTAGTTTAGCATATTGATTTGGTAATTTAATTCATGTCTTTTTAACGCATTCTAAACTGGCAGTAAATTTATTTATTTTGTGATTTGAACAAAAAGCTACATAATGGGCTGTATGTACTCTACCCACCAAGTGTATCGAAACTCAGTTTTTAGCGTTGTACGTTCGAAAACATGTTGTGTCCCAGTGGTCCTTGTTGTATTTTAAAGTTTTTTCTCATTATTCACATGAATAGCTCTAAGTGTTCTGAATGATTAATTAATGAAAACAGCGACACCGTTGTTTCAAATCTATTGAAAACGAGTGAAACTTCGGAGCAAAAATATCAACGAAGCTTTACTTAATTATCAGCTGCAATAACTCGCCAGTCTAAACAGTTTATGTTATTCTTGTTTATATCTTTCTTGTCTTCCATTTTAGAATGCTGAACTATTATATCTATATATAATAATTTATTATCCGGCATCTGGTGATTATCCGATTGGTAAAAATTCCGCTTACGAAGCTGTATCCCTTAAGATATTTCATAGGAAACAATTTGACATGTTGATATTCTAAAGTATAGTACTTCTGCGACATCTATAGCAACAACGGTTTTAAACAATAATAAATGTTACAAAAAACCCCCTTAAACTGAATAAAAATATTTGTAAGTACGCTATTTTAAGTTTGAATCGCCGTAAGGTAACTATCGCCTGAAGCTTGCCGGTAGGAAAGAACGTAAAAACGACCACAACAGCGCCACTAAGCTAGAATTAGCTTTTTTGTTTGTTAGTTTCAGGAGAAAGCCACGCTCAGCTATCTATTATGTTCACTGCGAAGAATCGAATCCTGGATTTTAATATCCTAAGGTCGCAGATTTACCGTTGTCCCGCAGAGAATCAATGCAGTGAGTATTTGTATTTGTAAGTATTGCTATTTCCGGATACGAAGATTTCGGATAACGACGCCTTTTCTGTATATGTATATTACTCAAAAGATCTCGAAGAAAGATTTCTTTTTCTGGTGTCTCTAGTAGCAAAATAACAAATTATATTTGGTAAATTTATGTCCCTTAACAACAACAACAAAGCAAATGTTTCAGTATTAATAGCATCATTATTATTATTATATTATGTAATATATACCTCTGATTTTGCAGAATTGTTATAGTTATTTATTGAATAATTACTCTTTTGACTTTGCTTCGAAAAAATAGAAAATAAAAATAATGTATTTGTTTGTTTTGAATTTCGCTCAAAGCTACACGAGGGCTATCTGCACTAGCCGTCCCCAGTTTAGCAGTGTAAGACTAGAGGGAAGTCAGCTATCTATCACCACCCACCGCCAACTCTTGGGTTACTCTTTTACCAACGATAGTGGGATTGACCCTCACATTATAACGCTCTCACGGCTGAAAGGGCAAGCATGTTTGGTGTGATGGGGTTTCGAACCTGCGATCCTCGGATAATGAGTAGAGTGCCTTAACCTTAACCACCTGGCCAGGCCGGACCGAGGTCAATGTGAACCGCAAGTTAATCAAGCTGAAATGCACATGACGAACATGACTCAAAACGTTTTGACAAACCTTTACAGCCAAATTTAGCCACAAATGTGAATTCTGGGCGAATACTTACAGACGAAAAATATAAAAAATGTCGCTTATTTTGCGTGTGATGCAGCAGGCTGACTAGAAGGCAACATATTAGGACCGTAAAAATAAAATCCTTAATATTAAGTAGTTATTGTTGCATGTTATTTGATCAGTATATACGTATTTGCAGTTATATTTTGTGGAATTTGGCAGGAAAAACATATCAAAAAGATAAAGGGACAATGTGTCTTGTGGCATATTTAGCGTTACAAATGTTTACAGTTCTTATTTTTTTAGAAAAAGAAAAAAAAATCAAGTGGGATCGTCTAAGACATACTTATCTGAAGCCTTCACACTAAACATGATACATCCTTTATCAAATTCAATGTGCAACTTACTTGAAAATATGACACATCTTTTATCTGTAATTTAACTTACAGCTTACTTGAAAATATACTACCTTTAATGCATCTTTTATCAGATACAGGATATGGTTTTCTTGTAATACAGTGGAACCCCTCTAAAGTACCCACCTTCGGGACTGAGGCAAACTGGCCTGATTAGAGGGGTTCCACTGTACATAATTAGGGATTATGTAAACAAAAAAGGGACTGTGATTGAATGACCGCTTTCGAGGGGTGACCGAATCTGAGGGGTGGCCGCTTAGAGGGGTTCAACTGTATTTATTTCAACTCGTGAAGTGAAAAAAAGTCACCAATACACAGGCAAGTGCATTATCAAAGCAGTGACATGTACACTATGAGAAATTTGTGTTAACAAAATACAACTTGTGATTTGTGTAAATCTGGTGTTGAAAATTCTACAAGTTCAAATTAAAAAAAACCAAAACTGTACCAGTCGTACAGCCCTTGTATTTGATTAAGTGCAGGTAATAAAGTCGTCATTTCACTATAAAACCTTGCACTTAATAGTTTTGAGCTGAAACTGCACGTTATTGATGTTGTTCAATCACGTACGGAATTACATGTTCATATTATTACATATAGTTCACAGAAGTCTATATTTGGAGAACATAATTTGTGTTGTCATGAAATTGCACAATATTTGTGTTAATTTAGGACTCTTTAATTAACAGTATAGTGTTCAAAACGTAAACTTTGATGAAGTTGTTTGTTTATCTTCCAGTTCCTCCTACTTATTTGCGCTAGAAAGACCAAACTTGGCAGACGGCCACAGGTAGTCCTTATCTATTAGGCACAGCTAACCTTCCTTACTAAGAAATTTAAAACTTATCCGGAATGTCACCTAGGAATTATGGGGGATCAAGGAATAGGTTTTCAAAGTCTGTGAACCCGATATTGAATTCTGTGTTTTTGGCCAACTTAGGATTCCGAAGGAACCATGTTTGAGATTGTGTTCACAGCTTCAGACTTGCTAACGATATCAAAAGTGATGCGCATTCTTAAATACCACAAGCGAGCGTCCTGGGGTTTATTTTCTGGTACGTAGAAGTAATTGAGAATAATAGAGGAGCTTGTTCATACATTAGGGCCTCTTTTTGATCATGACAGGACCTTTGAATCATGCAGAGGAGCTTGGATATTTTATCCTTGTGGCTTACTTGAAAGAAAGAAATGATCGTATACTGTTAATAACAGGCACAAGAACGTAAACTTACTGTTAAAGAAAACGAATGTGTATTTTAAAAAGGAAAATATAAATTATTTTTAAAGGCAGAATGAAGTCTGTACTTTTAAATAAACTTAGTATGTATCTTAAAGAAATAAAGTATCGTGAACTTTGAAAAACAAAATAAATATTATTACTCACACACACACAAAACTATCATGCATGTTTAAGGTAGAAATAAATACAATGAAACACAAAAACAATGTTTTACCATGCGCAATCAAACTTTAATTAAAATTTGATTTCACAGAAGATATCGGTTAAACGACGTGACATAAAAGCTATTGTTGGAACGTAGTGTTATCAAAACGCACTGGATTTTCTGCAAATTAGAAATTTCTAATTTGATTTTTACCAATAATATCTCTACGAACACGCCACGAATTAATTTCATGAATGATATTAATTTTGATTGGCTAAGTGCAGGCTTGCCACTCTAGAAATCGGGTTTCGATATCCATGGTAGGCAGTCCACAGACAGCCCATTGTGTAACTTTGAACTTCAAGCAAACAAAGAAATTTACCGACGTTTGACTGACTCTTTGTTGGTCAGGCTTGACTTCGCAAAATTCATTTGTTTCAGTTAGCTATGAAATGAGAGTGAGGTTAAGGTATACTATGAGATGGGGATTGGTAGTACATGTAGTTGCCCCGTACAATAAGTAATCTTCAATTTCCATGTATTGTTCAAGCAAAAAAGAATAAGCGTGCACTATTAAAAAAAAACAATTGTGGGTGCATTACAAAGGAACAGCTAACATTGTTGTTCAAGAAAGAAACGGTTATGTAACAAAAATATATTATACAATAAAGGAAGCATGAATGCATTTCTAGAGAAAAAAAAAACGTGTTGTTGGAGAAAAACCTGAAAAACTCAACATGAACCACTAAAAAACTCAATAATAAATTAGAGGTATCATACTAGATAAATAAAATATTTGGTAAAACTAGGTATCGTTAAAAAGATGGATACAGAATAATTTTTAAATTTTATATATTAATCTGATTAACGGCAATTTTGAGTGAATTCAGAGCAGTTAAAGTAGTAATCGAAAAGGTTCAGTGCTTCAACTTTGTTTGAATAAAGATCTTCTATTCCAATCCTTTATTAACTCAAGGAATGAAACAGGAGATAGCACAACTGAACTGTGTATAACTCAGTATCTTCAGAGATTCTAAAGTGTGTTTTCAATCATTCCTTCATTTGGCTTTTGTACTTACGTGTAGTCACCCACTCTGCCTGGTAAAAATAACTTGTATTAGAAATACGAAAGCCTTACAATCTTTTCGTTTATCTCATGAGAAGTTACAAATTACATTATCTTAGTTCGTGAAGGTGGGTGGAAGAACAGACGAGCTTTCTATGGAATCATGCCAACATAACCTGTCGGGGTCTTATTTTGATAGGTCAAGATAAGAACATAAAATAATTCTTTAATCCTACATGTCTCAGTAAAAGGCAGTAATCATTACTTTGGTGAGCAAGCCTACCTAGACTGAAAAAAAAAGGTAAACATTTCAGTCTTTGAAATCGTCCATTCTATCAAATTATTATTTTAGACGAAAGAGATTTTCGTCTAACACGGTCTGCTCTGCACTTTTTATTTGGATTATTTTGGCATCTTATCTTTTCCTATCGTCTTAGATACTAACTACTTCTTAAACCATGGCTTATTTAAGTTATTGCTCTGACATGTTTTCTCTTTGCTATTAGCTAAACTTTTCATGCCGCTTTTCACCTTGATCTTCCAGTGATTTTCTTGTTTATATACAATTACTTCAGAGGTAAGGCAGTTCGCTAATAACAGGAGAATCCAACAGGCAGGTTCAGATAACCTCGATAAACAAAGATCGTTAATCAGAGGGTGAACAGTGTTGAGCGTTTTGACCTGCATCAAGGAAACGGTATAACGGCCACAATTTACATACAAATCTTTTTTATTTGTCTCTATCAGAGACAGGGAGTATATGGTACATGTAGCAACACATGTTTCTATAATTTATAATTTATCCCTTCAGGGCTAACACAGGATGCTACGAAATTATCTACAGCTTAACGCTTACCTATCCTTATGAACTGAAATAAAACTGTTTTTAGACCCTCATATGAACGAAACACAAAGACGTTACCCTGGTTTCTACCAATAACGCCAAAGTTATTATAAGATAAACACCAAACGTCAGAAGGTTAACTTTTAAGTTTCTATTACTAAACAGAGTGCCGAGATCACGGAAAAATCTTAAAGTTGGCAACTGTTATAAAAAAATGTAATAGTCTTCACTTACTGATTTAAAGTTGGGTTAGAAATAGCTCCCCAATGACATAGTGGTATGTCTGCGAATTCACACTGCTATAAATTAGGTTTCGATACCCGTAGAAGGGAGAGCACAGATAGACCATTGTGTAGTTTTGTGCTTAATTCTAAACAAGCATTAAAAATATAATAGAATTAACTTATACAAGGAAAATTTTGGTATCCACAGAATGACATATTCAGATGAACAAATATCTTCTCATTCTAAGTGTTTTTTTCTCTAGACATTTCACTGTTACAACGATGTATGAACATTTTTATTATGTATTTTTCTTTTGCTTTAGGTGTTATAACCAAGAATTTCAAACAAAAACTGAAACTGTCAGTTTTTTACAGCACATAATCCTTTTTTTTTAATAATATGTTCAAAACAAGTTAAACGTGTATATAAAGTTCGTTACGTTATTGGTAATCGCGGTTGTATCCAGAGCTTTAAATAAGTGTTTCTTTTCCGTCAAGGTTCTCACAGGCGGGTTCAATTAATTTAGAATACTTTTCACGAAACAAATTATTTTCCTTTATTTTGTTATTATAATAAAAGTTGTGAAACTTACTTGAGAAATCATTCGGTTGGCTAAATTTACATGAGGCTTAACTTCATTTTTACTTTCACTATCTTAACTTTCTAGAACTAACTTGGTCGCTATATACATATATTGCTAGCTAGGCCTAGAATTTTCTACAAACTACGAGACGTTGTGATGTAACAATACTTTCATAAAACAACGAGAAAATTTCAGAAAGTTCGAGTAACACGATGTCAGTACACAACAACTGAACAACAAATTGTTCGTAAACAGTTACGTAAACAAACTTGTCATAACTATCACTCCTAAAATATCTTGCTTTAACGTCATACAATATAAACTAAATAACACTCTTCTTTTAAACTTAAAATGAACAGTCGTTTATATCTGACACTAACATTTTGTAACAGGATAGAATATAAAAGTTCCTATTAAAATTTTCATTTTATTGTTGCGTTTGTAACATGTAGCTCTGTCGAATAAATCACCAATATCTTGTGACACGTCCATGGACAATTGGTGATAACGATGTAGTTGGGAACTATATTTTGTAAAGCTTTGGTAAGGATTTAAAAAAAAACACTAAAAAATGTCAAATATTGTTTGCTGTTGAGATGAGTAGTGTTCGGACTAGCTTCTAGTTGTTTTAAAAAATCTGTCACAATATCCTTCGCAGGGTAACGTTAGAAAGATGAACCCTAACTACTTTATCGTACATTGAATAATGAACCACTCTTGTCTCGATTTTCAGTCTTTATGACTTCAAATAGTTGAAGAAGTCGTTGACTAGTAGGGCATGAGGTTTAGACGTTCTATTTTACTTCTATATTTCCTCAGCCAAACTAATGGGCCTTAAACTAGTTTACAAAAATATTCCAAGTTAATCTTAGAAAAAGTTAACGAATTTAGCAACTTTAAATACATTCAGTTTATTTCTAACATAGTAATTTCCTCAGTACTTGTGATTAATGTTGTGTAATCTTATGGTCAGCTTTCCTTAAGTTGACATAATTAATCTTTTTTTTTTTTTACTTTCCGTGAGAAGCATGTATTTTTCCTTACTAGTAATGCGTGTTTTCTTACAGCAAAGACACATTAGGCTATGTGCCGAGTCCACTGAGGTGAATCAAACCCCTGATTTTTACGTTGTAAATCCGTAAATCCGTAAATTTACTTACTAGTCAATAACAATACTTGTGAAATCCATCCTATAATTCATTGTACTTTTAGCAGTCTCGTTTTTCGAGTAATATCAGTTTTGTGATTAGCATATCTTAGTCCTAGAATATCCTGCCTTAAATTATTGTTATTGTTTAACTAGGAAGGTATTATTGCAATAATATTTTCTAATATGTTACCGAACAACAATGAGCGATTGTGATATGTAATGTGCCTTATCATGTGGTTATTGTTTAATGAGAAATGTCTCATTACAAAACCTTTTGACATGTTCGTGGACAACAATTTGTAAAAATGATATAGTTGGAAACATTTTGTAAAGTTTTGGTAAGGATTTATAAAACAGCAATCAAATAATATCAAATTCAAACCTGTCGGAAAATAATATCTTTTAATTTATTTTATATTTTATTTTTTTCTGAACTTTCTCCTCAACTAAAAAAAAAGTGTGTTTAATTCCACGTGTTTCCTTACACGTGTAACCCATGACATCATAGCATTTTCATGGACCGATTTATATATCTATGATACTTGGGAGTCAAAAACCTTTTAAAGTAGAAAACCCAAAATGACTACATGTCTATTTTTAGACTATCTGAAAAATATATGTAGTCTCATTACATAGAAAATACAAACTGAAAATACTTATCTAAATATAAATCAGTCTTACAAGTTTAAATATTTATTTGTGTCATAGATCTCGGTATTTTCATATAGTGAACATTAATGAGTATTTTGTCCTTCCTTGATTCTATGAGAGAACGTGTTCTATGTATGTACAGATACAGATGTTGCAATAAACTCATCTCCCGCTGGTACAGTGGTAAGTCTACGGATTTACACCACTAAAATCAGCGGTTCAATTCTCCTCGGTGGACTCAGCAGATAACCCTACGTGGCTTTGCTATAAGAAAACACACATACACACGCAATATACATACACATTTATATGTCAGCGTCTTAACTGTAATTATCAGAGAAATATAGTAAATATTTTTCAGTAAAACATTTCATACAGTCCCCCAATAACACAGCGCTATGTCTGAGGACTTAGACGGTAGAAACCGGGTTTCGATAGCCACGGCGTGCACAACATGGACAATCCATTGTGTAGCTTTGTGATTAATTCCAAACAAACACTTCATACTCTATCTGTTATATTACATTATTTGTCGTAAATAAATTCCTTTTATAGACTAAGTCAAAGAGTTCATAGATTGTTGAAACTAATGCTGATTAGATAAAAAAGTAAAGTAATCAAGATTTCGATATTCCATATATACAAAAAAGTTAAGGGATAGAAAATAACAAAAGGAACAGAAATATTCGGCGAGTGACGATACTTAACGTCGTAAACGGCTTTAGCTTAACTATTCACTAGTTAACTTTCTATAATCCTTAAGGTTCTTAAATATGTTAATGCAAAAATAGATTACAGCATATTGTAGGTGGATTCAACTTTTTCGATTTTTGCGTTAACCTCAATGAGACGTTCCTCAAACTGACGCCAGAGGAGCAGTTATCCACAAACAATTTACAATCCACAAACAAACTGCGATCACCTTTAAGGTATTAGCAGAGGAGGGAACAATCTACAGTCGTGTTCACCCTCCCATCCGAATTCATTAACACATAATATTTATTCATGAACTCTTATTTCACACAGTGTACTTTCAAACTTTAAAAATCATAACCACTGCTCAGTGCATACTTTTTTCCCCCGCAGCTTGGATAACAATTTTAGAAGTTATATTTTCTTGGCCGAGATCAACTAACATGATGAAACGTATAATCAGTTTCAACCTATTTAGCGAAATATTACTGGATCCATTTCACCCCTTCCTTTTCTCGCAGTCTAGAATCAAACTTTTCACCAGATATTGTTCTTGCTTTACCAAACATAGCTTCACTCCCTCACTGCGTTTTACTTAGTTGATAGATGGTAAATAACTCTCTGTACGGATTCAAATACCGACCCAGATAACCTGTGGTTATCCCGATACAAATAGGGTATTTCTAAACTACCGCCTCGCCGACTAACCATCTTATGTGATTTATGTTGAAAGAAGTATTATAAATGATGTTAAGAATCTCCCCTCTGTTGCTAATGTTAATTAATTGACAACAGTTCTTGAAACTTTGAAATTTCTTTCACCTCTGATATTTCCTTGCATATTCTAGCCTATCTATAAGTACATAAAGACAAGCCAACGGCAAAAGATTTTTATGCGACTTCTCCTTCCATATTTTGGGTCTCATGTATCATCTATTTTATTGCAACATAGGGACTTCCAAAGAGAGTCCTGTAAATATGTACAAGCACTACAATCCATCCAACTCTGTCATACTTTAAATCCTTTCAAACACTGAACCAGATTTTAACTCATTCCTGGACAAAAATTCTTCTCCTATAAACACCCAAGTTTCTTCTGTTTCCTTACTTTGGATGAGTTTCGCCTCATCCTATAAAAATGACCTTACATCCCCTGTACATCATCCTTCCAGTTTAGAAGATATAATAAATTAACTGATGATTTTCTTCGTAAACTCTTCTCCAGAGCAGCATATATCCTGATTGATAACTACATCAATGGGACCATCACAGTACAAGATATCCAACCAATACTGAGGAATGAACGCAACATTTTCTCTTGCTCAGATTTTATTACGTGTTGTTATCTAAAACAGTAAAGCGTAGAGGACATTAAAAGAGCAGGAAATGGTTGACAAAAAAGGGCACTTTTCAAAAATCACAAGGCAACACTTTTCTTGGAGGTGAAAATGTTAGGGAAAACTATGAGAACCGTGGGTTGCCTGTGGTACACATACAGTAACCAGACGTGTATTTTAGTAATTCTGGACATTTTTATGACGGAAAAAAGTGCATTTTGGGGGTATAAAAGCAGAAAGGTATAGACTTGAGACTATCCAGCCACCTCCCTTGCATTTTACTGATTTCAAACGTGACCCAGTAAGGTTCTCTTTCCTTCTTGCAAATTTTTTTTCTTCTTCGTTCTCTATTTTACCCTCATATTTGAAAGAATTGTATTACTCTTCCTAAAACTCAGTAAGTCTTCAACGAGTGTTGGCTCTTTTAATCTTTCCAGTCTTATCTCTGGCTTCAGAAAAACCTTCGAATACATTTTAGATCATCGACTTCAAAGATTTATTGCTGATAATAAATTCTTGTTAAGTATCCAGAATGAGTTTTGTCCGAAGATAATGACAATGAAGCAACTCCTGCATTTATTGAGCATTATTTCCAACCACTTAACACTAATAAGGCTTTCCGTATGTTGTTCTAATTTTGAATGAGCTGTTGATTCCGTATGACATCTTGGTGTAATCTACAGACTATGAAACGTAATGTTGCATCTTACTTACATGTAAACTATTAACTCATTTTATGTGGAAGACATGTGGCTATTTCTACTGAGGGACTCTATCTCGATTCTTTAATGTTTCTACTGGAATTCTTCACAGCTCAACTCTATCACCTCTTCTTTAAAGTTTTTATATTGTTGAAATGCCTAAGACAATGTACCCTGGTAAATTATATTGATATTCTAAAGATACTGTCATTGTGTCCACCTTTACTCTCAGTACAGTTCTTTGGGCTGCGGTAAATACCTTTTTTGGTTTGGATTCATCACTAGAATGCTAAAAAAAAGAGCGATTATCTTCTGTTCTAAGAAGAAAATAAAAGAATATTTTCTCAAGTGTTGAAAACATTTGTTATTTAACGTCAGCATCAACAAGACTGATTTAGCTGACATTGTTAAATATCTAGTTGTCATCCTTGCTAAATATCTTATTTGGAAAGTCCAGATAACGGCTTATGATTACAAAGTCACTCGAAGTTTTAATATCTTACTGTGTCCACAGAAACCTTGTGGGAAGCATCTATTATTTACTGTCAATCATCTGTTTTTACACACTCTATATTTAATATACGAAACGAGCAAGCTAAGAAGAATGTATGAAAAACTCAATGGTGGGATAGGATAGGATAAACTTTCAACACACCCCAAAGTACAGTGAACTTTTTTTTTGTGGTGTGATATAATGCATTTGTAACTTCTCCTCTTTGACATAGAATTATTTTCAAAAATTTAACTTACTCAGATGTGTGTAGTTTTCACATGGGATGTTTATCAAAAGAAATCCAGACAAATACCAAGAACATTTCACCTTAGCTACCTACTGTTTTGTGCTATTCACTTAAGGTGTCACCTTTTCTTCCAACAGGAAATATTACTGAAATATTTTAATATTGTGTGTCAAAGTGACAATAACCTTTGCAAGTCAGATGTTCTCTCGAGGCTACAACCATTTCAATGTGAATGACAAACAATTAGGTGGATAGCGCAAGCGCCCTGGGAGTACGGGTATATATTGTTTCATATATATAATGTTACGTTCTTTCAATTGAGAGAGCATGGTTGCAACATTTTTAACAGATATACAGTCTTCACAGTTGCTACTGAAAGTCCTCTCAAGTAAAGACACTGTCCGCAAATATATTGTTCATTTTGATTGGACTTTTGAATAAAGATTACTTCATTGAATTTTACATTGTGTTCAGTCTATCTTATTTTTTTTCATTTTTTTTCAAATTGATTTTGATTCATGAAATTTAAACTTACCTTATAATAAATTTTATTTTAAAATCTCTGTTGATCTTAGCTTGTCACTCTTGGAAGAAATCAGTTTACTGGACATTCCACAGTAGTAACGGGGCAATAACCTCAGCCTCACAATCCGATAAACTAATCACAATGTATGTCTATTTGTTTGTAATTAAGCATAACGCTATACAGTGGTGCTCTGCCCGCTAGAGGTGTCGAAACCCGGTTTCTAGCATTATAAATCCGCAGATATACTGTTGTACCACTGAGGGGAGGGTTGTCCATTAGAGAGAAAAAGGGAATGAATTGCATATAATCTTTTTCTTTTAATATACACTTGATTGATTACTTGGAATTAAGCACAAAGCTACTCAATAGTCTATCTTGCTCTTCCCACCACGGACATCGAAACCCAGTTTCCAGCAGTGTGAGTCCGTTGACGTTCCGCTGTGCCACTAGAAAGCTTTTAATATATACGTAACTTTATATAAACATAAACTTTTGATTACGGAAGATCGTTAATAATCATCTTGATATCGCTGCAGTGATCACATAATAAAATCTCTCATAAGATTTGCCATGATAACTTTCAATAATGTTTCAGAGTAAAATTCCGTCTTTCTAGCGGAAAATTTTCAAGTTATTTATGACAAATTTTGTTACATAAAGCTTTCACTAGGGGTTACTCAGTCACTTGACTGCGTGACGTCCCCCTTCCCTGGTGGTACAGCGGCAAGTTTACGGACTTACAACGCTAAAATCTAGGATTCGATTCCCTCCTAATGGGCTTTACTCTAAGATAAACAAAAGACATATATAAAATATGCTATATGAGTATAGTCAGCACTAACCTAAGCATTAGTTCTTTATTTATAAAATTAACTGCAAGCAAATACTCTAACATATTATACTGTATACATTATGTTTACTAATATGTTTTTCTAAACAAATAAATAATCCTTTCAGATAATTTTTCAATTATTTCTTATTCTTTTTTTTCTTAACTGAGTTTCTGCAATTTTAAATGTTAAAAAGAAATTATGAAGTCATGGCTGTGGACATTCAAAGTAAACATTGTTATGTATAAACATCAGAAGCGTCTTAGCATTATAAGAATCCTGAAAGAGAAAATAAGGCAAAGCTCTAAAATGCTTGTAAAAGGTTAGAATATCTAAGTTTAAGAACATTTCAATGTAATGCGTGATTATGACTTGATAGCATTGGGGCATTTTCACATGTTTTTCACATCTAACGAAACTTTCATTAGAAAATGCCTCTAAACGTTTTTTCCTTATTTGGCCACCCTCAGTGGCACAGCTGTATGTCTGCGGACTTGCAATGCTAAAAACAGGGTTTCAATATCCGTAGTAAGCAGAGAACAGATAACCCATGGTATAGCTTTGTGTTTAATTACAAAAAATCAATCAAAAACCTGTTATATTATCCAACCGTCACACTATATTTTCCAATCCTCACAATTTTCAGTCGTCACATTCTATTCTTTAACGTTTGCAATGTACATACATCACACTATTTTTCCCAATATCTACAGTTTCCGCTATGTTCCCTAAACTTTAGCATTTCAATCATTATACCATGTTCTTCAACGTTTACAATTCCCGGGCACCACTCTTCACACTGTATTCCAAATGTAAACTTAGCTTATTATATTATTTTCTAGACTAACTTCTGCACTTCTTGTTTTTGTGATCTTGTTCGTGTTTCATTCTGTATAAAATAGACTTAGATATTTTGTACAGAATGTCGTGTATTGTTAATGTTATTTGTTTTGTGCTCATTTGGTACGTTTGGAAACAACGTCACTCATTCTTCTCACGTACACCATCAGTAACTATATAATCCTTGCACGTGAAACAATTTCAGCCATCATCTGAGTCAAACCTAACTAGTTAGAGAACTGCAGGCTATAAAATCAAATTTTGATGCATAAAGACCCTCACTATTACCCTCCGACAGATAACTGATTTCATGCTGTGCCGGAGAATATCTCCTCAGGAAACAGATGCACACCTATACCTCGAGGTGGATTATCAGTTCACCCCTTGACCCCGTTCTGAACTCTACGTAGCAGTCGTGACGAGAGTAAAAACTGTCTCCAAAAGAAGTACTGATTAAATTGCTAGAACAAGCTTGACATTTCTCTTAAAAAAAAAAAAAAACGGCTACAGAAGAGATAACGCAGAAGCGAAGAAGAACAATAGAATTACCTTGCCGCTGGCTATAGAATTCTGGTGAAATTATTAACCTCTTTAGTGTTATCTTCCCTTATGAGTCTGTTGGTTATTCTGGGTCTCGAGAACGAACACCTCCTTTAACATTGCAACATTACATGGTAACTTACAATATTACGTGGTATTTAAATAAACTTAGAGTATGAATCCAGGTCATTAACTCTCGCGATCATAAACGATTGCTAAAGGAGTT
Source organism: Tachypleus tridentatus (assembly GCF_004210375.1). Taxonomy (NCBI): domain Eukaryota; kingdom Metazoa; phylum Arthropoda; class Merostomata; order Xiphosura; family Limulidae; genus Tachypleus; species Tachypleus tridentatus. Next base: position 125,862,422 of record NC_134825.1, read on the forward strand.
TCGGTTTACATGTTGTATGTGTATTTAATATTGCAAAGAAAAAAGAAGGTTGGAGGAAGAGAAAATTTACACTGGGACTCAAAATCCTGAACAACCAGTATTTGAGTAACCGTTCTCCATCTTTACAGTATTGAGATTATTTCACCTAAACAAGTATAGCACCAGTTTTGTAAACTATGAACCTGAACTTTCGTTTGTTTTCACTGCACTTTGTTCCAAAGTCGCCATGGGTTATCTTCCTTTGTACCTTAGAATAGCTCTTATTCGGGAAACCAGTATGCTTTGGATCATGCTGAAAAATAATAACTAATGCCAATTAAATGCCGTCCAATGACAAACCAAGGTTTTGAGATATCGCTTTAGCTTCGCGACACAGTCAATAGAACATCTACACACCAGTCTAGGTATATCAGCCAACTTGTTTCATTGCTTCACTTAAATTTCTCATGGTCGCGTTCCTGCACAAAAACTCCCCTAAATTTTCAAAAAAAAGAGAGAAAGTTGAATTATTGTTTCTTCAGTCTAAGACACATTATTTCATTCGTTCTTTCAATTTTTGTGATATTTTTCAAGCCTGAAATTTTCCTTCGTTCTTTCGAAAATATTCAGGCATCATTAGTGAGATCTGTCCAAAAATGTACATTTCAACACAATTTTATTGTGTTTTTTTATAAATCCTGAACCAATTCCATTAAAACAACCACTTAGGAGAGCATAAAAGAAGTTTGATGCAATTTTAGCCATTATGATTTGAAGCTGAGAGATACATAGATTTAAATATATATATATATATGTTAGCCATTATGCAATCAATTGTTCATTTTACAAATAACTGATAAACTAGGAGTTTATTCAATTCCACAATGGGACAGTTTCCGATGATAAATTCTGAGATTCGATTACCTGCGATGGACACAAAAGATAGCTGATGTGGTTTTGCTTTAAAACAAACAAAGAGTACCCGACCTTTAACGACTCACAAAGCAATTTGAATCTAAATCTGTTGTAAATGTTCACACTTAAACTCAACTGTTTTGTAATACATATATATGGAATCATTGTTTTATCTGTCCGTTTATGACTTCTCTTAATAACTAAGTAAACTGGTGATTATGATATTATATTATAGTTTTAATTAATAAATATCATTGTAACACGATTTTCAGACTTCGCTGAAAATGGAATTAATGTATTCCGAAACATTGTAAATAAAATATGTGTTTTATCAACTGTCTTCATCTTATTAAACAAGCGCTTTATATATATTTAAAAAGCTAAAATGTACAGTCTAATTATACTGTGCAATTTATTATAACATATAATTTACATTATTTCTACATAAGAACATGCATTGATCGTATACATATTTTTGAACGTTTGATAGCAAATGACTGTTTTTATTTAGTTAACAAAATTCTTACAGTAGGTAGGTAAGCTGTGTCTGTTCAGGTAACTAATAAACCATAATTTTGAATGCTTTTGTAAATGAATCTCCTATCTGATAATTTTTAGTTATCATGTTTCTTTCCTCAACGAGTAAAAAAAAAAAGAGTGTAGACCGAACTATAAAATCATGTTTATCTTCTACTGTAACTGAAAAAACAAAAGCTGTAATTTAAAAGGATAATTATTGTTGTGGCTTGAAAAATATCCTTGTTTTCATTAATGTATTGTAAAAAAACCTCTTCATTGTCATTCATGTATTCTAAGAAACCCCTCATCCTCATTCATCTCAAGAAAACTTTCATCATCATTCATCTATTTTAAGAAACCCCGCATTCTCATTCATCCCAAGAACGTTCTTAATCATTCGAGTATCCTGTGGAATATTCTCATCGTCTTGCATATATTCTGAGGAACATCTTTGCTGTTATTCACGTGTCCCAAGAATCCTCATCTCATCATTTTTGCGAATCTCTTAATTATCATTCATGTACCCTAAAAACTACTAGTCTCGTTATCCATGTATTCTGAGAATTGTGTCCATCGTCTCTCAAGTGAATTATTAAAGTTCATTTATGTATTAAACTACAGTGTGATACTAATTAACTGAAATAAATTTCATAGATTAGAGCGACTTAAACCAGGCATAATTATACTTCCTTTGTTTTATGTGTTTTGTGGACGTATTTCATCAAGTTCAATTTGGTAATCAGATGAACAAAGACGTGTACCGAAGTATATTGTTACTAAGTCTACGTGTTCTCTACTTAAATAAGACTCGTATTATGTCGTTTATTTATGTACATAACTAGGGATTTTCTTGTATATTTCTTAATTTTAATAATTGAAAGTGAATATATCCTAGTAACAGTTAATTAATAAGTACCTAAGTTGCATATTAAATTCGAAGTCCCACTTATTTTCAGTTGTTTAGTTTTATAGTGTTGACTTGAAGATTAGTAGCTTAGTTCTAGAATCATGCAAAACACTTTTATTATCTGATGATCTGAATACATTAAACATGCTGATGGCGTTAAGATTTGATGAAGGTTCTTTGGAACATCACATTCTTACTATATTCATTGAAAACGTGAGTGCTACCAGGGAAATTACTTGTGTGACTAAATCAGTGCAGCTTTTGCGCCAATTTCAGAAAACGTTTGAAGAAATAACTCTTCTACCTGTTTTGACCTACTGTGCGATGTTAATTCTTACCTGTCATGACACGGTTTATCTCGGTCGTCCTAGAATCAGAATACTTTAACAAAAGAAGCGATTACATAATTATCACCCGAAAATTGTTGTTGTTTCACACTTGTTTATAACTTTAAACGTTCTGGCTGTGTTAACATGCAAAAAGAGTTAAAGAAAAGTGTTTTATGCCCCACGATACGAAATGATCCTGTTTTATTATGATGATCCATATTAATTTCTAGAGACTATAAATTTAATTCAGATATTCAAACTTACATTCACGAATGAGCAAGCGCATGGTCAAAGGTTACGTTTTCTTGGTATGCTACTGCCTAATCGGCAATGCAACTTTCAAAAGTTCACCAAAACACCACATTTTTTTGAATCACTTATCGTAACTTTGTTATAATATTTGGCGTTTTTCGACAAGAGCTAGATACGGTTTACTTTACTGCGGTAATTTATAACCATATTCGAGTATGTAATGCTTTGTAACTCAGATTTAACTTGTTAGTTGTCAGGATTTGTTTTTGTGTTGTACGTATTTATATATTTTTGTGTGCACGTTAATGACGATAATAAACTTGTAAATATATTCACGACCGTTGAGGATACATTATTCATAGCTACCATCAGCTGGGTCATTAGTTTCAAGTCCTCATTAAAACGTCAAGACCCCCAAGAAAGTAGAGGTGTCAAGTATACAAATAGGGAGATATGGTATTATAAATAAAGAAAGGGAGCAGCCATTGCTAATACTTCAGCAAGGATTATCAAAGAACATCGGGTCACGTAGACATGCTTAATCAGATGGAAGGTAAGCACTGCCTTAAAGTGATGAATTAAACATTTCAAAGAGAGACGTTCAGGCTAGTAATATGTAGACCCTAAAGTAATATACCCGTGTGTTTGTTTCTAAACAGAACGGCTTTAATGGATAACAAAGTGAGAAATAGGAGAGCTATGTAGGACATTTCAGAAAAACTAGAAAAATTTACTATGCAATAAAATACGCATATTTGGCAATCGCCAAACCTACTTATGCAGTTTATTACGGATTATAAACTGAGGTAATTAAATTAAGGTGAGATCAAATCTTGTTCGTTAAGACTTAATTAAACTTTTTTCAGATAAAAAGTACAGAAATAGTCGTTAAACAGAGGCGGCGAAATATATTTAAATTGGGAGGAGGGAAACAGACGAGAGGGAAACCTTATTAATCGTGACCATTTAATTTAAACATTGATAGTTACATACCAGTCATTATTCCCTGTTCAAAGGGGAATTTCTATCGGACTCGAACTGGGGACACTTACTCTTGACGTAACCAAATTCCACCACCTGTGGTTAAATATAATAGAAGTCTAATTGATAACGGAACTAGGCCCGGCATGGCCAGGTGGTTAGGGTACTTGACACGCAATATGAGGGTGGCAGGTTCGTATCTTCGTCCTAATATGTTCACCCTTTCAGCCGTGGGGGCGTTATAATGTGGCGGTTAATCTTACTATTTGTTGCTTTTGCCTAAGAGTTGGCGGTGAGTGGCGATGACTGGGTGCCTTCCCTCTAGTCTTTCATTCCTAAATTAGGGACGGCTAGCGCAGATAGCCCTTGAGTTTGCGCGAAATTCAAAACAAATAACACAACTAAAATGGTTCGGCTTCATTAAATAACGCCCTTCCTTTTATTATCAGCACAGCTTTGGAGTTTGTTTTGTTTTGAATTTCGCGCAAAGCTATACGAGGGCTATCTGCGCTAGCAGTCCCTAATTTAGCAGTGTGAGACTAAACAGCTAGTCATCAACTCCCACCACCAACTCTTGAGCTACTCTTTTACCAACGAATAGTGAGATTGATCGTCACATTATAACGCCCCATGGCTGAAATGGCGAGCATGTTTGGTGCGACGAGGATTCGAACTCGCGACCCTTGGATTACTAGTGGAGTGCCTTAACGACCAGGCCATGCTGGGACTACTTTGGAGGTATGTGCATATTTAACTAAAAACTAATCTGATCTATTCTTGGAAGTTTTATCATTGTGTGTTTGTGTGTTTTTTACAAAAAATAGAGGTTATTTTTATAAATTTATAGATAAACATTCAAAGCTTTAATCTTCAGGTTACAGTTTTTTCTTCATACCGTTCATTATCCAAGAGATTCACATGGTGTGTTTCCTTCTAGTTAAGCGCAAAGCTCCACAATAAGCTATTTGTGTTCTGCTCACCATGGGTATCGAACGCCAGATTTTAGCGTTATAAGTACCTAGGATTACTGCTGTCCCACCGGGAGACAAGTTCACATTGATTCCATGCATTTATATATTTATAATATCTATATAACTTTATTTTTTAGCATATGCATGGTTAGTTTTCGACACATTAATATTGAAAATGAAAGTAGCATGAAAATAACTTATGTCGATAACCTAAAGAATCATCTTAAAATCATTTTAGCTGGTGGTGTTCACACACAACATTTTTTTTTTTAATATTTGCCTTTACATCATTCATATCTTTCTCGGGTGTTTATTTGTTCATTTGCAGATAGCACAAAGTTACACAATGGGCTATCTATACTCCGCCCACCACGCTGTAAGTCCGCAGATCGTTGTGTCAATGGTGGGGTGGGAGGTCACGTATAACTTGAAAGAAAAGTAACTTACTGTAGTACCAGTTTCTGGTTCTCACAGTCGTTTGGGATCCAGTTTCTGGTTCTCACAGTCGTTTGGGATTTTGTTGCATTTGGGCACCAAATTTTTTTTCTTGAATTAGTTCTTCTCTTCGCTTCTATGGAAAAAGAAAGACTTTCATGTGCGACTCTTTATTCCAGTCGGGGTCAAGATGAATCAAAATTATTTTAGCAGTGTCCATGTGTATGATTACTTCTTTGTTTGACTTCACAACGTAGAAACATTACAATGTGTTTTTTTTTCAGTGCAGCTTTTCCTTTCTTTATTTATTCATTTTGGCCCGGCATGGCCGAGCGCGTAAGCCCGAGGGTCTCGGGTTCGCGCCCGCGTCACGCTAAACATGCTCGCCCTCCCAGCCGTGGGGGCGTATAACGTGACGGTCAATCCCACTATTCGTTGGTAAAAGAGTAGCCCAAGAGTTGGCGGTGGGTGGTGATGACTAGCTCCCTTCCCTCTAGTCTTACACTGCTAAATTAGGGACGGCTAGCACAGATAGTCCTCGAGTAGCTTTGTGCGAAATTCCACAAAACAAACAAACTTTATTCATTTTACTATTTTTCCCATAATGCTCTTCTTGACGAATGGACTGAATGTAGATAATGCTGCGTGAATACTTCTTTTTGCTTACCTGGCTGTATTTGTTCTTTTTTTCTTTTTGCAAACATTTAAAAATGGTATAATCTTCTCCAGTGGACTGGTGTATTTATATTATAGACCATTACATTCATATATCATTTTCAAAACATACGCTTCCGATTCTTCATTGTCACTGTTATTATCATATTATTTTATTTGAGTTTCAATCACTAGAATTTTCCTCAACAGATAAGTGATTTTCTTCACTTTCACAAACTTATGTCGTACCGCCATCTTCAGAATTGTCCGTACCCTTTTTAGCCATCATTATTTTAGCCCTAAAACGCATATTCCTCAGTGCATAAAACATTAGATAAGATATTCAGAATGTTTTTTGTTTTGTTTTTTTATATTAAAAGTGCTAGAAAACGTCTCAACAATTTTTGTGTTTGTCGTATCCCAATTGGCCTTAAATGACTTAGAATTGACGAAAGGTCTCGTTGGCATTGGTTGTAGCACATATGGTATGGTTGATGTATTGTTCCATACGGTTCTTTACTTTCACTCAGAAGTTCAAATAATTACTGCTGTAACCTTCTCCCATTGATGCTGTGATCGTTTGACCCACTTCTGGAAAAAAAAAAAAAGGCTCGCTCGTTCGCCACTTCATTTTAGTTATGAGTAGCTTAACCGAAATAAACATAAATATAAATACATAATAACAATAAATAATAAACGATTTGGTTTTATAATAACTTAATAATATAGCATTAAAAATACCTAACTTTAACTCATTACTATGAAATACTGTAGTCTTTGTTTATAATGAAATGTTCTTTCCAATGGTTAAAGCAGTTAAAGTGCCTCTTGAACACTATAGGCTCTACTCCTTCGTTATTTGATGTACGGGTAAGAAAAAAACTTGGATTCTTTTTAAAGGTTATGCTTGCCTTAGTTTCAATTTTCCCACATGTAAATAAATATAAAACATACAAAAAGCGAGAGAACAGCACTGAGAATAAAAAATATAAAAACAATTTATGTTATTTTAAACAGAAAAGAGATTTAAGGGTACATTTCAGTTTGCTAAAACCAGTACAATATCGTTGAAGAAACTGATTGATTGTTAATACAGACGTTGTAAAGTATTTAAGTATTGTTTCGGTAGTAATGACAAACAGATCCCTCACTGGGACAGCGGTAAGTATACGGATTTACAACGCTAAAATCAGCGCTTCGATTCTCCTCGGTGTACGCAGCAGATAGCTCGCCTTCAAAGACTATACAGGCCCGGCATGGCCAAGCGTGTTACGACTCATATTCCGAGGGTCGCGGGTTCGAATCCCGCTTGCACCAAACATGCTCGCCCTTTCAGCCGTGGGGGCGTTATAATGTGACGGTCAATTCCATTATTCGTTGGTAAAAGAGTAACTCGAGAGTTGAAGGTGGGTGGTGATGATTAGCTGCCTACCCTATAGTCTTACACTGCTAAATTAGGGGCGGTTAGCGTAGATGGCCCTCGAGTAGCTTTCCGCAAAATTAAAAACAAACAAATCAAAGACTATACATTTTTGACGGTTAAGAGGTAATCGAATATTTGTTATTACCTAATGTTTGAAGACAAAAAGTTAATTCGTGTTAAAATTATTCTAAAACTTACTCTTTAAATGATTCGGTATCAAATATTCTAACCGTATTTTAAATATTTAATCTAATTTATGATTGTTTTGATTCACCACCTAATTCGTTGTTTTTGGTATTTAAGATCTGTTTAATAATTTTCATTCCTATCATAAAATCATAACAAAAACATCTAGAAGTATGGAGCTTCATTGTTTGTTTTGAATTTCGCTCAAGACCGCATGAGGGCTATATACGCTAAACATCCCTTATTTATCAGTGAGAGACTAAATACCACCCATCGCCAACTCTTGGGCTAAATACCACCCATCGCCAACTCTTGGGCTAAATACCACCCATCGCCAACCCTTGGGCTAAATACCACCCATCGCCAACCCTTGGGCTAAATACCACCCATCGCCAACTCTTGGGCTAAATACCACCCATCGCCAACTCTTGGGCTAAATACCACCCATCGCCAACCCTTGGGCTAAATACCACCCATCGCCAACCCTTGGGCTATTTCTTTACTAACGAATAGTGAGACTGATCGTCATATAGTAACGTCTTCACAGCTGAAAGAGCGAGCATGTTTGGTGCAAGCGGGATTCGAACCCGCAACTCGCGTGTAGCAGGTCGAGCGCCCTAATCACCTGGCTGTGCCAAGCTATATGGACCTTACTTGGCGTTTTATTTCAAATACCTACTATTTTATGGCCCTTATCTTGTCTAGTGGTTATCGTGCTGTACTATGAATCCAGTAGTATAAAATTTGCATCCAGTTGCTGTAAAATGGTGCTCCATATTTTGGGACGACAAGTATACGGATGTTTAAGTGCTTGATATCAAAACGACCTATAATTCACAAATCAGAAACTCAGCTGATAACGTAAAACCGCTTGATCACGTATCGTTACTACATTTTTGACGATTTTTTGTTGATGCCGCCGAAAATTGATAGTTTATGGACAAAAAATCATCATAAACCCAGATTGTAAAGATGGTTTCAGATCTGGTGTTTAAAATTTCAAAGAAATCCTTTGTACTTAAAGGAATTAAAAAATAAAAAGAATACGAATCTTCGTAAGACACAAAGAAGCGTGGAACAAGTCACGATAACCAAAGTTCAACGTCCTATAACAGGTGAAAGTCCATGAACATGAGGATCAGCAGTGAAAGCCGTATATATGCCTAAAGCAACAGTACGCAATATAATCTAGAATTATTTCAGTCTGTAAAGAGGACACAAGTAGCTCCCACAACATATCCACTCAACCATCAAATACCTCCAGTAGCTGAAGAATGAAACCGATTATAAAACTCTTCCATATAAAGAAATAACGGTCAAGACACCCATGACGCAGCTGAAACAGCACCTGCGGATTTCTGCGCGATAGGACTGCTGGAACTGGCTCTAGGACACCGCCGTCCTTGATATACTAGATAAGATCATAAACAGCTGCAGGGAAGAGAGAGATACTTTGAACATGACAGCCTTACGACAGAGTTTTCTACAATGGAAATTACACTAGAAAGCTATTGTGAAGATGCACTGTCGCCAAATAGATCATGACTGGACGTGGTGATACTCCAAATTCGTTTTAATAAAGCGTATTAGACCTCCGTTGCTGTTCCCTGGTCAGTTCAAAGTTTGTGGCAGCTCTCACAGATAGCACTTGTGTATTTTGTGCAAATACGCCAAACAACCTTTTTATATATGATGATGAGAAACCCACTCGAATTAAAAATTTATTCTAAAGAAGACTGTATGGATATTACAACTTCAGTTACAGTTTTAATACCAACAACAGCCATCTTTAGAATACAGCATTTGTTTTCATTCTACGAGTGGCAAAATGATATGTCTGCAAACTCGTACCACTAGCAGATAGGTTTCGATACTCGTGGTATGCAAAACAGAGAGGGCTCGTTTTATATCTCTATATTCAATTACAATCAATCAAAGTTTCTTTTAACATGAAATGCAAAAAGAATTACTGGAAAGGTATTAAAAATACTTTTAAAAATCATTGTTTCGGGTACTAAAATGTAACTCCATTTTCACAATTTTTAATTATTATGAGAATGTGAATTAGCAAGTATTTTATTCACTGAAACGCTTTGGCATTGCTTCGAATCATAGAGTAAAGAGTGTGTAGGAAATTGCTAATCTTAGTTTCATTGAGATAAAGAATTGTATTAATTACAAAAGAAAAAAGTGTATCATTAGCTACAGATTATGAGGTTTGGCTGATATCGTGTGTGTGTGTGTGTGTGTGTGTGACACACTCAATACAGTCATGGTAAAATCTTAATTAAAATTTAGACAAAATAAAATATTTCTCTACATAAATATAACGTAGTCAGTCCAGGAAATGTTTGTTTGTTTTGAATTTCGCACAAAGCTACTTGAGGGCTATCTGTGCTAGCCGTCCCTAATTTAGCAGTGTAAGACTAGAGGGAAGGGAGCTAGTCATCACCACCCACCGCCAACTCTTGGGCTACTCTTTTACCAACGAATAGTGGGATTGACCGTCACATTATACACCCCCACGGCTGGGAGGGCGAGCATGTTTAGCGCGACGGGGGCGCGAACCCGCGACCCTCGGCGTAGGAGTCGCACGCCTTACGCGCTTGGCCATGCCAGGCCTTCCAGGAAATGTATTATAAAGTTATAAAGGAGATACTTAGAGGCATGGAAGTAAGTTAATGGCTCATTTAAAAAACGTTCACTACTATAAGTAGAATGTGCGAAACATTTACTTTAAAGAAGTATAAGTAACTATGTATTTTTAATTTTTATGAGCCTGACTTTTAGAGTCTATTTATCAACCACATAGTGTTATTGTGTTAGTTTTTACATATCTTACTTTTGTCACTTTTGTTCTGAGGTGAGATGGTTATGCACACCTTCCCTGTTTATACTTCTGTCTTCTTGGACGGGCATAACCTATTTAACGTATTGAGAATGACAATCTGACGATTCATGGGGACGTTGTAATGTTACAGTCACTCCCACTATTCGTTGGTAAAAGAGTAGTCCAATAGTTGACAGTGGGTGGTAATGACTAGTTGCCTTCCCTCTAGTCTAAACACTGCTAAATTAGGGATGGTTAGCGCAGATAGTCCTCGTGTAGCTTTGCGCGAATCTCAAAAACAAACATTTCAGTTAACGAAATTTATAATGTTGATGCATCATCTTTTTGAGTACTTAAAGGTGAGACAAAACTGCCCAGAGACTTAGTCATCATATCAACTCAGTGAAATAATAATTAATCTCTTGTGACTCGAACCACAAAACAAATCCGCATAGATTACAGTTTCTGTTTAGATAAAACTGCTTATTTATTCTCTTGTAGAAGAATAGTCAACTGTTCAAAAGTATTCGAGTTTTGGTCTCGTTTGAAAACATTACAACTTCTGAAGGTGATCTCGTGTGTTAACTTCTTAACCAGATCCACTTCAAACAGGTAACTCAGGGTGACCACTTCCTTGAAACTAGGGTAGCTATATCTGCAGAACAAAGATTTTATTTCAAATACAGAACACTGCAGATATTACTGGGTCATTGGTAAATGTAAAATTGAACATTAAAAATAGTTAAAATAAGTGTTACATACTTTATTAATACATAGGAGAATAAAGCATTTCAGTTTTAACAATACACTTTATGACATAAAGATACGCTTAGTTTCAAACATAAAAGTTTACACAGATATGTAACATCTTAACGCGTTCTGTGATTTTTGATACGTGAGGTTTGTATACGAGGTATGAACCCCTCCCTACTTTCCCTTTTCCCGCCCTTCATCACATATATTTTTCCTACGACTGATGATTCAAGTTAAAAGAAGGCAGAATAAACTAATTAGGAAATACTGTACCTGACTTTGTATGTCTCTGTTTATAAGGTACATTTCTAGAAATGAGTCAGGCTGGATCCCTACTAACATTTATCTTATCCTACTATTGGCGTCCAAACTAGTTCAGGGCTTCCTTAATCGTGCACAACCTTGGACTATCAGAACTGGCGCCGCCGTTAGAAGCGCGTGTCTATCTTTATACGTCCATTCATATCGATTTCTTCTTGTTTGGAGAACGATTAAAAATATGAAATATATATTTTTATTGTTCAAACACCCATATCAATATTTCATTTGTTAATACACTACTAAAATAAAGATTACGTAAAAAATGTTAAAGATAATAAAATTATTTTATCAAGAAAACAACTTAAAATTTACATAGATTATTAAATAAGCCTTAAAAAAGTACTTTCAGTTGTGAAAGAAAGAACCGTCCTTTATACAGTTTAGTTTATATAAAAATTACGAAAACGACAAAAATATTTCGGTTTTCATTAATGATATATTTAATTACAGTTCTATAAATGTGATATGTCTTTCAGAAAGTGAAAACATAACTTCCGTGTTAGGGTTTCCCACTATATGCAAGCAAACCTCTTAATTAATTAATGCATTGTAAGAAACCTCCAAATTTTAAAAAGCTATATTTACATGTTTTCCTTCTTTTTCCAAACATGTAATGTAAAACATAATTAAACGTTTTCCGAAATATATTTCATAAAAGTTTTTGACGCCACTTTAAAATGGATGAAGGTGAAAATAGTAGTGTAAATAGTGTGTGTTTGAATTTTTTAATTCACGCAAAACTACATTAGGGCTATCCGTCCCTAATTTAACAGTGTAAGACTAGAGGGAATACAGTCCCGTAGTAATCACCACCCACTCTTGGGCTTCTCTTTTACCAATGAATAATGGGATTGACCTTAACATTATAACACGGCTGAAAGGGCAAGCATGTTTGGTGTGACGGGAATTTGAACCCGCGACCTTTGGATTACGAGTCGAGTGCCTTAACCACTGGGCCATGCCGGGTCGGTAATTGTAAACTGTTTGTATGTTTTGAATATTACGCAAAGATACAGTTACAACAGAAAGTGTTCGTAACCCTGCGTCGTGAGTAGTTTTTTTCCTCATAACTTAAAAAGTATCATGATTAGGATAATGAAAGTATGGTATATTATAAATATTATAAAGACTAGTATTATAAATACGAACAGAAAGTGTTCGTAATCCTGCGTCGTGAGTAGTTTTTTTCCTCATAACTTAAAAAGTATCATGATTAGGATAATGAAAGTATAGTATATTATAAATATTATAAAGACTAGTATTATAAATACGAACAGAAAGTGTTCGTAACCCTGCGTCGTTAGTAGTTTTTTTCCTCATAACTTAAAAAGTATCATGATTAGGATAATGAAAGTATAGTATATTATAAATATTATAAAGACTAGTATTATAAATACGAACAGAAAGTGTTCGTAACCCTGCGTCGTTAGTAGTTTTTTCCTCATAACTTAAAAAGTATCATGATTAGGATAATGAAAGTATAGTATATTATAAATATTATAAAGACTAGTATTATAAATACGAACAGAAAGTGTTCGTAACCCTGCGTCGTGAGTTGTTTTTCCTCATAAGTTAAAAAGTATCATGATCAGGATAACGAAAGTGTAGTATTTATAATACTAGTCTTCATAATATTTATAATACTAGTCTTCATAATATTTATAATATACTATACTTTCATTATCCTAATCATGATACTTTTTAAGTTATGAGGAAAAAAACTACTCACGACGCAGGGGAACGAACACTTTCTGCGTAACTGTACATGAGGGCGCTATTTATGCCAGCCATTCGTAATTTAACAGTGGTTTGAATTTCGCGCAAAGCTACACGAGGGCTATCCGCCCTAGCCGTCCCTAATTTGGCAGTGTAAGACTAGAGGGAAGGCAGCTAGTCATCACCACCCACCGCCAACTCTTGGGGTAATCTTTTACCAACGGATAATGGGATTGTCCTTCACATTATAACGCCACCATGAATTTAGCAGTGTAAGATAGCTAGTCATCTTTAACAACCAGCAACTCTTCAGCTACATTTCCTAACAAATAGTCACATTATAATGCCCCTACGATTAAAAGGACGAGCATGCTCCATGGGAATTCGAACCCGCGACCCTCAAATTCATAAACAAGCACAAGTAAATAAGTAAGAAGTACATTTTTGTATTAAAGTATTTAAGATTAAGGAAATAAACTGATGTTATGTAACAACAAAAACGTATAATTATAATAACATTTTAAGCAAATAAAAATGAGAAAGGAAGAGAAAAGAAAGTATATTTGATAAGTTGAAATTAATTAAATTTATATTTTAATATCCTTAATTTATATGACGATTGTATTTTACATTTGTATATTTCGGGAAAAAAAGTTATTTAATTTAGGCTATTTATGTTTAGTTGAAAAGCGGTATTTGAATGTTCTGATTATAAATTATCTGTAAACTTACATCCTGATGTCACGAAACACCCTCCAGTGGCACTGTGGTATGTTCGCAGGCTTATACTGTTATAAACCGGGTTTTGATACCCGTGATGAGTAGAGCATAAATGGCCCTTTGAGTAGCTTTATGCATAATAACAAAACAAACAAATATCTCGAAACTGATAGAAGTTAATAAATGTCAGTTTTTATGTATGTATACAGTCATCGTTTGTAATTTTTTGTAATAAACAACATACAGTCCATTTGTTTAAAATAATATATTAATAAAAACAAGTCGAACGTATATACAAATGTTCATTACATTGTTGGTTATCACAGCTGTACCCAATACGTTAAATAATTGTCTCCTTTTCGTCAAAACCACACAGGAAGATTCAGTTACCCTATAAAACAATTTGACAAGATGAATTGTTCTTCCTTCTCTGTTATTGTGATATAGTCTGTGGCAATTCACTTTAAAATCACCATTATATGCTCTTTATGGCTAAAGTCACAATCACGCAACTTATATCTAACTTACTTTTTGACGCCTATTTGTACCACGACAGAGGCCCAGAACATTCCACACACTACTGGATATTGTGATGCAATAATGGTCAACAACGAGATAAGCTCAAAAGGTTCTAGTAACAAGGACGCAATAACATAACAATCGCTAATTCACAACTTAACTACATAACGCATGATTCGTAAACAATTAAATAAACAAGCTTGTAATAAACTATAGTTTCAAGAAATAATTAAATTCAACGTTGACGCTATACTTAAGTTGAAACAATCATGTATATATATACACAATGATCACTTTAAAACAAAACGTTATTATAAAGCCTAATGTCTTCGACATATAAATTAATTCAGATTTTAGTTTTGTTACTTTGTTTGTTATGATGATGGTCCCTAAAAGGTAAAGAAATAAAGAAAGATTTGGTTTATTTATTAAGATTCCTTAACTTAACATATACATGGTTTTGAATTATAGCATTTTATTTAAGTCGACATAAATAAATAATTACTACATAATCTCTTTAAACACACAGTTATTAGGTTGTACGTCTTTAATCAAGGAATCATTCTCCGAGGTCGTTAATCTTCCTTTTATTCCTCTTCGCGCGAAATTTAATAGATACTTTCTTAACAGCGTCAGTTTCAATATTAATATTGTTCACTTACTAAGGCGTTTTAAGTCGGAAGTAAAGTAAAAAGTGTAGAACTTTAAGTTTGAAGTTTAGCTAAATATATATCATTGACTGATGTAGGCCAGGGTCACTCGACTCGCAATATGGGGGCTGCGGGTTTGAATTCTCGTCCTACTACACGTGCTTTCCCTTTTAGCTAAGTCCAGCATGGCCAGGTGGTTAAGACACTCGACTCGCAATCCGAGGGTCGCGGGTTCGGATTCCCGTCACACCAAACATGATCGCCCTTTCAGCCGTGGGGGCATTATAATGTTACAGTTAATCCAACTATTCGTTAGTAAAAGAGTAACCCAAGAGTGGGCGGTGGGTGATGATGACTAGCTGCCTTCTCTCTAGTCTTACACTGCTAAAATAGGAACGGCTAATTATGATACAGTGTTAATTTCTTGTTTGACAAAATTGTTATTACTTTTGGTTAGCGTAAAATGTTTCGTACACGATATACAGAGCTTAATAACTTGTATACATATGTAAAATAACAAATAATATAAAATAACTCTTTTTCACGAGCATATGAATAATGAAAACCTGGGTGTAACAATTGTACTAGATAATTATATAAAATTCCATTTTCTTTTGAACCATCTATCTATAGAAGAGTTTGGCAAACTGACTTCTGACTGTCATATTTATTCCTTTTTTACGTACTCCTTAATTATATTAAATAAGTATAGTGTCTTGCAGAAATGATCACTCCTACCAAGAATGTAACATTTTAAAAAATACAAATACTGTAAACAATTTTTTAATGAACTTCAAAATTCTAATGATCAATCGTAACACCGTATGTGTGAAAGAGGTTGAACGTCAGCAAAATCTGCAAAGAAAATATATAAATTGAAATTTACTGATTGCATAAGTAATTCAGCCCACTGATTTAGTACTTGGTGGAAGCACCTTTAGCAGCAATTACTGCTGCGAGTCTCTTTGGATGGGTGTCTAGCAGCTATGCACAAAGAAATGATGTAATTCTGTCCATTCTTGACGCGACGGGGATGCGAACCCGCGACCCTCAGATTACGAGTAGCACGCCTTAACACGCTTGGCCATGCCGGGCCTCGAAGAGTGAAGTCTATCAACAATTCCCAACAGACTTGTCAGAATTAGAGCGTCGCGGGTTCGCATCCCCGTCGCGTCAAACATGCTCGCCCTTTCAGTCGTGAGGGCGTATAACGTGACGGTCAATCCCACTATTCGTTGGTAAAAGAGTAGCCCAAGAGTTGGCGGTGGGTGGTGATGACTAGCTGCCTTCCCTCTAGTCTTACACTGCTAAATTAGGGACGGCTAGCACAGATAGCCCTCGATTAGCTTTGTGCGAAATTCCAAAACAAACAAACAGATCTATCTTTTGTCTCTCACAAGTCATTGCCAAGAGGCTTTTCATTTAATACCAAAACTCATGGAATGGATTAAATGATGAGGATAACAAATTTTCTGAAAATCTGTTTATGTAGTATAATATTTCACTAACATTTACATCTAAAAAGATGTTGTGTGGTTAAATATGTTTGTCTTTTCATGAAGTCCGTACTTGGGTCAATTACTTCAATTTATAATTTGCTGTACAATACACATATGAGGAATGTGTCGTAAATATTTTCCGGTCTTACAATACTTAACTATCATTATAAATCTATATATATAATTAACATCAACTGAAATATTAATAACTACAACATTTGAAGTTAGAGTTTTTCTACGAAAGTTTTTGTTACATCAATTTTTGTAATTACATTTATTCACTTTAAGTCACGAAACTCAAGGAACATGTAACGGTTTGTTTCATGCTATAAACTCATCTTAATAATCCCCCCGAAAATAAATTATTGCCTGTTTGTTTTATAATTAAGCAGAAAACTACATAATGAGCTATCTGTGTTCTGCTCACTACGTGTATCAAAACCCCATTCGTAGAAGTGTGAGTTCGTAGACATATCGCTGTACCACTGGAAGAGTAGGTCAAATTATTGTGAGAGAAATTAAGATTTTACACAAAAGTATATCCAACAGATTATATGTTTATCCCCCCATTCTTTACATGTTTAAGTATCATTTTCTTCCATGTTATTAAAATTATTCTCCTCGCACATAATTATATTAAGTCAATAAAACAAAGAAACACTATTTTATGAACTGTTAAACAAACTGTTGTTGTCTAGTTTGTTACGCCCATTGTAATATTCTATCAATTTTATACTTTGTGCAACTAAAAGGTTATAAAACTGTATTTAAGTTTTTGTTTGTTTGTTTCAAGGCACAAAACTACATAATGGGCTATCTGCGCCCATTAAGGCCACCAAAACCTAGTTTTTAGTGTTTAGACTTGTCTCTGAGACCTCAGAAGTGTATTTAAGATACTAAAGAAAGCCACACAATATGTTTGAAAAACTAGCGTTAGTGAAAGGTCTCAGCAATATTTAATTTTTTTAGTGTAAATTAAACACCTACTTTTTAAATTCGTCTAGTAAATCTTGTTTCAATTTAAAACTTAAAACTGAAACTTAAAAATAATTTATAATTACAAAAGGTATCTTTAATGCTTCGAGTTTATACAAAAAACAATATTAACAATGCTGTCGTGCCATCTAGTGCTCAAATTAAAAACTATTCTCACCAAGAAGATGTTTCGATTTAAATATCATGTTCTTCTTCCACGCACTTAGAAACTGTAGGTTTCATATCCTCATTAATTACAGAAATTTCAAAAACTGCTTGAAATTATTAAAATTAAGTCATAAATATCAACATATTATAGGATAACATAACAGGGATTTTGATAACTAACCAAATTTTCTAATATAAGTAACAAAATAAATCTCTCTTATCAGTGATGACGAGAAAACCCACTTGTAGAGGAAAATATATATGTAAAAACGGCT
Source organism: Tachypleus tridentatus (assembly GCF_004210375.1). Classification (NCBI taxonomy): domain Eukaryota; kingdom Metazoa; phylum Arthropoda; class Merostomata; order Xiphosura; family Limulidae; genus Tachypleus; species Tachypleus tridentatus. The sequence continues at coordinate 125,880,399 of NC_134825.1, forward strand.
GGTTTGGGTAAAGAATTTTTTTTATGTAGAGAAGCGAACAATGTTTCGACCTTCTTCGGTCATCGTCAGGTTCACAAAGAAGGTCGAAACGTTGTTCGCTCCTCTACATAAAAAAAAAAAAAATTCTAAACCCAAACCAGCCATTTTTACATATATATAAATCTCTTCTTAATAGAATCCTGTAACCTTAAAAATGCTGACCAAAATGTTAAAAACATAAATATAAGACTTTAGAAGAGTTGTATTTCGACGACTGACAATTCAAATAAAAACTGATGTTTTACTAAGCAAGTAAATTGAATTGTTATATTTATCAAAAGGTGCATGATATAACTTTTATAAACCAGATGAAATGCAAAGTAAAATCTTATTAAAATGTTTAAGAATCAATTACAGTTCAATTTTTAATTGATAATGTGAGTTGGTAAAATCAGCTTCAATTAAAAACTATCGAGATAAGTAGCTTATTTTATTGTCAGTATATTTAATTACAGTACATGATGTTAACTATCGAGATAAGTAGCTTATTTTATTGTCAGTATATTTAATTACAGTACATGATGTTAGTATCTAGGGTCTTCTGGAATAACTAGTTATCTATACTGTACTTCCATCTAGAAAGCAAAATTTAAACTTTTGTGACCAACAGTTCATTCGAACCCCACATGAATTGTGGGCGCATCATAAGTTTTTCATCCTCTCACTTATTTACTTTCACTTTGAAGTTTTCAGAATTGCTACAGGTTTTTCTTAATTTGCAGTATATTTTAGTTGTCTTAATATAGAAGTCGGTTGGAGTCCACTTAGTTTCTTTCATCTCAATTATTCACGAAAGTGGTTAAGTCATCAAGGACACCACAGGTGTTTTTCGTTAGAGAAAATCCATGTAGCATGAAAGATGCCATAGATGACGAGTATGTGATGGCGCTGACACGAGTGTGGCCCTCAGTCACGAGAAGAGCGCGTGTTCCGCGAGAGAGAAAATCTTGTATGTATTCTCATATTTTCCCCTAGACCTGATAAACCTATACGATTTCCATGTAGATTTTATGATTATCGGAACGTATAAATTACTTCATCTTAGCTGTCTAGAGTAGGCCTATCTTTAATACAGTTTTTAGTTAAAGTTGATTTACTGTAAACTAGAAGAATACTGACAGAAGAAAACAAATAAAGCTTTTGCCCCTTTTCCAGTTTAACATGAGGAACTTTATAAAGTGCTCAACTTGATTTTTTTGTATAATAAAGATTGTAACCGTCTGCAGGTTTGTGTCCATTCTCTCTCTCTGTTTTTTTGCAAAGACTCGGTCAAAAGCAAAGAAAATACAAGTACTGATCCATAAAATATTATTCGAAGAACCCTCTTGTTACTTGATTGATCCTACAAACTAATCTGAGGGAACTACAAAAAAAAAAAAAAAAAAAAAAAAAAAATGCAACACTGATTTTACCGAATGGTATTATTAATTTAAAATTGAATTACAATTAGAACTCGTACATTTCCATACCATTCTACTTTACATTTCACATGGTTTATAAGAAAGGTTATGTGATATTTCCTTTTAGAAACATTGTTATTAAATACAATCACTTGTAACGTTTAATCAGGCAAGCATGAAAATGAACTATCTAAATGTAACAACTTCAATTTTTTTTTACTAATTTTGTCTTCCTCCCCCAACTTGCTTGATTTAGAGTTGAATCTATTACACATTACTTTATTTGTTTTCACAAAACTTGATTAGTTAACAGAAACTATAATAAGAGCCATGATAATAATTATTTTACATGAAACAATAATATGTAGAAAACAAATTTAAAAACGTTATAATGGTTTCAAACACCTTCCAAAAACTTTCTGACTTATGTTGAATAAAACCTGCAATTTTAGGCATGTCGATAAAAAGAAATATTTTTAAATTGCAAAATCGAATCATCGCCTTGGTTAGAATAAGTTTCACTTCGCGAACTAGATGACACCACAATATTATTAAACTACTTGTAAGCAACAAATAATAAGCCATCAATTATAAGCTTTAACTTGAAACTGAATTTAATATAGGGCTTCTGAAAATAGACTACGAAAATTAACATTATCGCTAACTTTATATATACTACATCTTTGTTTATTGTTTTCTTAAACACATTCGTTAAACATTTTAGCTGCATCGATAATAAAACTAATTAAATGTAATGTTATAAACAAATTTAAACACAGACCATATCTTCTTTAAACAACTCACAACATTGCGATTTTACGTACATAAACTTATTTTAGCCATACAACCTCATTTCGGATATTCACACAAAGGTATACTGGAGTATCACAGCTAGACACATTTGATTTTCAAGTGATAGACTTAGAAGGAAAGAAGCTACTTTATAGCACCTACTAGGGCTTGCACCCGGTTAAAAATAACCGATTAATAATCGGTTAAGACTTGTTACTGCTTAACCGTTAATCGATCTCGATAATCGCAAATAATCGGCTAAGCTAGTTGTATGAGCGATAATGGCAGATCGAGTCACTCGATGGTAAAAAAAAATTTTATTGCCCTGCGTTACGTACATAATTATATATTTCTTTTTCGAAGTATTTTCAGGCATTTTATGTGGCATTTTAGTTTACATTGGGAGCATTTGGTGTGCAATATACCAATTATATCATAAAATATTATTGATAGGGGAAAACTTCGAAAACTACGCTGTTGCTACGTCGTGATTAATTATTCTATTATTTACGTCATAATTACTTCTTTCATAATTATTTCTTTTATAATATTATGGCACTATATATTTTAATATATACTGGTATTTGTCACACTTACGGCCACAACTTTAGAGTAAGGTATACGTTTAATGGACTCCTGAAGTTGTAATTCAACACATAAGGCTCAAACCTTTCATGAATATTAAGACACTATGAATTCTACTACACTACCACAGTTAAGTAAACACTTGTTAGAAACACCAATGAGCTTTACTAGATAAACAAGAACTAAATGCCAACTAATAATCATTCAATCATAGATGCCAGAGCAAACATCAAACTAAGGGGCAAGGACCCAAGTACCCCCTGTTGAGGGGTATTTTTAGGTTGTTCTGTGAAATTCTTTTATCATTCATTTCCCATACATGAAATTTATACATATTTTAATGGAATGGTTTCAGTGATCTGGCTCTGAAACCAAATGGATGGAACAACACCTCTGCCCACCTGACATCTATGTTAAGTATTTCAACTGATGACATTTTTTTTTAATTCATCATTACTGTGTACAAGGTTTGGTCAGATGTGAAATGTTTCTCTCCTGAAGTAACAGCAGAACTACATCAGCCACACTCTAGCCTTTGTTAATTGTAACTAGTTGAAGTACCCATTCAATACACAAGAAAAACATAAGGGATCCTGGGAAGGAGGGCCACATCCAAAACCTGGTCCCCCAGATCCCCCTAACTGTGCTTGCCAAATTTGGAAACAACTGGGCCAGAAGTTTGCCAATTATAATTGAACACAATGTGGATGAAGAGACATAGGAGTCCTTGGATGTGACATGAAGGTGGAAGCAAATTTGAATAATGACCTTCAAGAGTGCTTGTCAGGTTTAGAAACAACTGGCTTAACACTCATAAAAGTGGACATCACAATAAAACTTCACAATTTTCATGAGTTCATTTAAAAGAAATGTTTACTCAAAACTGCTTAGAAGTGAAAAATATATAATGTTTTGATTAATAACAACCAAAATATGCATTAAATCAAACATTCAGTTTATAACCATTTTTAATATTTCTATACTGTATATTATTATAAACATACGAGAGCTTACAAGTTTTATTTTGATACATGTTTATGACTACAATGCATCTTAATTGGAAATAATAAAATAATAGATACAAAACCTTTTTTTGTTAAATAACTTGCACTTTTATTAGACAACACTTTTGTACATTAATGAACAATATTTAATGTTCGTCAGTCACATTAACTTATTCAGAATCAACATATTAATGATATACTGTTTACATTTTTGTACAAATCAGTCCCATGTAATTTTATAAAGTTTTTGCAAAAGTATTAAACTCTATACAGATAAGTAGAATTTTAGAAAATATGACATTTATGGTGATGAGGCTGTCTGGTTTAACTAGGCAATAACCATGGTTAAAACTATTAATTAATTGTGAGCTTGTTGTGGATTTCATGCAAAGCTGCATAAGGGCTATCTACACTAGATATCCCTAATTTAGCACTGAACGACCAGAGGGAAGACAGCAAGCCATCATCACCCACTTTCAACTCTTTGGCCACAACCCACTTGGCTATGCTAGCTCATAATTCTGGGTTTTAGTTCTAGTTTTAGGTTTATTGGAACAGTTAATTATAATTTTTATGTGTTGCCACTTTGAAAAGCCAGTTGTTTCAGAATGATAGCTGATGTTGGTTGGTGACTTAGATATACTGAATTACTATTATAAAGTGTTGTGTTGACTGAGAATTACTATTTGAGGTTGTATCACTCACTGTTGCTCAAAGTTTTATAATATTATGGATTTAAGTCAACTGGGTGATATTTTATAGGAGCATGGTAGTAGCTGGTTGATGTTTTAATGTTATTACTTACGAATTATAGCCAGTGTTTCATACATATTGGTTGTTCATTGCAGGGGAGAAACTGGTATTTTACAGTCTGTAAAACTGGTCCAGAGCTGTTGATTTCTGTTTTAACAGTGACTTCTTATTGCATAAATGAAATGGTGTTTTATCTGACTGATTCTCAGCTTTGTGGTTTGACAAACAACATGAGGATTCAATAACATAACTTTTCTTTTTTGATTTCCAAATGCAAACCATGCAAATAATATAAATATTACAATATGAAAGTATTAACACAAAGAAATATAAATAGGATAGTTTTCTATTAACTGTGTTATTGAAACTTACATGCAATAATCAGATGAACATTACACAAATGTTGGTCTTATCTGTCATGACACAGTTCAGTTAACCATGTTACAAGTACAAAGGTATGAAACTGAATCTTATCTAATAAGTAAAATCTTTGTATGTAAAATGTGAAAACACCCTATGAGTGAGTTCCATATACATCTTTAGGTTTTAACCTTTAACTTTTATCAAAGTGACCAAACAATAATTTCATATCGAATTTTGCTGACATGATTAAACACATTCTTTAAAAAAAAAGTTATAATTATATGCTATATAATTACTTTCAGTTTAATTAACTGCATTAATATAAAGATCTTTCAAATGTCACTTATGCTTTTCAAAGGAGTGTGTTCAGGAGACAGGTGGATACAATGTTGTAAAACTTAGTAGGGTGACCAATCTAACCATGCAGAAGACAACATAATGTAGTGACATATTCAAAACTACGCATAACACATCGCAAAAACTGTCTTCTGCAAGGTCAAACTGCTCTACAGGCCAAGTTAGAGAATGTCTCCATTGGTAATAGCAAGAGTGACTTTTGAAACACTTAGTAAAAATTAAATAAAACCATTAAGAAGTCAACAGTTCTTATCAAATACACAAGTTAAATATCACCAGTTTCAAAACGACAAAATACAATGTGGCTAAACAATTGTGAAAAGTATGTTACTTTGTTGAACAACTTATCTTATCATGAATACTTATGCCACATATCAAGACAGGAGATTATTAAACCTAAATAAAATAAAACTACTGAAAACTCAGAATAAGAATCTTTACACAACTACAGGTAGAATTTATTGCATTTCAGTGGAACACTATGGGTCAAAATGTTGTAATTATTAAAATCAAAACTTTCCTAGTGTAAAAGATGCAATTCTATTTTTAAATTAACTATTCAGTTCATTGTATCCATACTAAACATTAACTGTCATTTGCATGATAATATATTTTACAATGCTTTGAAAACATGATAGAACCAAAAAGAAACAAAGAATATCAAATGTTTAAACTGACCAAGGGCATGAAACCTGAGAAATGTTTTTAAACATATTTAATGCAACATACTTGCCTTACTAGGTACTACAGGAATAAAATTTGGTTGATAAATTTATTTTATAAAAAGCAAAAAATCCTGTTATTTACTCTCACACTTCAGTGACACAGAGCTGAAGAATTTTCATATGAATAAAAATGTTTTATAACTTTGATATTCAAACTTAATAGCTAAATACACATACACAGTGAACAAATTTTAATCAACTCTCCAACTTTGAATCTTATACATCTTGAATACATATTTAATGCCTTATATCTCTTACATGTAACACAGCATGGTAACACATTGCATGGATCACTCTATATGTTATACAGGAATGATAACATTCATACCTGAAGAATATGTGGAATAAAAAAAATACACATTATAACCTAAAACATTCTGGAAAGTACTTTCCTCAGGGATACATTACTGATATAGTACACAAAAACTATGCTGATAAATGATAATCTATAAATCAATAGTTTGTGAGATATTACACGAGAATAACACTAACAATTTTTTTTTACTAGCCCTACAATATTACTTTGTACAGAGCTAGTAAAAACAAGAATTTGTTCAAAATGATTACTAATCATACTGTGATACAATATCACATAAATTAATAATTGATAAATTATTCAAGTTATTGGATTTCTATAGAGAATATTTAATAGAATTACTACTACTCTCAATAACTATTGAGAAACTATACTGTACACACCATTATCACTTGAGATAAAAACACAAAGAAACAACTCTATTTTTATGCCCAAAATATAATTGTATTAATATGGTTTATTCAAACAATACTTAATATATTTTGTGCATGTGAAATACATTTCAAGTTCTAAAAAAAAATTCTTAAAACACAACACTAAATTACATCAAACCACCAAACAAAATATTATTTATCAACATTGAAAATAAGTTGATTTTTTTAATACGCTACAAAATCAAGCCTTTTAATAACACCTAAAAGGAAGGATACAAGTACAATGGAATATTTAATGTAAACTATTAATCAACTAAATACACCTAGGTAAAAAGAAAGGAAAAAATAAAACAGGAAAAGCTATTATTACTCAGTTCCAACAATTGACAGGGCCTGAAGGGAAGCAAATCTTTTCTGCTGTTGCTCTTCTGAATTTAATTTTCTTTCTCTCTGTTGCTTACAAGTCTCCATAAGGCTGTTGAATAACCTTGTCTCATCACCCCAAAAACTGATTTCTGATTTTATCAGTGCTTCCAGACATGGCTGGAAAAAATCAATTCTTCCATTGTAAACCTGTGGAATTTCCTCTTTCAAAGATGCAACTTGTCTTTTGTAATCTAGAAACAAGTTTTCTAAATCCATTTTAGCATTTTCCAACTTCACTACATTCTGAGAAGTTTTAAACTCTTTCTCTTGTAAGGACTGAACCTTTTCTTTATTCTTCATACAGGTTCTAAGAGTTTGATCTCTTTTTCGAGTAGCCCCTTGCACTTCTGAAAATACACCAGAAAACTTTTTAATTGGTTCAACTATGGTTTTGTGAACTAACATTACTAATTCTTGAGATGCTTCATCTGCTCCACAATTAAATGAATGCCACTCCTCTACCAATTTTCGCAATTCTTCATCTTGTTGGCATACGCTGGAATTTGACAAATCTGCTGTCATCTTTTTCTCATACCTTTTGACACTCAGTGTCAAGTCACTAAACTTTTTTGCATCCTTTGATAACTTTTTTACGCAGTCTTCCAGATTGACAAGTTTATTGATATAACTATCTAGTTCTGCTTCATCCTCATCAAAGGAAGGAAGTTTCAAAGGCGCCCTAACACCACCACTCGTGCGTCTTCTTGATGATAACGGGTTCCAACTTGACATGATAAAAAAATTAAGAAATAAATTCATACCTAACCTTGGTTTAAGGTAAGTCCAATATTGTTACCACGTTTTGTTACACGCTTTCTTGTAGAATTGTCAATAAATTAAACATTCTGACAACCTACATTACATCACCAACAGCGTACATTCACTACCAATAAGAATATTGTATGCAGTGGAATTTTCCCGTTAGAGGACGTATAAATAGTGGCAAAATTAATTTATATATTTTCGCATATTAAATAGACATAAATTTGAATTACATAACAAGTAAACCAAAACATATAAACATGATATAAATATTAAAACAGTTAGATTAGTGAAAAATACATTATTTTTGTAAGCCATTTATCAGAATTTTTATAGTAATACACTGCTTTGTATGTTCTGAAAATGTACGCTCACCTTACTACTTAATTGCGCGTGCGCACTCACTTTATTTCAACGGATGTAAACAAAAATCTCTTGCAAATATGCATTAGTAGAGAATTTGTACGACAACATATTAACAACATATAAAAGTTTTAAAAAGACCTTTGGCCCGGCATGGCCAAGCGCGTTAAGGCATGCGACTCGTAATCTGAGGGTCGCGGGTTCGCATTCCCCTCGCGCCAAACATGCTCGCCCTTTCAGTCGTGGGGGCGTTATAATGTGACGGTCAATTCCACTATTTGTTGGTAAAAGAGTAGCCCAAGAGTTGGCGGTGGGTGGTGATGACTAGCTGCCTTCCCTCTTACACTGCTAAATTAGGGACGGCTAGCACAGATAGCCCTCGAGTAGCTTTGTGCGAAATTCAAAAACAAACAAACAAAAGACCTGATGTTTGATCCTGGAACAAAATTGTAAAGCAATTTAATTTAATGATAGCATTAATTAAGATAAAAAACGTACATCAGTTACAGTGTTAATTAATTTATTTATTTCTGTATCGTATAAATGCGTAACTAAAGTTAGGCATAAGATTTCGGAGGCTCCTATTATCATTCTTTTGCGTTATTTTAGAAATTCTACGTTTAAAGAAATACTGTTGCATTAAAAATACTAATTTGACCGTAAAATGTTTTACAGATATCTGCTAGTAATAATAATTACGATGTGAATCAAGATTATAATAACTGTTTTGACATGAACATTTTTTCTTAGCTGGTAAAGCATTATTATAATTTATACTTCTCGTATATCTGGTTTAAGTTATGTTTTTAACACCAATTACTTATCCTCCCCTTATAGTTTTCTTAAGAAGAATGTGTGTGTATATTATTATAGCAAAAACCACATCGGGCTATCTGCTGAGTCCACCGAGTTCTTAAGAAGAATAGGGGAATATAACACTATTTCGACTAAACTACGCCCACACGTATTCATCAGCTACGACGCGATTTGCTCAATACAGAGCTCATCAAGTTCGTTAAAACACAACAGGGTACTGGTCATAACACTACTTAAATAAGGAGATTTGATATAACAACAGTCATTATGATGTGAACGACTTTACTAGGTTGGCAAAGCATGGTTAAATTAATTACACTTATCATAATAGCATTAGATCTATTACATATATTAACTCTTTATGCTAATAAGCTTTGTATTGAGCAAAACACATAGTTGGCAATGAATATGGCGAAAGTAGTGTGGCTGAAATACTATTATACACTAGTGTTTCTCAAAGTGTGGTCCGCGACCAGGTACTGGTCCATGACAAAGAAATGATGGTCTGCAGAAAACTAAAAAAAAATTTAATTAATTTTAACCCTTTCACTAACAATCGTTGTTTTAAATTTTTTTCCAAGTCCTTGTTGTATATTAAAAAAGATGTAATTAAACCAGTTAATATAAATATATTATTATAAAATTAATATTTTGAAATCATTATAATTTAAATTTTCATTTTATTTAACTTAAATTTCTCAGTGTTTCAACTAAGCTAATATAACAGGAAGGAAAAGTGAAAGTTTGCACTTAAGGGTACGAAACTATAGAATTTACAAGTTTACAGCTATCTTTATACCTTCAGTCCTTCTTACTTAGTGCAATTTAGGTAGCCTAAGATTAATTTTTACGGTGTTGATAACCTTGGGATTCTTGTGAAATGCTGTAAATTTAAACCACACGTTAGCTAGACACATTCCCCTGCTGAATCAAAGACGATCTTCTCTTGTCTGTAGGTAAGCTCAAAGAAGGGATTTTGTTTCACATAAAAAGACCATTTGTTTATTGAAGATAACCGGTGTGTCGACACCAAATTTCTAGGAACTTTTCTCCAAATGTGTTGAATTTGCTTACTCTGTTAATGGAAATTTACAGGCATGCGAGACCTGACTCTTACATCTGGTAGCGCCAGGTGGCAGCAGAGAAGCAGAAGAAGGAGAATTGTTTGTGATTTAATTTGTACTAACTAAAAAATCTTCATGTCCTTCATTTTTAAGAAAGTCCTCTTCAGTATGGATAATTGGCTGAAAAACATGCACCATACAAGAAAACCTCAAGTGATGAGCAAATGCTAGTTTAATGAAAATAATTGGTCTAATTATAAACGTTTAAGTGATGCCCAGCTTAGTATCAAAGAAAAGAAAACTTTTGGACTCGACAGTAGTGTGATGAATATTTGATGTATGGTTTTATAAGTGGTGGTAGCAATAATGACTTGCCAGTATATGTTGTTTATTGTTCAACATTATCAAATGAGAAACCGAAACGCTACATGGATACTAGACGTCCAGAACACTCGAGTAAGCCAATAGATTTTTTTTTTCATAAATATGAAAAAAAAGAAATAGTTTTTTCCAAACAGATAATTTCACACACTTTTTTCCACGAGATCCAGTGAAAACTTAGTTATGGTCTCGTATGAAATTTCAAAACCACTAGCCAAGAAATGTTATCCGAATTATATTGGTGAACCGTTAATACGTCCTGCAGTAAAAATAACTGCATCTCGTGTTTATAAAAAAAAAACAAGAAAATCGGTTGAATTTACTGTCCCTATGTAATAATACAGTGAAGGTAGAATTGTGAATATGGTAAAAAATATTAAAGAAACTTATACGTTGAGTTCACTGTAGTCAGTTTTTTCATTACAAGTGGATGAAAGCAAAGACATAGTAGATTATGCAAATTTAATGTCCTTTGTAAGATATGATTATAAGGACACAACTCACGAAGATTGATTGTTTTGTAAGTCACTTCCAAGAAGAAGAATGGCTGACAATATTTTTAATTTAATCAATAATTTTACAATTCAAAGTGATATTCAACAGGGAAAGAAAGTGTTAGATTGAGTATCAATGGTGGTCGCTCAATGGTAGGTTCTCATACAGGAGTTTTCTATAGGATCCGAGCAGTGATATCAGACTGTGAATGGGTGCATTGTAATTTTCAGAGAGACGTTAGCATTGAAAAAATGTCTTTACTTTTGAATTCAACTGTGTAAGAATGTTTCAAATTAATAAACTATATAAAATCTCGTTTGTTGAATTCCATAATCTCTGTTGCTTTGTGCAAAGAATTAGGAAGTGTATACAAGCATCCCCTATTACATTGTGAAGTTCAGTGATTATCAAAAGGAAATGTCTTAAATAGACTAATTGAAATAAAGAATAAAGTTATCTCGTTTTTGGAGGAACATCTCCCATCAGAAAAGGATGTAATATTGGAATTTAGAGACGGGTTTCATAATTTGCATTGGTTAATTAAAATGGCCTATTTTGTAACATTTTTGGCTCCTTAAATGCTTTAAATTTACATTTACAAGGTACTAACATAAATATTTTTAAAGTCCAGGAAAAGATAGAAGCACTTATAAAAAATAATTTGTAGGTACATCGAGTTGAGAAGAGAAATTATAAGTCTCTCTACTTTAGCAGAATTACAAAACAAAGATGAAGAAAATAGTATTCCAGATGGGCATCTTTTGGGACTAAAGTCATGGTTGAAGAAATATTTTCTTCTAATTGAGAACAGTAAAATGTAAATTAGGAATTCTTTTTACTGTTGGTACAGAAAATTAGGAAGGATTACAACTCAATGAACCAGAAATTGATTCTATTATTGAACTGTCCTGTGACACTGCACTGAAAGATCGTTTTAATCAAGTCTTGTTAATTAATTTTTGGCTGAACTGTCGTGCTGAGTATCCAAATTTATCAGAAAAAGCAGTTAGATTTCTTGTGCCCTTTGTCATGACTTATAACTGTGGACCAGACTTCTCAATGTTGGTTTTCTTAAAAACAAGTACAGGAACAGGTTAGATGTCAAGTCAGATTTGAGAATCAAAGTGACATCTTTTCCTCCTGATTTGAAGTTGCTGTTTGATGAAAAACAGCAGCATCCTTCTCATTAAGTAAGTTTATTTCCTAAAAGAGCATTAATAAATGTGCAGTTAATGTAAAGATTAAATAGCGATTAAATATAATTTCTTTTTACATATTAGTATTATAAAAGATCTGTATATCTTATAATCAATTATGTATTGGTAGGGCTATTGTTTCTGGCTTGATGTCTTAGCAGGTTATCCAATTAGGTATTTGAGGAGGCCAGGTCTTAAGAAAAATTTAAAAAATAAACCAGTCCCAAGTTGGAAACACTATTATATACTCTCCTTCTTCTTGAAAAACCCTAAAGGACTAAATAAAAATGTCATAGATCTAATGCTAATGTTTTATGTCATTATCATATACTCTTCTTTTTCTTAAGCTCCCTCTCCCGCAGTGGCATAGCAGTATGTGTACAGACTTACAATGCTAGAAACCAGGTTTCGATACCCGTGGTGGGTTGAGCACAAAGCTGCACAATAGGTTATCTGTTCTGTGCTCGCCGTGAGTATCAAATTCAAGTTTTAGCATTACAAGCCCTCAGACTTAAAGTTGAGCCAGTAGATGGATGGCTGACCAGTATGATGTTTTGATTATATGATGTATTTATGGGTTTATATGTTAAAGATAATGTTTCATTTATAATAATTTTTTTCTGAGAAAAGGAAGATAAAAGGTGACTTTTTGAAGGTTGAAAGATGATCAAGAGAATCGTTACCATAAAAAAACCTTTGATTTATTTGTGCTATATTCTGAAAATAATAGCATAAGAGGACAAAAGTTTGAGAACAGTAAAAAATATAGTAGGCAGTTAAAGCCTTTACATTTTTGCAAAAGGGTGATTAACTCGTGGAATCAGTTATTTTTTGTAGTAGTGGAGACTTGCATCTTTATAAATTTAAGAGGGGATTCGATTATTTCCTAAAAAAAATAAAATGTATATTTATAATCTACTTTCCTTAAAGGTGTATGTCCAAAAACTAGATAGTTTCTATTTGTTTCTTTCTAGCAGTTTCAAATAGTACAGTTTCACTTTTTTTCAGGTAACTGTGCGATACACATGTCCCTTAGAAGAAGATAAATAAGAGTTTGGTTGATTACTACCAGTCTTTATAACAGTGTTGTCTTCTACAGTAACTGATATTGTAAATATAGAGCCAATTTAAGAAAAAAAATGGTTAGAGGATATGAATGGTTACTGGAGGTTTTTAAGCATATCACTACCTGGAATGGATATACTCGAGAATTTACAGTACAAAACTTGGTTCAGAATTTAGATGGTTTATCCCTTGAATTTATTTAACACTTAAAGTGCAACTGTGGAATTAAAAAACAGTTGCACCACTGTTTTGACTCTGTGGAGAACTAAACTCTGTAATGGGCTAAGTTCAAGGCTCAAAAAAGGATTACTAGCAATAACATAAGACACTTTTACAGATGATTTTTGTTGTTTGCATGCAAAAGCACATCTTACCATAGCTTTGGTAAAAAATGAGGATATAATAAAAGAAAAGTTTATGGAAGGGCTCTCCACTGAGATAATGAAGCATTAGTTGAGAGCAAGACATTTTTACCAAACTAGAAACCAAAGTTGTGACTTTGAATAAATTGTAAAAGGAGAGGAAATCCACATCACTCTGTACTTAGTGATTTGTTGGTTGAATGTGTCAATGTATTAATTGGACCAGACAACCAAGTGGATCAAAAAGAAGTAACTCAGTAAAATATAGAAATAAGGAATTCACATCTGATTAAACAAACACAATGCACGTTTCCATGAAGCACTAGGGATATAGCCACTGCAAAACTACAGTGAATGGTAAAGAACAAACTCATACGGCCTTCACACAATTCAAAATCATCTACAGAAGTAATAATTGTCAAGAAGTTGTATATATAGTGGCTCTGTATTGATTTCAGACAGATAAGTGTGGTGACCTACACTGAGGTCTTTCCACCCCTACAGACAGAGATATGTTTTGTTGCATTAGAAGGAACCTGATAGTTCAACACTTTTAGACTTGCCATCCAGAAATCAACAAGTCAAACTGAATGGTGAAAGCAGGTCTAAAACTGTTTTCAGGACTTGAGATAGTTGGTATTAGTTTTGCTTCATGCTATTCAACTTTAATAATAAACATACTCATTTTGAGAAGCTGATGAAGCTCACATGAAAGGGACAGCAATGAGAATGGTCCCTGGTCTACGTAGATGTTTGGTCACACGTTCAAGTCTATTGATGTAAACATGAATATTGAACTTCAGAAGATAAGAAAGGCAAGTCTGAGGATGAAAACAGGCAAGTGGAATTTTTTGCTCATATTGTGGGGAGAGATTAAGCTTCTACTGAACCCCACAAAGATTACAGTATTACAACATTGGCCTAAACAAAAACAGTTTCCTTTGTTTTGCATAACATTATTGTTGTTTTCATGACCAACTTCTTCAAGATTGCAGCACCATTATGTGTTGCCACTATACTGCCAATGCACAATCTAGATTGACTAAGGGGTGTAACTGTCACAAAAATATACTTTATTAGAAGCTCTAGCATTGGCATATCCATAACAAGACTGTCAATTATTGTTAGATACTAATGCCAGTGGTGGAAGCAGAACAATGGTAAGTTGCAGGTTCTTGTGGTGGCATACACTAATCATACAGCTGTTGTTCCTAAACACTGAAATTACACAATGATGAAGGAATTGTTTGTAGTTTTGGTCTTCATGAAACACTACATTTAGCAATCAGAGACAATAAGAAAACAAAAATAAAGCAATATTTACAAACAGGACAGGGTATATTTCTGGATTCAGAAGTAATAAAACAAGGAAATTGAAAAGTATCTATAAGCCAATGTGACAACATTTCAGCAATCAGTAGTAATATTAAAGCACACACAAAAAAAAAACAGCAGAAGAAATGTTTCTAAAGACAAATATGTCAGGGAAGAGATAAAATGTTTTCAATATTTATTAAAAGTTACACAAATGCTACTTGCTCTAGCAATCACAAATTTTGAAGTGGCAGACTACACTGGCAACCCTTGTGCTACTGTAATTGGATAGTGAGAACTATTAATATTCTGGTTCACAGTATTGGGCATGGATTAGTGTACACTACTCAGCCAAGGAATAAAGGTGTTGTTGGCTATGTTTCTGATTTAAACATTCATATTTTAGTTGACTTATGATGATGATTTAATGTCAGTAGCTACCCCCAAAGTTCTAAACAGTATAAAATGCAAGTTAGGGTAGAGTAGATGGATTATTGATTATTAACTGAGTCTATTAATTGCATAATGAGTAATTATTACATTAGTTAGTCAGTTCGTATGCTGCTGGTAGCAAAAATGCTATATTTTTTTTTTGGATAAACTTTTTTTTAAACAGTGTATTTGTATGAAAAGAAGCAATAAGAAATATCAATTTATGGTGGAGTGAAATATTTTAATACATTTCAAAATAGTATACATACACTCAACATTTAGGATACAGATGTCAGACCTTTAAAACAAGGTTACAGGAAAGTATTATTCAAACAACTTTTAATTTGAGACTAATAATAACTTTATCATGATCATTTTACCATTACAGCTTTTAGCATATGTTTCTGTTACTGCGTAAACTGAAAGCCATTACAATTTAAACCTGTATTATGATGTATATAAATAAGTTTTAAAACACTTTATTTCAATTTTTTAACATTTTTAAACCTACTGTGATGGCATGTGTATAATGATAACTTACACTCTGTTATAAAAGTTACTAAAATACAATATTTGTATAAGATGCAGAGTACTTCAACTTAATCTTATATTACAAGACCACTGAAAAGGAGCAGGTAGGCCCAAATTTACACTACTGTTCATGTACAAGCAATCTGATAATGGTGAAATGGTCTGTTATTGGATACAAGAAGGAAGTAAAAACAATAAAACAAGTCCCTAGATGTTAAGGAATTTGTGAAACTGGTTAATGTCACAACTTTGCTTTTCTTAATGCCCACTAAGGGCTGTCAGTCATAAATGTTTTACCATGATTAATAATTATGCATTAATTCAGTGAGTAATGTATTTTACTAAAAGTATGGTCAAACATAAAACATATTTGTGAAAGGACCTGATTCAGCTAATAAATATTTTGACAAAGCACATTTTATGTCCAGTCTGCACTGCTGATGTTACTTAACCATATACATATGTATAGGGACTTTCATGATAAATTATCTAATTTCAAGAAGTATGTGCCTGAAAGTATACTGTGGAAACATCAATGAATTTATTGAGTCCAACTTGCTGGAAATAAGAATAGGTAGTAAAATGTCAAAGACAGCAAGCCAAAATAGATTTTTCTTCCTTACAATACATTACCTGTAAACTTATAGGAATGCTGAGATTGTCCCAGGAAGAAACACAAATCCTTCACAAACACAGGACTTTTATATAAAACACTTTGCTTTACTAGTTTTTGTTAAAAATTAAATAACACTAGTCTGAAGCATCTCCAATGACTAAAATAACATAGAAATTATATCTGGTTTTATAGTTCAATTCTTATATGAATTTAAACAGCTTAACCCCACAACTGTTAGTTGAATTAAATATTACATAATTTGGAACTTTCAATTAACAAAATGGATAAAGACTTAAATGAGTTTCCAGTTATTGCAATAAAAGTGTAAAAAACATATGGTGTATTTACCACACACATGCTTATTGATTGACATGTTTGGCTGTTTCTGAAATGCAAGTTAATTGATTAATGTAAAGTGATAATTTACCATATGTAAAAATAAATGAAGCAATAGAAAAAAACATTTAAAAATAAGTCAGTACTTCAAGAAAATACAAAGTTGTGTAGTACCTTGCAATACTTCTTCCATTTTATAATACTGGCTTTCATATATAGATACAGTAACGAATGAAACAACTTTTGTGTGGATACATGAGAAATGAAAATATGTAAATTTCAAGATAAAATAATTTCATGTAATGTGAGGCTGTTCCTATATTGCACCAATTATTATTATTGTTATTATTCCTTCAATTATCTGTACACAATCAATTTTATATCTGCACAACTGAGAGTTAAAATATGTTTAAATAATACACAATATTAAACCAATCATCTATAATAACAAAACATAATTTATGTCTTAATGATGAATTACAGCTATTTTTTTTTGTTTATAATGCAAAAAAGTTTTTATAATTTGTTGTTAATAATAAGATTGTGGCTCATAATAAATTAATTTTTATTTTATAACTAGTTAAATTTTTAAAAGATCTCAAAGATTACTGAAGATTAGTTTTAAATAAAAGTTTAACTTGCAACTTTTTGAAAGTTTTTCTTCTAAACATAGAAAATAATGAGTTTGGTAATAAAACAAACGTTATGTTGATGTAAAGAATATTTCCTTAAAAATAGCTGCAAATTAAAGGTATAAAGTTATATTTACAGATTTTTGATGAATACTTGGAATAGCTGTAAATACATGCTTAATTTTGTTGAGATTTCACATAATTCTCTTTTCTAAAAACTGAAGGAAATTCTTATGTGCATTCTATTGTATTAATGAGAATGCAACCAATGACTAAAACAACAGTAATGCATTTCAAGATTTCCTTTGGACTAAAGCTCTACATCTTGAAGAAAATATTTTTATAGGTATAAATAAAACATGTTGAGCTTTATTTAATCAAGGATTTATAAAAACAAAGTTGATATACAAAGTGAAGTCCTCTTTTAAGTGTAAACATTGCACGTATCATTTCAACTAATATATAAGGTCATCATTAATGATCACAACATAATTATAACATTGTTAATTATAATATTTCACAATATTTATGAGTTTGTGCTAAGAATACACAATACATATATTTCTTTGTTAGAAACCTAGTTTTATCCTTTTTTGTTGTAAGGAATATATTTACTAATTCTCAGTGAACTAACACATTTAAACCTAGGTACTATTTAAATACAACAAAGAAGCATCTATTATATAGAATGATATTTAAAATTCTGGAACTGTTGCTTCAAATAATATAACAAAGAAATTTAATGGCTCAAACATCAGAGAAAGGCAGCAAATTTATGCTAGTCGATGTTTTAAATATAGATAGAACAAAGAACATTTTCACAGTACTCACAAAATAATGCTTTACAGAAACTTTTGTAATCATGTACCATAAATATTAATACATCATATAAAAACTGAAAAAAAAGTACTGTAATAACACATAATTAATGTTGTAATATGGTCTTTTATGCAATGCAAGGGCATGATTGTATGAAGAGAAAATACTAAAAATATTTCCAATGTGTTACATGGACCACAATCTCCCATTAAATTTTTTGAAGTGTTTCATGTACACTATCACTAACATTTAAAAAGAAACATCTTAAATAAAATCAGCAAAAAGTATTAAAGTTCAGGTTTTTTAATTTGCAAGTTTTTGTGACTTAGAATATGATTTAACATCAGTAAGTGATATTTATTCTTTCTTTAGTCAAATAACGTTTTTACAAGTGTTAATAAATAATTTGTCAATATAAAGCTTTTCACAACAACCATACATGCCAAATTTTTAAACAATTTCCATTTGTGATTTTCAAACACATTGCAATTTGTTTTAACAAATTACATAGTAGTAAGAATTTACAGATTTAAACAAATGAATTGTTTCAACAGACAGTATGTTAATGGAGTTTCTTAGTGAAGCTGGATCAAAAGTCAGTTATGTTAGTGGAGTTTTCCAGTGAAACTGGAGGCTCAAGCCTTAAGTGACAGTATATACAGTTCAATATAAAATACCTATTCTCATTTATGTAATTGATAAAAACAAAAATAGTTAACTTCATTTGATTTGATCATTTTATTTTTATAAAAGCACTTCTGTGCTAAGCCCTTTCACTCATTAATTACCAAGAACCTGTATAAAACCTAAACAGTGTGCCTTTATTAAGGATCAAGTTAAAAAAGATTTTCAAAGAATCTAAAGATTTTTAAAATACAATGGCCTATTAGGAGTCAAAAGCTGAAAACTAAATAATTTTTAAGTGTCAAAAAGTATTTTATACTTAATCAGAGAGCAAACTATACTGCAAAGACAAATGTTTAATATAAATTTATGTTTATTACTTAATAAGGAATATGATTGTGAAATGCGTGTAACTGTGTCGTAAAAAACATCTCTATCAAGGTGTTATTGCTCTAGTCTACATGTGCACAAAACATATGCATCTTTTTTCAGTTAGAACTTTATCACATTTACACTCTAACAAAGAAAATTTTACAGTTAAATTCATAGAATTATTAGTGATTCTAATACAATATAATAATTATTATTATATATTAACATGTAATATTTAACTTATTCTGAGCGACTTTCACTTCAAACTCTGGTATGAAAAAAAACTTTCCTTATGCAGTTATTTAATAAATTATTGTTATTGATACAAAACATAACATTTAATAAATATTTAATACAAGATGGTTGCTTTGTGTTTTTAACCAGATGTACAGATACTGGTTGGAGAATATTTATGTTAGACCAATAAATTAAGTAAGCATAAGCTTATTTAATATCCAAGTAAAAAACAAGTTTGGTACAGTAAAAATATTTTACAGACAATTTCACATTCAGAAACTTCTTTTGTGTAGAAAGTTATGTTTAGTTTCTAATATAATTTAAGTATTTTTATTTTTTGTATTCTGACTCAACAAGAATACTATAAACAAGGTAATATGCATCTGATGTGAATATTTTTGTAAAGTGTGGCTGAAATATTAGCAATCTTTATGTATTCCAACTTGCTTGTTTTAAAACTTCTTACTGTATTGAAAATAATAACCTATAAGTAAAATTATTGGTTGGAAAGCTTGAATAAAAAAAGTGCTATGCTAAAAATACCAAAAAGCTGAAAAATTAAGATGGAAACAAACAAAAAAATGAATAAACTTTTTTTTTTTACTAATTACATAAACCTGCTTATACAACTATTCTTCTTGCATGCTCAGCCACATACAATACTATGGAGAAATAAAAAAGATTCTCAAAATGACATCAAGAATAACTATAACAATTTTTTCTGATGAAAAAAACAAACAAACAATTTTCCATTTAAAACGTGATTGGAAATATAAATTAACACGTACTATAAAGAAACCAACACTTTAGCTAGTTAATTCAGCCCTGTTTTGTTTAAGGAGACACTAAAACACTTGAGCACTTCTTACTACAAGGACAGGACAGGTTTGTTTGTTTTTTTAACAGAAATTTGAAATTACAAACTTTTTATCATTTATTTTGGGTTGATTAAGAGTTGAAATGCCACAACTCATAAAATCACCCTTTAACTTATAGCTGAATGTTAAGGTGAATTTTTAAAGAACTATATGTTTCTTTCAATCAGTTTTAACAGTTTTAGCACATTATAATTGTACCACATCTAATTAAAACTACATATCTTCTCATTATTGCATGGAATTTCTCCTAGCCTGATCAAAATTTTGGTCTCATTATTTTTCACAGCATTTCATATTTATTCCAGAGTAAATAAATAAATATCATGAAAACACTAATATATTTCAGGAATAGCTTTGAACAAGTTAGAAAATAACAGGTATTTGTTAAAAGCAAAGATGATCATAATGCTCTTACAATAAATGCAGAAAACTGAAAAATGTATATACATATACATATTATCTAGATTTAGTTTAAAACTTTGGAGAACACTTACATACATTATTCAATCTTATACTATCCTCACTTGCTATATATGATCTTACTTGAGTTTTATTAATAGCCAAACTAATAATTTGCCAATGCAATAAGAGATTCATGGAAAACAGACTAGGATAAAAGAACTTGTACAAACAAGACATTAAAATAAATATACTGGCTTAATTACGTTTCCCCAAGATACACAGAAAATGTAACAATGCCTTGCATGAAAAAAAAAAAGCAGAATGCAAGATAAATTAACTCTGATGCAATAGCAAATATAGGTTTTATGTGAAAAAAACATCTACTCATGGCACAATGGCTAAAATACCAAGTTAGCTGATAACAGTATTAGACTAATACCACTATTTGTTGTGTTTTCCAGTCCTCAACGTTAATAAATTTGTTTAATAATACAGCATCTCCAAAATAAGCAAAAATGCAACAACAGGCTATTATGAAAAAATAGAAATAAAAATGTGCATACCAAGACGAATCTTGACATCAATAAATAAATGTTGTATATATAACAGAATACAGTCATGACCTATGACATGATTGCTGAAGCTCTGACATAGTTGACAAGAATATTTAACTAATACTAATCTTTGTCATGGCTACCACAACATTAACAAACATGTTTAACAATAAAGCACTCAGACTTTTAATCTCCTATGTAATAGTAAGAATTAAAAAAACATGGCATTTACAACAAGAAGGTACACCACAGGGTGCTTGACCTTTTATATTGTAAGGTACCCACAGTAAATACTTGACAAACATTTAATTACTACAAGACATTTTAAACATTAAAAATAATATCATATGGAAACACATCAATTACAATGTCTCATTAAGGATACTGTAGGTTATGAAACAAAATACTGAGAAACATCTGTTCTTTTCATGGAGGAATGTATACAACAATAGCCTTGGTATTATATTATAAAATACCAATTATATCATGTTGAAAATAAACTGACCTTACAGTCACAGTAAATATGTAGTTTTCCTTACCCACAAGCAAACTGAGTCTTTTCTCAGTGTGATTGAAAAGCATCAGTGATTGAGACATAAATGGACAAGAGAAGCTTGTGAAAGACAATGGCAATCAACAGCTCAACCTTGACAAACAACTCTATTATCGCATTAATTAAACTGTATTTCTCAACAAATTCTTTAAGTAGCAGAATGATGGATTCTTACATCAACATTTGGCACAACAAATTTCCTTAACATTAAAGTCCTTTTGGCAATGTGCCAATCATTTCATACTGATTTGGATTCTAGAAGTTATCTGATGTGGTGGAATTATTTCTCTTTAAAACGAAGTTTATACAAGTTTTCATATTGTATAATGAAAAACACATTTTGACCAACAGTAATTGTTGACAGTGGTTATGGCTCGTATACAAAGAACAAACTTTTCTTGAAGTAAACAAAATGCATTGTCAGGTAAGATGTCACTTAGCCAGTTATGGCATACAACAGTAACATATATGAGGGAAAGGAGTTGTTCCATGAAAATTCATACTCAAAGACTTTAACACAACTTGTTGTGAACCTATGTCAAAACCTACTTCATTAGGAGAGTAATTTGCCACAGTCAGTAGGCCTGAATGTACCCCTCTTAGACTACACTTTAGTGGAAGTTAGTTTTGGAGAAATTGCTCTTGTTCTAGAATCTGTAATTTGGGCAGATAAAGGATAAGATGTTGTTCTCTTTGCTGAGTGACGTTGGCGCAGACCACCAATGCCTTGACCTGGCAAAACAAATACACCTCTGGGGAGAATCATACGGGCATTACCTTGAGCAGGACGTGAGCCACCATGAGTCTTAAGATCGCTGAGATGTGCAGCATAGCCATCAGTAAGAATCTGAAAAATATTATTTTTAGATTTCCCTATAGAGTATACTACAGTCAGTATAGTAATTTTAGAAAAGTAGTTCTTAAAGTATATTTATTATTTTCTATACTAAAACATGATCAAATATTCTAACAGACATTATCTTCTCTTCTCAACATGATATTCCTTGATGGTTAAAGTGCCTTTACAAATTAGAATAATCTGATTACTTCCATAAAATAAATCGCACAGTCCAAAGAGAATATTTTGCATAAGGTATCTGAATCCCAAGCAGTTATTTTAGTGTTCTCAAAAATACCATAAATCTTTGGAAATAAAGGATATTTTTTTTTTTGTGTTGGGAAAACATAATCAACTTTTTATTATTAGAAATACTTGTAAGATAATTTGTATGTGTTAATGATAAAATTCTTACAGTAGCTAAGGAATGCTGCTTTTTAGATGCTTTTCCCACAATGAAAATCTGTTCTGGCAGTAACCCAATAGTGGAATATACCCAGATGTCTTTACTTGAACCATAAGCAGCATGGATAATCATATCAACCTGTGAAAGACAGTTATATAGTATCATTAAATGTGATATATAAGCATGAAAAGACAAATATGCCTTTAAATGATTACTTTTATTTCTGATTTTGTAAGGTACAGAAACAAATTTGCACAACTATATTATTGTCCTATTTTCTATTAGCCTACTTTTCCACTTCAACTACTGTGCTAATTTTGCACCTGTGTTAAAGAAAGTTCATTAAATACTTGATTTATAGATATTCATTATTTCAACTTTAGATCATTTAAAATTCACATTTGTAAAATGTGACAATATATTAAAAATAACACTGCTTTATTAAGTATTTAATAGTGGCTCATAGAATGGATCTCCATCATATATCAACCACTTTGAGCTATAATTACAGTTTCAGGCTCAGAAAATCAAACCCTTTTGTTTGGTGTATTTGACCATGCCTAAAGTTTTATAGATTAAATTATTCTAATCCTACTTAAAATAATTTAAATTCAAGGATAGGCTGGTAGAGATCTTGATGGTTAATAATATAAAATTGGATATATGTGTACACTATGCTTGGTATTGCTGGAGCACAAAAATATAAGTAATAAAAAAGAAAACAGTCTCATAGATTAATTTACTCTAATTCTGTGTAAAGAATTTAAAGTGCTGCAGCTACTGAGGATTCCCCCATGATTTCCATTTAGAAAAAAATATTTAAAAAATTATAGTAAAACCTAGGAAAGTTCTTAACAAATGTAAACTCAGACCAAATAGCAACTATAACTTTAATATGTATTTTTTCACATTTGGCATAAATAATAAGATTATTAATCAGCTTTAGATTCAAATTATTTCAAAAAGTATTACCAATGAGGTTTGTAGGTTGGTCTATCAATATTAGTATGCATTCCCTAAATGCAACTAACATACAAGCTAGTTGTCTTTATTGAGCATTTACTTTGTGTTTCAGATCAAATAATGTACTTATTTTCTGCCCCATCTTAAAACAATGGGTATGAGTTATCAATTTTTTTAACCTCTTGAAATAAATATCAGTTAGATAAAAAAACTGTGTATAACATGTCAAAGTATTTGAATTTAGTGGCTTATTAACATTAACAGTCAAGTTTTATCTAATTGTTAAGTGAAAAATGTTTATTATAAGTTTTAATTTTACTACATTGAAAATGTATTCTTATAATCCATTTTAATGTTGTGATTCAGCAAGATGGATTCTTGTTTGATAATTTTTATCATTTACAGTAGTTGTAGGTTATTATTTATGTATTTTAAGTCTAGTAAATTTAACCATATAAAGAAAAACATTTTGACGTTACAAATGTGATGATCTGTGTTCATTGTTTCTAGGTTAGCTTTGCACAGACTTATTATTGTACATGCATATCAAATCATATGAACTAAGTAATAATATTAATTCAGTCTATTCTATAACACAATAAACAATATTTTTCTAATTAAAGAATTTAGTTTGATGGAATAAATGGTGATTTGATATTATCTGGTTAGAGAGTTACTTTATGTATTTAAAATCTTAGTGTTTTTTAATGATATACTGGAAATTGAAGACATCTTTTGAAGTGTAGAGAAAATCATAACAATTAAAAAAAAGAAAAATAGTATAAAGTTTTTGAAACTATAATTGCAAACTAATATGAAACTATTAGGCTTAACTTTTAGAAAATAACACAACAAATGATAAGTACTTTTAAAGAGAAAAAATGTAAGAAGTCAAAATGGTCAAGTACAAATTGTAATTAATTTTATTCTTATTACATGAATACAACAGTCCCCAAAACCCCTTTTTATGATATCTGTTAGTAACATAAACTTAATTGGTCTTGAAATATGTAACAAACAAAGAAAATTAAGTTTATTATTTTGAAATAATTGTAATGAAAATAAAATGTAAATAATACAAGTTGTATTAAATTTCAATGCAATTATAATAAAGTATGCTTCAACTGGATATAAAAATGTCTTCATTATTTATAAAAACAATTATTATAAAGTTTTAAACAACATTCAAGGTTAAGCAGTAAAATAAATGCAGTAACACTGAGTACAAGGTAGATAGGAACATGTAATATTATTTAAAGAAAAGGGAACTTACATCCATTTTCAAGTGTCGAAGGTATTCTGCTTTATGGCGCAATGGATCAGTAGAGAGTCCTTCAGCAAAAGAAACCAGTCCATGAGGAAAATTATGTTGTGAGAGCCAGGAAACCACCCTTTGTTGTTGCATATCGGGACGGCCAGTAATGTAGATAATCAGATATCCCAATTCTTGCCAATGTCTTGGTAAAATGTTAACAAAAAATGTGACCATAGTGAGTTCAAACTATTTCTAAACAGCAATTTGATACATCTTTTCCCATTTTAAATTTTCTACCTAAATTTTAGTATTGTCTTTACACTGAAAGTTTAAAGTTTCTCTTTATTATTCATCAATACAATTAATTTGACCATTGAAACTCTGCTTACACTTGATACATGTTATCTCTTTCCTTTTTATTTAATGATAGCTGAAACGATTTACCCAGAATGCAAACCAGATTTATGCTTTCTCAACATTTTAGACCTGAAGTAATCTATTCCATGGATGAGCTAAGCTCGAAACAGGTAAGATAATGATAATTTTAGATTTTAAACTCGATTCATACCATTTCTTTATGCAAATAAACAGAAACAGAACTGGTAATAACAATGTTGAAAAATATTTGAACACTTTCTAGAAACTATCTTGGCATATAAAGTATTTAAGATGTTAAATATCATAGACATTTAATGGTGTGTCATATTGTTGAATTTATCCATTATTATACAAAGTTAAAATACTGAGTCATAATATTATAACATTATTTGAAATATACAAATTTTGAAAGTAAAATAACCTTTCTTAAAACTGAAGCTCATTTATTTTACTAAACAATGTTTAATTAAACTTATTAATTTAATGTATGCTTGATTTCATGTTTTCTTCTGGTTATATATAATGAGGAACTTTAAGATTTTGAATATTTTTATTTGCACATCAGCTGGCACCAGTAATAATTAATAAAAGTGATTAATAATTATTTTAGTCCTAGTGATCCATATCAGTTAACTTTGAATAGAAAAAAAAAAAAGATGAATGTTTATCTGACAACAGGATGCTCACATTTAACATATCTTGAACACATAGGCCACCTAGAGCCACTCAAGTAATATATTATGATTAATAAGGCTAGTAGAATAGAAGAAAGAGCAAATTATTATTATTATTATTATTATTATTCTCAAATATTACCTGAGCCTAGGACTTCACTAAATCTTAATTCAACTCTGATCTTGAAATGTATTGAAAGTTGAAAATAATCATTTTTGAGATGAATGGATTGTATATTTAGATCCTGACACTGCTGGGTTTATAGCAACTACCCAAATGGATCTGAAATAACCATGTCTTAAATGCTCTTGTACTCTTTAGTAGTAAATATTTCAAGTAAAGATTGCCTACAATTGATGATCTATTGGTGTTAGTTTTTATAAGTTTCATATAAAGCAACATAAGAGCTATCTGCACTACTTACTTCTACTTTTAGAGACAGACTAGAGGGAAATCAACTAGTGAACATTTGTTCACCTACGGCTCTTGGGCTACACTTTTTACCAATTAAAAGTGGGATTGACCATCACATTATATCACCTCTCATGGCTGAGAAAGTGAGCATGTTTGGGCACTGGATTGAATCTGTGACCCTCAGACTTCAAGATGAGTGCCATAACCATTAGGCCAATCTACTGATGTCAAAAAGTGTTTTCTTTGTCAACTGAAAAAAAATTACCTGACCACATCCACAGCACCAGCTCGAACCTTAGGATCTCTTCCAGTGACAGACATACTGGCTGTGAAGGAACCATCAATACTAAAGACAACACATTCAGTTTTTGGTGGTACAACTGCCAGGAAAAAGTCAATAGAAGTGTGGTCTCCCCTACACAGAATGCACAGAAATTTCTAGAAACAGTGTATTTTGAAATACATAAATGCTTTAAGGTCACAAACTGGATAAATATTAAATATAGATAAATCTTCTGCTTTGTTTATAATTTTTCAGTATTGGTGGAAAACCAAAAAGTTAGACATTTATTAATTTTTATATACCTGTGTATTTAATAATACTGGTTTGAATAACATCACTGTCTAAGTAGTACATGATGCCTTTACTTCTATTACAAAAAATTTATAATTTATTCATATTAAATGAACATTTAAGCGTAAATAGAAAGCTCACCTTACGACCATTTTTATGGGAAATACCCCATAACCTAATGCTTTTTCTTTAGGAATAGTATAGCAGATTCTACCATTCTTGTCTGATGATTCTGTCTTCAAGAATGTCCACTCACATGAATGAGGATCTTTCATAATATGAATGTCAATCTATTCATAAACATTAAAATATTTATAACAAATCATGAGTGGCATATTTATAGCTCTAAACATATCAAACTTTGTTAGCTTGATTCTCATATTAAAATAATCTGTGTAAGAAACATGAATCCCATTAAATACATTAAGTAATCTATTCTTATTATCATCATTTTTAGCTACTGATTTCTTTTTCTTGACTCCAACCATCATTATATCAGCATTTTTGATAAGTTTCTCATTAATTGTTTTCTTTTTCAGAACAGAATGCTTATACCACAATATATTATTTAGCTATAAACTGTCTGATGCAATCATTCCATAGATATGTGACATAATGAAAAAGTTTTGAAGTGATATTTAACATCCTTAACTTTAGATATTGTAGTGTAATGGAAAGAAATACAGAATTACATGTTAATAACTTTCAAGTCCATATGTCATGCAGAATCAAAAATGTTTTTCCTACTTTTAGAGTAATCACTTTTATAATGAAGTATAGAAAATGAACTTATTAACAATAACCTCAGAAAGTCTAGTCAAACCCTTAATAGTTTGATAACTTATACAGAAGCTGTGTACACTATACTAATATGAATTATGGAGCCTTATCACATCACTGTAGTACATTTAACTACATCTGTTCAAGCTCTATCTACAAATTGGGCATTTTGACTATAGCTCTACAGTCTAGATTACATTACAAAATAAACTTGATCATAGGGATGTTATATCTGAAGCACACCACTGCTCCTTACTTGCTTTCTTTTAACCATCTAGCATATGAGTGATAGTTTTGCAGTGCCTGTTTCAACTGATAAAACACAGAAGTTTATCAGAACTTTCTCTAGAAACTTAAATGGTATGTCTTCACATAAAATAATGTAGATATCTATTTCTTTCTCAAGCTGCTTGCACCAATTTAACATGAGGTATGACCTATCTTGGTGAACCCATACCATACTGGTTTCTTTTACATATAGAAATACATTTGATTATGCTGTATACTATTGCCTGGGACACATGGACAGGTTTGTCACTGACTTTTTGTTCATGTTTTATTCCTATTACAAGATGTTACACTGCTTATCATGACTGGGGAATTGACTTGTTGCAATATTCTTTCTAGATGGACTTAGTGCCCCAGTTTGATCTTTTCCCTTGTTTTCCAATACAATTAAATACAAGGATATCTGCATCTTAGAAGTTCTAAATCCCCAACCTGAACACACTTTATGTACTGAGTGTGTGAATATTTTGTATTGGAAACAGGTGTTACATACCCCTTCTAAAAGTGCTAAACTTTTGGTGGCAATACTTTACCTAAGAAATGCCAATAAAATGTAATTCTTCACAAATTCATAATGGTTATGATTGAATATACAAATTGTAATGAATATAAACTTTGTGTGAACAAAATAAGAACCTAAGTTAAAATATTGTATCACAGATAGAAGTGTTCCTTTTAGAAATAACAGAAATATAACCTATTACATACAAATTGACAAATTAATTAACGTACACCGATACAAAATATTAGTATAATATTTAGTGTAATGTTATGCAACCACAGCCATTTTTACTGTTTGCACAAAAACATGTTCCACTATGGTCAATCTACCTTCAAAGACAGTTAACACATTTATGTTGCAAACATCATCTTAAAATAAAGTTGCATGTACATACTATTACTACTACTTCTTATTGGTGTTATATAAAAGATGTAACCCCACAGCCAAATCAAAGAAGGAGCATTATATACACTTAGCATATGTTATGTGAAAGTAATGTTAAACTCACTATCTTTTTCTGATGCATGAAATGGGGCTTGGATATTACATGGAAATGAGCTTTAGACCAGTATGATAATTGTATATGCACATACACTGCATATAAATTTGTACTGGTTAATGGTGTAGGACACAAACCCCCCTAGAAGTAATGCTCTAAAATACTCAACCTATATCAGAATCATGTTTGAGTGACAAAGAGATAGCCCTCCAGTGACACAGCAGCATGCTTAACTTCAAATAGACAGAGATATATATTTTTCTTCAATTAATTTTTTATCTTCTAAAACAAAATAACTCTTTTTCTTGTTCTTAACCTGTCTTATATCTAATGACAGAAATTACAGAATGATTTTCAACAGTTAGAGAATTACGAACAAACAATAGAAAGATCAACATTTCAAACTACAATAACCTTTTCTCCAGTTAAGGAAACCATGTCTAATGGACCATACAGGAATTTTGCAATTAAAGTCTGAGGATCACCTTCTTTAACAATCACATCATTTGCCCGATGATTAGCAGTCACATTCTAGAAAATATGAATAACAAGTATACAATACAATTAAAAGTATACAAGTAAACTGATGAGAAGTACAGTAGAAGAAATGTAGCTATTATTGTTGAAATGAGAAGTTTTCATTATAAATAACTTTTCTATGAGAACTAGCATAACTCAAAACAAATCATAATACCAGTTCCACACATACATGAGTGCTTTTCATTAATTATTTTCAATGTTGTATATCATAACCTTTCAGTTTAACCTAAACTAAACAGTGAAAATACAAATATTATGCAATACATGATAAATTGACCATTTAATTGTTAACACTCATTAACTGTATTCTCACTGTTTAGTAGAGACTCAGAATCAGCATATTGGTAAGGTTGATGGAATTGCATCATTTCTAGCCACCCTGAAACTTAAATACAATATTATTCCAAGAATTATAATGCAAAATTTTCTCTTAATTATTGTACACTGCACACTGTGTGGCATCGTACTTATACAAATATCAGGCTTGCTGCTTGCTTAAGGTTACTGTCTTACCAGTAGATGAATCTTTAAACAAAATTCTTTGTTTTTAAATGGATGAAATGATGGACAAAATTAGGCTTGTGCCTGTCAGTTTTGTGGTTGCCATCAATTTTCTTTGACTATCAAATAACACTTGTATTGGTCTCTCACCATATTCTACTGTAGGTTTAAATTAATATTACCTTACAATCAAAGCAAGCAGCCTGGTTATAAGATGAGGTTATGAAATTTCCATTTTTACTAGTGAAGGTTAGAATGCATTGTTTCATCATCAGTTAAGTACCTTTGCTGTCAATGATATTTTTAACAGTAAACTCTCAATATCTCACAAGATTTGGCCAGCTTAGGAGATTTGGGTTCGTCCTGACTCCATATACTAAGTTAATGACGCAAAGCAATCTCTGTAATAACAACAGAAAATGAAAAAAATAATAAAAACAGATATTACAAATTTTAACCAATACATACAGTTAATAAATGTAAGATTAAAGAAAGGATGCAGCAGACTTCACTTATGGAAAACACAAACACCGATTGTTAGCTTCAAGTTGCAATTTGAATAATGTTTCTGTCATTAAACTATCATTAACTGTTGCCATACAATTTGGATTTATGTATATTTTGCTTATTCAATTGTTTAACTTCTAATGCTCATTTCAGAACATTTGTTTGTTTCTATCTCCTAAGCAATGCTTTTTATCATATTTTTTTTTAGGAGTTGCACAACCATTAAGCAGCTTTGTGCCAATGGGTGTCTCTACACCTGTACTTGGCAGCTAGGTTATCTTCAAGATCTATAATGGAGTTTTAAAAAATATCTATACTGGATTGTTGCACAACACTTAAAAAGCACACTCTGAGTTGCTTAATATCATTTTTGAAGACTGACTTTTCTATCTTGATTGCTTCTATTATCAATAATATCCTCTTTAGTTTCCATACAGCTCCTATTGTAATATAAAGTTTTCTTCAACTTGTCATATGAAGTAATCTTCACAAGCCAAAATTTTGATTTCTACATGTTTCTCATTTGGCTCTTCTATTCTTTGAGATATAAGTGCATTCACCATATTACTGCTGGGAATAATGTTGCAACACATACTTTTACAGACATTATGCTGATGTAGCACTGATGACAGCCCATCAAAATATAAGCTGTCAACATATGACTACAATCTGGTAAAGTTTATTTTCATACATCACAGTAAGAATAATCACATAATACTTGCATTTTTTAACCCATTTTATTCATTTTTTTCACAAGATTTCTAAAGTAACAAAAAGTTATAACTTTTATGGTTCTATACCTTTCTTATCTTTAAGACAAAATATGAGAACATTTCTCCAGAAACATATATTCAATATATTTTAAAATTCTGGGATACATCATCTGATTAAAATATTACTCATTTTCTTACCTTCAGAGTCTAAAAAAATTTAAACTCAGACTCAACCAGTAATTTACCTTAATCTTTATGGATGTTCTTTTCTTCAGCCATTTTTCTCGAGGCTGTGAAGGAATGAAGACCGATACCTCCTTCTCATTTTCTCCTTGAAGTATTAATAGTTCTGATTTCACAACCTTTGGAAACATCCAAAGATTAATCTATTTTTATTGTGGTTTTCAATTTTAAAAAATCATTTCATTTATTTCGTTTCATGTAAATTGAGAAATGACAAAAATTTATAAGTTATTTTTGACTTTCATTTGTTACATTGACCTATGAGAGTCAGCACATGTGCAGGAAAGAGTCTCTTAAATGAAATAAATATATTTCTGTGAATACAAGGATAGTTGCAAAATTGTAGATAACATCAGAAATAAATATCTAATTGATCAAAAACACTTAACTTTGTCAGATATTTGAATACAAGTTAATTTTTCATTTATTTTCTTTCTCAAACTCACTTGGCCAAGAAATCAGATAGATCAATTCTCTTGACATATTTTTCTTGCCAGATACTGATAATGAATATAATAGAATATACATCTTATGTGGACAACCTTTTTATGATTCTAAATGTTAGAATTTCATAATACCTTAATATTAGACATACATTTTTGTCATATAAAAAAAATCTGAGGGCTTCCCAAAAATGTATGTGAGTAAACTTGAATTTGCAGTAAATTTTATTACTTCAGGATAGCATGCTTTAATAACAAGTTTTGTGGAAAAGAAATGTTTCTCAAAAATAAACATAAAAAATTATAACTATAACTTTGAATGTACTGAAGTTCACAAAGAAAAAAGATACCACTTGAAACAGACTTATTTGAAAGAATTTTTCTGACCAGTGATCACTAAATTATACTACATTTAAAATATAATTTTCCATAGATGATGTATAGTAAAATATAAACATGCCATTCATTTGATGGGTTGCCCTGACTAGAAAAAACTACTATAGTTACTATTTTCCAAAAAACATCAAAATGTACTTTTTCACAAGTTCATAATGGTTATGGCTAACTATCCAAACTGTCATGAATAAGAATCTTTGTCTGATCAGTTGGGCCAGATGTTTAAAAACATCTCCTTAACAATATAAGAACTCAAATTAAAATATCATAAGACAGACTCAGATGTTTATTTTATTTATATTAATAGTATTGTGTTAAAGGAGCTTTACAGTTAGAGGGTTAACCAATACTTTAAATTAGTTCATAAGAAAATAACGTTCAACATTTTTTGTACTATCATATTATTTGACTTACATAAACAGAACCTTAGGTTATTAAAAATTAATGTTATGACTTGATACATGGTAACATATTCTGGCAATAAACATGCCTCACATATACCTGAAAAACATACAAATTGTAAATGCTCAAATATTTTTAACTATAATTTAACTCTTCTGATGTTTCTTGGTTGTAATGTTCTCATTGCTTTATACTTTTAAGTATGAACATTTAAAAGACTTTTAGAAATGCAAACAAGTGTAAAATTGTTTTTATCATCATTGTAATATTCTTGCTTTCTTAATTTTTTTGTAACTCACTGCAATCTATTTTCATTGCTACTAAAGAATAATATTGCTTTTGTGAATTTGATCACATCCTTCCTTTCATTCTATTGCTATGGACTTAGTCAATTTGAATTATAAATGTATGCCAAATTGACCTATATTATTTCCACACTATTACTTCTAATATTATTTGTGTATCTTCATGAAATTTTGCAAACCTCCTGTAATCACTAAGAGTTTTGTGTAGACAAAAATCAGAATTTGTAATAAAGTATATTTATTACTACATTTTTACATGAATATATGGGATCAAAGTGTTGACTGGCCCAAGTGCTAAGCGATTTTCATGTTTAAAGTAAAAATACTTTTACCTCAAATTTCATTTATATAATCTCTAAAACCTCCCAAATAAATATGAAATTTTTTTAGTAAAACTTATATTTTCTGTTATATTCTCTACCATAACTCTACCTAAGGTGGGTCATTTTAACCAACCTCTTAACTACCAATAAAATTGAAATAAAACCAAATAACCCCTTTGTTTTTTCTAGAATGACTAGTGTAACACAAAACTACATTTCTTTATCCTTAATAGTTTCAAACTTGTAATAGTATGTATCTGTTCCTACATAAATTTAATTGCTTTCTTGCTCTTTGAATTAATATTGTGACTAATATTCCTACTACACAAAGTGAAAATCACTTGGTGAGCATGTGTGTCACACACCTTATTGAATTACACATTGCACAAGCTACTTATGAGTTGCTCATGAGTGTACTTTGTGAAAATTTTTTATTCTTCTTTATTTTACATAATCTAACATTATCTAACCTAAAAAATTCTAATTGTTTTACATTTCTGATACTTTTATAATAGTAAATATATATTGCACATGAAGAACAAGAAATATAGTGCTTACTTGGGCCTTCTTTTTTTCTGTCAACTGTTGATGAAAATTAACCCTTCCTACTTTTTTATTGTAATGGTACTACTGTACAAAATAAATAATGCACAAAAAACACAGGATTATAACAGCATATAATAAAAAAACAGACAATGTTCTTGTAATTGTCACAGTTTTTATGGCTTTCTAACTATGTGAAAAGTATGTTAAAAATTTAGCTAAGTTGTCATTGTGTTTCATGTTGAAATAAATTTTGAAATAGAAACAAAATACACAATTTTGTATGTACAAAAAACAAAATAATATAGTATGTCAATTGATGTATTAAAACCTTAGTTTTTTATTGGTTACAAATGGTGTAGTGTTAAATAATAGAGAGAACTATTTGCAAATTGGGAAAGAGAGGATGTAAAAAAGGTGTGATTTTCTAGTTTATGGCTTTATAATCAAATAAGACTAAAGGCTACAAACATTCTGTTTTGTTTGTTTGATGACAAGAATATAAGGAGTAATTTAGATTAAATTTCATACTTTTTGGAACTGTGATAACTAAATTAGAGAATAGTGGATACCTAGAGAACAAATGCCACAATTTGCATATTGAAAAAAAAATTGGGGATTTTTTTTTAATGTGTTGTATGAGCCGAGGAGAAGTCTTTGTTATTGATCAAGAAATGTTAACCTATCGTGCCTTTTTATTTTTGTTCTAACCTTGTGAGAATTTTCAATGGCTGAAATTCAGCCATTTGGCACCACTTTTACTGAATCAACGATTCTGCTGATGACCAGATTAAGAAAAATGTAGTAAGGAATAGTAAAGGAAGTCTAATGGAGTATTTAAAATGTAAATGCAAGTGTCTGCATCATGGAATATGATTCAATTGCAGCTGTTGTGGTTGTTCATGTGATGAATTATATCCTACAGTAATGGTGAGATACTTTGTGGAAGAATTTACATTTGGTTGGGCACCATGTCTACCACATTGTAAGGCTTATAGCCAAAAGTATATAGATTGATTCAAGGAAAATGTTGTTGAAATGTTGAAGAAAGGACAAGCAGAATAGAATATATCCCAGAAAAATGCTTGAATAACTGTGATCTAAATATCCTGATTGGTTTGATGTACCGTCCAACACAGAGATTTAACAATGTATCAAAACCCTCACAGAAAAGTACAAAAAACATGGTACACTTGACATTAACTCTTCCAGGGAAATACAGCAATCTTATGGAGATACAACAATGTCCTTTGTGTCTGAATTTAGCTACACTATTACTATAAAAATGAAGTCTGGAATCTTAATGTGTGGCATAAATATGATGTTCCAGTAATGTGTTCTCAAGAAATGACCAACTAGAGTCATTAGTTTCTTGAATACAGTTACAGCTGATGAAGAAGAGTCAAATAGCTACCATCCCATAGTATTTGTATTACTATGTCAATATGCTTGATTATACACATCCACTTGGAAACAAAGTGGCATAACTTTAGTTATATTTATTCAATTTCTGTAAAAAAATTAAATAAAATAAAATTGTTATAGTTTCTTGTTTCAAGATATGTCTAAATACATGGTTTTCAATAGTTTCCACATTGAAAAAGTTTTGGCAACCAGCAACCCCACAGTAAAAATGACTTCCCTTAGTTCGTGCAATGCATGTTAATACTGCCTTATAAAATTAAGAACTTCAATGTTATTTAATATTAAAATTTGGGTTATTAGTTACACCTTGATGCCACATTTCTTCATATGATATGACAATAAATGTAATGTAATTCAGTAAAATCTTTTAACATCATGCATAGAAAAAAAATGTCCATAGTTAGAGGATTAATTAGGCTCCTCCCTTCCAAGTCATCAATCAAACCCAAGTGAAATGATAAATTTAACCAATACTAAGACCAAGTTTATATCTACAACTTTACATTTCAGCTACTTACTCTCATGAGGTAGTTGTGGGCATGAATGTGTGCATAAAAATAAAAGTGAAAAAGTGTGAAAATTGTAGGTATGAGCATCATAGTATAACATAGGACTGATACAGTCACTTTCAGTTATAAATAAACTGCAACTTGATAAAAACACTAACCTGATGATAAAATCTGTAATGAACAAATCAATAAGAAATGACCATGTAGTCTAACATGCTTTTTATCATAAATATTAGGTCTATTGGTTTTACAACACTTCTTTGGTGGCTTTGAAAACTGTTAGTGTAGTAAAGTACTAAATACTATTTTCCATCTGCAGAATAAAAACAAATAATTTACAGCCCATACCTGTCTAAGGATAAAAGAAATGACATCAGTGGACTCCCAGTAACTTGCATGAAAGAGGTGTGGAAGAACATTTGTTGGAAAATTAGCTAGTCCTTCTGGACAGTAAAGAGCAAAGTCCAGTCGTTTTGTTCCCCACCATTTCTGTGTCACTAAGTGACATAATAAAACAGTAGCAAATTTAATAAGTTAAAAATTAAATAAGTAAAAATTAGGGAGAGAAAAAATATTAAAATATTATTATACACTGAAATGAATAACATAAAAAAATTTAACTGAGCTTAATGTTAGAGAACTGTATAAAAACCAGCACAGAACTTTAGAATGAAATTCATACTATACATTCAAAAACTTTCAGACATTACTCTATCTTGCAATGAAAAAAATAAACCTAAACTCTGTTTGCACTTAAAAGACATACATGTTAATGTAATATTATAAATTGATAGATAAAATTATTCTTTTAGTTAAAATGATTAATACCTTTAAAATAAAATTTATTCCATACATATGAACTTGAAGACAATAAAAATGTGTCTGAAGAATGAAAATTTGTTTCAAAAAACAGATCCAGAAATTGAAACAAAATAAGAAGAGAAGTGTTTGTAAGAGTTGATTATTCTTTAATGTTTGAAAATACAAAAGGCATTATTTTGGCATAGAGGCAATTTATTGTATTTAAGAGTCTATTATTTTCTACAGAAAATAATTTTCCAAAAATTCAAATTGTAAACTTTTTAAATTAATGACTGCTTGTTTATTAGTTTTATATGATGACATTTCAGAAGTCTCAAATAAGATACTCTAAAAATCTTTCTTATTTTCTCAAAAGCAACAAAATGTTTTGTCATTTCATAAATTTCACATACAGTAATTTGGGTTTTGACTTTAAACACTGATAAACCATTAATTCTTTTTTTGCTCAGACATTTCTAAGTATTGTAATAAAAACCTTCCCAACAAATAAATCTGATCATTACTTAATTGAGACCCCTGCAGTACCAAATGGAAGCCAGTTTAAAAACTTAATTTTGCTATCAGATGTTTATACATTGGACTTAATTAAGCTATGAAATCTTTCATGTGGTAAGGATTTTCAGAAATATATTTAATCAATACTTTGATCACATATGCTAGAAAAAAACTGCAGTAAGAAAAAATATGGGTGTGTTTGTAGACACTAGTATGGTCAGTTGTAATAGAAAATTGAATTTTTAGCATTACCTCACTGCAACTTTTGAAAATATGTGTTAGATTTGAGAAACTTGGAACAGATATAAGTCTTATATAATATCACTAGCACTGAACCTAGATTGCTTACTTCATTTTATAACGAAGAAGTATGAAACAGTATCATACTTCGAGCTGAAAAATAAGTTATTACTTGCAATGTTCGTAGTAACACTTAGAATTATTCTTTAGCAGATACAAAAAATACACATACAGTTGCATTTTACTTTGGGAACCTATATTTGGTCAGTTATAGTAAGGTAAGTAAAATGCAGTTAATTTTTCTCATGTAAATTGGGCAAGACAGGGTTAAATAAAAAAATAGGTTTTCTTAATATTTTATTTTGTTCACTTTTTCACTGATACAAATGACTGAAGTATAATGTTATAACATATGTACATCTTTGAGTTATCATAAAATATTCATTTAGTTCCAAATTCAAAACCAAAAGAAACATATTTATTACTAGATCGAAGTTTTTGCTATTATATAGGAAACTTTTAATAGTTAGAAATAATTTAATTAAGTTTTGCTGCCTTACATATGGCCTTCAATTGTTCAATCTGAATTTCTTTCACCTCTTAGATAAGCATGCCAGGAAAAAGGAGAATACAAGATGACTTCAAAAAAAGAAGCAAATCTAGCAAAGAAATAGACATATCAGCAGGTGCTCACATGTAGATATGGTTGAGAGAGGTACTGCTTCATTGATGCCAGACATTGTGCTAGTGATGCTAGCCTCACTGGTTCGCCTACCCACTGTACTATACATACACTGGGATACAGCGAAGCCACCATCAGTAAACAAGTGAGCATGACTTTGTATGTATTCCACTATAGAAAAAATGGTATATACATAAAAGAAAAGGAAAAAAAGGGGATTAGTAAGGCATATCAACAAGTTTCACATAGATGTATTAACAATGATAGAATCAGAAGACTACTTGATCACTCTGTGCTGTTACAATTTGTTTTTAAAAGAAAGACAAAATAGATTTAAAAAGTAATGAATGAAACTGCATCTAAATGATAGTATCAATCTTGAACCATCTAATAACTGTTAAAAATGGTCTACTAAATATAAAGAAATAGAACAAAATATGACAGGCAATTAATATATTTAAATTCCAAGTTTGATAAAAAGATTATAAGCATCCATTGAAAAATAAAATGTATTAGTATTCTAACACTGAGTTCTACGACACATTGCCAATCAAATAAAAATTTATAACTAAATCAGTATGTTCATCAAGCAACATCAGTACAATATCAACACATACACTTATTGTATATTTGCAAGTTTCAAAATTTACCAATAATACATATCAAAATTAGATAAGTGATTGAATAAATTCTGACAGTTACATATATTTCAGTAACACATGCTTTGAAAAAACATAGATGCATATCTTTAAAAGGTTTTTTTTCCAGAACATTTTTACTAAAACAGACTTTCCAAGACTGATAAACTTTTTCTTTACTACATTTACAGATGGTTATTTTAACCAAGTGGAACAAAATTATACTCACACACAGAGAATTTTTTCCACTTAAACAAGATAAAAATGACATACATATTATTCAAAGTGAATAGTTTTCTTACCGAGTTAAATAGTACTGAAGCTAACAAAAAACTGGCAATATTATTAAAGGCATTTTCTATGAAGCTTGGTATTACACTTACATGCATATAAAATGAGACATTAAAGAAAAAGCAGTTAGTTTAGATAGGTTAAATATGTGTTTCCTGAAAATCTTATTCTAAACAGAGGTTCATAAGAAATAAACATAATACAATTAGACAATAATTTATGCTGAAATAAAATTGTGAAGTATTGTTATTATTATTATTTTAGGAATATAAATAATAGTTACACAGATGAATTGGTTGACCATCTCCAAGAGGATACTTCTGATATCGTGCAACATTAACTGGTGGTAAATGAGAAAATCTAGCACTCAGGAGAGGTTCAATACGAACCGCCGAAGGATCGGTTGGATGAAACAGGTTATACACCTGGTTGCAAAATGGTCGAGGAGGTGGAACTGAAGCACCAACATAAAATAATTAAAAGCCTAAATCAAATATATGACTTCTACTGTATATGTCTAAATTAAATGTAATCTTCCATAAATAAGTATATTTAACTGATCACAAAAGTTGTTTTTTTTGTTGTTTTTTTACATGCCATAGTTGTACAACCAAAATGTAGGCTAAGAAAATTTGTAACCATCACTAATAAAAATACTCAACTCGTGCACAAAAAAAAATAGGTCTTTATACAATGAACATAATTAACATATTTTAAGTGATAAAATAAAACACAAAGCAGGAGTCATTTTATTCTCAATAACACTGAGAGTTGAAAATAGGTTACTTTAATCAGAAATGACTACCTAATATTAATAATATTTTTTCTGCAATGAATGAATTCAACAACAAACCTAAATAAAAATTAAATGATTTAGTAACATTCAATTGCAATTTTCATCAATCCTTATCATTTCCAACATTCATGAAAGTTTGTTTTTACACTTTCAAGAGATGAACATCCTTGTCTCTGTTTACTTTGTCAAAGTATTAATTTTTAAGACTCTCTTTCACTTCACATATTCTAGCACTATATTTTCTTTTGAAAGTCACAAAGATTATTGAGCTATACATTTTCTATCATCTAAACAAACAGTTTGCTCACATCTTCAACAGTATCATAACTGATGTTTGAAAGCAGTTATTATATTCACACTGGGATCCTACAATCACGTGTGTCTTTTGAAAATAACTTTTAAACTGATAATCATAAATTGGTAACCATGTCTTCTACTGAGGAATATTCTGGAACTGGACTAAAATTCCAAACTAAAAGCTTCTTTTTCATATTTTGATAGAAGTCTTCCAGAAATTTGCTTTACACTTACATTGTCTTGTGTATTCAATAATTGTTGTAGTGTGAACAACTTTTCTAAGCTATCAATGCATTGTCATAATTAATATACTTGTCATAATAGGCCTATTATAATTTTAACAATATATTCTTTATTTGGTCCCTTCAGGTTCTTCAAGAAGAACAAAAGTGTACAATACTATTTTGAACATACAAGGTATGTCATATCCACTGCCAATCATTTTCACTCAATATAAAGCTTACCAGACTAGTTGGGATACCACAAACACAGCAAGTCACAACGCTATTTATACGAGCCATTCGTTACAACAACAATTGTTACGATGAGAATACCTTTTACAAGCTGTTAAATAATTATTATGATTAATTATAACTGCCATAAGACATTATAATTATATTACTAGTATTGTTTTAATGCTACTTATTTGTTCCCTCACAATATTTCCAGAAAAAATGAAGATCATACAATAGTAATTCCACCACATACACAATTAACTACAATGTATTTTAGGTAGCTGTAGTCACAGCTGGCTCAATTTTTTTTTGAATCTGAAACCTAACAATATCTGAGTTTATGCCCTTCTAAATGATGAATCTGGTTTGATCCAGATTGGGAAACGATCAGGAAACCCAATCACACACGTTCATCTCCATAGACAATTAGTTCTCTCATGCACAGTACTTGAATATATGAAAATTGATATTTACCCTTGAGATAATGTATGCATTTGTATATTTCAGTGTTTTGTTATATTGCCTTCATACATGTTATATATCTTCACAATTTTCTTACATTATAATTATGCCATCATTGTAAACCAAGTGCATAAGAATACCTATAAATAGATTCACTCTAAGGTTAGTGAGATCACAACCATGTAGATTTGCTTAAAATAGACACTAGAGGCTTTGGAATTTGAATTGGGGACTGCTGGTTGAACAAAGTATTGATTTGTTTATTTTTGGAAACTTTCAAAGAGTGTCTTTATTTTGATAATGTAAGAGTCAGAATGTATAAGATATTGAGTATAAGTTTTAATTCATTGTTTCTATCTTGCTACGATCCCGTGTTTAATTGATATGTCTGTTAAGCTGTAATTTTGTGCTCGTACCAGTAACAATATGGCTTTTGTGTACAATTGTCTTGTATGGGCCTGCAATTCAAATATATGTATGTGTGTGTTTGTTTATATGAACTTTAGCAATATCACTAAACTAGTTAATTCTTGATTGTCACAGTTCCACAGTGTGGACGGTATGAATGTAGTTCATCACACTAAATTCCATTTAAACATCAGTAATCGTCATGTGAGTTCATATGGGGCAACAGTAATTACATTTTTAAATTGTTCATATTCAATTCATAGAAATCACACAATTTTATCTTAAAGTATTTTTGACTTCTGTCTCAGTTTACCCTAAGTAACATACTATATACACTAATCATGAAAGTTCTTTGTGTGTTAGAAAAGTTTTTGACTCCTCAGAAAATGTTACTATTTTGAACTAAATCTGAATTAGGTTTTTGTATTTCTTCTTTCAGATATGTCCGAGATGAAAATTTGAAGTGATAAAATAGGGTGTAAGGTTGTTTTGAACCATATTAAGTAAACTATCTGAGACTAAGTTCTTGCACAGCCTATAACATTTATTTCATAATTACTACTTGCATAATATATTTGTGGATGTAGCTGTTTTAGGGCAGTGAATGTTTACATGATCAAAATGTTTATTCCTAATAAAGGGTAACGTATCTCAATCAAAAATTCCTTACCATTTCACTATTAAAAATACTTATTGATATTTCTGTTCTGGCAGTTACTTTTGTATAGTTGAGTCTATGCAAAGAATAACATTATAACAAAGTCATATGCAAAGAAAAATTAATCATAAGTCATTTACTAAATTTAGGGAAACAAAATGCATAAAAGGTCAAAGAAAATATCAATACTATAAACTACATATCACTGTTTTAAAAAAGATCTGTTTGAACATTACAACTTCTTTTGAACGCACTATTTTTGTCATCCAATGATAGCATCTTTCTGTAGGCCATCACCATTCCTAAAGAACAGCCAAACATGAAGAAATCACTAACTTCGAAATCCAGTTTGTTATGAGTGCTATAGTCACTACAAGCAGAGCTGCAACGACGAGGTGGAGGAGCTGACAGAAGTCTGGTATAGC
Source organism: Tachypleus tridentatus (assembly GCF_004210375.1). NCBI lineage: Eukaryota > Metazoa > Arthropoda > Merostomata > Xiphosura > Limulidae > Tachypleus > Tachypleus tridentatus. The sequence goes on from NC_134825.1 coordinate 125,923,428, forward strand.
TAAGGAATATTCAAAACAATAAACAAGCTTATACATTATACAATAAAAATAAGAGAGCTTACAGCAGTAATTTATTTGAAACAAACTGACTTCAGGGAATTAAACCATGAAGTAAATAGCTATAAAATAATATTTTCATCTTTCACATTAGATCTATATCCTTAGATATTGTAGTTGAAAAAAGTAGTTATTAAGTAATTTGATTATTTTAATGGCTAGAATCAGACATTACTAACTAGCTCTTTGTTAACCTGAAGATGACCTAAGAAGGTTGAAACATTGTTCTCTGCTTTATTAGTAAAAGTGTTAATACCCATACCAGCCATCCCAAGATAGATTTTTTACTTCAAGTGAGATTTTTATCATCTCAGGTTAACTAGTGCCATTTATTACTGACACTGACTGTTGCTGATTTCACTTGAGAACAGAATAACACATTATTGATGAACTATATTTATATGCAAAAACGGCTCGTTTGGGTTGAGAAAATATTTTACATAGAAGAGCGAACAATGTTTCGTCCTTCTTTGGTCATCGTCAGGTTCACAAAGAAAGAGGGAACTGACCGGAAGCTGACCACATGTTTGAAAGGGGTTGTGTAACTGTGTGTCGAAATGTATTGTTCGCTCTTCTATGTAAAATATTTTCTCAACCCAAACGAGCCATTTTTGCATATAAATTTCTCAACAAGTGGGTTTCTCGACATCACTGATGATGAACTATATGTTTTGAACAACTTCAAAGACTTGACATTATTATTATATTTCATTTAAATTTCATGCTTTGCAATCATATTTTGTTATAATGAAAAAAGTGATAGAAAGGTTTTAAAAGGTAGAATATAAAATGATTAAATACAAATAATTCAAAATCTTAATACTTGACTTTCTATTACACAGTTAAAGGAATCAAAATAGACCTATATTGGAATACAACAAACATCAATCAATTTAAAATAATAATAAACTTCAAGGCAAGGAACAACAATAAATTAACCATGATAATGATGTAGGAATTTCTTTATGCTTTAATCCTTATATATTACATCAGCTGCTAGCTGTAACACTTGCCTCTCAGTAGAAGGATTATTACATAATTATTACTTTTTCCAACATACAGATTTATAAAAGAGTTAAATGTCACAATTTGACTGCCACGTAATTAACATTGATTAAATAGAGTGAGGCACCTATTAACACTATTTGCACACAGAAGTACATATCTAATTATTTTTCAACATTTTTCCAGTGTTAAAATTTTTTTTTCTGAACTTGTTTAACAATGAAAGAAAAAGAGGCCAAGGGACAAAAAAAGCTTACTTTCAGGCCTTTCATACTTTTGCTTTGCTACTGCAATTTTATGAGCAAAACCCAAACAAGTAACTATTGACAAGCATGGGTCAACTTACGAGACAGCATCATAGAAAGTAGAATCAGCATCTTGAGGGTGAGAATAAGATTTCCTGTAAGCTCTGCTCACTGCAGTAGCTGGTTCCCTGCTCCTTGTCACCTCATTAACATCCTCCTCATCTTCATTACCACTACCATCACCAATAGAAATTGAAGGATTAGGCCTATTACTAACACAGCTGGGGCTCTGAGGTCTATAACGGACTTCCATACTTTTGGGATGAGTGGGTTCTGCTTCCACAATACTACTTTCACTTCCATAGCGGCTATTTAACTGTGATGTTCGGCACAAAGCATCATAGGCTAACACTGCACCTATACTATCTCCAATGATAAATACCTAAAGAAAGCACAGAAAAAAAACAACATACATCTTTATAAAATAAAAATTAAATAAGCTATTTTCAAAAACTGAATTTGCAAAACCTTTTAAAAGTCTAATCTTGTTCATACTCTAATGTAAAAAAGTATAAAATTTATTTATTTGTAGGATACAAAAAATAAACAATAAAAAACATTTGCTGCAATTAAAGACAGAATTACAAGTTTGAACTGTTCTGTACTTATGTACTTTATTTAAAACAATATATATTTATACAGATAAATAGTACACACAAGTAAATCACAATACATATAAAGGAGGTAAAATTTATAATAAGATGTGTCTTACCTAACTGTATCTGTTTATATAATACAGTATTTTTTCTATTGTGATATTATATATATATGATACACATTATTAGGCTTACAGCTTACTTTGCAATGCTTCACAAAACATAAAAGAACATACACTAATATGTTAAATATTAGATATGTTTATGAAACTTAATTTATTCTGCTAACTGCAAAAACCACAAAGAGCAAAAAGCACACAACATGTGAAATGAATTTATAACTTGCATAGTAGAATCCTAGCACATTGTGTGAACATATGTAGGTAAGTAAACAATTAATCATAAGATACTTATGACCAATGGAATTATGCTATAATTGCACATATTAATTTAATGTGTGAAAGTGTAATATATACCATGAAACTGAGCAACAATGATGAGAAAAATGTTACAAAAAACAGATTTCAATGTGATTAATATGGAAAAAGTAGATGCCAAAAAGCAAATTAAAAAAATAAAACATAACGGAAGTAAGACAATCCACTAACTAAGCTCTAACAAGCCATCCTTTTGACAAATGACCTCAAATACAACCTCAAAGTGTAACCTACAATTTAAATACTTCTAGAATCTTGAGTAAAAATAACCAACATCACAATTGATGATGTACAGCAAAAAAAAGATTCTTATATCAGTCTCTGTTATATCTTTTCAGGTGTAAGCAATTTAAACCAGCAAATAATACTTAAGTTATGCAGCTTAGTGTTTAGCCAAAGATAAAAGTATAAAAAAAATTATAGACATCCTTGACTGTACATAAAAATGTAACTATACTATAAAACATCCATTTTTCCTGACTATTGTTTAAACTATATGTTCAAAACTTACTTGACCAGAAAACCCACTGCCTTCTTCAGACTTAAGAAATTCATGGTATGTTTGGTTGGCTGTAGCAATTGCTCGTGAAACATTCTCTTGATAATCAGGAGATGAGGTGGCAAAAAGTGGCAAAGAGCCAAGAGGAATTGCATCATAAGTGTGTGAAATACCATCAATGGCAGATGGAGAAGACTGGAAGCTATATGGGCTTAGGCTAATATAAGATTGATAAAGTTGTATTGAATAACATAGAGAATATATACAATGGCTAAAAAATGAATCAATTAATGGAAAACACAATATACAACCTTTCCCACACAAAACCATATCTATCAGCAAGTATAACAAATACAGATGTTTTTACATTATTAAATAATATTGTTAAAGCTGACTAAGAAAAATCATACCTCATGTGTTGATGATCTAATTCTAAACAAACCAATGGAAAAGCTATTAGATTTCCATTATATAACTTTTCCATACAAAACTATATCTATTAGCAAGTACAACAGCTACATATTTTTTTATATTATTAAATAATATTGTTGAAGCAGACTAACAAAAACCATACTTCATATTTTGATGATCTAATTCTATACAAACTAATGGAAAAACTATTAGATTTACATTCTTCCACCAATTTCTTAGGTAATAAATCTGTAAAAGAGCAAAGTATTTAAAAAAAATGAATCCATTCAACAATGACAAATATACAAAAAAAACCACAGTTAAAGATGTTTATATACTTAGTGTAACAATGCTGAGCTATGCACTTACCTGGACAAAACTGCTAAGGCTTCTGAACATACTGCAGGACAAGACACCAGGCGAATTACTATGTGGTTTATTAAGGTGGGATAATGTTGACGTATTAGGCTTTCAAAAGTGCTGCGAAAGGTGCTAATGTCAGATTTTTTAGAGCTCAAATCAGTACCACTGTCTAGAACACTGCCAGAATGAAATACCAGTATCAGTGCAGTAGTGGGACAAACTTGATGGACGGGCGAAGTAAAGGGACTTGAGGGCACACAGGTATCCAGACTTCCACTTGAAGCTACTTCTGACAGGCCCAATGGGTGGATTTGTCCAATTTGTCCATTTTGTACTTTTTTAATGAAGGTAGACGAAAAAATACTGTCTGCTAGAGCAAGGTTAGGTTGTGTTTTATGTACAAAGGTGTGAATTAAAGAGAAAGAAAAATATGAAAATGGGAATTAGAAGAAATGGTCGTAATGGAGGTGAAAAAATGAATGTCCTCATAAATACTTTAGCTTAAAAACAATTTATTATTATGAATAAGTACTTAAAACCACAACCTTAAGTCTTCAAAATATTGGTAACAATATTCAAAAACAATTTTAAGCCTAATTCAACAAACTGGTGAAAAGACAGTTAACTACTGCTTTATGGAAACAAAATATTACTAATACATGTTATATGTTACTTCAGTAATACTGTTTTAGAATTTACTACACAAACAACAAAAATATTTCAATGATGTACCAGAGCTGAAAGAAATAGAAATAAATTTGCACACAAAAAAAGGACCTTTAGCTACTTAAACCTGAGTGGATGCTGCTAGAATCTGGCCCAAAATCTCAATTTACCAATTGGACAGTGACAGTTTCCAATAACATTTATGTCTCATCAGCTGAAAACTAATATAAATGTTGTTATTAACCATAAAATTAAGAAAATTGAAATTTATAAACTATGGTGATAATTATTAGGAAATAATAAAAATAATTTTGGAAAAATATACAAAAAAATTATGGGCTTAAAAGAGTTAAATCAACTGATAAATTTGTTAACAAAATTAATACATTCTACTTTAAACAGAAAATATACTTGATAATTTGCAAATATGTAAATCAAACTTCCTACTAAAAATGAAATACATCAGTATTAGAAACTTTTTACTTAAATTAACTTATATTTGCAGTAAAGTTTTATTACTCAGTGAATAACATTTCATAAATTAATTTATTTATATTCTATTTTTGAAGAAACAAGTCAATTTTCTGTACAAAAATTAAGAAAAAAATATAAAAAATAAATTAACAAATAAAGTCATTCTGAAAAATACCTAAACTATTTTCATGTTAGAAATTCTAGTTAACCTATCATTTTAGTAATTTATATTTGTATTTTGCCGAATGTTTGTAAGATTATGGTGAAAACTATTATTATAATTGCATATTATTTTTCTATAATTTCATTTGTAATTTCTAAAGTGCCAAAATATTTACTTTATGCATTTAAAAAGAAAATAAATTTAAAAGCCTAGTTGTAATAAAAATTTACTGAGTAATAAGATCAATTTTCAATAGACACAGTTACCCCAGCTACTCAAAAATTTATTGATTTAAAAGTATTAAACATTTTTTTAAAATTTAATACTTATTATAGCAATTAGTTTTATCCAATAACTACACTTAGAAAATGAAAAGGTTTGTAACATTTCCAATAATAATAATTTTCATTATTTTGTAGTATTCCTACCTTTATAGAAGCCCTTACCAAAAATATAAAAAAAACTTTTAAAAACCCATCAGTTCACTCATACATCAATAGTTTTATTTTGTTTTTTATTAATTTCATATTTATGAAGTTAGAATGCTAATGATAATAACTGGCTAGCTAAGTCTTTTCTTTTACAATGTTAATGAACTTTTTTCAATTAATTTTGTTCATAAATTAATTAATATTACAAGACTCATTTTGGCATAAATTACATTTATGACACTAAACAACTAATATATGTGATTAACTTCTACTATTGTACACTTTAGTTTACATGAAGACATGATGACAGCTGCTTAAATTTTTTTCCCCTTCTTTCTTAAATGTTACGAAACTGAGTGATGATACATTGATAATAGGTTTACATTCCTAATGCTAAAAATCTTGTAATCAAAAAGTCCTGTGTCACTCCTAGTCTAAACAGCAGGCAATTATATTTTGTTTTGGGTTTATTATTGATAAACTTAGCTGTGCAAATTGTACTTAATTTTGAATATGGTTGTAGTATGCATGGATCAAATTTTTTAAAATGAAACATTGGACATTTTAGGTTACTCTTAAAATGGCAACAGTTAGGATAACCAGGTGAGATCTGAAAACCCACAGTAATGAGAGATTTTGTCAACTGAAGACACCTCAGTTCTTCTACTTTTTAACCATTATTGTGATAATAACAATTGCTGTAGTGTATTTTTTTTATGTCTTCTCTTTCTTTTATGGTGAAAGTTGTGCCTACCATCACAGATATTCACTGTCTCCTCTGAATCTTTTCCTTCTTCACTTGAGAGCATCTCCAATGAGCTCCACTTTGCCAGACTAACAACTTGAGCTTCATCTAATCATGAGGAAAACAAGTAAGAGATTAAAAATGCAAGATAATTAAAATATATAGTTGTAATAACATAACACCCGATTCCAATCTTTAAAGACATAAGAGGTCTCAATGTTTTATTACAAGATAACATATTACTCAGTGAATAGCATTTTGTAAACTTACTTTTAATATTCTGTTTCTGAAGAACAAAGTCAAATTTCCACATACAAATTAAAAAATATAAATTAATTATTAATTTAAGTAATTATGAAACTCTTATTTTATGCTCACTTACTCATTATGTATTATTTTACAAGTTACATCTTAAATAAATCTTCCTTTCCTAAACAACTGTATCTTGCAGTAATAATATAATCACCACGTTTTTGTTTTCAAAATATTGTTTAAGTTCTAATTCTAAACATTTATAAAAGATCTTACAATAAAAAATTTATAATAAAATAAAAAATGCTGCATAAGCAAGAAATTCCTATTAGCTTCATACCCTCAGCATCAAAGAATTCATCCTCAGAGCTAGAGTCGAAATCTCTTACAATACTCTCCATCCTCCAGTTTGCCATCTGAATGTCAAAGTTCTTTACTGAGCTGCCATCTGTAAGAATATAAAGAAGAATTTAAGTACACATACCATAAATTATTCATACTTGTTTCTTACTTATAAAAGCTTTTGTGATTCAAAGGATTTGAGTCTTAGATAGAATAAGCTGGCTGTTATAAAAACTATAGTTCCAATCCAATAAAATATGTAACAGATAAAAGAAATTCAAATATTTTATCAAATATGACAAAATAGTCTGAAATGCTGAATCACTAAAATGAGTAAAAGGTTAAAAGGAAAAAAATGTTATGTTAGAAACTACTTCATATAATATACCATACACACACATATCTGAATATTTGTTTTACTCTTTAATCTGTATAAAGAACATCATGCAGGAGTTAAAGAAAGCTTAATCTAAAGCAAATTTTGGTCACGTTTTTAAACGAGTTCTATCAAATACAAAAATTAAAACAGAATCACAAAATGCTTTAATCTTTTTATACTTAAAAACTAAATACTAATCTTCAAGTACTTACTGGTTAAGATTTTTTTAAAGTTACTTACCATTTATGTTTTTAAACTGATGGGGTTACAATAAAGTCAGGTGAATTACTCACTACAAATAATACAGCATATTTTTATGCTAATTAGCTCCATAAAGATTTGAAGACTAAACTGTTGAATCTCTCTTTTTTTTACTTGACTGCCTGAACTATTCAGCAGGAACTATTTCTATTCATTAGGAAAATAGCAAGCAATATGAGAAGAAATACTAGCAGGAAGGCTATCATAACCAATTTTAAAAAGAAGTAAAGAAAATTAATGATAATTTTCCACAACACCAAATTTAAAATTTTAATGATTTACATATTAGTGGAATCCCATTGCAGCACATTGGCCAGTGCACAGTGAAGGTAGCCTGGTGTCATCCCTACTTCCAAAACAGACTACAAAGAAGCATCCAGCCAACAGAAACCATTTAAATTTAAAGGAAAGGTAATTTTCAATTTAATATTTTACCAGATAAAGAGATGATTCTACTGAACAAATACCAAAAAATCAAATAAAAACACACTAATTACTGCATCTGACAGTCAATAACAATTCTGATTACAGCATTAGTTGAAATGAAGTTTTACTGTCATACACTTTCAACCAACCTGGTGAATGAAGGGCTGACTTTGAGCTACTTCTAGACCAAGCTTTTTTTCTACTATTTTCTGTTATGTATGTTTCTCTTGAAGTGGATACTTCCTGAGAAGACAGGAAAGAAGGCCTTTTGTGGGGAGAAGGGCTCCTGGTTCTTGCAGGACAAGTTATCAAGTCCTGGTTCACACCAATGTCCTTGTCCTTGTCAATAACATTTAAATCTACTTCTTGTCCAGAAAGACTAGAAGGACTGGTATGTAGAGCATTATCTGGCTTTGGTGTGTCCTCACTATCTTCTCCACCAGATTCACCTGAAGCCGAAGACATGGCCTTGGCAAGGAGTTCTTGTGTTTCTTTCTCCATTTGACGAATATCTTCCATTGTCAGATTTACCCACTCATCTTGCCACACCCATGCCTGCTTGTGTGCCCTTACCATTGTTTTTCTTAGAGCTACAATACAAGAAGCATGCTTTCAAACACAACCAAACAAATAACAGAGAAAATCCAAATAAAAATATATTAAAAATACTAAAACATTTTTGCACTATTAAGGTATGCTTAATAGTTTGTAACCATAATATATAAAGGATTTTAAGAAGTTCAACTATTACTAAAATAAAAGATAATGATGTACAAAACCTTATACCTGTAAAATATAATATTCATTTTTAAAATTTTTTTACCTCAAGAACATTTTAAACAAAATTATTCTCAGCTTCAAAGTTTTTAATATTCTTCATAAGATCATTCAATACTTCATTTTAGCAATTTCTGTTTGTTTGGTTATGAAAAAAACTATTAAAGCTACTTGCTACTGTTTCTAATTTCCAACCACCTATCAGAGGGTAGGCAATTAATCAGCAGTACCTATCACCAACTCTTGGGCTACTCTTTTATAAACAAACAGTTGAACTGTTTGTCACATTACAGCAAACCATGGCTGATAGAGCATGTTTGGTGCTGGATTTCACTCTCACAAGCTGCAGATTAGGTCATAACAGAACAATATATTCTGTCCCAATATATTAAACATTAATTAATACAAAAGTATTAAGTGCTTGAAAAGTTTTCAGTATGATGCAGACCTTTTTTGAAAAGTTTCATCTATTTTATTTCTTGCTTAAAATCACAAGAAGAAACAAGCAACAATAAATTTCAAAGGTTAAACAAATATTCTACTATGGAAATATTCATGCAATACCTAACAATCACATGCAGGCTTAAAATAACAATTTTAGTTCGATTAAAATTATAAGCTTTTAACAAAAATAAAACTCTGCATAATATTTTGCGATGAGCTTCTAAGCAAAATAAATAGTAATATAACATACACCAAAAACTAGTTCTCATTCATTTCATAACATCTGGTTTTACATTTATACATTTCAAGATTAGATGTAAATTTGCTAGTTTACATCAGTAACTAGTAGTATCAAAACACTTCTTATAGAGGTAGAGCTGAAAGCCACTTAACAAAACTATAAACCTTTTATAAGGTGGAAGCTGTGTACTTAGTTGTTACTATTGCATTAAAACATCTTAATAAAACTAGCAATTACTCAAAACCTTTTTACTTCAAGACAGAGGATGCTGCTCCAACCCAGTTTCCATTCCATAGTATGTAACCCTTTTGGAAAGCAATGTAGATGCAGTATCACTCACCATATATGTACAAGTAAAATAATCTAGGTTTCAAACACAGATTCTTCCATTTTACTACAGGTGCTTGGCAAATGTTATACAAATGCATCATAGGTGATTCATGTTACCTTATTTTTTGTTTGTTTGTTTTGAATATTCGCACAAAGCTACATGAGGGTCATCCACATGAGCCATTCCTAATTTAGCAGTACAAGACCAGAAGGAAAGCAGCTAGTCATCATCACCCACCATCAACTTTTGGGCTTCTTGTTTTACCAATAAATAATTATAATGTCCCCACAGCTGAAAGGGCGAGCATGTTTGGTGTGACAGGGATCGAACCCATGACCTTCAGATTATGAGTCGAGTGCCTTAACCATCTGGCCATGCTGGGCTAGTAATTTTTTAAAACTGACTTGATTCTATATTAAGCAGAATTATGTCAACATAAATATTTCAATACACCAAAAACACAGTACAGTCTCAGTATATATATAGTAATAGTGGATCAATATCTAGAAATATAAAAAATGGACTTTTAAAATCATTTCTGTCAAAACTATTGTCTTGTTCAAGGTATGTAAAAATTTTAAATTACAATACAGCTAATGGAAAAGTTTAACTATTTATACAGTCAAATATTTAAAGAAACATGCAACTACTTGCCTACATCATGAATAAACTTTTCAATCTTGCTCTGCATTCCCCAGTATCTGAACTCAACCCGACATAATTTATATGCACACATGATGGCCTTCCCATCTGAAAGGGGAGTTTCTTTACCATTACAGGCTTCCCAGTATTCATTGACCCAATTTTCTGAGAGAGGGCCTCGTCCTGTACATGTGGATACATAGTACTTGGGATCTTCTTCTCGTTTATAGTCAGATCCATGAAGTTGATCCTTTACAACATCAATGTAATCTGAAAAATAAACATGAAGTTATCAAATGATAAATAGTTATTGAGAATAGATGCTAAGTCTATAATTCTTGCATTTAAAAAATAAAAACAAATGGTTTATTCCCTATGACTAATGTCCAAAAAAAATGTTGAATTTCATGTATTAACACAGTTGCATGAAATAATTGGAAGCACAAGCTAATTGTCGAACATATTTATTAGTTTAACATAAATAAAAATTAAATTGCATGGGTTATGCTTATGAATTTGCTATAAACTATACATTTTATTTAATTAAGCAAACCATATTTAAAAGTTTTAAAGACAGGTCTTGGTTTAAATTAATATACATCATGTCTGTGATGCCACTAATTTGGAATTACTACAAATTTAAATTAAGTTACTGTATTCCAAAAACAAAATTATTCTTTATAGGTATTATCATATTTGACTAGATTGAGATGTATCTCAATATACTGAAGGTCTGTTATCAAATACTGAAAAACATGTGGAGAGAGAAATTGGTCTGTTATATTATGAAATTTGCATTATTAATGCAACTGGTATAAGTTAAAAGAATGCTAAATAGCACAGAGAGTAATCATGAACAGACATTTATATTGAACATTATAGTGATAAGTTAATGAAATGAAATTATCCATTGAAACACTATAAAAAAAGGCAAAGAATTGCAATAATTTGTTAATTTATTCAGCTTTAATTTCTTAAATACAAAAAATCAAATATTCAAACTACTACTATGTAAATTATTTTTAATCATTGTGTAATGATGAAATCACAATACACATAATTTCTGCACATTAAGAATATCTTAGTTAATAGCACTGAAAGATTCCTAATATAATAAGTGGTTTATTGAATATTTAGATTTGTATAGTACTATATTTCATAAATAGTTATATAAAGACTATCTGATTCATCTTTAATAAGGTAAGGTTAATGCTAGTCTATTTGTAAAACTAATATTTCGACAATCTCATTCATGCTTATCTCAAATTTTATATAGTTTTATATTGCACTTTAACTAAATATATTTTTCAAGACACAGTTCATTTTACAATCATAGATGCTGCTAGATAGTCATCTGTATTACTTATTCCAAATATTGCCCTACCCTAAAAAAATCTTGCTAGGATTTTCCATTCATGTTGATTAATGGTGAATATTCATAATAATAAGCTAAAAACAGATGTAAGTTACTATCTTAATCATTGGCTACTGTACAATTTACCAAAAAATGTAAAACTATAGGATATGATTTTTAATGTCACATGATCTGCTGCATTTACCATTCTGAAAAACAGATTAGGCTTACCAATAATTCTGCTACGTGCTTCTGCAGAAGAAAGATTAAAAACATTTTCCTGATGTCCTGCATCATTGAAGTATTTAGTTTCAATCTCAAGGTAGAACTTCTCGATAAATGGACAAGTGTAACGAGTTTTGGTGTATGGATAGGCATTCCAAGCTTCTTCCTCAACAGTCAAGGCAGATTTTGGAAGTAATGCTTTTAGCCACCCTAAAAGGATCAATTCAATAATCAAAAATCTATAATGATATAGAGTGTAAACAGACTTTTGAAACCACCCTGTTCATTTAACAGACATAGTAAAACTTACTTCTTTCACAATGAAATTCACCTTGCCCATATTTTCAGGTTGAATGTTAATATAAGAAAGTAGTTCTAGCACTTCAATCTTAATATGCCTGAGTATCAGTTATTAATATAATCAGTAAATAACTTAGTTTTGAAATTTGTAGTTTCAAAAGGAATAAAACCCTAATTTGTAACTTTATTCCAAGTGTTAATTATAACTTCAAATGAGCTACAAATAAATAGTAAACTATATTTAATATTCAAAGATGAATTGAATTATTCAAATTTAATTATTACTTGTTTATTATCTTCAAAAGAAATAATAAATAGCTGTGTAAATTCTTAAAGTGACTTTTGGTTGGGAAATAGTATAAAAAAGCAAGGACAGAAGAGCAACAATACAAGACAACATAGCCTTTGCATTGACAGAGACTGAAATAAGTTATACACAAGGCAACTATCAGTACCTTGTCTTCCTGTTACTTAAGGGTGGACTAAAGCTTGAATGGCCTCAAGCCATCAGGACCTAATGAGCATTTCAACCAATGTCAAAGATTATGAGTTATTTGGTTTCACCTAAGACATACAGTATATTTAATTCAAGTTATTTATGTTATAAATTTTACTTTATTGTATCAGTTCAGTACAATAAAAATTAATCATAAATTTGATTTATTGAATTGCCAAAGAACAGAGAGGAAAGAAATCAGAGAAAGCCCATACTATAATAAAAAGCACAGGGGTAGAAACAACAACTGACAATAAATTAAAAGAAAATGATGACCAATAGAGAACAAAAAACATCAAAGTAACAGAAAATAATTTTCTTCACTTTCAACAAATAATCAACAAAAAATAATAACAACATGCAAGTACTTGTATAAAGAAGCATATTATTCTAACTAATCCTAAACTGACAAATTGTTTGTAAACGTAGTATTACAAAATATAAGAACTTGGAACTTTAGATATTAGTTCATGGACACAAAATAAAGATGATCATAAAAGAGTTGTGATTGTAAATCATGGGGTTTTAAAAGTTATTTTGCTATTTAAGGAAAGTCAGCCTGGAAGATGACTGGAGGATAACTATGTTTTGAAAATAAAAATAAAAAAAAGAAGAAGGTGCTGCATCCATGGTCTGAGTAAACTAGATGCAATATTTCATTTCTTTTTTTAACTGTTTGGTGACAAGAAAATACTAATGACTAATAACCATTTATACTTCTGGCAAAGTATCAAAAATTCTAGAATCTCATTTAAAAAATCAGTTTACATATGAAATTTCTTATGCAATGGAAAGAATTATAGCTCCAATTTAAACTTAATTTTACAGTAGATAATACAGCTCAAATTTAAACTTTAATCAAAACTGAATAGCATCATTTAATAGGTATATTTAATACAATAATTAGAATACCTATCATTGTTATGCATTAACAGATAGAAATCAATCTTTTCATGAAATTACTGATTAAACCACTTTGCTGAAGTGGCATAATTTGATTCTATAATAAATTAACATGTTTGTAGATTAATAAAAATGAAGTAGTGATTATGCGAGTCATGAAGTAAGAAATGAGCTGTAAAGATGCTTTAAAATGAAATCACCAATGCATTTCTCTAAATATTAAACATAGGAAGTACTATTCCATAATGGTGAACTTAATCACTTAAATTAAATTACCAAGAGCAGTCAATGGTACTTTAAGATGGGTGAATGTCTAAGAAATGAACATAAATTACATCCATATCCTTCATCGATATTGAGGAGATGAGATCACAAGCTCTTCTCTGTTAGAATAATTCTTGAAAACCTTATGAAAAATGAAATTATGTTCAGTGATTGCCAAGTCATTAGATATGAAAATAATGCAAATATGTAAAATTAACACAAGGGTGTGTAATCTTGGTCATGGCAAATAGACCAAATGGAATTTATGTTCTTTATGATTGTCATTATTTGAACCTTCTACAATAAGGTTTTTGGTTTGCTTCAAGGAAAATATACTATCTTGCAGCATCATGTAGCAGATGGGCTATTTTGAAGGTTAGGTCTGGGTTGCTCTGTGGTTATACATCAGCTTTTAGATTTCCATGTGACATTAATCCCATCACTGCAGCTGGAACATGCTGGGAAGTATATATATCCCAATTGCAGTGAATGGGTTAAAGTAATTCAGAGTGTAGAGTATATGGATTTATCTGTAGTACTTATCCAGCCCTAATGGAGCTACATCAAATGTTGGTGGAACTAGTTTAGGATTCACTTTAAGTCTAGCTATAATTCTCCCAAAGACACTTGATGCTTTAATAATTTAGCACCAATACATTCTAATGTCTGCAATACTTTCTGGGCATTGCTCCAGTGACTGTTGAATCTTTTGAGAGGAGTTTTTTCATAATTTAAATCCACCTGAGATTCATATAAATGTTAATAATTTACATAATATATTCAGGGAATCAGTTTTAATAAGACTAGCATAAAAAGGTTGTTGCCTAAATTCATTGCAGGAATTATTTTACAAATTGTTATTGTGTTTTTATGGATACATCTGCCTGCATCCAAGTCTTGCTATCTACAACATAACATGCAACAAATTTCTGAAACACTGCATAAAAATTTTCATATTTGTTAGCATTTCATTATTTTAATATTTACTTTGACACATACCTTTAAAGTCTTTTTTTTTTTAATAAAGGAGAGACTTCCAATCACTCAAAGTAGAAATTATTGAGCTTAAATTTATTAATGTAAGAACTTACAGTTTAAAAGGGAAAGACAGGACAAACAAAAGTATTCATGCATTTTAAATAAAACAAAAAATCAACTAAATTCTCTAAGGAACTGTACTTTCAACAATCCAATAATGCTTCTTTAAAATTTTTTCTCATATTATTATACAGGTTATATGTTTTAAATTTCTTTTCCGATATTATTCTACAGATTGTATGTGGTAATAAAAACGTTTGTTTTTAATTTCTTTGCATTGAGGGGGTTGTCTTAATTGATGACTTGGTTGTTTGTTTCAACACAAAGCTTCACAATGAGTTATCTGTACTGTATACATGGGAGTAATTAAATCTTGAATTTTAACATTGTAAATCCATAAATGTACCTGTGACCCAATGCAAGACTTAACAATTTAAAGGAACTGTTTAAAAAAAACAGTGACACCAATAAATCTCTGTTCAAATTTATTATAATTACTTCCATTTATGGTAAGTATTAGGAATTACCTTATTGATGTTTCTGATTTGTTGCATATTGAAAGCTAAATTAATTATAACATATATTTTCAAATAGCAGGACTGATTGTCAATTTTTAACACTATCACAGGTAAAGTGTATTTGTTTATAATACAAATTGAGACCCAGACCCTCAGAGCCCCAGTCCAACATGCTAACTACTAGGCAATGATCTGGTCTTGGAAGTTCAGCTAGAATGTTACTTGTGGTCTGTGCAATATATTTTGAATTAGAGAAAAATAAAAAATAAACCAAAATGAAGGAGACTCACTATATCACAAACTCATCAAACAAAGCTTGTATATGAGTTTTATACTGATGTGATATCCATGCATATTATCTGTTTTTCACTTGCTATAGTTATTCAGGGATTTTTAAAAGTAATCATTTATTTAATTTTTAAGTTTTAGCATAACCATATAGCCATGAAAGTTATTGAGATTGTCTCTTTTCTAGATGTTTTGTTCTCTATAGTAGATAATGCCTATTCTGTCCAAACAGATACTGTAGTAGTATACAACATTTGGGTTGAAATTATTTACTGGCTGAGTTGACATTGTCTCATTGTTACAGCCAACCATTGCTGTAAGAAAACAAAGTTCAACAGAAGATACTGTTAACTGTTGAATGCAGATTTTCTTCAAATGTTAAGTTCTACCCAAGGTTTCATTGTGACTAGTTTGAAAGTAATTTATCTTGAGAGATGGAAAGCTAATGAGTTATTCACTAATTCAGTAGAGATGATAGTCAACTTGTCCACACACTTTTTTTTGTCTAAATGAAGATTATTTTCACAGTCCACAAAAACTATCCAATCCATTTATTTCTTATGCAATTTAAAAATCCAGTCAAGATATCAAACACAGAATACTATCTTTACTTTCTGATTGAATGTGCTACTATTAGCAGGCATAACTATCTGATACTTGTAAGTAAATTATTACACCTGAAAATATCCCACTGATAAATCATTGATTTTAAACTTGCTTAATATTGTAAAGATGATTTTGTGGGGGATGAATATGAAATGCTCCCCTTTTATTTCTTTAACTTTATCAAAAAGTGGACTAAAAATAAAGCTCACCTGGTAAATGGTTGCCAATGTGATAAATTTTGTGAGTATATTGTCCACTTCCACCAGGACCATCCACATATGGCTTATTTACCAGAAACTCTACACCACTCCCAGCTCCTCGTGTTTCCTCCCTACTTTTTTTCTGTACAATTAAATAAGTAAAATTCGTTTCTGATACATATGACCAAGTTCCAGTAAATTATACATATAACAAACAATGTTTTACTTTTTAACTCACTGGATCTATATTCCAGATAGATAGAAATCATCAAAATACACTAGGGAAACAATACACTGCAATAATTTTTTTAAACACATTTATTAAAGAAAAGATGTTTGTGAAGTATGGTCCTTGGATTGTTGTAATTTGATTAATATTAACTTTTAATCACAGCAAACTATGTACTTAGAGCAAAAATAAACATCTTTTCATAATGACTATAGCTAATTAAATATACTTTTGATACATTTCCAGTAGAAAAAAAAATTGTAACTTCTGATATGGTGTTTACCTCTTCTCTTAAGATTAGCTTGATTCACATATTGAGAAGGAGGAGGGATAAGCGTGAGGGAATGACAGAAGTACCACCTCGAAAGTGTCCAAAGGACATCCCTAAAAATGAGAAATTCAGTTACAAAGATCAGAAGAGAGGAACTGCATCACTTCTGACCCAGATATACTCTTTGCCTTTTTATGGAAAGTGTAAGATATCAGGGAGGAAATTAGAGGAGCACATCTGAGTGGGAGAAAATATGTCCAGAAAGTGATCCTAACTAGGAAAAGATTTTATAATTCAATTCCACAATAAGAAAATGGGTAAACAAGAATTTGTCACTTGGTGTAGAGTGGCTAGGGTATGGCAGACCATACTCCGTAAGTCAACTATATCCCAAACCTCCTAGCAAAGTACCGATATCCACATAAGGGTATGATGAGGACTGTACCTTTTTAACCTCAAACCCACAAACCAGGGATTTAAAACCACTCCAATTTCCAGTTATAATGTGAGAATTAGCTTTGAGCTATTGATCCAAGAATCTGACATCTGGTATTAAAAAGGTTGTCTAAGGCAGGTAATCAACTATCCCAACCATGCAACAAGCTGGGACCATCCAAATAGCAATAATATCCCTGTAATAAGAGGGCATGAGATAGAGGACAGAACCATAACAATTCCATGTAAATTTCAGGAAATTGAGGAAGGAAGACAAATAACCCTAAATCTGTGTGAGATACACTTATAATGATTAGTTTACTCTAAGTCCAAAACTTGTGTGTGGGGTGCAACATCCACGTGAGAGAAAGATGAAGGCTTCCAAAAATGGCGTGAGCTGCAATTGGACGTATCACTTAGTTGTATTGGTTATCACAAATAGGAGAATATTACAACATTTACAACCACAGAGCACCACCACCCTACTCTGTAACTAAATAGTTATTGTACAGAATACATTCAGCAGGGTGTCTTCATAGGTCAACCACCTCAGTAGCTTGAAAGTGGAAACGTGGCAAGGACTCCTATACTACACTTAAAGAAAGGAAGGTGACAATGCATTGGAGAGTCATGTGGAATGTAATCACTGGAGATGGTGCAATGGGTGATCATGATACCTTATTTTGAAAAGCAAACCTTACCGAGTTATTCACTCCAGGTGTGGCAAGGATGGAAAGCAATCCTCTTCTACTTTACCTGTGCAGCCAATGGATAATATGACATGGGATTAGCTTGTTTATGAAGTAAAATATCTTGAGGCTATTTACCTTCAAGTAATCTTGTAGAACAAGTCTCTGTGAGACTGCAAAACCATGGAAGATAAAGCATGACTCAACATGGCTAGACAGTGCAAATTTAGGTTTAAAGAATACCTGATCAGGCACTATTCACCAGGTAGGGTAATAAAGGATATGTGAAACATCAATGGCAAAGAAATCCAACCTTCAATATCCACAAGCTAAAAGAAGAAAACCAGTATTACATGAAAGATAAAGCATGGAATATAAAGAAAGTGCTCAAACTGAGGTAAAGTAAAGGAATGTAGGACTACATTAATATCCAAATTTGAAAGGGTGGGACACTTCAGATGGCAACATGTCCAGAAGGAATGCATGAGAATGGTAAGAACAGGGTTAGAAAAATTCTACAGAATTGGGAAAAATGAAAAGTATGGAATAAGGCAGCCTGATATCTGGAAAGTGAGAAGACAAAAGATCCACAATCAAAGAGCCAGGTGAGAAATTCTACCACATGAGGCACAATAGGCCTGCCGATAGAAAAACTCCTAGTTGTAGACCAACTATGAAATACCTTCTGCTTGTGTTGGCACACATGCAGGGAAGATGGATGAATGAAACCAGCTAATGAAGAAGTGACTCAAAATGTGAAATCATATCTTCTCACCAAGGACCAGACAAAAGCCAGGCACCAAGATGAAGGACTTGGATGTAGGACATGTGGCTGAGGTCGATAAAGACGGGACAGACAAAATTGGAGAGGAACCAGAAGGGAAAAGAGCAGCTATGGTAACTGTGGAAATCAAGGTTGAGCTGTCCAATAAGGAGCAATCAGGAGGAGCTGACAAAAAATGTAGTGGGCGAGAGAAATCACTCAATGAAGTAATCAGATGGGTGGATACATATAAAGATACTTGTGTGACCAATCCTGGCTGAAGGCATTGAGCACCAGAACCTGTGAATGAGATACAGGCAACCAGAAAAGAGATAACTTAGTGTTGAGGCCCATAACAAAGGCATCTAAGTGGGGAGAACGCCACTGAAGGTAAAGATCCTTGAAAATGAGATCTATTGCCCATTTCATGGGATGTATTTGTTCAGGGCACAAAAGATGATTCATGACAATATTAAAATCACCTGGAACATGAAATATAGTAAAGCAAGTATGATATGCATGGGCCCAGATAATAGATTCAACATCCAAAAACAGAGATTTCTGGCCTGTCCCTTTGTTGATTGATAAGTGCCACCTTCACATAATTGTCCATATCAACCATCACCAGACAATGTTGGGTGAGAAGGACGTTATGCAACACTCATTATATACTTCTGTTCACAGACTAATGGCCCAAAGCCTCCTGGTGATTGACTATGACCCCATCCCTGAAGGTATGTGTTTGTTAAAAGATATTAGACTGAATACAAAGAAAGAAGCTGACCCCCATCAATATATATATATATGGGCCTCGTTCAACCACCAGAGCAGATCATCTCTCATTGAAGGAGGAAAGAGGATTCTAAGCAAGGTTCCATCATTTGTAGAATGCCCAGTGAAGGAATCACGTACAGGTATGATAAAAAGAAACCAGAAATGTAATTAAAGACCACATCCTCAAAAATGATAGAACCTCAGAAACAGTAGCCAAAAGGGCATGCTGAACAATAAATGTCATTGAACAAAATCATAAAGAAAAAGGTCAGGCTCAAATAATACATTTGTTTAAAACAACCTCCAAATGGACAAAATACTGAGTGGGTTTGATGAAGGACTTCTCCAGTTTAATTAGCCAGCCCATGCATGTCACTACAGAAATGAGTTGCTAAGTATAATTGGCTGATTCCTTTTTGGAATAAGCCAGAAGAATCCAATCAGTCATCCGTGTAATAATGAAATCACAGCCCATAGAATGGAGATGCCGAACAAAGCATGGGCTACTCGACCAAATATGTAAGAATAGTCTGAAAGGGATGGCCTGAATTGTTGGTGGACTGATGTCACCTGAGGCACAATAGTTTCTAGGACCATATCAAAATTGGAACGTCTCAGAAATAAGGTCATTTGTAAATTTCTAAGAAAAGTAAATGATAAATAGACAAGAACCAATACAAAATCATGACTTATAAAGATCCAAACAACAAAAAACCATGTATATAATGCCAAATACAATATGTGGAATAAAGTGGACGAGTAAAGGGCAAGGATGTCTGCATAAAACACCTCAGGATTTCTGTAGAGAGTCTTAGATAGGAGATATTTGGAAGAAAAATACCATATGAGGTTGGTAAGGGCAAAATGTAAGCAAGAATACTGGACATGGATATGACTGATATTTTAATGGGGAGCTGACCCCAAGTAGGTGATAAGGAACCTAACAACAACTGATTTAAAAATGGATAGTCAGCACAATGGTAGTAAAGGGTGAACTGATCAGAAGTCTTTTGAGGGTGCAACATGTTGATCCCCTCACTTAATTGTAAAGGCAAAGTGATCAGCAAGAGCCTGAGAATTAGAGAAAGATGTAAAAACCAAAAAGGGTTGGGACGCTTGCTCATGCAATAAAGAAGAATGAGTTATCTAAAAACTAGGGGAAAGGGATAAAATGGCACAAGGCTGGGACACAAATTCAATACCAAATTAGGCCTAAAAGACTCCTCTGGTTGAGATGAGAAGGAATATTAAACTCTGGTGATGGAAAAATATTATAAAAATCATCAGCCACATAAACATGTTATACTCCTATTGTTAAGGAGGTGACACATGATGATTTGTATGAGAAACATGTTGGAATCTTGTAATTCCAATAGGGGATAAAAGTACAAGGCTTGTGGGCATGTGTAAAGCAAAAATTCACATATAGAGAGTAGTCCTGAACAGAAATAACTTGTGACTAGAGATAAATACCATATTGGAAGTATTGATTCTCCAGTGGGAATGTAACTAAGAATTTTTGTGAACCTGTCTTTCTTATTATAAAAGTTAGTTATATAATTTTCAGGCTATATCCAATGACTAGTTAGAGATGTTACCAGCAGGACTGCAATATGAAAAGTATAAGTTTTTATTAGGTAACAAAATACATTTTGTGATACACTGAGAATTTCAGTTTCAAATAATACAAGTTCAGTTAAATGGGAATACCATGGCTTTATCTCATTTAATAGTTATTATACAACAAAATGGCTTAAATAACAATGTTGTCTGTGTGGTTTGGTTATTAATCTAGCATACTTTTAAACAAAGTTAAGGACAATTAGGTCAAAGTTATGGGCAAATAGGCAACCCATTTGTTTTTTTGAAGTGATGAGTCCACTGATATCCTCATATGATCTGGTTGATTGGTTGTTATTTTATCAATAATGTTACATTTTTAAAATATCAATTCTGACTTGAGTTTCATCACACCAAAATAAGTAAAATATCATCAACTAACAATATTCAACAAAAACGCTACAAAAGCACTGACACTTGATGATACCCCTACTATGAAATCATGGTAGTTAATAAATGAAGTATTTGTAAAAATGTACAATTTTACTTGTTTTTGCCTCAGTTCTGTACTTCTGCAGCATATTTATAGATTGATAAATGAACTCAAACATCCTATGACTCTTTACCTTGTTTATTAACATAGTATAAAAAAATCACACCATGTATCAAAGTACACATTGTGACCATCATAGAGGACTGCTAAACACCATTTGGCTATGACAAATGAAATTAAACTTACCTTATACCCCCCCCCCCCACACACACACACTATATCACGAAATTGGTCATCAAGGTATGAGCTATGAAAAGCAAAATATTTAATACTGAGCAATATTTGTTTTATAGCAAAGCCACATTGGGTTATTTGTTGTGTCCACCACAGGGTATCAAAACATAGATTTTAATGTTATAAATCGTTAAACTTGCCACTGTCCAACCAAGGTACACTGAAAAATGTATTACATCTCAGAGTTATTCCTTTGACCAACAAAATAGACTTGCACGTTAACGATTGTTCTGCACAGTATCAGAATATATACCACATATATATAAATGACAACTGTTTAATACTTATTTATACAACACTTTCTCTTATATTTGATGAGATATCGTGACAGAGCAGATGTTTTTCTTTCTTTTTTTCATATTTTACTTTCGTCTTTGTATAAAAATCAAGAAATATCATTTAATCAACTTTTGTTAATGACTTTCCTATTCTTAGCATATCTTAACATGCAAGACATATTTTTTGTATGTCCATAATCTTTAGTATTAACCTAAGTAATAACCATTCAAACTAATAGTACAGAGTGTAATATGTAGAGTTTGCTAAATTTATTTTTTACAGATACAATTCTGAAAGTAAACCTTTATAATACAAGTATTTTACTTCAATGTAAAATGTCTTACAAATATCTAAAATGAAAACATTATGTATATTCTGTTATGTTATTTTGTTGCTTTGAAAAAATACAGATACATTTATTATTTAACTTGTTAGCATTGAAACTGAAAGATGTAATCACGTTATTAAAACATGCTTGTTTTTTTGCAATTTTTGTATTCATTTCTGATACAGAATATTTAAATTTAAAATAATTTCATAAACAAATGCATGACCACATTTTCTACTTAACAACATTACAAATGAAAGAATGTAAAGATAATGCTTTTATTATATTTCTATTTAGCAAGGTAATTCAGTTTGTCTGAAATTTCACCCAAAGCTACTTGAGGGCTATCTGTACTAGCCATCCATAATTTAGCAATAATAGACTAGCCAACACCCCCAACTTTTATGTTACCCTCTTATCAATGAAAAGTGGGATTGATCATCAAATTATAATGACCTCATGACTAAAAGGACAAGCATATCGAAGGAAATGGATTTGAATCTTCAACCTGCAGATTGTAAGACAAGTGTCCTAACCACTAGGAGTATTTCCAATCCAATACTTTTGAAACTATATTGTTAAATAGTAATTGCAAATCAATTAGAAATTCACAATTCACCCCATTAGAAACTGAACCATAACATATATTTCCAAAATTCTTCAATGAT
This sequence comes from Tachypleus tridentatus, assembly GCF_004210375.1. NCBI lineage: Eukaryota > Metazoa > Arthropoda > Merostomata > Xiphosura > Limulidae > Tachypleus > Tachypleus tridentatus. Next base: position 125,946,650 of record NC_134825.1, read on the forward strand.
TCATTGAGATGCATTTGATAATTTATATCATGCCTAAAGTAGATAATAATAAGAGTAAAACAAAATCTTTAAATAAAACAGTTAGAAAGTAGGAATGAGAGCACCACAAAATAAGGAGAAAAGGTAGGAATGGGCAGGATAACATTACAGCTCTTGGAGGTTTTTGACATGTGCAACCTCAAAGTGGGTGTAATAATCATTCCTACCTTGTGTTTTACTTTGAACTTTGATCCAATTATAGACATGAATTGAGTTTTAACAGTAGCTAATCCTTTTTAAATATTTAAGAAATTTATAAATTTCCAAAATCAGTAATTTTGACACCATTCTTTTGGCCCACCCCCTTACCAGTCAGGTAGCTATAATATCTCCCATAAGCAAAGCATGACCACTGAAGCTTCCTGTGCGACGTCCGACATTCCTTATGATGTCATAAAGTACACCTGTGTACAGGAAAAACCTAACTAAATAGCATTTCTTGATTTGCCCCCCCTCTAGTACAGTGGGAAGTCTATGAATTTACAATGCTAAAATCAGGAGTTCAATTCCTCTCCGTGCACTCAGCAAATATCCCAATGTGACTTTGCTATAAGAAAAACACACACACATTTCTTAATCTCAAGATCACTAGAACTGATACATAATTCAAAACAGAAATCCACAGAAAAATCATCCGCACTGGGTTATACATTCACATGAAACAATATAACAATTCAACATCTCAAGAAACAAAATAAACACATCCACAAAACTATGCTCACCTGATAAAATTAATGAAGAAATCAACAAAATAAAACACTTCATCAACATCAACAAATTTCCTCATAAGACTGTGGGAAAAAGTGTACCCACACACCTAGACAAACAACAAACTAACAATAATAAATTCCAAGATACAACAAACGACAAAACCTTACAATCCTGCATACCATATGTTTCCAACATCAGCAGAAAAATAACCAATATTTGGAAAAACTTATAGCAAAACACAACATTCCAGTAAATACCAAGTATATTAAAAAAAAACCATCTATTGGGTTACACTTTTACCAACGAATAGTGGGATTTACTATCATATTGTAACACCCCCATAGCTGAAAGGGCGAGTATTTTGGTGTGACGGGGTTTCAAACCTGCAACCCTCGGGTAACAAGTAGAGTACCTTAACCACCTGACCATGCCAGGCCTATTTAGTTTGAACAATTACTAAGTTACAGAAAGCAAAAGCAGGAATTGGTGGAATTTTGAGCTTGAACATGTCAAAAAACACAAAGTGTTGTAATATTATCCTGCCAATTTTCAAACCTTGTTTCCTTACTTTATGTTCCAATTCCTAGTCCAATTTATTTTTAAAAGTATTATGCTTGTCTCAACTTTTCTGGTAATAAGTCTTGAGAATTACTGGACTCTAGGCTTATCCTTCTTGTAGCTTTCATTAGGGCTATCTCTCGACATTTCCTAGATCGTGCTGATATCTTTGCTATAGTCTTTTCTAGCCGAGGTGACACCCTCTTCTTCAGCTGGATTAATGGGCAAGGCACATTTCACATATTCAATGCTACTTTTTCTAACCTTATCTCTATTCTGCTGTGCAAAGACTTTTCAAAGTTACCAACATAATATTTTCTTCATTACTCTTTTTTTTCCTTGAAAAGCATATTTTAAAAATCTCACTGTTTCTAGTGCAACTTTAGATGTCATTGGGTCACACTTAGTTGGAAATTAACACAAAGGTGAACAAAACAACTTATTGTTTTTGTTTTCATTCCTTAAGCAAAGTCATATCAGTCTTCAGTAGTGGTAACATTCATCCTCACGTAAGAGGCTCACGTCTTAGGCACCAACTGCTAGATAGAATTGTTTTTTCCAACACAAAACTCTCGAATCAGATGTATCGAACTGAAAACTTTGCTTTCAGAGGTTACACAACAGTTAGAACCTAGATGTAGTGAATCTACATAGTCCACGTTTGTTATCTAGCTGATACAACTTTAACTGATCACGTATCAGGTAAGTATAAGCAACTGTGCACCAGCACGAGATACGAGTATGAACTGTTACTTTGACAATCCATAGAGTATTCTCCCAATCATATAATATGGTTATTAATATACTGGTAGCTCGTTAGTAGTGTTGCAAAATGGTTATTGTTATTACTATTATTATAAGCAAAACTAAAAAAAACGCTTTTAGCCAAGGTAGCCTAATTCAATCATGTCCATTTAGATTTGCATAAAGTAAAGACAGGAGAAAGCCATGCCTTCTAACAACATCAGTCAGTCAGAAAGTCAAATTGACACATTCGTAGTTTTGTGAAATTTTAATTTTTACCAACTTTCTCAAATACTTTGGTGGCTTGTTACTTTGCAGATGATTTGTTTATTACTCAATAGTTTGTAAAGTGCTCATAAAATTTTGTTTTGTTTGCAGTGTGTTTGAGATTTTAATTTGTATTGCACATCTGGCCCATTCCTATTATAAGTACCATTGTACATATGATAACAATAGTAATAAACTTGCTGTCAACGTACTCTTCAAAATATTTTCATAATACTGATGAGATATTTTACATTTAATTACAAAAAATCTTTATAAGGAGTATCATCATAACCACAATACGTTATTATCTTATTATCGAACATAACTTCAAAACTATACTTTTTCCTTTTTCTTCTGTCAGATTACATCATTGACCCTACTTTCACCAAGAAGATGAAGAAGATTTTGATAACTTTTTTATATTTACTCTTAACTAAAGTCATCTCAGTATGAAACTAGAATACTGTAATTACCTTCACAGTTGATCAGTCTTCATGGCATGTTGCCAACTACCTTAACTCTGCTTTCAAGAGGGAAACGACTGAACCAAATTAAGCATACAATGAATTAGACATAGGGGTAAACTCCTCCCCCACATGATAAGTACTGGTTTCTGGTATATTAGCTCTGACCTTTTTAGCAGCTAGCTAGATCTTAAAAGGGGAAAGTAATAGGGAAATATACGTATTACACGAATTCCTGGTGTGCCCACTAAGGTGTATGACGATTAAATCCTTTGTAGATGAACCAAGTTTAACAAGTTTCGTCGTTCTACAACTCTGTTTGCCGCTTCATCTCTCTAAGATTTAATTATGTCTTCTTTATCATTTTAATAGTATTTTGTTGTGCACTAATATTTTACTTTTTGTTTTTTCTTTGTTTTTCACAGAAAGGTTAAAGAAAAGCTATTTACTAATTTTGAACTGCCGACCACATGGAATGAAACTGACCTGCATAACTCACCATCAACTCTTAGGTTGCTCTTTACTAACAAAAAAAGAGATAGATCGTGGCATAATAAAGCTTTCACGACTGAAAGGCAGAGTATATTCGTCCCGCGACCCACAGATTGCAAGTCAAGAGTTCTAACCATTTGGTTAATGTTTAGATGAAAAGAAAGTAAATAATACTAATTAATTGTACAATTATAGCAAAGGTACAATGGCATACTTTTCTTTTTTTGTTTTCCTGACGTACCTATAAAAACAGACTTACGGTTGTAACTCTGTTTTTTACATTTAATCATTTTCTAATTTATTATGTACATCTTTCCTTTATGAAACATAATTTCGAATTTTCGATTTTTTAAAATAATTTTATTCAAGACTTCCAAAATCACTTAAGCGCTGTATAGCTCCAATAATGTAAAATGTACAACGGCAAATTCTTGCTTCCAAAACTGAATCAATGCAGTAAAAAAGTTAAACTACTGCACCATGTTTTGATCTGGTATATCTGTAAGGTAAACAGGAAATGAACGAACACCTAAAGGTAAAAAAATATATATAATAATATTTTTTTTAGTCACCCATAAACGGTAGATACTTTTGGACGCAAAAAAAATCCTCTAAACTTTGAAACCTTTAAAATGTTAAGTTTATGTTTAACCGCGCGCGTAGAATGAAATAGTAGTCTGGTTACTTCATTTCTGAATTGCATATCACATGTATCCGATCAGTTTGATTTCGACGATTTATTCACCTCAGGAGTACAGGTAGGAGTCGAATAACGATTCCACAACCTTTTACAGTACCATTAATCAGTGTTATGTATTTGATGTCAGGATTATCAATTGTTCACTTTAGCCCTACATTGGTGATTTTAGTAACAAGCCGCAATAGAGGGGAGTAAATACCGGATAGAATAATCATAATGATATGGAAACATGTGGCATCAAAACATTAATTTAAGGAGAAAATACAATATATATAGATGCTTAAAAAATTATGGACAATCATTTCGGAAGTTCTACAGGCTATGGAAATTTGATATGAAATTATACAATGGCAAAAGTAGTAGTATTCTTCAAATGAACATTATCTTGTCAAGAGCCTGAACCAGACCGTCAATTTACAGTATAAATACCTTCGAAACACACTTTACTAAAGGTTTGCCGTATTTTGTTTAGATACACATAGTACATTCGAAACTATGGTGAGCATTTTTTCTCCAATACGAGGTCTGTCCGAGGAATCGAGTCCGTGCACACATTTTCGTATGAACTAGTTAAATCCGGTCGTTCAACCTTGAAATTTATAATTCTAATAAACAAAATATCAAAGAATTGTTATTTTAAAAAATAATATAATTTCAACTGTTATTGATATTTTTTAATGAAGTGGATTTTCTCAACTTGGCTCAGGTTTCGTTAATTACAGTACCACAGGTCGTTGTTCAGTTTTTATATTCTGTGTTGCTGACTCGTCGAAAATGAGTCCAAAAGACTTGATAAAGCATCGAAAGAATATTTAAAAATAGGCTTATCAGACGGCGAGTGCAAATATGAGACAAAGTGCAGGTTTTTTTTAGGGCGACTGAAACGACTTCTAAAAGCCCATTGGATTAAACATGCAAGAACAAGTTAGTATTGTCATTTCCTAACACTTCTGTCGCAACAATAAATTCTGTTTATCAGCCACCAGTGTTTATGCAAGAAAAAATTCTCAAAACCGAAGTTCTTTAAAATCTATTTGCGTAGAACACTTACACATACACATAAACTAGCTGATCTCGCAAACGTTTAGAGCACGAAACTATACAAAAACTGGATTTTACCTCAATAAAATTAAGGAAACTTTGATAACTGCTAAATTTCGAACTGACACAATTGTCATGTGCTAACTGTTCTTCTAAGACTTTGTTATTAAGCACAAAACTACAAAAAGGATTATTTGTGCTCTACCCACCACGAATATCGAAAGTCGTTTTTTCTAGCAGTACAAGTTCGAAGACATACCACAGTGTCACTGAAGCACTTTTAAGATTTCCTCAGGCCTTATTAAATTTTATTTGATATGTAGTCTTAAGTTTTTTGATATAAAAAGAAAGTAAGATCAGAGGATTGTTTTGATTTTGGTTTTGAATTTCGCACAAAGCTGCACGAGAGCTATCTGCGCTAGCCGTTCGTAATTTAGCAGTGTAAGACAGGAGGGAAAGCATCTAGTCATTATCACCCGCCGCCAACTCTTTACCAGTGAATTGTGAGAATGGCCGTGACATTATAACGTCCCATGGCTGAAAGGGTGAGCATGTTTCTGTAACAGGGATTCAAACCTGCGCCCCTCGGATTACGAGTCAAGTGCCTTAATCACCCGGCCATGTCGGACCAAAAGATCAGAGGAGGGAAGGTACACTGAAAATGTATGATGACTTATTTATGACGTATTAGACACTCAAAAATAGGGAGAAAAAGGTATTATTTGCAGTATTATATTTTATTGCACCATTCAGTAGTAAAAGACGTGCACATTTGAAATAGAAAACTAAAACAACACTTTTACCAAACAGAATGGGTTGAATGTCGTAACCTTGTGTTACCCTCATGAACAGGAAACTCGTGCGTTAACTCAGTCTTGTCTCACGAGCATGGCTCTTATTGATATATGCATATCAATTGTCAACGAGTTTTCAACAGAAAAAAATCAAAATAATAAAAAGAGAGAAAAATATGTAAGGTGCTTTAGCTTAATGTTGACTATTCAATTATGTTAGCTTCGCTTCTTCTTTGTGGGTATTTTGGTGTGTTGAATATTTAGATACCCAGGAGGGTCAGATGCACAAGACCTCTTCCTCCGTCCCTAACTTTCATGTCGGCTACTACTATGTTGTTGTAGTGGTTTCGGGCCGGAGTAACCCACAGTACTCCAGCCATTTTCAGGGCAATGTCTATGTATTGTCTTGAGTTGCCCCTTTTTTTTCCCATTATTACTTTCATTTATTTTTTTTAATCTATATATATATAACGGAAAAAGAAAAAGAAAAAATGATAATACAAAAAAAAATTGAATATTATACTAGTTTTAAGCGTCTAGTGCATGGTGGTCAGCTTGATTTATATTTCTTAAATATATATTCGTAGGAGAGAGAGGTACTTAGGACTATGTTCATCATGAACGTAGTATCTGTCGAAATCACACAATAAATCATTTTCATGCCAATTTTTATTATAATAATTTAGTGCATTATGCATTAGCTTCAGCATTATTAAATTGTTTTGAATTTCGCGCAAAGCTACCCGAGGGCTATCTGCGCTAATCGTCTCTAATTTAGCAGTGTAAGACTAGAGGGTGTGTCTGTGTTTTCATTTAAAAATAACCACCTTGGGCTATCTCTGAGAGGAAGCCTAGAGGAGAAACAACCAGTTAACATCCCCACCGCTAACTCTTTAACAAACAGCAGAGGAAGTTCTCGTATGTACCCACGGCTGAAAGGGCAGAAATGTTTCGTATAAGTTTTGTTTGTTCGTTTGTTTTTTGAATTTCGCACAAAGCTGCTCGAGGGCTATCTGTGCTAGCCATCCCTAATTTAGCAGTGTAAGACTAGAGGGAAGGCAGCTAGTCATATTATAGAAAATAACTTAATTACACGATAGATCTTCTGAAAAAACAATTCTTTATGTACTTGCATATGTGTAGTTATGGCGAAACTACTAATTTTGAAGTACTGACCAAAACGAAAGCAATCAATTAACAGCACCCTACCACCTACACTAAAGGTGTTAACTGTCACTCATATAACACAATCACAACTTTAAGTAAGAGGAATATTTTGTGGTCGCTAAATTCTAAAATGAGAGCTCTCCTGCAGGACCAACCCACACTCCAATTTATTTACGGAAGGCAGAAAAACACAAAAATGAGTAATAATGATTAACCGATTTTTAATAGCATCTTTACCACAATTTAAATTCAACTCAACATTGAATAAACTTTCTATTGTAAAACAGCAAACTGGTGATACTTTTACAGTTTAACCTTGTGGTAGTGTTCTTTATAACGAATAGCAGATTTATCCTTTCGCTTAGATATAAAATTGAAAACTTGGTGAATTTCTTCGTTTTTTCTTTTCAATCTAAATTATTTCTTATTTGCATGCGCATATGTGTTAGATTGTAACATACAGGAAGTGCTTAACGGTTGCCACGTGGACCGGAAATGTTTTGGCTCTCTGAGATGTATTAGAGGAAATTTTTGGCAGGATAAGAAAAAAATCACTATTAGATGGGATAAAAGTATAAACAAGTCTAGCTGAGACAACTTTATAAACAGAATCAACTTACTTCATATAGCACTTTACGATTTATTGTACTTGAGACATCGGCTCTTTGGTAAGAAAATATTATTATCAGTAACCACTATATGATAATTGAAAGACAGAGAAAGAACTTAGTGATTTATAATGATTCGAGAATATTTATAACGCTTACTACGCTCAACCTACATAAAAATAAAAAGGTCTAGATAAATTTATGCAAATTCTTGGTATTCTATATAATTCAAGCAACGCTCTTGAAATAAAAAAAAACTTAAATTTTTATATAAAAAGTTAAATCAACAAACGCAATAAAAAAGGAAATACGATTTTTTGAATTTTTCATTTGTAAACAACTACTATAGTATAATATATTTAAGTATCATATTAGAACAAACAATTTTTTATTGTTAGTTTTGTTTGAATAAATAATTTTAACAAAAACACAAAACAATCTAATTAACTGTGGTATTTTGTATAGGGGTTGGTAATAAATTACGGTGACAGCTTGTATATTCAATTATCTCGTGACTTGTCAAACTCAGTGGTTTGAACATCGCACAAAGGTACACAAGAGCTATCTATGCTAGCTATTCCTAATTTAACAGTGAAGGACTATAGGGAAAGAAACTAGTCATCATCACCCACTCTTGGGCTACTTATTTAGCAATATATATAGTGGGATTGGTCATACTATTATATCGCTCCCTTGTTTGGTGGGACGGAGATTCGAAACCGCGATCCTCAGACAACGAGTCGAGCGTCATAATGATCCGGCCATGCGTGTCTTAAATTCAGATTGTAAGTATAAAAAAACATGTCTGCAAGACGATAACCAAATATAGATCCGAAAGAAAGGAAAAGTTCGTCAGTAATTGTGATATGTTTATTGGTTAGGGCAGTGGGAAAGTTGTAAAAGTGAAGAAAATCTGATAAACGTCCATTAAAGCTATAAAAGGAGTATATCATATGAAATGACCAAGACAAAAAGTCAAAGTGTATACTGGAATAATTTGAACTATTAATTCCGAGAAACTTGGTGATATTCCGCTAAAACATACAGTAAAAGGTTATCACAAATAGATGTAAGGCTATTCTGAAGTTCCATATATCCCTTGCTGATATACTGATAAACTGCAAAAGGTGATAATTAAGAATACATGCCACTTGAATATTAGAGAAACCGAAAAGAGAAAACATAATATATAGTTTGGGAATATAATAACATTTTATATGCTTCATTTATACTGCTTTTCTTGCAGTAGCTTTCAGTTGACTTCTTGAGACATATATCTTTTTTTATATTTCAAGCAAAAAATTGAATCTATTAAACTCAAAGAATGTATGATAATCGAAAATGCAAAATTACCAGCATATATGTAAACATTTACAATGTAAGTAATATAAAAATATTAATGCGCTGTGCAAAAACGCAATCCATGAGAATACAAACACATATCGCTCATCTGTACTGTAATGTTTATTCTGTAGGGAAGAAGCGATTTCGTAACTCCAATAAAATTTTCAACTAGTTCTCGTTGTCTATATACATTTCGTAGTAAGACCAACAACGTTTCCACTTGTTGTTACATCTAGATAACATTAATTTTAAGAATCATTTCAAATGGCTTTAAGTTTCGATATCAACAAAATTTGTGCGGGATAGAAACAGTGCGTTTCCTCATAACATGTGAGACGTTTAGTTTAGTACCACATACTTTTAAGGAAAGTAAATATTTAATTGACATAAAGTATAGATATCACACATACAGCAAGCTTTATAGTTTACCTTTTCATGCATTAAAAAAAACTCCACATATTGACACTCAGGATACGAGGGGCAAATGAAGCATTTCACTGAGAGAAAAAAACAAAACGCACGAATTTTTTTGCGCTATGAAAGATAAAACCGTTAACGATGGTAACCGTGATACTGAAACTAGCTGATTGAAATAGCTTAGAGATTTTTTTTTCACTGTGCCAAAACATATCGTTTTTCTCTCTTAATATAGTAGCAAAATTTGCCCAAAAATAAATTATCAAGTTAATCTATCATATTTTTCTAGCGCAATATAGGGCAACTTAAACGATTTATTCGAAAATCATTATATCTTTCAGACTGTAGGCATTTAAGATCTAAATAACTATTCGTATTTTTATCACAATTTTATCTGTGGATAATGGAAACTTTCAGACCACACATTTCCGAAGAAATGTAAATTTTATTACAGTTTTTTTCTAAAATGTAATTTATGACAATTTTCGCTAAATGAAGAGTATAAACAAAAAACACTTTAATCCAAACTGAACGTGTGTGTGTGTGTGTGTTTTCTTATAGCAAAGCCACATCGGGCTATCTGCTGAGTGAGAAACTTGTGAAATTGATCTCTAATGATCTGTTTGAATGAGTGTTGATGGCATGAAATCATTACAATATGGAAAGTGTTTGTACAAATGTTTTCATTCACGTTTAAGAAAACAATCTTTACTTATTAGCTTTAGTGTTGAGATGTTTAAGCTATTCAGGAGCACTTGAAACGCAAAATAAATGGCTCTCAGTTCCGTGAGATGAAGAATTAATGTGTCATGTTAAAACTATCCAGTTAACGACTAGTAATATTTTTTTACTTAACAAGTATTTGCCTTGACATACTTAGAGTTTGATTATTTCTGGAACACTATAAAAATGTACATTTGTTATATTAGGTAAGTTTAAAACAAGTCAATACTTACTGCAATCATATACAGCTGGGCCACACGATACTCACTGACCGTGAGGGGCAGTGGGATCCGATATTCCTTCACTAACATGGCTGCAGATTTATGTCGACGTATGCCAAAAGATCAAATCCAAATTTGATGCGAGTCAATCTTACCTGACGTTAAGTCTTGACTCTCTCTCTTCTTTTTTTTTCACAGCTGTGTGCGCGAAGACAGCCATAACTGTAGATCAGTTTCCCGCATTTTGAGAGTTGACAGCCTTATGGGCAATTGTCCATGTTTTTTTATAAAACGAAAAAGATAAGATACAGAAAACCCACAAAAACGAAACTGGCCTTTGATTATGTTTTCTTTGGCTAGCTTTTATTAACTAAAAAAAAATTAATAACTCAAACTATCACGATTTTAATGGATTATATGATTTCCATATCGATGCACTCAAGGAATCTCGCTACAGCAGTCATCTATCTGCATGTTTCAAGTTTCGGATGATAATATTTTCCACAGTCAAACAGTTGTCGTAAGCCTAGTCACAGTCCTGAGAAGGAATGACGAAATTCTTCTCAAAGTGAATTCTTGACCTGAAAAACCAGAAAATAATAAAATTTAAAACGCAATATCAGTTAATACGACTTAATTTTGGTCTTTATGAATTTTGCAGATTGTAATAAAATAACAACAAAAGAGTACATGCAATTTTATATCACAAATTAGACAGAAATCGCAAAAAGGTTAAAATTTACTTTCTAAAATTCCATACAATACCAATTAATTCTTGATAAAATCCTTCTTCTCTAGTCTTTAATACACGTTTTTATTATGGTATGCAAAGTCTAGAAAAATGTGGTAATCACCAACTGTAATCTCTATATTTGAACCGTGTACTGTATATTTATGAAGAGAAAAATTATGAATATATTGCTTTGTTTTCATTATTAAGGTATCAAGCTAAACAATGATCCCATTATATTATACCCATCACGAGTAACAAAACCTGAATTTTAGCAGTGTAAGTTGAGATTGCTGCTGAGCCACTTCGGGGGTGGGGATCATATTGCCTTCTAAAGTGTTCAGTGAAAGAGTATATAAGTAAAATTTTAAGTGAAACAGATAGTAAGAAGTGTTATACACTTAACCTGTTTGAGATATTCGTCGCAATTTTAGACTAGAAGGAAGACAACCAGCCAGTAGTGACTACCGCCAACTCTGACCAAAACAATAGGATTTGACTGTCATCCTAATAACGCATTCAGTCCAAAAGCGCGATTCATTTTTATTGTTAATTTCGGTGATAATGGGACGCGAACGCTGAACCCACAGATCTATATGTAGTCCAGCACACTAACGACTTTAACAGGTTTTAAAATACATTTACTCGTTTCACTGAGCACAAGTACACATCTTCTAAATATTTTTCCATCCCTACAATTCAAAAATAAAATACCTAAGTATCATGGACCATAGGTTTGAATACAAATATGACATTTTCGAAGTAACTTATAAATATGAATTTACGGATAGCTGACATATATCTTAAACAACACACAAAGTGTTATGCCTTGCAGAAAACGAACTGTTATAGCTGTTATTATTACTTTTAGTGCAAAGCTACACAATGGACTATCTGTACTCTATTCTTCGCGAGAAATCGAACCTTGGATTTCTACATTGCAGGTCCAATAAAGTACAGTTGACCCGACGAGGGTAAAAAACTATTAATATCAAGGATACGTATATTTTGATAAGTTAAGATCGGATTTTAACAATCGCAATGGGCAGAGCACAGATAACCCATTATATAGCTTCAGGCTTGACTACAAACAAATAAAAACTCGTACAAGATCAACATGTCACTTGATAAACAAAGTAAACCTTTTATAGAAGAGTTCTTTTATTACCAGCAATGATTATTGAATTTAGTGTATCTAATGTTTTATGTATCAGGTTTTGGTTTCCAAGACCAGAAAACTTAACCACAAACTCAATAAAAACCTTTTAAACCTTAAACTTTAACTTAAATCGATATAAAAAATATAAGACTGTGCATTAAACCATAAATAAAAAGAAATGGTTGCTCAAGTTCTGATGAGAAGAAAATAATCGAAATAAATGAGGGGATTTATTTTACACTTACTGGATTGGTGAAATATAAACACGTCAGTAGCAAAGGATAAAATATTGTGATTACATATTTTTTAACACAATGAACATTAAAAGAGCAAAAAATGCACTAAAGTATAAATATTGAAAAGAAATGCATACGATTTTAAAGAATTCTATCAATATGAAAATAGATGGGGTGGTGGTCAACCCTGTCCTGACAGATCTCATGTAATTCTGTATCACTGTGTCAAATCTGGTGTTAATTGGTCAAGAAATGTGCAAACAAATAAAGAACAGATACACATACACACACGTGTTCACGTTTGTTTGTATAATTTCTCATGTCTGTTACTCTAAGATTTGGTTACGTTTTGGATTGTGCGCAAAACTACACGAGGGTTACTTGCACTACTCGTCCCTAATTTTGAACTGATAAACCGAAGGCCATCTAGTCAACAAAACCTACTGTCTAATCTTAGCTACTTTAGTTGACTAATATGATTTAACCATTACTCTCATAACACACCCGCGTCCCCAAAATGCGGAGTGTGATTTTGTGGCAACAGGAACGGAGCTAAAGAACACCCAGATTCACAGTCCAAAACGTTAATCACGACGTTATAATCGGCCCAGCTAAAAAATATATCAAACTACAAATACATAAATTATGGATTCAGAGTCTGAAACGCTAATTAATACGTTACAACCAGTCCAACTATAAATATATAAATTAAACATCAAGTGCATAAATCAGTAATTTTATTTTTTTCCTACGCAATTATATCAAGAACATTGTAATATATTCAAGGTAAGTTTAAACGAAAAAGCATGTTCTGTCATACTTATATAACGTACAAACATAACGAAAATGTGTTATGAATGTTATTAAAATCAGTTTGAACAAGATAACAACTAATCAACTAAAGAAACGAGTATTTGATCAACAGTGCGGGCGAGCAACAACCTTTTAGTTTACATTATAGAGTTGAAGATTGACGCTGGTATATATGAAATCGTATGAACAAAGTGTACAAATAAAATTGTTTGAATTATAAGAAGCGTAGGTTTGTAATCTTTAAAATACACTGCTAATATAAACAAACTTACAAACGTGTAAATTAAACCTTAAGTCACGTGTTGGTGCAGGCTTTAATAACAATAAAAAGAAAAACAAGTATGTACAACATGCTTGACACAAAACGTCTAAAAATCATATCAGATATAAAAAAATTGATTTAATTCGTCAAACTACTTGAGCTTTAGCTATCATTACGTACAAAAGCAGAATATAGTCACACGATATCTTAATCTGATGAGCAAATACTCCTAGACTACGCTAAGAATAACACTCCCTTCTGGTTTGAATTATGGTTGTACAACTTCAATCAACTGTCGTCACACCTCTGCATATTAGTATCACTGCGTGACGTTCAAGACGCAGGATAAGTGATACTTCTACCTACAGTGGTGTTTTGTTGTTGTTGATTTTTGAGGAAGTTGAATTATTTTTATCGGTAGCTTCTCGAAAGTCACAAAGAATTGTAGAGATTGAATGTGTGATGAGCTAGATCGTAAAACTAAAGTTATATTGCCCTCATATTTGAGCAACGAGTTAAGTTCTAGTTCGTTTTTATTAATTTCGTGTAAAAATACACGAGGGCTATCTGCGCCAACCGTTCCTAAATTAGAAGTGAAATACTAGACGGAAGGCAGCTAGTTTTCACCACCCACCTCCAACGCTTAGGTTACTCTTTTACTAACAAATAGTGGGATTGAACATCACATTTTAACGTCCCCACGGCCGAAAGGGCGAGCATGTTTGGTGGGACCGGAATTAAAACACGCGACCCTCAGCAGGGCCTATATCTAACTTAAAATGTTTTTAATTTTTAAAGAAATCCGTTTAAACCTAAAACACCAGTGTGAGATCATTATGATACGGTAGCGCTGATTGCTTGCCAATTTATTATGATACAGTGTTAATTTCTTGTTTAACAAAAGGTTATTACTTTTGGTTAGCGTAAAATGTTTCGTACACGATATACAGAGCTTAATAACTTGTATACATATGTAAAATAACAAATAATATAAAATAACTCTTTTCACGAGCATATGAATAATGAAAACATGGGTGTAACAATTGTACTAGATAATTATATAAAATTCCATTTTCTTTTGAACCATCTATCTATAGAAGAATTTGGCAAACTGACTTCTGACTGTCATATTTATTCCTTTTTTACGTACTCCTTAATTATATTAAATAAGTATAGTGTCTTGCAGAAATGTTCACTCCTACCAAGAATGTAACATTTAAAAAAATACAAATACTGTAAACAATTTTTAATGAACTTCAAAATTCTAATGATCAATCGTAACACTGTATGTGTGAAAGAGGTTGAACGTCAGCAAAATCTGCAAAGAAAATATATAAATTGAAATTTACTGATTGCATAAGTAATTCAGCCCACTGATTTAGTACTTGGTGGAAGCACCTTTAGCAGCAATTACTGCTGCGAGTCTCTTTGGATGGGTGTCTAGCAGCTATGCACAAAAAAATGATGTAATTCTGTCCATTCTTACTAGCAAAATTGCTTTAATTCTGACAAGTCTGTTGGGAATTGTTGACAGACTTCACTCTTCGAATCTCGCGATAAACTTTCTGTTGGATTCAAGCCGAGACTGACCAGGACATTTACTTTCTTCTTTTGAAACCACTCTAGTGTTGCTTTGGTTTTGTGCTTTAGACCCTCATTGTCTTGTTGAAATGTGAATTTTAGATCCAGTTTTAGATTTTTGGTTGTGTCAAGCAGGTTTTCTTCTAGCACCGTCTATATTTTCCTCAATACTGACAAGTTTCCTAGATTTTGCTGATGAAAGCATCCCCATAACATGATGTTGCCACCAACATGTTTGACAGTTTGGATGGTGTTAACTGGATTATGTGCTGTGTTAGGCGAGTACCAGACGTAACACTTTGAATTTAGACCAAAAAGCTCAATTTTGTCTCTCTCGTCTGACCACAAACACTTCTGCCACATGTTTGTAGTATCATTTACATGCTTTGTCACAAACTCCGTAAAAAATATAAGATGATTTTTTCAGCAATGAGTGCTTGTCACTCGCCTATACAGGCTAGCTTTTTGTAAGTACCAGGGTATTGTATGAAAACTGACTCCCATCTCAAATGTGAATTTTTAAAATCTTTCAAAGTCACTGTTGACTTCACAGTAGCATCCATAACGAATTTTCTGCTTGCCTAGCTTGGAATTGCGGCCTGATCTAGATAGTGACTGGTCAGTAAGAAACATATTCCATTTCTTAATGATGGACTTCACTGTACTCAAAGGGATAATCAGACTTTGAAATTCTCTTTTAAACTTTCACCTCATCTGTGGTTTTCTATCACTTTACTCCTGACTATTTTGGAATGTTCCTTAGTCTTCATGGTTGGTTTGTCACATCACTATGCGAGTTGTGGCTTGAACAGATTAATTTATTTTGAAGTTAAGCAATTTTTACTACACACAGATAGAGGTCATTACATTAATTTGGTGACCTTTCAACTAATGTTTTGCTCCTAAACTGATTTAAAGTTGCCGTAGCATAGGGGTTGAATACTAATGTAAATGATGATATTCCAATTTTCTTTGAAAATATAGAAAATTTAAGTAATATCAGCGTGTTTTTTTAATTTCTCAGTTTGAAGTACATTGTGCGTATCCCAAAGATAAAGTCCCGTTTGAAAGTATTATCATTGAAAGCTCAGACGGTAATAAAATGTGAAAACTTTGCATGAGGTGAATACTTTTGCAAAGCACTGTACAATAATGTTAGGTTTTACATTACAAAATATTCCACAAACTATCTTTTTCTCGCAAAGCTTACTTTATCAATTTTTATCATGAAATATCAGTTGATTGAGTACCAGAAATGAGTTATACAGGATTTATGTTCCTTGTAGGTTACTTTAAAAATGTAATCTCACACAAGTTAATTTTGAGTGTAAGGAAAACATTTCAAATAGCTTATTAATACAAAATGTAATCAAAAATAGTTCTCTAAATCTACATTTACGTATATATAACTGAAACATTCAGTATGACAAACATATATGTATGTACGTATTAATGAGCAAAAGAAATTCAAACAATAAAAATGAAATTAAAAACGCTACATAAATTAAAAGAACCCCCAGGGTGCAGGCTATAATGTGGAATATACGATGTTCCTTAGATTTTGGAGGTGGCTGCAGAAGTAGGAACCACATTGCACTGGGAATATACTATCTACCAGTCCTAACCTCCGTTCGCCAATCTCGCATGAAGAAATTCATAACAAAATTAAATACATCACAAAAAATACAAGTTAGGAGAATGAGATGTGGGTGCTCAAGCTCACATCAATATCACCCTGCACTGCCTGTAAACAGTTCACATCAATATCACCCTGCACTGCCTGTAAACAGTTCACATCAATATCACCCTGCACTGCCTGTAAACAGCTCACATCAATATCACCCTGCACTGCCTGTAAACAGTTCACATCAATATCACCCTGCACTGCCTGTAAACAGCTCACATCAATATCACCCTGCACTGCCTGTAAACAGTTCACATCAATATCACCCTGCACTGCCTGTAAACAGTTCACATCAATATCACCCTGCACTGCCTGTAAACAGTTCACATCAATATCACCCTGCACTGCCTGTAAACAGTTCACATCAATATCACCCTGCACTGCCTGTAAACAGTTCACATCAATATCACCCTGCACTGCCTGTAAACAGTTCACATCAATATCACCCTGCACTGCCTGTAAACAGTTCACATCAATATCACCCTGCACTGCCTGTAAACAGTTCACATCAATATCACCCTGCACTGCCTGTAAACAGTTCACATCAATATCACCCTGCACTGCCTGTAAACAGTTCACATCAATATCACCCTGCACTGCCTGTAAACAGTTCTCCAAAAATTAAAACCAACGCACTAATTTAACTTAATTACAAGTAAAATGGACAAATTATACTACTATAGCGTTATAAAAGCTCAACCAATTATCTAAAGTAACTAGTATAACTCCTTACCCGTCACCCGTTATGTTCATTGTAACTACCAATCTTCATACTTTAAATGTGGAACGTAATGGTCTTAAGTACCCACATCTCGCTCTCTTAACTAGTAAACCCTTGGTGGCACAGTGATATATCTGCGGACTCACACCGTTAGAAACCGATTTTCGATACTCCTGGTAGGCAGAGCACAAATGGTCCATTGTGTAGCTTTGTGTTGAATTCAAATTTATCAAACTAAACTGTATTTCATCTAACAATTGTATTTGATTTTTTTTTTTTTTACAGATTTATTTATGTGACACTGGCGTATTGAGGTTAAAACTGGTTTGTTTTAAATTTCGCGCAAAACTACTCGACTATTATCTGCGCTAGGTTAAAACTGGTAAACAGTGTATCCTCACCGCAATGTGGGTCCTACTTTCTGAAGTTACCTCCAAAACCCAGTGCATATTTTATATCCCACATTACAGCTTGTGCCTTAGATATCTCTTTAATTTATGCAGCATTTTAGATTTAATTGTATGTTTGGGATAGTTTTGTTCATTAAAATGTTATTTATTAGAAGTTTGGATTTACTGTTTTAAACGCAGTTCTTTCCTTTGGTTTTATTTTGCTTTACTGTTTAACTATTAATTTTCTATACATACAAACACTGCTGGTCAAAATCTTAAAGCCAATGAACATAAAAGAAAAATATGCATTTTGCGTTGTTAGACTCAACCACTTATTTGAGTAGAGCTTCGAAAGATGAAAACAAGAAAAGGGGAAAAAAAAAAACCTTTTTAGCATTTAATAGGAAAAATGTGAACACTATGAAATTAGCCTAAATACTAGCTAGTCAAAAGTTTAAGACCATACTGAAACGAAGCGTTAATCGGTAAACACGTAACGAAGTTTAGTCATTTGTGTTCAAGCATTAGCGTTGTTAACATTGAGTAAAAACATGACAAAGGCTAAAAAGTTGACAGAGTTAGAACGTGACAGAATTGTCGAGCTGCAAAAGCAAGGTCTCTCTCAACGTGCCATCTCTGGTGAGATTGGGCGTAGTGAAACTGCTGTTGTAAATATCTTAAAAGACCCTGAGATATATGGAACGAAAATTTCAAGTGGTCGGTGCCCAAGAAAATTTCGCCGGCGTTGAGCAGGAGGATTCGACGGATTCTCCGACAAGACACCAACCGTTCGTCGAACCAGATTAAGGCCCTTACGGACGCATAATGCAGCTCAAGGACAATAAGACGGCATCTACGAGAGAAAGGCATTAAAAACCGTAAACGTCTTCAAAGGCCACGCCTCCTTCCACAACCCGAATCAGCTCGGTTAAACTTTGCTGAGAAGCACCAAACATGGTACGTAGAAAAGTGGACGAAGGTTGTGTTCCCTGATGAGAAAAAAATTAACCTGGGTGGTCCAGATGGCTTCCATCGTTACTAGCACGCTAAAGATATCCCACTGGAGACATTTTGTACACGACACAGTGGAGAAAGTTCCATCATAATCTGGGTTGCTTTCTCCTTCCATGGAACAATGGAGCTTCAGGTTATACAGGGGCGTCAAACAGTAGCTGGTTACATTGGCATGTCGGAGAGAGCATCCTTATTGACTGAAGGCCTTCAATTGTAAGGAAATGACTGGATCTTTTAGCAAGACAATGCTGCAATCCACAATGCCCGCAGAACAAAGGACTTTTTCATGGCGATAATGTGATTCTTTTGGACCATCCAGCATGTTCGCCCGAACTGAACCCAATTGAAAATGTTTGGGGGTGGATGGCAAGGGAAGTCTATAGAAATGAACGTCAATTCCAAACAGTACATGATCTTTGTGAAGCCATCTTCACCACTTGGAATAACATTCCAGCCAGCCTTCTGCAAACGCTTATATCGACCATGTCAAAGCGAATGTTTGCAGTTATTCGCAAGGACGGCCGTGCAATTCACTACCGAGACCTCTTGCTGGGCATTTCCTACCCTGTTTAGGACTTCTTTTTGGTATGGTCTTAAACTTTTGACCAGCTAGTATTTAGGCTAATTTCATAGTGTTCACATTTTCCCTATTAAATGCCAAAAAAAATTTATTTTATTTTCCCTTTTATTATTTTCATCTTTCGAAGCTCTACTCAAATAAGTGGTTGAGTCCAACAACGCAAAATGCATATCTTTTCTTTACGTTCATTGGCCTTAATATTTTGGCCAGCAGTGTATGTATAAATAATAACTTATTTACCTATCTATATGCGTCTGTCTTAAGTATAACCACTTTATAGGTTACTAGCTTTTTTGGTAGCAAGTGGGCGAAGTGTCGTATATTCTGGTGGAATAATAATAAAGTAAAACGCTGATGGCGGCACAATAGTTTACTACCCCGCTCCCTATTGGTCCCAACATTAAAATCCTACTTCCTCATGTGCAATGACAGGCCCGGCATGGCCAAGCGTGTTAAGGCGTGCGACTCGTAATCTGAGGGTCGCGCGTTCGCATCCCCGTCGCGTCAAACATGCTCGCCCTTTCAGCCGTGTGGGCGTTATAATGTGTCCGTCAATCCCACTATTCGTTGGTAAAAGAGTAGCCCAAGAGTTGGCGGTGGGTGGTGATAACTAGCTGCTTTCCCTCTAGTCTTACACTGCTAAATTAGGGACGGCTAGCACAGATAGCCCTCGAGTAGCTTTGTGCGAATTTAAAAAAACAAAAAACATGTGCAATGACATAAATATATTTCGTAAAATTCATCAGCTTAATCTATTCAACAGCGAAACATCAGTTATTCAAGTAGCTGATGATTTAAATAGCATCTCGACTTTTTATCTGAAGCCGACCTGATGAGCCCTAATGTTCGGCGAAAGACGTAGTCAACACTGCGCATAACAATAAACATAGCTGACACATTATTATACCAGCTGAGTTATTCAAATTAAATACAGAGGCGAAATTATACTACTGTATGTTAAATGTGTACTAAATCATAAAAAAATACAATCGCTTATACTATCTTGCGCAATAAAAATGAAACTTTAGGTAGGGTATCTCAATATGTGATTACCTCACCAACATTGTAGCCTAGATTTAATTATATGTACAAAAAGAGACATACGTAATACACTAGGTTAAAATATTTGTCTAATTAAAATAATGGTTTTGCTGGTCCATTTTAGGACATTTAATTAAATATACAGTGTGTCCCAAAAACATGTATACACACTTTGACTGATTATAACTCACTCACTCAAACTTTCCTTTTTTACAGGTGCAACTGATTCAAAGTAATAGCAGAAGCAAGACTAAGCTTTGAGAAAAGGAAATTTATGTTAAAGTGTTACTGGAAGTGCGAGAACGTAGCTGAAGGCCCGGCATGGCCAGGTGGGTTAAGACGTTCGACTCGTAATCTGAGGGTCGCGGGTTCGAATCCCCGTCGCACCAAACATGCTCGCCCTTTCAGCCGTGAGGGAGTTATAATGTGACGGTCAATTCCACTATTCGTTAATAAAAAGATTAGCCTAAGAGTTGGAGTCCCTCACGAGAAGTAGAGCTGTTGGAAAGTCTCCACCGATCTCCAAGAAAATCTGTTCGGCAAACAGCCCGTGAGACAGGAATCCCAAAATCGAGCGTCCATCGCATGTTGAAGCACGTTCATTGGAAAAGTGTTATTCCAGAATTAGCCCACGCATCCATTAAAGATGATCCTGACCAGAGTGTTGAATTTTGTGAGTGATACCTAGTAAAATATGCAGAGGATGCACAGTTTCCAAACAAGATTGTCTGGAGCGATAAGGCTACATTTAAATTAAATGGCTCAGTTAATAGCCACAATTGCACTTACTGGGCATCTCAGAACCCACGTGTTACGGTTGAACACCACGTAAACTTACCAGGGGTTACAGTGTGGTGTGGATTATCAGCGTTTGGCTTTATTAGACCATTCGTTTTCGAAAACACAATCACTGGTCTCGTTTATCTGAACTTGCTGGAAATAAAACTCCTCATCTCCACATTGCAGCAAGATGGAGCACCGTCCCATTACCATCGTAATGTGAGGGCCTATCTTGACGAAAATTTGCCGAGCAGATGGATTGGGCGAAGGCGTAGCATTGAATTTCCATCACGTTCACCAGACCTCACACCCCTGGACTTTTTTTTTTTATGGGGATAAGTGAAAGATAAGGTTTATAGCACAAAACATGCAACAATCAATGAGCTGAGAGTAACTGAAAGAGAATGCACCCAAATACCAAATGAAATGATTCATGAAGTTTGCAATTCCATCTGTCCGCGTTATCAGCAGCGCCTTGATCAGAACGGTCATCAGTTCGAAAACCTGACATAACTCAAAATATTATACATTTTTCTTCTTAAACTTGGATTATAAAACCTAGATATATCTTAATAAACATTGTATTTATAATAATTCAAATTGTGTATACATTTTCTTGGGACACCCATAAAAAACCTGCGATGAGCTCATCATCCTATTAAGCTATCCACCTATCAACACCATCCATATGTACAAACACCATATTTAGTAACACTATCCACTTAGAGGAACACCTCCTGCCTTTATTAAACGTACTAAATGTTTCACTTATAAAGCAAAAATGTAATTGTGATTAAAACACATTTTCGGTACTAGTCATTGTAAACACTACATTATGCAAATTGAATTAATAATTTAAAGACTTTGATTGTTACTACAAAGTTGAGACACGTTGATCTACGTCACCCTGTGGTAGTTCGCTTGCGAACTATCTGCGCACTCATCGTACCGATGCACCTTCTGATGTCGCATCCTGGAACTACGACTCCTAGTAACACGCTCTCTGTTGAGTAACACTCAACTTATGATGCCATGCGAGATCTTCTATCCACGCGCTCTCTGGTAGCAGACAACTTCTGTTGTCAAGTGTAATGGCGACATGAAACATTCGTCTATCAAGTGTCGTGAGAGCCCAGCAACGTGCCTTCTGATTCAATAACGTTGTCCACAAATAAATGTCGGAATTCTCACGACGACATTCAGTAGTTGAATATTGAGTCACGTATCGTTGATTTGTTGATTTAATCCAACGTTTGTCACTTGCAAGGTGTCTTACTTGTCTACTATTTCAACTCTACTCAGAGTAAGTTTCGTAATCCCCAAGACAACATGAACAAGAAGGACTTTCGTCCGATTTTCCTCTACGACGTCAAACTTGGATGAAAAGCTACCGAAACTGCAGGGAATATCAACCAGGCATTAGACTATGGATCTGTTACTAAATGTCAGCGTTGGTTCCAAAGGTTTCGACATGGAGATGAAAGTCTTGAAGACCACAAAGGTCGTGAAAGGAAGCCATCCTTAGATGAAAATACATTAAGAGAAGCAGTTGAGGCAGACCATCGCAAAACGGCACGTGAACTTGCAGAAAATATAGGCACAAGCAAATCAAGCATTGCTAACCATCTCAGTGCGATTAGAAAGACGAAAAGTTGGATAAGTGCATTCGGCAGGAACTGATTGAAAATCAACAAAATCGGCCTTATGAGACCTGTCAGGAATGAAGCTCCAAAAATTGAACGAATTGGGAATCGAGGTTCTGCCTCATCCAACTTATTTCAGAGACATTTTCCCTACAGATTTTTATTTTTCAAGCACTTTAACAAATTTTGGAACAATAAACGCTTTCAAAACCAGGCAGTTGCAGAATAAGATTACAGGGAGTTCATTGGCTATAGAAATTCTGATTTCTACAGCAAGGGCATAAACAATATCGTTACACGTCAGCAAAAGCGTGTCGAAGCAAATGATGTTTACTTTGATTAAAGCATGTTTTACAACATTGGTTTATACTTTTCCAAACTTATCAGTTCAAAAATGACATTTATTTCTGAACAACCTAATACTTCATAGTACTATGTCTAATCCCACCTTTCTCTCTGAAACAGCCAATAAATTTTGGATAACTACTGATATTGATGCTAAGAAAACTGTCTTCCGCGTAATAACCAGGTTCTAAAACAAGACAAAAGTATTAAATCGGAAGTTAAGCAAAAAACAATGAAAAATCTGCAGCTTAGGTGAATTTGTATCACAGATTTTAAGCCTTTAAACTGTGACTTTTAAAGTGTTATACGACATATATAAATAGCGTTGGGAGACGCAACAGTACTATGAAGAAGAATATAACGATATAACATCTTGGTTTGTTACGGAATATTCAATGACGATTATCAAATTTGTATCAAATGATACAAAACATAATGCTCTGCTGACGAAGAGGTGTTTGGAAAAGGAAAGACTTGGTGAAATAAAATTCATCAAATGGCTAATCCAACGTTCTGATGCCTACCCAATTAAGTGCAAAACTTCACAATGGGGCATCTGCACTGTACCCACAAAAGCAATCTTATCCCGAATTTTAGCGCAATGGATATTTAGTAACACACTGGATCGATGTCAGTATAAATTATATACAATTAAGGCTGAAGAAGGGTTACTGAATATCGATTATTTTGCAAAATGAACTTTTAATGTAAAATCTTGTAATCCTAAGTATAAATATAGTGTGTAAAGCAAAACGCTTTTGTTTTAGAACTTCCCACGAAAGCGTAGGTTTTGATACTTTGGAGTCAATACTATAAATTAAATTAAATTCAGTACACTTATTATTAAAAAAGTAATAAAAATAATCGTCTTCGATATTAATAGGAAAGTACTTCATAATGAAATGTGTCCAAAATAAGGATTGAGCCCCAAATAAAAACAATAAAACAATAAAAAGAAACATACTATGAGTACGCTATACACGCATGTACGAACACACATTTGCTCTCGAGGTTTGAATAATTTATTGTAACTTTATTTTTTTCTGAAATCTTTATTATTCAAAATATTGCATATAAGGAAAAGTATACGAAGAACATTTAGTAAAAATTACAGATTGAAAGTTTCAAATGAAAAACTGTAGCGGAAACTGAAAATAATTCTCTTTATATGTAATGATTTTCAACGCTTGAAGCATTTTGCACGTTTCAAACAATTACTAGTAAAAACTTCGAGTTCTGAATGCGAAACGTAATGACCTTTTAAATCTTAAAATTCTACATTTAAAGCTGATGTCATCATAACGTAAGCTCCGACATCATAAAATGTAAAAAAAACAAGCCATACAAAGGGTATGGTAATAACTTAACTGTAAAAAAAAGTTTTATAAGCACGTGTATCATAATTACTGTCACATATCTTCACTTTATTTAAAAATGTGCAAACATAATACAATTTATCTTTGCCTCAGTTTTAACAACACAGAAAAAAAGACAATTAACTCATTAGATATAAAATTGTTTTATGCAGAAATCAACAAACGATTATCTCCAAGAATAAAAAAAGAAGAGAGTTTCCTTATTCCATATCACGACGATAACAACAAGTAATTCTTACTTGACAGTTTTAAAAGGTTATATGGTGTTAATAAAACGTGTATTTTGTTGTTCATGCAGCGTACGTGCCAAAAGTTTTATATGGGACTGTACAAAGAAGTAAATTTATGCCTTTCGAATTATAATAATCCGTATTGTCTGTTAAGCCTTACAAAAGTTGTAGTTGCAAAGGTAACCATAGAAACTTGTTGGGTTTCGCAATTTCTCAGCTTCTAGGCCGGAAATATCATTTGTAGAATGGATCTTTGTAAGAGGATTTGTAAACCTCTTAAGTACGCCCACATATGATTTCTTTTACTTTATAACAAGACTACAAGAGGTGGCATCGCCCCCTAGTGGCACAGCGGTATGCCTGCAAACTTACAACGCTAGAAACCGGGTTTTGATACCCGTGGTGAGCAGAGCACAGATAGCCCATTGTGTAGCTTCGGACTTAACTACAAACAAACAAGAGATGGCGTCAGTAAGTAAAGATAATTTAATTATCTCTGTTTGAAGTAAATAAGTTGAAATAAATAGATGTAATATTAAAAAACAACTTTACATGTTTGTTTTTTGTTAAGCAAAAACCTACACAACAGGCTATCTGTACTGTATCCACAGGAAGTATCGAAACTCGATTCTTACAAGACCCTAGACATATCGAGGTGCTACTGAAATTTTTTGTTATTTTTTTCATACTAGAGAACATCAGTTTGTTTTAATGCAAGTGGCAATTTGTTTCTCTTTGTTGACGTTTCTTACATTTGTTAATATACCAGTATGTGTGTTATTTTGACTACCTGACGAAAACAATTTTACTCAATGAAAATTTGCGTTATTTTCATTTTAACATTATTTTTCGTTATTTGCAATTGTTTATGTTGATGGCCAAATATTTCCTCTTTCATGTACCTGTTAAACTAGCTGCAATAAGATCAAACTAGTTGGTCAAAGGGGTACGAATAACTTTTAAAAAGGATTACATTTTTTCCTCGGTTTCTATTGGACAAGTAGCGATGTATATACGTATTTATACAAACATACGTATATAAATGACATACAAAATGCATATAAAGCTTTATGGATTGGTTGGTTCAGAAACTCGCGCAAAGTTACACAAAGATCGTCTTTGCTAACAAACACCGTAATTTTGAGCTAATAGAATAGAAAGAAGCCAGCTAATGAACATCGTCCACCAACACTCTTGGAATATTCTAATCGAATGGTGAGAACTGGGTGTCATTCACAGCCCCAAAGTACGAATGGTCTTTATATAGCAAAAACTCACAAACCGTTGGCCCTCCAGTGGCACAGTGGAATGTTTGCGGACTTGCAACGCTAGAATCCAGGTTTCGATACCCGTGGCAGGCAGAGCATTGATAGCTCATTGTATAGCTTTGGATTTAATTACAAACAAACAAACAAACATAAACTTGGATTTACAGTCCGGCATGCCAACCACTGTATTATACCTAGCCCAAAGTTTCATAGAACAACATTCTGTATTGTTAAATTAGCTACTCTTATAGAACTGATACTGTTTGAAACTACAGCTCACAGATGGTCCTGGCATTCGTGTATTTGTTAAGGCTATTTTGCATGTTTTCATATTAAAACATAATGATGTAATTCAGGCGCCTTTCTGTTCTTACTTCATAAATATTATATTTTCATGAAATATAAGAGTTTCTCATATTATTTACAAATTTAATGAGAAACATCATAAAAAATAGTTCTTGTTGAGGGATGTTTGTTTGTTTTTGAATTTCGTGCAAAGCTGTCAGAGGGCTATCTGCGCTAGCCGTCCCTAATTTTGCAGTGTAAGGCAAGAGAGAAAGCATCTAGTCATTATCATCCACTGCCAAAACCAATTACATAGTTGCTTGGACAATCCAGATTATCAACCCCAACATAAGAATGTGACCATATAGTCAATCAATTCTGATTCTGCAATGATAGACTAACAATTGTGACGCTTGATCATTTGTTTTTAGCTGCATCTGGACGTCGTATCTGTGTACAAACGATTAGAAACAGATTTCACACGGCCAACGTCTACGTCAAAGCATTTCTTTCACAATAAGGAACAAAACAGCTTGCGATAGTATAAAATACCAGTGCAATGGATCATAGACATATGGACATATGCAAACATATCCACTTTACAGATATCCCTCACTTTGCTCTGCAGCCAGAAAACAAGCGTTTAGATTACTCTAGATCCATATCCAGGAAATATTTTCATACAAAAATTTCATACTCATTGCAGTGATTGAAGTACATTGTGGGCATGTATATCATTAGTAAAATTACACATTGATCTCTATATCCAGTGGAATGGTACCCATAATATCATGTATTATATGAACTTCATCTCATAACCCCTTATGCTGTTACAAGCTAGCATAGGTGGCCTTGATTTAATCTTATGAATGATATATCAATTTCTACCCTGCTATACTGGAAGCTCATTAGACTTCAATCGCATCAAACACGTAGAAACAAGTTAGCGAAAAACCGCACAGAAGAGAAGTGGTTCCTTATGTAACAACTTCTAATACATAGAAAAGGCAGTGTGTTCCAATAATAGCTTTTATATCATATTGTTTAACAATAAAACTATAACCTAACATTGTTGTTAAAAGGTTGTGCGTTGAAAGTATAAAATTAAATGTATACACTATA
Organism: Tachypleus tridentatus; assembly: GCF_004210375.1. Classification (NCBI taxonomy): domain Eukaryota; kingdom Metazoa; phylum Arthropoda; class Merostomata; order Xiphosura; family Limulidae; genus Tachypleus; species Tachypleus tridentatus. The sequence goes on from NC_134825.1 coordinate 125,974,202, forward strand.
AAAATTGAAGAAAAAGTTTTCTAATTTAGAGCCTACGTTAATTGAAGCGGTTTGTTTTTTATTATTTAAGTTTGAAACTAAGAGACAAGTCACGGGGAAGGTTACCGTTATAAATATTTCTGTAAAAGAGCAACAAAAGTATACAAGTTATACTTTTATGCTCAAGTGGGTTCAGAATACACACAATGACATAACCAACTAGAATAAATCAGTTTAATAACCCGAGCAAAGCCGGATACTTTGGCCAGTAATTTATAATTTGAATGCCAGTCCATGATGCTTTCCCTTTGTAATATCGCTGTCATATGTTGTTAAAATGGAAGTTGTATACACAGCCATTCCAGTTAGTGTTCAAGCTTAGTAGTTTATTCGTTGGATACCTTTTCTTAAAAACTTTCGATGAAGCTACTGACATTTAGAAGTGACAGTGTGCGTGCTATCAAATGAAGTTAAGTTCTCAGTGGAATTATAGTGCTCGTATTAAGATGAAAATTAGCGCCTAAACTATTTTAGTATAATATACCGTCTACAAACCAATAGTTACATAAACGCCTGATTTCAGTAAACCTATGTGAGTGTCCTTTGAACGCTAGCAAATAAAATAACCAGTACTTTCACTACTACATCAAAGACATTTTAAGAAATTATTTTTAATCCGTCATTTTCATGTAATTTCTTTGTCTGTTAATTTTTTTCAAAGAAGTAAAAACTGAGTCTGAACGGGAGACAAATGCTTGAATTTACAGCAATTTCGCTGGGTTAGTTTTATTCCTTCAGGAAAACTCTGAAATAGTTCCTCCATTGTTTCATCTTTTCCTAAACATATTAAACCTTTGTCAGAACAATAAAACGTTACGTTTGATTATTTCACTCTTCGACATTAATACTTCTCAATTACTAACTTGTTATTACTTAACAAGTATATTTAAAACCAAATCACTTTATTACTTTTTATTATTGCGCATATATGTATATAAATTTAGCTGCTAATGGAACAGCTGAAAAAAACTTTTATAAATATAAACAATATAAACTGGCACGTTTCTATAGCAACCAAACAGACAGAGCCCCAAACATGCTTAAGAGACACGAATGCAGTGCGCAATACGTCTTTAACGTTATTAATAAAATTTACTCTGTCGTGCAATGAAAAATAATTTGATCCAAATAAAATCTTTACTTTTGGATTGCTAAGCAACTAAATTTTACGAGTGAAAAATGACAAAAATAACATTCTTATTTAGTTATAAATGAACTCTAGAACGAACATTTTTAGCTTAAACTGATTAAAATAAAATTAATTCTTTTCACACGATTTAGTAGTCTATTGCGAATTATCATAACCCTAAATTCAGTTTTCCTTGAGTTATGAAATAGCTAATTTGATAACATTAATTCGGTTAAAAGGTAACGCCAAAAGTTCAGTTTTCCAAGACTACAACACAACTATTGAAGCTCTTTCTAAAATAAACTTTTTTCTGTTTTCTTACAATAAACACCATACATTGTAAATCGATGCAACTGTTGTTGTTTTTATATAGGTAAAACTTGCCAGACGTCATATTATTACCAGTATTTTTAATATTTTTTACGATATCACAGACAACACACAACCTCATGTACTGATGCAGCATACCTAAGTTTCCTATCATTTCGTAAGTAACTTGTGCTTGAACTTACCCTGACCGTTTTCCGTCGTACCTCACTTAGAACAAGATTCGCCATTATGAGCTGCGTACAGCAAACAGCTTTCCGAAGTTTCTGACGCAGAACATTGCTCAATTAAATTCGTTTTCGTCTTTAATAAACAGTAAATATTCATCAAAGCTTATTGTAGCTTGTTAGCACGAAGCTATGTTGAATGAACACTTGTAGCCTATTCTCTTTGTATGGCTTAACTATCTTCAGCTTCAACTCGATCAACGCGCGCATACCGCTCGCGCACCGCGGTTTCAAGAGTGCGCCGCGGGTTCCAAGAGAAGCCATGCAGCGCATACAAAAGTCGATATACTGTTACAACTTACTGCGTCTATGCGTATGTCATGTGAAGATATATTCAACCAATAGATATAAAAAAATATACAACAGAACGATATAAACTGTTATGTGTTTACGGTGGAGAAACAACTAAACATAAAGCTATGTAACTGCTATCATGACATATTCAAGCAACCCCAAAATAATTATTTTTATGCACATTTCTCGGTCACCATTTTAATGTCGCTAACACTATTTGAAAATTACGCCGATAAAATATATGGTACATCGAAATTTTAGTTAAAATTGTCATAAAAAACATTAACTCCACGAATATACAATAAATGTAATGTATTTAGAACATTAACCCAATGGACTAATATTTTTGTAATCCAACAGGGCACATAATTTCTAAGTTTAAATATTAATTTTCCACATACATTCCCATATATTAAATTCCTTACACCAAACTCCAAAATTGCTTTAATACTCATTCCAAATGATTATGGAACTATCCACATTTTTTAATAAATATTTTATTTAAATTATTTTAGGTCCACATCGAAACTTCTGACAGCTTGATTCATAATTCAGTTTTGTGTATTTAAATATTCATTCTCAATTTCACGAATTTTTTTATATTTTACTTCATCCTACAATTACAACACGTTTTTGTTCTTCTACGTTTGAATATGTTTGGAAAATGTTAAAAAAACACCAGACACATATTATATTTATATTTAAAATAAGCTGTATGTGTTTGTGTGTGTGTATATGTGTTTTTCTTACAGCAAAGCCACAGTGGGCTATCTGCTCAGCCCACCGAGGGGAATCGAACCCCTGATTTTAGCGTTGTACATCCGGAGATATACCGTATAGCGGGGAGCATAAATATAATAAAAAACAACAAAATACTCATTAACTTAAAATATTGTTCAGAGAGCAAAGTTCATAAACTTTCTCAACATTTGTTTTACAATTGGACAACGTAGTGGTGCATCATGAATAGTACATTTTAGTGCATAGCCAGGTGGTTAAGGCATTCGACTCGTAGTTCGAGGGTCGCGAATTCGAATCCCCGTCGCACCAAACATGCTCGTCCTTTGAACCGTGGAGGTGTTATAATGTGACGGTCAATCCCACTATTCGTTGGTAAAAGTTGGCAGTGGGTGATGATAACTAGCAGCCTTCCCTCTAGTCTTCTAAATTAGGGACGGCTAGCGCAGATAGCCCTCCTGTAGCTTAGCGCGAAACTCAAAAACAAACAAACCATTTTAGTGTGTGTGTGTGTGTGTGTGTGTGTGTGTGTGTGTGTTTCTTATAACAAAGCTATATCAGGTTATCTACTGACTCCACCGAGGGGAATCGAGCCCCTGTTTTAGCAGTGCAAGTCTGTAGACTTACAGTACATTTTAGTAATGTATATGTATATATACATATTAAAGCTTCCATTGAAAAAAATGAAGATTTTATCCAGACAAAATGCGAAAGCTATCCAGTACGTGTAATTCGAGAATTTAAACTTGGTAGAGAATATTTACTTGTTTATACACTTTTTGTTGCACAGTTTCGCGATTTACAAAACAGTTAGGTTATCAGTATTAGTTAATTTATGACTTTCAACTAAGAGCACTCAATTGCACACACACACACACACACACTATGAGAAAACAACGAAGAAAAAGCGTAAAAGCATTCCAAAGATCCATCAGCAGCTATTAACCTCCTTTAAAGTTAGTGGGTATTTGATTATATCATACAATAAAGCATACGCTAAAGACATTAAAGTTATTTTGATAGTAGTGATAAAAGTTGATTCATAATTAGTAATTCTATTCTGGCTGAAATGCATTACTCAGAGGTTTCTCATTCATGGCACGCGGATCTTTACTACGCGGCGGTGCTCCGTGTACTTATATTTTCTTTTTCTCTCCAAAAAAGATTTATATCAAGCTCAAAATACCACATACTCTCCTTTAATTTTCCAAAATAAAAAGGGGGGGAACATAAAACTGGGAACTCTATTAGTTATATGCCACTGAATGTAAATTATCTTTACAAATAATGTACACACACTCCAAGGAAGTGTAAATTACTTTAGGATATCCTTTTAATGAAGTAGTTCCTGAAATATTTAACTATAAGGAAAATCAAAATGGAAATGTAGTGCAGTGATGCAACTCATAAGTCATATATTGTAGGATAACAAAGTGAACAATAAGATTTAAACCGAACTGTATTTGTAATATCAAAAATATATATACACGCTGTTGTAACAAGTATCGGCATGATTGTACTATACTTTTTTCAGCTTCTTGTTTGTATATCACAGTACATGTCAAACAAGCACTAAATCCAAAGCTTCTTCATAAATATGCTTGAGTAGGTAAACGCCAAGTAATCGATTAATCCAAAGTTTCTTTAGGAACGTACACAGCAACGATATAAATGATAAATAATAATTCAGTCCAAAATTTATTTAGGAACACACCTGGCCACTATAGATCCCGAATAATTGTTTAATACAATGTTTCTTTAGAAACACACTTTGTCACGGTATTTGCCAAATAATGGTTTAATACAAAGTTTCTTTAGGACACACTTAGCTACGGTATACACCAAATAACAGTTCAATTCAAAATTTATTTAGGAAAACACTTGACCACTGTAGATGTCAAATATTTGTTGTGTTTGTTTTTGAATTTCGAGCAAAGTTACACAAAGGCTATCTGCGCTAGCCGTCCCTAATTTAGCATTGTAAGATTAGAAGAATGGCAGCTAAACATCATCATCCACTGTCAATTCATGGACTACTCTTTTATCAACGAATAGTGGGATTACCCGTAACATTATAACGCTTCAACGGCTGAAAGAGCGAGCATATTTGGTGTAACTGAGATTCGAACCTGCGATCCTCAGATTATGGGTCGAGTGCCTTAACCACCTGGCCACGCCGGGCACAGATGTCAAATAAGAGCTTAATAAAATACTTCTTGACCACGGTACACGCCAATAGAATTTAATCCAGAGTATTTTTAAAAACATGTGGCTTTTATCTATTAAAGTAACTTACTAATTTCTTAGTGTTTTTCTTTCCCTTATAGTTTGTACAAAGCATTTTCCCCTGTTTCTAACCAACTGATAAATACCAAAAGCATTCATAAAACAAACAAACAATTGGACAATGAAAAAAAAAAGTAGATGTGATCCTCTATCTTTTTATCTTTTCTTAATGCACTGACATTAACCTGCACATACGTTTCATGCAATATATGAAAATGCTTTAATATGCAAATCAACAAGTCACTTGATAAAAACAGTATATTGGTACGATATGCATTGGGTTGCCCAGAAATAAAGTGTCGGAATTCTCACAGTGACATTTAGAAGCTGAATATTGAGTAACTTATCGTTGGTTGGTTGGTTGGTTTAATCCAACGTTTGTCGCTTACAAGTTGCCTTAATTGTCTGCTGTTTCAACTCTACTCAGAGTAAGTTTCGTAATCCCCAAGACAACATGAACAAGAAGGACTTTCGTCCGATTTTCCTCTACGACGTCAAACTTGGATGAAAAGCTACCGAAACTGCAGGGAATATCAACCAGGCATTAGACTATGGATCTGTTACTAAATGTATAGGTCAGCGTTGGTTCCAAAGGCTTCGACATGGAGATGAAAGTCTTGAAGACCACAAAGGTCGTGAAAGGAAGCCATCCTTAGATGAAAATACATTAAGAGAAGCAGTTGAGGCAGACCATCGCAAAACGGCACGTGAACTTGCAGAAAATATAGGCACAAGCAAATCAAGCATTGCTAACCACCTGAGTGCGATTAGAAAGACGAAAAATTTGAATAAGTGGATTCAGCACAAGCTGACTGAAGATCAACAAAATCGGCGTCATGAGACCTGTTAAGTATGACGCTCCAAAAATTGAATGAATTGGAAATCGAGGTTCTGCCTCATCCACATTATTCCCCAGACCTTCCCCTACATATTTTTTCATTTTTTCAAGCACTTTGATAAATATTTGAACAATAAACGCTTTCAAAACCAGGCAGCTGCAGCTTTCAGGGAGCTCATTCACCAGAGAAACTGATTTCTACACCAAGGGCATAAATAGAATCGTTACACGTTGGCCAGAGTGTGTCGACGCAAATGATGCTCACTTTGATTAAAGTATGTTTTACAACACTGGTTTATACTTTTCCAAACTTCGCAGTTCAAAAACGACATTTATTTCTGGACAACCTAATATCATAATTACATTTTTACAATGTTTGAAATTTTGTAGATACTGTAATGCTACATAAGATTGGTCGTTTTTGGGAAGGGTATGTAACAATCAGATTATAAAGACAAGAATGTTCACGCGTTTCTACTTGCATAATAAAAGTAAATAACGTTTGTTTTGGATTCAAAACATTGTGACAGCGAGTTTCAAGTAATCGTAATGATGTTTCTAGATTTACCTCTTTAGTCTGAAAGTTTTTTTTTGGAAGATCTGTTTTACTATTTCGTAAATAGAAATATTATTTTAATAACACGTTGCGCCAGTGCATTAGATCAGTGTGTAACATATTAATGATGTCATATTTGTACCCTAGGAATGGAGAAAAATAGAGTTCTTCATGACAGAAAACGGGAAAATCGTGGCTCCTATTATAAATCTACATGCACACAGGATAAAAACTTCGCAAAGTTGGGGGTTGCACATCGTGTAATTAAAATGTTTTACTAGTATCATATAAAAAAAAAGAGTTCCATTATAGTACAATGTATTCAGATCATGGAGTTAGAATTCATACGATGGGTAAATCCTTTGCACCTAACAACAGTGGAAAACAAGAATATGGATAAACTTGAGACACCAGGAAAATCCAGAAAGAGGTGCAAAGTTGTAATAACCAAAATGCAACGTTTTGTAAGAGAAAAATCCACGAACACAAAAGCCACTGGCAAACGTCGTCTATGTGCCCCAGTATGCAATACACAACATAAATCAAGAAAAAGAAATACAAGTCAATTGTACACAAGTTGTTTCTACATGTTCGTTCAACTGTCACGCATTTCAAACAGTTGGAAAATAAAACGGGTGTTCATGCTATTTCATAAGAGGGCAAGCTGCACAAGTTGAAAGATGCAGCACCTACAGATTCGTATCTAGTTACTATTGAACGGGAACTGGGAGACATTGGCATCTTATACTTGATTGCTTACTAAAAGTATGCAAGAAAGAAGGATGTGATTTAGACACCAAAGCATTACAACGGAGCCTTTTGCAAGTAAAGTTACGCTATAAAGCTATAGTCAAGACACACAGTCGTCAGATAGAGCATAATCAGACGCAACGATATGAATTCTAACAATATAGTAATGTTGTAAAATCTTTTTATTATAGAGTACGCAACTTCTGTCTACGAAAAAAGTATATTATCACAAGCAAAATTCACCAAATTTTAATTTGATTGTTATCTTTGAAACCACGTAAAAATACTGAAAGAATCACTGAAATAAAGGAAAGTTACTAAAATTATTTGCTTCATTAAAAAAAAAGAAGCAAATGTCAAACTATAATACCTTAAACAGTTTCAAGATCAGCATTTTCTTAGCTTGTGAAAAAATCAGGAGCATAAGAAACGTTGCGATTATAACGTGTTCAGATTGTGAATGCGAAATTACACCTTTCGTATCCCCTTGCTACAAAAACGCGCTTGTGTAGAGGAGGGGAGGGGAGTCTATGGGTGCGTTGAAATTATGACGGTCGAATCTCACCGTTCCGTCAGACAAGCATAACCCAAGAGTTAGTACTGAATGTTGTTGACTAGCTAGCTTCCATCTCGTCTAATCAGTTGAAGTTCTTAGTGTAGAGTTGAAATTAGAAACACACATAAATGTTACAAAACAAATCATTAGGTGAAACTTGCAACAGACACTGCATTTTGATTAAAATAACATTTCTATATTAAGGTCGAAAACAAAATAAGTAATTACAACCTAAGGTATAACCTAACTTCGCCTAAACTCTTTGAAACAAATGCTAAACTTTGATATACTAGTACTTAAGGCCGTATTCATCCGAAATTAGGTTCTATCTGAATATCACCGATTTTTAAAAAGAAGTCTTGCAAAAATGTTCTTGAAGCTTGTAAGCCTTCGTTAACTCAAAATATCCTTTGTTGTTTACTACTTTTTAGCAGCACCAGGAGATATGCCATGCTTCACCGCTAAGGTTTTTTAGTTCTTATGTAACTGTCACCTTAAACGGCTGGCGGCGTTTGTTTTGATTAGCTTGGTGTTTGGTTTCGGAACCCATTGTTGTCCTAAATGCTCTAATGTCTCGCCACCACAGAGGACAAGGAATACTTCTTTCTCCATATGTTGAGTCCTTTGATTTTACATCGCTTAACGATCTTGCTGTAAAAATATTTAAGATCAAACTGTTACACATATTGTCATCTGTCACCAAGAGGTATTTTGGAACGAGTTTCACCCAGTATCGTACTTTGATAGTCGCCCTAAAATATTCATTATAATTTTATGTATTTCAGTGTAAGCATCTGCCTTGGCGAACAGACTAGACTTATGTTTGTTTGTTTGTTTTTTTAACGAGGATAAATAGCGTGACATTATTTTAAAATGTAAATTTTTTATTTCTCTCATCAAAATCATCGAAGTAAGTTTATTACGGATTTCAAAACTTGAATGTGTAAGAACAATTTTATATATCACTTTGACTGCTACAGACGACCATTTATATCACAACTGCTTATACGATTTAAAGTTTTAGACACAAACGACGCGTGAAAACCTGGTTTCCAAATATTTGAATGTGAATTCTTAATGAATAAAAATGTTTGTTTGTTTTTTCACAAAAGAGGAAAAACACTTTAACATTATGATTTATTATAGTCTTAACCATATATAATGATTCTTTATTAATCTATAGTTTGTTCTAAAAGTCTTTATTGAATAGATTAGGTCCAATAAAGGTCGTAGTTGGCAAATGGACCAACTTGTAAAATATAAATATAATGGGCAAGCTACTGCAAGGTTTCTTTGTTGAAGATGAAGTTTCGGTATACCTTCATTCATCTTCGTTTTCAATAAAGAAATTTTTCAATAGGTTCGCCATTAAAATATATACGTTAAATTTTCAATACAGTTAATTTTCATTGTTCACTCGTTTAGTATGACAGACCTAGGGCCAGACGTATCCTAGTGGTTAGTGTGATGGTTCCTGGCTTGCTGCCACAAAAACATGCTTTAAACTCTTTTAGAGTCGCGGGTCTGAGTGACAGTTAAATTCAATATTCGGTCAGACAAGAGTACTCCGAGAATTGGTGTCTTTCTTTCTGTTTATCAATCTAAACTTAAGGAAAGCCATGCTCAGATAGCCCTCCGTGGAATTTTGAGAAAGCATTCTGAAGCAAACACATCAGATCTAGTCTACCTCGATATTACAATTTAACATATCTTTTTTTTTAAAAACTAATTTACGCAATATTTTATTTTCAGATTAACAGCATGTCTTCTACTCGGATTCTTAAATTTAGTTTGGCGCTTTACATGTCAATTAAATGTTTGTGGCCTATAGACAAAAGACGAGCTAGTATAAACTATGAGAGGCATGGTTAAAATATTATGTTTTCAACCAAAACACACCCTTAAAACCAAAATTAAAAACAGAATATGCCAGAGTTATAATTTTATTACTTCACATAAATACCCACGATTTCTTAAAAGTAGTTTGCAAATATTGACGCTAGAGGACGCAAAAAGTCTTTATGGCTCAAACACTGATCTATAAGCTTAGCAATATTCTCTTTAGAAAAAGTAGTCACATAGCCCTTCCAGCCACCTATCAAGTTTCGGCAGTATTTTACAAGATCGGTTAGCGTATGTATTCATCAAGTAGTTGCAGTTATACAACATCCTAGCATTAACAAGGAACCGTTGTTGTTGTTTCGTTGTTTTGAATTAAGAAAAAAGCTACACAAAGGGCTATCTGTGTAGCCGAAACCCGGTTTTTAGCGTAGTAAGTCCACACACATACCGCTGATCCACTGGGGGCCAACAAGGAACCGATACATGCGTTTCCATGATCTCAAATTACCTTTCATAGAATATAATGGCGGCTATTTTAGGCGTTATTATTTCTTTTCATAAATACTATACAAAATATAGTAATTTACCAATAGTAATTTCTAATTCAATGTTTCGTACGAAACTGTTTTCAACGTTACTGACTATATTTACGCGAAAGTTTCTTAAATACAAAGTACTTCTTGCAACATAAAATAGCACTTGAAAGACTTACTGTATTCAAACTTTATTTAACACGACACAACACACAAGTAAGTTTTATAACTCCTATGCATACTTGAGCAACTGTATAGCTTTTCTCAAGTGTTTCGATGTTAAAAGTCTGTTGTATAAGTTGAACTAAATTTCAAAGTCAGTAATTTGTAAAATTGTTACATACAGCGTTTGATTTTCTTATACAATATACTTTAAAAATGATTTTTCTAAACTTAGGTTCCTGAACCATAAGCATATAAAAATTTTCTGTATATAAAATATGAATGCGTAAACTAATTGCTTGCAAATGTTAATGGAGAGTTAAACATTTTTAAAATTAATAATTCATGTTCTTCCACTATTTATCAGAACAATAAGTTCATTTCGTTGGATTTCGCGCAAAAGTACTCAAGAGCTATCTTTTATAATTTGGAATTAATAGATTAGAAGGAAGGTAACTTTGTTAGTAGCACGCGCCGCCAACTTTTGAGCTATGGTTTCTAACAAATACTGAGATTGGTTGAAACTTTAAAAACATCCCTACGGCTGAAAGGAAGAACACTTCTAGTGACAAAATACGATCGCTCAACTCGTACATTGCGAGTTCAGTAACGTGGCAGACTAATAACAGTAAGCTTCACTCTTAAATAAAAAAAAACAAAAAATGATAAGTATCACAAATTTTCACATTTGATTCAAACTAATATCAATAATTATAAATAATCAAACACTATATATAGTGTTATTACCTTTCAGAATTACTTCGAAAAATATTCACAGAGCAAGACTTTGTTTTCGCAAATGTCAGTACTAACGAAAATATGAAGTTTAGTTCATTTATGAGCATTTAAACACAGGCAGCGAGAGCTTTGAGTGGTGTTTTACCTAATTTTATGGCATACAAATTGAATACACGTATCATATAAAAATGAATTTCAAAATAATATACTAAGCCTCATCGTTTATTAAGTCTAAGATTGTTTGTTGTTGTTGTTTGGAATTAAGCACAAAGATACACAATGGGCTACCTGTGCTCTGCCCACTACTGGTATCAAAACCCGGTTTTTAGCGTTGTAAGTCCGCAGACATACCGCTGAGCCACTGGAGGGCCTAAGATCGGTTCATGGAGCTTCTGTTAACAAACTCACAGGCAAACGGCAAATCAGCGTAATTTCATAGGTTTGAGTACAATGATGCATTATGAAATTGGAAAACTAACTTAACTTGTATACCTATAATTTGTCCCCCGCTGGTACAGCGGTAAGTCTTCGGATTTACAACGCTAAAATAGGGGGTTCGATTCCCCTCAGTGGACTCAGCAGATAGCCCATTGTGGCTTTGCTATCACAAAGCATACACTGAAGCACGCGTGTTATTTTGTATGAATTAATTCTGTGAAAAAGCAAAAGATCAAAGCCGAATCAAACAGTACGCTTTAGTATAAACCAATGCACCGCAGTTCTGCATTTAACATTTTTGGGATGCAGTATTATTTTGTTTTTGATCATTTTCACTGTTAGTTTCACAGTATTCAAAGCGTACAATGGGCTAATTGCACAAACCCGTCCATAATTTTGAGGTGATAGCTTGTTTGTTGTTAAGCAAGTAATATATAATGGGCTATTTGTGCTCTGTCTAATGCGGTAATCGGAGTTCGGTTTTTATTGTTGTAAACCCTCAGACTTAGCGTTAGGAAGCTGGAACTGGTAGATTAGAGCAGCGATTTTCAAACGTTTGGTTTGCGGGACTACTTTCTTTTCACTTGTTTGTTTTTTCGTAAAGACGCAATAATAAGATCTATATACTGTGATGCTACTTCTTTTCACCATTAAGTAACCTTTTCACGAACCACTTAAGACAGGGGTTCTTAACCAGGGGTGCCCGCACCCCTAGGGGGTGCGAGGATGCCCATGAATAATTAAAGCAAATCTATATTTTTACATAAGAGTATGCTTTATATTTCTCCTAAGAAGAAGTTTCCTAAGTTTCCAGGGGGTGCGAGAAATGATTACTGATTTGAAAGGGGTGCAAACACTGAAAAAGGTTAAGAACCACTGACTTAAGAGAAGCTCGCGACACACAGTTTGAGAACCGTTATACTCGAAAAAAGTCAGCTACTCTACATTATCTACTAATAAGTTCTGTATAAGTTCAGAATTCGACCTCTTACTTGAAAAAGCGTAACACATTCCCAAAATGTAGTTTGTGTGGTGTTGATTAAAAGCCTTTACAAAGCAAATATCACTTAATCTTAACCTCGGTTTTCATTGTAATGGTTTACAGCATGTTTATATCATCAGGGGCATTATACCACTTAGTAGAAACAAAATAAATGTTTTTCAGCTATTTCTTATAACTTCCGTTCGTTAAGATCTGATAAATTATATCCAGTTCTCTCAATCACTGAATGATCTACCGTTGGTTTATTTATTGTTAAATATAAGGATACACAATAAACTATCCGTGCTGCTCACCTCAGATATCAAAACCCGGTTTCTAGCGGCGTAAGTCCTCAGACTTACCGCTTAACCACTGGAGGGCATGAACAACCAAAAACAATAACAGTTGTTACAATGAGAAAAACAAATTATCTTTTTCTTACAATTCCTTTCGTTTCATTTTTTACATGCTCTCTTTTGATTAGACTTTAATGTTTGTGGACGAACTCTTTTTCGTTGTTTTCACTGCAACAGGAACCCCATAGTGGCTGTATCCACAATACTTGCATTTGCTGCAAACACCACTCTTTCTAACTTGACACTGCCAACTGAGACTAGGATAAACAATAATTGTCGGACATTCTTCTAGTGTGTGTGTGTCAAGTAATTTAACACTGAAAATAGGGATTCTATACGTAAATTAGGCAATAGAGTCTACAAAGATTGTTGAAGTAAATGGGGAGATGAAATGATTTTCAAAAGAAGAATTTTATCCAAAAGGTAATCCAATAAGGGCAAAAATTGTATTGTGCGAAAGCTCTGATAATAAAGTATTGTTACAAGGCAATTTAAGTGCTTTTCATCGTTTGCCGGATTCTATGATGACCAAAAATAACCAATAGTGTCTGTATGATCAATTCCTGATTTTAGGGTTAAAAACAAATAATGACTTCAAAATAATCGTTTTAGTAACCCAGTTTTTACCTTAGTAGTTGGTTGTGTGATCTTTTGCAGGGAAAAATTCAATATTGTTAAAAGTCACTAACTTCAGCTGAACTTGGTGAAACTTATTTAGGATGTAGTGTGCTTCTGTCTGTATATAATGACAAAGCCATGATTGGGCACGTCATCAACAGAAATCCCATAGATATTTGCACTACTTTTTGATATTTAACTATCAGGCTCACCACTGAAGTCTTGTTCTTCGCTTGCCGTTCTATCTGTTTTTCATAACAGAGCCCAATAAATATTCAGCAGGTAATTCCAGGACCAGCTGACAATGACTGGAACTTTGTTACTCTTCGGCTTGTCGTTATCAATCACTAATATTCCCTTGATTGAGCGCATGAAGATGATTACTAGAAGATAAAGAACAAGGTTTCCAACCTCAGTGTCATAGTGAAGATAATTTGCACAATTTGGTTACAGAACCACAAAGATAAACAATAACTTCTTGTGCGTGTGCAACCGTTGCTGGTAAGGTGGTGAGGACAGTTCGTGTCCCTGCGTCTTTTTGTATGCTCGTAACTCCAACTGAAATAAGTTACTACCATATGAATTGCATATTTGGATACAGAGGATTCCAGAATTTTCAATGATGTATGCAAAACCTCATTTGATGTACAATGTTGTTTTCATTAAGTAATAAATCGGTTGATCGTCGATGTACATTTAAAAACGCGTAATGTTGCTACATTTTCCAATGAATGCTCATTCCCCGTTTTAACGTCTAAACTAAATATTGAAGTTTCTAAACGGCAAGATATGTAACCGACTAGTACAGTCAGTTAACTCTTTCCCATGCAAAAAAAAAAAAAGGCACCTAAAGAATTTGAAAAATACCACAGCTCAACTGATATATCACTATTTAGGCAAAATGGTAATATTAAGACTATTATTTGGATAGACAAATAAAGAAATAAGGGTTTGATGTTGATAAATAAAATAGATGAGCTCATCACGAAAATATCAAATTCAGCCAATGAGAATTTTTTCAGGCAAACAACTTTTTATAGCTGATAATTTGACGTGAATAGAAGAAAGAGCTTCTTATTTAGATTGTGTAGCTCTATCTTCACCGAAATAAAAGTGGTCAGTTTTGAGGCCCTGTGATTAATGTCCAGGGCTGTGAGGATTCCGTAATTCGTGTCCCATTGCCCGCATAATAAAAAACCAAAAACACCGCTTTGAACAATATGAAGTTGCGAGTGCGTTATAAAAGTGATAATCAAATACCACTATTCTGTCTGAGGAGAGTTTACAGTAGGTGGTGTTGGCTATAGTTCTCTTTCACCTACGCCCCACAGTAGCACAAGACAAACCCGCGGATTTACAACGCTACAAAACGGATTTGGATACCTTTGGTTGCCAGAGTACAAATAACCCATTGTGTAGTTTTGTGCTTAACTACAAACAAACTCTTCCAACTGTAGTCTATAACTTCAAAATTTAAGGACACACAAAACCAACAATCTTCTCATCTCCCTATCTATTTACTTTTACTACACGCTTTTATTAAAAAAACTAATCACTGGTAAATTTTCCATTGATTAGTCTTTGCGTGTTAGTTAGTCACTAACCCGATGCTGTGTGGGTTTCAAACCTACACTTACCTCCCATAAATCACTTGTATCTCTCCCCGAAGGTCCTGGTCAACGTCGTGCCTATTTTTACCCAAGAGTCACATAAGAGTCGGTGATGGATGCTTTAATTAAATTAGCTAACCGAGTTGTATTATGTTTAAATTGACACTGCTGTATATCACTAACAGACTAGCAAGTAACAACTCAAGATATTTGGCATTTAGTACTTATATACATGTTATGACTGAATATTTCCACCTGCCAAAACAAAATTACTATACATACAGTCCATAACGCACACATTTTGGTATAGCAAGGTATTTATCGTACAGTTTCCCGTAGTTTGAGGACCGGAATTTATGAATGCAATTATTACGAATTTATGTGCCCGATACCGTAAGTTCCCACGTAAAATTCTTCTGCAAATGACGGTGTGGTCAATTTTATAAACACTGACGTGAACCTAATTGGTTGGAAAGGTTCTGGTCTACACTGGACGCTAAAGATATTGTATAGGAAGGTATTTTTCGTGTCGTATTTCCTAGTTCGTGTTTTTGTTGCCAGAGCGCTTAAACAAATCAAATCCATAAAAGTTTACAGATTCACAATCGCATTACTACATAGTTATTGGCGATACGAACAGTGTGAATTGATACTTTATCCTAGTTTAGCTGTACCTTTTGAGTATCCTGAACACAGAACGCAGGATCTTGTCTCTCATATTTGGTGTCAATATGTTCTTCCGATGGCGACTACGCTTTACCTATGTTTTTCAATGCACTATATGGAGTTTAAAGACGGAATAAATTTAAAGTTTCTATTATTCGATAAACCTGCAAAAAACATAACCCAATAAAAAACATTCCTCACCTTCCCTCAAAAATATTAAAAAAAAGTACTTGTCACCTTCTGGTCGATCTATAGCATATCGTTCCTTTCTTATCGTAATTGTTCGACTTCGTACATCCAGGCCTCGTTCCGTGTTTCAACAAACTTTTAACCCTCAATACAATTTTTTTTTCATAGAGTTTTCCATAGTTTGTGTTTCTCTCTCACTAGTGTTTGAAAATCGGCTTGTACACAAGTGGTTGAAATGTCTATAAAGATTGGTTTCGTTAATTTGAATTTCGCACAAAGCTACGCGAAAGCTTTCCGCATTAGCCGTCCCTAATTTAGCAGTAAAAGACTAGGGAGAAGGTCATCACCACTCGCCGCTAAATCTTGGGCTACTGTTTTACCAAGGAATAGTGGGATTGACAGTCACATTATAACGCCCACATAACTGAAAGATTAACCATGTTTGGTGGGACAAAGTCTATAAAGAGCAATATATTTATGAATTACCTTGCGCGTAGCAAGATGCTGTTTGGTTGGTTTAAATTCCCCAAATAGTTTAACTGGTCTTCCCTTTACTATACTACACATCATCACCAACGTGGCAACTAATGTCTTCTAGGCCTTACACCTCTTTGTTATTAAATATATATTCGTAAATCTTTCCTTGGAAAAGCTGCGACATATTTTCCAAGCTTTGAATCATCTTCTTTGCGGCACTGCACTGAGTAATGGTTGGAAACCTACAAATTATTAAATAACATGCCACCAACAACCGATATAAAGTCCCCGCGTTTCGTTGGTAGTGTGCTGCAACCAAAAATTAATTGCTTTAGGTAAAGGTATGTAACAGCCCTTTCTGTGCAAGATATTAATGTAACCAGGTTATGAAACTGTGTTCAAGGATACAGAATTTCCAAGACGATAATATCCTACTAAATGGCGTTAGAAAATAAAGGAACATGGAAAACCTAATGATCCAAAAATAGTCAGAAAGAGATCAGCAACAAGTCATAATATGCAAATGTCAGTGGTAAAAGCCGTCCAGGCCACAGTAAGAGACACAATTAAACATGATCTTCATACAGAAACAAGGCCAACAAGGCTTCGACCGTCTCGTACCTCAAGCAGCCGAAGAATGAAAGGGGTATCCATGCTATTCCATAGGAAGTCATGCCAGTGAAGTCGCCAAACACAGTGCCTCTGGATTTATGTACGATCTGACTGTTGAAATGGACGTTGAGAATCCGTTGTCCTTGTAGAGTAGATATATTATGGAAAGGTTTGTAGGGATGAGTGGTGTGCTTTGGGCATAGAAGCCTTACGACAAAGCTTTTTTTTTTTCAATACAAACTACGTTGCATGACTACTGTAACCGGCAGTGACGACATAAACAGTAAAGACATGTTAAGGCTCTAGCTTTGTTTTACTATAACGCACTCAGTCTTTGTATACTGTGATATTTGCACAAATATCATAATAATAGCTAGTTTTTGAAAATGTAGTTTTAGTGTATTTGTTGAATTTATGTGCGAAACTACTAAAGAACAATCTGCGCTAAACTTCCCTAATATCACAGTGACAAGCGGAAAGATGGCAATAATCAACACCACCTACCGCCAACTCTTGAGCTATTCTTTACCAACGAACATTGAGAAAGAATGATCGTCACAATATAACGCCACAACGGCTGAATGAGCGAGTATGTTAGTGGACGGGTTTTGGTCGCACGATCCGAAGCTTGCAAGTAGATCATCCAAACCACCAGACCTAGTTTTAGAGATGCATATTGAATTATATCGAAGATGCAGTAGAAATGGTTTAGTTCTACTTACATCAATCACTTGACATAGATTAGGCCCGGCATGGCCAGGTGGTTAAGGCACTTGACTCGTAATCCCAGGGTCGCGGATTCGAATCCCCGTCACACCAAACATACTCGCCCTTTCAGCCGTGGGGACGTCATAATGTTACGGTCAATCCCACTATTCGTTGGTAAAAAGAGTAGCCCAAGAGTTGGCAGTGGATGGTAATGACTAGCTGCCTTCCCTCTAGTCTTTCACTGCTAAATTAGGGACGGCTAGCGCAGACAGCCCTTGTGTAGCTTTACGCGAAACTCAAACCAAACCAAACCAGGCATAGGTTCAGCTTTCTGAGAATATGAGTGAGGGTATTAGGTTAAAGCTAATAGGGGCGCATGTATTTATATGTTTAAGCTATGTCCTGTTAATAAAAAGATAGCTAGGTATATCTAGTATAATAGAAAATGCTTATTCGATGTCGTAGGATTTTCTGATATAAGTGTCAGATTTTTAATATAAATATTCGACAATAGGTTCATTGCACTATGCAGAACAAAACTAACCACCCCAATTTAGTTTACACTTTCTCTTAATTGAGGCAATAGCCAACTGATGCATCTGTTCAGCGCGCAAGGAAAACATACGGAGTCTTTAGGGGTAACACGAATGATCAGATATGAGCGACAGTCCTTCTATGCCACTCCCCGGAGGCTTTAAGAGTAAATACAAGGTTTTGCGATAATCAGTCCACTAGTTCGCCAATTATAAATAAACAAAAAAAATGTCATGCACTGGTTTAAGTAATAGATATATTTTAAATTTTCTTTCTCGTATTAAGTAACACTATCACTGGAAGCTAAAATACATTGTTTACGACCCAATGACCTACGAAGAGACTTCTTTAAACGAGTAAGTCAATTAATGGAAATTGAATAAATTATTGTTTCTGTGTATACAACCAATTAATCAAGCATTAACATATTACAATCATCGATTACTTTTGTATAGATTAGTAACTAATCCATGTTTGAGCACTCAGCAATCGGTAAAAAAAAAATAAAACTAGCCTCGAGTTTACTTTTCAGATTCACCCGATCCTGTCAATTACTTTGTCCTTTTACAACAATCTCCCTCTGTTGTTTCGTTTATTGTGCTGCTGACAGTTCATGTTTTATGTACAAACGTTTGTGCCCTTTTTGTTACTGCTTGTCAGATACAGTTTGTTGCTGTACTATAGTGAAGTGAGAGAGGGTCTAGAAGTCACATGACAAAATTTGCTGCGAGAAAGACATTTTAAGATTTCGGGTCAATAGGTTATCAGAAGGCAGTGTTAATAATTGTTATTTCCGTAACTAAAGTTAGCTGATTTATTAAAGCACTAGTATTGGAGTTTACTAGACAAAATTAACAACTGAATATTTGATAATACTACAAACTATACATATTACAATAACAAATAAACAACAAAAGACTTCCTACACTGCAGAAGATTAGCTCCTAAACAACACAATCGTTCTTTGATAGATTGTTTAGGCAGATCATTCATGATGAAACTTTGTAGAATGGACGGCAACTGCCTCTTGTGGAGACACAAGTGTAGTAGACTTGAAGACGAAAGGCAGAAGACATTTGCAACGTCGTCCTCCACACTTGTGTCTCCACAAAAGGCAGTTGCCGTCCATTCTACAAAGCTTCAACACAATCGTTAGTTAATTTGAATAGCGCGCAATGAATGGTAAATAAACGTAAAAGCCTTTTTACCTCTCTCTCTGAAAATAATAGTAACTTACGATTTTTGTTATTCCATAAAAGGTGCTTTTCAGTACCATCATATTACAGATTCCTTTTCAAGTAGGTTTTTATACATATTATTGTTTGTATGTAATTAAGCACAAAACTATACAATGGGCTCTCTGTGCTCTGCCTACCACGGATATCAAAACCTGGTATTTATCATTGCAAATCCGAAGACATACCGCTGTGCTACTGGGGAGCTAATACATATTAAGTATGAATTTAAATAATACATAATACTTAAGCATTATTATATTCATATATTGTTCTGTACAAATACACAAACGCCATATTAAATCCAATGCAATTTTTTTTTGATGTACTTTATACTGACACTAAAAAAGCAAACATTTTTAACTGATGAACCAACTCCATTTAAATCAGCTAGATCTTTCAATTTTCTTGAAGTTTTATATTGTAAATCGTATTACGATCATAATTCTTCCTTATTATAGCTATAATAATTAGTTTTCCCATACCTCTCCCCTCAATGGCACAGCAGTATGTCTGCAAACTTTCAATGGTAAAAAGCAGGTTTCTATATCCCTGGTAAGGTGAGCAAAGATGGACCGTTGTGTAGCTTTGTGGTTAACTACAAACAAACATATCTTCCAAAGTTACGTACATACTTTTAAGTGTATATACTTTTTCAATTACTAACACAAATATGACTTTTACTAAAGTTTATTTTATTTCATCTTATTTAACCTTTTTTTTCTGTTTGCTTAACCTTGAAAATTATTCACAACGGTTCACTAATGATTCCTCATTGAAGAATAACAAAATCTCCTATGCTGTATTGTATCCTCCCAATCACGTCAAAACCAACTCCCGATAAACTAATTGCGTCTCAGATGTTCCTCGACAAATAAAGAGAGTTCATTTCTAAATGTATATCAAAACACATAAATGCAGTTTCTTTTACTTACGGTTACAAGAACTATCACAAAACTAAATATAGTACATATTAAAACATATACGAAAATAATTAACTATATAAAATGTAATCTATACGCTCAATTCTTACTTTGATAAGGTCTCATTTATTTCTGATTTATCACTGCGTATGAATTAGCATCAAAATACTTTTGACGTAAGAAACTGGATAACATTTCAGTTTCGTTTCGTTTGTACTTGCCGGTACTGATTTGTCTGAAAATGTTCGAGCGTGTCGTAAATTACCTAAAGAACTTGTACCTTTCAACACCAAAACTTATGAAGTAGTTTTTTTTATACTAAATTCAACATAATTAAAATTATGTAGTTGGAAATTTTTGGTGAAAAAGTTCAGTAGGTAAAAAAACACAACAAACACACAATTGACATAAGTTGTAGCGTTTCGGTAAAACGCGAATACCATTGTACAATAAAACAATCAATTTCTATTTTATATTTATGGCGAAGTTATAAATTTTGAACTAGAGACCAGAGGGAGGATAGTCAACAAAAAGCATCCTATCTCCCACCAATAACGGTAAAGGATTGACTGTCTCTCTTACAGCCTGGCATGGCCAAGCGCGTAAGGCGTGCGACTCGTAATCCGAGGGTCGCGGGTTCGCGCCCGCGTCGCGCTAAACATGCTCGCCCTCCCAGCCGTGGGGGTGTATAATGTGACGGTCAATCCCACTATTCGTTGGTAAAAGAGTAGCCCAAGAGTTGGCGGTGGGTGGTGAAGAAACTAATTCTTCAGGCATTGCAAAATTAATATTGACTCTGCGAATAAACAACAGCAACTGTGAAGAGTCAGACACATCTGTTGTGTTTGGCGGTGGGTGGTGATGACTAGCTGCCTTCCCTCTAGTCTTACACTGCTAAATTAGGGACGGCTAGCACAGATAGCCCTCGAGTAGCTTTGTGCGAAATTCCACAAACAAACAAACCATCTCTCTTACAACATACTCACACCTTAAAGTAAGAAAAATATTTTGCAGTATCGAAAGTATCAGAACCTGGCTTGAATGTACCGAAATCCATAGAGTTGCTGCAATGCCAACGCGTGCCACAAAAAAAGAAGACTAAAATTAATAAATTACACGATTTTCAACGTATATAACTATTCACATAAGATATATTTGTTTTATATACGCGAAATACCTAGAGAACTCGCACGTAACAACATCGAAACCTGTACATACTATAACATGAGATGTTGAAAAACAATAGCTTTTTCAAACTGTTCAGAAATATTTAAGTGAAAGTGATTATATTACTTATATACAAACATATGTTTTAGCACATGCTGTAATTCAATTTTCAAAATTACGTAACTTAAGTAAGTTATGTAAGTCCATAAAATTTCTGCAGACCTATAGAGGAACGCAACTTGCTACACCACAAAACATCTTTGCCTCATTAAAATATAAAACCTTGCATTTAGCAATACGACTTGGTTACATGCATCATGCGTAACATTACCATATATAGAGGATCAGGAAAGATAACAAATATTTGTTGTGTGGTGAAAATATAATACAGCTTTCATTTGATACGGTTTATTTGGAATTTCGCGCAAAGCCACACTAAGGTTATCTGCGTTAGCCATCCCTAATTTAGAAACGATAGACTAAAGGCAAGGCAGCTAGTTAACATCATCCACCGCCAACTCTTTGGCTATTTTTTTTACCCACAAATAATGAAATTGGCCTAAAGGTCGAGCACATTCGATGTAACGGGGATTTGAACCCGCGAGTAGCAAATTGCGAATGGAGCTTCCTAACCACCAGGCCATGTTAGGCCCATTTTTATTCAAAAACATGATTAACATCCACAGATTTATGGATTTGGGTGAGCCATGTTGAATTTTTGGGTGTTTTTGCCACCCCAAGAAAATGTCTGGAATGTTGCAAGTCCGTAGATTTCCCGTGTCCCACCAGGGGACGACATATTCAAGACAACAAGGAGTTCACCACACTTTAAAATAGATAAAATAAAATAAACGAAACTACCGAAATGAAACAAAAACAATACCCTAAAAAACTTTATAACCGAAACTTCATGAATAAAGCTGTTTATCCATTGGTGTGTAGTAATATTGTTCAACTTCTACACGAAAATACCTATTTAACGGTGGTGTTAAAAATAACAGGAGCCTGGAATAGTACCAAACATTTTTTATTTCTTTTCATAGAGTATAAATTTTGCTTAATGAATTTAACAACCAAATTGAACAAATAACGAATAAGACACGAAAAGCCTGGATTTATCCGGTGTTACTTGTTTCTTTTATCCGGCGATAAATAAAATATTGTAACATAAAAGTGAATAAAAACAGCATTTAGTATGCCCCTTTACTTACCCCTATTATAAACCTGAACCAGACATGGCCTAGTGATTAGTATGTGTTAGGACTGTGAAGCCGAGGTTTCAAGGTTGATTTATATCCCCTCTGCGTAAAATTTCTTTCAGTACTTTACAGGTCATGAGTAAGTTATAAGAGTGGCGGTGAAACTCCACTATTCAGCCCAGTAGTTCATAAGATGGCAATGGGTACTGTTGACTGGCCGCTTTCCCGCTAGTCTGTCTGTTCAAAATTATAGACGTTATGCGCATACAACTTTGTATTGCCTTTTGTAAACATTCTGAAATTTTCTACGCATATCTTACTTAAACATGTTATAAGGTTCAGGAATAACTGGATACGAAACAATTCCCGAAACTTTACCCGTATGCTGATTCTGAGTCGCTCTGCACAGTGAAAATAAAAAAACCATTATATAGCGCATGTGCTATCTAGAAGAGTAGGGTATGGGATGAGTTTTCGAAGAAATTATAGTGAAAGATAAGTGTTTTAGACGGAATGTCCATCAGATTTTATATATCAGCGACGGAAGTATTCTCCCCATTCGATGATACGGTCATAGCCACTTTGGACTATCTGATAATTCATCTTTTCTCACATAATGTTATAAAAGTCTGGAAAAGTCATCCACACACATTAGATTTCTAACTTAACGGTAAAGGCCCGAAACATTCATCAACATATAGTTTACTGTTCTAACTAAATAGTAAAGGCCTAAAAAATTCATCCACACATATTTTACTGTTCTAACTTAATGGTGAAAGCCTGCAAAATTTATCCATATACATTTTAATTTCATAACAAAACAGTAAAGGCCTGTGAAAGTAAGTTATCCACGTTTTATTTTCCAGTGATGGAAAGTTCGTAATGCGGGAAAGGTCATCCTGTTCTCTACAAAACACGTATAAGCAACATAGCTGCAGAAGCCCGGGAAAAGTGATCCATCATACAACGACATGAGGTTTAGGGCATCTGGAAGGACCATCCTCAAATACACTTATTTTTTGTAATCTTATGATAAGCGCAGCCGAAAAGCTGTAATATCTCGAACGTTTAATTTAAATTCAACAAACTTTAGAAGTCATTATGATAAGATCTAAAAACACGTCGAGCTAATCTTGTATTATTAGTTCGAGTAAAATTTTTCAAACTACATAGGAAAACGTATGATTTTCTTTACTTTCTTACTATAGAACACGCATCAATGTACAGAATACGACTCCTTAAAAAAATTTGAACGTTAAACGCACACCATTTTGGTAGACGTAAAGCAAAACCTGACCACCTTCGTTCCAATAAAATATTTAATCGGAATTTTTCAATGAAATCAAACTTATACAAGATATTGGGGAAAAGTTTTTTCACGTAAATGCACACTGTTTATATAAACTACATTTTCGAACTTATGTAATACTTATATTTTTATTTTTCTACACGCTATTTAAGCCATATTATAGCATATATTATCAAGATAAAAATGGATGTTTAATGTTTCAACTACATAGAAGGAATACTCACACTTAAACTGTTTTCATGCACGACACTCTTGTGGTTATATTTTATCCAAAAATCTCACCTGGTTGCTCCTCTTCAAGCCAATTATTATGTGAAATTTGTCATAAATTAATAACTTTCACAAGCGTATTCTTTCGCTCAAATTGATCGCTTCTATCTTCTTGACCAAAAAAAAAGGGGGGGATGTGTGGCTAAGAAATGTCACTAATTATTTCTGAACCGAAAACTTCCAAACTTGAAGTATGAACATAACATGAATTGCTAATCATCCTTAAGATTCCGATAACACTTCTAATATCTGTTATATTCTCTATGGGTCGAGTTGATTAACGTCTAGACAGGAATAAAAAAACACTATTAGGCATTGCTACTAGGCTGCAGTTGAGTTGAACTACTCGAAAAGCACTAGTAGTGCAAATCTTATAATCATGTACACATATTAAAGACTTATGTCGTGCTACATTTCATCTCAATTTTACTAGAGCCTAGAAGGTACAAACAAACCACCCCATATGTTTGACGTCACAGAATGCGTCATGGACACAGATTCTAGTATAACAACAATGTTCTTTGCGCACATGGTGCTCGTTCAGCGATAAAAACCTGAGTCTAAATACCAAAGGTTAAGCTGTCTTCGAAAGCAGCATGGCAGGCCGTCACCAATATCTGCTAATATAGGAGGAGTGGGAAGGAGGGACAAAAGCTCACACGTTAAGCCCGCCCTTTATAAACATATGCATATTCCATATATTTGAAGAATAAAACTTCTAGAATAAGCTTTCACTATAACAGTTTGGTGTGCAAACATTTGTTAAGCACATGCATATCAAAACAGGAAAAATAAAACAAAATACTTTTGTTATCACAATTGTCTGCTTAAAACGACGTCGACAAGAATTTACGAACTTTTAGTATTGGCGACTAGAATATTATAAAATGTTCTGTAAATATTTGTTTTCGTTTACTTTCCAAGCAATTTCAGAGCACTGTTATTAATAATGACGCGAATAAAAGGAAATTTAAGTGCATTAAACAACAAAAATATTTATCTCTCGAAAAATATAACAATTTTTTTTAAAAAGGCAAACAAGAACTGAAAAATGAACGAAATTCAATAAAAACAAGACAAATTCATATTATATACATGTAAAGTAAAAACAAAAACAACTAAATCAGTTACTAGCATTATTAAAAGTAAATAGCCGGCTGTTTTTATTTTTAGTATTTGCCATGTCAGTTTTATAACACCAAATTTTGAAATTTTATGTGAATAGCGTATATAAATATTTATATTAACTAGAATACTTTTAACTACAACTATACAGCTTTAATTCTCTTAAACACCCTTAATAAATCAATCAGTGTCAAATACTAAAACAAAAAAGTGTTAAAACAAACAAGGAATTCCAAGAAGTCACAAGCACTCCTTGCAAACACATTTCTCTGCAATACACCAATTGTCATCATATGAAGCCTACATTCGTGTCATTGTAAGCTGTGAATGAGGAATACTGTGGGGGTGTTTATGAATACACTGTAGAATGCATTAAACTAAAACTGTGTTCTGCCAGTATTATCATGGGAGAACATACATTAAACTGAAAGTGAAATAAGCCTATTGAGTCTCTGTTGCTAGCTTCTTCTAGTTCTATTGTAACTTATTTTTGTTTATTGTACAAAAGATTTATTTTATTACTACTACTATACTTGAAACCAGATACTTTAAAAACGACGTCTTACAAAGGTGCTGATTTTCGTATATGGTAATGGAGAACAACAGAAACTATGCAGTGCATACTTCAGGATGTCTCGTAATTTACAACATTCATGGATTAACGTTCAATACACTTCAGTTTTAGTGCTTACAAAATAAGAAACATATTCAATGAAAGTTTTCTGGGTAACGTTAAAAAGATAACAAAACTGTTTGACCAAATAAAAGTATTAACCTAGTAATGAGTTTTAATCTCACTTCAACTGCAATTATTTCAAACATACTTTGGTTCAATAATGTGGTATTCTCTACTATTTGTTTAGCTAGACTGGTAAGAGTCAATAAAACTGTAATTCTCAACTAATCATGGTAAATGATTTATTTATCAAGTGTAGTTAACTAGTACAAATAGTTCGTTTTGGTGTAGTAAGCTCACTTTTAAATTACTTTCCACTGTATTAGGTTCAAACAGACATGATCTTAAGTATCTGTATTTAAAATACAAACATTATTTTTATGTGTATATTACTCAATTTGAAACTGTTTTACTTGCTTTCAAACAAAATACCAAACTGAAACAATTGCAAACACTGAACAAATTTCTGAATTACATTTTACAAGGTTTAAAAAAAAACTATGATTTTGTGCATAGCATGAAACTAATTTCACATGTTATTTATTTATTTGTGGATAAACAAATAAATGTATAAAAATACATGTTTCACTATGTTTACCTAGTAACATCAAGTGGCAAAAAAGAAAATCATAAAATACACTTTGCAACATATTTATCTGTTTATCAATAAACAAAATGAATAAAAATTTAGTTTGACAAGTTCTTCCTATAAATCATTGTAATTATAACCTGTTCTTTTTGTCAAAATATAAGGAGTTGATTTGCATATTCTATTATAGTGGTGCAAGTTACAGTACCAAGAACAACATGGTTTAGTACCAAATATTTGGTTCACAATGACGTCCTGATTTTTGCTTTTGAAGATTGATATAGAAAATAAAACAAAGGAATGCAATATTCATAGCACACCAATTTCTATAACACAATGTATAGCACCAGCAAAGGAAGGTTAGCACATCCATATGATGATCTAAAACCATCTAAAACAACATTCCACCACATATAGCACTACTGCAAATGTGTATAATAGTCATATAAGGACCTCTTCAACTTATTAAATGATTACTAGCAAGTTATACACATCCAAATCAACTGTTAATGAGATAATTCATAAAGATATTGCTTTTATAAAAATGAAAAAAATAGCATAAATTACAAGTTCATAAGCTATTCTACAAACATCTTGCGACAGAAAGATGAACAGCTAAAAATTGTAAAATACCTTGGATGTGAAAAATAAAAATATGTTGTAATATTAGATCTGAATACACTTAAATGGCTGAAACAAAAAAGACTGCTTCACTATTAAGCACACAATAATAATGAGTTTCCAACATAATACAGATAATATGCGATTGCCACAGATTTCACACAACTGAAACATTTAAACTTGATAAAGTGCACAGCAAATTGCAGCTATTATCAGGAGAAAGATCTGATACCAACAATGTAAAGTGAATTTCCTGTAGTGCATGACCAGGATCCTGAAAAGATATGGTTACATTATGTCTAAATCTACAACAGAGCTTATATAAACTTGTACAATGAAACAAGTGTTTCTCTCTTTCTCCAACACACCATAAATGTTATTTGATTGCACACCTGTAGAATTCTTTGATATTTCTTGATGTTTATTCATAGAATATTTGTACACTACACTTTGTCAATAAATTTGTTTGCAAGTTTCTATTATGACTAGAACAAAGTCTCCATATAGTATCATAGAACCAACAGAAATCCACATTTGGCTTACTGTTTCAGAGAACATTTGTATGCTAAAATTTGTCTAGACATTTCATGGTAAATGTTTTGTTATAACTTGAACAAAGTTTCCAATTATTTCACAGAAATCTACTTTGCTACTAGCATAACTAGTTAATTTGCAGAGAATGAGAGTAATCAAGAAACTTATGCATCAGTGAATTTTGTCTAGTGTTCACAAGTTTTTAGATAAGTAACTATTACTTTTCATCTCCTTTAATCACATAAACTCTCTCTTTTACATAAAATAAACAGAATATTTAGATCTTAATAATTTATGTATAGAACCATAAAGGTTAATTATATTTTAGAATTTAAAAACAAACATTGCAAGTTATTTTATGATGAGTATTAGTTATAAACACAGATGCTTTCTGTACTTTTAAGATAAATAAGAACTTCACCCATAGAACTTAAGTAATTAACTTTTGTTCCAATCACATGTTCAATAAAAATTACCTAAGCCTTATGATTTTGAAAACTAACTGCAGTATGATTCAACTGTAAATTTAATCATTCCAAACAACACATTTGGTTCTTTCATTTAAAAATTTAATTTTTTAAAATATAAAATACATTTTCATCACCTAATAATAAGATAATTTTAAACTAAATAAAATAATATAACATATATACCTCATAAAACACTGAATGATCTGAAAACAAAGCAAAATACCTTTAAACCTTTATGATTTAAAATAATCAAAACACAAATAGGTGTCTTAAAACACCATTATTGCATATACTATGGTTGTCTGAGAGTAATAATATGAACCTAGTTTCTGAATTTAAACCTTAAATTACTGTAAACTTATTCCTTGATCAATACAGTGTTATTTCATTAAAACTGTGCTGTATGCACATTGTTTGAATATTTCCAGAGTATTTTATGCTCTGACTAGTTATGTTTAAAACACAGTATAAAGCCATTTGAGTCAGCTGTGTACATATCTTTTGTAGCTATTGACACAGGATTGGTGGTATAATACTGTTACTGTGCACTGTTCTGTTTGCTTGAAGTATTTTGAACTTTCAGCTTATAAGGTTTTGTACTAGACTGATCCTTTATGAATTAAGAGTTCAAAATTCAAGTCTCGATCAAATTAGATAACTTCACCTTCTAATCTCTTAAAATTTAAATTATTAAACAGGAATTTTTAAACATATACAATTCATCTTTTATCAGAACACTATGCAATATATGTGTAACACAGAAGAAAACTTAGAATTTTAACTTGAATGCTCAAAAGCAGTAACTTATTTAAATAAGTTTTTTTAAAAAAATAACTGTTCCATATAAGAATCAAGGGTCATTTTGTAGTCATTTTTAGTTTTGATAAAAAAGGAAATATTCCTTTCAAAAGATTAATAATATTCATACCTTTAAAAACAGGCAACAAACATTATAAATAAAATAAAAAAATTCAATTAATAAATGTCCACAATTATTCTTCTTAGTTTTGTATTGGCTCCTTATAATTGTGACTCAAAATGTAATATAGAAAGCAACAACATTGTTTACAATTTTTTTTGTACATTATAAGTAAGTGAAAGAAAACAGACAGCTTAGTTAAAACAAGTAATTACCTTTTTTATGTATGAACTTATTTTATTCATTACTTGAAAAATAGATTGATGTTTTAGCAAAATTATAACAGAGCCTATTCAAGATTTTTTAAAATAATAGATTTTTTCAAGTTGAAATAATTACCTCTATTGTTTTAAGAAAACAGCAAAACTACATAATGTAAGAAACACAAAATTTAGAGAAATATAAATTGTTTTATATTATATAATATAGAAAATATCAAAAAAACAACTTAGAATTTTAACCACAAAATGTACATCAGAAACTATTATATAAAAAAATAAGGCATTATGGCAAACACAGAATTAAAATTCATGAGAAATTAGCTGACTAACACAAAATTCATAAAATATTATTATTCTTTTATTTTTTAGTTTCATCATTGATGTCAGAGAATGGTTGAATATCCACTCTTTATACAAACAAACAAAAAAATCACTGTAGAGTTTATCATAAGAATATAATACACTACAAAATAAGATATGGCCACTCACAGATACAGTATTAAAGAAGCATGTTCAAGTCCATGCAAAGTATTTTTTTTATTTCAAGAATAAGAAGAAATGTTGTAAGATACTCCCTTGTAATATATGCATCTTTTTCATAAGCTTCTGCTGATAGCTGGATAATAGGGGTGATAAAACATCTCTACATTTTTTGGTCACTTTCTGTAAGCTTATATCCACCTTCTTAATAATAGATAAATTTCTATTAAAACTAAATGCAATGCCTTCATCTTAATCAATAGTAATTCTGGACACTATATAAGGTACAAAACAGCTGATGTAAAAGATAAGTTTCATAAGTTTGTTTAATACTAATTTATTTAAACTTTGTTAACTGACACAAAATTCTGAATGACTGAATTAGTTTACAACTTGTAAATCAATTAACAAATCAAAATGAAAAATGAAGGCCAAGTTTTGAATTTTACCTTTTTTTCTTCACTAACAAGAACAGATACATAAAAGAGCTTTAAAAGTCACACTTCAAGCATTATAAAATATGAAATATTTTGAATCATGCAGGATATAGCAAAGATTTATACTACAAGCACAGTATGTTATGAAAACAGCATTTAACACAATGTTTTTAAAGTATTTTGACTATATAATCAACATTTATTCCAAATATGTATTTTATGAATTTCTACCTCATTACTGAAAGATCAGATTGGAACCTATGTAACCAGCTTTGAAAATGATGAAAGTTATAGAGTGTAAAAAACTTTAGTTTTTGTTTTTAGCAATTATCCATTTAAATTCAATTCTATTTACACACATAGTTTATAAATAATTTAAAGACAACAAGAAACCTATTAGTCCATCAAGGACATCCCTCCAATAAAGTAAACTTTAAAATAAAACAAAATACTGAGACTCAACATATGTTATTCAATATTTATGAAGCCTTCTCTTAAGATCTCTTATATAAAAGTGCATCCACCACATCTGAAGGCAACCCATTTCAAAGGCCAACTACACTATTAAAAAAATAAAACTGTTTTAGCTGAAGATGACATCTACTCTGCCAAAATTTATGTGTCCCCTAATCCTACCATTCTAACTGTTAAGTATAAAAAAATATGATGCATCAACATTACAACATTACCTAACAATTCCTTGAACAATGTTAAACACTTCAATCTGATCCCCTCTAACTCTTCCTTTTTCAAGAAAAAGCAATTTAAGATATCTGTCCACATATGATAACCTTTATATCCCAAATATCTTCCTCACAGCCCATCTCCAAGGCTTTTCCAACAATTTAATATCCCTCCTAAAGGAAGAGCTCAAGATTGAACAGAACACTGGCCTCACTGATGACATACATAGAAATTATAACCTCTTTATACTTTTTTCAATATTTCTATAGATACAACCTAAAATCATATTTACCTTAAGACTAGCAATAGCACATTGCTTGGATGTTTTAAAAGACTGATAAACTAGAACTCCAATGTTCTTTTCTTCTACAGTTAAGGTTATTTCCATCAAAATTATACCATAATTCAAGTTATGATATCTCACATGCATTACCTTGCATTTATTATAAGTAAAACCCACTAGCCATTTATTTGTCTAACTCAAAATAATACAAATCCTTCTGATAAGCAGCAGCAGCAGCATCCTCTTTACAGCCAGCAACACCACAAAAGTTAAATAATATCATCATCAAATTTAAGTAACTTATTGACCATTCTTAAATCTACATCACTGAAGTAAACAAAAATTAGAAAAGGCCCTTATACTGAGATTAATGCCACAAGTGGGGTGCCTAATAGCTTGTTTGACTGAACTTCATTTATAACAGCACTCTTCTTTCTTCCATTCAGCTACTCTTCCATCTGATTTGCTAATCTATCCCCTACACTAACAGAGGTAATTTTTCTTTTAACAAACCCTTTATGTGGTCCGTGTTAATTGTTTTCTGAAAATCCTGATATAAACCATATCTGCACCTATAACCTTATCAACATAAGGATGTCAAAAAATCAGCAAGACAAGATTTTCCCACAGTGAAACCATGCTGTCAAACAAAATTTCAAACTTCATCAAATGACTCTGCAAAGTATCTTTTTTCAGACTTTCAAAACCTTTCCTACCAGTAATATCAGACTAATGGACCTATAGTTATTGGGACAATTTTTATCACCTTTCTTGAGAAGTAGATTACCATTAGCCAACTTTCAAGCATTTGGTATTCGTCCACTGTTCAAGGATCTACAAATATACACTAGTAAGTGGTTCACTTATGCAATCATTCAAATTCTTGAGAAAATATTAACTGGCCTAGTAAATTTATCATTCTTTAAAAACTTCCCAATTTTTTCTTAACAAACACAGATTTAATATAAACATCCTATTTGGTCTTGTTTCCATCTAGAAGTTGTTCAGGATGAGAAAAATTGCTTGAATCTTCATTAGCAAAAATTAAAGAAAAAGTAGAATTTAATAACCTAACCATTTTATAATTATTAAATATGACTACCTGTAACATCTCTCAAAGGCTCTACACCCATCATAACATTATGCTTATCTTTAATGTATTTTTAAAAATTCTTACTATTAACTTTTACATTCTTAGCCAACCTTTCTTCATGTATTTTTTTTCCAATTTTCTAATTTCTCATTATAATTTCTCTTATTTTTCTATGATTCTCTAAGTCTTAAATCACAGCAATTTAAATTTCTTATATTCATAATGCTTTTCTTTAATTTTATCCTGTGTATCCTTTGTGAGCCAATCTAGTTCATTACTTGTAGATGCTTTTTTCTGTAAGCAAAATGCACATTCTGAATATTTACAAAAATATTTTTAAAGGCTTCCTACATTTGATCAGTATCTACAATTAATACTGTTGTCCAGTTCACAACAGATCATTCTTGTCTCATTCCTTCAAGCTTTGGTTTTTGAAACTTGCAACCCAAACCTCATTTTCTTTTTTCTTATCCCCATATGCAGCAAAGTATCAAACCTAATTTAACCTTGATCACATTCAGCCAGATGTTCCTCAATCTCCAAGAATGGCATTAAAAATACCAAAATAAAACTCTTAAAACAGGAACATTTATAAGCAATGACTCTCAAGAACCACTGATTATAAAATTAGTAAATGAAATAAAAAAAAATTGTTCCAATTACCAACAAATAAAAGTTGGCAATGCATTATAACACAACCAACTTTAATGAGTACAACAGATCAATCAAACAGATGAGTTTGTGATGACAGGTGAAAAATCAATTCATAAATGCTTTCCAATTACATATTTTGAAGTATAAAAAAAGTGCTGCTAAAGATCTGTCTTTCCTACAGAAACATAATATATAATACATATTGTTTCAGTAATCAGTACTAAGACAAAGACAAAACTAGAGTTATAAAGAGAAAAGCTTGATTATTAAGAGTTATTAGTTGTTTAGCTAAGTTATGGCACAAGAATGATGACTAAATTGACTATGAAATGTTAAAAACTGCTACCACGTGGTAATTCTTTATGTATGAAAATCACTAAGTATTTATTTACTGTTCTTAAAAAAAATACTTAGAAGTTGTATCTGTAATCATAATAACAAAAGGAATAAAGATGGCATATAAAATTATCAAAGTTTCAAATGTCAACCCTATTTACTTACTTAAAGACACAGAATAGATAAATATATACTTAATATAATATTTTTGTATAAAGGGATGGTAAATACTAGACCAATATACCCCTGTACAGAAAACTAACTCATCCTCCAGGTTAGAAATAGGCAGTGTATGGCAAGAAAAAAGTTACATCACACCCATCATTTAGAAAATATCATACGTTGTGGCACATTGCATAAACTATTCTTTGGAATTTCTCCAAAAACTACAAAATATTAAGACAAATGTTATATTATTAATTGTTTCATTTAATTTTCAATACCTTTTAATTTGACTGCTTCAGTCCCCTTTCATAGTTCCTGTGTAATTTCATTTGAAGTGCTTTTTCAGGTCAGTGGTACTTTACTGAAAATTCATAACATAAAAACTGGCACAATTGCTAAAAACGTTGGGTATTCTCCTACACAACAAAGATGCTTTGTCTTTGATCAGGTATCATATTCTTATATCATTTAGTGGATTTTAACTGCTATAGCATGTGACAGGATGAGCTTGATGGTCCATATAACCTTTTTTTAGCTTAAAATACTCTACACTTATGTTGATTATTTACTATTACTACTTTCACTATAAATAATGCCAATGCAAAAGACACTATGCATAAATATTATGCCAAATCTTTTTTTTATGTTCTCAATAATATTATTAACAAATGCTAGCAAACTGTCTACAAATTCAATTGGTGAATTGTTCACACAAATGTTATCTTACTGATGCCTTTTTTTTTTCTCATATAATTAGTCAAGTTCTGAACAAAAACGGATTAAATTTTCAGGCCAGTAGAACCAAATTAAGACCGGTAAAATCTAATGTTATGTGTTATATCATCAGCAAAACTGTACGTTGCAGTTAGGCCTACTTAAGGCATTTGTCTTTAATAATCACGTCAATAGGCTTAAGGCCCCAGAAGATCTGGTAACAAGTCACTAACTTTACATGTACAACACAAAAATAACGTAATTTATTAATGCTACTACAATACTTTGAACAATAAAAGTGAAAACGATACAAAAACTAATACACTTAACAATGAATTATTCAGTATCAAAGTGTTAGTAATACTAACAATTATAGTTTACAAACGGATAAAATAACATCGTAAGTTACAACTCACAGTGTAATCGAGCTTTACAAAAACTACAGCTACTTGTATTAAAAATTCATATTTGAATGATCCTAATTATTTGATTTAAATTTAAATAATTAGATAACATTAAAGCTTACCAACAAAATAACAGCTGTTTATTTTAGTCTTATTTTTGAATGATTCTGTTTACACCTTAGCCAAAGTTTATCTCCAAGCTCACAGATTTCATGTAAGTGTTGTTGACGTTGTTGGCCTGGGAACATGCTTCAGAAGTTAGCTTAGCAACTGAAAATTTACTCCGACATCATAAGCTA
Source organism: Tachypleus tridentatus (assembly GCF_004210375.1). Taxonomy (NCBI): domain Eukaryota; kingdom Metazoa; phylum Arthropoda; class Merostomata; order Xiphosura; family Limulidae; genus Tachypleus; species Tachypleus tridentatus. The sequence continues at coordinate 126,009,214 of NC_134825.1, forward strand.
GATTTGGCATCAATAAACAAATATTATTGTTGGTAACGTATAGTTGTTTTCAAGAATAGCTACGTTAATGCAACAAGTAAAATTTTCAAGCTGAGAAAAATACTTTGGAAATAATTCTCAATATTATTTTATTATATTGTAGATAAATCAGAATAACATACAAAAAACAAATCACATATTAAAATGCTCAAACCTTGCCATGTTATCAGTTGGTTGTCTATAATTAAGCAAAGTTTATGAAATGGGCTATCTCTTTTGTGTCCGCTACAGATATCGAAAATCGGTAGAAAGGGCAAAACAAAACAAATGAAAACAATTATAAAAAATTATGTGCAAGAGTCGGTATAATTTCTTAAGTTGACATGAATTCATAATACACAGTTGTATGTGTATTATATCATATTATTTTCTTCCTATATCACGTAACATGTTATAAATTGTAAAAACAACAAGGTACCTAATGGATCTATGCTATCTCATTCACTAGACTAAAGCAATGAAAATAAAATACTAAAATCCAGGCCCTTTCATTCAAGTATTTTACAAGATTTTCCTTAAACTAGTTTAAATATAATACACCTAGATCATCTGAAGGCAACATATTCCAAAGTCCAACCACCCGGTTAGAAAAATAAAACTGTCTTAGCTGAAGACGTCTACTACCCCGCCATGATTTACATTTGTATCCCCTAGTTCTAATATTCTCACCTTTAAGGACTCAAAAAAATGATGTATCAAAATTTTCAATTCCATTAACGAAATCATTTGTTTTGAATTTCGCGCAAAGTTACATGAGGGACATCTGCCCCAAGTTAGCAGTGTAAGGCTAGAGGGAAGGTAGCTAGTTATCACCACACAACACAAACTCTTGGGCTACTCTTTTATTAACGAATAGCAGGATTGACCGAACATTATAACGCCTTCACGCCTAAACGGGAGAGCATGGTTGATGTGACGGGGATTCGAATCCGCGAGCCTCAGATAACGAGTCGAGCACCCTAGCCACCTGGCCATGCTGGGCTGTTATCTGAATTCAACAGATAAGTTCAGCTTCTTTTTTCCTGTCGACAGTTTCACTTCGTGACCTTCGTTTTCTCACAATATTAGTCAGCTATTACACCTAAGTATTATTATCTTGATCAGCAAAGGATATTACAGTGTTAATCCTATCACTGTGGATACCGTTTAACTCTGCAATATTATCTTGGGCAGGTTAGATATAGTCTACCATAGAAAACAAATCAACTAAAAAAGGCAAACTCAACGACTTTCTGAACTACCCGTTGCCGCCATTAAAACATTGAAACAACAACAGCAAAAAATTCAACATAACTAAAGTAGGTAGATTAACAAAGATCTTAAAAGCGCATTGGATTTTTTTATCTCATAATACACCGAAGAAATACAAATAAAGTGTATTAAATTGTTTTGTTTAAGTATGGATAAACCTAGAACATCTTTCAGCATATCAGCTTTCCTCACGTATCAAGATAAACCATTTTCTTCCCCCAAAAATTTAATGGCAATTCCAATAATGCACACAAGCAGTCCCACTGTGATAAACTAATTTGAAAATTTACCAGAAATGAAACAGTTTTCCGAATCCTTGAACACTAGTTGACAATACGTATCAAGAAATATCTTACAAATTTAACTGGATTACCTTAAGTTGTGACTAAATATAATCCAGGTTAAATACGACTAGAATTGAGTTTCGATACCCTTAATAAGCGCAGCACAGATAGCCCATCGTGTAGCTTTGTGCTTATAAACAAACAAACAATTTTATTTGTTCTATGACTTGCCCGTGTTTGGTATCTCAAGAATATTCGGCAAAGCAGATAAGTCTGAACCTGTAAAAATAGGAAGTTCATGGATTTTGTATGCAAATGTGTTTTCCAACGGATGTGACGGTTGGACCACAAAGTATTAGACGGAACTCACGGATTTACATAAAGGACTAACATTTATTTAAAATTATTACAGTGTATATAAACAGCAAAGTACTATTATACAATAGTAGGCAAGTTATTACGTGGTTATATGTATATTTAGAAACAATATCTAGCTGGCAAGAGCATTAGATACTTTACTAAATAATATGCACTTACCAGTGTGTACGTGCACCTCCCCCCTCTAACTAAGCTAGCATATAAAAGAGAATCACAAACAGAGAGAGCCCCAACTTAAATTAAGTCGTAATACAGAAAGCTCGTCTTACCTTCAAAATAATAATAGCGATCCATACTTTTAGTTGCTTGTTTGTTTTCTGAATTTCGCGCAAAGCTATACGAGGAATATCAGCGCTAGCCGTCCCTAATTTAACAGTCGAACGCCTTTACCATTTTGCCATGCCAAGTTCCATATTTTAAATAAAACCTATACTCCACAATTGTAAAGAGCAACTAATACATAATTCACTAACTGGTCAACTCGAAGAACTATTTAATTTAATTACAGGGAAACGCCAAATGGTACCTGCACAAACGAAAATAAAAGTTAACTTGAAAGTGCAACTGTTTTTACACATAATAATACAAACCACCGAGTTTCAGAAACACGAAAGCAGTCAGCGAGCAGTGAAAATAAAGGATGAGTCTACCTGCAACTAATTCTCGATTCGCCGATAGGACTAACTCGGGATTATGATTATAAAATCCACAGTTAGGCTGCTAGATGCCCCCCGTTAGTACAGCGGTATATTTACGGATTTACAACGCTAAAATCAGGGGTTCAATTCCCTGCGGTGGGCTCAGCAGACAGCCCGATGTGGCTTTACTATAAGAAAAACACACACACACATATTCTGATAGGATAATCAGAGAATGGGGCACCAACTCTTCACTTTAACCAATTAGACCTGGGGAAAGTTAATATTAGAAATTTGCTTGATAAATGCTATATTCCAACCTTAGGAATTATGAATCATAATAAATGAAACTAACTAAACTAAAAGGGGTAAAAATATTTATTGCCCGTCACTTCACTGGTATTAGGAGGGGTGCAACTACCATACAGTATAAGGAGTGATATAGTGGTTATTCATTTGAAATAATCATTTTTGTTTCTCTGTATATGTCTGTAAAAATTATAAATATAATAGTGCAAGACATAGAACAGATAAGTGAGATTATTGGTCAGGTAGATGTAAAGTAATTATCGTTTCTTTGTCATGTAAATTAATCGAGATATTGAAACTAATTCTAAAATAATGTGTTGTGAACGTAGTTAAAGCTTTCGTAAAACTAACACGTTCTTTGCAGAATCATTAATAGCTATAACAAATATCATAATCATGGTGATACCTAAAAACAACTTTAATAATCATGTTTCGGAATTTCCTTAAATTCCATTAGCAACGTTAATATCTCAAAAAATTCATAATATCCAAACTACAAAAAACGTCAGTATTGAGCGAGTTTTCCTTATTTATTTATTAAACGTGTGTGTACTGCACTTTATATCATACGTTGCATTATATTGCTACCGTTCAAATACTCTTTTTAATCTTCTAATTTAATACAAAAAAGTTATTCAATGCAAATATTGTTGTTTTTTTGTAGTTCGAATATTATGAGCTTTTTTTGAGATATTAATGTTAATGAAGAAATTTAAGAAAATTCCGAAAGGTCCGTATTAAAAATTTTTTGGTATTACCATGTTTTAATATTTATTATATAAAATTTTGTTCTTCATCTAATGAATCATTAATAGCCCCGTTTGAAAACTGTAAACTTAATTTACAGAGAAGATGTTAGTTTTCGTTTTATTTTTTAGAGTGCTTCATCTGTAATACAAAATATTTACCTTATAAATGACTTTAAAATTTACCTTGGTCTAAAATACTAAAAACAAATGTCATTATCCTTGTCAAAACTTATAGGTTCATGCAGAAGGGTACCAATTTCAGAACCTTTCTATTGCCTATTGGATTTAGAAGTTCATACTACTTTACCAAATATTAGTCCGTTATAAAGATATTAGCTGACATACCAGTTTAATACACAGGAAAAAATATAAGGTCCCCTAAGGATGATATAGATGGGTTATATCCTAACGCCGATCCTTCGTATGCCAGCCACTCTTTGGGAGGCCCTAAGAAATACTGTTGTCGCTCTTCCTGGGACCTTAAGACTACGTGCCAGGTTCTGCAGTTCGTCAGTTATAAGCAGGCATACATATACACACACATATATTTTTGTCAAACTATAGTTTCGATGAATAACTGTTTCAAACTGGTTTCAGATAAGTATATATTACCACTTGTTTTAGAAGATGCATGAAGAAATAAATAGTCATCCCAGTTAACTTTATTTGCAGTTATTCTTTGGCCTAGACCAGAGGAAAGACATTATTTCACTTAATTTTGTTTGTTTATTTTTTAAACATTTTGTCAAGAAAAAATGCCCTTGAACCTCTTACTTGGAAGTAAACTTGCACCAGGTGCTGACCTCTCTCTATTATATTCGAGAGATTACAAGATGTGTTAACTTATTAATTTTCTATGTGCATGGTAATATACTAAATGTTAGATTGTTGATTTCTCATGAAGCGAGTTAAAACATATGTAAAATAATTCCAGATTCACAATTTATTATATTTTATTTTATATTACGTTAACTACAATATATTACATTGCAATAATGTTTAAAATATTTTGTGTAGTATCAGTTTCTTGGGGCAAAAACTCCAGTCCCTTAAGTAGCTACCTATACCCCTTAGCAGTATCATCCATGGGTAAATCTTTAAGCACCAAAGTGTAACAAACCTTGATCGTACGTGGTTAATACAAAAATAAGGTTACTTCTTTTCAAAGATGGTATATGTACATTAAGTGCACTAAATACATAAAAGTGCTAGAAATCTTGAACAATTTAGCGAACAAGGAATGTTCACTTTTCTAATCTTACAACAAAAGAGACCTTTAATATACTTCAAATACCTCAATATTACTTCATTTATCAGTTCCTAACTTTTACAAAAACAAGTCTGCCAGAAAGTCCCCCGTCCCCATTGTTAAATACGCCATACTCCTAACAGTATGAAAAAATCAGTTAGAAATAATAATTTTATTTAGTACTTTATTCAAGCTTTCTTGAAATAAAAGAATATGAAGTATTAATTTTTGTTCAAACTTAAAGTAGGTGTAATAATATTTTTTACTCTGTTTCATCAACTTTCGTAAAAAGTTGACCTATCTTTTTATAATATTTTCTTCTCCTCATTGTATAAAGATAACTTAACAATTACTTAATTGTGTTTTAGCTGTAATAGTATGTCTTGCAACACTGTGAAATATTTTGAACCTAACTATTAGATATTGACGGAAAATTTCCAAACTAGAATTAAATATTGTTTGTGTGGTACAGAATTGAACTATGAGTTTCCTATTCCTTTACGTAATTCTTAAAGTTTTACAATTTAAGTGTGTGTGAACAAAGAAAACCATTCAAGCAAACACATCAATCTTTCTCTGATTCTAACTTTTCCTAAATGGTACTTAATCCTATTTTCTTGCATGAAAGGTAGCTATTGATGTCCCAAAATAGAAGGCAAAGCTGTTAATGGCCTTGGGTTCCCTCGTTCTTGCACCTGAGTCATAGTTGATATAATGTTTCATTTGTTGAGTATACTTTTGCTCTTTATTTTAATTGTCCTTACATTTTGTTTGATCCCTGCTGTCTTTCATCGTGTTAATACAAATTGTTAATTCCATAATCTTTACAGTACAGCTTTAAGTGAGTAATTTTTTATGTTTACTTAGTTATCAGAAGTTTATTACCATCTCTAGTGATTAGGAATGTAATTTAGACAATGCCTCTAAATTAACATCATTGGTAAGTATATCGTTTATTACTGTGATTTACCAGTACTAGTTTTGCACATGAAAACAGTATAAGTCGTTCTAGAGCAAGTCATGAGGTGTTCGATAATACAGTTAATATTTCAAGTATTATAGTCATATATTATCTGTGGTTGCTTTTTACAAATAAATATAGCCAATTCACAAACTTAGAATATGGGAAATTATAAGAAAATAAATATACAGAGCTCCGTTATTTGTCATAATCACAAAAGCTAAGTGTCAGTCAGTTAGTTAGTCGATCACGCTCCATTTCCCCGAATTTCTTGAGTTACATAGTTCCAATTTCATCTTTTCTCCTATAATATTTCCTTTTTTAATTTCCTGTTGCTATTGAATTCAATCGCTAACATATGTGTAACCAACTTCAAATTTCGGCACTTTTTGTACTATATAAAAGCCTGTTAAGAAGGTAGATTTTATACCAAATATTTATTTAGCACTGAGTGAAATTAATTTGCCATTTGTTATAAAGGAAAGTTTTTGAACAATGATCAAGTATTTACAAGAAATATGGTTTTAAAAGAGCTATTACAATGATACAATTGCTGTGATTAGAAAATAAGTGTGATCAATAGATACTGGGACAAAGATCTATGCTGGAGATAGACGTTCTTCAAGTAAAGGAGATATTGCTCATGATAAACTTGGTTTCTCGCAGATAGAAAACCCTCTATTTTCATTATGTTTATTTACAGGCAGCAAAATTGCAAGTGCTTATTGAAGGATTCAAATTTGGTAGGCTTTGGCTTCCTGTCATTCTGTTGGGCTTTTATTCGAATCTTTTATAAAGAAGAAAACCTATTTTTCGCTCTTTAACATGAGATGTCAGAAAAGCCTAACTACCAGACCTAGAACCTGTTTTTTTGTGTGCTCATTACAGTGTGATTTTGTGTGTTGTTGTTTTTCGCTTCTTTGACATTATCCAACCGGTGACCGTTTGTTCAACAACAAATGAGTGATTTTATACACTCTGAAACAATGAAGTAGTACTATCTCATACGACATAGAGTATATGTGTGTTATAGTTTAAAATCATGTAAGACAGCCTAAATTTCATAGCGAACAGATGCACCTTATTTTAGGTTTTCACGTTACGGTTCCACAACACACTGACCACAGTCAGTGCTAAATATCATATAATATTACAAATAGGATTAGTAGTATGTTTTCCAGTGTAATGATTATGTATCGTCCGCATTTCTTGGAATATTAATACGAAAACAAGAAAGCTAAATATTTCTTTCAATGCAGGGACAGTTTAAAGTTCCGTATTTTGTAGAGCATTATTTAAAAAAAACACGGAATATTAATTCTTTTTTTTTCAGTAAAATGATCACATACAAATTTTCGTATTTCTTAATACGCTACGATTTACTCGTTATTTTCAAATTTGTATGTCTGCAACATTATAAGGCTATATATTGGATTTTGATATTCGTGGACAGAACACAGATAACTCGTTGTGTAGCTTAGTATTTAACTTCAAACAAACAATCTTTACAAATTTATTTTACATATTCTTGGAACTCATTATAAGTCATTTATTTCAACTAAGTCAACGTGTTTGAGGAGCGTTGAATTTGTTACGTAAGGGCATTATTTATGGCGCATCTTGATGTCTTTTTTGTAGAATTTTTGTGTTTTGTAGAATTGCACTATGTAACACAAATTTTGTTTCTGGATACTATGTGTTATTTCTTAATTGCTTATGTTGTAAAAGTACAGAAAATGGCCATTATTCCTTTCAAACTTTGCTTTTGTCACATAGTTAAAGAAATTTGAAAACTAACCTATTTTCTATGTAAAAACGGGCAAATTTACGCATTTTCATTTACATAAGGTCTGAATAAAATGACACATAAATCTCAAGAATTACATGTATTTATACTAAGTTATACAAAAATATTTAGAAGTTAGTAGTTTTTCGAGATTTGTGACTGTAATCTAAATCACTCTCGCGTATCAGCCCACAAATATAGTCTCCCATCATGTTTTCGTTGTACGCTCCTTGGTAGAGGCGTTCAAAGTCGAGTATATCTTGGTGGAAGCGCTCGCTTTGTTCCTCTGAGTATGCTCCCATGTTTTCCTTGAATTTATCAAGATGAGTGTCAAAGATATGGACTTTCAGGGACATCCTGCAGCCAATTTTGTCGTAGTTCTTCACCAGAGCCTCAACTAGTTCCACATAATTTTCGGCCTTGTTATTGCCCAAAAGACCCCAAACCTCTGCGACAAAGCTGCCCCAAGTGTTTTTTCCTTCTATTGAGTTTTTTTGGGGAATTCTGTGCACTCCAGAATCTTCTTTATTTGTGGTCCAACGAAGACACCAGCTTTTACTTTTGCCTCAGACAGCTTAGGGAAGAAGTCACAAAAGTACTTGAAGGTTGCAGACTCTTTATTAAGAGCTGTGACAAATTGTTTCATAACACCAAATTTTATGTGCAATGGTGGGAACAACACCTTCTGGAGGTCCACTAATGGTTCACAGTTAACATTGTGTCTCCCCACAAAGAACTCGGTTCGTTGTGGCCATTGCTTCCTGTTATAGTGCCCTGCGGTGTCCCTGCTGTCCCAAAGGCAAATATAACAGGGAAACTTGGTAAAGCTTTCTTGGAGATCCATCAGGAATGCCACCATTTTGAAGTCTCTGATAACCTCCCAGTCATATTTATCATATTTCAAGGCTTCTAGCAAGATCTTGACGCTATTGTATTCCTCTTTGAGGTGCACCGAAAGATATTTAAATTTTAAAATGTCTAAAATTTGTATAATATAAAATTTTACTATTCAAGCAAGCAAATATTGTTCGTCTTACCTTCTAGAATTTTTTGTAGTGCTTGCAGGTAAAATTAGGTGCCCAGGGTTTGTCTTGATCCCCGACAGGCATGCCGAAATATGCCTTGTAGGCTTCACACATTTTAGCAGATACTTTCACAGAGTACTTTTTCGTTCTTGTTTTGATAAATTGGCCACATAGATAACAGAATGGCTCCGCATGACCAAGTGGGTCAAGGTGTGTTGTCTTTTGGGTTAATCTGTTTATAGATGAAATCCTGAATTTTTTCTACAAATTTGTTTGTTTTTGAATGTCGCGCAAAGCTACTCGAGAGCTATCTGCTCTAGCCGTCCCTAATTTAGCAGTGTAAGACTAGAGAGAAGGCAGCTAGTCATCACCACCCACCGCCAACTCTTGGACTACTCTTTTACAAACGAATAGTGGGATTGACCGTAACATTATAACGCCCCCACGGCTGAAAGGGCGAGCATGTTTGGCGCAACGGGGATGTGAACCTGTGACCCTCAGATTACGAGTCGAATGCCTTAACACGCTTGGCCATGCCGGGCCCTCTACAAATAGGCCAATGTGACTTTCCCATAAGAAAACACACACTCTTAGAAATAATATATTACAATTTTCGCTATACAAGCCATTTTTTATTATTAATTTTTAACTGAATACGTCGAAATTTCTTTTCTACAAGCTGTTGTAGCTGTCCTTTGTTCGGATTATGAACTTTAAAAATGTGGGGATGTATGCTACGATAAATAACGCAGAAGCTTTAATAACTTTTAAAACATGGTATACATTGTAAGATAGTTAGGATGACTGTATTAAAAGGTAACGTCCAAAGTAGGGGCGATGAGGGTGCTTTATGTTAACTGCTTTAAAAAGACACAACTCTTAATGTCCTTTGACAGTGTTTCACGCGATTAATTAATTGATGGTAGTTGGCCGCAGAAGTGTTTTAAGGGCCAGAGTTGGAAGGTCATGGATCAAAGTAGAAATTGGGTTAACTTAAGAAACGGCTCTTCATATTAGCCATCTGGTGGCTGTTGGAGTATAAACGTCATCTACATATAGTTTATGTATTATTGCATAGAGAGTGCTAGCGCGCTCTCTGTCATGTACAAAACGTTTGTGTGCTCTCCCCTCACAATGTGCGTCTGTTTGTTTTTCGGAAAATGTAATAATTTTTTGTTTAAGGACGTAGTACTATCTATGAATATAGTTAACATTAACTTAAGTAAAAAATAATAAATGTTCAGCAACAGCAATAATTGTGGGGTGGGGTGGAGAGGTTAACCCAAAGTAATATGCCCCTTGTTCCGAACTATCATCAATTTGGTTGAGATTGTCCCAGTGACCTAAGAGTAGTTATATAATGGACAGACAGACAGAAATATAGAATTTTTTCACACTTTATATACTATATATATATATATATACAGATAGCATCATCACCAGATTATGTTTCAATAACATCCTTCTCATATTTTTTTTATCCCAATAGATAAGTTTATAGGGCACGGCACGGTCAAGCGTGTTAAGGTGTTCGACTCGTAATCTGAGGGGCGCGAGTTCGAATCCCGGTCGCACCAAACAGGCTCTCCCTTTCAGCCGTGGGGGCGTTATAACGTGACGGTCAATCCCACTATTCGTTGGTAAAAGAGTAACCCAAGAGTTGGTGGTGGGTGGTGATGACTAGCTGCCTTTCCTCTAGTCTTACACCGCTAAATTAGGGACGGCTAGCGCAGTATAGCCCTCGAGTAGTTGTGCGCGAAATTCAAAACAAACAAACAAATAGGTTTATTATTGATTTTTCACCTATTGATGTCCCCCGCTAGTACAGCGGTACGTCTTCGGATTTACAACGCAAAATCAGGGGTTCGATTCCCCTCGGTGGGCCCAGCAAATAGCCTGACGTGGCTTTGCTATAAGAAAAAACACATTTAACTATTGATATTAAAATTGTTATGATGGGGTTATTCTGTCAGTTTTCCGTATTAGATTACAGATTTAACTTTCCATGTTATATGTATACTTAAAGACCGCAAATAACATTAATCAATCTTCCCCTTCTATGTTTCATCATTCAGAGCGTGCACACTAGTTCATCCAATTTACAGACAGTTTCATCCTTGTCAATGTTGATTATTATGCTAATTTTGGACTGCTTTTTTCTTTGTATTTGTATCTGTTCAATCAGTTCTATGGAATAAACCTTGAAGAACAACAACCAGTATTTGAATCTGTTAAAATAAAACTCGTTCCTAAACTAATTTGTTGGTTCAGCAAGGAACGAAAATGAAAAATTATGTTAAAATAACTTTAATATGAATTAAATTCATTAAAGTTATTTATTTAAAAATTTGTTTCTTTAATAAACCGTAAGGGGCTAAACAGATTTTGATATAATTTCAAGGATTAAAAGAATAAAAAACGGCGTCAAGATGTTTCAAAAAGGTAACTTCATCAGGAAAAGCTTCCAGAACACAACTGGTCAAGTAAACTCAAATTAACGTCCGTTTATTTTTGCTTTTTGTTACAAAAGTTTAACTTGTGCTTTTGGCAGTAGGATATTTTTCTTTGTAAAGTTAAACACTGAAAAGCGATATCTTTTGCAATACAGATAATAAGATATAGATAATTAAGAATATCTTTGTTTTCAGTTTGACTTTCAAGAAAAGTTAATCATACCAGTTGAAAACGGTTTTGTGTGGAGAATGAAAATAATTTTTCTACGTTTTTGCTTTGTTTTTGAATTTCGCACAAAGCTACTCGAGGGCTATATGCGCTAGCCGTTCCTAATTTAGCAGTGTAAGACTAGAAGGGAGCTAGTCATCACCACCCACCGCCAACTCTTGGGCTACTCTTTTACTAACGAATAGTGGGATTGACCGTTACATATTAACGCCCTCCCCCCGGCTGAAAAGGCGAGCATGCTTGGTGCGACGGGGATGCGAACCCGCGACCCGCAGATTACGAGTCGCATGCTTTAACCCACCTGGCCGTGCGTTTTTGTAAACCTACTTCAGATTCATAGAACAAATATTATAATTATTTTATTATATAATAAGATACACTAAATTATTCTAAGTAATTATATGAGCCATTCAGTTCAGTGTTATGTACGGTTCAAGGTTATGTTAATTTTACACGTTGTTTTTTATTTATTTCACCGCATGGTAAATTTACAAAAAAATAAAATAAAATATTATGTTGTATTGCTTCTCAGGGAACCAACTTGTGGTTGTAGCATTCGTATTTTTAATTTTCTGACAAAATTAATAATACCTTTCTTTCGTTAAATAATAATATATTCCTTCTACGCAAACGGCAAGTTAACTCTTGTTTGTCAATGTCTATAACTGTATTAGTGTTACTCTATTCATGCATTCTTATATAAGGTTTGTTTGTTTTTAAATTTCGAGCAAAGCTACTCGAGGGCTATCTGCGCTAGCCGTCCCTAATTTAGCAGTGTAAGACTAGAGGGAAGGGAGCTAGTCATCACCACCCACCGCCAACTCTTGGGCTACTCTTTTACTAACGAACAGTGGGATTGACCGTCACATTATAACGCCCTCACAGCCTTAACCCACCTGGCTATGTAGGGCCTCTTATCTAAGGATGCAAGTAGATTTTAAGTGTTTAGCTCTGGTTTAATATAACGATATAAGTAGATTCTGTTAAAGTTATTTGAACCTTCACTACTTCACTAATGCTGTATTAAATGAAAAGAAACATATATGTGAATGTAATAAACTCGTTGTACTAAAACAATTTCAGATACGCAAATCAGGAAGTCACTCAACCACATCTGATATAGATGCTCGATGGCATGGGATGTATCAGAATATATGTAATACTCTTTGCCAAGGCATAAATGGCGTGATGTCACTGAAAACTGATTGCTTTTAACAGGGATATGTAGTAACCCTTTTCGATACAAGTTATACATACACTCAGATCATAAAGATATGTACAGGTAGAGAATAAAACGTTTCCAAGACACGAATGTCTCTTGTTATTAGTGATATTGGAAAAGAAATGAATATCGATCAAATTAGGTTACCAAGATCGTCAGGTAAAGGCCTTTCAACGTTTCGTATTCTATCCGTGTTAAGCAAACTGAAATGTCTTGCAACAGGTGATAATCTCACGGATCTGTGGATAACGTACGCTGCTATAAGGCTATGTCAAGGATGTGAAGTCACCGGAAGACTGTCCACAACCATCTCACTACAACAATACATAGCCATCCCGTAGTAATTTGATCAAGGTGCTTGTGCGTTCGACCTTCAGATGTAGCATGATATAGCACAAGGGATGTGGCAAGAACTTCCATTTATTGTTATTTGTTTCATGTTTATCACGCATCAGTTATCTGAACTTTATTAACTTTAACGTACTGTCTGCAACACACGTGGCAAACAAAAACTAACCGAAACTGAAGTCTGATAATTTGTAACTGGTATAATGTACATTCATCCATTGTACTAAGAAGGATTACTGCTTACTTGTTAAGTTTGTGTTTTTCTTATAAGCAAAGCCACATCGGGGTATTTGCTGTGTCCACCGAGGAGAATCGAGCCCTTGATTTTAGCGTTGTAAATCTGTAGACTTACTGCTGTTCCTACTTATTAAATTCAGATAAGTACACAATAAAACTTTATTGGTGATTACGAGTAACTGGATTAACACAAAGCCTGATCTACACATAAGATTATCAAATAATTCTCACTGTAATTCGTATTAGTGTAAAATGAAGATTTTTGTCATAGTTAGTTCAGAGACTCGTTTAAAATTTACCATGACTGTTTATAGGTATCTATTCACTACATAGTCTTGGAAATTGTTATTGTTTAAATAAAATAAGTGTTAAGCCTTTTTCTTCATGCTTATTTATGACTGTAGTTATTTTATCTTCGATGTCTAGTAACAAAACAAAAGTGTGTCTTTGGCATTTAGAAATGAAAGTGATGTAATTTTATTTGATAAGTACGTTTGTGTCATATAAATATTTATAGTTAGTTTTATATGAAAATGATTAATTAAATTCAACAATATTTGCATGCAAAAGCTGGTCAGGGATCATTGGCTCATAGGTTATTGGCGTCGATAAATATGCAAGATAGCAAGCAGCACCTAGAAAGTGTCAACAAACTACAACAACAGTAGGGAACAAGCTCAAATCAACTCACATGACATGGAAGTCTCAAAAGATTAGTATTTATTATACTATACGAATACTAAGTTCAAGAGTTGCTGATGCTATTCGCTTCTATCGGCGCTAAAAGTGATCCTGCATGTAGGCTTACTGACCATCTTAAAAAGCTGTTTGACGCACCGAACGAAACAAATCCTGCAAGACGCCCATGAAGCCTTGGAAACTAGAGCTCTTTGATGCTGGTCTTGAATGAAGCGTATTAGTGTGTAGCAGCACTGAAACCTCCAAGTAGCTAATCACTACCACAACACTCAAGATAATTTTCAATGGTTTTATGAGACGTCGAAAGTATCGGGTAAGTCCATGAACAATAATTAAAAGCTAGATGCATCACAATTGTCCTACTTATTGACTTATTAAGTTAAGTCAGGATAATTCTGAGCTATTATTTGCTGCTCTGTGGTCATAATATGGTTTTAATAATAAGCGAAGATACAATTAAACTAAAATATAAACGTAGAATACATACAATCGTCGTGGTTTAAATTATTTGGGGCATACATGTAGAAATTTGAATCTTAGAATGAAAGAATATATAATTACATTTGATAAATTAGAAACAAATTATTCAACCCTGAGTGAACATATGACGAAATATTGACGTGTATTGATTGATTGGGATAGCGTGAAATTACTTCAATAGATGAATGTAAACAACAAAAAAAGAGATATAAGAGAATAATGAAAATTGTTAGAACAAAATGATGAGCTTGAATACAAATTACGGTTTAAGAGCTATTGAAGTAAGTTTCTTGGATTCTATGTTGCAAATACCTTCACTTTATAATATGTTAATTTGTACATGTACATTTACTCTGGCACTTAAACGAACCTCATGTGCCTTCCCTCTGAAACATTTAGAGTGTGATTTCCTGTCAACATTATTTATACAACTAAAGTTATCATACACGTGGAAACGTTAACATCGTGATTTTAATTAAACTGTTGTTTGATTATCATAAACTTAAATTTTTATAAAAAAGTAAAAAAATAATATTCATGTTACTTATGTTTGCAAAAGCTCTCCTTGTGCATCATATCTTACATAATTTGTCTGTATGAATAATCCATTCAGTGCAAGTATCCGCATAGTTGGTATCAAATTATGAATAAATATTTGTTTTTTCTTGTAAGATTTAGGGTCGATCTTCCATATTTTTATGGAAAAAGTTAAAATAAATTTTAATACCCTTTTTTTTTGGCATATCTTTGTTATCTCTGTTTTTCTGAGTCACAGCAAGCATGTAATGTACCTCCAATATAACTCAAAGGAAATTTTATTAAATGAAACTGGTTTCTCTTATTTTTATACTCAATTACATGAAATAATGTCAAATATTCTATTGGTATGTGTTTATAAAACTACACCTTATTTGATAAAATATAACCACCTCTCAACTATATAAATATAACCACCTCTCAACTATATAAAATATTTTTGTTCTTATTCTATGATTCCGATTTTAAAGAAACAAACTTCAATAGAAAAGTCTCGTACAATATTATCCAATCAATCTTAAGGTAGCACTAATTGGGTGACACGTGACCTCAATACACTGTCGGCTATGCATTATTTATATAGAGAGATCAGTGACTAGTCAACGACCACAAAGGTCTGTGGCTAAAGCCGACCTTCTTCTACTCCTAGTAACTATACACAAAATAAACAGGAAAAATTACCACCGTCTGAAAACGAAACTATCATGCCATAGATTCAATAAGATAAACCTTCCAGTCATACCTCTTGTTCAAACGTCGTATACCTCAAGCATATGGAAAAAGAAACATATACTCATACTATTTCATACAAAGGCACATCAGCCAAGCTTCCCATCGACGAAGTAGTCATTCTTGTACATTTTATGAACAATGGAAAGTATGCAGGGAAGAATGGTGTTTTTTCACATAAGAGCCTCATGACGGAGCCTTTTGCAATTGAAACTACGCTGCAGGGCTATTGTCAAGATGCACTTTAAACAGATAAAGCATGACTAGACGCGACGACATGGATTGTAATGACTTCATGAGACTTTAAAATCGAGTTAACACAACGTACTCAACGCTGTATATTGTATAAAATATTAAATTTTTGTTCTTTTGAACATGAGCTTCTTTAGAGGTGCCAATCCTGTACTTTTTAAAATAATAAGAAATAAAAATAACAGTAAAGAGTAATAGATATCTAAAGTTTCTCCAGTGTTTATGTTACTCTTAAATGTAGATTGTAATGTATCAGTTGTTATTGTTAGTTGAAGATTTTCAGCGGTAGGTATGAAATAACAATAACATTCGTAATTTACTGTACACTGATCCTTCTTCCCGACTGAAATATATAACATACATTCAATATATATTCTGTCGAAAGAGACAGAGTAATCATTGTTGCTATTGTAATTTAATCACATTTACACCAGTTTGTCACATTAGCAAATATTTCAGAAAATATAATTATACCACAGATTGTAATATTAGATATTCCATACAAATGGTACTATTGCGAGCGTTTAGATAGTTCGTACTACTTGTGCTATTGTATTTCCCTTAATAGGATTACTTAGTGGAGCAAAGATTATATCATTTAATCTCCTGGAGAATAAGTAACCAAAATTTTCAACGGTCAGAAGTAATAAGCTTTGGCGTTTGACGTCAGAGAATCGATGAGAAAATGTATGGGTTGTCCCTCCTTTAAAGTGATTAGTATAATATATTTTTGGGTCCAAGAACGTGAGTCAACAAGCACTGCTCTTTATACAGTTTTGGTCAAAATGGGTCACTCTTTTACAAACGAATAATGGGATTTACCTTCCTTTTATAACGCCTCCAAGGCTGAAAGAGCGAGCATGTTTGGGATGACAGGGATTCGAACCCACAACCCTCAGATTACGAGTCGAGCACCTTAATCACCTGGCCATAGGTAGTATATGATCAGACAAAGATGTACGAGCTGTTATTATGGTTTGTATGAGTTGTTTTGAACATTTGTTTGTGAAACACACACACATACTTGTTTTGTATAAAATGGTGTGCTTTTGATATAATCTTTTTCGAAACAGATCAACGCTTTGTCTAGACAGTTTCTCTGTGTTTAGTGTACAGTCATACCTCATCACGTGCCAGAAGTTATAGGGCATCAAACTGCTCGACTATTCAGAAATGGTATGAAGCAAACGGATATTGCCAGAACAGTGAAGTTCCCCTAATCCTGAAACATCATCAGACTACAAGGAATGTTTTTTCAGAAACACTTACTAGTACACACTGAAAAATTACTGCCCGAGATGGCCGTGTTTTGATCAGGTTAACACATCAAGGTCGAAATAAGTCTTACAACACATTACGACAGGAATGCCATGAATATATCCATTTCAGTGAATCAACAAGAACGGTGAATGGGAGAGTGACCAAACATGATTATTTTACAAGACTCGTTACCTGCAAACCTATATTAACTAGAATTTCCTATCATCATAGTGTTACCTTGGCAAAACAGCATGCCAACCTACAGTTAGGACACTGGCGACATTTGATATTTTAAGATTAGTCCTATTTTCAGCTTGTTAAAGCTTATGATAGGATTTGCATTCGTTGTTTGTCTTGAGAACAGATGAGGAAAGACTGTTTTCTCCACGTAGAACACACCGGAGGAGGTGCAGTGCATGTTTTGGCAGATATTCATTATGGTGGGAAAGCTGCTCTTTAAATCCTTCAGGGAAACGTCAATGGCACATTCTACAAGCCATATATAGAGACAATATTACTGCCATATGCTAGGGCAAGGTTTGGTAATAACATTGTATTCCAGTATGAAAATGCCATTGCCCACAGTGCTCGTATTGTACAGGATTATCTTGACCAGGAGGGTATTACAAGACTGCCATGACCAGCAAAGGCTCCAGATTATAAACATATCGAGGACTGTTGAGTAGAACTGAGTCGAAAAATAGTTAATCATGATCTTAAACCAGCTACTTTAGCTGAGATGTAGCGCCTTCTAGTGACAAGTTGTGATGAATTCATAGTAAATTACATCAATAATCTCATCAACAACATGTCACATCGCCTTGCGGAGATTATTGGAGTACACGAAGGACCAACCAATCACTGAATATTTAATATGAGCTGATATAAGGTTACAGTTATTACTTATAATAATATGATTCTATGTTTTGTCATCATATATTTTGGTAAGGTTTTATTGTGATAGGTAAAATAAATCATTCGTGATGTCCATAGAACCTGTTTTATTTGTTACGGGTTACAGTTTATCTTGGACGTGTATCCGATTTATTATGTTACTTACGTTACGTATTACAATTTCAAATAATCAGAATTTTTTATTTTCTATTTAAATGCCGATATGTATTAAATTAATGATATTTCTTAATAAGACTGATACACGCGCACTTTTCTTTTTTGACACAAATCTATTTTAATATAAAAACAACAGTACAGTTTATAATAACGGTTATTACCATTAGTTATTACAAATATTGATTTATATACAAAAGCTTTACAAACTTGCAAACAATACTAACATTTCTAGCTGGTCTTGAACTGAATATTTTATCGACGTGAACAGACGAGTAAATTAATTTTATGTTGATACACAGATACGCTTCACTTTACAGCAATGCTAGCTAGCTTTATTCTTCACACATAAGTTTTTACTGACGACAATATTTAAAGTCCTCGTTGAAATACTAACGTTCGAGGTTAATTCACTGAAGTTTGTAATGTTCCAAATCTATAAATTCCTGATCAAATATTTGTAGTTTTCCGATTATTAAGCCTTTGTCACAATTATAGCTTACGAGATTTATAGTATGTTGATTGTAGCGGATCAATAATATTCTGATCTGTCTCTTGACGCGTCGGTTTATAACTTTAAGGCGAGATTCTCGAATGTTTAACAATGATCGAAGACACATTAGTGTTTTCGGAAATCATGTATAGCTGGTTCTTAAACTCGAGAATCGTGTACAAATTTAGAGAACAGGTGGGACTTACGCGATACACATTAAACAATGTAAGTTACATGCATTAAACTGAAACAAACATAGATATTAAAATAATATTAAATCCGTTACACATTACACAAATTACATATGTAAACATTTAATATAAGATCCATTTCTCAGTTTGACACCATCAAAGGTATTTGCATTTCATCTTAATAACAAGTCCCCTGCTAGCACAGCGCTAAATCTACAGATTTACAATGCTAAAATCAGGGGTTCGATTCACTTCGGTGGACTCGGCAAATAGACCTGTGTGGCTTTGCTAGAAGAAAACACACACACACTTCGTAACAATGATCTCATTTGTTATAAACACGCAAATATTTTGCCTAAGACAATAACCTATAAAACACAAGATTTCCAAAGTTTTAGACAAAAATCATTATAAAGTGCTTGTAAAGAATTTGTATATGATAGATTAGAACATTCAAGTGGTAATAAAACGACATAATTTAATCCTAGGATAACTTTTACATAAAAAAATGTCAAAACAAAATAACAGGCGGGTTTCTTTCAATAATACATATAATATAAGACGTACTAGCTCCGTAGTTTAAAGCATACAATAATCAAATAGATTCTTGATGACGAGAAACTACTTGAAATAAAAATGTATCTCAAAACGACAGGTATGGGTATTAACACTTTTACTGATAAGTTTGTTTGTTTGTTTGTTTTGGAATTTCGCACAAAGCTACTCGAGGGCTATCTGTGCTAGCCGTCCCTAATTTAGCAGTGTAAGACTAGAGGGAAGGCAGCTAGTCATCACCACCCACCGCCAACTCTTGGGCTACTCTTTTATCAACGCAAAGTGGGATTGACCGTCACATTATAACGCCCCCACGGCTGGGAGGGCGAGCATGTTTGGCGCTACTCGGGCGCGAACCCGCGACCCTCAGCTTACGAAGCGCACGCCTTAACGCGCTAGGCTACTGATAAGGAGACAACAACGTTTCGACCTTCCTAGGTCATCTTCAGGTTGAGAAAGAGAGAGTGTTTGAATGTGACCGTTGATAGACACACGTCTTAGGGACGAGAGTATAAACGGGTGCCGGATTGTAGGGGGCGTTGCAGATGGATGTTAAGTTATTAATTACTATAAGCATAAAGGTGTTCCTTTATATTGGTTTAATTTTGATTTTAGTTGTTGTGTAGGTAGGGCTTCTTTGATTTTGCGTTTGTTTATATTTGTTTCCCTACTTAATATCTGGGTATTTTCTATGGTTATGTTGTATTTATTTGATTTGCAGTGTTCAAAAACGTGTGAAGGTGTTTTTGTTTTGTTCTTTGATTCTAGTTTCCATTTTTCTGCTGTTTCTCTAATATAGAAGTCGTGGCAATTGTTTGTTGCATTGTATTTTATAAATTATGTTGGTGTTGTGTTTGTCAGTGTAGTTTTTACATAATATGGACTTTAGTTTTGTACCTGGTTTTTGAATAAATTTGGTGTTTAATGGAATGTCGTGTTTTAAGTTTTTTCCAAATGTAGGTTATAATTTCGCTGATGTCGGGAACATATGATAAGCAGCAGTATAATGTTTTATAGTTTGTTGTATCGGGAACGTGTGATAAGCAGCAGTATAATGTTTTATAGCTTGTTGTATCTTGGGATTTATTGTTGTTTGTTTGTTATTGATCTAGGAGTGTGCATATAATTTTTTCCACGATTTTCTGAAGAAATTTGTTGATGTTGATGAAGTGTTGTTTCATTTTGTTTATTTCATCGTTAATTTTATCAAGTGAACATAGTTTTGTGGCTGTGTTTATTTGGTTTCTTAATATGTAGAGTTTTTGTTTTGTTTCATGTGTTGAGTCCCAAGGAATGTATAATCCAGTATGGGTGATTTTTCTGTGGATTTTTGTTTTGAATTGTGTATCAGGTCTAGTGATTTTGAGGTTAAAAAATGTTATTTGGTTAGTTTTTCCTGTTTACTACAGGTGAACTTAATGTTGGGGTGTATTGAGTTAACGTGATTGAAAAAACTAAGTGTGTGTTCTGTAGATGTGAATCCAGCAACTGTATCATCAACATACCTGTACCAGTATAGTGGTGAGTGTAGGACTTAATTGAGCGCTTGAGATTCAATCTGTGTCATAAAAATGTTGACTAGAACTGGTGACACGAAATTCCCATACTTTTTTAGGCCATTTATTTGTAGGTAGTTTTGGTTATAGAACGTAAAGTTAGTTTTGGTGGTAGTGAATTGTATAAGGGTAACTAATTGGTTGCTGGGGATGTGTATCAATGGGTTGGGATCTTGGATATAAAGTTCTAAAGCTATCTTGCAGGCCTCAATCGTTGCAACTTCTGTGAAGAGGAAGACTACATCAAAACTGGCCACTAAGACCTTATGATTTATTTGATTAAGAATATATTCAAAGTTGTTGTTTTTTTAATTTCGCCAAAAGCTACACGAGGACTATCTACGCTAGCCGTCCCTAATTTAGCAGTGTAAGACTAGGGGAATAGCAGCTAGTCATCACCATCCACCGCCAACTCTTGGGCTACTCTTTTACCAACAAATTGTGGGACTATAACATTATAACACCCCCGCGGCTGAACTGGTGAGCATGTTTGGTACGACGGGGATTCGAACCCGCAACCCTCAGATTACGAGTCGAACGCCTTAACCCACCTGGCCATGTCGGGCCTATATTTAAAGTTAAAAGAGGCTTTGAAAAAGATGCTGGCTGATGTTACATATTTAGAAAATGCCCACGGTTGTAGTTAAATGATTCGTAGATCGACATTATGGATGGTAGTGGACAATCAGGTTTGTGAGGTTTAGGGGTGGCGTATAGTTGTAGTGTTCGTGAGTCGGTCTTTTGTAGGTAAAAATAAATGTTTTCTGAGATTTTGTTGGCTTTTTCATTTGTAGTAGAATTTTGTTTAACTGTTTTTCATGTGTTTTTGTTGGATTTGTGTTTAGCAGTTTAAATGTGTTTGTATCTGAAAGATGTTGTTCATTTTTTGAATGTATTTATTTGTGTTAATTATAACTGTAGCATTGCCTTTATCTGCTTTTAGAATTTTGACGTTGTCTTGTTTTAAGTTGTTTATTAAATTAATATCTTTTTGTGTAAGGTTGTTTTTTAAATTTCTTTTCTGTGAAATTATATATTAAGTATTTCTGCTTGTTCAGTTTTCGAGTGCATAACGTTACAGAAAAGAAGTAATATATTCGGATAATTTTGTGCGTTATAGCCTGCTTGCATGCAAAGTAATGTTACATCCAGTGAAGAGATTTAGTTTCGATTAATGTTTAAGGATTTTGATATTAAGTGTAATATTTATTCATATGAGATGAACTTACAATATTTTATTTATGAGCTGTAGATTGCAAATGTATTTCTTCGTGTGGTGTTTCTAAGGCATTGGAGTAGTAAGTTAAAAGTATTAGTTATGACGTTATATATAATTAAAGCGAAATGTTAAAAATAAACTACACTGAAGCTTTAGACCTATTTCATATATCTACTCTGCTGACCAAACCATATCATCAATACTTTTATAAGAGCGCAAACATTTTTTAAAATTGTATCTATATTTTTGCAATGGATAAACACCCTTACAATGTTTTAACTCATTATTATGTTTTTGTTTCATAGATAAAACCGTGTTTGACAATTAATTCGTTTATTACTCACTAGATGGGGCCTAATCAGAGTGACGACACTTGTCATAAAGTTACAGCACCAATAAATGTACACAGAATCGAAACGTACCATTTAAGTAATCAACGAATGTAGGATACTGGTATTACGATATGAAATATGCCTCTCGAACTTTAAATTTTAAAATATATGGGTAATGTACAATGATAGCTATCTATTATTATAAATGAAAAAAATTACATAAAAATAAACTATTCGTACAGGTAGTCTGACAAATGTGACCACATTTAAAACGGAAAGAAAAAAGAATGCATAAAACAAACAATTTAACCGCACTAGTCTAAATTACTTACCTTGAACACTTTCACACTAAATGTTACAGTACTTAATAAAATTATAGTTATTTGTTTTTGTGTTTGTTTGTTTCTGGTATTAGCGCAAAGCTTCACAAGGGTTATCCAAGCTAACTGTCCCTAGTTTTGAGTTAATAGGCCAACCCTGAGCTGGTCAATCGAATAGTAGGACTTGACCACCGTTCTTGTAACACTTTCGGGTCAAAAGTGTGAAGTGGGAGTTTACAATAAGGTGTAGTCTACGAGCTCTCAAGCTCACATTTGGGAACACCTTAGTAATGATAGGAACTTGTAGAGATGTTTATTGAAATAAGCTCATGAATACTGTCTCTTTATACCTAACGACAAATTTATTTTGCGTCTGTGCAAAAGAATATTTTTATACATACTGATCATATATATATATATAATACACAGAGATGAACTGATGGCATATACATGGCCTACCTACTGACTATGTATATATCCTATATTAACCAACTATTTATATGAAAATAAGCTGCACAAATTATGGTCATGTAATTAGAGCATCCTACATAGGACGACAGTACTTTTTACCGACCAAGTACACACTACATATTACACAATGATACTTTGGTACTTACTGATTAGTAAATAGAACCTCCCACAGAAGGATTACATCTCTACCTACCAACTAAACACTTTGTTTCTTATTGGTCACCTAAGTAGTATAATGTAAATTTGACTAAACCGACAACTAAACGGCAATTCACTGGTACTTACTATTAAAATACTAAGCACATTCTTCATGTGAATATTCTGGTATCTTTCTTCTGTGTTAGTAATGCATCCTACTACTGGTATAGCCAAAATCTGGAGATTGTAAGAAGGCCAAAGACAGACGTGAGAAATGAGATAGAAGTATTTGCCATTTTATTGAAATAATTGGAAAAACACACTTTTATCGTTATTAGATTTAGCCCTTTTATTAGCTTTAACAGAGAATATGAAATAAAGTAGATTCAGGAACTATCCTTTTAGCTCGTGATAATTTTACATTTAATTGATTTACAAAATTGAGCTTATGGCAATATTTTCATTTTTGTTTGATTGTTGTTATAAATCAGTTATTTAAATATCTACGATAACGAGGTAGATATGCACAAAAAAGAAATGTCTCTTTTAACAATGAAGAAACTGACAACACTGACATTGAAGTTAGAAACGCCTAACTTATGTTGAGTTTTACAGAAGAAAATTTACTTATTTTTAATATTGTTTACTATTCAATAAAATTCAATTTATTATTCAAAATGTATTGCATTATTAAGAGAAGTCAGTTTAAAGTCTTCCATATTTACAGAGTGCATTATTTTCAAAAATATGGTTAAGTCTATATATTTATGTATGTGTGTATATATATATATACCTTATCTTCAGGTGGCCAAGCTATACCCTACAACAGTGGAAGATTCGTAAATATTTATCTTGAAAAACTTATGAGATACTATTATAAATAACCTGTTTGAGTTAGATGTTTATATGTTAGTACCATAGTATTCCAAGAATAGTAAAAACAACAACAACTGCGAATTTTAATCGAAGAAATATTGTTATGGGCACTAAATAAACTGAGGCTAAATATAATGTCTTCAGGTAGTTGTGGTGTTATGAATGTATAAAACCATTCTCGGCTGACTGTGGATTCTGATTTCTGTTAATTAAAAACAGATGACAATTAAACTAAAAAGTAACTAAGAAGATAAAGTTTACAGATTTTTAGAAACTTTACGACTAACGACGTAAACATGATGAAGAGCATTGGTGACCTTTCAATGTCTTGGAGAATACAGGAGCAGACATCTTGCACGTTACCAGTTTAGACCAGTTACTGCGCAATGTGCGATGGAAAACGGTCTTGTAACCTGTTCCTTCCAGCTCTTGAATAAAGCATAAGTGTTTTGTTTTATTTCCGAAAGTCATGACATCTTTAGAAGCACTAGGAAAATAAGGTGTTTGAATGTTAAATGTCTTTGAACGTCTTGGTGGTGTTACCAAAGATTTTTACTGTGATTTTAGAAACCTTGGAAAATACATCACTTTTTGAACGTAGCCCGGCATGGCCAAGCGTGTTAAGGCGTGCGACTCGTAATCCGAGGGTCGCGGGTTCGCATCACCGTCGCGCTAAACATGCTTGCCCTTTCAACCGTGGGGGCGTTATAATGTGACGGTCAATCGCACTATTCGTTGGTAAAAGAGTAGCTAAAGAGTTGGCGGTGGGTGGTGATGACTAGCTGCCTTCCCTCTAGTCTTACACTGCTAAATTAGGGACGGCTAGCACAGATAGCCCTTGAGTAGCTTTTTGCGAAATTCAAAACACACACACTTTTTGAACGATCGATGTGTCTATTATAAGATGAAGAACCGTCAAAGTTTTTCATACATGTTATTGTTCCAGTTTTGAAAGTCGGTTTTCGGAGTTCGGAATCAGTACACGATCTGTTTTCGGTTGAACATAATACATCATATTTCGACGCAGCTGGTGTTGAACTGTGGGGTTTCTAAAGAATTCTGCAACCTGTAAATATTTATTGTTTGTAGAGATGTGAGAGAAAGAAGAAACGAAACTAATTTCATTATTTGGTTCTTGTGGTTTGAGATCATTATAAACTTTGTCATCTTTGAAAGATTTATCAATTTTGTTGAGGGGAAAGATTAACATTCTAGGTTTGTTTGTTCTTTAAAGCGTTATTCGAATCTAACGAATTAGTCGTTTTGTGTGTGTTTGGATTTAAGTAAGAGAAACTGCGCCATACAGTTCTCTTTGTAAAATTTGTAGATGTTATTTCTTGGGTGTCGGAACCACTGCATTTTTTATGTCCGAAGAAATCACTCAATTGACGACCATTGTTGATACATCTTTTAATGTAAAGTTTTTGTGATACAGAAGATCCGACTTATGTAAAAACGACCTCTGGCAGTCTTTACATCTGAAATTTTCTTTTCTAAAAGCCGTCACGATAGAGTTTGGCGAGTGATCTTTACTCAATGGGCTATTTCTCCTGGTAGCCATTGATGCATCACTGATAAAATACAAACATTGAGTTATTTGTGAAAAGACTAAAGTACATTCATTTTATGAATAATATTAGTTTGACAATAAGGTGCAAATGGTGTGTTGTTTTCTAGCGAGCTGTTAATTTTATAAAATACATTTTCTCTTATGCAGATTTCACGATGACCTAAAATGGCTTTTGGTTTATTTCTGAAATTATTCTTTAGTGTAATAATTTTTGTATTAATAATATGAGTCTTTGGGTTACTGCTCCAGTGCAGTCATGAGATCGATGTGTGGGTTATGTGATGTATATTCTAATGTTTTAAGATGAACCTATGTGTTAATGCTCCAGGGTATTAAAAAGATATCCCTGTGGGTTAATGTTTAATATAGTAATGATATTAACTGTCAAATAATTAAAGTTTCTAAGCATATCTACATACAAATATATTAATGATATACGGACACACGTCTGTTTATAATCACTAAAAAAATAAATACATTATATGATTAAATCCCGAAGAGATGTCGCAACCTGCAGCGTAATTTTAATCATGGGACTTAAACAGAAACAAGGCTTGGCGAAATGATAAAACATTGAATTGTATATCTGATCTTGTTATTTATTAGTCATCTTTTGGGCTGGCTACTCGGATATGAACAAATAATGAAACGAGACTGCCAATTTACACTGCATCCACGACAGGAACGGGGCACAAACCATGAACGTTAGTATGCACAGACTAAGTAAGTTAATCACAAACATTCTTTATCTTTGACATTTTTACTGTTGTACAATCGAGAAAAATATATCTTCCATTGTGGAAGATTTAATCCATCTTTTTTTCTTTGTCTCTCTCTCTCGCTCGTAATTTTGGGTTTATAGTTTTTGACTTAAGTTAATAACAAATTTTTGTTTCAGGAGAAACAACAAAAAATATATTAAATTCCGATAGAATCACACATAATTGTATTGAAATTTCAGTGGACATATTATCACGAGTTACCGTTAAATACCACAGTGACAACTATTTATTTATTTAGCTAGTGCTGGGTATCTATTATAGCACACATCTTACCTGATTGTCTCCTTGTCTTTGCACAACCAAATTTTTGACACCTAGATGACGTTCTAACGCGATCAGTTAGCATAAAACCCAAGCATGGTTTTTATCGAATTTTATGATTTTATTTCAGCCAAAAAATATATGAAATGTTTGTTCTAACTAGAATTAAAAGGGATCTAATGTTGACGACAGAAGAGTTTTATATACTTTAGTATACGTATAAATATATATTCTTCTCCTCAACCGTAGCACCTCTAATATTTCGAACCTGTAAAATATGCATGCAGGCGATAACGCGATTACGTTGGCCGGTTCCATGTTTCAGTCTCTTCCATAAAAGACGCACTTTTCTGTTCCGTCCTCTAATTGGTTGAAACTCCACCAGTCTGCACCTAAATTGAGATTATACGTCGATATAAACTTGGATGTATAGACATGTAAACCCATAATGACCAAGTTGTCATGTATTTTGTGGTGACCAATAGCAGAAACATTGTTTTATAGTAACTTCCTAGAGTTCTAAATATAACTTACATCTATAAGTGCTCATTGTAAAGAGTGATATTTAGTATCACAAAAAACAACTGTTTTATAGTATCTTATCCAATATTTTCTGAAGTTTTTAATGCAGTTCTCCACTCTTGTTTTTCAAACTATACATAACTCTAACCCTTTCTTTTTTATTCAGTGTAAACTGGGAAATTTCACAAAATATAGAAGTTTGATATATAATTCATTTATTGTATATTATATTGTGGAAAACCTCTATAAACTGTGTATCGTTAAATTAAGTGTAAAAACCCTTAAAACAGTTATTGTTTTTTTTATTAAGCATAAAGTTATACAAAGGGCTATTTGTGTTCTTCCCATCACGAGTATCGAAACCCCGTTTCCAGCAGTATAAATCCGCAGACATACCACTGTGACACGTGTGGGCCTTTGATAAGATCACTCCCAAGTTTATTAATATAAACTATAAAATGTCTGGGCCGAGCGTGTTCTAGCAGTGCACATGCTGGATTGTTGAACTAGATTTCTATGACTCGAGTCCTCTCCTTAAAAATTCGCTCTTTTCATTTTACAGCCATGATGGCGGTATAAAAGTGACAGTCATCAACTATTCAACTAGAACAGCTCAAAAATTGGCTGTTGATGTTATTTTAGACCAATAATTCGTTATCATGGAAGACTGCTTATTAATTCTGGGATCTCTAACCTAGCCGCTTAGCTCATGCGAGCACTAAATAACTTCAAACCCGTAAAAGAAAGTAATCACTCACCACTATAAACAATCGGAATTTTTTTAACGTTTTTAAAGTTAATGATAGAATAGCATGTTCAATCGAATGTTTTATATGAACAAATACCATTCACCCTGTAGTAGTAGGCTTAATTGTTAAAACATTTTTTCCAGTTAACTCAGACTAGTCAACTATGTGAGAAAATGATTATTGGAAGTCCACCAAATATGCATGCCCTTTCAGCCATGAGACTTATAATGTTACAACCACTATTTGTTGGTAAAATGTAGTCCAAGAGTTGGGAGTGGATAGTGATGACCAACTGCCTTTCCTCTAGTCTTTCATTGCTAAATTAGGGACAGCTACCGCAGATAACCATTGCATAGCTTTGCACGAAATTCCAAAACAAACAAACTGAACAAGCTTATGGTGCATCGTAAAGTAAATAATAGATAAATTAATGATGTAGAAGGTAGCTACATTAACCACAATGAATTTACCATTGTCCAGGTGACTTGGATATTATCCGTATTCTACAAAGTTTTATGTTATCTATAAAAAAATCACTTATTAAGTAACTTCTACCTTGGTTTAAAAGATGTATGAAATTTTGATGTTTTATCGTGTGCTGAGACAGATAGTTCAATTAATTATTAAGTGAAAAGAGGATTAAAATCTCAACCTTTTGTGGAGACTTACACTTTGAAATGGTAATTATCAATGATATAATTCTTGGTTTAGCTCGTTAAGTACAAAATCAGGAATCAAATGTTGTTGACGCTTCCATTCACAAGATATTCTGCAAATTTTTCTGACGTTCCTTCAATGTATTTTTGTCTTTTGATGCAACATTGAAGCGTTCAAGGAAATAGTGTGAAATTTTAGCCTAAAAATATAAATATGGTACCTGTCCTGTCAACGCTAAAGTAATGTTATGAGCCTTTCAACCATGTACTCTTGAAAAATATCGACATTATTTTCACCATTTTTAACTTAATCAGTTTCGGTTAGATGGAGATCTCCAATAAATATCGTTTTACAGTTTACATATTTAATCCTTGTAAAAGAACTATAACCTTTAATAATTTGTAATTTCGTTAACCCAAGCAACGATTCTCACAGTATAAATGTTGTTTAAAAAGCTTGAAAGCGGTGGAGCCTGTAATTTAATTTCTCTATAAAATGGCTAAGTTTTAAGACTGGAAATGAGTTGGTGTCACAAAAAATAATTAATATAAAATATTAGAAATCGACTTTCACTCTCTTTCTAGTTTATTAGTTTGAAAGAATTTCCATCTTATAACGCTAAACTTCGAGGTTCTATTCCCTTCAGTGGACAAATCACAGAGACCTCTGTCTTTAGTAATTAGTAAGAATCCAAATCTTATATACAGGATATAAACATATGATATGCCTTTGATTGACATAGGTTAAAGTTCTCTCGGTGCTACTGTTAGGAAATACTGTCCATTATGAAATAAAGTTCAAAATATACTTTCCACGCGCATTCTTGACAATACCATAATGTTAATACATTATGGTAT
Source organism: Tachypleus tridentatus (assembly GCF_004210375.1). Lineage (NCBI taxonomy): Eukaryota > Metazoa > Arthropoda > Merostomata > Xiphosura > Limulidae > Tachypleus > Tachypleus tridentatus. The sequence continues at coordinate 126,038,946 of NC_134825.1, forward strand.
TGAAATTCCGATACGGCATCACAGCTCATACTGAGCTCAGATCACAAAAGTAGTTTAAACAAAAACGTGTATCTTCTAAGGGACGTTTTGTAACATTCTATGTTATGCTCATAAGCATCTCACGTTCCATAAACTTAAGATCACAATCCAATAAAGAGAATAAACGAAGTATCAACGTCTGCAACCTCACATTCTTGAGTGTCAAGAAGTGAAGACGTTTTTTGTGTATTTAGCGTCATCTCTTACAATTTTATACTTTTAGTATAATAAAAGAAAATAACTGAATGCCTCACCTATATGATGACTTAGTTGATTCAGTTTGTTAATGATAGGGGGAAAACCAACAACAACTACGCATCTCGTATTGTAAAAATGATTTTGTAGAGCATGCATTTCATTTAGATAAATATTATAGCCTTCAAACATAGAGATGGAGTTTCTCGACGAATTACTCACTCAATCCTCCATAGGAGTCAAAACCTTACATTTTGTAAAATAATAAAGTGACCTTATTCAAAGAATAAATAAACTATTTCGTTAAAATATAATAAACTCAGTAAAAACGGAATGAAGAGCCTAAAAACCAGAGACGGGTTATGGATTTTATCATTCTTACTAACATGATAACAATACCTCCCAGTAGCAGTATGGTATGTCTAAGGACTTATACCTCTAGAAAACGGGTTTCGACAACCCTGGTAGGCAGAACACAGATAACCCTTTATGTAGCTTTGTTCTTTATAATAAACAACAACTTTTCGACAAATGAGTAAAAATTCCAAAGATATACCTCAAATCCAAAGTGCTTCTTCCACCTATGTAATCCTTGAGTATTTTCATAAGCTGGAAATCAATAATTAGAAAGCACATATTCACATATTACAGTGATATTAACTAACAAATACGAGCATGGAAAACAATTACACAATAAATATAAGAATTACAGCTATAGCCGAATAAACCTTAATAAATATATGATGACTTGACCAGTTTGTATAGCTCGTCAGTCTGCGTTTAAATACACGCCCAACTAAGTACAATATTTTGTTAATCTTTCTACTGAGTGCAGCTAGTCCTCTTAGCTTTGCGTGAAATACAAAATAAGTCAAACCAATATTTCTACAGGATACACGGTTTCATGCATTTGACCAGTCGATGTCATGTCCTCCTTACTCCTTGAACGAGTAATTATTTTCGCTCTTGATGTCTCACGTAGTTCTTCGGTGGTCCAGCGATAAGTTTCAGGACTTATAAACACTAAAATACAATATCCAGGTTTAATCTCCAGGTGAGCACAAAACAGCTATATCATAGTGTAATTTTGCGTTAAAATAAAATAACAAATGTTTCACGTTTATTACACAAACAATTAGCTGGAAAATATTTATAGATTGTGGAAAGCTTCAACATAGGTTCTAACACAATTACATTAATGAAAATAATATCAGAAAATACAAACGATAAATTATAACAGTTTCATTTTGGTTTGTTGAACATTTTGCGCAAAACTACTCGAGGACTATCTACGTTAGCCGTCCATAATTTACTTGTAATAGACTAAAAGGAATCAGCTAGTTAGCACCATCCACCGCCAACTCCTGTGCTACACTTTTATCAACAAATAATGGGATTGACTATAACATTATAACGCCCTCACAGCTGAAAGAGCGAACGTGTTCGGTGACAAGGATTCAAATCCACGAATTCTAAGAGTGCACAACAAGTTGCAGAAAGGTTTCTTCTTTGCTTCATAGTTTTGTCGATTGATACATTTAACTCACAAAAATCCTCACAGAGCAAGATTCATTTCACTATCTTTGAAACAAAAACGAAATCAAAGTCTGTTTTTTTTACCTGTCAGAATTACCAGCTTATAAGTCGAGAGTACATTGTCATTTGTAGATAAGTACAGAGTTCCCAGTCTCCGATAATTCATTACTCCTTTCCTATAATTGAAACAATCGTTAATGCTCACCGTGCATTATAAGCGGGACCACTAAGTGCATTTGGAAAAGCAGTAATGAATATAGTTATTAATTATAAAAATAAATAACGTGTATACAAAAGAAAACAAAAAAACATTCAATTCTGTTAGTTTTTCTCTTTATGTTAATATTTTTTTCTGCCGATACAAGATCAAATAAAGATGAATTTTTCAAGGGTTTGAACGAGAAACGGGTACAAATAGCATGTAAAATATATTTAACTATACACTAAGTTTCTTGTTTTCAAATTTAAAAGACTCGATGATTTTTACATACTTGTTAAATGTTATAAAAACTATTCATGATGTTTTAAAAACACGTAGGTCCAAGAAGTCTATATAAAAATGAAATAGAAACCCTATAAACCCGAGCGCTTTCGAAAGGTGGACATTTCTTCTTCATGGGGGCAAACTAGAACACCATGTCACTTGTATGTTTAACCTTTTCTTTACTTTTCCTTTTCATAAAATTGCAGTTTTTAAAATATCCTATCTCACTAGGTTAACTTTTTCTTTCAGTGATTATAATTCTGAACTAAAAATGACTAATATGAACAACAAGTAGTTTTTAGTTGATGAAAGTTAAGCAATAATGATAAAGTTTGGTTTGATTTTCGCGCAAAGCTACACCAGGATTATCGAGGCTAGCCGTCTCTAATTTAGCAGTGTAAGACTAAAGTGAAGACAGTTAGTCACCCCTACCCACCGCCAACTCTTGAGATACTCTTTCACAAAGGAATAGTGGGATTTCACGTGACGTTATCACAACCTAACGGATGAAAAGGCGAGTATGTTTGGCTGAAAGCAGTAATGAAAATAGTGATTTTTAAGACATGATAAGAAGAATAGTGTGGCTTTGTTAAATGAAATAGGCTATGTCAATAAAATTAGTAAAACTATAAGCGATAATAACAAATCTGTGAAAATATATAAAGGTTCAACGAAAACTACTGAGAATTAATAACAAAAATATTTGTTACAATTGATTAATAATATTCTATTAGTAAATAATGAATATCGTACAATAAGACCAATTGGTTTCAATGCAAAGACTATGTTACGTACAGGATTCCTAAGATTCGTAAAGATTGATGTTTTTTGAGATCAATAGTGCCAGGTTAGTTAAGTTTTTGAAACATTTAATAAAACATGAATGCACCACAAAAACAGGTTTGAGTTTTCAGAAGAACCAAGAAACATGCCTTTTAGAAAAGAGTCGTATTTTATTAGTTTTGATATAGAGTCTATGTGTTCAAACATCTCGCTGAAAGAGACTACAAACTGGAACTATGGTACTACAATAATAATAACCAAACAATATTTTCTTAGCATGTATTTCAAGACCTCACGAATTATATCACTAAGAAATCTCGTTATCTGCTTAATAACGAAATATATGACCGACCGGATGAGGTAAAGATTGGTCTAATCACTTGTAAATATATTTCTTTGCCACCACGACAAATAGTGACTAGAATATTGTCTTACAGAATAAAAGCTATTATATAGTGTAGAAGGTACGTGGACGATGCTTATATTATATTGTATTATACATGGAGAGGTTGAACAAGATGAGTTTTTCTTTCCTTCTTTCTATATGAATTACTTCAACAGTGAATATCCCAATATCAAATTCACTGTTGAATTACCGGCACAATCACAAACTTTCTATTTTAGATTTATTTCTTCATAATAATATTGTCAAATTTTGATATGGATTTTTTTTTCACACACAAATAACTAGGTTGTAGGTTTCTATCAAACTTCTCTGTTGTATCCTAGATTATTAAAAAACACATTTCTATTGTACACTAAGTTTATATTAAACATTTCTTTTGCATTCTATGCTTCTATAAAACAATTCTATCATGTTCTCGATTTTTAGGAAGCATTTCTTTCGGGTTGTAAGTTTCTATCAAACTTTTCTGTTGTGTCCTAGATTTTTAGGAAACATTACTTTACGTACTAGGTTTACATCAAAGATTTCTATTATTTTCTAGGTTTTCATCAAACAAAACTGAGATCGCAACAAGTCCTTCTTATAGAGTCTCAAATATTACGATGGAAGTTTCTAATTCACGTGTGAAACGAGCATCTGTGAAACTTCCACGAGATAATAGTCATGAATTGGTAACAACCATGATCATAATAAGGGCTAGAGATCCATATATCATGTTTATACAGTACTATGAGATGTAATAAACTGAATATTCTCGCCATAATAGAAATAAAAATTACAAATTAATGTCTTTTATGAAAAACTGAGAAAATCAACTACACAATTTTGGTCAATCGTAAGCTTTATTTATTTATTGGTGCAACTTGGCTCCTGTAATACCTCAAGATCAATAATAAAATATGTTAATAATAATGTGCCACTACGTCCAAGTTTACATTTATTATACATTCATTATCATTATATTCTCGCGAAGAAACATGATTCCTTTCACTGATTAATTCGAGAATTCTACCTACTAAAGCAAATAATAAAAAAGGAGCTCATACATGTTTTACAGGTAAGATACATGTATAGTACATCATACACTTTCCAAGTGAATATAAATATTTAAGTTAGTGTTAATACAGGAACTCAGGACCTAATGTATAGATTAAATTGATATAAATTTGACAAATATCGCAACCTTATAGCAAGATAATAAGATACCAATGCTGATAAACTATTTGTTTTATCACAGTTGTCATCAACATAATCCTTTTTTCTCCATCTTTTATAGAATAACATCGCATACTTCTTTGTGGAACCAAGGAATTTTATTTAAACCATAAAGCTCACATTAGAGATCAAGCAAGCATTACATTCGTAACTATAAATACAGAAACTGTATATACATTATGAATAAACTGAAAACAGAAGTTAGCATTAAAATATACCGTATTGACGTGATTTCTGAACTACAATATCACTAAGCCAAATGTTACAAAAGATCTCACTATTTTAAAAACAACGATTATTTTATACACAATTATAAAAGTGAGGCGCCATCTACTGGCATGTAGTCTTTAATATGTAAATTTGTGATCTGGTAACTGTATACAACTTGATTTTTGCAAAACATTACACTCTTGAGGATGACGCAGTGATGTATGTTGAAACATGTAGTGTGTGATGCTGTTTTCCGGTCTCATCGGGTTTTTACCAATTTGTGTCCTTTACAAAATCTTATTTTTATTTTATTGCAATTTCGAGACTAGAAATAGTCTCGTTTTTAGAATTGTGTATGAAATAATCGTTGCTGTTTTTTTTTAATTGAGAGTTTTTAACATTGGCCGTTACATAACTGTCAAGTAAGTTTAAAATCCACTAGCTAATTACATTGTTGACTTTGGTGGTAAACACTTTTGTCAATAAAGAGCTGCTTTGGAAATAGTAAAATCGTTACTACGTACGATTAATATTAATTTTACGGCACAGAAGAAAAATATTGTAACAACAATCCAGCGTTACTGAAAAATAATAAAGTATACATTATGTACCATGGCAACAATTCGATATCAATAAATAAACACTTAGCATGCTAACAATACAACATTCTTAAATAAAATACAATCCATTTATCACCAAGGTCAGCAACAATCGAAAATCGCCAAAGACAGTATGAGCTTTACATCATATATGAAGGCAAGAATCCGATACCATTAAATACAATCTATACATCAAGTAACAATGCAACATGCCATACGTACACTAATCTAACGTTATCAGAAGAAAAACACAATCTCGATTATAACTTGGAAGTACGTAGTTTTTGTCAAACAGTCAAATCTATGTATCATAAATCGAGCCAACAGTCAAATATTAAAATTGAAGAAACTAAAGCAACTTTATCCAATGTTATTTCACATTGTTTCTTTATGAACATTTTAAACTACTCATACAGTTTTTATAATAGCGGGAGTGAACTTGGCAGACGAACTTCTGTGGTAGGTGGAGGGCGTTCTAATCTTAACAGTGTAACCTCCCTGTCAAGAGTGTACCGAGAGGGATAAAAGAAGAATGGAAAAATTACCCACACATGACGGGGTCAAAAGTGAGCAAATTTTCGGCGTCACTGAAAGAATGTTGTGTGTTCTTTGATTCCTTCATGATCCCTGAGGAACCGTGTTTGAAACTGTGTTCGTACCACCACCCACAGTTTCGCAATGCCAAACCTGGCACACTTGTTGAGGTTCTGTGGTCGACTGTGTTACCAAGGTTTATTTTCTGGTATGGATCCCTCTTGATGTAGCTATATAAATAATTGGGGATAATGGAGGCGCTTCATCGGTACTTTGAGGCCTTTCATTCCCGCATCAGAGAGCGAGTATTTAATGCTAGTATGTTATCTAAACAGTTTTTAGATGACTAATAAGTCTTGGCAACAATGGTTTTAGTGTTGCTATAACGTGTGAGGAAGCTTACGTGACAATTCACATTTCAACCACGTATGTAGCAAATATTGTCAATATTCCTACCAACAACTGAATGAGGAAATGCATTGTTTTGTTATGTGTTAAAGTTCTAATGATCTAAACAAAATAAATCTTAATTGGTTTATTAATATATTATGGCCTTTAATGATCAAATGATGTTTTATACAATTTTAGTTTTAACATTCTTCCTTCGTTTCAAACTTCTGAACAAACCATATGATGTAAAAAGAAACTTTAAACATATTTCGTTAGATTTACTAAAACGACGAACACTATACAGGTATAACGATACATATGAATAAATAACTGATAATTTATTACAACCTGCTTCTCATAGAATAACCAGAAAGTCGAGAGTGTGACTAATTTTTAAATTCTATTCGTTAACTAAAGAAGTATATTACAGAAAGTAAACAGTCAGAAATGTTTTTGTTTAATACGGTTTTACACTTAACTTTTAATTTATTATTTAGAGAATTACACGTGAAAAACGTTTAGAAAATATTTTTAAACATCGAAGAAAGAGCTATAGTGCTAACATCATCTTTTAACAAAGTTCTCATACTTGGATGTATAATTTATTAAAAATAACATGAAAGCGGTTCCTCTCTATTATCCGAAATGTCGCTACACAAAATTCTATGTACCTTGAACACAGTAGCATATAAGTTCTACGTCGGTTCAGCCACAAAGGATCAAAGTTTATGATCATTCCTGATAAGAAATTAAATGTTGCCTTTAAATTTTTAAGGAATGTGACAAGAACTTTATCTGTATGTGTGTACAATACCACACAATAATAATCTGCACTTCTCTGAATGTCAATTTCCCAAAGTTTTATGTTTTTATACCAAAATTGGTAATTAATTCTATAAAAATGTCCGAACGCATTGTAGAAAATTTCAAAATATTAGCTCTTACCATAACTACAGCACAGGAGATTTTAAACTACAGAGGCGTTTATATCACTTCAAACTAATGTGCGTAATGTACCTTTTTCCCGATTGTCCTATCTTTAAATACTGCACTTTTAAACTTTACTTACGAAACATAAAGAATATTTTATGATCGTTAGTTATCTGCGCCAACAGTTTATATTCTGTAAAATTTTAACCGAACAGTCAGCAATGTATTTTAAAAAACAATTCACTTTGATGACGAATTACAGTGAACGATTTCCGCAATTGGAATTTTGGCAGGAATACTTATATCCAAATATCATTCATGGAATAAAAAAGTCGACAAACTTTTGACATTTTTATGATTTAACTATTAAAGTGATTGTTTGTTGTTGGTCGCAAATGTGTCCAATGGGCCACTTGTGTTGTGCTCATCGCAGTGATCGACGTCAGTTTTTGGCCTTATAAAATTGTAAGGTAACCACATAGTCACCGGGAGACAATAGTTAAATAGGAATGGGGAATTGTGCTGTATTTAAGCTTAATATACTACAAATATCTCCTTGTTAAAATTAAGATATAGACTGATTAATATATTTGTCAACAGATTTACAATGCTAAAATCAAGGGTTCGATTCTCCTTGGTGGACTTAGCAGATATCCCAATGTGGCTTTGCTATAAGAAAAGCACACACATTAAGATATTTGACATAACAGTAAGATCAGAAAATTTTTAGAAATTCGACTATATGATACTAATTCTATTTTATTTCCATTTAAAAACTGTTTTTTTACATTAACTATAAGTAACTTACATTGTCTATCTTAACATGACTACACTGTATAAATAAGAACTGTAAAATCTAGGCCATAGATGACTACTATACTGTATAAATATCAACTGTAGGATCTAGGCCATAGATGACTACACTGTTTAAACAAGAACTGTAATATCTAAGCATAACTACGCTATATAAACAAAAAATTCAAGTTTGTGGAAGATAAAGGGCATTTATAAAAAGGCTTTATGCTGCTTTATTTGTTATACTTTAAGACTATACCTTTGACAATTTTTATTCAATCACAAGAAGACGTTTTGTATTTACTTAAATATACCTTACTCTTTTGAGAACATTTTGTAGACTTCTGTATTTGGCAGAACAGTCTCTAACTCTCATAAGTTGATATAAATGGATTTTACTTTTTACACAATTACTGATTTCACTAACACTAGAGGGATTTATAACTATAAAATTTTTACTTAGGAGGTGAGAACTTCACTACCTTATAAAAAGTAAACACGCTTCAATCAGAAGTATTCTCGGAATTTATAATTTAGTTTTGAAATATCTAAATATGAAATTTAATGATATACTTCCGGTTTTGAAGGCCAATTTTTAACTTATTTTTCTAACAAATTATTAGAAAATTCACACAGGATTTTAAATCCTTGTAATGTGTTTTAAACTGCCCAGATTATGAAATGTTTGTAGATACACCAAGCACGCTACATTGGTTAATACACAATCTTTAGCATTAGGCTAACATATCACAATAAGAACATCTAATGGAAAAAATACGTCTCACATTTCACTTGGAATATTTCATCGTAACGTGTGCCATTGGGTTACTTGTTTTCTTGGTGATTGCTTCATGGCTTTCCAATGGTGTTCAGCACTGCCACTTGCGCAAGAGCCAATCAAAATTTTACCCACGTGATGATCACGTTTCACGGAACCCGGAGGAGTTGTGGGAGTCTCCGGTGAGGACATCGCACTATTGTGTGGATCGCGGTGACTGACAACAACAATAAAAACGACATTTTCCATTTCAGTAGATGGAACGTCAAAAGTCAAAGACTCATTGAAGCAAGGCGATTTAGTACCTGGGCGGGTGCTCGTTTTCTTCTTTTTCCAAAGTTTACCATTGTGAATCAGCAAGATTCGAACGTATGGCACTGAACAATGAAGAAAAAAGGTTGTGATAATAAAACTGCACTCAACTCTTATTAACTATAAAGCATACACACATACTATTTTACAATATCTGTTCACGACTTCTAACAGAAATGTTTTTATTCGAACTTGATAATCTAGATCAATCCAGAAGTGTTTGTTTGTTTTGAATTTCGCACAAAGCTACTCGAGGGCTATCTGCGCAATCCATCCCTAATTTAGCAGTGCAAGACTAGAAGGAAGTCACCACCACCCACCGCCAACTCTTGGGCTACTCTTTTACCAGCGAATAGTGGGACTGACCGTTACATTATAACGCCCCCCACGGCAAGCATGTTTGGTGTAATGGCGAATCGAACCCGCAACCCTCAGATTACGAGTCGAGCGCCCTAACCGCCTGGCCATGCCGGGGCGCATTTGTTTTTATTGTCTTACAAATGCATTCTATTAACAATGCTTTTCAAGTAAAGGTGTTTTTATTTATCATATATCTTCGAAGGAAAAAGGATCATTTTGTGAAAGTTTTTTAAGGTTTATCTGCTTTGTTGTTGTTAATTAAGTGTTTTACATAAGGTTATCGGATATTTCGTAGCAATTCTGATCACTTCCCAAGATTTTCTAAACATATATATTTTCAAAGTATCAAAACCAAATATTTCATCCTTTAGCAACAGCTATCTAGTTTCTTACTTTTTCAAAGATATTAGATCAGAAAAAAAAAGCAGCAAAATTTTAAGAGTAAAAAATCTAACGTTTAAAACTAAAACTAAGTACTTTTTGTAACTGCGGGAAGAGAATTTCATTTAAGATATAATTCCATATTAATTTACGGTGTGTGTGTATGTGTATGAACTTGTTTGTTTGTCCATGAACTCTTGCCACAGTTTTGGAGCTAACAGAACTAAACTTGGAGCGGGCGCACTCGGGGTGGTTCAAGGGTGTTCATATTTACAGCCATTTTAAACCCCATATCAAGGAATGCTAAACTATGGGCCTTGGTGTAGTTTTAAGGTTGAGGAACCCGGATCAAGCATCACATTTTATGCTCTTGGCCTCAATTAGAAACTGAGGACGCCTGCCTGAAACGATGTTCATATTCCAACTCACAAGTTAGCTCAAGTGCTCATGTACCACAGGCGGATATCCTAACAGGTTTCGTTTCGGGTACATATCCTTTCTATGAAGTATCTGAGGGTAACAGAGAAACTTAACTAGTACACTGGGGCCTTCGCGATTTCGATGATACACTTAAACACCCAAAAGGAACAGGGATATTTTACGCTAGTTTTAAAAGAAATTAAATTTTTTGGAAGTAATGAAAAAATTAGATAAGGTATGTTTATGAACTACGCTGTCCAGTAATACAAACAATAAGTAATACAAAGGGCTGAGTAGGTTATGTCAATAAAATTTAAAATATTGAAATCACAAAGTTGAGTTACAACCACAGTTGATATTGGTTGTTTGATTTAGTGTTTTATGGCACAAAGCAGCTAAGCTATCTGCGCCAAACGTCCGGTAAAAAGTTAAAAGTAAATTTAGTAAAATTCATAAAAGGAAATTAAGGTAAAACAAAGTTTTAAAAAACGACATAAATAGCATAAAACCAATGTTTACATCTAGTCTACAACGTCAAGAGAAAAACTACAGTAATTCAAGTTGTAAAGGACTTTCTGTAGCGTGACTGTAATAATCATAACTCACCAGGAAGACTAACAGGTAACTACAAAAACCACTGTCAGTCACCTGACGTTGGCCTTTCCAGTCCTGGTTTCGAGTTACTTAATGTTACGGCCAGTTTCTAATTTCAAATTGAACTAGATTAACTGTGATTTTTAAAAGGGAGCCACATTTAAAAGGTGTGATGTATAAATTAAAAAACTTAAATGACATTAAAAAGCTTAATGGCCTTTAAAAAACTAAAGCATTACCAAGATGGACAGTATCACCATCACCAATAACACTGTCTAATGTTATGGACAAACCTTGGTACAGAACATGTTTAAAATAGTATCGTCGTTGAGAGTCGTAACGATGACAAGAAAGTAAAATGTGGCTTATTGTGATCTGAATGTTACACATACTACACAATGGTGCATCACTTCCAGATAAAAGAAAACGATGAGTTAAAAAACTGTGACAAATACGTAGTCTAGTTAGAACAACTTCCTCTTTCTGATTCTTACGGAAGCAAGACTGTTAAACTCCAATATAGGGCTTTATTTGGAAAAGCTTGTTTTCGCGTTGCTCACTCCAAGTCGACTGTCAGCTGGCACGGAGCCGAGCCTTGAATACAGGACCATAGTCCATGTATGGGACAAGCACAGCGGTGATAGTGCCAGAGCAGATAGACTTAGCTACAGTGTTGGCAAGCTCGTTTTCGCGAATATCAATGTGGCCCGGTATCCAGAAACACTGGATAGAAGTAGATGTTAAAGAGAAAGGGGCCAGTCGGTTTTGAATATCGGCGAGAACAGGGTGCGAACCAACGTGAAGCAATTCCAGGGCCAGTAGAGAACTAAGCAAATCAGTATATATAGTGCAGTTTGAGTACTGCTTAGCTCCTATGTGATCCAAGGCAAGAGAAATGGCATACAGTTCAGCAGTGAACACAGAAGCTGTAGAGGGGATTCTTCGTGCAACCACTGAACCACAACAAACCATGGCAGAACCCACACAGTCACCTGATTTCGAACCATCTGTATAAACAGAAATGGAAGGATGGTTTGAAAGATGCTCAGCAAATAACAGACAGTATTTCCAATCAGGAGTGTCTATTTTTCTCAGATTACTTAAAGATAGGTTACAACTGGGGACTGTAAGAAGCCATGGTGGGATGGGCTGACCAGTGAATACAGCAATGTTATCCAAGGACAGACCCAATTCATCCAACTGCGCCTGGATACGAAGGTCAAAAGAAGCAATGGCAGACCATCTGATCTGAAAAAGCATGGGCCATCAAGGAAGGAAAACACAACCCCAGATGGGATGCTTTGGTAAGCAACGAAGTTTTGAAGCATATAGTAAAGAAAGCTGCAAACGGCGGAGGTGCAAAGAAGGTTCATGAGACTCTATGTATACGAGGGCTGTTCAAAAAATACGCGGACTGACGTCATAAAACAAAATGTACTTTATTTAGAAGTTACAGGTCTGGGACCCCTTCAAAGTACTCTCCTCCCCAACGCACACACTTATCCCAATGATGTTTCCACTTGTTGAAACAGACCTGGTACGCTTCTTTTGTAATGTCCTCCAGCTCCTTCGTCGCATTTCCCTTAATCTCGGGAATCGTCTCAAATCTTCTTCCTTTCAAGGGTCTTTTGAGTTTGGAGAACAAGAAAAAATCGCAAGGAGCAAGATCAGGTAAGTAGGGGGGGGAGAAGAACAGTGATCGAGTGTTTGGCCAAAAACTCACGAGTGCTGAGGGCTGAATTTCGCAGCAACGCGGTGCATCTTCAATTTTTCGGTCAAAATCTCGTAACAAGATCCAACTGATATCCCAGACTCTTCAGCAAGCTCCCTGACAGTCAGACGTCGATTTGCCCGCACCAGGGTGTTGATTTTGTCGACGTGTGGGTCGTCAGTTGACGTGGAAGGACGTCCAGGACGTCATCATCTTCAATGGACTGTCGACCATCCTTAAAACGTTCATGCCACTTGAAACATGCCGTACGCTTTATAGCAACATCACCGTAAGCCGTGTTAAGCATAGCAAAAGTTTCAGTCGCAGATTTTCCAAGTTTAACACAAAATTTCACAGCAAGTCATTGCTCCTTCAGGTCATTCATTCTGAAATCCGCCAAACGAAAAAATACGGTCAATCCCACTATTTGTTGGTGAAAGAGTAGTCCAAGAGTTGGTGGTAGGTGGTGATGAATAGCTACCTTCTCTCTAGTCTTACACTGTTAAATTAAGGACGACTAGCACAGTTAGCCCTCGTGTTGCTTTGCGCAAAATTTCAGTTTCAAAATAAAGATTATTTGCCTTACTGATCTTACATTCCTAAATCAATCAACTGAATAAGAAAAATCAATTATTTGAAACAATTTTTATTGTCTGAACAAGTATTAAATGTTCTGCATACCATTGCTTCGTAGACACGCATGCAAAAATCCAAAATTAGAAAACACAATTAAACTTATAAAATAACAGCAAATATGAGATAGTAGATGTCTCGACGATGGACCAAAAGTAAATCAATTATGGAAAAGATCACTGAAGTAATATAGTTTTAATGTTCGTGCTTCAGATGTCGTAGATGTTCTGTTTTATATATGGAATGTCATGGTCCACACTAAATTGATATTTATTACGAAACATGTCAGACCAAGCTGGGCACTTTTAACTTATATTGTATAACGTTGTCCATTTTACACTATTCTACATCAGCAAGAATATTGCGTACGTTCGCTTCTTTATCATATCAAGAAGCCATCACTAACAACAATAATCTTACAGCACTACCTCAATTGCTCTATATGTACTTACGGGATATTGTTTTATTGAATTTATTTTATTTCCTCTACACAATACTGAGGGGTGCTTGGCATTTTTCAGATATGGTGTGTACTGTTTTGGGTTTGTTCAATTTGTCAATTAGTACCCGATGTCGCTGTTAAAATATCGTACTAGTTTTTAACCTGACCAACGTTGTCTAAACTAAAGCTATCTACGTAGAAAATTAATCGAAAGTCACAGCTCGATTAGTATTATTATTCAATGCTGATATGGAAAAAATAAATATGTAATACTTTCTACTGTTTTTTTATAACAGAAAAAAACGAACAAAAATAACTCGTACAAACTTTAAATCATCTTTGCTTTTATAATTCTTTTATATCTTATAACGCGGTTTTCTCGGGTAAAAATGATTGCCTCAAACAGCATTAGTCAGGTAAGCTGTATAACGAGATGATAAACAGGATAGGATGTGTGAGTAAACAATGCAGAATTTTCTCTCTCCAAATAAAAATAAACGTTTCGCCATTACAGTTTCATTGGATTCAGTAGTGCAAGAAGTATTTCATGTAAAAATAGACGCTAACGTGTCTTTAATGTCCTACTGTTAGCACTTTCGTAAAATGCTTTCGACAATGGTTATAATGTTATTGTAGTTTCACAATTATTAGTATAGTTATGATGCTAAATATACTACGACTCGATTTTGCGTTACTTATGTGAAGTAAAGACTTAGAAACAGTTTCAAAATATTGCATATTTTGCAACAAAATAAATACAAATTCAGGCGACTGAGATATAAAATTTTGAGTAAAAAAGATACCAACAGTGTCCAAATAAAATATTACATTTGCGTACTTTACCATGGAGATCCCGTCACACCAAACATGCTCGCCCTTTCAGTCGTGGGAGCGTTACGGTAAAGCTCACAATTCGTTAGTAAAAGAGTAGCCAAAACTTGGCGGTGGGTGATAATGACAAGCTGCCTTCCCTCTAGTCTTACACTGGTGAATAAGGGTTTGGTTTGTTTTGAATTTCGCGTAAAGTTACACACAGGCTATCTGCGCTAGCCGTCCCTAATTTAGCAGAGGAAAGGCATCCACTCCCAAGTTTTACCAACGAATATACGATTGACCATCACATTATAACACCCCCACGGCTGAAAGGACGAGCATGTTTGGTGTGACGAGGATTCGAACACGCCACCCTCGGATTACGAGTCGAATGCCTTAACCACCTGGTCATGCCGGGCCGATAAATTAGGGACGACTAGGGGAGCTATTCCTTGTGTAGCTTTGCGCTAAATTAAAACTACAACAAAAAATACTATGGAGACTGGAAGTAGGAAGGATGATCTTCAGAATATTAAAAGGGAAAAATGGTTGCAAGCCTATGTGATACATTAACACACGCAAGCTATAGGTTCTGAATATGATGTGTCTAAACAAACATATGTTTAAACAAATAGGAATTTAGTAACGTGTACCATCATTTGTATATGTTTATTTATTTTGTTGTTGTTGTTAAATAATATAACATAACCTCCATATATTTATCTTTCTAAAATCTTTACCTTTTTTATGTAAGATGGAAATTCGAAATCGTCTTTAGTTGTCTCTGTTTGATGTTCTGTCTTTGCATACAAATTTTCTGTTCGAGTGTTTTTTTTTGTGTTGTTCATGTTTATAAAGCTCATTAATGTGAGTCCAAAATGCGCGTTTGTTAAATTATTTCGGGGTCTTCTTTACCTGCATCTCCATATATACTGCACATGATTTGATAATATTAAAACTAATATTGAGATTATTTTACTTAAACTCGCTAACTAAATTTTGTAGCCTTTCAATTCCTTTGCTTCTCAATAGCCTGAGATTGTATTTATTTTGTTGCAAAATAGAAATGATTTTGAAACTGTTTTTAAGTTTATGTTTTAAATAAGTTACATATGTCAGATGGTACTATAGTAATATAATTAGTATTATAATTTTACTGTGATATTAGAACAATTGTGAAACCACGGTAATATTCTAAACATTGATATAAGCACGTTAACAAATTCTAGAGCAGTAGAACAAAGACAAAACTGTTTAATAAGTTTACGTGTATTTTCACATAGAACAGTTCTAATGCTAACAGCCTTGATGAAGCTGTAATAGTGAAAAGTTGGTAGTAATAAACATTTTTCATTATTATCAGGGCAGTGAAAGCCGTTTTTTTCTAATACATTATTACTAACGTGTCTAAACCATTCCAATATGCGCTACATATTCCCAAAAACATGCTAAATTTAACTTAAATTACCTAAGTTTGAACAAAGAAATAAACGGGTTGAGTTCTGTATTTACCACACAATGAAAACACTATTAGCTCAAAAACAAAACACGATATATTTGCTTGTGAATAAAAAATCACCTTTCACTGGACTCGTGAACATATTAGACTAGCTTTCTTCCCTAAAAGCTATTCAATCCAACCAATCCACTCAAACTTCAGAACATGAATGCTCAAAAGTGCGTTATGTATGTGACTGGTCATTCTCTTTCAAACGTAGAGAAGAAATTGGCCTCGAGGGATCATATAGTCGCTTATATACACTGACTGTCAACATTGAAGAAATCCTTCCACGTGTAGAAAAAGGTGTTATCTCCTGAGAAGGACTTAGCATCTTTCTTAGCATTGTATTATGCAGAAACTGCAGAGTTTTACAATACAATAATGTTTGTAGAAACAATTACATTAAAGTAAGAAAATATATAAACGCAATATGCTTCAAATCCTTGTGTACTACCCTTGAAAATAACTATTTTACAGACAGTCCTACCAATGTGAGACAATGATCAATTCCTTGTTTTACTTAACATATCTTGAACTGATGCACAAAATTCAGGTACATGCAGTTTCAGAGACCTGCCACACGCCAGGGCCCCCCAGTGATTCAGCGGCATGTTTGCGGACTTACAACGCTAAAAACTGGGTTTCAATACCCGTGGTGGGCAAAGCTCAGATAGTTCATTGTGTAGCTTTGTGCTCGATTCAAAACAACAACAACACACGCCAGGCGAGTGCTCTACCAACTGGAGTAAAATTTAAACGCTTCCAAACAAGTCACTTTTTAACACCATGAATTGCTGCAGTAACATAATATCTTGTAAACAGTTCTAAGGTGTATGATTTGTGTTATTTCATCTGGAAATAAAACTCAAGATACTTTTTCCCTGTAGCTCTTTTATCATTCTTTAATATATTTTCAAGTAAGAAAGGATTGCTACTTAGGAACTTGCAAATTTGCACAAAAAACGTGGTTAATGTCATGAAGTTTCCACTATTTAGAACCAGCAAGATTATGTAATTCTGGAATAATGAACACTTAAAATGATGCTTATGTCTAGTCTGTCAGTGGTTCAACAGTATGTTTTGTGGACAGAGCATGATAGCCAATTGTGTAATTTTGTGCTAAGAAAACAACTTCGTATTTCTTAACACAATTGTTAGTGTTTATCGAAAGACGAGCTTAAATATAAAGTCGCTCTCCATGAAAATACTGTATAATAAGATGTAAAGATGTTTACATTTTCCATCACTGTTTTTGAGCTTTTTAAACCTTACATTTTTCTTATAACAGCAACTAATACTCATATAAGCCTACAAGCAAACACATGCATATATATAAACATATCTTGTATAATGTCAAGGACACGCCTTATTAGATATAGTCTATTAGATACAGTGTTGCTTTCTCTGTGTTTTGATCTCAAAGCTGCAAAATAGGCTATTTTTGCAGTGTCTACCGGTAGGAATGAACCTTTAATTTTATAACGTCATAATCTCACTTTCTGCTTAGCTGCCAGAAGTGGCTGATGTTATAGACATCTCATAAGCACTAAAGTATTTAATAGAATACACAACACGAAAGCTCATGAAATTTTTAATTACTTTCTTGGTGGTTGACAGCAATAATTGCTCCTCACCGGGTGCAAATCTCAATATTTCATAATAAACAGAGAAGAAATTGAATGACATGAGGCTTCTATTAAAGTTCTTTTGGCACGGAACTTAAGAGTATATGGTATATTATTTTAAACGTTTTCACCTATAGTGGGATTTCAGCCCTTATTTTCAGAAGTTACCTCAGGTTCTTAGATCACTACGTCAATTCATCACTTGAAATTTTCCACCAGCCTCTTGAGCTGTGGTTACCAAACTTTTTGTTAGCGTAACACCTAATTTTTGTTTGTCTTGGAGAGCCACGAAGGGAAATGTATGCTATGCTTTCCACAAACCATCTGAAGAGAGCCCCAGGACCACGCAGTAAAAATAGTTGCTTTAAACCCTTAAGTCATCAGTTTTAACCTAATTACTGTGGATAGGCAATTCGGCATTAAAAAAAAATATATATATACATATATTAATAAAAGTACCGTGAGAATAATTGCTTTAAATCTTTAAGTCATCAAATTAACCTGATGACTATGGATAGCAATTCGCCATTAAAATTTAAAAATATGTACTAAATATGTTAAATATTTGTTGATATATGTATATACGTATACCAGTGGAATTTCCATTGCTTGATATTTTTTTCTTTTTTTACCCTATATTTCGTCTATTTAACAGTGAAACAAATTAGAGAAAAGAATAACGTTATAAGATTTTTTGCATGATTATTTATCTTTATCTAAAACAGATATAAAGCTATTTATAATGATGTAAGTGTGTTTAGGCATACAGAAACACAAGAATAATAGAAAAGCATTTAAAATAAAACGATTGATAGCTGTTATTACTTGTATCCCTCACTTAAACAACAGCATAAACAAAAACATAGATCGCAGAAACACGTGTAAAATAGTGTAGAATAATCCCTGTTGTGTCTTCATTCTTGGGTGAGTGGGTGTTGCTTCACACATTCACTGCTTGGCATGACCATGTGTTTAAGGCACTCGCCTCGCAATCTGAGGGTCTTGGGCTCGAATTCCAGCCCCACCTAATATGTTTGCCCTTTCAGATGTGGGGTCGTTATAAAGTTACGGTCAGTCCTACTGTTCGTTGGTAAAAGAGTAGCTCAAAAGTTGGTGGTGGGTGGTGATGACTAGCTGCTTTCCCTCTAGTTTTACACTACTAAATTAGGAACGGCTAGTGCAAATAGCCATTGTGTAGGTTTGCGCGAAATTCAAAACAAAACAAAGAACTCTTGAGCTATTATTGTGTGACCGATTAGTAGGATTGATCCTTCACTAATATAGCGCACCCACAGCGCCATGAACCTCTTGGATTCACACTACGATCAAGCTAACCATTAGGCCACGCCTGCCTCACAAAAAACTAAACCAACTTTAACAACTTTTTCAAATATTAACATTTTGTAAGATCCTTTCTAGTCTTACACTGCTAAATTAGGGACGTCTAGCGCAGATAGTCCTTGTGTAGCTTTGCGCACAATGCAAAACAAACACAGAAACACTTTGGAAAAGCTATGTCAGTAATGCAGTTTTGACAAAAAGTTCTGTCCTTTGTACAGACTCACGATAGCATTACTCCATCTTCTTAAGCTGGTTGGAGTCACTATTGTGTCTGTGCTGTCAATTCTTTCAGCGTTAATAAAATGTACAAACACTATCCATGAATTTTTTCCACTATTACTGTGACATTTTATGTTGAACAGACTTAATAATAAAATTATTTCGTATATTGTAACAAAACGGATAATACAATTTCCATTGCTAAATATTTTTGTCGAATTAATCTAAGTAATCAAATAACCTTCTCCCAGGAAAAAAGAACATAACAGTGGACCAGTCCAATATATATATATTATAGAATAAGAAAGATAGGGGAAAGATAATAACAAAAGTCTTTGTTTGTTTGTTTTGAATTTCACACAAAGCTACTCGAGGGCTATCTGTGCTAGCCGTCCCTAATTTAGCAGTGTAAGACTAGAGGAAAGGCAGCTAGTCATCACCACCCACCGCCAACTCTTGGACTACTCTTTTACAAACGAATAGTGGGATTGACCGTCACATTATAACGCCCCCACGGCTGAAAGGGCGAGCATGTTTGGCGCGACGGGGATGCGAATCCGCGACCCTCAGATTACGAGTCGCACGCCTTAACACGCTTGGCCATGCCGGGCTTAACAAAAGTCAAACGTGGTACTTCTCGCTAAGTGTTACCAAACTTTATTGCTAACTTGAATACATAATTAATTTTTGCTTACTTGTTTAGTAACTCTAAACTCATACTTCGTAGAAAAGGAAAGAAGGGAACAACAGAGTTCACGAGCTTCTGAACAACGATTGTTTTTCGAAATCGTTAAGAAAGTGGGAAAAAAACACGTATTTATGTGAAAACAAGTGAAACTGACAGTGGTGGTTAGTCTGTAGAAGCGTGATTAGTTAATACATACAAGTTTTTAACTTCTCAGTCGACTTGATAAAGTTACAGCTAGAGTGTGACTGTTTTAAAGTGTGTTAATATTACTGGTTTATCGAGGAAGAAAAGGGACAAATACTATAGTGCAATGAACTTACAAAAAGTCAGTTATTTAAATAAAACTGTTCAACCTTCAAGTGAATCGGTCAATTTTTCTTACCTTAAAATACTTATAGATTATTGGAGTAAAAGATCTTAAAACTGTCTTACAGACACATAAGTACAAATAGCCTACGTAGTTGCCAAGTATACAGTGGACTACGTAGTTCCCAAATATACGGTGAACTATATAGTTACAAAGTATAAAGTGGACTATGTAGTTGCCAAGCATAAAGCAGACTATATAGTTGCCAAGTATAAAGTGGACTATGTAGCTATGTAGTTGCCAAGTATACAGTGGACTAAGTAGTTGCCAAGTATACAGTGGACTATGTAATTGCCAAGTATACAGTGGAATATGTAGTTGCCAAGTATAAAGTTGACTATGTAAAGCTGACTATGTAGTTGCCAGTGGAAGTATAAAGCTGACTATAAAGTGGAGTTGTCAAGTATACAGTGGACTATGTAGTTGCCAAGCATACAGTGAACTACGTAGTTGCCAAGTATACAGTGGACTATGTAGTTGCCAAGTATACAGTGGACTAAGTAGTTGCCAAGTATACAGTGGACTATGTAATTGCCAAGTATACAGTGGAATATGTAGTTGCCAAGTATAAAGTTGACTATGTAGTTGCCAAGTATAAAGCTGACTATGTAGTTGTCAAGTATACAGTGGACTATGTAGTTGCCGAGAAGTTGTAGGATCATACAACAAATTATAAAAGAGAGAAGATCATAATAGATACCAAAATGCTCCACTTCTTCAGTAACCGAGTGTAGGTTATTGGCCTTGACAATGTGAAAAGTCAGACGCTCAGCTGTTGGAAGATAACTGAGTCCAAATAATATTTCCCCATTGTCCTAATTGTAAAAGAGATGAATTTACAATTAGTATGGTATTTTATTTCACTAATAAATCAAAGGAATTTCAAAGGTGAGTTTTTGTGACAATAATAAATTTTCGAGCCGTAAAAAAAGAATTTTTTCTTTTGATAACAACCCAGTTAATGTCTTTAAAACTAAACTGAATTTAAAAAATTTTAAGAAAAACGTTTCCCAGAAAACTGGGTTCCATAATACACTTCTAAACATTAATGGAAAACAGAAACATATGTTGTTATCCACAGTTATAGTTATCTGTTAAGACCCAATTAAAAAACCAAAGCTTTAGTTGTATGATTGAGCATTTAGAATTTTAAAACCAACTTGAATGTTTTATGACACTTTTTTTTATCTGGGACTAAGTATGTTTTTTTCACATAACGTTTTTGAAGAAAATTACATAATGAAGTGACAAAATCAACATCCAGTACAATCAAATCCAAAGTGAAAAGACATGTGTCAGTAAAACTATAAACTATATATTAATAATATTTTAATAAAACGTATATAGTACCTGTCGAAAAATTAAAAATATCATGATTAATATACTTCTTAAAAAACATTTTAATTAACGACTGAAATGCACGCTTATTCAAACAGCAACATTTTTTTGTTATGGTATGTACGCCCTTTACAAGCCGACGAAGAACAATTACAATTATATTTGTGAAATTACATTAGATCTCGGCCTACTACATCTTTAAACACTTCTTTTTTTTTAATCTCGTCCTTTTGATATTTTCAGGATTTAGAAGAGTGTATAATAATTATATAATTGTATTCCAGCTACACTATACCAATTTTCAACGACGGGTTTCATTCAATCTAATCTTTAAAATCCTAAAGGGAATAGATTAAGAATGTATATAAAAATGTAATAGGTCTGATACTAATTTGCCCGCCAGTGGCATAGCGGTATGTCTGCCAACTTATAACGCTAGAAACTGCGTTTCAGTGCCGATGGTGAGCGAGGAAGAGTAGTTTGTGCTTAATTACAAACAACAACCTAATACTAATTTTCATGAAAAACATGAGCGTAATTATAAACTCTTCTTCTCGAATATCTGAGTCGTACCAAAAGTTAAAATTAAGTAAGACCCTTATTGGTGAGTCAGATGACACATTTTAACAGCTGCAGGGCTTTATAAATTCCCTACCGTACAAGGTTTTACAAAGAGATTTTCTACAAACAAAATGAGGAAAACAAAGAAGAGCTATCTTTACTTGTTTCATTTCTTTGAGGTCAAAAGTGTGAAGAGTCTCTTCACCGTTCTCCGTGATGTTCAGTTCTTTCAAGGGAATGAGAACCTCACCCAAATTAGTGTCGTTAGCAAATCGTTCTTCGTCAAACACACTTAACTTCAAGGTATACTGTTTTAGTTCTGACCACGTTAGGTCTGCTCTGAACGTTTCGCAGAAAAGTGGATTTTGGGTCTTCTTACACGTCTTTGTCTGGAATTCGTATCGTGGGATTTGCTGGCGTTTCGACCGACGTTTTCGACTTTTTTCCTTTAACACTTTTATCTGTACATAAGGATCGCAACTCCCACCATAAGGCCGAGAAAGAAGCTGCTGGACTTTCTATTATAAAAGAAATAAATAATGGCTGAAAGAGGATCCCCCGCTAGTACAGCGGTAAGTCTACAGATTTACAACTCTAAAATCAGGGGTTTGATTCCCCTCGGTGGACTCAGCAGATAGCCCGATGTGGTTTTGCTATAAAAAAACAAACCTGAAAGAGGTGGAGGTTATAAAAGAAATGGTTGTATAGTTATCTTCAAATGCTTATAAAAAGAATATTTTATTTGATCGATACGTTTATCCATGTAGGAGAATAGTTACGTTTGTCCCGTAATTATCGTAAACTAAATACCCTTTTTTATTTAAAGTTATCAAGAAGCATACAAGCTGTTATGTGGCTATTATCACAAATATCTCGTTAAACAGAAACTTAGATTTAGTTTTAGTATTTGCTTATTCATAAAGAAAAACAAGAAATGGTTTTTCGTAGCTGTAAAAATTAATTGTAAGGTGAATCATCCATATTATTTTTAGATATAACAAGGGTAAAGTAACAAAATGGATAACAATGACTTACAACTAAAAAAAAAAACAATAAATTGTACCGTGGTTTGTATGTTGCTGAATAGTTTAAGTTAGATATATTGTTTCATGATTCTGCACCAACGTCACGCAAAATAATTGTAAAAACTGAATGTGAACAGGGAATAGAGGTTATGTTATTTAATGGACGTATGGTGAGGTATATTATTATTCACGTTGTTACATATTATACCAAGAGGTAAAATGCACGACATAGGAAAACTTTTATCGTCAATATCTGTACCCAGACAAGGAAAAAATTAATGAGCTTCTCGTTTCTTCTATGCTGACTTTTCTTAGGGAAAATGGCTTGTGTGATAAAGATGGACAAACATGTTCTAACTTAGCAGGGGAACAGCAAAAGAATCTTATATTGATTGAAAAGGATTTGTGTCTTGAGGCTTTAAAGGTGGAGCAAAAACGCTGGAAAAGAACAAGAATGAAGTCTACTTTATCAGATCAAATGTCTACTCAACAGGAATGGTGGTTATGGTTGAAGGATTTAGGACCAGCCATTCTTTTCTCAAGGGAAGAAATTACGAACTCATTTTAATCTCCGTTTGACTGGAAAACCTTTTCTCTGTAGTGTTTTATTCTGTCTTTGAGAACAAATCGAACAAGGAAAAAAATTCCTGCTGCTAAGCGATTTCTTAAACAAACGAAAAACGAATAGACAAAAATTGGTTCTAGAATCTTCATTTCTATAGTCATTATAATTCGATAAAGTTTCAAAATACCAAGAAACATATAAACTGTTTATTTAAAGTATATATTTTTAGTTATACTCTTAAAAAACTTGAAATGCTATGGAAATACATACTGGCCTGGGCAATCAAAACAGATGATAAACGTAAAATATGCATTGATTTACTTAGACTTAACTATTTTTTAACATTTCATTCTGTCATCATTTTTCACTTGAACTACAGTTTAAATGACATATTGGAGACAGAAAATGATAAAATATCAGGTGTGATATAAAATTATTTTGATTACCTAGCATCGAACCATCGACGAAATATAGAAGTGTAAAAAAGTTATAAGTAAGGGAAAACATGTTAGCTTGTCTTTTTTTAACTTTTTTAGTCTTTCGCACTTTCCCTAAAGTGTACATCACGTTTCTTCTATTTACGAGGATTATGAACACCTCAATCCAAGAAAAAAGTACTTTAATTATGTTCATATAAATTTACAAACACTTGAGAAAAGTAATTATAGTAATAGTACAAAGTCATCTGATGTTAAAATGGATATTAACATAAGTTACTATCAGAAATATAGTTTCTGTTTCTTTGTTAAAGCCCGGCATGGACAAATGGTTACGCCACTTGACTCCTAATGTGAGGTTCGGAGGTTCGAATCCCCATTCCTCCAAACATGCTCACCCTTTCAGCTGTGTTATAATGTAACGATCAATCCCAGTATTCGTTAATAAAATAGTAGCCCAAAAGCTGATGGTGGGTGGTGATGACTAGCTGCCTTTCCTCTAGCATTACACTGCTAAATTGGAGATGGCTAGCGCAGATAGCCTTTCAGTAACTTTGCGCGAAATTCAAAATAAACTAATTTATTTGTCAAAAAGGAGATATACAATTATAATGTCATATATGTTTATTTTATAAGAATAAATATTCGATTTTGGTCACGAAGAAATGTTCTATATGTATACTTCTTTTCGCGAAAAAAGGGAGTAATTGAATTAAAATTTGTTTTGTACATAACTTTCAAAATTTTAAGCCATACGAAGATTTTGTTGTAAGTAAATGTTCTATAATAAAATGTGTTAATGCTATTCTTGTATAATAAATAAGTTTAATATATTTTTGACAATAAATATTGTATGTCAAAGTAATCCTTGTAAAATACATAGTGTCATGTGAATACTTGAAAATCAAAAACGGATTTTTTAATATTTTTCAAATTTATAACTATTATTATTATTATTATTGTCAATGAAAAATAAATTATCCATAAGCATTACATCAAAAATATGTACATGTGTTTATCGCAATCGAACAAATATAAGGTATATTGTTAGGATTAAAGCTCATAATCTCTAGGATTTCTTTTGATCTGTTTGAAGATTTATTTTACATATAATATTTTATCGGTATATTTTGTGTATTTTGAATGCTGTGCGTTATCGTGTTGTCATTTATGTTTTGAAACACAGATGGCATAATGAGGTTACCATAATGAGCTGTAAGTCATATTTAAGTCAGACGTGTGTTCATCTTATGATGTTAAGTTTGGTGATACTAGTGATGCAAGGTATTTAAAAAATACAAATGTTTCTAATAATTCGTTTCCAGTTCCTCTGTTTCTTGCTCAAAGGACTAGGATTTATTACTCGTCCAAGGCTCACCACAGAAACGTAAAGGATATCAAAAAAACTAATTCCCCTATTTGTATATTTTATTTTGTTTTAAATTAATGCAATATAGAGTCGGAATTGAAACATATTACACACAAAGGGTATACGGATAATGTCTCATTGGACAATGTTTCACTAGATTTTGGAGAAAAAATTTACAATGTCTCACCGAAATATTTTTTATACAGTGTACCTTTCTATTTATTTTTCATTATTTTTTTGAAGATCTTAAAAGTTTGTTGGTTTGGAATTTTATGTTTGTTTGTTTCACAATGAGAACTTAATTATATCAGGAAAATTGCTTCAAAAATGTTTGTTTCAAAGTGAGAATCTAATTAAATAGGTAATTTGATAATTATAGCTTGTATTTTTCAAGATGAGAAATTACACATTGTTACAAAATATTTGTTTCACATAACTGGTGTCTCATCAGAGAGAAATGATTCTATTTCGATAAAACAACTGTCAAACACTTTTTTCGATCCAATACAAGATTATTTTTTTTTAATTATTGGAAACATACAAAAGGCATACTAAGAAAAACAATTTTTTCTGAACACACACACAAAAATATGACTATTCGGTTCATGTAAAGAAAAACTTAGAACAGTTGTCCACAACTGAAGCATCGTTCAAAATTTTTTCCATAGTTACAAAAATTAGAGAAATGTTGTTGGTCGACTTTATTTGATTACCGCATTCAAATTGTCCCCCGCTAATTCAGCGGTACGTCCACGGATTTACAACGCAAAAACCAGGGGTTCAATTCCTCTCGGTAAACTCAGCAGATAGCCCTATGTGTCTTTGCTATAAGAAAAACACACACAGGTATTTAAATCTTATAATTTTTCACAAAGTATGATATTATGCTTTATCAAAGTAACGCCAATTTTTTGCAGAATTCTCTAGTTATTTATATGAATGCATCCTCAAAGGTTAATCTGCTTTAAAGCAAGAGTCAGATATCGTGGAAGTGAGACATCGTCCTGGATCCGAAACACGCGCTAACTGTACTAACAGGTGTTTCAGTGAGATGCACAGTGATAGGGATATGAAAATAGTTGTTGTTTTGTCTCTGAATTGTGTCATTCGAAATATAAAGATTGAAAGTATATAAAAATAAAACTATTTATTTCTAGTAGGCTTGATTATTTAATTACATTTTATTCTAAAATAAGCAAGTAACACATGACTTAAAAAACATCTCACGTAATATATCTGTGTTTATCTTGAAATGTGTATAAACAATATGCGTAAAAGAAATCCCTCAAATGATTGACTGGATATGAAAATGAAAGGCAATTATAGAACTGGTATTTGACTACTGATGAATATAATTAGTGTTTCGTTTTCTGTTCTTAATATGCTAGTAATAACTGAAAGTACATAGACTGTATGTATACTCCATGTGATGAAAGAGGAAACTGAAGAAATCCCATCAGTACCACTAGAGGCCACCCTACTGACTCATATACACTCAACCAGCACTGTAGCTATAAAACATATACATATTAAGCAAAATAACTTATTGATACATCCTGAATCATTCCTGGTTGATAAGCCCATATTGAGAGGTTTAAAATATAAAAGCCCAAGGGAAGTGAGCGGACAAGCAAACACAAGAACAAATACATTTCTCTAAAATTATAGTAGTTAAAACTGAAAAACTAAATGTTCATATGCAGTATTAAATCATTTGGATAAGTAAGCTGAATTATGCCAATAGCGTCTACCTAATTAGAAACATATACATTTAAATACTGTGGCTACGTTCAGTTAATTTACCTATAATATGCTTATGCATTAAATAAAACATTAAGCTGTAAACATGATTATATTAGTGTCTCGGAAAAGTTTCCCATTATATTCGTACGTAGGGTGAGGCCTAATAGCTAGCGACTAGTGTGTCGGTTTGCAGATGGACATTTCTAGAGCTCGACACGTGATGTCGATGAAGGCGCTCAGTGTTTTCAGCTATGGACATGTTATAAAAGTAAGAGTTGGTTGTTGTTCCATTAAGACTCCGATGAAACCCATGTAGTGATGCGCCCACCATTTAGTTTCTTTCTCTTTGATCAGCAGTTTAAAATTAGGAACTGTTTGTTTTTTGAACTTCGCGCAAAGCCACTCAAGGGCTATCTGCCCTAGCCGTCCCTAATTTAGCAGTGTAAGACTAGAGGGAAGTCATCACCACCCACTACCAACTCTTGGGCTACTCTTTTACCAACGAATAGTGGGATTGACCGTCACACGGTTGATAGGGCGAGCATGTTTGGTGCGACTGGGATTCGAACCCGTGACCCTCGGATTACGAGTCGAACGCCTTAACCCACCTGGATTTGTTGTCTTCGTCCATTTTTATTTTGTAATAAATTTATTTTCCTTATCGTCTCTTTTAAAATTATTTGAGTTTTATGAGTCCACATCTTTCCAGAAAGTTTTTTTTTTGTTATGCACAAAGCTACTCAAGTGGCGATCTATGCTCTTCCCACCACGGGTATCGAAACCTGGTTTCTAGCAGTTTAATTCCGCAAACATACCACGGTGTCTCTGGGGGGCTTGCAGGATATATCGTACCATTGTTTTTTTTTTCAGGTATGTACTTTTTCTGGTCACAAAGACTGTTTAATTACTCATTTTAAATATAAAACGTGTCTCATTTACAGTTACTTGTTTCAGGTGTTATATGTAGGCACATTCACGTTCTCTTCCCATATTTAATGCTATTGCAGATTTTCACGTTGAGATTCACTTGTCGACTAAAGTATGAACTCAAAACAACCATATCTAACATTTATAATTCTGTGAAAAGTGAAACTTAAATAATGGAAAAGGTGTTTGGTCAAAACTCCGATGCTAGGACATGTAAAAACAGGTATTATTCTCACTATGATACACCATAAACCTGTATCAGTATCGCCAGTACCGACTGAAGACCTAAGAAAATGTCGGTTTCATGCTTGTCTCAAGTAATGAAATAGAACAGACGAAGTACAACATTCAAAGCTTTTTATTCCAAACCGGAAAAAAAGTTTCTTCCCACGTATTTCTATATTAAATGTTTTCATTTGTATGCTTCCTCTGGTATTAGTTGTAAACAAGGTTCTAATAGAGTATGTGAAACTGTAACAATTACTAATAGAGATTATTGAGATATAAAACTAGAACTCTCCAGAAGTCATGTTAAACCTCTCGGAACAGGTTCTTTATGAGATAGGTGGCGGTTTAATACCGATTATTCCAACGAACCTGCCGCAAATAAAGGCATAAATGTGACTTTTAAAAAATAAGATAAAATTAGTAGGAAGTGCTTGCAATGAATGCACAGATAGCTACTTGAAAACTGCAGCTTAGAACAGGTAACCTGATGCGAAGATCGAATTTAAGCATGAGACTACAAACAGTGGAGTGCACTGTTTACAGATAAAGTGAAAGTTTAAATTGATAGACAATGACCAATGACAGTTTATATGATGACAGAGAGATAAATTATATGATAACTAATGTACATTATCTACAATGTATCATGTTGGAAGATCAGTAGAAGTTTGGGGCCGCATCTCAGTCAACGGTGTCTGCGATCTGTATAAAACTGATGGCAGCCTGACTGATAACTAATACGGTATGATTCAGAGCCATTATGCCATTTCTTCAGGAACACGACTAATCAAGTGGAAGCTAATCTTCCGGCAGTATAATGTTCCAAAGACACAAGTGTATATAAAGTGTTTTATAAGGATATTTCGATTGTAAAGAGGCCGATGGAATACCAACTATTATGACTTAGCCTTCACAGAATTCCGATATGAACGTTCTTGAAGCTGTGTGAACTTGTATAACAACAAAGGAGGTCAAAAGGTAACAAAAAAAACAATGACAGAAAGTTGAAACAATATTTTACAGTCATACATTAACAATCTGTAAACAATCATGAGAAGAAAATGTAATTCTCTAGGTGAAAGAGAAATGGCTTTTGTATAAAATACCATATTGTACGAATTATTTATTTTTCTTTCCTATTTTTTTCTGATGTTATTTAGTATCTTTGATAATTTTGTCTTTTAGTTGCTATTACTTGTTGTTAGTGACTCATGCATGGCTTGTGTGTTTCAATTACTGTACGTATATACTTTATTGTCGCTGGAGCGTCCTTCTGCTAGTACTGTGCACAACTAAGTGAACGAGTGTTGCTTGTTTTCTGTTAGAATATATGTTTTGAAGATATAGAAGCACGCCTAAGGTCACTGAACTTATCATATTTCATTGGAATTTTTAAGGCTTGCAAATCATCGGTTATCTTGTTCCGAAGACTCTTCGATCTATGGATAAATTTACTCATGCAATAATTTCAGGATCTATAAACCAGTGTACAAATGTATAGAAATAAGACTTATTATTGAATTAGACACCAAAATTCAAAGATGTATAATACCTTTTCAAGTTGAAAAAGTTACACCTTACAGCACTAATACTTGTTTGATGAAAGAACATAAAGAAACACATTACGCACGTGTGTTTCACTACTGCTGTTTGCTTTTGTTGCTGTTTGTTTAAGAGCAAAGCCACATTACACCATTTTCTTTGTCTAGTGGATTTTACTGTTGTAAGTCCGTAAAGTTACCGCTGTCCAATCAGGAGAAGTGTTTCATTGGAGTAGAAATATTTCTTTGGTAAACAGAATCAGTTAAAATCATGGGCCTTTTATATTTATTATAAAAATGGCTGGACAACATGTAATTCGTGCATTTGCCTTTGTTGTTGTTTTTTAACTTGCGTGTCGAGTCTAAATTAAAGTATGAAAAAGACGAACTTTAGAAGTTTTAGTGAAGTCCAAGAAATGGAAAAAATCATTTCCAGTTGTTCTGGTTTTATAAATGTAATTTTGTAAGCGTAAATGACTGTGTGTTTAGTAAACAATAAAAAATATCCAATACGTGGTAAATATGCATAACACTCTTTGAGAGTGGATCCAAGCGTGATGCCGTGAGTGACAGTCAAATTCCATTATTCAATTAGACGAGAATAGCCCTGGTGGTGGATGCTGTTCACTAGCTGCCATCACTCTGTCAGTTGTAGACTGGAGACAGCTAGCCTAGATAGTGTTTTAGGAGCTTTACGCGAATATTAAAAAACAAACAAGCTTTTTTTGTTTGCATAAGACCCCTTGTTCATTTTTTAATGCATTTGCTTGCAAATTAACAAAAACAACTGAATAGTCACACAAATTTATAAATTTACACAACGTTCTTAAGGCTGACAATACGAACTAGTAAGTATATTTAGTAAATATTAGTGTCTTCACTAGAAAGAAAACAACTACAAAATCTTACTTTTTCGTGTTACTTACTTTGTAAAAACATATATATTTATGTTTTATTTACGTAAGTTCATACTTTACTGAATACAGATTTTCTTTCTGTTCTTGACTAAAAAATGTGTAAAAACTATTAATAATAGCATATATTGCTTGCATACTAAACAAAAGTGTATTTAATTCTACTGTTTCTTAAACATTTATATTCAAACAAACATCATTGAAAATTTAATTAATTACTTTAGCTGTCTTTTTACACTACCAGCTTTTTTATTTTGAAAGTGTTTAGGGTTATATAACTATTTAACTAGGTTTAGCTCTATCCCCCCCTACCTTAAAGCGCTAAAATCCATGTTTCGATACCCGTGATAAACATAACACAGCCATTGTGTAGCTTAACATCAAATAATCACATGAACTTAACTTTCGTTTAGGGTATTTTTTCAATACTAGCATAAGAACATTAATGAATGTATCCATTTTTAATGTTGTTTGGAAGCAAAAGTACATAATTTTATTACTAAAAGCGTGTTAGAATCTGTTGTAACAATTATATATCACTGAAGTCAATAAAAGTTCAGTGAATAATGAAAATTAAAGTTGGCGTAAAACGTACTTATGGTGGCCATAAACGTCTGTTCGATATCTCAATAACAGAAGGGTTAAAATTTGAGTGGCACGAGTTATAAAATGAAATAAATAAGTATTGTTTTCAGTTGGGACATGATAGAAATTTAATTAACCAACGTGAGCTTTCACGTTCCCTAGATGTTAATTATATTATCCTAATTAGCATAACAACATGTTTCAATCTGCATTTGTGCTTGGAATACATCATTACTAATTTTATGTTAATAAACAATAAAGTCAAAATACTTTGATGTAGAAATTGTATTTTTGCTTCAGTTTTGTCGCGTATTCTTCATTTTACTTCTGACAAAAATCAGCATAATGATATTAGCTTTATTTGGATGACTAATCCAGAATTTTACTTCCGTTTATTTACATGAGTGACTTAATAATCCAATATCTTACTTTAGTGCTCCGTCAGATGAAGCGAGGAAATTAACATACTTAGAAACTTCCTGCGTCAGAATATTTAAATTTGTCACAACTTTTTCCACTTTTGTGTTCTAATTTGCTCAGTGTTTTGAAAAAACTTTGTAATGCAGTTTTTGGAAGTCTACATAAAATAACTATTTTAATATGAGAACTGTGTATTTTTTTATAGCAAAGCCACACTGGGCTATCTGCTGAGTTCACGGAGGGGAATCGAGCCCCCTGATTTTATCGTTGTAAATCCCAAGACTTACCGCTGCACCATCGAAAGACAATATGAGAAGTAACTAGTGGTATTTAATTTAAAATAATCACTTAAGTAGCGTGTTATACTCGCTGTTTACGTACGAACTTCTCTAGAACGAGCAACTAGCTGTGCTAAATAACTGTATTATGTGGTTCTGGTTTTGGTATAGCACCGCTTTCGTAAATCTCTGTTTCTCAAAGTAGCAAAGACGGTTGTACATATAAGTTGTTTGATTTTTTAAAATAAATTCACACTAACTAACATAGAATCAGCGTTAAAGCAGTATATCAATTTTTGATTATTCCTTTCATTTAGGAGTTTGATTCCCCTCGGTGGACTCAGCATATCTGTGGCTTTACTATAAGAACATACACTCCTTTCATTTAGTATTCAAAAATTTGCAGTTAGGAGACGTTTTGAACTATGATCAAAGAACTGTGTGCAATTTGACAGTGGAATTATTTGGCGCTTAATTTACCTCTTCTCATAATTATATATGCGTTCGCAGATAATTGTTTGTTTGATTTCGCTCAAAGCTACACGAGGGCTATCTGCGCTAGCCGTCCCTAATTTAGCCGTGTAAGACTAAAGGGAAAGCAGCTAGTCATCACTGCCCATCGTCAACACTTTACCAACAAAATAGTGGGATTGACCTTCCTATTATAACGCTTTTACGGCTGAAAGGGCGAGCATGTTTGGTATGACAGGGATTTAAACCCGCGACTTTTAGATTACGAGTCGAGCGCCTTAACGGGCCGATGGAGATAATGCAGCACGTAAGATATATTTGTATAATATATACATGCACACATTCTAATGAATCTATATTTATCTATTTTTACATAAATATATACAGAGAGAGGGTAAGAAAGAGAAAAATATGAATACATACATCAACACTGTTGTATGTCAAAACAGTTTGTAAGAATTACTGCTTTTGATACAAATTATACATACATCTCCACTGTTGTATGTCAAAACAGTTTGTAAGAATTACCGCTTTTGATACAAATTATACATACAGTCATGTGAAAAAGTTAAGACACCCTATGAAAGCCTGTGTATTTGTGTAACATCTTTGGATATATAGATATTTAATATCAATTTAAACAATACTGAGAGATTATAGGAATATAACTAAACAATTAAAACGGAAGAAAACACTTTTCAAGATCTTCTGTAAATGTAATTCCACAAAAATGCATATTCTAACTGAGGAAAAAGTTAGGACACCCTACCCCCTAATAGCTAGTGTTACCCCCTTTGGCTGAAATGACTGCAGTGAGACGCTTCTTGTAGCCATCTATCAGTCTCTGACATCGATCTGAAGATAGTTTGCCCCACTACTCAATTCAGAATTCTTTCAGCTGTGAGATGTTTGAGGGGTTTTCTGCATGTACAGCCCGTTTCAAGTCACCCCACAGCATCTCAAAGGGAGTAAGATCTCGGCTTTCACTCGGCCATTCTAGTATTTTCCATTTCTTAGTTTTCAGCCAGTCCTTGGTGGATTTACTGGTATGTTTGCAACATTGTCGTGTTGCAGGGTACAGTTTCGCTTCAGCTTTAATTTTCGTACAGATGATTCTCTCATGATCCTCAAGCACCCTCTGATACACAGTAGAATACATGGGAGATTCAATGATTGTGTGCTGTCCAGGTCCTGCTACAGCAAAGCAGCCCCAAATCATGACACTTCCACCTTCATGCTTCACAGTTGGTATGGAGTTTTTTCCTGGAATTCTGTATTTGGTTTACGCCAAACATGTCCTCTGTTCTGGTGTCCAAATAATTCAATTTTGGACTCATCTGTCCAAAAAACATTATTTCAGAAGTCCTGGACTTTGTCTACATTCTCTCTGGCAAACTTCAGTCTGACCTTGATGTTTCTCTTAGAGAGCAAAGGTTTCCTCCTTGCACACCTCCCATGCAAGTTAAACTTGTGCAATCTCTTTCTGATTGTAGAGGCAGCACTTTCACATCAACAGCAGCCAGAGCCTGCTGTAGGTCCCGTGATGATATGTTAGGGCGTTTGGAGACCTCTTTTAGCATCTTGCTGTCTGTTCTCGGGGTGAACGACCAGACCTGGGCATGTTGGCAATTGTTTTGAAAGTCCTCCACTTGTTGACTATTTTCCGGACAGTGGAATGGCTGATTTCAACATCTTTTGGGATCTTTTTAAATTCCTTACCAGACTCATAAACTGCTACAATTGTTTTCTGAAGGCCTCAGACAGCTCATTTGCTCTCACCATGGTGCTCACTCGCACTTCAACAGTCAGGAGCACACCAAACTTAATGTCTGAGGTTTAAATAGAGCAAGACTCATTCAAAATGCTGAGTAATGATCTTTTAATCATGTGCACCTGGTGTGATACACCTGTGTGTGAGTTGAGCCATTTTAAGTGGGAATAAATGTGGGGGTGACCTAACTTTTTCCTCAGTTAGAATATTCATGTTTGTAGAATTACATTTACAGAAGATTTTGAAAAGTCTTTTCTTCAGTTTTATTTGTTTAGTTATATTATTTTAATCTCTCAGTATTGTTAAAATTGAGATTAAGTATCTATATATCTAAAAATGTTACAAAAATACACAGGCTTTCATAGGGTGTCCTAATGTTTCACATGAGTGTACATCTCCACTGTTGTCAAAACATTTTGTAAGAATTACTGCTTTTGATAAAAATTCCGTAACTATACATACCTTTATCAAAAGCAAAAGTTGCCCATTATTTTGGCTATCATGAGCTTCGTACTTGACACCAAAGATTATGTGACCATGGTTAACGTTCCCTCCTCCGTTAGCTGAGGATCCGTTCAGTGTCTTTTCGCTCTGGAAGTAAAAAATAATTCAGTTCCTAAAGTACAACAACACTGATCTGTTATACTGTTTTAATTGCTTTGCAGGACATCGTCATACTATTTAATACTTTGTAAATTTCATGTTTCTCTAATTAAATCAAACATAATAATTATTTATTCAAAGACATCGTTGAAAAATGTATTTCGTTTCACCCACCTCAAAGCACTTAAAATAAACTTGATCGTGTTTGCATACTGGAAAAAGGATGATTCGTAACGTTAGTCACTGATGTGAAAGAAACATCTAATTAAAAACGATGCATATGATGCATATCAAATTTTTTTGTATATGTAAAAGAAACTTGTAAATTTATAATGATTTTTGTACCTTCAATGGTAAACGTATCAGCTAAGCAAGAGATCTGGGACCTTTATAATGGTATATATGTTCAATTAATTTGCAGTGTTCTTGCTTACAGTATTACACCCATAACTTTAACTCTTAGAGTATGAACAAACAAAAGCTAGCGTAAGAGACCTAAACATGCTCGCTCTCTTAGCCGTGTGAACGTTATAATGTGACTGTCAATATCACTATTTTTCGTAAACAGTGCCGTAAAATTTGTCGAGAATGGTGTCGACTAGCTGCTTTCCCTCTAGTCTATCTTTTCTAAATTAGAGACAGCTTTGCGCAAATTGTACAATCAAATACTAGATTCATTCTTTTCAGGTATTCCCTCAACTATTGCTGTGAGACTTTAAGTAGTTATTCTTTTATAATAGCAAGAATATTAACATTTTATCTTTATAGTAATAAATTACCTAAATACATCATTGTCCAGTTTTAACTAATAAAAATTAATTTCGGTTATATATATATATTCTAAATACTCGATTCATTTCATTGTTTGTTTGTATTAGAATTTATATGCAAAGCTATAAAAAAGCTTTCTGCGTGTAGACGTCCCTAAATTTGTTTAAAGGGGAAAAACAGATAGTCAATAGAATTTCCCGCCAACACTTGGTCTATTATTGTCACAAAGATTCATTGGACTTGACAGTCCCTTCCATAATACATCGCAGTCAAAAGTGGGAAGTGCGATTTCGTGACAACGACACGCAAACTTTGAACCTTTAGATAAAAAAAATCTATTCACTCTAAACATAAGTCCCACACCTGGCCTCAAGTTCATTTTATAAAATAGCTTTAGTCATCTTATTCTCTAAGCAATAAGTTTCTCCTTTTTTAAACCTTTGACTGCGTCCTTTTACTACTATAGTTTTGTAATCTTCTGTTACAAGAGACCTGGCATGGCCAGGTGGTTAGTGCACTCGACTCGTAATCTGAGGGTTGCGAGTTCGAATACCCGTCGCATCATACATCCTTGCCCTTTCAGCAGTGTTGGTGTTATAATGTGAAGGTCAATCCCACTTTACGTTGGTGAAAGAGTAGCCCAAGAATTGGCAGAAGATGGTGATGACTAGCTGCCTTCCCTCTAGGCTAACACTGCTAAATTAGGGATGGCTAGCGCAGCTATCCCTCGTGTAGCTTTGCACGAAATTCAAATATACGTTGTGAAAAGATTGCTAAGAAAAAATGTTTTTTTTAAAAAGCTTGTTAATTAGTTGAATCACGTCCAAACTTTGAAATTAACGTCAGTGACTTTTATGTAAGACGGCGTACAATAAGTTAATGTTTCCATACGACTTGAAAATATATTATGAAGCCAAACAACTTACTAACTTTTTCTTTTCTTTTTTCTTTACATATTACAAACAGGTCACAGTATTTTCAGCTTCTTCAAAAATGTAGCAAAACTTGTCGCAATAATCATTTCAGTTTTAAAATGTTATAAAAGCTACTAAATATATGTTGTTTTTTACAACAAATACCACGAATATTGTCAGTATAGTTGTGCCTACGTTGAAAAATTAAATAAAATGCATCCAAACATTTACGGCTTTTATTTTAAAATACCGTAAAGAGAAATAACTTATTTGTGTCAATTGTGAAGTATGTCATACATGACTAAAATATTCTTATGCACTTTGGACACTAAAAACGAATTAAGCATTATTTTACTTTTAAAACATTCCTCATTTTGAAAACGTCACAAAATTAGCTGTGATGTTTGTATCCATTTTTACCATAAAAGGGACTAAAATACCACAGTTTCTTTAATTTGGTCTTTCTGAAATACGGTTACCAGACTGACAGAGTGACAAACTGAGACTATTTTTTTCTTTGTATACACTGGACACAGTAACAACTTCGAAACAGTTTAAGTGACAGTAACACACTTTCTTATTACATTGCGTTTTGATATTATGAATACACAAAACCTGATTAAAGTTTACATAATTTAAAATAAATAAAATAAAAAACGCGCCAAGGTTGTCTCGAAGGTATTCAAAAGAGAAATGTCCCATAATGTTTCTCAATTAGGTAGGTCTTCAGATCTCAACAGATACGGTTGACAAATAACATGTTAAGATCTATCTCTATTAAGTGTTTCTTTAAGTAAAGTTTGGAGTATCGTTAATTTTAGATCATAACCATATTTGGCCATCAGCTTTGTTCACCGCCAGATTTACCACTGTCTCACAGGGACGCAAAATGTAATGGAATTGTATCTGATGACAAACTGTATATATTATCTGATATCTGATATCTGATATATAATACCTGAGGTACAGAAAAAGTGGGATAATTTAATACTTTTACTCTTTCTCATCATGACAAAAATAAGGCTGAAAACCAGAACAATTCCAACTATACAGGACCTTTGGCAACCCTACATAAAACAGGACTAGTTACGAATAGTTATTTTAGTGTATTTCTGTCAAACTCAGAAGATAGAGAATGTCGATGAAGGGGCAATAAATCATAAACTGATGAGATTCATCTACAGTGTTTAAATCAATTTAGATTAATGTATTTCAATAAAATAAAAGACCAGAGAAACTAAAACTTACGTAACTCGATAGTGTAGCATCATCCTTGCTACCTGATGACATGCTACTATAGGTAGAATCATTTGTATACTTCCTGTTTCTTTCGTTATGAACGAACTCTGGTGTCCACTTTAATGTCCTTCCTGCCTGAAGGCTGTGTTGTGGTCCGACTGTGAGCTTAAACCGAGTTGTTTCCTCAGGAGTTCCGTAATTTTCATATTTTTGTCGTTTTCTTTTATCTGCAGTTCATATAATTGCATTACATTGTGATCATACAGTTATAACAACATATTTTCTTGCTTTTAGTGCTATTCTTCGAGCAAAGAAATAATTATGTATAGAAAAGGTGTGATTTGTTGTTAATTTTGGGCAAAGCTACAAGAGGGTTTATCTGCTCTAGCCGTCCCTAATTTAGCAGTGAAAGACTAAAAGAAAGGCAGCTAGTCTTCACCCACCGCCAACTTTTGAGCTAGTCTTTTACCAACGAATAGCGGATTTGACAGTAACATTATAACGCCCCCTTGGCTGAAAGGGCGAGCATGTTTGTTTCACGGAGATTATTCGAACCTGCGGCCTTTGTATTTCAATTCCAGTTCCCTAATCACCTGGTCACGCCTTTATATAAGAGGAAAAAAGAAATAAACATTTTCTATTTTATTGGCTAAATACAAACACATTTTGAAATGAGATTTAAAGAACAACCTGCTTCTTTTGTTCACCCGAGTTCGTTTTTCTCGGAAATTGCTCGCTTCTTGTGTTTTCATAAATATAGGTATAGCTATATCTATATATCTTTATGTGTCTCTCATAGACACATAAAGTTAATATTTTAGAATCTATCAATATCACATACGTACCTAATGTATGTATTGAATGAAATACCAAGAATTTATACACATGGTTCGTAATCGCTGACAGATATATGACTAAAGCAAATTTAAAATTGAATTTTATCATGATTAATTTACGAGTTTGCTAATTTCAAATTTTGGCGTAAAGCAAGAGCAATCTGCAGATATTTGTATTTAATTATGAACGATTGGTAAAAAGGAAAAACTATTATCAATTTTTGACTACCCTTGTGCGACCGAATACTAGGTTCTTTCTACCTGTCACACTTGCAAGAGCTTCAACGAAGTGTGAAGGGTATAAGCCGTATCAAGAAATGTAAGATATATCAACATGAAAAATCAAGGCAATATCATGAAATGGTTTTGTTATTTTCATCCTTTCATAAAAGTGCAATGAAGTTTTTTTTCTTTTTGTCGAATAAATAATGATTTTTTTACTTACAAAATTGAGACAACGAAAAGTCCACACGAATATTAGTGTTGAGTGATTAAAAAATTGATTTGTTTTAATAGTCTATAATACATAACAAGAGGAAATCCTCAATAGCTGCGGCACTTGAAATTATTCCAAGTACAATTGCAGTAAATTAATCTATGAGACCTTTTTTTTAAACTTATTAACTATATTTTTATTTGTTTGTTTTTGAAATTCGTGCAAAGTTACACGAGAGCTGTCAGTGCTAGCCGTCCTTGATTTAGCGGTGTAAGAATAGGAGTAAGGCATCTAGTCACAACCATCCACCGCCAGTTTGTGGGCTGCTCATTAACCAAAGAGTAGTGGGATTGACAGTAACATTAGAACGAATCCACGGGTGAAAGGGCGAGCATGTTTGATGTGACAGGAATTTGGGCCCGCCACCCTTAAATTGTGAATTGAACGCCTTAACCACATGACCATGCCGGGATCTATAATTTTGTGCGCCAACGTTAGGCGCGAGTATACCCGATTTGATTTTATTACTCGTTAGAATCTTTACCAGCCTACACTCACATTAATATTATTTTAAGTAGAATTAGAGTGAATTAATCTATGAAACCTTGAGTATGGTCAAATAAATCAGTCAAAAGTGATTCACCACCTGATTCGAAAACTGTAATTAGATCTCAAATCTTAAAACCTTAGAACAGTTCTATGAGCGGACTTGTAGTAGTTTGAGTAGGTTAAAACTTCCTTACTTGCAAGAGCTAGGAGGATTGGACTTTAGCTCAGATAGTAGAGCAGTCATCTAATTTAAATATGAGAAAATCCAATATGTGTTTATATGTATATATATATCATGAAAATATACCACATGATAGGTCTGGCTTCAGCTATTCTCCCTTGAAGGGGGGGGGAGGCGCAATGAAGCTTTTGTTTACCCTTCTTAGCGATTTAAAGAACTCACACGACATAATATGATTTTTAAGCCACCAGGGAGAATAAATTTGGTTGGGTCAGAGTGAAATTTGGAGTTGCACGGCCTACCCCAGAGTCCCCCTATCGGTTCCCAGTGGCATAGTGGTATGTCTGCGGATTCACACCGGTAAGAACCAGATTTCGACACCCATGATGAGCAGAGCACAGATAGCTCATTGTGTAGTTTTGTGCTTGCTTCTAAAAAAATAGACAAAATCTCCCTAACGTCGGCCCTGCCAAAGACTCATCTGCACACTACACTACTTGTTGTCCGTTTAAGATTATCTTAAATGAGTTAATTTCAATACACATAGTATAAAATATGTTCCATTTCTAACTAGTTTAATCACGAACTGTGTTTTATAACGGTGCTCAAGTTGTAAAATAATGGTTATTTACTAGATATATTTGAAAGCTGTTTGTGATTTACCTTTACAAAATAGTTGAATCAATGGACGTAACTTCAGAAATTATGGAAGATTTGAAATGCGCTTAATCTTAGCGTACCATAATAGTTTGCCTTCATTGTATACATCTCAAAATAACCGTTTTAACTCTGAAAGTATTGTTTTATGACATAAACTTTGTAAAGTGTAGAAACGTTAAATGAAGTCCACTCACCGAGCTTGTCTTCTTTATACAAACAGGTATGAAGCCAGCAGTATGGTGAAACAACACACACAGTAACAATAATAGTGAGGCTTAGCAGTCCTAGACAAATACCGATCACCATTACTTTTTCACTGTCCGTCAACTGCAACACGGAATCTGTAAATAATACAAACACATCGCAAGATTCTTGTTTATAAATAACGAAAATTTCGATAGAAATAAATTGTTCTATTTTCATGAAAAATCAAATGTCATTACGTGAAGACAATCATTCTACTTCAAGTTTGTATAAAAACGTAATCCAATGATGAAGACACTAAAATTTATTGTCTGGTTCTTTTATCAGACGTATAGCGTTGTTATAGAGTTAAAACCCTTTTAAAGTTCAACTCTTTCGCACATTTTATACATCATACAATATTCGCCTTGTTAAAAGGAATCACTTCATAGTACTACCTATTTGTGAACATTAGTATTAGAAACTTTGAACACAAACATAAAGAATACGTAACTTGGTAATAAGATGATAAACTCATGATAAAGATGATTTAAAAAAAAACTTTAGTTACATTTTCTCGTAGATCTTCTTGTTGCCTTCAAAATGATTACAAATATTACAACAAAAATCACTCCATGAAGAATATGAAAAACACGTGTTTTATTTAGCTTTAATTGTCTCACCTACTAACCCTTTTTTATATCAGTCATAAAATAGTAACATGAACATTAATAGTGAATCATACAGTAAGATAACTAAACAAAAGTTATTGTAAATATACCGGTAAAATGCTAACGATTATGAAAGGATAAACTATTAAAGAATTAATAGTTTATTGAAGAATTAATAAAATTAGTGTTATTTCAGTTTTTGGATTTTTATATTAATAAAAATCTATTCAGATTGAAAATTGAAAAACATTGGACAGATTAGTATGGTGTTTTTTGTATAAGAACAGAGTGTTGATAGTTAGTTCAATACTTGAACTTTTAACAAATTTACTAGCTTTCTACATTTTTATTTTTAATTTATAACAATTTGAAAACAAACTTCAATATAATTTACAGATATTTGAATTTGTTTTTTATCTGATATTGTTTCTGAGAAATCATATTTCAATCATTTTTCTTAGTTGTTCTGTTGCTAGTTGAAATGTGTCACTGTTTGTTAGAATTAACGCAAAAATAAAACAGAACGACTTTTTTATTGGTTCGTAAAATTAACTGTAACACTTTAAGTAACCATTTAATGTTTATTTACATGACCTCTAGCCATGAAATTATTTGGTTCCGTTCCAAACGTTGAAAGGTTTGAGGAAATTATAATGCCTTTTACACTGCCAAAAGGGTCTTAGATATGCATATACAATATTATTACAACTTCATGTTTTAACACTTAGTTCAAATTCCACAACCTAAGCTCTTAAATTCCTAATTACCGAGTGGACGCCAAGACATGTCTAATCAAGCCAATGTCGAAAACAACTCTGTACAGGCTCTATTTATCCTAGTA
This sequence comes from Tachypleus tridentatus, assembly GCF_004210375.1. Taxonomy (NCBI): domain Eukaryota; kingdom Metazoa; phylum Arthropoda; class Merostomata; order Xiphosura; family Limulidae; genus Tachypleus; species Tachypleus tridentatus. The sequence continues at coordinate 126,081,304 of NC_134825.1, forward strand.
GAATTACTAAAATGTGTTGGTGCCCTTAGGGCTCCGTTTAATTTGAACTATATTTTCATAAAACTTTGTAGAGATTGAGTTTCATCATTTCAGAACTTCTCTGTATAACTGCTTGTATACCGAAAAAACTCTAAAACTCTTTGCCTATATTAAATACAATTTTTGATTAACAAAGTATCGATATTCTACAGGTATTGTAAAACAAAACGATTGTTTAAACTGATATCACATTGGCGTTTATCTCATTCTTAAGACTTTTCGGTTTATTTGTTAAATTTTGCGAAAAGCTACTAGAAGGCTATCTGCTCTAATTTAGAAATGATAAACAACAAAAGAGAAGGTAGTTAATTAGCATCATCCACCTACAATTCTTGGGCTACACTTTTTTTCACAGTATAACGTCCTAAAGGCTGAAATAACAAGTATGTTTAGTAACCGGGTTCGAATCAATGACGCATAAATTGGAAGTCAAATATCTTAACCCCCAAGTAATGCCATGTGATGTGTCGGCTCTCGTATGTTTGGTTACAGTTTAAAGTTTTCTTTAGGTGTGACTTCGATTATTTTTACCACCCTAAGTGTTCAATGCCAAGAGTAGAAAGTATTTTTGAAGTACATAATTTCGAATATAATAATTTCCTTTTCAATAAATTCCTGTTAATATGTTCAGAAAACACTTTACATAGAAGAGCGAACAACGTTTCCGTATATATTAAATAACCTTTATGAACCTGACGATGACCGAAGTCGAAACGTTGTTCGCTCTTCTATGTAAAGTGTTTTCTCAGCCCAAACGAGCCGTTTTTGCATATAAAAGACAGGTAAACAGTTGTTCATGTATGTTTAAGAATAGCTAATCACTTAATACCTTTCCAGAATATTTATATGAAAAGTAGCAATAAAACTTTCGGTTAAGAAGATTCGTTAAAACATAGAATTTCTGTACTTACGACCCGAAGTTTTTTTCTAAAAATGTGGCAAACATCACTGGTATCAATAGCAGCAGCGTCGTCAAAGTAAAATACACAGTAAGAAATGGCTGAAGTTCTAATTCTATTTATAACACGCGTTTAGTGAGCAATCAGATTTGCACTTCTCAAATAACAATGCAACGATGTTGATGTTCGATTACACGAAAACAATTTTCTGTTATTGACTTCGTATTATTATAAAAATAACAAAAACTACCATTTTCGCTCAAAATATTTGTTACGAGCATGAAGTACTTTGTAAAAGTAAAGATGGTTGATCAGTTACCCTAAAGTAGTTTTTCTTTCACATCATCTTTATTAACAATGAGTAATTTTGTAACATAAAAACATAACGATAAGACAGACTTTCATAGTTTTAGGCAGCACATCAGAGAAATAACTCTCACTCAGTTTTGCTTTCCTCATCATTTGAGCTAAAGCTCAGCTTTCAAATCACCGTATCCATATCATATTTGAATTGTTGTGTTTGTTCTTACACGGAAGGGGCTTATATACTATGTTAACCCTGACAGTTGAATTCGAAAATGAAACAGTGACTTTCCCTGAAATTTATACAAAGCTCTTTATTCCCAGTTCAAACGAGCACTTCGCTTCCTAACCAAAATTGGAAGCACGTTCTCACAGTACTTTCCAAATTTTCCGCTTTTGGCCTTATCCCGAACAGATGTGATTGCAAGTTGATCGTAAAGTTTCTAAATCTGGAATGTATTTATTCATTTATGGTGAATAATATTGAAATTTAATAAATAAAATATTTTCAAAAAGATTAAATCTGAAGTTACTTGTTTTTATTATAATTTAATTGAAATTTAGAGAGTTTAATGCTATCTTATTTGCTAAAAAAAAATCGATAAAGTAAGTCAAACTCGTTGGATATTCGTGTATAATATGAAATACTCACCTTCACTAACAGCCATCGTTATTTCCGTAACAGAATCAATACGTCAACCTGCAAAGAGAAAAATAATTTATATGACACAAATACTTATATATCTCTGCATACAGTGTTTGCATATACATACAGAACTGTGCAAATTTATTAGAATGCCCAATTATTTCTCTATTTCTGTTTTGTTGTGCCTATGAAATAAAACCATTGTAGTTTAAAATGTTTAAAAAAGAATCAAAATAAGCAAATCATAGACGTTCTTACTTTAATTATGACTTCCGTATGCCACACATATAACGAACTTAACATTTTAACGGCCCAGCATGGCCAGGTGGTTAAGGCAGCCGACTAGTAATCCGAGATTTGCGGGTTCAAATCCCCATCATATTAAATATGCTTCCCCTTATAGCCATGGGAGCGTTTTAAAGTGGTTATCAATCCCAGTATTCGTTGATAAAAGAGTAGCCCAAGAGTTGGCGGTGGGCGGTGATGACTATTTGCCTTCCCTCTAGTCTTACACTGCTAAATTAAGGACGGTTAGCACAGATAGCTTTCGTGTAGCTTTGCGCGAAATTCAAAACAAACAAATAAACAAATCATATATGTAAAAAACGGCTCATTTTAAAATTATGTATTCAAACATCTAACACCACCCTCTACATTGCGACACTCAGTTACACAACCCCTTTCAAACATGTGGTCAGTTTCCGGTCAGTTACCTCTTCCGTTCTTTGTGAACCTGACGTAAACCGAAGAAGGTCGAAACGTTGTTCGCTCCTCTACGTAAAATATTTTCTCAACCCAAACGAGACGTTTTTACATATATATTTCTCTACAAGTGGGTTTTCTCGACATCACCAAATAAACAAAACATTTTGAGAGAAAAGCAAAGCATAGTCACAAATCAGTAAGTTCAATAGATTTTACAGAAGTTGTTGAAGATTTCAAGGTTAAATAGAAAGAAGTTGAAAACTGCCATGGGTTATGACGTTTAGTTTCTGTATTAGTCAACACTTGCAAAAAGTTGAGGTTTTTACGTTGTGAGTGTTTCATAATTTCTTTTTTTAAAAACATCTTCCAGTACAGCTAACATAGTGTGGTTTTTGCTAGTAAAAACCCCACAGTGAGAATTAACACCACTTGACTGAGTCAAATTCAAACCTTTACTTGATGCTGATTGGAGTTTAAGAAACATTGAAAAGTACATTAACTGTTCACTAAGCATTGTGGATGACACTTGAAGAGGCACAAAGAAACCCAATCCTGTAACGTCAGACATAACGGAGGACGAAAAATAAATCTCAATGAAAGATACGTTAGACATAATATAAATCAACTTAAAAAAAAACACTTCAATAAAATATTATTGGGGACATTGATAAACTTCGTGCACATAAAGTTTCAATAGAGACAGCCTCAATAAAACTGTAGAAATGTAGTACTTGGGGAAGATTAGCAGTAAGAATGAGAATATAGCAAATGAAGTAGCTTTTGTGAAAGAGCATGTGTCCTGGTCTTTGGAACAATGGCATAAGGTGTTTTGGAGAGACGAGTTTAAATTTTAAATATGTGTCTCAATCGATTTACGTTGCTTGTCGAAGAGTTAATGAAGGGTTGCAGAAAGTTTGTCAAAAGTCAATCATCCAAAAGGATCCGTGATGATTTGAGAAGCAATATCTGCGAATGCTGCTAGCCATCTTCAGAAAATTGACAGCGTAATGGATCAGCATAAATACCACAGCATATTAATCCGTCACACTATATCCTTTAGAAAGAAGCTGTTTCAGAAAATAATAACCACAAACACATTTCCAAGAAATATCGAGCTTATTGGCAATGAAAGAAAGGTCAGGAGGTTTCCATGGAATGGAAAGGCCACCACAAATTCATGGAATAATTCTGGTATATGCTAGGCTCCATGCTTGATAAGAGTAGAAAATATACTAATGAAAGTCTCTGGAATCAGCTACAAGAAACATAAAATCAAACCCTTCTGATACAGTTTGTTTCTGTGCTTCTTGAAGCTGAACAAAATGCCATAAAGACTCCAAGGTGATATTGATGTCAAAGATGCCCACGTTAAATAAATATAAAGACGTTATCGGCGTACTAGTTTTGTAATGGCTTTTCTATGCGATTAATTTGTAATATTTATAAGATAATTTCGATAACAGTCAATGACTATTTTGTGTGTAATGTTTATGAAGTGGCAACTACTGAAATGTTCCAGTAACCCTACACAATACCGTAAATATACAGGTATGTGTACGAGCATGCGAGTGTGCTGTCAGCGTATAAAATTAACTTATTTATTTTTCAGAAATTTAACTCAGACAATATGTGTAGACTTACAGACGGACAGGGATGTTAATATACGGATGAGCAGAAATTAGTACACACAAATAAAACCCCTCGAACTATTACAATAGATAGGATAATGGATTGTAAGTCCTACACGAGAGTATTGAACGAAAGTTAATTAACTCAAAAATTAAGCTGTGAGTTCTCTCAAGGCATTCCAGCTGCTTGTTCCTCCACACCCACACTAAAAACGTACTGCTTTTGCTGGGTGTCTGAAATGCTGCTCTCAAAGTAATAAGAAGAATTGTATAAAATTACGAACACTAAAGTTCATTACTTTATTACATATTTATTTTGACTAGCGAAATTGTAAAAGTCACTGCTATTTATATGAAACTAGAACAATAACCTAAAATTCTTGAATCGACATAATGAAACATGGAGACTTTTCAGTTTGTCAGTTATCAACTATGAAAAAATGTATGTTATAGATGTAAAGTGCTTTTGTATTAAGCAAAATACTCTAGCGTGGCTCCCGCTTACACAGTTAAAATCCAAGGTTCAATTCCCCGCGGTGAACAAAGCGCAGATAGCCCATTATGTTGCTTTGTGCTACAACAATAACCATTCTAGCATTTTCTACCTGCTTTCGTAAGTCTGTTTCTCATATACTAATATTTTGAAAAAATAGTTGATATGGTTCCAATAGCCGTCGTCTCCAGGTAGAACAGTGATAATTCTATGAATATGCAACGTTAAACTCAGAAGTTTGATTCACCTTGGTGGACTCAGCGGATAGCCCGATGCGACTTTGCTATAGAAACACACACGTACATACACTCAAATAGTCATCACACTTCTAATCAGGTGGCTTAACAAAATTATCGTTATTAGGTTGATAAAATATCAAAACGTTTTGTTGTATTTTTTGAGACTCTGAAGCCAAAACAGCAAAAATGTAAGAATAACACTGAACATCTTCTTTTGTTAGAATTATAATCTGGCTAACAAAATGTGATACTAATAACACTGCACAACAATTATTTTTAAAAGTTTTGCTTCCTGAAAAGTTTTGCTGATTGTGACAGGTACCCGGTGGGTATGCACAAATATAGTTTTGGTTTTGCTTCATCGTATAGGAACTTTAAGAAATAAACAGTTAACTGTTTACTGACAATAACGTATTTAATTGCGTTTATGTTTCTAATACGCTATTAAGTTCAAGATAATTAAAAGTGTTTTGCTCCTGATTTTCGTTTGTATTCAATGTCCGGCGCATCACGTTGCAGTTTCCAACAGTAGTCAGCAAGCATTGACGGATTCCAGTCACCCTGATATCGTTTTTCTATTGTAGCAAAACTGAAGATTTCGAAGAAACAGTACGTGATGAGCAAATTTGGATGTGATTTTCGTGATCAGCAGCCAAAATTCTATAAGGAACACCCAACAGTGTTCAAGAAGGAAAAACTTTGTTGTGCAGTGTAATCATTGTAGAGCTGAGAATTTGTTTAAAGATCGTATTACTTTACAATGAGGGCTTCATGATAACAAGCTAATATTCCAAGTTTCTAACCCGTTTGATATAACTACTAGATGATCGTTATATTTATTGTCAGGGCATATATCTTTAAGCCTACATAGATAAGAATAAGAGAGTTTCAAAACAGCTATGCCTTGGATACACCCCATGTTCTGATGATTTGCTGTTCTATAGACAATAATCCCAGGCAAGCTTGAGATTCATGTCTTTTTTTATCTTTAAAGTTCAAACTGTTCGGAATCATACAAATGAGTAATATGTGGCTAGATATTGAAAAGTCTTCCTGATATTGTGGTTATAAGCAGCAGCCAGTGAACCTAAACCATTTTGATTAAAGATGTCCTCTTGGATGATTTCTACGGACACATTCATCAAAATCTCTTTTCTTCATAGCTTCCCTTAGCGCGTTTATTATCGAATCTTTGAATAAGAGGATGGTATTTATTCCAATAAATTTTGTTTCGATATGGTCTTGTCAATCATCTTAAGTTATCATTATATTAACTTAAAAAAGAGGACTTCGTATTATAATGATTTGTTAATATAGCAGGCCAGCTCCACATGTGTCCTTAGCTCATTCATCTTTTCCCTTTTATCACATGAATCCCTGTGTTTTATTGTGTGATGAGATTGGTACCAGTTTTTGACTGTATAAAACAAAATATGTGGTGCTAAGCCTCGAGGGGTATCAAGACACATCCTTCAATCGTCATTTAAACTCAGCGTTTTGTAATTTTCTTGTCATAGCTTTGACATTTTTACTTGTACCAAAAGGAACCATAAGGGTGATTTATAAACTGGAGAATGGATAGAAGGACGATGGACAGACATAAAATGGACAATCAGGGGAACTTTTCTCAGCTGCATAAAAAGGTTTTGAACAGCTGTATTTCATTCATGTCAACAACTTATTTTCATAATGAACTAATAAATGACAAGTGAGTTGTTTACAAATTAACGTGTTATACAAAAAGCAACCTGTTACTGCTCGGTACCATTTTTTCGTAGTGGTTCTACTGAAATGAATTATTATAATCTTGAAGAGTCTCAAAAAATTTGGATTTGGTGCTTTCAACACGTGGACAATAGTAATCTTGAGCTAAGCCACCTAACTAATTGTTTCTTCACAGTTAACAATACCTGTCTTGTAGAACTCATTTTAGGTCAGTAGATTCTAATAGTATTAAAAAGTATCTGTTATGTAACAATGTTCTTACTCCAACCAATGGAAGTCTGGCTAATAGTGATTATGGATCGCAGAATTGAATCTCTTCACTGAACATTGTCGTCTTTCAGCCGTGGGGCGTTATAAGTTGACGGTCAATTTCATTATTCGTAGGTAAATAGTAGACCAAGAGTTAGTGTTGGGTTGTGTTGACCAGATACCTTCCCCCTAGGGGCAGACTAGAGGGAAGGCAGCTAGTCAACACAACTCACCAACAACTCTTGGGCTACTTCTAAATTTGAAACAGCTAGGACAGGTAACTCTCGACTAGCTTTGAGCGAAGTTCAACAAATAAACAAATCCAATGAAAACATCTAGAGACTTATTAATTTATTTGTGTACCAATAACTACAAAATCAAAGTTAATATTACTTATTAGTTCAAATAAGAAATTACTCCTAGATTAAGATCAACAACTGCTATTGATTAATAGTTGAAACTTTGTATGAGCTTTTAAGTTTCAAAACTGTAATAGACTTCAGTTGCCTGTTGAATGAAAATGGGTACGACGTTTCAGATTGTATACTAAAGGATCCTTCTTGTTGTGATCAATATTTAAACCATCAGTTTAACTGGTCTCAGACAGTAAGCCTTAGGACTTATAACGCTAAATATCGGGGATAAATACCCACGATGGACAGATATCCCATTGAGCAGCTTTGCGTTTATAAACATACAAACTCATTCAGTTATTTTAAAACATACAGACTATACGTTTCAATGTGAATATGTGCTGTTACTATCCACCTGTCTCAAAAATATTTTGTTCAGATACCTGACTATACAAGTAAGAGAACCGTTAGAAAACATCACATTCTGCAACAGTTGTGATCTTCTCTGATTTAATGTTGCAATAAACAAGGAATTCAGCAGATTCATTTGGTAGATAGTTCATGCAATAAAGTTTACATACCCTCCCTTCCCACCTACAAAATGATGCTTTAGAATGCGTAAAAATGTATTAAGTCAGTGTTGGAAACCTCACGAGCTGTAAAAAAAAAAACGTTTGAATGGTCTAAGCTTTTTAACTTACTCAGTAAACGAATTTTCCTTAACTTGGTTAAGTTTACAATACTTTACTGGCTTTCACATTTGTGTCCAAAACGCGACAAGTATGTTAATAGTGACATAGTTGAAGAAGTTTAAAGTCCCGTAATACATAATCAATATTCATATAAAAAAATGGTAAATTGGATAGATATAAGTAAAATAACTCGCAGAAACGTTTACCTTCCAATGAGTAAAACGTGATATTTATAAATTAATTAATACATATGAGTTTCAACCCGGCATGGCTAGGTGGTTAAGGCACTCGACTCGTAATCTGAAGATCACAGGTTTGACTTCCCGTCACATCAAACATGGTGGTATCATGGATCTATATTGAGTAAGAAACTATTCAGTCAAGTTTAATGTTGTTGTGGTTTTGTTTTATGATAATATGGTCTTATCAGGTATCGGTAGATTCAGCAGATAGCCCGATGTGGCTTTGCTATAAGGAAACACATACACCTGCTATAATATAAGCATCAGTTAAAATGAACACTTGTCCCGGTTTTCACAAATAGCTCTGAATTTATCCCTATATGTTATATAGTCACGGATGTTAGATTTTGCTTACTTTTTCTTGTAGGGTAAAGTTAAATATGGTCTAACTGCTGCCTTTACAGAGGAGAATTAAATCTCAAATTTTAGCGTTGTTGGCCCATAAACTTACCGCTGACCCACTGAGGGACATCTGCTATATAACAATTAAGCTTCACTATCATCTGGTTTAATGCCTCGCGACTATTTGATTTTTAATGACTATTCTACTACGAGAGGCATTCATTAATATAACTTTCTACTGATGCATCTTGAGTTTGTTGTGGGTTTGAACCAATTAACATGTTGAAGATTGTGTGAGATGCGACTAGGTATTGAGACGTTACTTTCGAAAACTCAGAATCATTTTAATCTGTACTGGGATATTAACAACCGACAAAAAACAAGTTTTGTGTTTATATTGTTGAAACATTTAATGAAATAGGTTCGTTAAAGTCATACAAGTGAAATGCTTAGTATAATTCTATAGATGGAACGGTGTCGCTTGAGATTACTATAAATGCTTGTTACGTAATTTTATTTTATTATGAAGCAGTTTCTAGCTTTGTGTTTGTGGATCTAGGTGGTATAGAGCACATTTTTTTCTGTTTGACGTCATATCCTGTCTGTTACAAAGAGATGTGAATGATAAAACTCGAGATATATCATTTCGCGATATAATAGAAGTTTCACTATTCGCATTTCCCTACGAAACCTACAAATCCTTTAAAAGAGTGTCACAATTGAAATTGTACTGTTGTATAGATAAAGGATTTTTCAGAGTGTGATAAAGATGCTAAGAGAATTTATGTAATATCATTAGTCGTCAGAAACTGTTGACTCCTTGAAAATACACATAACACAATGATACCAACTGCTTGTTTATCGAGTTATAGATGTGTTCAAGCAACCATATTACTGATCTATATAAAGCCAGCCTAATGACCATCTCTATTAATAGTTCATAACATTATCTCGAGACTAAAGCAAGCGGATGAAACTCGTTAATTAAGCATTATGATATCTAAAATGAATATTTACAGTCAGTTTACACGTATTACCTTTATCACTTTAATTGTTGCAAGAATGTGTATATAACATATTCAGCTAATTACACTTACAGTCTGAAAGTACTTTTGTCACAAAGCAACCAGCATGTTACGTAAATCCAAAGAAGCACTCGTTTGAAGTGTCACTCAGTATATTGTTTTAGCGAGTCTTGCTGATTTTAATAGCTCACGCTGCATCTGAAGTTCATTTTGTTCGCAGTGATACAGCTATGAAACTCTTCTTTTTTTAACGTTTACTTTTATTGCTCTCAACGGATGAGAAAAAGAAAAACAGTATTTTAGTATCAAAATATTTGTGTAGTTGTATGTAATGATACCTTACCCACCTCAGAATTGTACACAAAAATATTAATCAATTCTGAAATTCTTTAAGAAAGTGTTACGGATCAAATTATAAGGTTCGAGTCTCGACATTGAACACGCTACACATTTTCAACTATAAAAAGACTAGAACCATTTCATTCGATCTTGATATTCAGTTAATAATGATAATTAATTGCCCACCGAACCTCTCTCTGGTCAACTGTACCAAAAATTATGAATGAAACTAGGAATCGTACAGGTTGAATATACAAATACCAAACGTTCATTGGAATACTAAAAACAGTATTTTAGTATCAAAATATTTGTGTAGTTGTATGTAATGATACCTTACCCACCTCAGAATTGTACACAAAAATATTAATCAATTCTGAAATTCTTTAATAAAGTGTACATTTAAAAAGCGATTTTTACTGATATATGGAATAATGCAATAATAATAAAAACACATAATTTTAATTTGGGGCTGATAATAATTCCACATTGAATGTGGTAACCATAGCTTCCGATAAACACTGAATATGTAACATATTATTTTAACTATATACAGATTAATGGAATTTCAAATAGACCGTAAATTTTCAAGTTTGTAAGATAATTTAGAAACCTGTAGCATTTGAAGAACCGTAAATCATACACAAGAACCCCAGTGATGTCTCCCTCTGGTACAGCGGTATGTCTATGAATTTGCAATGCTAAAATCAGGGGTTCGATTCCCTTCGGTGGACTCAGCAGATAGCACGATGTGGCTTTGCTATAAGAAACACACACACACCGCAGTGGCACAGCGGAATTACAACGTCTGCGGACTTACACTGCTAGAAACCGGGTTTCGATACCCGTGTGGGCAGAGCACAGATAACCCATTGTGTAGCTTTTTGCTTAACTTCAATCGAATAAATAGATCATACAGTATATACTTGACACGTGTGAAACGGAGAGGGTATTCCAATGAACGTTTGGTATTTGTATATTCAACCTGTACGATTCCTAGTTTCATTCATAATTTTTGGTACAGTTGACCAGAGAGAGGTTCGGTGGGCAATTAATTATCATTATTAACTGAATATCAAGATCAAATGAAATGGTTCTAGTCTTTTTATAGTTGAAAGTGTGTAGCGTGTTCAATGTCGAGACTCGAACCTTATAATTTGATCCGTAACATGGTACACTAACCATTAAGTCATTTACGTCAACAAAGTAGAAATACACAAAAGATATTCAGCTTTGAATTTTTTATAGAAAGCTCAGCATGAAGATCTCCTTTCGAAACGTAACACGTAAAGAAATAAACGAAGAAATTACTTTGTATACAGGCCTAAATTAGTATGTAAAACACAACCTACGTCGTAAGTCTTCTTTGCTAAGGTAGTTGATATTGCTTACCAACTCTTGTTTTTAACAAGTTTAAAAATTCATCATTTGGAAACATACGTGGAGAAAGTCCATTAAAACTTATCAAAGTACTACCTACTCGAATTAGTTTGGCGCTTCCTACTGGAATAAACTCCTTTACAACCTTCGAACACCGGCAAGCTAAGTCTCATAACGACGATGTAATAACAAGTTTAAAACAACAGTATGAATGACACAGTGAAATGATCAGTTTTCAACACGGCAATACTTGTTCACGTCGAAAATGACGTACTAACTAAGATTATGTTAGGAAATGCTCCTAGTCATTATTTCTCGTCGGTTTACATGTTCATCCTTTGATAATCATCATATGAATTCCACATGACATGTTATTTATCGAGGGACGATGCAACAACCAAACGCGATTAAAGAAGCAAAGACAAAAATATTGTTCATTAGCTTAGATGAGATTAGCATTTGATGAACCCAAAGTAATGTGTTGGTAGGCTCTTTCCGAGTTGTTTTAATACTGAAATTCCTCTCACTATTCTCTATTCTGATTTCAAATCTTTTCTTTTTTTAATCTATCTTGTTTTGTTTTACCTCATGACAGCTATAGAAGTACCACATGATTGAATGTTTCAAATGGTATTTGTTTTATGTATGTCAATGAATTGACAACAATGAATCAAAGTGTCACCAGAAATATCAACTTAATATATATACGTATGTGTGTGTAAATTATTCTTAATGTTTTCTGGATAAAAAAGACCAAATGATTTAATACTAAAAGTCTCACTGATTTTTGCACAAAATGTGCTTCACATATCCATAAAAAGTTAGAAACTTTGAGCCAAAGGGCAAACATTAAAGCCCAAATGGTCTAAGAAGGTCAAAACGTTGTTCTGTACTTTAATTTAATAAAAGTCTTAATACCCATACCAGCCGTCTTGAGATACAAAGCGGCTGTGCCATCTCTACACTAACAAGAAAATGTCACCAACGAGAACTGTCGGTTTGTCACAGATTACAGTTAGTATCCATTCCTAGAAATGTTCTAAACTAAGAGAAATAACGTCATTAAACCTACTACGTCCAAACAACAGCATTTCGTTGTGAGACAAAATACTCAAGTCATTGTTAATTATAGGGATTATGAACGATTACTGAAAACATTTTTCTTTGTACGTCTAAAATGTATTGATTCCTTGAATCTTTTCATGGTATTTAATTTTTGAAATAGTAATTGCTGTCATATAGGGTAAGCTCTGTTTTTTTCACTTAATTTATTTTTAAAAAATACCTTGCAACTAGCATTTGAATCGCCGCTCCACACTGAAACATCAGTTATTCAAGTAACTGATAATACAAATAGTGTCTGGAATACTACTATGTCATTTATATCCCAGTCGACTTGAGTCCTGATGTTCAGTGAAATGCGTAGTCGACACTGGGCATAAGAACAAACATAGGCGATATATTATTATACCAGCTGGAATACTCTGGGCATAACAATAAACATAGGTAATATATTATTACACTAGCTCGAATATCACTCTTGGACGGAAGTTATGTAACTTCATGATTAATTAAAAATTAATTTTGGAATTTCGCACAAAGCTACTCGAGGGCTATCTGTGCTAGCCGTCCCTAATTTAGCAGTGTAAGATTAGAGGGAAGGCAGCTAGTCATCACCACACACCGCCAACTCTTGGGCTACTCTTTTACCAACGAATAGTGGGATTGACCGTCACATTATAACGCCACACGGCTGAAAGGGCGAGCATGTTTGGCGCGACTGGGATGCGAACCCGCGACCCTCGGATTACGAGGACTTAGTATATGAAAAGTTTCTTGCCTTATAGGTAATTGTAAAAAACGCCCATAAAACTGTAAAACATAAAATGCGAAATCCCAAGTGTGCATGTATCTCCAAATGGACCCAACAAATCGTCATGTCAAATTTGTTAACGATCCATCAACAGCGGGTAAAGTAGTGGTAAGAAACTCAAAACTCTTACAGAAACTGCAAATTTGTACGTTTATCCTTATGGACCGAATAAATTTTCATAACAAATTTAGTGAAGATCCATCCACAGAAGATGAAGTGGTGTTAAAAAACGCGAAAATGCTCTCAAAAACCACAAAACGCGAAATGCAAAGCTGAAAGTTTGTATGTACTTACACATGAACTTTCATATTATTTTTCGGTGAAGATTTACTTAATTCTGCGAAGTAGTTACATGGACATAAAATAGACAGTACTATTATACTTGTCTTCGGAAGATTGTCTTTTGATCTGAAACAATATTTTTTCGATGTCACTAGTTTTTAAACATATTTATTATTTTAACTTTTACTTGATTAGCTTATTGTTGTAATTTTAGTTTTGACCTTTGTCTTTGTTTAGTTTTTATTAACAACAAAACACTTGTATAGGTGCATTATTTTTAGTTAATCTTTATATGTTGTTTAAATGATATAATGTTTCCTGGCACTCATTTTTTGGGGGAAGGAGTATAGAGCACTGCTTAAAACTAAGATTCATAATGAAAAGCTACTGGCTAAATAAATGCAGATAAAAATTTAACTTTATCCAATATTTCTCTTTTTCATTCCCCTGAAGAAGACAACCATTAAGCGCAGCTGTATTTGTAACTTTATTTTTTACCTAGTTTTGTTTACTGTTTTTTAGTGTTATTAGTCTTCAGACTTACCACTGAGCCAGGAGTTTCTTAACTAGTGTAAAAATGAAACAAGGTATTTTCATTAAAATATGCTCCGTGCGTATCGTCGTTAAACATTTTCAGTCATATTTTTCCAGTATGTCTTTCTTTTTCTCTTAGTTATATTTTTTCTTATCATTAACTGAAAATCATGCCCTTCTTAAAAGTGGTTTGGTTTGTTTGAATTTCGCACAAAGCTACACGAGAGATATCTTCGCTAGCCATTCCTAATTTAGCAGTGTAAGAATAGAAGGAGGGCAACTAGTCATCATCACTCAACGCCAGCTCTTGAGCTGCTCTTTTACCAACGAATAGTGGGACTGACCGTTACATTATAACGTCCCCACGGCTGAAAGGGCGAGCATCTTTGGTGTGACGAGGATTCGAATCCACGATCCTTAGATTATGAGTTGGAGTGCCCTAACCACCTGGCCATGCCTAGCCTGTTAAAAGTGGAAGAGCTAAGTTTATTACATGGTTATTGAATCCGCTTCTGGGACAGACAGAAACAAATTAATTTTTTATAATAATAATTTCGTTTATTCCGAGGTGATGCAGTTTTCATATAACATGCGATCGAGAAAAATGTTTAGCTCATTTCTTGTTGGGGTTGCCTTTGTTTTTGCCTCTGCAAATAATACCTGTTTTGCCTATAATTGTGTTGCTATATTATTACTAGGTTGCAAGTTTTGCAAGGATATAGATATAGAGAGAATGATAAGCTCAGTGATTATTTCAGGGTTACAACCTTCCCTAGATTGATTGAGAATGACCAGTCACGTTGTTAGTGCTAATCGCTTTGCGTAAACCTGGCGTTTCCCATTAAGTAAGAAATGTTAAAAAAAAATTACTACATGGAATCCTTAGTGAGTGGGGCCTGGCATTGCCAAGCGCGTAAGGCGTGCGACTCGTAATCCGAGAGTCGCGGTTTCGCGCCCGCGTCGCGCTAAACATGCTCGCCCTCCTAGCCGTGGGGGCGTATAATGTTACGGTCAATCCCACTATTCGTTGGTAAAAGAGTAGCCCAAGAGTTGGCGGTGGGTGGTGATGACTAGCTGCCTTCCCTCTAGTCTTACACTGCAAAATTAGGGACGGCTAGCACAGATAGCCCTCGAGTAGCTTTGTGCGAAATTCCAAAAAACCTAAGTGAGTGTGTTAACAGCAAAACATTTTAAGAAAGGGAAATCGTTTGATGAGTTCAGTTCGTCCAGAAAACAAAGACGCATGCTACGTTTATTGTTTAAGTAATAAACAAAGAGTGTTTTAATTCTGTGTTACATGTGGTACACAGTCTCCTTATTTCTTTGCTTGAATTCAGTCAGTTTAGTTAAACTTAGTATCACGTCAGAATTTATTTTGTCTACTCTCCCATTATAATGTTAATCTACCAAATACTCCACGGAAATCCATTTAATCTGATGCTTCATTCATATTTGTAGCTATTATAGCTATGCCAGAGTTATTGCACATACAAAGATTGCTCTACGTTTATCGTCTATCAAAATATGATTTTGAGATCCATAAAAATCTTCGTCCATTAAAATATGATTTCAGAATCCATAAAAACTTCGTCCATCAAAGTATGATTTGAGGATTCATGAAAATATTCTCTATATTGTCTCAAGCGGCATACATGATTATTATTGGAATTTTATACACTTATAGACAAAATATAATAGTATGTCAGTTTCAAAACCTAAAATGGCAACATTCTTTTATCAAACTCTGTTAACACTGTAGTCCAGAATGCAACTGTTGACACAGCGCAGACGTGAAACTTTACTCAATAATGAATAAGCCAGAGAGTTATTTGTTAATTCTAAGTTGAATCGTACCTAGTTTGATTTTTTTAGCCTATTGTATAAGGTACAAAATGTCAGAGTGCGTCACAAGTAATTCATTTTAAAAGTCTTATTTTTGAAACGTAGAATTTGTCGTCTTACTTAGGAAAGAGTTTATCTGTATATTTTTTTGCATCAAACTTAAATGTTTTTGCCTCTAGGAGGCATTTTCTAAAGAAACAGGTAAAAGATGGAGCAATCAAAGGTTTAAGTGTTTGTGGCAAATCCTAACAAATATCACCTTGTCCTTACAATAACAACAATAAAATGATAGATTGTAATGAAGATGTTCCAAATACGTCATTGTTTTTAACAAGATGGCGCTAGTAATAAATTGTTTGTTTGTTTATTAAATTTCGCACAAAGCTACTCGAGGGCTATATGTGCTAGCCGTCCCTAATTTAGCAGTGTAAGACTAGAGGGAATGCAGCTAGTCATCACAACTCACTGCCAACTCTTGGGCTACTCTTTTACCAACGAATAATGGGATTGACCATCACATTTTATAACGCCCCCACGGCTGAAAGGGCGAGCATGTTTGGCGCGACGGGGATAAGAACCCGCGACCCTCAGATTACGAGTCGCACGCCTTAACACACTTGGCCATGCCGGGCCGCTAGTAATAGACAAACGTGCAATTCAAAGCTGCTATAGTACAAAAAATAAAAAAAAGATTTAACTTCAAAATACTCTAAAATATTTGCCATGTTTTAACGAATACAGTGATTAATTATAGTTCATTAATTTATTTTTGCATTATATACAGCCACCCCTTTCCTTCACAGATCGTGCCATCAACCTGTAATAAAATAAACGAAAAAAAAAACATTATCACAATACGTAATTAGATAGTTACCAGAGAGATATGTAGAAAAATGATACATTTTAAGTCAGCCCAATGAAGTGTTTAACATAACAAAGACAGAAAGTTCTGGTATGAACTCAGTTTTATTCGAAATGTTCTAATGAAATATTTTATTATTCACACCCGTTTTCGTGACGTAAGTGTTTACTCATTAGGTATATCTGAAAAAACGTAAAATGAAAAACTTTCAAAATGAAATATCAAACTTAAAAATGATATTTTACAATCTATAGGTAAAAATAAAGTTAATAAAATTTAAAACTACTAGGAACTAAAGTTTAAGCACTAAGATCGCGTCAAAACAATACAGTCTGTTACATTCCTGTCCACACGAAAGCTTACAATTACCTTTCGAATTTATACAAAAATTTGTTGACACTGCTAGGTTATAACGCTAAAGATTTGGTTTCGATATCCTCTGCCCATTGTGTAGTTTTGTGCTTAATAGCAAAAGGAAATTCGTTAAAATCAGGCCTTCTATTCTTTAACAATGTTTTAAAATAGTCTTAAAACGTTACCTCAATTATTTTTTTTATAAAAACGCCATCTTCGTTTTTAAAGGTTTAAAATGGAAAACTAACAAGACAGTAATCTAAAAACCTAACTTCACGACAGTTATGAAACACTAAAGGTGTTTATTTAAATAATTTGACAAGAATTAAATATTTTACTTCTAGCAGTATATATATATGTATAATACATATATATATGTATAATATGTAGATGTGTACGTGTGTGCACCTCACTATCAAAGTTGTGAAGTCTTTAGAGTGTTAGCGTTCGTATAATTAATGTATCGACTTTTCTTTTGTACAATCTTTTACACGCAAAATTATTTTTGACTTTTCAGACAAAATTTAGTCCAATTATTTGTCTTATACACAAATGGATAACATCATTAGTGGAAAATGCGAAGACAAAATAAAAATAAAATATGTTTTAACATTGTTCAGTAATCTCTCAGAACTAGTTAACATTTCCCAAGATGATCAATACGTGTTGTTTGGAGCTAAATAAATCAAAGCAATCTTCCATTAACCATGTGAGCTTGATTTAACGAAAGTCTTTGAACTCTGCACATGGATAAATAACACTAAGTAGCATCATTTGGGTGTAGGTGTCAAATTTTACAGAATACCAGTAAAAAGGATCCAATGACAGAATTTTATTCATAACTTATAGGGACGTCATATGTTTAGGATTTTGGCATAGAGTTTTCATGTTTACATGTTATTATATTCATATGAATGACATCCTCGTCGCAAGTGGCTATATAAGTAGCAGTTTTAATCTTCATTATGACTTACAAATGAGTAGCTTCCATATAAACAGCTTCTCATTTCTATTAAATGTTCAGAGTTAATGATACCCTAAATAAAATTCTTCAAGATTAAGGTTTGATCGAAACAACTGTTAAGCAACTTGGTAGTAACAGTTTAGAATAAATCAGTAATATGTCTCATTGTGGTTAAACTATACAGAAATCTCAAGCATCTGAGTCGTCACCGAAAAGATGTAAGGCTTTGTGTTTTCTGTCAAAAAAACAAGAGGACAAGCTCAATAACCGTATCACTTGAAATTATTTTAAGCAACATTACAGTAAATTAATGTAGGAGATCTTTTCCCCCCTTTTTATTAGCTGTATTTTTATGTGCCAGCAATACCAAGCGTGAGCGTGCGTATACCTGATTCCATTTTATTACTCGTCAGGACCTCTACCAGCTTACCCTCAAATTAAAATTATTTATGCAGAATTAGAGGTAAATTAATTTATAAGAGCTTGGGCGTATTCAAATACACCAGTCAAAGGAGTTTGATTTCCTGAGTCCAAAACTGTAATTAGATCTCAAATCACTCAAGAGATGACGAAGATATGAGCTAAAAGTTTATACTTGAAAAAACAAAAACAAACTCGTAAGCATTCCATGAGCTAATATGCCGCGACAAAAAAAAACGTATAGGCGAAAATACGGTGAAATTATAACGCTCGTTGATTTTTAAGGGTTTCTTTATTTATTTTTAATAATTAAAATTTTGATATTCCTTAAAAGTTAAATTATATAATCAGACCACAAAAAACTGCTATTCAAAAACGTTTTTGTTACGTGCAACAAGTACACAATAGCTCTGTTTTCGATATGACGTTAAAAGTTTGAGCTTGCGATGATATTTGACTAAGAATTCCTGACGTAGTTTCTGACGAAAATACCCTAATTGACATGTAAACACGTGGGATACCGAACACATTTTTTGCATAATGGATCTTTAGAATTTCTTGTGCAAAGCACTGAACGACATTTATATACTTTAGAAATTAAACGAAACCTGTACAAATTACCTGTATTTTAAACGCATAAAGGTTGTTATAAGATTTTTAATTTATCATACTGAAAATTTCTATCGTAAAACTACTACAAAAGACAAAAACTTTAATATGGTACCAAGAATGAAAATGTAATTTCAAAATCTTTTTACTTAAGATACTACACAGTTTATGGTACTTCATATTAGTGATATGTAAAACAAATTATCTTATAATAATTTGTTCATATAGGTATTTTTAACAAAGTATGCATTTTGATCGGGGTCGTATTTTGATTACATTGTCGTCGAGTAATTCACAGCACGAAACACTGATTAATATTTTCCTTTTTGATTTCCGATAAAAGTGTATTTATGATATCCATGTGAAACATGAGGCACTTGTAGTTGCTTCATATCTTCTTGTATATTTAGGTCCTAACGTTATGTTATGGGAATGCTATAACTTAAACTTTCCGTTGCTACTTTTTTAAAAGTTTCATTTTTCAACGTTTATTGAGATTGTTTACATAAAAGCATGATAACCACTTGGTTATTCTTTTGCTTTCAAACTAATTTTGGTAGAAGTAAATCAGTTTAGAACAAAGTTTCTTTACCTTCAGAAGTTTTTCTTCAATGTTGATAATATCTCATAATCCACTGCTGAGGCCAGTAAGTCTGTGGACTTACAACATTAGAAATCGTTTTCGATACCCTTGGTAGGCAGAGCACAGATAGTCCATTGTGTAGCTTTGTGCTTAACTACAAACAATATTTTGTAATTTTCGCATATCAAGTTTTAAAACATCCATAAATATTTAGAGATATAACTCTACATAAATGCTAATGAGTTCCGTTTATTTCCCACAAAATAAATGATAGTAAGTAGACGTCTGGACAATAAATATTATGCTAAGAATAAAATATGGTAATCAACACATGTTAAGTACACATTTTGTAAATTATAAATGAGGGAGAAACTGTTTTTTAAACAAATTTTAACATACCAAACTCTGAGTACGAGTCTTCGCCGTCAAAGTTTATGGATATGAAGAGTGAACTTCATTCATAGAAAATTAATGTTCACTGGACGTCCTCCCCTTCCCTCACGAAACGTTTTCCAGCT
This sequence comes from Tachypleus tridentatus, assembly GCF_004210375.1. Lineage (NCBI taxonomy): Eukaryota > Metazoa > Arthropoda > Merostomata > Xiphosura > Limulidae > Tachypleus > Tachypleus tridentatus. Next base: position 126,101,441 of record NC_134825.1, read on the forward strand.
TCTCCACGATGACTAGTGGGTAAAGAAGTTAAACTCGTCCCACAAAGTGGTCTAAGATTGTTTCGAATTTCACACAGTATTACACAAGGATCATATGCGCTAACCACTCTTAATTTAGCAGCGAAAAACTGTTTGTCATCGTCATCACCACCCACCGCCAACTCTTTAGCTACTCTTTTACAAACGAATAGTTGGATTGGCCGTTACTTCATAACACCACCACGACTGAAAGTTTGGTGTAATGGGGATTCGAACTCGTGACCATCAAATTGCGAATCTAGTTCCCTAACTACCCGGCCATGCCCGACCTCCAAAATGAGTTCTATGAATTCCAAAGTGTAGATAAATTATGGGACAGTGTATTTTCATATTTTCCTAGATGGTGACGATAATTGAAAGGTGGTAATAAGCATTATTCCCATCAGGTTTAATCTCGTCATTGAAATATTTGGCAATTATTCTTCGGATGTATTCCATGTGAAAGTGAAAGCAGACAGAAACGAGTCGGTATGCGCGATATTTTCCCGTCGAAAATTGCAGCCATTGCTTTTCCCTGGAATTGGGCAGACCAACGCAAGACGATAAAGCTAGTCAGAATAGAAACTAGAGCGATTTTTTCCGCTGCCAGCAATCACTGTAGAACACCAAAGATGTCATATTTCACGTGATTTGAACCCCAAGCGTCCTGAATCGCGTTTTTGGATTAATGCAATCTATGGAATAACACCATTTCTCGATTTTCTTGCTTGCGAATTCGGATGAACGCAATATTCGAGCGATTTGTGTATCGTAACGGTACAAATAGAAGCATTTACTCACCGTGAGCTTGAAAGATGCAGACGGTTTATTATGATAACATTCGCGATAACGCGATGCACGATGGTTGAAGTGACGTTACAATGACAAAAACATTACGGTGTGCAGCGAAGAGATATGGTCGCAGGATTCGTTTAATCATACGACAAAGTCATTAAAGTCATGCTTTGCACTGGAGTTGATGTTTTCTGTAGATATATTATGTTGACTACGGGAGCATAGGCTGCACTCCTGCGTCATATTAAGGCTTGACAAATGTCATTCTCACTGGGATTACATGTATCGCATATACTTTACAGGAAATAGGGAATAGTGTTTGATTTGCACGACCAATTCCTGGAAAGTAACTATCGCGTAAATCGAAAACTACCTGTAATATATATTTTCACATGGTCACCACAAACATGGCAGTATTCTACAGTACCGTTTAATAAGAGATTGTGAGGTACCAAGGGAAATGCATAAAACGACAGTGCGTCTCGTCTCTCTGTGTGTACTTGAGCCTAAAACCACACATAAGTTTGAGCACTGCTTTCAATAATGTATAGACAATTACGTCCACTGTATAGGTTGTCATTCCATCCATATTGAAACACCTAGAAAGTGTTATGGTCAAGTACAACACATTTGTCAGAACAATCACTAAACTGTTGTCACACGCTTGACAAAAGCCACCACGGAAGTAGAGAGAGAAACTCTAGATAGAGCTGCACCTGAACATGTCGTGTTCAGCTGTCGTGCACAACGATTTCCAAACTGTTGCCACATATGACAGAGACCACAAAAAAGTTCAAATAAAACCTGAAAAGCACTGTGTCCACTTCTAGATACTTTTGTTTTATCTGTACATCTTTCTGTTAGGTTGAATATATTTTATATTTTAATATCTCTGATTCGTGGTGTTGTTAACAGACACTCCTAAACTAGAATTAGTATGTGTTTTTTATAGCAAAGCCATATCGGGCTATTTGCTGAGCTCACCGAGGGGAATCAAACCGCTGATTTTAGCGTTGTAAATCATAAACATACCGCTGGTCAGAATTAGTGACCGAGAAATCCACTTGAAATACAAATGTATCTTAGAACGGCTGGTATGGATATTAACACTTTTACTGATGAGCAGAAAACAACGTTGTCCTCTGCTTATCAATAAAAGTGTTAATACCCATACCCGCTGTTCTGAGGTACATAAGAATTAGTGACATCTCACGGAACTGTTACAAATTATATATATGTTGCGACAAGATTTAAAAGATAGTATATTTATTTTTCATTGATGGTTTGAGAGATAATTTAACTACTTAGAAGAAAAAACAATAGTCTGTTGACGTCAACTTTTTTTTTATCTATAACAATTCGTTTTAATAAATATTCATCGTGGATTTTCAGCATACAAGTCGAATAATTCCAAAAGTAACCTCCCCTAGTGGCTCAGGAATAATTCTCAAACTAACGATACTAAACACTCGGGTTTCGATACCTATGGTGGGTAATTATATACGATATAAATATTTGAAAATAAGTGGAATAGTATAGCTGCGTAAAATCTTTTGAATAAACTATTAAATATTAAAATATTTATTTACTTCTATAAAACGCGAAATAAGAAAAATTTACTGAACGCAGTTTGAAAAAAAAGTATAATTTGACATCTATTTTTGACAATAATCGAATAGTTATATGCATGCTGATAATTATTTTCAGAACGAATAACACCTTGATAAGGTAAAATACAACCAGAGTTACACGTTTCTAGTTTAAAATAATAAATATGGTTTGTTTTGAATTTCGTGCACAGCTACTCAAAGGCTATCTGCGCTAGCCGTCCCTAATTTAGCAGTGTAAGACTAGATGAAAGGCAGCTAGTTATCACCACCCATCGCCAACTCTTGGGCTACTCTATAACACTACCACAACTGAAAGGGCGAGTATGTTTGGTACGACGGGGGTTCGAATTCGCTACCATCAGATTACGACTGGAACACCTTAACTCACATGTCGGGTTAACTCTCGAACTACTTTTTTATCAACGAATAGAGGGATTGACCGTCACATTATAACGCCCCCACGGCTAAAAGGGCAAGCATGTTTCGTGTAATGGAGATTCGAACCCGCGATCCTCCGATTACGAGTTCAGTGCCTTAACCCCCTGGCCACGCAGGGCCTAATAAATGTTCCAACTAGACAGCTATCAACTTAAATTTAAACTAAATCACTGTTTCCAGAAAGTATGTATGTGTGTATTCTGCTTATAACTAGCGAATGTCTGACTGATTGTCACCAAGTGTTGCATACACCTTTAGGATCCTCAGTAAGTGATTGACGCTCGAATCCATCCACATCTTATAACGTAAGTGTATTCACACCCTGACTGATACAGTATGTCCTTATAAATAAGGCTATTCACACTCTGACTGGTAGAGTATGTTCTTGAAACGTAAGTGTATTTACACCGTGACTAATAAAGTATGTACTTATAACTTAAAAGTATTCACATCCTGACTGATAGAGTATTACCTTATAACATAAAGGTATTAATATCCTGGCTGATTGAGTATCTCCTTATATCTCTCCCCTAAAGTGTCAGTTCTTAGCTGCTTGTGTGAGAGCTCAGTAAGGATGCCCGGCATGGCCAAGCGTGTTAAGACGTGCGACTCGTAATCTGAGGGTCGCGGGTTCGAATCACCGTAGCGCCTTTCAGCCGTGGGGGCGTTATAATGTGACGGTCAATCTCACTATTCGTTGGTAAAAGAGTAGCCCATGAGTTGGCGGTGGGTGGTGATGACTAACTGCCTTCCCTCTAGTCTTACACTGCTAAATTAGGGACGGTTAGCACAGATAGCTTTGTGCGAAATTCAAAAACAAACAAACAAGCTCAGTAAGTACTGATTTGTACTTAATATATTTATACTTACTTTAATAAATAATACTAAGCAATATAAAATTTCAGCTAATAGAACATCGCTTATAGCTATGGAGAGAATACACAGAAAATAATAATTAACCATTTATCAGATCACCCGGAATAACCGTACTAGGGGTAAAATTTTGAAAGGCATTGTGTTACATTATCTTATTTGCTTTCACTCATGAGCTTTCTGAATAGCATCGACAGCGACACCAGGATAGCTTTGTATAAAGACAGATAAATGAGCTGAGGAGCTAAAAGACCGTCCATTAACTACGTAACAAAACTTTTACTTTTTTTTGTTCCTGGGCAGAAAGTGTTATTTCCCAACTACTTATGCCTCAAGTAAATTGAAAAGACCCATTTTTCTCTTCAAATTTTGCTTTTGTGACTGGACAATAAAATTTTCAAATTTACCCATTTTCCAGAACATTCCAGGTAGACTTGAGTAACTGATAGAGAATTTTCTCGAACTTACAAGAATTTTCAAAAACTTTCTGGAATTTTCTAGAATGTTGTAGGACTTACGAGAATTATCTAGAACTTTCCATAACAATATACATTCACGGGCTCAACACTTACCACTTCACTTTAGTTTTAGCTGCCTAAGTAAGCACATACACCTATCTGATTTTATCAGAGATGGCATCAAGAAGCTGCAAACATTCTCCAGACGCATTCTGCTATGTGTGTGGCCAATTTTTTCAAGACAAGTGTGAAAAGTACTCTGTGACAGCATCTGCTAAAATGTGTGAAGCCTACAAGACATATTTCGGCATGCCTGTTGGGGATCAAAACAAACCCTGGGCACCTAAATTTACCTGCAAGCACTGCAAAAAAACTCTAGAAGGTAAGAAAGAAAGTTTTTGCTTGTTGAATAGTAAGATTTTGTATTATACAAATTTTCGACCTTTTTAATTTTTACATATCTTTTAATTATTTTTTTGAATTTACAATAGTGTAGAAAAATATCACATATAGAATATTTTGCATGAACCACCTACACATTAGTTGTGGATGAAATAAATTCATTCTTCATAATAAAAATTTTATTTTGCTATTTTGCAGGATGGTACAGAGGGGAAAAGAGAGCCTTGAAGTTTGCTATTCCAAGAATTTGGCGTGAAACCACTGACCACTCAAACAATTGCTACTTCTGCATGGTGGACCCTTCTAAACGTCAAACTGGCAATAATGCATCTGCTATAATGTATCCGGACCTTCCATCATCGATCACCCCAGTGTCATACTGCCCTGAGCTCCCTGTACCCACTCAGATAGACAGAAAGCAGCCATTCTAAGAAGAAGGCAGCAAATCAGAAGAGGAGGTAGACGTTGAAGATCAAGATTACAATTTCAGACGTGCAGCTAGTGAGAGAAACCCATAGTACCCCAACCAAAGAGACCTCCATGACGTGATCAGAGGTCTTGATCTAACAAAGTCGAATGCCGAGCTTTTGAGATGTAGGCTCAAGGAGTTGGATGAAAGTGTGCAAATCACAAGTCAGAGGAAGCGTCACAGACATTTTTCAAGCTTCTTCACTCGTCAAGATGGAGTTCTGCTTTTGCCACAATGTATCCGTTCTGTACGAGGCGATTGGAATTGCATGTAATTCGAACGAATGGAGCCTCTTCATTGATAGCTCATCCAGAAACCTCAAAGCTGTGCTGCTCCATAACGGGAATAAGTATCCGTCCCTTACTCTGGCTCATTTGGTGCATCTCAAAGAGGAATACAACAGCGTCAAGACTTTGCTTTGAAATTAAAAGAGTCTTTGATGAATGAGCTGGCTGATGTTACATATTTGAAGAATGCCCATGCTATATATTTACTAAGATTGTAATTACATGATTCATATGTGAACATTATTGGTCATAGTGGACAATCTGGTTTATTAGGTTTGGGGATGTCGTACATTTGTGGTGTACGTGAGTCAGTCTTGCGTAGGTAGGAATAAAGTGTTTTTGAAATTATGTTGGCTTTTTCATTTTTAGTGAACTTGACAATGACCGAAGAAGGTCGAAACGTTGTTAGCTCCTCTACATAGTGCTTTCTCTTCCCATATCAGCCGTTTTTACATATATAATTTTCTCTACAAGTGGGTTTTCTCGTCATACGGAGGCTTAGTTATACTGTTTGTTTAATTTGATGGACCATAGTTATAATACATCCAACACTGAATTCAGCAGATTACGAATATACTTCACGTTGAATATAGTGAGACATAGTTACATTGCATCTAACACGGAATCTCGCTTGGATGAGTTAGTTTCAGTCCAGAAAGTATTTTGGCGCGAAACAAATATGATCAAGCTTAAATGTTATAAATTCACTATTCTTCCTAGATACTGCTTAAAACTTATCAAAAAAAGGTTTCAATAAACATTAAAAGCTTTAATAGCATGGAGATATTCTACAGCTGCAACGTCAATAATGGTGCACTGAATGACAGAAAATCTATATAACTGATTACAATGTTTCTAATTAATTTCACCTTCAATTCTGCACTATAAAAGAACAGAACAAACATAAAGTCGATGATTAATTAAGGCAAGTGGCACAGCAGTAAGGCTGCAGGCTTACAACGCTAAAAATCAGATTTTGATACCATTGGCGGGTAGATCACAGATAGCCCATTATGTATTTTTGTGCTTAACTTCAAAACAAAAATATAAGTGGAAGGAAATTTATGTCACTGATTATATGTGACCCGTCAAACAATCATTATTCTCACAGTTGAACTAACTAAAACTGATGCCCATTCACGGAAGACAGAGTTAATATATCACACAAATTGGTTTACTGGATCTATCATCAACCAAGTTTTAAACGACTCAAAGCAATTCTACAATAGCTGTTCAGATAAAATAAGGCAAGCTTTGATGAAATATCAGAGATTTTAGAACCGTTTATATTGTGAAATGTTTAATTGGCATAATATGCTAAACAGTGTGCCAAAACGAAGCAAATCACAAGCACACAAACAGTAAATAATAATATATAATAGAATTATATATATATATATATGAGTGTGTGTGTATATTAGTTTGTTATAACTTAAAAACAAACCGAAACAAGAATACATTAAACTCTCAAGGTACAAGCTATAATGTGGGATATAAAATGTACCCTAGGTTTTGAAGATGACTGCAGAGGTAGGACCTACATTGCGGTGTATTCCCACCGGGGAATTTTTTTAAAACTAGAGAAACGACTGATGTTTTTTTTCTAGTAGCCCTTAATCCTAAATATTATATGTTACATGATTTTGACAAAGAAAACACTGGAAATTTACAAATTTGCATTTGTGTGACTTGTGAAAAAGGAAGATATTTAATTCTGTTTGATTAGCTATGTGTGTGAAAAGCGGCAAACGAACTACGTGCAAATTAAGATATTTTTACTAAGGGAAGTGTCTTTCTTGCTTGTAAATATCGTGAGAGAGCCTGAACATTTACAGACACACAATTAAATAGATAAACATTAAACTGAACTACATTTAACAACGTAGTTTTTTTCAACTAAGCAGATAGCAATAAAGTGAAGTCCATGACAGTTCTGATGCATTGAAAATAAATATTACTTCATGTAGGCGATAAAAGAGATTCATAATGCTTAAAAATCTTTCTTTCATCAAAATGGTATTTGGGTTTAATAAGCCTTTAAAACGTATACATTTCAAAACAATGACGCAAAACCTTAAAAGAAATCCAGATGTTTTTGGGTAACATCACAGCTTTGAAAAGTTCAGGTATGTCACTGACGATTGTAGTTTAACTAACCTTTGACTTTAACTAAAACATTTTAATACTTACATGTAATAACGTATTTCAGTTTCCGGATAACTCCTACTGAAATTTGTTGTAATATAGTCAAATACTGGACTAAGACTTGTGTACATTTCTTTTGAAATAGCTTGAGTATGATGTGTCATACGAATACAATGTGATGTTCTCACTAAACAATAGACAGTGTGGTGTTGTTCCTAATCCATTCGTAATGGAATATATTTAATATGCTGTCTCTGAGGAGTACTTCTAATAAATGTTTAACACAGAACTATTAAAACTGCAAAACGTACTACTGATGCATATTCCTAAAGAAATTTAACGGTGGTAAAAAATATTGTTATTCAATACGCATATCACATTTATCTTTACATTCTGAAATATTCTGTTTCTCGCAAAATTTAATTTCTTCAGCAGCTATTAGATTTTTAATATAGTATATCTTGCGTACATCAGTGTTTCATTAGTTTAAAAGCCTTAAGGACGACTGTGTTCAATGTGAGACTTCTTATAACTGATTTATATAATTAAAAAATTCACACTATACACAATTGTTTGTTTTTTCTTGCGCTGACTGAAACTGGAGGAATTTTTATAAGCTTTCATCATAAAAGCTTCGTATTTTGCTACGTAAATAACTATTTAAACAAGTTTAATTTATAAACGGTGGACAAGCACCTAGCTGAAATACTTAATTATATGGTCACACAAGCTAAAATATCAGACTAACTCAATAGAAACATATCGTTGTTAAACTACAAATAATTCCTCCAGTGGCTCAGCAATAAGTTAGCTTGTAACACACCAAATATGGTTTCGATACCAGTGCTGGGCACAGCACTTATAGCTAATTGTGTAGCTTTGTGCTTAACAAAAAACCAACAAAAACTACAAATAATATGTCTTATTTTTTTCCAAATACTGTATTAGCAGATTTTAGTACAGGATAAACAAATACAGTCATGTGAAAAAGTTAGGACACCCTATGAAAGCTAGTGTATTTTTCTAACATTTTTGGATATAGAGATATTTAATCTCAACTTTAACAATACTGAGAGATTACAGGAATATAACTAAATAATTAAAACTGAAGAAAATACTTTTCAAGATCTTCTGTAAATGTAATTCTAAAAAAATGCATATTTTAACTGAGGAAAAAGTTAGGACACCCCCACATTTATTTCCACTTAAAATGGCTCAACTCACACACAGGGGTATCACACTAGATGCACATGATTAGAAGATCATTACTCAGCATTTTGAATGAGGCTTGCCCTATTTAAACCTCAGACATTTAGTTTGGTGTGCTCCTGACTGTTGAAGTGAGAGTGAGCACCATGGTGAGAGCAAATGAGCTGTCTGAGGCCTTCAGAAAGACAATTGTAGCAGTTTATGAGTCTGGTAAGGGATTTAAAAAGATCCCAAAATATTTTGAAATCAGCCATTCCACTGTCCGGAAAATAGTCAACAAGTGGGGGGCTCTCAAAACAACTGCCAACATGCCCAGGTCTGGTCGTCCAAGCAAATTCACCTCGAGAGCAGACCGCAAGATGCTAAAAGAGGTTTCCAAACACCTTAACATGTCATCACGGGACCTACAGCAGGCTCTGGCTACTGTTAATGTGAAAGTGCATGCCTCTACAATCAGAAAGAGACTGCACAAGTTTAACTTGCATGGGAGGTGTGCAAGGAAGAAACCTTTGCTCTCTAAGAGAAACATCAAGGCCAGACTGAAGTTTGCCAGAGAGAATGTAGACAAAGACCAGGACTTCTGGAATAATGTTCTTTGGACAGATGAGTCCAAAATTGAATTATTTGGACACCAGAACAGAGGACATGTTTGGCGTAAACCAAATACAGAATTCCAGGAAAAGAACCCCATACCAACTGTGAAGCATGGAGGTGGAAGTGTCATGATTTGGGGCTGCTTTGCTCTAGCAGGACCTAGACAGCTCACAATCATAGAATCCACCATGAATTCTACTCTATATCAGAGGGTGCTTGAGGATCATGTGAGACCATCTGTACGAAAATTAAAGCCGAAGCGGAACTGGACCCTGCAACACGACAATGACCCAAAACATACCAGTAAATCCACCAAGGATTGGCTGAAAACTAAGAAATGGAGAGTCCTGGAATGGCCGAGTCAAAGCCGAGATCTTACTCCCTTTGAGATGCTGTGGGGTGACTTGAAATGGGCTGTACATGCAAAAAACCCCTCAAACATCTCACAGCTGAAAGGATTGTGCATTAAGGAGTGGGGCAAACTTTCTTCAGACCGATGTCAGAGACTGGTAGATGGCTACAAGAAGCGTCTCACTGCAGTTATTTCAGCCAAAGGAGGTAACACTAGCTATAAGGGGGTAGGATGTCCTAACTTTTTCCTGAGTTAGAATATGCATTTTTGTAGAATTGCATTTACAGAAGATCTTGAAACGTCTTTTCTTTAGTTTTAATTGTTTAGTTATATTTCTATAATCTCTCAGTATTGTTTAAATTGAGATTAAATATCTATATATCCAAAAATGTTACACAATTGCACAGGCTTTCATAGGGTGTCCTAACTTTTTCACATGACTGTACATTATGTGTAAAAAGCGCATGTTATAAACTTATAACACTAAACAATGAACCTTCCAAGTTTAAACATTAACCAGTTTACAATTAAAATTCGCGAATTATGTATTCGGTTTCTTAAAGGCCTTGTGGTAACCCTACACAACAAGAATACAAATGAACGTTTTAATATTGCATACGATAAGAAAATAGCCGAGCCGTGCGTGTTCAAAATGAAGAAATTGTAGAAGATAAAACGAAATGTGTGTTGCTGTATGCGTAACATTTGACGAAGAAAACATCGAAATATTGAGTTCCGAAGACGCTATCACAAGAAAAACTCCACCAATCAGGTAATTGTGTTGTATTTCTGTCAAAACATGCGGGCAATCTAGGTTATGACGTATATATATATGTGTGAGTGAATAACGTTTTAAATGTATGTGTATAACTTACACGTGCACAATGTGTTTTTGTTACAGTATAATGACTAACTCATCGTTAGGATGAAGGACATAAAATGTTTCTAACAGCAAGATATATCTCGGTTGAAAACAAACAAGGTAAACAACTATTGGTAAAGGTATTTATATGTTCGCCACGATATCTGATATCTGCGGATTAAATACTGTAAGCATCTGCTTACACTTGCGACTACAGAAAAAACAGTCTGAGTCCTTGAAGCATTTATTGACAAACAACCCTACAATTTGTTATTTTATATGTATCTTTATATTTGTGCTTTAGCATTAAAAAGATGAATTTCATAGTTACGTGCATAATGACTTATAAAGGTGTCAAGTTGTATTTATAATTTATTTTTTAAAAGATTGGTTTTTTGTTTGTAGTTAAGCACACGAAACTACACAAAGGGCTCTCCGTGCCCTGCTTACTATGGGTTTCGAAGCTCGATTTCTAGCGTTCTAAGTGCGCAGAAATACCGCTGTGTCATTGGAGGATTTGTTTTGAAGACGATCCATACAAAATACCTTACACGTCACAACTTTCAAAGGGACCATAAAAGGCACTAATGACAACCATGTGCGAAGCTTAGATTTAACTAATTATTAACAAAGAGCCTAATATGTAATGAAAAAGCTACGTGCAATATGCTTGCTGTTTTAATTACCCAATCACTAATGTTAAATATACACAGATGTTCGAAGGCGAGAAGTTGGAACTGGAGCTGTTAAATATTTGCATAGTACTATATGAAGGACGTTGTGTGTCTACTTCTAGAAATTATTTGTGTATTCGTAAAAAATAAATGTCTACACAAAATTTTATGTGTAAAAATATATATGTTAAAATGTCAAACAACATCAACAAACATGTGATCCAGATAGTGGGATTTTCTTTTTCTTTCTTTTTTTTTGAGAGAAATGTCTTTAAAACAACTTACAAGTCTATTAAAGAAAATTATAACACAAAAGCTTTATAACATCACGATTGTGAATTCAGATAATTTCGTAAAGAAATGGGAAAAGATAGTAGTTGATATATTTATCAACTTAAGAACACAACTAAAAATTTTTGCCATGAAAAAATTAAAACGAGTCATGTAATACAAACTTTGGTGGAATATTTAGTATTATTTCACATATGTAGTCACGGATCAAAATCTCATTTTTTATTATAGTTATTTAACTCAACAAGTTAAAAGATATTACTTTATCGAATTTAAAAGAAAAAACAATCTTTGCACACACACACCCCAGTGTCACAGCGGTATGTCTGTGGACTTACAACGCTAGAAAACGGATTTTGATACCCATGGTGGGCAGAGCACAAATAGCTCATTATATAGCTTTGTGCTTAATTATAAAGTAACGAATTTTGCTCTGTTCTCTAAATGTTTAATGTAAAAACATTAAGTTTGAAAGCTGTTTTGTGACTCGATTAATGAGAAAAAAACAGCAACGGTATCAAATAAATTTTCTCACCTCTACCAGTGGCTCATCAATAAGCCTGAAGGCATATAATGATAAAAAACGGGTTTCGATACCTGTGATGGGCAGAGCACAGAAAGTCCATTAGTTAGCTTTGTTCTTAATAACAAACAACTAAACAAACCTTCAGATGGTATCATTATGTTATTACTTATAACAATTTAACTGCACATTGTTTCTTGTGTACTTTCCATCAGCTTTAGCGCTGTTTTAACGTTCGAAGTGTTAAAATTTCAGCACCTATTTTTCAACCACACTTACTTTATTGGTGGTTAAACGAATAGCATAAAACACTTAAAATAGTTACAAATAGTAAATAAAGAGTAAAAGCACCAAACAGTAGAATATTAAATAAACTGATTTACTTATCTCATAGGTAAACCTCTGCTTAAAGGTACTCGATAAAAAATGTTCAATTTTCTCTTCTCTATTTCAAAACTCAATGCAAAATCTCTGGTTTTAAACTACCTGGAGGTTTCATATAACTATCATAAAAATAATCAAAATGTTTATCTTACCTGCCTGCTGAACTGATGAATCGGTTACTTTTTATTATTCTTCCTTGATTCCTTTTGTTTTCTGGTTATACGTCGTTTAGTTTGATAGACATATTGCAACAAGGAAGCCCTAAATTCATTTATCTTTATCCTGCAAAGTCTTGGTTAAATAAACCACTTTTGCAGTATTCGGCACAACTTATTAGCGTCCACCCAAGGACACTAGTGGGCGAAGAATTCTTTACTTAGTGTCCCCTCTCGAATAGCTAGCTACTTAGAAATTGCTATTGGTTTGATTTAAAATGCAAGTAGAAGCATAATACAAGTGTATATATTGAAAAAATACCAAACAGGAGAAATAAAGACAGAACGCCTCTATAGGAAGTGGCGAAGTTACTGTTGAGCAGAATCGGGAAATGTTAGCGCTTTCAAGCTTCCTTTCAGCAAACAGACATGCGCTGTTCACGGTCGCCACTGGCAGCAACAGGTTGAGATTCGCGATCATCAGGAGGTGCTTTGCAGGCTTAAGGTTAGTGAAGCACTTTCGACTATACTTCTTCCTGAACCCGTGGACGCCATCTATAAACTCTATAAATCGAAAGTAGCTTTAAGCATAACACAAGTTCAAGAAGGAGTTGAGATAAGCACTTATCCTTCCCAATAATCAGAAAGTGTCATTGGTGTTTAAACGAAACAGTCCGTCAGTGCCGGAATCACCTGTTATTTGTAATATACTGCTTGAGAAATATAAAGTATGTTCGAGAAGTTTTATGTGGGAAGCAACCAGTATTTTGCATTAAACTAATTGAAAAATATTTATAGCAAGAAGTTATAGAGGATATTTAAATATTTCAGTAACTTATAGATACTATTTATAGAAAAACAGTATATATATTTTAAGTCTTAAGCACGAGCTTAAAATAATAGCTCATTTTTATTATATCTGTTTGGAAGTATGTATTTAATAATATTCCAACAAATTAAAAAAGTTAAAAAATAAATTAACTGAAGTAACTTTTAAATGTTTAACAGGATGTTCGTTAGTTTTTTTTGGAGTTAGTAAAACACTCTATTTTTTCTCTGTGAATTTCGCTTCACTGAAAATTAAACCACTAATTTTCTCTGCGAGTATGCTTGACTGCAGACTAAAACATTAACTTTTCGAGTAAGCCTCACTGTAAATTAAAATACTATAATTTTCTCTGCGAGTATGCTTCACTATAATTGAATCATTATATTTTGTTCGGATATATTAATTCAGAAGCGCTTTAAATAACGTAATTTTTATTTATTTTTTCATTGCCTCATGTCATACCTTAACGAACTCTACGTCATCACTGGAAGCCAAGGTTCTCCAATCAAAGTCTAGATCATCAAATGTAATAGAGAGATGAGTGTTCCCGCTTTACGTGTTTTTTTAAATTTTTAAATAAAACTCTGTAGTCTCAGCCAAATCTTAATTTATTCTTAAAGACATTCACCTTAACTCAAGGAAAATAACCTCAAACCTTAAAACATATTCTACATTTAACTTCAGGAACATGTGCAAGGAATCATCACTCATAATACAAGAATGTTACCACCATTAACAGTACTTAAAAAGAAATTAGTTTAATCAAATATAATTAATCAATGTTAAATCGACTTAATTTATTTCCCTCTTCACAATACTTAATGAAATTTCTACTGTGGTACAAAAATTGTTTTTTACTCATATTGAGGTAACTGGTCAGATCGCTACCTGATATGAATTTAAATAGTTAAGCGGAAAGACTCTTTAGAATTAAAGTATTAAACCAAATGTGTAAACTTCACATCCATGTTATTTTATCAGATATCGAACTTCTTTACTAGCTATGTTAAACGTGATGTATCAAAGTTTTCTATCTCAACAAGGGATTCCACAGATTAATTTAATTGCTATGTTATAAATAAACCTGTTTAATATAGTGCAAAATAAAATTATTTTTTTCCTTACTCTATAAATCTTTTAAATTGAATTGCTACGTTATAAACAAACTGTTTAATATAGTGCAAAATAAAATTATTTTTCCTTACTCTACAAATCTTTTAAGTTTAATTGCTACGTTATAAACAAACTGTTTAATAAAGTGAAAAATAAAATTAATTTTTCCTTGCTCTATGAACCTTTTGAATTTTACTCTAAATGGATCAAGAGATACTTCAAATGGTAAAAAAACTAACTGTAATTCATGGTTGAACAGTTTTTGCAAGTAAAGTCAAGATGTGTTCTTTACGTCTACGTTATCTGAGAATTTGCTTATGTGCCCTGAAAAATACATAACCAACAGGCATTTTGTCTCAGATCAACACACCTATTTATCATTGTTTGAAGAAAATTTAATACCTGTGTTGAAGGCATGGATGAGAAACCTAACAAAATAGTAAATTTGCGGGCAGTAGCCACTAGACGCCTATTAATAAATTGCCAGATTCAACTCTCTTATGTACATTTCTTCGTAAGTGTACGCATAGTGCAAGATCACTGTTGGCATGGTTACAGATCCTTCCGGTATACTTAAATAACATAAGTGTACATGTAAGCGAATACAAGGAAATTCAGACGCGTTCTTTCTCATACGCTTAGAATGCTAATGTTTAACACGCATATAAATATCGCTCGCCTTAGGTATGATTTTGGATTACAAGCACCTTTTTCATGCTCAACTTATCACAGCGTATAGATAAAGTAAAGTAAAAAGTATATATATATATACACACACACACACACGAAGCTTGCTCCTGTATTTCATCAAACCTTCATACACCGAATGTGTGGTGGTAACAAGTGTTGACTTCGACTCTATTCTTTTTTTAATTTAGCTTAGCAAAATTACACCACCATGGAGCATGCTTTGTGAACTAGCGGAGAGAAGACTGAAAAATTAACTTCCATGTGAATTGAACGTGATCTGCAATAGACTTAGCTTTTAAGGTTCTTTTGTTTAAGAATAAACAAATGTACGTATATATATTAATGTGTGTTTGTACTGTAATATTATACATATAACAAACATATTTGGGAGTACCTCTAGTTCCCCGCTGGTACAGCGGTAAGTTTACGGATTTACAATGCTAAAATCAGAGGTTCAATTCCCCTCGGTGGACTGAGCAGATAGCGCAATGTGGTTTTGCTACACAAAAACACACACTGTAATTATTATGTCCTTCTCATAATACAACGTATTTTTGTGTATACATTTAAATCCTACTATTGTTGTACCTCGCTGAGACAGCAGTAAGTCTTCAGACCTAGAACACTAAAATCAGGGAATTCAGTTTCCCTCGATGAACACAGCAGATAGCCAGTTGTGGCTCTGCTATGAGTAAAACATTCTACTGTTTACGTAGTGCTCCAATTTTTCCATCATCAAAACTCTTTAGAAAACAACAAGAACAAAAGTTGGTAATTATCATTTTGCAGTTGTATCAGCTTTTTTTTCATTCGAGAAATTTAAAACCTAGAATAACTTTGATTTTTCATAATTAACTTTACATACAAATTAAAGAAACAGGACATTACATAAGGCAGTAAAATTGCGTATTTAGGATTTATTAACACATTCTGTGCGATTTAGAGCTTTCTATAAATGTTGTAAGTTTTGTGCTGTTGAACACTTCTAGATGCAAACAAATAAGTAAAATGTTTTTTTTTTAGAATGTGAACCACATATTAGGGTTTTAATACAGTTTTAAAATTATATTTTTAAGACACTTGAACTTTAATATAATTACAGGAAAAGGCTTCGCTAGATAATTAAAAGGTACAGGCCTTGAGCCCATAAGCTCTGTAAGTTTGAGCGTTTTGGTATGATAACCATTATGGTTTTCTATTCTGATTTTTCAAGGCACAACTGGAAATTGGAAGCACTATCGAATAGTATAGAGCCAAGAGGCTCTGTCTATTAGTGTCTGGCGACGCTTCTGATTCTTAATGATAGCAATACTTCATGGCAAAAATTCACCATGTGTAAATGGGCTTTGGTGACTCTTTAATAGAATGGTTCACATTTTGCCTTATATGTTGTTATTTGAAACCAGAAAAACTGACTATTCATCGGCATAGCATTTCTTTGTCATAAATAAACCAACAAGTATTCTGTATATAAGTTCTCCAAACCTCCTATTTTTATACTTTTAATAACTACGTTACCTGTTGGCCAAATATATTTTAGAAAGCCCAAGTCACACAACTAAACTTGAAATTCAGATTGTTATATGAAGCATTATGTTACAGTGAGTTTTTTCTATACATCGGATCAGATGGTTTATAAAGGTTGAAAATGGTCACAGTAATGTAAAACCTAAAACTGGCTTTGGGTTTCCCAATCAGGCAATTTTTTAAATTATAGTGTTTCAAATACTATTTACAAATGTTGAAGATGTTTCAAAATTTTATATTCTGAAAATTATTCCTTTCTAAAACAGCGTTATATTTCACTTAATTATATGTGTGTACCAAATATGAAGACAAGCCAGAAGTTTTGTGGTACACTATTTCGGTTCTTTAAATGTATATATCATTAGGTATTAATGGAGAATCATTTAAAACGAAAAACGAAGATATAAAAAACAAGTCTGCAATTCTGTTTGTAATAGTGACAAGTATGTCACTTAAAATCATTCACCTTGATAGACCTATAACGAATCTAACAAAATATGATATTTTCCCTTGGGCAAAGAGCAATTTTAATGTAATCTAGTTAGTGTTCATGGTGAAAAAACAATTTAACATATATAAAATAAGCAATATAAAAGTGAAGAACAGAGACAGCTTTTAATGATCCTTTTACGAAAGCTTTAAGGCCAAACAATAACTATCTCAGAGAAAAAAATCCCGAGAAAAATTATCTCTCAAATATAACTATTTTATTTCCTTATTCTATAGTTATAAAAAGAAATCTGGCTCATAGTTTTCAATATAAAGTGCGTTAAACTCGATAATGATAAAAAATCAACATTCAAAGAGCCCTAAACGATTTAAAATATAGTTCTTATGATGAATAATAATCATCAAAGTTTAGTTGAAGTCTGTTTTACGTAGTTTAGAAATGTTAAGTTCATGGTAAAATACAGTAACGTGAAAAACAAATCACATGATATAAAAAGTGTTAATTCTGGTTATACTATGTGGATATTACTCAGATTATAAACGGTTAACTAAACCTTTTAATCATAAAATACGCACAAAAAAATTGATGAAAATTATGCCTGAAAGTTCATCTTCCTATGAAATATGTATTCTGTACAACAAATTAACTTTTCCTTTGGTCTTTCTCTTATCAAATTCTTGAAACACATCATTAACGAAAGAATGGAAAACGCACTAATGAGCAATTGAAAAGCAATTTATTCCGAAAAGAGCTAAGGCTGAGTTCCTTTATGACATAGTATCTAAAGCAACTGACTGTAACATTGCATGCAGTCTCACTTAAAAAGTACATACAAAGATTTTAGATTTTCGAGAGCGACCTCTATATACATATACAAAATTACACTATGTAACAAAATTTTTACTTTTCTTGTTCCTGGGCAGAAAGTGCGATTTTCAAATTGCTTATGCCTATAGTAAATGGAAAATACCTTTTTTTTCTTCAAACTTTGCTTTTATGACCTGGGTAATGAAATTTTCAAATTTACCCATTTTCCAGAAAATTCCGGGCAGATTCAGTGCTGAGTAGCTGATAAACAATTTTCTCGAACTTACAAGAATTTTCAAGAACATTTTAGAATGTTGTAGAACTTCACTCGTCAAGTTGGTCTTTGCTTTTCCACAATGTATCCTGTCTGTGTGAGGCGATTGGAATTGCCTGTAAGCCGTAACGAGAATAAGTATCCGTCTCCTCCCGTGGCTCATTCGATGCACCTCAAAGAGAAATACAACAGCGTTAAGACCTTGCCAGAAACCTTGAAGTATAACGAGTATGGAACAACATGAAAAGTATGTGAAGCAACTCCTCATAAATTAAAATTTATGGACTCAAAAAGAATTAGTTTTGCCGAAATGCGTTCACCTCGGTATACATATCGCAGATAAGCAGATAAGATTGAATTCATTCAAATACATAATCAAGTCTACAGAAAAAACTAATTTCTACAGCCATTTCATTCACTGTTGGCCCGGCATGGCCAGGTGCGTAAAGCACTCGACTCGTAGGTTCAAATCCCCACCGCACCAAACATGATCTTCCTTTCAGTCGTGAAAGTGTTATAATGTGACGGTCAATCCCACAATTCGTTAGTAAAAGAGTTGGCGGTGGATGGTGATGACTATTTGCCTTCCCTCTAGTCTTACACTGCTAATTTAGGGACGTGTAGCTTCAAAATAAACCCAAACAAGCCAACCATTCACTGTTTGTGAGCAATGGTTGAAGGCGGTTATTTTCATTAAAGAAAATTTCAACGTCATTTCTAAGCTCAAAAAATCGTGACATCACCTTCCCACAGCTAAGCCTTCGACTGAAGTGTGATAAGGCAAGTCGTGATATGTTGCTTCCTTCTATTTCCGCCAAAAATTTATGGAATTGACGATGGTTGAGTCCATGAGAGCGAATGAAGTTCACGATTGAAACTACATGTTTCAGATATTTTCCACACAGTGCCTGCTGATGAATAATGCAGTGATTTGCTTTGTAAATTTACCCAACTAAACCTTTTTCTGCATCACATACATTTTTGCCATCGTCTGTTATAACGCACTTTAGCAGTTTTCAGGTTGTACTAAGTTAGTGATTTTTCGACCACTTTTAAAATGTTCTCGCCTGTGGTTTTGTATGCATACCGTGTACAGAAACTAATTCTTCAGGCATTGCAAAATTAATATTGACTCTGCGAATAAACAACAGCAACTGTGAAGAGTCAGACACATCTGTTGACTCGAAAGCGCGATGGAAAAGCACTCGAACTGTTTGGCCTTGTCTTTCAGCTGAGACACAATATTGTTTCCAATGCCCTCGACTCTACGATCAACTGTATGTTTGTTTGTTTGTTTGAATTTCGCACAAAGCTACTCGAGGGCTATCTGTGCTAGCCGTCCCTAATTTAGCAGTGTAAGACTAGAGGGAAGGCAGCTAGTCATCACCACCCACCGCCAACTCTTGAGCTACTCTTTTACCAACGAATAGTGGGATTGGCCGTCACATTATAACGCCCTTACGGCTGAAAGGGCGAGGATGTTTAGCGCGACGGGGATGTGAACCCGCGACCCTCAGATTGCGAGTCGCACGCCTTAACACGCTTGGCCATGCCAGGCCAGACGATCAACTGTATTCACCGAAAGGCTAATAGTCTTAAATAAGTCTACTTTTTCTAAGCACATTTCTTCGGCTACTTTAATCATACATAATTTAATTAGCTCATCATCGGTAAATGGTTTTCCTTGCTTGGCTAACGAGAGTGTCACTCACAAACTTGCTCTTGTTGCCACTTCATTCATGGCTTTCTTCCTCTTAAATAAAAACTGTTGTGATGATAAGTTACGTTACAAGGTTTCGAATTTGTTTGAAAGTAGCTTTTCCGTGAACTGACAATAGCTATAAGTGGTTGATTTGGTAATGTCTTCCAATGTTGTATTATTTTAGCACTGCGATAGTCTCGTTGCATATTAAGCACAACTCTTTATTACATGATTCAATAACAAAGTAGTCCACACTCCAATGTTCTTTAAAAATACGACATTCAAAGTCAACTTTTCTCTTCTCCCCTTGTCATGACATAGTAACTAGGAATAGCTATGAATTCGAACATAAAGTAAACAGCAGCAATTACGTTTATTTTTTTTATAATATTAAAAAAAATTATATTATTACTATAATATACTGTTGACGGGCCGGATGTGGTCCAGGAGCCATAGTATGTAGACCCCTGGTCTGGAACAATATTTGGAGTGATTCAGAGAGCCTGAAATAAATCTTAAGAAATTAACTTCATTTTTTCCAGTGAAGGTGACTGTCATCCAAAGATAGAATACACGCACCGCAGTTTTGAATTTAAATAAAAATTGTTTAATGATGTCCTATACATTTGTATCCAACCTATTTATTTTTAGTACAGACTCGGTACGTTTTTACGGAACTCAGAATAGCTTCATAATAATACAGAGCAGGTGAGAAAAATAAATTTTTGGTGTTATAATCACACGGTATATTTCTGTGGACTTTTATATTTCACGCTGACATGTGTATTTTCCTTGTTCCAATTCTGGTATTATTGAGTTAGAAGATATACTTTTGTTTTAGATGATGGCGTTTTCTGCGAGCAGAAGTACTAAAGAGTCAAAGTTACCCTGCAAAGAGAAATGGTTGTATGAGAGAGTTGTTGAGTGTAGAAGGAATCCTCTCATGAACGTTGGACTTCTATCTTCTGTGAAGGTCCGTGAGTTAAACATTTCTATAGCTGCACACCCAGAAAAACAAACCAATATATAGTGCTTCCAGAATTTCAAATCAAGTGTTCACCCATGAGAACCGATTTCTAAAACTCACGTAGATAGAATTGTTTTTAGCAAGTCTGGAGTTGTATGGGTTTGTCTGCATAGGACTCTCAAAGATTCATCAGCCAAAGTAACCAAGCTTCAACTCTGAAACTGGCCAAGAGCGACTGGATATACTACTGGAAAAGTAAATAAGCCAATTAGATCTTTTTCTAGTGGGCAACAAGTGGTGAAGAAAGATAACTGTAGGGTAGCTGAGAGTCTGAGAGTTTCATATCTGAGACATATTCTGCCAATGCATCTATAGGTGGCGAAAAGGACCTCATGTCATGCAGAATCTATGGATGAGCTGCTAAGAACAACTTGTCACTCTGCCAACCTGGACCAGGTATCAACTATTTTCCTGAGAGTCTGAATTCCTGAATATGAATACTGCATTGTAACTGCGATGTCTCAGTCAGGTATTTGCTAATAATCTCCAAGATAAAGCGTTTTGTTTACAACTATAGGTCCATGTGAGTGAGGCAAAATAGGTTTTGTATCTGATATTCGAAGATAAAGTAAAATAAGTTCTTGACCAATTTATGCAACGTTTCTGGCAAATAACTACTTGTAATGACTGGTTTAGAGAACAGAAAATCCAAAACTTGATCCTAAGCTTGGATCATTTAGCCCCAGACTCTGTTGACCACTTGAGTGAATTGCAACTGTAGAACTGAGATACAGTAATACCAAACTGAAAATCAAGTAGTCTATGAGAAAGATTTCAAAGTTCGGGTAAGGAGCCACACGAAATTATGGCCACTTTTTATCATGTTTTACGGCAAAGTATAGTTTGCAGTTGCTTACACTGTTCGTTAAGGCATAATAATAGATAAGTTCATCAAGGGATTTCCAGACAAAACAACAAGACATCACCAAGACATTCTTGCCCTTACGGGAGAAATATCCTTCATGACAAGGTAAGAAATTGTAACTTTGAACCAGTCACAGGTGAGGAGGAGGTCTGTAATGACAGTTTCTGTGACTTCACCTTAGACTGATTCTGTCCAGTTATCTCCATTACAATAAACATGAGCTATGATGAAAGTTAACCAATCACATATCCAAGCACTAAAATATAACCACAGTGACTTCCAATAAATGGAAAAGGTTATCACAGTCCCTCCGTGGTTTACCCCACAACCTATGATATAACGCCAACATGTGGATGTTGCTCTAAAAGAGAAAATCAAATTGTTGTGTTGTTTTAAAGCATTATAGTGAACTGCTCATACTTTTTCAGCAGTAAGATAGGCAAGGTTATCAGTTTATACTGAGTACTTAACAATGCAACGGAACCAACATTACATATAATTTCCCAAGCATTGAAATGGAGAAAATTATTCATTTGCCTTACATTATAAAACTAATAGAACCTAAGTCAACCCTGGGTATTACCTTTGGGGAGCATTATAGACAGCTTGCACGTAAAGTATGGTGGTTACCCCAATTATCTTGCGGCTGAGTGGAACTTGCTGTGTACCAGTAAAGGTACAAAGGTAAATGACCGAGTTCTTGGCTGACACATGAGTGGACAGAACACCAGTAAATCTCGTAGTCTATCAAGCCCTTTAAGTGAAACCATCACTTCAGCTAGTAGGCTTACTTCCTTCTGATAGATTCCAACATTATAGATGTGAATGGAGAGGTAAATTTCCTGCTATGTCCAGAATATATCACTCACATAATGAAGGTGTACACCTCTAATCTTAATTCTGAATTTGGCATCCTCAGGAAGTTGTACTCATAAAACATTGGTCTACTTCACATACGTAATAGGTAAACTAATAATCTGTGGGAAAGTTATCCAATATCAATCACAGTAAACCCAGGAACAGTGGATTGAATTAGTGTAGGTGGCTAAGAAACTTATAGTGGTAGTCTTGTTTACTACAATGAAAAATTAGCATTAATTTATCATATAATATAATTATAGAACACATGGATGAAATAAGTTACTTTTTTTTCTAAAAGCAAGCAGCATTAAATTATACAGTTATCTGTGTAAAAAGAAATAAATTCTTGGTGTTGTTTTGTAATTATGAGCAGTCAGTTATTCATCTTCTCACTGGAATGGTTATCAGTATGGTAAATAAATAGAAGTTTTCGAGGTTCAGCTACGTGCTAGAATTGCTCCAACATATTACAGCTTCCATCATATCTGAAATTGGAGATTGAGAATTACGGGAAAAAATCTAGGCCAAATACAGTAATTTGAAGGTTTAATGTGCTGAAGTATGTGTGGGAACAGATAGCCATTTAGATTAATAAACAGTAACTTGTCATCACACAAAATACAGGCAGTGTAAACTCAATCAAGGAACTACTGAGCTGGTTTTCCTTTATCACTAGGAATTTAGCCACTGCTAAAATACAACACATATTAAAGGATGGATCATAAAACCTTCACAGTGCTTGGTCATCTCCAATAATTATTGTCAAAAAGAAAAGTATGTCAAATTCTATCTTGATATTAGATAGGTGAATATGGGAATATTTAAAAATATTCCTTTGTTATGAACATATGAATTTCTCTATGCGTTAGGAGGTTCCTATCTGTTTAACATTCTAGATATGGTATCTAGATGCATGCAAGTCGAGTTGGATAACAAGAACAATTCTAAGGCTACTTTTAATATGAGATATGGCTTGTATCAGTTACATATCATGCCACTTGTTCTATGTAGTATGCCTACAATTTTAGAAAGACTAATGGAGCTTGCACTGAAGAGCCTATAAAAGAAGAGATACCTAGTCTAGCATGACAATATTTTGGTGTTATATTACACATTTGAGGCTGCAGTTAAAAATGGTATTCTAAAGAGCATCAAAAGGCAGGACTGAAACTGCTACCAGAAAAAGGTGCACTTATGCACACAAAAGTGGAATTTATTGGTTACATGATAGGTAAAAATAGTATCTTGATTGCCCTGCTCAGGTAACAGAAATGGGAGATAGGCTTCAATCTGAAACCAAGCGAAAGTTTTACAGTTTTCTGGTTGTAAACCGTATTTTCAATCATTTTTAGCCAGTTTTTCCAAGACTGAAATATCGTTGTCTGATTTTACTGAAACGGAGATGTTATTTGAGTTAAGGAAGGAATATAAACAGACATTAAAGCATGTTTTCTTTGAGACTTCAATTCAACCAAACCACAATAAGGTTTCTTATTGAACAGTGATGCCGGTGATAGTGTAATCAGACCAATGTTTTCACATATTTAGGAAGGACTAAAATATGCAATTGTTTCTGCCAGTTATATACTCAAGACTCTTAATGCAGATACTGTATGACAAAGAACTACCTGCAGTTATACACCTTGTAAAACACTATGAACATTACTTACATAGTATAAGTTTAGCTATCAATGTAATACATGCTTTGCTAAAATGGCTAATGAACTGTAAAAAATCTGGAATGGATGATAGCACATTGGATAACACCATTCTAAGAATATGAGAAGATATTCTGATAAGATAATATGATAAGAATATCTCATCAAGTGATGAGATCCTGTATGCTTATAGAATTTCATACCTCTGTACCTCATGTAGGATTTGAAATCATTTTTACCACACAACATCAATCCACAACGTAAGAGATACTACTGATAGATTAGTTCCATGATTAACTATATGGGAGGTCTAGGAAAAGCAGTTGAATGGCACAAGTCTAGCATGGGTATTTCACGCCATGCAGCAAGATAAACTTTTGCCAGTAAATATAGAAAACATAGCAAGAATGCATGTATCTTATTGTACTTGTACAGTCAGTTACGAGTGCAAGAAGGTATTTTTTACTATTATTACTACCCACCAATTCATAGTTTTCTAACTGTGCTGCAACTAGAGATTCACAGAACTCTAAAAGTTTAACCAGGCTTTGCATAAGTCAAACACTGGAAGTCACAAAATTATCTGCACTTGTGCTAACATCTGACGGCTATTCCATTAGCTTCATTCAAGTTTAGATGTTGTGAATTGGTGCGTGCCACCGGTATAAAGAGTCAGCCAAAATAAGACAGACTTAGCTCTCTTAGCTATGAAAATTTCTGGCCCACTCCCAGAGAATGAACAAGGTCATTGGTTATACTCCTTGCTATCAAGTACTTCCCAAAGTAAAATGATATTTATATTTTGGTTAATACTTTGCTACATTCCATAGCTGATCTGTTAGCAGAGCAGTAAACAGTAGAATTTGGAAACCAAAAGGGATCCACACAAAACAGCAGCCTACTCTTCTTAGAGTTGCTTAAATTGTTGAATGTTAAGAAGACCCACAATTTGCCTTATTACCCACGGTCTGATTATTTAGTACAATGGGTAAAACAAATTTTCACGTTCATGCTAGAATTTGTTAATACTGGCTGAACTTATTAGGATGAGCACAAATATGATATGATGTTGTATAGGGCAATGGAACAAGAGTCTATGCATTGTTTGGCAAACAAGCTGATATTCTGTCAATAAGTCTCGTTTCATGTCAATGTGATATACGTCCTTTCCCACAGTGGATGACTCCAATGTCCACAGAAATATTTGTAGTGATTAACGTCTGCATTAGTTGAAAAACATGAGTTTACAGGTAAACAGCGAATAATGATTGCCATACAATGGAAGTGTTACAACACAAAGGTAAAGAAGCAAATGTACTAGTATGAAGACTGTGTGTAATGGTACATGGTGGCAGTATTAAATCACCTTGTTCCTGGCAAGATACATATGAATAACGGCACGCACAAAAAGCAGTGTAACGTGTCTCTATGCTGCTCACTCAATACCAAATAACGTCTGGTACGCAGGATTAAACAAGAGTCAGAAATTAAAATCACTGGACCAAAGAAAGATGAGGATTCAGTATCACATCAAACCATCTGAGCCAAGGATAAGAAGAATTAAAAGTACTTATTTTGCTCCCCACAATGAGCGAACACCAAACTTAGAGGAAAGAGAAGTGTGAACAGACAGTGGAACTAATAGTGGAAGGCTTTTGGTTGATATGGCTAAGATTAAGTGATTATCAGCAACTAAATCAACCACTTATTTTAGAGTTACTAATTGAAAGGAAGTGGCAACCCTTGCTTTCTAAGCTATCAAATACAAATACGATGTATGTACTACATTGATGGATTTCTATTTGATTACCAACAGTTAAGATGACTAGTGATAGTTGAAACAGTGCTTAGAATATCAGTTTCTACAACAGAGGATGATAGTGAGGAGTTGCTTTCTGTAGGTGTTATGATGTGATATAATGTATGAAAAGCATTGTATGATCACATTTTCACTACAAAAAGCTAAGATGGTTTGTTGATCTTAAGATTAATGAGACCAAAAGTGCTCAGTAACCCGTACATTTCAGCAGAATTTCACTATAAAAATACCAAACAATGGATACTGTATATGATTATTTAGTATAATGGATAAAACAAACTATCACGTTCATGCTATAATTTATTAATCTTTTTGATCCAATAGCAGTATGGATTAAGCTACTAGTGTTTGTGGAAATGTGTAATGGTGATATTTGAGCAGAATTTCACTATAGAAAATATCCATATCATATTATAGGAGAGCTGCAGAATTATTACAGTTTATGAAGTTAGTAGGTGTAACATCTAGAGCATCAGTAGTTTATACAACTGGATATTAGTATTAGATGTTTGAAAACTTAGCTAAACGAATATTGTGATGCTTGCTTTTCAAGTTGTCGGACAGTATTAAACGGTGCAATGTATGCACTACACTACAGTGCGTGATTTCTGCTTTATTTCATAAACTAGAGCAGTTATATGATTTAAAAATAAAATTATTGGCCTAAAGGGAGTAGCGTCCTTTGCTATCTGTGCTACTGAATGATTTTCTGAGGTAAAATGTCGTCATTTATTCATGGAGAATTGCTCACCTGATCTGCCTAAATGGCAAAGACTATATGAAAAATGCCACCTAGTTCCTCAAACACATGGAGCATGTATGACATTTTTGTATGCAGTGAGAGTCATTTCCTCTGAGTTTATATTAATATAGTATTGTAACAATACAAGTATTAATTCTGGGTAATTAGAAGCTTTACCTCAAAAGTCTCAGTTTAGTTGAATTAAGTCACTGATTATTTATTTTATGGTACTCCTAGATGTCAGTAACTTACTGTACTATGGCTTTTGAGATGTAGCCAACATGATATGACCCACAAAGTTCACAGAACTAATTTCCATGAAAGCCATAGGCAATACGGATTAAGCTACTAGTGTTTGTGAAAATGTGTAATGGTGGTATTTGTAAATGACAATATCAGTATAAAAGATTTAAAGTGAGTTGGTCAGCCGTGAACAAATCTTGAGAGAGTAACACAAGTGCATTCAATCTATCTTTCTGGTAAAGACAACTGTCTAACGTCCAAAAGTAAAATACACGTCCTGTTGTTTCGAGTTTCAATGAAGATTCTTTCACTATATCCAGCATAAACTCGGACAGTTTGGGCGGAACTTAGAAATACTTCATATTACATCCTGCTAAATCTCTCATTATCTAGTAAACCTGTCTTAGTGGAAATTACTTTTATCTGAAGATATTACACCACCTATATTCCTCATTAGTATTAAAACTTATTATCTTTTTGTAATATTAAGTACAAATATACACATCAATTAATTCTGTTTTGTTCGTTAATAAGTATGCTCTTTGGAACATTGGTCACTTTGTATTAAAATTATTACTTTGCATAGGAAAAAAACTGATCCAATTATCAGCTCATATTTGACACCTACTCCCTTCTGAAACGCCAATTCAAAAAGTCATGTAACCACGTCTCAATAAGCAGCAAAAAAAAACATACTCAGACTCTAGAGATAGTCCTACCCTAATACATTGATACAGAGAATGTTTAGTTTAGGGATGGTAAAATATTTGTAAATAACGACAGTCATTAAAAATTCATAGTAAACTTCTACATGCAATTACCGAAGGTGATGCTCCAATACATTAAATCATGTCATTATCGTATGTTCTTATTTGAGACATCTTCTGTTCTCTGTTGAGTGTTTGTTGTTGTTGTTGTTTACGCGGGAAAATTCCAGATAAAAAACCAGAAATTAACTGTATCACATTTCTCCTTCTGATTTCTCTGTTCTACCACATTCACTACATCCTATAGTACTTGTAGACCTTCTATCAGAAAAAATAAATTTTGTATTGACTATTTCAGTATTGTGTCAAAGCACTCTTCATGTTGCTAAATTACTATTTAATATTTGTATAACTTACGTACGTAAAAGTATTTTAAAAATTGGTTGATTTTCGATATTCCTTCTAACACCATGCAAAGGTAATCTATTTATTGTACTTGTAACATAGAAAGATGGTATATAACCAGCAGCACCCACCGTCAACTCGTAGATTACTCTAATCGAATAATGTTAATTGACTCTCACTCTAATAACGCACCCACTATACCAATGTGCAAAACATGATTTTGCTGAAAGATTATGCAAAAAGATCACCCTGGAGTAGGGCGATCTTTTCACTGCTATTGGTAACAAGAAATGAAACCAGAAGTCAGGACTTGCACAGGAAACTAAGCAAATGGAATCTTTTATAAGATTTGTTTGGCTGCAGAAAAGTTTCCTTGGAAAAATTGTAATACGTTAAACAGATGTATGCAGCCCCATATTGTGTACAAACCAAAAAGGTATCATAGAAAACTCTAGGGCAGCAGGAACTTTCGGATAAATATTGCCCTGCCGTGGAGTCACAGTCCTACACGCTAATCGCTAAGTCACGTCCAGCTCTTTTTCAAGAGGGTTTTTACATTTATACTTTTATGTGTATGCAAATATAAAATATTTCGTGAACTTTAAAGCTTTAGGTCTAGCATTTAATCACCTGAGACTGAGAAACGTAATTTATAAAGTCATTTCGTTGTTGTTGTTAATCACAAAGTTACACAATGCGCCATCTGTAGTTGCTCACCAAAGGTATGAAAGTCCGATATTTATTGTCATAAGTCCAGAGACTTGTGCCACTTAGAGCCGTTTACAAGATAAATCGCGTAAAGAAAAATATCATAACAGTTATAGTCAATTATAAGCAATATTACAGCTTAACGATGTCCGTGAAAGCACAAACTCAAAACATTTTAGTGAAACATAGAACAGACTAAAACAGACTGTGAACCTGACGATGACCGACAAAGGTTAAAATGTTGTTCGCTCCTATACATAAAAATTTTCTCAACCAAAACCAGCCGTTTTTAGATATATATTTTTCTCTACAAGTGGGTTTTCTCGTCATAACTGGACACTAAAACAAGCATTTCATATTAGTATCGTGTGATTTATAGATATATTAAAACTGTTTTTAAGAAACAAGGTATACAGAAGTTTAGTACGTCGTGCTAAAACTATTTTAGGGCATTACCACGTTATCACAGTCCATGTTTGGTCGTGAATTTTGGCAATAGCTGCACAGCATAGTTTCCGTTGTGAAAGACTCTGCCTTAAGGCCGTCCTGTCTGCTTCATTTCCGTAATTCATTTAGTGTAAAAGGGTGACAGCTTTCCAGTGGCCATTCAACAGATAAATTCAACAAACATATGCAGGCACTTCAGACAGCAAATTGACAAGTATTTCTTCACATGGAATAGTGTAGTTGTCCGTTTCATTTTCCAACTTATTTACGTATGCAACATTTACATGCATATGTCGTAGAAGCAATTTATGTAAATGTGACTGGTGTCGCTTTTCAGGTAGAGATATTTCTTGATTATGTCACGTACTATTTATTGGGACACGTGGAAGGCTTTTGACACCTTAGTGAAGAAAAATAGTGAACTCGGATTTTAGATCTCTTCTAAAAAATCATTGCAACTTAACGATAAATATATCAAGTATCGAATTACCACCAAAATAAATTTAAAGATCGAAGACGCACCTTATTTGTGAGTGAGGTGAAATGTTATTTTGTGTTTCTTCTGTGTGTGTGACGAAGAAAATGCATGGTTTATTGTATTAAAAAGTGCCTTAATAGAAATGGCTGGCAAATTAGCTTAGTCCGCTTAACACGCGAGTGACGGTGGGCTCAATCCCACAAGTACGAAATGCAAAATATGGATGGCAACATACAATATATAAATAAATTTATTTATTCATTGTTACGATCTTTTTTCTTTCTTTCTTTTCTTCCTTCCTGACCCGGCATGGCCAGGTGGTTAGGGCGCTCGACTAATAGTATGATGAATCCCCATCACACCAAACATGCCCGTCCTTTCAGCCGCGGAGGCGTTATAATTCGTTGGTAAAAGAGTAGCCCAAGAGTTGGCAGTAGGTGGTGATGACTAGCTGCCTTCACTCTAGTCTTACACTGTTAAATTAGGGACAGCTAATGCAAATAGCCCTCGTACAGCTTTGCGCGAAATTGAAAAACAAAGAATATTTTCAACTATTGAACCCTTTGAAATTTATATAGAATTGATTGTGTTCTCTGTATCTCATATAAGCATTTATATAGTTAGTATTATCAAAGTGATATTAAATAATTATAAACGTGCAAAATATTTAATCTATTTTGTACACTTTTGTACGTAATGGCCTAAATCTAGACTTTTTGCTGCACTCCATTTTATCATTACAAAAATATATCATTTTTCAAAAGGCGAACTTCAAGAATAATTTTTAATTCCTTCTTCTGTTTTTTCCAAAACCAAGATTTTCTTGAAGATGTATTTTCAGTTCTAAAAATAGCATTTTACGTAGACATTCGATTCACTTTATCCTATACACCCATTCATACAAAAGAAAAAGATATTATTCGATGTGATATTCAGATATAATGATGTCTAACGTGTAAATATCTATAATATGAAATAAAGAGCAGATTATACAATTAAATAAATCGAATTCAGACGAAAAATAAAGCAAGGTAAACACAACCTTCTGAATAAAAACAAACAATCTTTAATAGTACGCAAGATACAGTGCGTCTTTGGAGCCGCTACCTACTGGTCGAATCTGATGTTTTTTTATGGCATACTTCTTTAGAGTAGAAATCAATTACGGGTGCACAAAAAAAGACAATATTCATGATACATAGCACTGTTAGATAAGAAATCAATTACCTAGTTGATTTTAGTAATATTTGTTAAGAGATAAATATACAAGATGCATACAAAGCATTTGCTACGATATTAGAAAATATAGTTAAATCATATATAAGATTTATAAATAGACGAAAACAACCGAAATCGTAGATGACTAAAATGAATTTTGCATATAAATGAAATGCACAAGTAAACAAAAAATACGAACAAATAATGGATTAATTGAATTTAAAGCTATAAAAAATTATATAAGTCGTCTTATAAAACGTAAAAATTACAGTAAGCAAAATTGTAAGTAAAACTAATATTAAAAATGAAATTGCCGAAAGAAAAATCACAAAATCTGAAAATAGTTCAGTAACTAATAGATATATTAAACTGAAAGAAAGCTCCAGTTATGATAAATTATGTCAATGTATTCCTTGTATATAGATCAATTATACTAACTACAATAGAAAAATTATACAGCTTTAAATTAAATGTAGTTAATAACTCCAACTGATTGATATTAAATTGAAAAAAGGTAACCTTCCTGAAAAATGTGTAAGGTGCAGGAAGAGATACAATTACAAATGAAATTTTAAGATAGAATATTAATAAATTAACATCAGTAATATGTTTAGTTAATATGTCAAAATCAAAAAAACTTTTTCATACATTGTAAAATATACTATTATTATACCAAAATATAAAGTACGTCCTGGAAGTCGGATAGATAACAAAATGTTAACTGCTTTATTATCCTTTTGTAACAAATTCTTGAAAGCAGTTAAAGTAGAAAGCTTTATATATTTTTATATTCATACACATTTTTTTGAAATTCTAAATTCAAGTATAGAAAAATATGAATAGAGAGGATGGATGCACTACATAAGATGATTAATAAATTTAATATATTCTGATTTAGATATATCAAAAGACTTTGATACATTTGCAAAAGAGCTTTTTTAAACTGTATAAAAACAGATTTAGGAGAGTTTAAATTGATTTATATAATATACAGAAAACAAGTAGTTAAAATTAATACAATGATATCAAATTATATCCGAGGCTCCCAAGGATCAGTTTGGTCCATTATTATTTCATTTAAAATATTTCTGTAAAATTAAGTTTAATGGAGAAATGACTCATTTGCAGTGAAGTTGTAATTAAAATACTGATAGTGAGATTATCAAAAATAAGTACTTATCTAAAGTAGATAAAGAAGTAGTTTGATGAAAAGCTATTATGTATACATTAAAAAGAGAAATAGTTTACATCCGATTTTCTGAAACAATAAGCACAAATAATTAAAAATAATCCAATGTTTTATAACAGCCATGTATGCAAGATTTTAGTTTGTAAAAATATTACAAACTTTTGTTATATTTTAACAAAATCAGATTGTGTTAAATATCTTGGAATACTAAGATATTACAGATTCAATTCGAAATAACAAATCAAAGTCATGAAAACAAATATAAAATGTTGTGATCAGACCTCATTATTTAAAAATGAAACATATCTATTATATCTAGTTTGATTCTGTTCTTTAGTATATTACAACTACTAATGGGAGTAGGACCACTTATTTAACAAAATTTACAACTACAATAAATTTTATAAGCTGATTATTATTATTAACATCACAGTGTTATAATACAAAATTACATTTAAAATATAGATAAATTACAGTTACGTAAAATATATATTTATAAAACATTAAATGTATTTAACAGAGATATGTAATAGGCAAAAAATAAAATCAATATATGTAACAGTTGTAAAGCATGAAAATTTACAAGCTCTCTTAAAGTAAAAAGGAAATTTTTAGAATAGGTTACTTGAACCAAACACCAAATTTTTATAATAATATTCCGAATAAAATAATATTACTATTTATTAGTCAATATAGATATATATATTTTATCGGTATTGAAGAAATGCATAACTAGTATTGATGAATCTAAAAATCTATTCATGGTACCTGCATGAATGCAAAATAAGACATTGTAAATATTTACAACTTAAAAATAAAATCTCATAAACGGTTATAAAACAATTGTAATATGTAATTTGAATATTGTATGTCCAAAATGTATGTTCATTTATGTATTATTAGTAATATGATAACCTATTACAGCTAATATTTACTCTAGTTAATTTTATAAAATAATTACAATTTACAATCGAGTAAATCAAATGGATCATAACGTTTGCTGCAAAGCTATTTTAAAGTTTTTGGTAACGTTTTTTAATCAGTCAAAAATAAACCCACATATTAGACAAGCTAAAACAACAACCATTCCCATTATAAACTTTCAAGAGGGATAAACTCCCAGCTTATACTACTAGTACAAATTTCTGTACCATTACAGAAAAACAATGATACAGACATAGGGTAAAGCATAAATCAGCCTCTGCAGAACGAACTTTGTAATGCAAAAGCTTTCTCAAACATGGAGAGAGAATTAGTGCAACTTTATGACATTGCACAACCTCTTTACAAGAGCTTCAATTAAACAATCATTTAAAAACTCGTTGTGGTTTTGTAAAAAAAAACATAAATTGGAAAGAAAAAATTCTTATTAGTATTTTCCCCAAAACTGACTACACTGTAAATATAACGTTGATCTATTCACGTGTGACAAATTTCCTCTTTATAGGTTTTCTCTATATCAAGTGTAATTAAAGACATAAAAGTGGTTAAAGGTCATGTGATCCTATTAAAATATCTTCAGCACATTCCATTTACTTACATACTAGATGATTTTCGCGCCTGCTCTATTCCCTCTAATTCTGAAGCCTTGCTGTGCATGTTTATTAATGCGGAGACAAGGTATCGTTGCGCCATCTCTTTTTCCAAACCATCAACCGGCAGTAACTACTTTTATTTTTATACCTAATACCAGGAGTGGCCAAACCACGTCTCGCGAGCTACATGCGACTCTTTGACATACGAGGGCTGTTCAAAAAATACGCGGACTGACGTTATAAAACAAAATGTACTTTATTTAGAAGTTACAGGTCTGGGACCCCTTCAAAGTACTCTCCTCCCCAACGCACACACTTATCCCAACGGTGTTTCAACTTGTTTAAACAGTCCTGGTACGCTTCTTTTGTAATGTCCTCCAGCTCCTTCGTCGCATTTGCCTTAATCTCGGGAATCGTCTCAAATCTTCTTCCTTTCAAGGGTCTTTTGAGTTTGGGGAACAAGAAAATATCTCAAGGAGCAAGGTCAGGTGAGTAGGGGGGGTGGGGAAGAACAGTGATCGAGTGTTTGGCCAAAAACTCACGAGTTCTGAGGCACAAATTTCGCAGCAACGCGGTGCATCTTCAATTTTTCGGTCAAAATCTCGTAACAAGATCCAACTGATATCCCACACTCTTCAGCAAGCTCCCCTGACAGTCAGACGTCGATTTGCCCGCACCAGGGTGTTGATTTTGTCGACGTGTGGGTCGTCAGTTGACGTGGAAGGACGTCCAGGACGCTCATCATCTTTAATGGACTGTCGACCATCCTTAAAACGTTCATGCCACTTGAAATATGCCGTACGC
This sequence comes from Tachypleus tridentatus, assembly GCF_004210375.1. Taxonomy (NCBI): domain Eukaryota; kingdom Metazoa; phylum Arthropoda; class Merostomata; order Xiphosura; family Limulidae; genus Tachypleus; species Tachypleus tridentatus. The sequence continues at coordinate 126,136,079 of NC_134825.1, forward strand.
TTCATAGCAACATCACTGTAAGCCGTGTTAAGCATAGCAAAAGTTTCAGTCGCAGAGTTTCCAAGTTTAACACAAAATTTCACAGTGAGTCGTTGCTCCTTCAGGTCATTCATTCTGAAATCCGCCAAACGAAAAAATCGCACTTCACTTAAAACCTCGTAGCTAATACACAAATGAAGATATCTGCAATCGGGAAATGGCGTCGTAATCAGCTGATCTGTGCGAACCTAGCGACACCAAGCGGATTTCCCTGGAACCAACTGGAGCCGCGCAATTCAAACAGTCCGCGTATTTTTTGAACAGCCCTCGTATAATGTGCAGCTAGCATAAATATGTTGGTTGAGCTCCTTTTTGCATCACAATTAATATAAAAGGTAAATAAAAAATTGTTCAAGCTTTATAATTATTTACCGGGTATAAACTGAAAGTCCACTGGATTAAAACATAAGTTTAATATTCATGGTGAGTAAATAAATTTAAGAATTTAAATCCTAATTTTAATGCTAGGCATGAGTCAGGGATTAAGGATATTTTGGATCAGCAAGGATTACAGAGGAATTGTGCTGGAGAGTCAGTAATTATACAAGCCGGTGCTTACAATGTTAGTTTTAGTGGGCGTAGCTTGCAATCGAGTGATTGTGGCATGTGTAGCTGTGTTGGGGGCAGTGAAGTTAGTAGAGTGTTAGTGTGATACTGGACGCTGTAGAGTGTGTTGGAGCTTATCGTTTCTTTTCACTTTACTTTTTTGGAAGTGCCTGTGAAAATTTTGTAAAGGAAAATGGCGTCATAAAATTCTAAGAAGCAAAAGTATGAAGATGAAAACAGAAATTTTAAGGCAGAATGGGAGGAAGATTTTATATTCACCGTGAAAGGAGGTAAACCTTTGTGTCTTATCTGCAATGTGCTACTTAGTCATTACAAAGCCAGTAGCTTGAAACGCCACTATGAAACAAATAAAAAACTTTTCGTCTGATTATCCACCTAAATCGAAATTTCGGAAAAACAAGTTAACTGTGTTAAAATTATCACTAAATAGCCAGCACACACTGTTGACAATGTTCAGTAAAGAAATTGATACAATGACTGAAGCTAGTTTTTTGTATCATGGAATATTGCTCGTGCTAAACGCCCATATTCTGATGGTGAATTTGTTAAAAAAAAGAATACAGCTGAAGCTGTTGCAATGTAAGATCCAAATCACGGTCATAGCACAAACGTCAGCTTTACGCCACACTACAGATAGACGTATCTCCCAGGCCAGTGGTGGTGTTGCAGGCAAAGTGCAAAATGATTTAAAGAATTCCCTTGCATTAGCTTAGCCCTTAACGAATCTACAGACATACAAGACAACCCACAACTGGTGGTATTTGTTCGTTATGTTTCATCTGATGTAACTGTGAAAGAAGAGATGTTGAACTTAGTGGCACTAAAAGAAACAAATCGTGGTGTTGACATTAAAATGCGCTTGACAGAGCTTTAACAAATGCTGATATTCCACTGAATAAACTTGCAATGGTGAGGAACAATTGAGGACTAATTGACCTTATGAAAAGCTATCCCAGATTTCCAGAGTTTCTCCCTGTTCATTGTATTATTCACAGTGAACACCTGGCAGCCAGATATTTCAAGTATGAAGATGTTATAAAATTTGTTCTTGAAATTGTCAATTTCATACGCTGGGAAGACCCACTGAACAGTTCAAAAAGTTTATTAAACAACTGGAGTCTGAAGGTAAATCCAACGATGTCTACTTCTACTGCATTGTGAAATGGCTGTCAACCAGCAATGCTTTAAATAGATTTGTAGATCTGTTGGAGCCTATTATTACTTTTCTTGAAGAAAAAAAGAGATTCTATCCTCAACTGGGAAATGATGAATGGATGCAAGATATAATGTTCCTTACTAATATAATGAATCATTTACAATCTCTCAACTTGGCACTCCAGGAGAATAGTAAGATTGTTTCTGATATTACTCACACAGCTTTCAGAATAAAATAACGTTTTCAAAGAGACATATTGTCAAAAAACTTCAGTTACTTTCTCAATCTCAAAAGAAAAGTAAATACATTCCCTGATATTGAAATAAAAGACCACAAACTTGATAATCTCCTAAACAGATTTAAGAACTTGCAAAAGCTGAAGCCCTGCTTCGCCTTTCTTGTAAATCTATTCAAGGAGGAACTGGGTCTAAAGATGATACATAAACCCCAAGTTCGAGAAATAAAATATTCTGAACTGAAGAAAACCAATGTGCGACTGATCTCAATTTTCAGCACAACATATTGCTGTGAATCACTGTACCCTGTAATGAAGTTTGTGAAGTCGACATATCAGCCGAAATTTTTACGACTCACAACCAAGACTGAAACTCACAAAGACTTCTGCTAGAGTAAATAGCCTGATAATTATATCAATGTCTGTTTGTCAGAAAAATATTATGATAAGACTAAAATTTTGTAAGGTGGTATCTGATTAAAATATCTCTAATTTTATTGTTTTACATATTTTCCTCCATGTTTTGATCAGATAGCTACTAAGACAAATAAATATCATTAAAAATATCTGTTTTTACCTCTTTTATTTTTGACAGTCTCACTTAATATTAATGAAAGACAAATTTGCATATTTTTCTTAGATGTTTTTATACTTCATTACCGTATTAAATACGCTCAATATAGTTAAAACAATAATCAGCCAGGATTTTGAAAACATTTGGTATATACATGTGTACTTTGTGATTATTGAAACTAATACAGATTAACAGTTTAAACTCTACATACATGAATAAATATTATTACGTACATGTATTTCTTAATATTCATATAAAATGTGTAATATTTGTTCATGTCTTTCAGCTCTCAAACATCTGAAGTTTATCGTATGTGGCTCTTACGTTAAACAAGTTTGGCCACCCCTATGCTATACAATTGAGAAGTTTGGCAACGTCCTTCGAACAAGTTCTCTTGCTTCTGATAGTATCCACCATGTTCTTCTAGCGGTAATGCCAAATTCAACTTGAATAAGTAGCACTTCTTCTTTCTACCTACTTTTGCGGTCGCTCCACTTCCATCGGTCTTCCAACTGGTCAGTTTGGCTTCTATTCAGCCTTTTCCAAGTCTCTCGGCCTAAATGTTATTTCATTGACGACGTAAATTAGAATTCTTACGAAACTGCCTAAGGGCTGTGCTTTACAAGCTAGGTGGACCACTTTCTCGTTGAATGGCATGCCGCTGTGGCCCAGAATGTAGATTATTATCAAACGAACCTTCAAGTATTGTAAACTGTAGGCCTTGGTGATCCCAGTACGCCTCCCGTTGCCTCATAAACACTCTACGCAATTTGGAGTCGAGAGTAAGCTATAACTGTGACGTTGAAATTCCACCATTCAATGAGACAAGTTGGTTTCATGAAGAATTTAGTGCAAAGCCAAACAATGGGCTCGCTATGCATATCCGTCGCTTATTATGAGCTTGTTTATTTGTTTGTTTTGAACTTCGCGCAAAACTACACAAGGGCTATCCTATCTGCGCTAGCCGTCCCTAATTTAGCAGCGTAAGACTAGAGGGAAGAAAGCTAGTCATCATCGCCAACCGCCAGCTCTTGAGCTACTCTTTTATCATTGAATAGTGGGATTGACTGACCCATTATAACGTCCCTTGACCAAATGAGTCCTCAACCAAACAACAACAAAAAAAGAAAAAGAATAGAACTACCGTGAAAAAGTAAAAACTGTTATTATTTAATGGAATTTTAAATATTTATATATCATGATAATCCCACTATTCATTACTAAAAGAGTAGCATAAGGTTTAGCAGGGGGTGGTAATGACAAACTGTCTTCCCTCTGATCTTACACTACTAAATTAGGGACTGCAGTGTAGCTGGCCGTCGCGTAGCTTTGTACGAAATTCAAAATAAACAAACCAAGTGTAATAATATTATTTCCACGATATTATGTCCGTCTTATGCATTGCCGAAGACGTGCTTTAGTATTAATGTCTTATTACAAGTATAAATAAATAAATCATGCTTTACCGGCTTGAGAAAAAAACGTTCACACCATAATAATTGTAGATATATATTTGTCTTTATGTTTGTTTGTTTGTTTGTTTTTTGAATTTCGCACAAAGCTACTCGAGAGCTATCTGTGCTAGCCGCCCCTAATTTAGCAGTATAAGACTAGAGGGAAGGCAGCTAGTCATCACCACCCACCGCCAACACTTTTATTTAATTTACACATTTCCCATTCTATGTCTTACAGTTATTATGTCAGCTTGTGTTTGTTTCAGAGCAAAACCAGATTACGCTATCAAGTTTTGCGTGTACACCGCAAAAATTCGAACCTAGGATTTATCGTTGTAAGAAGACGGATTCATTCTTTGATAGATTGTTTAGGCAGAAAATTCATGATGACATGAAGATGAAAGGCGGAAGACTTTCGAAACATCGTCCTCTGCACTTCTGTCTCCACAACAGGTAGTTGCTGTCCATTCTACAAAGTTTCAAGATGGATTCATATACGAGTACAATCTGTGAGAAAAGGAAGATAATGTAAAACGAGAGTATATTACTTCAATACTTCCAGAGATATAATACTATTCAGAAATGTAATGCATTTATCACTATGGATCTTCGTTTGTTTTAAATTTCGAGCAAAACTACACGAGGGCTACCTGCGTTAGCCATCCCAAATTTAGTAGTGTAAGACTAGAGAGAAGACAGCTAGTCATCACCACCCACCGCCAACTTTTGGGCTACTCTTTATCAATGAATAGTGGGATTGATCGTAACATTATAATGCTCACACGGTCAATCCCACTATTCGTTGGTAAAAGAGTAGCCCAAGAGTTGGCGGTGGGTGGTGATGACTAGCTGCCTTCCCTCTAGTCTTACACTGCTAAATTAGGGACGGCTAGCACAGATAGCCCTCGAGTAGCTTTGTGCGAAATTCCCAAACAAACAAACAAACTGTTTGGCAAGTTGATACTCGTGATTTTACGTATCTTTTTATTTCTTTTCTCAATAAAAACTTTAGCTTGTGGATTACGTTTCTTTTTTATGAACATACAAACAATTTTTCCAACTATTTTAAATCCACCAAACTTTTTTTAAAGGCACATAATAAAGCAAACAAGTAATTCATTGTAACAGCACTTGAAAAAACAACAAAAAACTACAGACTTATTCTCTCTGTGGCATTAAGTGGGAAGGACAACTTTTGCTTTGTCGACATTAATCAAAAGGGAGAAAAGGTTTTATATCCACACGGAAGTATGTATGTATATTTACTATTTTAATAGTAGCGTTATGTGATGTGAGAAAGATGTTACCTCCTCAAGGAGATAATTTACCATTTTTCTTTTGGTAAAAGTGTAAAGCTTATCTCATTTCAAATATGTTGACGGTTCACGAGATCAATGTATGACAGTATTTCAATGACTGAGTAACATAACTGTATTTCTTTGTATATTTAATTGTGGAATTAGGCAAACGTCATCACTAAATTTGGGCTAAATCTTAAGACAGATGCCTAGATATTTTCATGTAAGATTTCAGAGTATATGAAACAGTACTACACATAGAATCCAGAAAATAGGAAAGAAGAGCTTGGAAACATTTAAACCAGACACAGTTTAAGGACTGGGACAATGTTAGTATTCATTAATTACCAGATAAAGGAAACATTCATGTCCTCACTTCCAGTAAAGTTTGTAGCATAGTCCTTTCTTGAAGATGCAGGTACACTTGGTTCACATTAATTGGTTCCCAACTATCGAATTAGAAAAAAATTAAATGTGAAATTGTTAATACTTGATTAGTGCTGAATAGAGTGGAAAATGTTTCATAAAGGTGGTTGGTATAGGTAATAAAACTTTAATAAAATAAAGTGTAGAACAACATTTCAACCTTCTAGTCTCAAAATGTTGTTCTGCACCCTTTTTTTTTTTTTTTTTAGTTACAGTTTTAATGCCCATAACAGTCGTCTTTAGAATACATTTTTTACTACAAATAGGTTTCTCATCATCATGAAGAGTGGAAAATGTTTTATTTAGTGCTGGCTCCGTTTAGTTGCTATCCAAGATCCAGCTATGGGAATGAACTAATTAGCCTATGTTCAAGACATTTCAACATAGTGCTGGATGGTGACATAATTTCTACTTCCAATTTTTGCTGTTCAGAGAAAACCCAATAAAGAAGCTCCCAGCATTAAATAAGACTATTTTATTTTTTGAATTTCTGCTAGAAAATTAAAAACTTTTGAAATATACTCTTGCAAACTACTTTACTCAACATATTTACAAAATAATAAAATTATATATAGCATGAGATATTACCATCCAAGTTCTTTATTTTGTAAAATTTGCATTTTTGTATATTCATACCATTAACATCAGTATCTTATCCTACATGTATAATTTTTTCTCTGTGTACATATGTCATGTTTACAATCGTGTTCAATCATTGAAATATTTTACTCACCCTCATTTAATTTCCTCATCTGGTTGTTTTACCTTAAAGAGAACTCAAACACCAGAAACTAAAACATTTTTACTTACTATTTCTCAGCAGCACCTGGAAACATAAGAACTTCCAATTTTACTCTTATAAAATATTTAACTTAAACTCTGTACAAAATACCAAAACATTATCTGAGCTGGAACATTTAAAATTTGGTCTATTAAATGTACATCCAAAATCACTTGAAAAAAATTGAATTGTCTGTTCAAGTCAATACAAGGAAAAAAATGCAAACATTTTTCTGGGCAAGTGCTTTAGAGGTGTTACTGTGCATGGAGGTTGTGTTGCCCTCCTACTGGTAGAGGGCTTTTCTCACATGATGATATCATCATATACCAGTGTAGTTCATGATAAACATGTGAATTTTAGCTGGGAATTACCTCAAGGCTAATGGTATGTAAATTTATAGGTATCCTGTTTGAAGAAGTTAGGTATTGTCTCAAAAGCTAGAAGTTGTTTTTTAATTCACACTGACCTCTCTACTATGTTTCTGAATCCATTGGGTATATATTAAAATGATACCTAATGTGAACTGTTTCCATCCTAGTTTGTTTTTTTGTGTGTGTGGAAAGGAGTTAATGTTTTGAAATAGGTAATGTTCAGATGTGTTTGGAAGTTCTGACTGTATATGTAATTTCCTAGAATTTACACACCTGTACTGAATAACTGTATCCCTATGTTAGTTAAATTATGTGTGATTCTAACTAATGAATATTGTTTTATTAATAAGTAGAAACACAATTTAATCCACATAATTACTTTATTAATCAGAATAAAATCACATTCAGTGATACAGTAGTATCAAGGATCTCTTTAATAAATTCAGCAATTACTTATTAAATAAAACTACAAACTGACCATATACACCATTTTAAAATACTTGATTTAACTTCCTGACATGATAATTATATCTTCAAATTTCAAAAGTTAATTTAAATATTAAAAACATTCTTATTCAAATAGCACTTTCCAAAATACCTCCACTTAAAAAAGCCAAAATCTTACAAAATTTACAAACTCACACATAAGTGTGATGTTGAAGTAAAAAACAATATATATCATATAACATTTAACTATAAAATATACAATAAAAAATCTAGCATAAATTGATCTGATTTAAAGTAAGTTCATCCAAGGTTGTCAGGTGGCAATATGCAAGAGAGCTTTCTAAATGCATGATAACTTCATATTTGTATACTGTTATGTAAATAATATGTCCAGTGAGCAAGATATTATTTTATTCTGTTTGCTTTAGACTCAAAATAGTATACAAGCTACTTTTAGTGGAAAATATGTGAAAATATATATTACATACACTGAATATCAGTTTATCATACTGAAATAAAAATTATTTAGTCACGATTAAAAAGATAAACACCGGGGCTAAAGAATGTTCAAAATGTTTAAGAAATTATCTGTTAAATATCTGGCTCTCTCTTCACCTTCACCTGTCACACTCCTTTTTTGTATTTCAAGCATTTGATTTCAAACTGGACCATTATTAAATATTGAATTTATTTAGTTTAAATTATGTAATTCTGTCTTAATAATGTCTGACTTTTCTTAAATTACAGGTCATAAACATAACTTTTAATATAACTAAGCAACTGGCACCCACAATGCATGTTTTTTTTGTTTTTAAATTACCTATTATTAATATTATAACAACATACACCATATAGCATTATGATGTGCCCCATAAAATGGGGGTAATTTGTTACAGATTGTTTTGGTTCCAGTTTATCATATGCCTCAACAAGAAGAAAATGTGGAAAGCAAATATTGGTTGTTTTTGTTAATAAACATAATGTGCTACATAACTGCAATACATTGTTATTTCTTTCAGCTTTTAAGAAAAAAGTTAACACTAAAAATCATAACTAGCCCCAGTCTCTTCTACATGTATAAAAAAAAAGGGTGAGGATATATTATCAGTGTTAAGCAAAAACGGTGGCAACATAACCACAATGTATGCTTTACTTATTAATAACAAGATGATTTTTTATACTTATATGTATATTATAGTACTCAAATCACTACCTTTATGCCTTCATATACCTCATAGTAATATTGTTTTGCCTTAAACATTTTTATAATTAAACAAGCAAAGTTTTTCTGCTGATTCAAACTGTACCTTGTATCATTTATTAATGTTTTAAATGATCTACATACTACATTAAAACTTGTGGTTAATTATCACATACTTTAAAAGACATAACTTAATGAAATATAAATGCATTGTGGTGTTTATTAGCTTGCTTAGGATTGTGAATATTATTGTGTTGACAATTTAGTGGCTGTTACCATATCATATCATGGATTCTAAATGTTATTATAATGAAAATATCAGTCAAAACCAGTCCAATTCTACTACCATATGATTAAATGCTTCCATATCATGGTTTATAACACCCTACTGAAAGTATCAATAAAGTGTAGACCAAATTAACTAGCTAGGTGGATGAGTAAGTTACTAATTATTAATTATTGTACAGAGCCAAACTTCTCAAATAGACTGTAGTGATTGGTTGGCTCATCATGAGAATTAAGTTTTCATTCTTAATTTGAATTATAAATTATTTGAAAAGGCAAAGACAAAAAAAAAGCTCAATCAATTAAAAGGAAAAGACTGGCACATTTACATACGTCAGAATAATTTAAATGAAGCTTTAATGTGTATGCAAATATTTCATTGTAAGCTCCAAAGAAGAATTCTTCTGGTACACTCAGTTACTTTAAACACTTTATTCGTATAGGATGCTTGAATTAAAAAGAGTTGATAAACCAAAGTCTACAGCACACAAAGAGTTTGTTCCATCCAGTAGGCCCCTGTCTCAGCCAAACTCCTCAGCAGAAATAGTGCCATCAATAATAGTTAAGAAATATATTAAGTACATAAATGTACATAAATCACTGTATTTATCAAATCTGTGTTCCAAAAGCATATAATTCTGAAATGTTGAAAGTTGCCCATGAAATCCTGACCAAATTATGAGACATTTCTTTTGGCCAAAATTAGTCAAGATGTTTTTCAGTTTTGTAAAACTTGTCATACCTGCCAGTTGATCAGAAAGCCAAGCCAGAAAATTCCTGTTGCTCCTTTAAAAGCTTGTAATTATTGACTGTGTTGGGCCTTTACCATAAACTTAATAAAGGAACCAGTTTTTGTTTACTATCATGTGTGCATCCACTCAATTCCTCAAAGCCATCCCTTTGGGAAACATTTCAGTCTGTAACATTTCTATGGCTTTGATTACTTTCTTTACTTCTGTTGGCTTGCCCAAAGAAATTCAGTCTAATCAGGGATCAATTTTATGTCAGTGTTGTTTCAACAGGTTGTTTATCAGCTCAGTGCTAAATAGATCAAATCTAATGTATACAGTCCAAAATCATAAGGTGCTGTGTCATATCAGTATTTTGAAGCCATATCACATGTGAGATGCATTAAAAAAATATTTTAACCATAAAATGGTCTTCTGATACTGATGATAGTCCCTTTGACTCAGACATCCATAAATTTGAAAATACTGAAGATGAATCCAACATCAAGCTGAGTAATTCTGACATTCAAGCCAAAGTTGAGAGTACTGTGAATTATCCAATTCCTACCAAGAAATGTTTGATGAGAATTTTAGGAATGGCTGGTTTTCATAGAAAGTTTTGTAAAACTTTTGCTGACATCACTGTACCATTAACAAACCTACTGAAGAAAAATCAAAAGTTCAAATGGTCTGAAATATGTCAATCTGCTTTTAATAAGATCAAATCCTTATTGTGTGCTTATCCTGTATTGATGGTACTTGACTTTGATAAGACTTTTGCATTAGCTGTTGATGCCAGCATTTTTGGTCCTGGTGCCATTCTGTTACAAGAGATGACAAAGATATTGAACACCCTATTTGCTATTTTGCCAAAATGTTTAATTGTCACCAAAAGAATTATTATTCTATTATGGAAAAAAGAAATATTGGCTTTAATGTTAGCTTCAGAATTTTTTGATCCACATCACAACAAGCTATTGTCACTTACAGTGATTGTAAACCATTGACATTTTTGAACCAAATGAAGTGCAATAACAGAAGACTGTTAAATTGTAGTTTGTCATGACAAGAGTAGGATTTGAAGATAATTCATGTCAAAGCAATTTATAACATTTGTGCTGATGCATTTTCACATGCTATGTAATTTTATGATATAAGGATATTTTGTGATGATGCAAAACTAATTTGAAGTAAAAATGTAGTCAAAAGACAACCGATACAAATATTAAAACTTTAACTAAAATAAAGTACAGAACAATGTTTCGACCTTCTTAGGTCAGCTTCAGATTAAGGTTATTTGTATTGATTATGATTGATGAAGTTGTATACTTCTTTGATAACATATTATGTTAAATGAGTTGTTTTCAATGTATGAACATATCTTAGTTAAATATTGTCTAAAGCCAATTTTTAATTGTTTAAGGAATGAGCTGTGAAAGATTTATTATTGTATATGTTTTGATAATGATATTTAAGTTAGATTAAAATTTAGAAATGTATGCAACTTACACTGTTAAATCTCTATTGCTAAATTCCCACATTCTCTAAAATTGTAGAAAATAAGAATCAACAATATATGTGTGCATGTAAACACTAGTGTATCATCTATATTATTGTACAGACTGATATTGATAGAAACACCTCTTGTGCCTATAAATGTAACTAACAAGGCATACCAAGGGAATGATTATATCATTGTTTTGCTATAGTTGGTACACTGTAATATAAACCTTTGAAGCTGTAACTGTGATTAATGCTTATTAATCAGGAACTTCAGATATTTGCATCAGACATTAGTATTTTTACAAAGACATTATGTAACTCAGCTGTGAAAAACTTGTGTTATCAGCAAAAAGTGAAGAACACAGAGCTACCTAGCTCCCTGTTAAGTGAATTGTACTTACATCAACGCAAGACTATTTTGCTCATCATGAACCCTTGGTAAGACATCAAGGAAGTCCCAGAGCAGAAAAAAGACTCAATATTCTTTGTAAGTTTATAAAAACTTTGTACGCAGATCATTATTTATAATGACTATTACTGTAAATTGTATTATCATTTGTATAGTATACCAAAGTATATTTGTATCAAAAAAGAATCTGTGTGTATCAACCTTGTTGGGAAGCATCATAAATTGGATACATATGGACATTTAATTTCTAAATATAAATTACAATTTAACCCAGTTTTAGACTATTTGAAATTGTAATAATTAACATGTCCTAGTGTTAACCAATACAAAAACATCAGTCACCAATGGCCATGTAGAGATAGGATATCAAGCTACACTAATCTGCATTATTTGATGATCTAGTGGATTATCCCAACCTATACTTTGTTACAGTGGTATTACAAACATCTTTATTGAGCTTTACAGCAACAAATGGAAAAATATGAGAAATATACACTATATTAGGCTGAGAGAACAATGAAAGAAATTAGCAAAATTATGTGAGGAGTGGGGAATAAACTGGTGAATCAGTAGAATTACTTTAATTCTTCTATAAAGCAGGGCAAATCATGTTATTTTTACTATCTATTTTACATCTGAGGTATGCATCTGATATAGAAACTTTAGAAACTGTTAAATATGCAACAGTGTTATTGGATGAAAGCCATTTTTTGTCCATAGAAATGTCAAACAGTTACTTTTACCAATTTGACAATACAACCCCAGAAAACAAGAATTTATGTGCACAAGTTTACCCATTTTCTTTGGAAACGTGGTTAAAATTATGTGCTATATTGTGAGAAAATAATAATCATAAACAACGTGGAAAAATTGGTGCATTAAAAAGCAATCATCAAAGATAAGCAGTGAAAGTAGTCAAGCACAATGAAACAAAATGTGTTCCTGGAAAGAATGAATCTTGAGATTACAAGAGAAATGAAACCTTAAAAGGCCTTCAGCCCACATTTAGCCTAGAACATAAATTCCAGATGAATTTTCCAAACAATGTGAACAACTTCAGGAATTGGAAGATGTTCTGAACTATAATCATATAGTTCCAATGTATGTAACCTCATTTTTCCCACAAGTGTTAATCAACTGAAAGAAAACATACTTCATAACCAGTCAAAGAAAAGAGAGATGCTCAAGGAAAAGTCCTGTTTGTCATTATGCAAAGATGGATGTTGTATTCACTGTAACCTACTATGTGGATCATTACAGAGTGACACAATAATGCTAGTGTTATGCATTCATTTCATATGCAGCAAATACAATTGCTTTTCATTGAGCTGAATTTGGAAACAAGTGAACCAATTAGCATACCTGGCAAGAAGTAAAATCCATCAATGAGAAAGCATTACAATATGTTGCAGTCCAGTAGTAAATTAGTCAAGGTCAAGCAACTAATAGCAAAATATGACTCCACATGATAAAGAAATATGTCAGGTTTATTTTGAATGATTTGAATTGTAAATTAATAAGAGAGGTAAGAAGAAAGTCAAAATTAATGATAATGAAATTGTTCTTCTGAAGACTACTGGTAAGCAACTTTGTACACATTCAATTAGTATTTCAAAACATGTCAAAATGACAACCATGTGTTTAGGGCAACATTTTTCAATTTGGTTAATATCCTAAACTCAACAAAACCACAATCTATTATCTTCCATAGAAACTTAAACAGAAAATCCAAAAAATTGAGAAATATCAAACTTTGTTTTTATGCCACTGCCATCTTGTGTTCCAAATGGAAAAATTTCTATGCATCACACTAAACCACAACCTTACCCCATACATGTCATACTTCTGACTGGAGATGAAAAACCTGTTTTCAGACTGCTCCTCCCGACCTTCTATTTAAAATAAAAAAGCAGACCTGTGCAATTATTATCTCTTCCAATTTTATACATAACCCCCATTTTACTCTAAATTTCCTTATGAATTTTCTATTTCTCCATCATATGTAATGCTGACAACAACTAACAAACATCACCACTATTAGTGATTCCATTACTGCAAAATGTACTTGTCATCAGTTACAAGTACACCTTATGCCAATATTGTTGATATGCTTTTCAACTAACAGAATTGCTTTGACACTCACCATGATTTATAAGATGAAAGTGAAAAAACTAAAGTTGATTATTAGCAGTATTTTTATGAGAATGTGTTTTCTTTAAATAAAAAATATTCTGAGCTTTATGATTGTTGTTATAATTGCTTTCACTCCTTACAATTTACCCAGTTAATGTAAATTTTATATGAATTCAAAATAATTTTTTCTTTCTATCATTAGCAGAAAGACAAGAAATTACAACATTTTAATAATAATTTTATAACTTTTCTGCCCCCTTCAGGATCACACTGAGTATTCCTAACAGCACCAACCTTCACAAAATTGTGCACAGCAGTGTCTGCACATGCAGTCTGCAGTTGGTGGTTTGTTTATACCCATGTTTATTTAACAAATAGTCATTGGTACTGCTTAGTCATCAAAGAATCTTTAAGATGCCTAAATGTATGTTATCTCCTTCAAACTCATCACTCACAAAACAGACCAAGTACCTCACCAAATTCAATAAAGCATAGATAACAAATTCAGGTGATTTTGTTTTTTGTATTTTTTGCTTTTTGTATTTGTTGGTCAAAAGTTCATATGAGCTTTATTGTATTGTTTTACCCATAAACTTTAAATAAAACTTATTTTATCATATCTTAGGTGGTGCACATCCAGGGGGACAGACTATGCCCATTGCAGTTCCTGTAAACTGGACTTCAAAATTTATTATGGTGGCAAGAATGACCTCATTGGGCTCACCCACATCCCTTCCCACAGAGAAAAGCATGGTGTTGTGTCATCAACTCCATTAATGGCCTCAATGTTTGACAGCAGCAACAGTAATGTGGACAAAGTAATCCTAGCTGAGACTCTGTTTGCCAGCTCCATTGTCAAGCACAACCTTCCCTTCACCATAGTAGACAATTTCACAAAACTTGTGAAAGTGATGTTTCCTGACTCTTCCATAGCACAGAAGTTTGCTTTCAAGAGAACTAAGATGACCCACATCATTACTCAGACCTTAGAACCATACTGGGACAAGGAGGTTGCCAAAATGTGCCATAGTGAAAAGTTTATCATCATGATTGATGAGAACAATGACAAAGACGATAAGAAAAAGCTAAATATCCTCGTATGTGTGTACAACCAGATGCTGCAGAAGATCTGCACACATTTTGTTGAGATACCCACATGCAACTTTGGCACCAGTGAGAGTATCTTCACATGCCTAAGAATATCAAGGTAATTTTCAATAATTTCATTAGAAATTTAACCACTATTCTTTAAACCATGTCAGTTTACCAAGATAGTTTGTAACAATTTTCATTATTTCATTATAAAGTTATGGTTATGATGTAGACATTAAATACTCTTAACATTAGATCCTTAATTTTTTAAACTTTATTTCAGTGGCAGAGATATCCCATGTACCAACTGTGTAGGCTTCTCATCGGATAACTGTAGTGTCACGGTAGGAAAAAACAAAAGTGTTTTAACAAGAATCCAAGAGATGAATCCCATGTGTTTGATGCCAGCTGTGTGTGTGTCACCATGCCAACATCTGCACCCAGAGAGCTGTGAAGACACTTCCACTACCAGTTGACAACATCCTAGTTGACATCTTCCATTTCCATCACAGGTATATTAATGAAATATTCTAACATTATGCAATAAAGATAAAAATAAAAAAGAGAAAATTAAAAATTTCAAATTGCTTATATTTGATCAGACTAAGTGTAGAATGTTGTTCAAATAATAGGTGTGTTTTCTCTTCAGTTCCAAGTGCAAAGAGGAGTACAGCAGTTTCCAGGAGTTCACTGATACAGAGCCAATGAAGCTTTTGAAGCACTGTGGAACCAGACTGTCCTTAGAGATATGTGTGAACAGACTACTTCAAAAGTGGCCAGCAAAGTATTCCTATTTTTAAAGCCACCCAGATTTTGAGAAACTTGGCTGTGTAATGCATTGTATCAAGTTCCTACTCAGTGAGGAGATGTGGTTTTACTCTGCCTTCTTGGATTTGATCCTCCTAGTTCTCAATGACTTCAATGTTATGTTCTAGGTAAGATTACATGTGAGTAATGAATTACACGGGAATTTGATAACTGACAAATTAATTCATGCTATTTATAACGTTTGTTAATATTTCAGGCTGGTGACACAATGGTTGGCTTCATGCATACAGAAATGATTTGTCCACTACACAAACTAATGGGCAGGCTTGTCAATGCCAAAGTCATCACAGAGAAGAATGATATCACCAAAGTTTACTAAAAGTCAACTGTAATATCTGCTGACTTGTCTCAAGGTCAGTATCAAAGTTCCCAACCAGACTGTTTTGGTTAAGTATATTTATACCCATTTGCAAGTTGTTTCAGTCCATGCCTGGCAATGTGTCCTTATAATGAAAAACCACAGTCATGATTAATTTAATATTTGTAAAATATACAGTTATTCATGTTTCCTCAATTCTGCTATCACCAAATAAGGAATTAGATAATTATTGCTAGATAATATAAATGATTGATCAAGATTATATTAAAATATACTGGTAAGTGACAAAGTGTTTTAGCTACAAGCAGCAACAATTCAGGATAGATACAAAGGAGTTTGTTAACATAGAAGTGGATTGTATTAGTGCATCTCATGAAGGAAGGCAAAGATAATACCATCACAAAGTTAAATGCCCTGAGAAAAGTAAACATATTACTGTAAAGAAGGTTTTAAGACAATAAGAAATTTACAGTACTATCAACAAGTAGAAAGTACTAGTCTTAAAAAAATCAGTTATTACTTTCGAAGTTCAAGCTCTGCTACATATAACTATCAAGCTGTTTTGAAGCTTCATAATATGGATACCTAAAGGACTGAGAATATCACCCAGGCTTCTTTCTAGTAGTCTCTAGTTTAACGTGCCAACTTTCTACACCTTAATATTGTATATTACTGTCATGTGCTATAGAAGACTTTTTTTGTTTGTTTGTGATTCTAACCTTATTTTTAGTGAATTACAATTTTACTACCTTAGAGAATTCACCTCAGTGTTGTTACTAAACAAATAATAATGATGTATAGTCATCTCACTGTTGCTATTTCTCAATATCAGATGATCTGCCTGCTTAAATGTTCAAAAACAAAATTCCCATTAATGGTCTGTGCAAAATATAGTTTAAAGCTATACTGGAAATTTCTGTCACACTTTTGCATTTATTTTCCACTAACACCCTCTACAAACAAACAATGATGTGGAAGCTGATTCTCTATTGGGACCAACTTCAGCTAAAGCAATTCTTTGTGATGCTGAGAACATCTGGTTTAAAAACTGCCTGACCAAGTTGAAACTAGTAATGTACAGAAGATATGTTGATGACACTTTTATCCTCTTTCTTTAAAAATTGCATGTGAAATAGAATCTAGCTACATTCTACTATTCTTATTAACCATGACTCAAGTGGTAACTCTATCTTAAATAATTTTTTATAGAATGCGGTGTTTTATCACAACAAATAGATTCTTCTAAATCTGTACATTTTGGAAAAACAGTTCAATTTTATACGTTTCATAGAAACCATAGCTGACTGAGGTTCATCGTATAAATGTGTACCAGTCTTTTATATTTTTATGTATGACTATTTTGACAAATTTTAACTGTGAAATTTAAATAAATGTAAAATATGTAAGATTAAAAATACTGATTGTACAGCAAAAATGTAAGACTTAGTTTCCTTTTTAACAAATGACTTGTAATGGAAATTCTAATTTAAACTTATAAAAAACAAACAACCAGTGAAAATACTGAAAAAAAACAATTCCAACAGTACAGTCTCCTACCATATCTGCAATCATCCACCTAATTATACATGGATGTAAAATGACAAAATGCTTCATCCATCATTCATATAAATCACAAAATCTCAACTGCAAAATGATGTGTATGTGCAAAGTAGAAGGAAAAGTGTATGTCATCATTCAACAACAACAAAAGATTATGACTGATGACAAGAATGAAAATGATGCAAATCCTCTGCTGTGAATAAACTTTTCTTTAAATTCTACAAATTATTCTAGATCATTTGATATCTTAATAACAATTCTTGAACAGTATTAGAAATAATTATTCTTTGTTGACATGTACAATAATGTTCACTTTTTAGAACTTTAGATAAGCCTTCTATATGGTTGTGTTTTGTTTTGCTTATTTTTACCTTGTGAAAATAAAGTATGACTCAAGATTTATTCTGATCACAAGCTTAAGTGAATTTTTTAAAGCAAAAAGATGCTATGATACACTAAATTTAATATATCTTCTGAAATTATCAAATATAATTTCTTAAAATGGAAACATTTTCTACTAAGTTAATAAACCCCCCAAAACAGTGAAATTAGTTGCCAAAAATTATCATTTAATACACTCAGAAATACATAGGCTTACCCACTAAATGATGAAAATAATTATTCAACTTCATTATCATAAATTAATTGGTTCTTTCACATAAAATCAGCATTAAAAGTTAACTGACATGCTGATTTATTTAAAGCACTCAGTACTAAATAATATAAATGTGGTTATCCAATAGTGAATTGTTCTACTACCTGGAATTTATAATTTGTTTTTTGATTCCAACTACAAATGCCAGTGATGCCATCTCTTGACTACTGGTGCACAATATTTTCTTTTGGATCTGTATATTCAATATTTAATTACAAAATTTTAAGAAAAATTATAAAAATATTACTTCTTTAAATTCTAAGAATACCTACAGATGAAATATTCTGAGCAGTTACTAAATCAACATTTTCAGCAACTCCTTAAAATTAACTATAAACTTTTATCCTGAACCAAAACTTGAAGTGCATGAAGTTATCAGATACAACTCACTTCTAGTAATTATGATATAAAAACTCCACAAATTCTAGACAGTAAAAATGCAATAAACCAAATAATACACTTTTAACATTCAAATCATAAGAATAAACAGATGGTCACTTCTTCCAGAATTACGTCAGAGTGAAAATAACAAGCATTCTAAGAGAGCAACAGGGGTTAAAGAAATCCTTTATAATTTCAAAATATCTTTTAACTGATATTCAAAAACAAGCCTGATGAGTAATTTTAGTTGTTTATAGTGGGAATACACAATGAAGATTGTACTGTACCTGCTTAACTACAAAAGTTTTAAAAGTTACTTTTTATTGCTGTAGTAATTTTAGTCCATCTCCAAAGACGTATTGTTTTTGTATACAACATTGTTTTTCACTCATCCAGTTTTTGCCTATTTTTCAAAACTTCTAACATTTGGAATCAGAAGGTTTCATATAGAGGATTAAACAGCAACAAAAATTAATCACTTTACACACATATTACTGCATTTTGACATATAAATAACCTTAAGCCTTATACACAGAAAAGTGCTAATAAAACTTGTCCTAAAAATATATTATTTATGAGCAGTCATTTAAGTAATGTTTTAATTAACTTCTATTGCATTAAAATAGAAAAATTAGTATTTACCTGAGCTAAATAAGTTACATTCGAGCATGCTAACTATTAAGAAAAAGCTTCCACAATATCACAAAACATATTAGGATTCCACTTAAGAAATATTATAGCATGCCTATTGATAATATTCTAATCACACAGTACTGCAAAGAGATAAAACTTTAAACTTAATTTCCAAAATGTAATATAACACAAGTTTGTTGGCTTATTAACCTTTTTTTGGTACTTTAAGGTACCAACTTTTAATATTTCATAAATCACTTGCACCTAAAAATATCTCAAACAATACTCTAGTATATAAATGTTGCACAAGACATTTTCTGTGGTATGTTATAGTACAATTTTCCCTTTACTTTTTATAAGTTTTTTTCCCATCACTTTCCCAAAGTGCATCTTATTTCTACTTTTAGCCATAATTTCTAATTCAGTTTTGTAAGTTGACAATTCTGAAATTTCAAAATACAAGTGAAAATAATAAATAGACTAATTATATCAACAATTCTTAACTCAAATCATAATATTTTTAATTAGAAAACACTACTGTACAATATTAAAAATATATATATTTTTTACATGCAATGTTACAACTATAACACTAATATAAAAGCCAGCCATTCTACTTGTACTTAAGATACCATGAAAAGTTCAATGAAGACTATTCTTTGAGAATGCTGTCTGCAGATACCAGTTCTTTAAATGAAAGTTCACTTGTTGACTTCAATGTGCCAATTTAGTTTTACTAAAATTCCAACAAAACACACAAATGGTCTTGAGAAAAAAAAAAGAAACTGATTTATATCCACAGGTACTTTTAAGTATCTGAAGCCTAAAGGTATAAAAATCTTTTTTAAGGGAAAAGTTTACTCCCAAAATTTTAATCTGTTATTTTTAGCCTGTAAGAGTATTTACATACAGGTTAGAGGTATTAATATACACACATTACTGTATACATTTTTCAATAAAAATAGTGTATTAAACTTACAATATTTTTCTGTAATTCAATTTTTAAATGAAATTTAAAAACAAATACAATAATTGTCAATAACCTTATGATCACATGGCTCTAGACAAACATGCTATACAATACACAGACTGAATGAAAAATCAACAAACACATCAGCACTTTTTCTTACAAACATAATCAATTATAGCTACATATGAAATACCTTAGTGACTTCACATTTTCATACTTCTTACTGTTTATGCATATATAATTGGATGAATCAACCAAACAATACAATAAAAAAGGTAAATCTCATTTTTGAGTTACGTGTGCAAACTAATTAAGATCTACACAATTATTTTACAGAAATTAATTTCAACCAACTATGTTTTTGATATGTACACATTATTAATCCTGTTTCCAAGTTCAAGAAACAGCTCACATACTGCTTCCTAGCAGAATGTGAACAATATTTACAGGTTTTTAATTAGCTAAGAAAGACAGGTGTAAACACCTTTGAGTGCATCGATTATGAAGTTTCACTAGCTTTCCATTTCCTACTGCTCAAAAAGATGCTTGCTAAGTTCTGGATATGACATGAAATTTTTATCACAGTATAACATGTTTAGTCTTATATAAAGTATGAAAAAACATTAGGTAATATTTAAGATGTTTTTAAAATATTCTTTAATAATACAGTGGGCTTTTATATCATTCATCTGTTAACTGTGGAAATAATGTTTTTCTTGAATATTACCTAAAACAGTCTTTAAGTATATTTTGGGCATATATAAAAGGAACAAGTTTGTTTGTTTTTGAATTTCGCACAAAGCTACTCGAGGGCTATCTGTACTAGCCATCCCTAATTTAGCAGTGTAAGACTAGAGGGAAGGCAGCTAGTCATCACCACCCATTGCCAACTCTTGGGCTACTCTTGTACCAACGAATAGTGAAATTGACCGTAACATTATAACGCCCCCACGGCTGAAAGGGCGAGCATGTTTGGAGTGACAGCATATGCAAAGCTTTCTTTGAGCAAGCATTTGTGCTTTGTGATTGCTTTATTTATTTCAGTATTTATTATGTCAGTCATATGGTACATATTGAATTATTTTCGTTCTTTTATTTTAAAAATTAATCCTAGTCATAATGTCCAAACCTGGTAAAAGAAAGTGCACATTCAACAGTAAATTGCAAAATAAATATCAACACTTGAAAAACATTTCTGGCAAGGAGGACAGAATCAAATGTTTGCAGTGTTCATCTGAGTTCTCTGTTTCATATGGTGGCTGCCCAGGCATAAAAGACCATTTAAAAAGTGCTAAACATGCAGCTAGTCTTTCAGTAGTTGCTCAAAGTTCAAGAGTTGATGTATTCTTCAAAAAACTGTGCTTAAAGAGAGTGACTTGTTTCAGTTGTCTTTGCTAATCACAGTGCTGTCCATAAGCTTAAAAACAGCTGATTGTTCTTCCAAACTCTTGGAAAGTTATTTGAACCAAAGTTCAATTCTGCCAGAATGAAGAATGAGGCTATTATTTTGAATGTAGTTGTTCCTTTAGCAGCAGAAGAATTGAAGAGAGACTTAATGGAGGTCTAATTTGTTTAACTTACACCAGAAACTTCAAACCAAAAAAATGCCAAAATTATACCTGTCATGGTGTGATATTTTTTTGCCAGAGGAAGGAGTGAAAATAAAACTTTTAGACTTTCAGTTGGTATCTGGAGTGACATCACAAATTTTGACGAATTTCTTGGTGTCCACTTTAAAAAAAACATGATTTATCAAAAAAAATTGTTGCTTATTGTGGTGGCAACTGCAACACAAATTTTGGAGGTGTAAAGAGAAAGGGAAAAAAACAATGTATATAGTCGACTGAAAGAAGGAACTTCGCAGAAATATTATGGGCATTGGTTTTAATGCTCATGTTGCACATAACTGTTTCCAAACTGCAGTTGATGTCCTTCCTGTTGAAGGGGAAAGCTTGGTAGTCAAAATTTACAGATATTTCTATATGTACACTGTGCGTGTTATACACCTAAAAGAATTCTGAGTTTTTAGAAATTGAGTATAAGAAGGTTTTCCAATACGGAAATATGTGATTTCTGTCTTTGTTACCAGTTGTTGAAAGAATTCTCCAGATTTATGAAGGGCTGAAGTCATATTTTTCTTCACAAGAACACTGCCCATTGTTGATAAAAAGATTTTTTGAGAGTAAATGTGAAGAAATGTACTTATGGTTTGTTCATGGACAACTAGGCTTGTTCAACAAAGTGATTTTAGCCATGGAGAAAACAAAAGCAACTGCAAGTGATACTGTTGCAGAACTTTATAAGTTAAAAACCAACCTGATAGGAAGATGAGATAATAACTTTATTCCCTCTGATGTGAAATAAGTACTCAGTGTGCTAGAGGAAGAGGGAGAATGCCAGGTAAACTTGATTAGAAAGGAATCTACCAGTTTTTATGATTGCTGCCTGTCTTATATTGAGTTGTGGGAAAACAGTTTGAGTGGTGGGGAATACTTTGTTTGGATAAAAAACAGTGTTTTCATGTGGCCTAACATAGAAGCAGCTGCTGAAAAAATTAATGAAATGCTTGGAAATTCTGTAATCATTGGTCATCAAAATGTGACGAGTGGAAAGAAAAAGAAACAGGTTGTAAAGAAAAATGGGTAGAACTTTTCAACCACGTCAAAGATCAAAGTATTTCTGTACCTAATCTCAGGAAAGTTATGGAGTACATTTTTTGTCTACCAAGCAGTTGAAAGAGTGTTTTCAGTGATGAATAGCATTTGGTCTCAAGAAAGAGGTCTAATGAAAGAATCAACAGTAAAAGACTGTTGCATTGTAAACTCAATATTGACTTGAGTTGCAATGAGTTCTTCGAAAAAATGAAAACTAATAAAGATTTTTTGAAGAGTTTATTCAAGAGAAAAATATGAATGGTCACAAAAAATAAGTGTTCAGTGAAAAATTAATGAAATTTTGATGTTCCTTGTATTGCTGAATTAAAATAAGTGTTAAAGATATAAACTACCAGTATTTCATTTTTTTGTGTAAGCATTAAAGCTTAAGGGGAGTTAGGTTATGAAAGCACTTCTTTATTATATCAGTGCTGATATCTACAATAAAAATTGAAAACTGTACTGGTTTGAGGCTTGGAAATTATGATAAGCCTAGCATTAGCCATCCCTAATTTTAAGTGACAGTAAAAGCAGCTAGTTAACAAAAACAACAAACTCTTGGGTCTTTCTTTACCAACACGTAAAGACATAAACTATCACCTTATATCACACCCTATAACTGAAAAGGCAACTATGTTCAAGAATGTTTCTTCAAAAGAATTCCAAAGCCTGATATTACTCAAGCTATATTTAATAATTTCTTCTCAGAGGAATTTTTTTGTTTCTTTGGTTTTTGTTGTTGTTCTTTTTCACAGTTATAGACATCTATTTCTTTAACTTCAAGTTTAAGTCATAAATCATATGCAATTTTGATTTTTGCATACACTGTTAGAATCCTATTACTACCATGTATTAACAGTATTGGATACACACCATGAAACACTTGAATGTTAATCCTTGTGTGTCATTTCAAAATGAAATTTTAAAATATCTTCCACCTTTTTTCCTTGCAAGCTCACTATTCCTCTATAAATAAAAACCTATCTAAACAATGACTGTTCCAATAAATCTTCAAGTTCTAATATAACAATAGTAATAGGGACAGAAATTATGACTATGATAATCTGTATTCTTTATTTTTACCGATCTTCATAGTATTTTACTTCAAATAGTACATGATAAGAGATTTGTCATTTCATGTAATGTTTGTTTTCTTATGGCAAAGCCACATCGGGCTATCTGTTGAGCCCACCGAGGAGAATCGAACCCCTGATTTTAGCGTGGTAAATCCGGAGACATACCGCTGTACTAGTCGGGGGGCTTTTCATGTATTGTACTTCTAAGTTGCACTCATGTTTAACTACATTTACATTTTACAAGTTAGAGAACTTTTGGCTTATTTTATTTAATGTTCTCTTTTGCACTTGTAAGTTAAGTTGTACGGTACTACTTTCAGTGTTAGTTCTATTAATAACTTATGAAAAATATTTAATCGTAAAAGCCACAGTTGAAGAACAGGCTACAAAACTGCGAAGTCAAATTTTAAGCTTAGAATAAAAGCACATGTGGAGAATTTTAAAACAGAATTTTGAATATCAAGTTACAGACTACTTTCTGAAAATTATCTCTTTTCCTTATATATTTAATATTGTACAAGCCATAAAAATATGAAAGACAAAGAAAAAATTAAGGAAGTACAAAAAATTAAGATAAATTAAAAACAAAGTAAATACGTACGAAAAAGGGAGAAAACAAATCAGTATTACTTAGTTGTACAACAACGAGGCCTATTAACAAAGGAATGAGGTACTTTGGTGCATCCTGACACCAAATTATTAACACTATACCTTAACTACTGCTAATAATAAATAAAATAATGTTGCTACTAGTACCACAATACCTCAGTCAGGCTGCATATTGCAATTACAATTTACAATAATATATGTAAGTAAATCATGTAAAGTTCGGGTATTTACGAAAGCCAGAGTTAAAATTAAGATTTAAAGTCATATTTAAACAGATCTCGTCGATTGCATTCTACAAACATATAATTTTACTTATTTTTCTGTTATCTAATAAACAATATAACAAATTAACAACATTTTCAAGGTGGACCACTTTTATTTGTCTACCCCCCGTATGTTCAACCTCCAGTTTACCTTTTCTACGTTCTAATTCCCCAGGCGCACTGCAGTTCTTTCATTATATTTAAAAGAACCCCACTCCCTCTTTTAAAAAGACAAGAGGAAATCTTCAGTAGCTGCGTCTGTAAATAGATCTAAGTTCGGTCAGAAGATGGGGTTAAAAGCTAAATGCTTGTACTTGAAATAAACAAACAAACTCAGAGCCATTCTATGAGTTGCTATGCCGCGGCTAAAATGTTGTGTAAAATGACTTATAACATGAAAATTCAAAGTAATTCATGTTATCAATGTTCTCCAAATCTAACTAGTTTTTAGTAATTTAGATTATATCATATTTCTTCTTTCTTTTAGTTATCCTGTCAATTTGTTTCGTCTCAGTTTTCCAAATTCACTTACCACTAGCCCCCAGTGGCACAGCAGCATGTATGTGGTTTTACAACGCTATAAACCGGGTTTCGATACCCGCGGTGGGCAAAGCACAAATAACCCATTGTATAGCTTTGTACTTAACTTCAAACAGCTAAATCCTCACCACTACACATTTATTTTAAGCTTAATCTTGTGAGAAGGTCAAATAGTTGCAAAATATAGATAATAATCAGTTTTCTAAACGTTTCCTTGTTTAGAGAGTATTAGCACATCTTACGAAACCTGGGACGCTGCCTCCTGAAAGGAAGCACGTGATTGGTTGTTTTCCATGTCTGACTTTCAAGTGCCCTTTAGAAGAAAGCTTCAAGCGAGTTGGAGATATAAATAATCATAACTTGCAGTTGATTCTTAGGTTGGAGGTCAGTACAAAGTTTGAGGTCAACATTTTGTGTAAAAAAACTTCAAATCTTCTTGCGCAACAGTTGTTCCACATTCTTGAAGCCGTCTGTCTCTCTTATTTTTACTCTACATTTATTTTACGTATACAAACTTCTTATCATGTTGTTACTCGGAATATAAAACAGTTTATGTACATGTGTATTTTTTGTTTTTCTTCCCAAATAGCAGTTACGTATTAAAGTACTGAATTTATTTCCAGGAGGTGATCATGAAACATTCAATATTTTACGGAGTAAAAATGCAATTGTTTTTCATCTGTAACTAAAAACACTAAAACGTTTGTTTCCACTTTGATCCAAACGGAAATGCAAACTTCATTTCTTGTGAAAATATCAAAATAACTCATTTTAATAGCAGTAATGAAGAATTAATATTCATAATTTCGAGAAGAGTAATAATAGATGATTTCCTTCAAAAACTGTAAAAACTGTAAAGTGTTAGCATTCCTTGTCTTGAATAATATTTAAATTTTATTGTCACTTTTTCCACTTAATCGTTAACTCAGAACATATTTTACTTTTCTTATATAGATCTAATCACGTTCATTCTTCAAGCGAAGACCACTAGAGTTTTCACCTTGATCTCATTTCGACATTAATAAAATAAATATACTAATATTTAAGTGACATTTACCCTGAGCGACTACTGTTGATTAGTTTTTGAGAAAAAATATTTCTTTTTTTTATGTCTCCGAATAATGTTATACAAAAGATCCGCAAACTGGCATGCTCGTAGTTAAAACTAGAATATTGTCGTGGTATTTTGTGGCAATCCATAGGAAACAATGAGAAAAGGAAAGTCAGTAATATAGTCAAATAGAATGCAAAAGTTTTTTAGCTTGATTATTTTGATTGTGTTTTCCTAACAAATACGTGCGGGCCCGGCATGGCCAAGCATGTTAAGGCGTTCGACTCATAAGCCGAAGGTCGCGGGTTCGAATCCCGGTCGCACCAAACATGCCCGCCCTTTCAGCCGTGGGGGCGTTATAATGTTACGGTCACTCCCACTATTCGTTGGTAAGAGAGTAGCCCAAGAGTTGGCGGTGAGTGGTAATGACTAGCTGCCTTCCCTCTAATCTTACACTGCTAAATTAGGGACGGCTAGCGCAGATAGCCCTCGTGTAGCTTTGTGCGAAATTCAATAACAAACGAACAAATACCTATTTGCGCTTTGAATAGAAAAGTTTTGTTTAACTGAAAATTAATATATATATATATATTTGTCCTTAACAATAAATAAAACAACTTTAAGATTTGTTAATTATCTCACCGAATTTCAGCGTTATAAATCCTCAAGATTTCCACTGAGTCTCTACGTCTCATGACTTTAACTGTCACAGAAACCGATTACTATCATTCATCTTTTGAAATATAAACTATATAAAATATAATCCAAACCTTTAGCTACCCTGGTGGCTGAATGGTAAGCTTGAGAGCTTATAATGCTACTACTTGAGATTCGGCGTTTGGGGCGAGCACAATTAATGTAGCCCATTGTGCGTCTTTGAGCATCAATAAAAATAAGCGAACAATTAAAAATTCTGTTAAAACATTCAACCATATATTGTTTCACTTTCTGGTCTAAGGGTAAGTTTAGTTTTGAAGTTTTTCAGATTCCGACATAGAGCGTTGTAGATGGGAAAATAACGTATATATAAAGACACCTTTAATTGTACAGTGTTATCACTACTGTGTGACTTGCGTGCCCTGACAGCTTGCTAGTGATATGTATATACTTCCTTCTGTAATACGTTCAAACCTGGTTTGTTACGAATTTCGTGCAAAGACACACGAGGGCTAGCTATGCTAACCATTCCTCATTTAGGAATGAAAGACTAGAAGGAAGACACCCACCGCATATTCTTGAGCTAATCTTTTAGCAACAAACAGTAAGATTGATCGTAACATTATAACGTCCTCACTTCTAAAAGGGTAAGCATGTTTGGTGGGACGGAGATTAGAACCCACGACCCACAGAGTGCGAAGCGAACGCCCTAACCACCTGACCTAGCCAGGCCTTCTTATAAGAACTGAACCCGACTAGATTTTAATCACACGATCAAATGCATTTAATTAAAGTGAAATTTTTATAACGTAAACTGTTTAAAAGCACAGCACAGGTCATTCCACTCTGTTTTTTGACCCCTGAAAGAAGCATTGCATCGAAAATACGTACCCGATTTCTTTCACTCAAACTCATGTGTTTCAAATCTCTTGGGTCAAACCTACTGCCTTTGCTTTCGAGCTATTTGATACAAACACGGGTTGCCTCAAGCATCCAAGGACATATCTTTTGCTGGGTTACATATTCCGGTGCTAACAAGCTCAGAACACGCAAGCAAAACATACAGGCATCACGCATATCTTTCAAACTCTGAAGAATACTTAACGCTATGGATAGTGGGATCGAAATGCTCGCTAAAAAACGCAAAGTGGATGATGACGAAGTAAAAGTAAGTGTTTGTCGTTTAAATGGTTCCCGAAATCGGCGTTTGATATAATCTCAATATTATATACAGAAAGCATCATTTAGATACGAACTAACAAGGCGTACCAAGTAATGTAGTACATTTATTTATTTTATGTGCGTTAGTATAGAAGCAGGTGTTAAAAATAGGTATTTGTTTCAAGCAATTAGCTTATGTCATCGAATTATTATTTTAAACTATATACAACGGTTCTAACTGTAAGTGTTGTTTATTCTGGGTGAGATATTGAAATTACAATATAAAAAGTAGATTACAACAAGGTCCAAATTAAGAACATTTTTTATCAAACTATCAAACAGTTATTGCTAAAAATTATTTAACTTTAAACCTTGACAAATTATTTAACTTTAAACCTTGAAAACCACTCAAAAATCTTCTGGACAACTTATACCATGAGACATGAAGACCAATTATCTTCAATAGTAATATTCAAAAATATGAAATATTATTAAAGAAAATTTGGATGGATTTACACGTTTAAGTGCTTATGATACGTATATTTCAATTTAAAAAATCTAAAACTGTTTGTAAAATAAAATGGTTATTAAGGTGTCAGCTTATTATTGATTCTGCCTATTTATGACTAACCAACCAAACAGAAAATACAAATAAAAACTGATATTTCTCGTAAAAAAATATTCTGATCGCCAACGATTTTTGTTTATAACAGTAGATCTACAGTAAAGTTAGTATATTTTGGGGCAGTTACCGATTATCGATAATAAGCTGAATTAGGATCGGCATGTCCAGATGGTTAGGACGCTCAACTCATAAACCGAGGGTCGAGGGTTCGAATCCCCGTCATACCAAACATGTTCGCCCTTTCAATCGTGGTGCGTTATAATGTGACGATTAATCTCATTATTCGTTGGTAAAAGAGTAGCTCAAGAGTTGGCGGTGGGTGATGATGAATAGCTGCCTTCGCTCCAGTCTTACACTTCTAAAATAAGGAACGGCTAGCGCAGATAGCCCTCGAGTAGTTTTGCGCAAAATACAAAAACAAACAAGTTTTGAAACTCACTATAATCACACTGGTTAACAGGTAAATAACATTATAATCAACGGTTAGGAAACAATTTATGTTATTGGTTTAAAGTTACATCTCAGAGTTCTCTACACGTTTCTCGTCATACAGATAAAATATTCTGTAACTCCGTTCAGCTTCTAAAGTTTTAAGGTGATAAAAGAGTCTACGAATCTTTTCTGAGGTTTCATTTAAAAAAAAATAGAAATCGATCAATATAATACGTCAAAATATCTTACATATGATGCGGTTTGAGAGTACCACAGAAATCATTACGTCAAAAGAGTGTAAACAACATTCAATATTGGTTCTTAGATTGTCTTTTCAAATGAATAATTGTTACTAGTTAAGAAATGCAAGATGGTATCTTCAGACTAACTAAATATTTTAATTCAATTAACGAACTGAGTTGGTAATTTGTTTCAAGGATCTTTTCAGTCCAATCTTTCAAAGACATTTAAATCGTGAAATAATATCGAACATTTAGAGTCGATAAGGTGTGAAAACAAGCGTCAATATGACACAAAAATCCTTCATATATTACACTAATTAACCTAAAATTACATCAATAACACCAATGCATCCAAAGCTACTTCGATGACACTAGAGAAAACAATCTACGTCAGTTATAATAATTATTCAAAAAACTACATTAATTCCACTGAAAGCTACAGTAATTACACTAACGGATGTTTAAGCCATGCACATCTACATATTTAACTGTTTTCCTAGATTTAAAAATAATTTCTAAGAAACGTGTAATAAATATTTTGAATGAAAATGAATCATAATTCCAAAACGTCTGTTTATTGTTTAACGGTTAAATTACGCATAAAGAACAGGCACAAAAATCCGATAAATACATTAAAATATAGCATAAAATACAGCATAAGACACATTAAAACACAGCATAACACACATTAAAATACAGTATTATGCTGACGAAACAGTTTAACTCATTACACATCTGTTACATTATTTTAACTCATTAAACATCTGGCTAAAATCAGGGGTTCGATTCCCCTCGGTGGGCTGAGCAGATAGCCCGATGTGGCTTTGCTATAAGAAAAACACACACAAACACACATTAAACATCTGTTACATTATTTTAACTCATTAAACACCTGTTACATTATTTTATCTTTCTTTTTATATTTTTCGGCAATTTATTTTATTGCATTAAACAGTTCTAGGAAATCACGAAGAAGAACTCAATGATCTTTAGAACCATATCACGTAGTGTTTGCTGAGATTAACATTTCTCACAGGGCAAATAACCAGACATGACCTAGCTCAAAAAACTAGTTCAACTTAAACTGGTCAGTGGATGAGAAGTGAGTATGACTGAATGTTCTAACGATCTCTGGTTATAAACCTAAATATTACATAGTCTCTATGTCATAAACTACTAGCACAACTTTTGAGTGATGCAATCAGACTCAAAGACTTGCATCAGAAAATAAACTTTTTGTATAACAGGTTTTAAAACAACTACTCCATAATTTTTTCTTTGTTACTAACTCTAAAAGCATTAGTAGTAGTATTTCTGCACTACTATGTACGTCATGTACGTCATGCCGGTCATGTTTTGCGAATGATTACCAAGGACCTAGCAAACTTGTATTAACTGGTACAACAACAAAATGTGCATATCCAGCATTTCGCAGACGCGGGTGATGAAATCGAGAATGTATTTTGTATATATACGGGAGAAGGATATAACTATCTTCCGTATTTTGTTATTCAAACATGTGTTCTCCATATATAGGTGCATAAAGATTTCACACACAAAAAAAAAGATTGGCGCAGGTATTTTCGATCTAATTTTGTTTAGTGTTTGTGACATCTGTTTATATTTCTACTTGGATGAAGACTATATATAGACAATTGTCTACCGTATCAGGTAATTTCAATAAATTTTGTGTTTTGTAGAGTACGATACCGAAAATTTGGTAAACTCTGGAGAAAAAAACTTCCCCAGCTAACTTTTGTTTCTTTTATAGGAAATTTTGAAAATTTGCAGAAATATTCCTGTAAATATTAGTTTTTTGTGATTCTACTTTCAATAGTTTTGCTGAAACAAGATACAGAAAACTGTTACGTCATCTTGAAGTCGGTTTAAGTCTGGCATTTTAACAAACGTTTCGAAAAATAACCACGTCTTACGTCGATGCTTAATGGTGCAGATCGTGTTTTTAAACAGGGACAATGCTCTAATTTTACAAATGATAACGCTTGTTGTTCATTAATTCCACACTCTGAAACGATACTGCATGAAAAAAACCCAAAGGGAACTTTTGATAAGATAGTTAAAAACTGGTGCCATAATAATTTATTTTTACCAATAGTTCATTCGTGATGACGATAAACCCGCTTGAAATAAAAATATATTCTCATGGATATCAAAACTTGAATTAAAATAATGTACAGAACAACGTTCGGCCTTCTTCGATCATTTTTAGGTTAACCTGAATTAACTAATGTGCTAGCCCTCATACCAGCTGTTTTCAGAATACAATAGATTATTCGTTTCCTCATCCAGAGTAATTTCCTTAAAAAAAAAAATCGACAATATTCTTAGTTTTAACCTTATGATTATAATAATCTATTACATTTAACTTTTATTTCGGTTGTGTGGTTGGTTATGGGAAAGCCAAATCGGGCTCTCTGATGAATCCACCGAAGGGAATCGAACCGCTGATCATAGCGTTGTAAATCCGCGACTTATCGTCATATCAGCTGGGTACTCTTGTCTCGGTACTCCTAAAACATGTTGAGACAATTTTCCTTTTTTGTTTGTTTGTTTAAGAAGTCATGTGAGATAATAATAATACTAGAAATACCATCGTATATTAGAGAATGTAGAATCTTCTTTCATGTATTCGTTAGAAATTGAGAGTAAATAAATAAAATTAACGTTTCCAAACGTTGGGTTTACGCTAAACTCATATAATTATTTTTGGATGGGAACGGAGTTGAAAATTACAGATATTTCTTGTTACGTTAAAACAATAAATTATTTGATGAGACAAATTTTATAGTTTGTGCTATACAGAAACCTCTCGTTCTTAGCTAATCTTCTCCAACACGCATGAGTTTCCCGTCATTTGTAACAATAAAATTTAGGGCTTGCTCCCTGCTGTGGACAAGGTGCAGATAACTTACGGTGCATCTTCGAGTTACACATAGGGATAATTTGTATGAGGTTACAAAAATCACTAACAATGTCGCATATATTTACACTATTTTAACGTCTGTAGATATCGAGACGTGTTATGAAAACTGGCGGCTGATCAAGGTTAGCATGCCTCAAAAATTCTAAAGCTATAAACATTTAGATAAGAGGAGCCTTCCAATTGAAGCCTTCAGAACGTCTGACATAAAAGAGAGCTAAGAGGTTGTTTGTGTTAAACATATCTTTGTAGATGTTTTAAGGTAATTAAAATGTTTAAATGTTTACGTTTATTCACTGTGCTATATTATAAGTGAATATAGCCTTTGAAAAAATATAGGTAATTATAAAAGTTAAAACAATTGATACATTATATTGGTTGTTTCTTACAATATTTTTATCGATCTACAGATATGAGACAACTCATTACAAAATGCAATAATAGTCTAACAGTGGGAGCAGTTAATGTTTCTGATATAAAAATATATCAAAACATTATTTGCTTCTTTCTAATTGGAACAGCGATAAATATTCTAGGGTTAGAGACCTCACGGTGGATACAAGACATAAAATAATGTGACAGTGCTCTCCATCAAGCCCAGTATGGTCAAATGGTTAGGAAACTCGACTCGCAATCTTTGGGCACGGGTTGGAATCCCTCGTCCCATCAAACATGTTCGCCCTTTTAGTTGTGGGGGCGTTATAACGTAACGGTCAATCCCACTATTTGTTGGTAAAAGAGTAGCTGAAGAGTTGGCGGTGAGCGGTGCTAACTAGCTTACCTTCCATCTAGTCTTACACTACTAAATTAGGAACGGCTAGCGCAGATAGCCCTCGAGTAGCTTTGCGCGAAATTCAAATCTTAAAAAAAAAAAGTAACGTGCCTAAGGGTATTAGATATGAAGTTCAACGGTGTGGTTTGGACAGACGTTTATTATTTAATTTTAATTTTAAAATTGTCAAGTTAACTATAATAGTCATTGAAATTATGCACATACTAGAGTTATGCCTACAAACATTATTATAGCGTTAAACAAATTAACACTGTTGTGTTGCCGGGCGGGTTAAGGCGCTCGACTCGTAATCTGAGGGTCGCGGATTCGAATTCCCGTCACATCAAACATGCTCGCCCTTTCAGCCGTGGTGGCGTTATACTGTGATGGTCAATCTCACTATTTAATGGTAAAAGTGTAGCCTAAGAGTTGACGGTGGGTGGTGATGACTAACTGTCTTCCCTCTAGTCTTACACTGCTAAATTAGGGAGGGCTAGTGCAGATAGCCCTCGAGTAGCTTTGCGCGAAATTCAAAACAAACAAACAAAACGTTGTAAGTATTATTTCTAAGACTTCTAATTAGATGTATCACTGATGTTTTCAGTTATAAAGGCTTTAAGTAAATATTTATTTTCATTTTGCCCCATTTCTACAGTTTGCTATCGAAATCGTGTTGTTTTCCCAGCTTTGGAAGTGATCTGTTATTTCCCTCTTTATATGGCCTCCTATGAATGTAAAACGTTATAAACTTATTTCTACTCTAAGCCTTTTAGCGAAATATGTAAAAATTTTACTTGTAAGTACTATTTTAATATTTTATAATATTATTTTAAGAGTACAATTGCTCATTATAAACAATTTAGTGTCTTTGTAGTATCGAGCCTCCTTAGTCGAAACCAATTGGTTGTGGTTTATTTTGTCTATAAAGGCTTTTGATTACACATCGATGAATAAATATTATTACTTGTCTTTTACTTACGTATCTGGTAGTTGTAATGGTTGCTTCTCGTCTTATCTGATTGGTCTATCTAATATTATATGTGATATATTTCGTAGCCATGTTCTTTGTAATATTTCAGATGTCTCCCAATTCTCTATTTTGGAACCATGCGATTTGACAACATTAAGGTCAATGTAATTCAGTGCTCCAATGTTCTGCATCAAGTAAATGTTTGTCCGAACTAAATTGTAAAAATTTATAACGACGCAAAATTTATCCTGTTTCGACGCACTGCAAGGTAAAGAAAAATATATTTAATTTGTCTATAATACTTTGTGAAAATGTATGTGATACGTCAAACATAATTTTCTTTAGTAGCAGTATCCCGATGAGTCAGCGATAATTTTCGGGATTTACACTGCTGAAGTTAGAGGCTCGATTCTCTAACCGAGAACAGAAAACAGACAGTCCATCCTGTGGCATTGGGTTAATAAAATCTCAACAACCCAACCAGTAACAAGTGAACCTTGAGCTTACGTCAGCTTTACCTTGATTCTGTACTTTTATTGTCACGTTTAACGGAACTCGCTTTTTATTATTTGTAACTGGAATGCTCGTTATTTGGTGATAAAATCTGGTTATGCTGATAACTATTCGACATTTCAAAGTAGAAAAGTCACTTTGCTTATGCATCGTTATTTTGTTTTATTTACTTTTCAGTTTTCATCATTTAAATATTCTGCTCAGATCATTGTTGATCTAATAACTTCATATTTTTTGCCCACCTGATATTTTTATCAGTCTTAAATAAAGTTAAGTTCTTGAAATTACAGTTTATTAGTCGTAGTACTTTTCTTATTATAAAAATATCTCATTTATGCATATATATATATATATATATACATAAATGTATATAGTTCTTGATTGGACAAATTAGCAAGAAGTTACAGATAAAATCATTTCATCATTGGTATATTTATCGACACCATGTTTATACAACCTTTGTTGTTTTTATCAGTTACTCAAATTAAACTTATTTAACAGGTCGCTCAAAAGACAAAGATTTGTTTGATTTCAGATACATTCTAATATAAGTAGATGTTTCTCAATTTGTTACGACTAAAAGCGTCCTCTGTTGCAACGTTTGTTTAAGATTGTTCAAAATTATTATGTTAGGCTGATTAGCGAAAGATTTTTTCATAAATGTTAGGTCTGGTAAAGGAGCTCTACTCACAGTTTGTGAGTTGCAGCTGTAAATCCCTGTCAGTTCAAATATGTTCGTCTTTTCAACCGTGGGGGCGTTATAATTTAACGGTCACCTCCACTATTTGTTGATAAAAAGTAGTCTAGGACTTGGTGGTGATGGCCAGATAGTCTTTCAATACTAATTTAGAGACGGCTAACGCAGATAGCATTCTTGTAGCTTTGGGTGAAATTCAAACCTAACCTTATAAACTATCAAAGAAATAAACACATTTGTGGCCCGGCATGGCCAAGTGGTTAAGGCACTCGACTTATAATCCGAGAGTCACGGGTTCAAATCCCCGTCGCACCAAACATGCTCGCCCTTTCAGCCGTGGGGACGTTATAATGTAATGCTCAATTCCACTATTCGTTGGTAAAAAAGTAGCCAAAGAGTTGGCGGTGGGTGGTGATGACTAGTTGCCTTCCCTCTTGTCTTACACTGCTAAATTAGAGACGGCTAGTGCAGATAACCCTCGTGTATCTTTGCACGAAATTCAAAACAAACCAAACCAGTAAACACGCATGGTTTTTCAGACATGTGTTATGAAGAATTCGAACAGAAAAGTAGAAAAACTGGAAGGCACCTACAAATTTAAACAACATTTTAATTATTCATGATTTTACAATTTACTTGGAATTGAGCAAAAAAAACTACAAAATGGGCTATTTATCTTCTTCCCACCACGTGTATCGAAATCAGCTTTCTAGCATTGTATGTCCGCAGACATCCCACTGTGTCACAGATGATCTGGTTTTTATGAAATATTTAAAAACTAAGAAATATTTTGGCAAAGTGCTTCCTACTCTTTCATCAAAGCTTAATTTCTGCGAGATCTGAGAACCACAATTTGTAACTGGTTTCTCCATTACGTTGTGAATTAATATCTGACTGATGTGCCCTTCAGTGGCTCAGCGGTATGTCTGCGGACTTACAACGTTAAAATCCGGGTTTCGATGCCCGTGGCGGGCAGAGCACATATAGCCCATTGTGTAGCTTTGTGCTTAGTTCAAAACAACAAACAACAAAACAACAACTGACTGATGTAGTATGCTACATTCCTCCCTTAAACATCATTAAGTCTATGGGCTTACAACGGTAAAGACTAACAAATAAATATCTTCCACATCCATGCCAACTTATAGTTTCAGTATCATTAAACTCTTACGCTTCAAAGCTTCAAGTTCCCCTTCTTCCTCCTCCCCTGTACTTGTCATCAAGGATCCAGTGCCCTTTTCGTTTTTCTTTCAAAAATTATTTTTGTCAGTAAAACTTGACACGTATCATATGTTTATATCTCTCCGTTATAATGCTCGAGGAAGTTTTTGTACCTCTAAAAATGCAGTAATATTTCAGTCCTCACCTTACGCTTATTGTTTCTTTTGGCTTCTTTCCCACAGCCGAAACTTGGAAAAGGCGGTAGTTATATCAAGGAAGGAGGTGACATGACACATAGCACGTGTATTATCTTTTCTCTTATTGAGGAAGTTGGCGCCTTAGCAACGGCTTTGAAGATTTTTAAGGTATTTCAGTTAATAAAATTGCTGGAAAAATATTTTGAGATTCTGTATGATTTCAGAAGATTTCGATTACTGAGAATATTGTATATTTTATTCGAGCAATCAGTCTTCTAACAGAAACACAACCATAAAAATGTAGATTATATAAATTTACACTTCTGTTTATATTAAATTGTTTGTTAGTTAATTTCTTGAATGGCTTAAATGAAGCAACAAACATCTTTCCAAAGAATTACAAATAAAGGTTTTAACAGTTATTCGTGAATTGGAGAAAAAGAACTTAAAATATTTCTAATTGTTTGTTATTTTTATTTTCTAAAGGACAACAATGTGAATCTTAATCACATTGAATCACGTTCGTCTAAACGTTCGCCCAACCACTATGAATTTATCGTCGAATGTGATACAACCTCAAAGGGCCTTGGAAAGGCTTTGGATATCCTACATAAGACCACAACCTATATGCAGGTCATATCACGAGACCACATGAACAATGCAGGTAAGACAACTATCTTAACACTTATCCCTTATTTTACTTTAAACCGACTGAAAGAGGGAAGAGGTATTGCAGAGAAAAAGAAACATATAAGCCTCAAGTGAATGTTAGTAAAAATAATGGGATAATAAAATGAGGTATAGATATATCAATTAATTAACCTCATGTAGATATACATTGGTCAAATGCTGGTTCTTTTTCCAGGAATATTATGATAGATTAGAGAGCTAATTCCTAGTTAAGTTGAGAATGAACAAATATTTTAGTTAAAACAAAATTTAACTGTTTAAATATATTTATTTTTTCACTGGTAAATTGTGTGTGTGGAAAGAAATTATAATTATTAAAATTACTTATTATAGAAGTGATAAATGTTAACTGTAAGTTTAGGGACTGATTGACCGAGACAGAAGAATTTTACAAAATGATTGTTGTCAAGTGTTAAACTGTATCTGCATCTTATTATAAATTTTTGTTATAATTTTTGACTCAACAGATACAGTGCCCTGGTTTCCCGGGAAAATCAAGGAACTTGATCGTTTTGCAAATCAAATTCTTTCTTATGGATCAGAATTGGATGCAGATCACCCCGTAAGGTTCTACTGCTAGCCAAAATAATACACATACATATGTTATTTAATATCAAACACTGGCATTTTATGTACAATAATAAGCTGTATTAATTTATTTTATTTTTTCTATTCCGGATTTATTGTGTAGCTATGTTACATAAAATGACGATAATCAAATCCGCTGAAGGTCGTAGCAGTCGGTAAAAAGTTATTGTTTAATTTTTTCACAGAGGGCTTTCGCGGGTTAGTAAAATCAAATGAAAACGTAAGATTCATCAGTTGGTGGTAAATATGTCTTCCTTCGTATTTTTAATAAGTACTGATTCGTTGTAAATAAGTCAAACAGTACTAAATAATTATGCTAATCTAAGGGTTATAGAATATCACATACTTTAAACAAAATTGTCTGTCAGAAAAAATAACTGGATTAACCTCTCTTTACGTACCAAGCTAAGACAGAGAAAGGACTTCTATATATTATAGAGTTATAGATAAATAAATAGTACTTGCATGTTGTAGTAGCACAAAATATTTGTTCATACACACATTTATATGTACAAAAAAAAATTATATGTGATTCGTATGTTTAAAGATATTACCTGGAAACTGAGGGGCTTAGATAACGGAAATTACGACTTATAACAATAATGATAGTCACTGACTACAAAAAAATAAAAAAAACTTCTACTGACTCTTAAAGGGGGGCTACTTTTAGGGTGTCCCCAAACTCAGTTTGCTGAGATTGTTTATATATTCAACCCTACAGAAAAGTATCACAAATTCTTTAATCTCCAGGCTTCCATATTACTTGCGTTGTTTGAATATAAATAATGTTGTCAATTAATATTTATAGATATTAATTCAGATTTGTAAACAAATATTATTCTACACTTCTGGTTTAATTGGCTTTTGTTCTCACGCGTGTATATGTTTTATGTATGATTTAACATTCTGTGGGAATGTATTATAATTGCAGGGATTTACAGACCCTGAATACAGAAAAAGAAGGAAATATTTCGCTGACATCGCCTATCATTATCGACAGTAAGTACATACAGCAAGGATACTGCAGTAATGTTTATTTTACTTGTAAATTCCTGTGTTACTCTATTTAAAAATATATTAATTTCATTGACTTTGAAAATCAAATACATTTTATCAAACGATTAAAATTTCTTTATTGAAATGGGCCAACAAGTCCACATTCTAGAACAGTCTGCTTTTTATGTCCAGTCATTTCAAACTTAGATCTGTGCGTTTTGTATTACATTACATCTTTTGTTATTACTTTGAAAGTTCAGTTTTATTATCCTAAGATTAAACGGGAAAATATGCGGTTAATTTTTCTCGTAATAAATTTTAATAAATAAAGATATATATACTATGTGACTTTGTCTTCTATACAGTGGTCAACCTATCCCTCGTGTTGAGTATTCTGAGGAGGAGATTAAAACATGGTGAGTTGTTTGACAAGAAGATAATCAAGAGCAGAACGTGTAAACTTGTTTTTATTCTGTTAATTACCGGTAGGGGTTCACGTATTTGGTCATTTTGTTTTTGCCTATTATAATAGTTCGTATAAACTACTGAGAATAAACCAAGGATGAAATAGTTAATTGTCTATGTAGGATACACGGGAGACTTCCGCAATAAACAATGTTCTTAGCTGCAATATTTACGATATTTGTGTTTAAATTTTTCTGTGCACGTGTCAAATATATATATGTTACTAGGAGCCCTGTAACCAACAAAATTATTGACCGAGAACCAGTTTGAAACGTAATCAGCTTAAGAAAATGAGATTAAACAAGACAATGAGTTCCATCGGTATTTCTAGGGTTACAAAAGTACGTTTTTTCCTGACATAAAAAAACTGTGGAATTTATTTTATCCTTATGTCACATACTGACCTTACTATCATTTCACATGTAACAAACGCTTTTTTTTAATTAAAAGTAATCCGTTTATGATACATTGAAGTAAATTTTTGACTATAAAATAACTCACATATAAAGATATCAATTGTAAATCCATTTAAACTCCCATTTTTGATAACAAATAGATCATCATCTGTTTGGAATTAAAACCACTGAGTACTTAATTGCATCTATCGTCCGAAGTCCAAGATGCAATTAAGTACTCAGTGGTTTTAATTCTATCTTATATTTATCGATATTGTAATGCTTCAACATTCTTGCATTTGTAAACTTTTAAGAACTGCTATAGCACTCTCAGATTGTTAACTGTTAATATTTATATTCCTAGTTAGCTTATTTCAAAATATGA
Organism: Tachypleus tridentatus; assembly: GCF_004210375.1. Taxonomy (NCBI): domain Eukaryota; kingdom Metazoa; phylum Arthropoda; class Merostomata; order Xiphosura; family Limulidae; genus Tachypleus; species Tachypleus tridentatus. Next base: position 126,176,204 of record NC_134825.1, read on the forward strand.
AAATTTACAAAGTTGTCAAACAGGTTTTAATGTTTATTTTTCAGAACTTTAGTCAGCGTTATTATTTACCAAATCATTATTTTAAAATATCAGCGATTCTTTCATTAAAAATATATATCTTTATTTAAATATAGTTTTTCATGATTTTAGTTAGATTTTTCACACTTTTTTATTATGTTATTATGTTTTAAATAACGTCAAATTTACATGTATAAATATTTTATACTAACTATTATTTTAATAAAGCCAAAACTTTAATTATTTTATACCATTACTAGGGGCACTGTATTTCGTCATTTGACTAAACTTTACCCAACTCACGCTTGTCGAGAACACAACCATATCTTTCCTTTGATGGTAGAGAATTGTGGTTATCGAGAAGATAATATTCCACAATTAGAAGATGTATCTAATTTTTTAAAAGGTAAAATTACGTTATCTAAACCTAAATGTCGATGTATAATAATAAATAATCGACTTGAAAACTAAATAGATAATAATTATTAATAGCCCTTACCCTACCAAAATTGATTGTAATTAAAACTCACTTAATCTAATTCAACTCATAACAGTTCTTTTTTAATTAAATTGATGTAAATAGCGCCTCCATCACTAGTATTTTTGTCATATTCTAACTAACGTCAAAAACTGGCAAAATGTCGCATTGGTCATTTGTTAATACACATGTAGTATTGTTTTGGAATTTCGCACAAAGCTACTCGAGGGCTATCTGTGCTAGCCGTCCCTAATTTAGCAGTGTAAGACTAGAGGGAATGCAGCTAGTCATCACCACCCACCGCCAACTCTTGGGCTACTCTTTTACCAACGAATAGTGGGATTGACTGTCACATTATACACCCCCACGGCTGGGAGGGTGAGCATGTTTAGCGCGACGCGGGCGCGAACCCGCGACCCTCAGATTACGAGTCGCACGCCTTACGCGCTTGGCCATGCCAGGCCCACATGTAGTATTAATGACATGTTACTATGAACATATACTTTATTAATATTTACAAGTTTTTAAAACTACCTAATTATTTTGTTAATTATTTATTTGTATCTTTTTTTTTTACTTGTTGTATATTATATACAGAGAGAGGAATTAGTTTGATTTAATTTCTATAAAAGCAGTCCATTATCGTCTGCCACTTTATACACCCAAAACATAGGAAAATATTCCGTTATTTTTTCTTACATCCACGCATAACTAAATTTTCTCCTAAACTAATTTTCGAATATACACGAGTATTATCATGAATTACTTCTCCCGTGTGATGCAAATCAACAATGTATTCCTGAATTCAAAGTTTATATATCGAACTTGTCTTAGTATTTAGCGCACTGGACAGTGGATTCGACGGGGAATGGTTCGAGTCTCGTCAATGAAAAAGAAATAAAAATAGTAGTTCGCACTTTGGATCCGAGACTGCATCATAAGAATTATGGTCAAATCCAACTATTCGATAAAGACAGTTTAAGAGATGATGGTGGTGTTGATTAGTTGTTTTCCTACTAATCTACTAGTTCAAAATTAGAGACAGCTGTAGCTTTGCATGAGTAACGGAAATAAGTAAACAAACAATCGTTGATAAATAACTTTTATTGTTATTCACAGGTTATACGGAAACTGGTTTGATATGTTTTGAATTTTCTGCAAAACTACTCGATAGCTGTCTATGCTAATCGTCCCTAACTTAGCAATGTAAGGCTAGAGGGAAGGCAGTTAGTCATCATTACCAACGGCCAACTTTTGGGCTACTTTTTTATCAACAAATAGTGGGATTGACTGTAACATTATAACGACTACACGGCTGAAAGGGCGAGCATGTTTGATGCTACCCTCAGATTACGAGTTGAGTGCCTTAACCACCTGGTCATGTCGGGCCTATACGGAAATTATTGCCATTGTAGCAGCATTACATAAAACTACGAGGGTAGTTACGGTGGCTCATTAGCAAGGCTAGGGGCTCGTTATATTAAAAATCTGTTTCGGTAACAACGGTGGGCAGAGCACGAAAAGTCCACTGTGTAGACTTGGACTTAAAATAAACATATTAGTTAAATACAAAAAAAGATGTCGAAACCACGTGTAAAATTTGTCTTATTTTGATAAAAACAAATAAACAAAAAACTTGTAATTTGTTTTAAATTCAAATATACTGAATATACAAAACATATTTAATAATAATATTTTTATTATTTAAATTAGCTCAACATGTTTTAAACTGGTATTTTTGTTCTTTCAGTTTTTATTATTGTTTGTTAGTTTTATTTGTCCTATTTGTAGTTCCCTGGTGGGACAGAGGTAGGTCTGCGGACTTACAATGCGAGAAACCGGATTTTGATACCCATGGTAAGCAGAGCACAGATGGCTCAATGCAAAGCTTTGTGCTTAACTTCAAACGAAAAAAATATTCTTTATTTTAGTTCCCCGGTAAGTTTACGAACTTAAAATGCTAGAATCCGGGGTTCGATTCCACGCCACGGACAGAACAGATAGACCAAAGTGATTTGTTCTAAGACAGAAGAAAAAGCTTTTCATCCGAACAACTAAAATTGCTTAACGTCTAAATACTTGTATCTATAAGTTACCATACCCTACAAAAATTCACGCTGTGTGTTTAGGAATGTGTTTGTTTCTTTACAAGGGAGATCTGATGGAAGTCTAGATCTTGGTTTCCACTGTCGCTAGATCTTATCCTGGCGTCGTGTTTTGTGTTCCTAGACACTATCACAATTCCAGGGGGATCGTGTTTGAAATTGTGCTCATACCCCTCCCCTCTTCACAAGATAGAGTTCCAGTGTAGCACACGTTCTCGGGTGCTACAGGCAGTATCCTAAATGGATTTGTTTTCGGGTCCAAACTCTTAGAATAGCTATAGTAGTAAATGGGTACGCTGGAGGAACTTAACTGTGAATCACGAGGGGGCTTTGAACTACGCAACGGAGCGGGGGCATTCATTGCTAGTTCTAATAAAGACGGCTCAGACATGCTATGTTATTGCCTTTCAGACTCAGTTTTATTATTACCTGTCCACTTCTTCTTACTCTTGTACAAATAAAATGTCTAATTGTTACCAAAACAATACTTATAAACATTAGAAGAATCCAGTCAGTTCTAAAGTTTTAAAAATTAAGTGCTTAATCTTGACCTTGTTTTAGTTCTTTGTCAAATGTATTGGGTTCAGTTGTACCTAGTTTTCCCTACTTCACTTTTGTCTCGCTGATAAATAAAAATATTTTCAATAGCTGTCTACAACAGTATAGTGTGTCTCCCATAAAGTCATTCTAAATGTTTCTAATTACGCTCGACTCACAACCTGCTATTTGAGGGTTCGAAACCCGTCACTGAACATACTCGCCCTTTCAAAGATGATGTTGGATGGTATTGACTAGCAGTATTCCCTGTAGTCTATATTTTAAAAATTAGAGACGACTAGTGCAGATTACTCTCAAGTAGCTTTACATGAAAAGCACTAAACTGGCCAATCAATTGACACTATGATTGTGACGTTACTATCACAACAGAATTTAATTCGCTACGTTTGATGATACGCGTTGCAAGGATAGTTTGGAAGTGAAAGGCATTAAAGACGTACATTGAATTTCAAAACTCACGTGCCAAGAATATTCTTATAAAACAAAAAAGCGTGTAAATAACACTATGTAACAAACTATTTACTTAGTCTTGTTCCTGGGCAGAAAGTGTTATTTCCCAATTGCTTATGCCGAAAGTAAATGTAAAAAACGTATTTTTCTCTTCAAACTTTGCTTTTGAAGAGAAAACTTCTAAACACTTTTGTATAACTTTAGTATAAATACATGTAAATCTTGATTCATATGTTGTTTTATTCAGACCTTATGTAAATGAAAATGAACAAAATTGGTTCATTGGTACTAGTTTAATGTGAATTTAAATTATTGTATAAGAAGAGCTTCACGTGATCAATAACGGTCACTTTTTCACTTCTCATTCTGAACCTGATGATGATCTAAGGAAGTGTTTTTTCAAATAAAAGTTTCCTATACCCACATCAGCAGCCTCTAATATATATATATAACGAATAACGTATTCCATTTCTCTTTTCGCGTTGTTTCCAAATGGCTCAGCGATAAGCTTCTGGTTCGATCCTTGTTACAGATATAGTGCAGGTAGCCCATTGCAAAGCTTTGTTTTAAAACAAACTAAATTTCCTGCTTATTTCAGTATCTCAGTTTTAATGTTCAGTTCAAGTTGGGTTTTTTTCAATTCTTATTTATTTAGTAATTTCTTTATTTACTTACATGTATATCTTATAACGATATATTTTGTTTCGTTAAAGATATAACATGTTGGTAAATGTGTTCGTATGCAGAAAGATTTTATGCTCAAAGACTCAAAATAAAAATCCTGATATCCTAATATCCTATTTGTTCAGTAAATAAAAATATATTATAGTTATGTTCTGTGTACTTTACAGACTGCACCGGATTCACACTACGACCTGTGGCTGGTCTTCTGAGTTCTCGGGACTTCCTGGCAGGCTTAGCTTTCCGAGTGTTCCACTCAACTCAGTACATAAGACATCCTTCCAAGCCTCTCTACACACCTGAACCGTTAGTATCTACACATGCGCCCTCTCTTTTCTTTCTTTCTTTCTTTCTTTGTTATTATTGTTTTTGCTCGCAATAGTCTACGATAGAAATAAGAACACAAATAACGTTCTCTTTGTTCTTTAATCTTTTTGGTTGCTCCTCACGTTTATTATATCAAAATAATGTAACAGAAATTATGGAGATTATTTTGAGTAACATGACATTAATAACTTGTAAACGGCTGAAAATAAACTATTGAACAGTCAAAAACCATGCTTTTTTCTTCAACTAAAAATAGCGAAATAGATTATAGCATACACTGACCAATTGGAGTGTCAAACCTTTTCAACTCTGTAGATTATGTTACCCTTGGAGATCACCATTGGATCTATATAAATAATCACCGCACATTTTTCTTTACCTCTTGGTAACCAAACCCTCATCGAGATCATCTCAGAAATGTAAATTTGAACAGTACTAGCTATGACCAATCCAGTAAAATACATCAATAAAACAGATTGTCGCTCATTCATAAATAATCATGATAAGCACTTTCTTTATAATCTTTATAAAGGATCGAGTAATTTTCTAGATCACTTTTGTGTTCTGATATGCACTGAAGATAGCAAGCAATTTGATTTATTTGGCCATACAAGTCCTCTTGCATGTTTGGTTCATTTCTTCGCGATTTATTTTTTAATTTTTTCTACACTTGTTTTCACTTGAGCTATTCAATAGACAGATAAAATACTTCTGAGATGTTGGTAGCATTTTTGAAGATTCTCTACTCTGATTTAACATACTGAAATATTCCAGCCTATTTAAAATATCTTTTTGCCTTTGTCTGAGTGTCTTTTTTATCTGCCGTACCAAAAGTTGAATTATATTTTATATTTCGTTGTAAACAGTGGAGAATCATATACGATATTGCAAACACAAATTGAACTGATGTTACTGTTTACTTGGTAGTGATGTTTGCCATGAACTTCTGGGGCATGCACCTCTGTTTGCCAATCCGAGTTTTGCCAGATTTTCCCAAGAAATTGGTATGGCTTCCCTTGGAGCTCCAGACGAATATATAGAGAAACTAGCCACGGTAAATTCTGTATTTTATATTTATACTGTATTTAATAAAATTTTCACAGAAACTTAGTTTATGAGTGTGATAATTTACTGTATAGTATAATTAATAAATAGTATTCATGTAAGAGGCACTCAAAGTTTGTTTTCATGTCTTATACCACATGGAATCCATCACGGTTATAACACTTGTAGTGAAACTTTTATTTATCCTCAATCCACAGAAGGGCTCCCTAAGTTCCTCTATTTTGTGTGTGTGTGGAATACTGGTTTTTAGCCTCCTTTCCTCCTCACAATAAAATCACATACACTTAGATCTATAGAGTTTTGTATGTATAAAGATGAGCATCTCTTTCGTGGACACTTTATCTTACTATAATGGACGTGTCATGTATATATGTATCTACCTATGCATGTGACCGAAACAATAAATACAATGTGGCGCCGTCTACTGAATGGCATTATAAACAAAAATCATAAAAATTTCACACTTTGGTTACTGAAGACTCAGATAATTAGAAGAATAACTACAGTATATGCAACAACCATTTCTTCATCACAGAATACAATTTTAAATAAAACTATTTCGTCACATCAATAACACGACTTTATTGGGACTGTACGTGAAGGTTTCATTATATCTTTATTTATGTAATTTGTAAGTATAGTACTAAAACTAAGTTTTTAAAAACTTTTATTTTTTCAGTATATTGGTATCACTCTTAACATCTAAAAACATTACAATTTACATCAGCACAATCAGAACACTCTTCCCCTGCGGTACTTTTCAGAACTGTTTGTTTGTAGTTAAGAACAAAGCTACACAAAGAGCTCTGTGCTCTGCCCACCACTGTACCACTGAGGGCACTTTCCAGAAAAAAACGTTTTCAGAAAATTTTCACTTTTTTAAAATGTTTATGAATGAGTTATAAAATTACGATTAGTACTTACTGTCACAAAGAGCTGACCGTAGTGTGGCGTTTCTGCTAGTATTTACACTTTTAGCTCCCTTTTTTAAATAACGTATATGTTCAATGAGTTTAAACATTCAGAATATTTTGGTAATCCATTAATTCCTATCAACTATATTTCATTATCGTAGTTATGTGTTGTGTTGTGTCAGTTCCTATAACGTTTTGATAATGCCTTACATCACACCAAAGACGCTACAAAATAGCACACTAGGAATCGTAATGATTTCTGTAATTATCTTAAATTAAGCTTGACACTGCGTATATACTTTTCCTTACTTAAATCATGACTTTTTTATTGTTGTTTACAGTGTTACTGGTTTACAGTTGAGTTTGGACTGTGTAAGCAAGACGGAGAGATAAAAGCCTATGGCGCTGGACTACTTTCTTCATTTGGCGAGCTCGAGGTTTGTTAACATTATGTAACTGTTTTATAAATGAGATCCAAATGCTAAATCGAAAAACAAGAATATAATAGAAAAAAAAACAGAAAAAAAGAAATACTGATGAATTTATTTACACATTCACTGTTGAAGAAATTTTGCTATTAATTTTAAGATCCAGGGGCAATGAATACAGGAAAAATGCAAATATATATTTTTTTTCTTCCTTCCATGAAAAACGGCGTTTCGGTTAACGTTTCTGTAAAAAATGGTTTCTTTATCATATCAGCATAACTGGTAATGGTTTCAGCTTTCACATTATTCCTAAGCACTCTAAAATGTTCTCATTTTATTACTACTCGTTTATTGAATAACAAATTCATTATATGAACCATAACTTAGACAACTCACGGTGAGTAATTTGGAGCGCTATCATAATTCGAACTATAACTGCGAGAATTTGAATCTTTCTGTCAGAGAGGAAGATTGATTAATGTAATTCAATTTCTAAATCCAGTTTCATATCAGCCGTTCACATTGGCTTTTATAAATATAATAGTTTATCTTAATTGTATGAGAGATCTCATCTGAACAGTTGGAGCAACATATAGATGTAAGTTTGTGATGTTTGCAATATGAAACGAAACACCTTACAGACCAATATAATGACATCTAATATTGCACTACCGTTTCTAGTACTGCTTAAGTGGCAAGCCAGAGATTAGGCCTTTCGATCCTTATAGAACGGGGGAGCAGAAATATCCCATAACAGAGTACCAGCCCATCTATTTTCTGGCTGATAGCTTTGAGGACGCTCAGAGGAAAATGAGGTGAGATTTTAGTAAGTTTTAACTCTAACTAATTAATACGTATATCAATGTTTTTCAAAAGAAAGCATACTTTATCCTGCCCAGAAAACTAGGCAGTGTAGCAGCCGTTAGGGTGAAGTTATTAAGCAAATTAGTTCATTCATTTTTTTTTACTCCTGATCATTATTGTTGAAATGTTGCCAGCTAGTAAACATTGTTGACGAGAGATTTTTCACTTGCATTTTTTAACGTTCTGTTTTTGACATTTCCAGAATAAAGCAGTTAAACAGGCCAACGAATTTAACAACAGATTTTCTGTAATTCAGCTACGCAGATTTCGATAATAATATCCATTTTTCTCCTATCACATAAACATTTATTTCTGAACTCAGGAAGAAAATAATTCTTACTTAGATCAAATTATAATTGAATTTACCATAATGAAGATTTTTGTATTGTTATGTTTGTTAACAAAAAATGCATACAAACTAGAAAAAAGGGAAAAACATTGATGTCAAACGAATGTGTATCATCATTCATCCTGATTTGTTTTTCGAAATTTATGTCTTTTTGTTTCAAAACTACATATTGTGGTCTTTCTTTTATGTATTGCGTCTGAAGTAACTTGTTTCCATGACCAGCTGATGTTCCACGTTCCCTAATACCTCCTCTCTGTTTGTTTGATGTCTTGATGAAACTGTTTGATTTGACTTGTTGTGAATTTCGCGCAAAGCTACACGAGAGCTATCTACGCTAGATGTCCTTAATTTAGCAGTGTAAGACTAGATGGAAGGTAGCTAGTCATCACCACCCACTGCCAATTCTTGGGCTACTCTTTAACAATAAATAGTGGAATCGACCGTCACATTATAACGCCCTGATGACTGAAAGGGCAAGCATGTGTGGTGTGACTGGGATTCGAATCCGCGATCTTCACGTTACGAGCCGAGTACTCTTACCTTTGTTCTTGTCTGAAGGCATCGAGACTTTAAGGAAAGTAGTCAATATGTGAGTGTAAGAAATGATCTTTTAAGATCATAATACAACCGAACTCTTTAAATGCATCGAGCATGTTATTGACAGTATTTTCATAACTTAGGTCCTTGTTGTTTTCTAAAAATTTGTCAATAACGTCTTTAAAGACAAAATTTTTTTAACTTTCCTCAGTGTCCTTCTGGACCGTTCATCTGAGGTTAATTTCGTAATCTGAGTACCAAGAAAACTCCCTTTTTAAATTTCGTTTCTGAAAGAGCTGGAAATTGTCCACATATATACCTCTAACTGTTGCCATCTTTGTATAAAGTCTTTACAAACTGCTTTATCAAGCCGAGTTTTGTGTTCAGTGAAGGTAATAGGACTTTACTTGTGTCAACCAAACTATAATATAGCAGTGATCGCCGTGGTTTCTAGACTCACGCCAGACCGCTAGAATTCCAAAAGGGAAATACTTTTTCTTATTTTTGGTTCATTGTCTCAACTCTTCGACACAAAAAGTGCATACTTTGTGCAGATTACATGATCCGTCTTGCCCCCCAGGTTTTATTCCAAAATACACATAATACACTTTTGAACGAATTCTGTAATGTTTTGCCTTTGTTTCTTTGCAACAAATTTACTACAAGAGGGCTATCTGCGCTAGTCGTCCCTAATTTAGCAGTGTAAGACTAGAGGGAAGGCAGATAGTCATCACCACCCACCACCAACTCTTGGGCTACTATTTTACCAACGAATAGTGGGATTGACTTAACATTATAACACCCCTACGGCTGAAAGGATGAGCATGTTTGGTGTGACAGGGATTAAGGCACTCGACTCGTAATCCGAGGGTCGCGGGTTCGAATCCTACACCGCTAAATTATGGGACGGCTAGCGCAGATAGCCCTCGAGTAGCTTTGCGCGAAATTCAAAAATCAAATCAAATCTTTCAGCCGTGGGGGCGTTATAATGTAACGGTCAATCCCACTCTTCGTTGGTAAAAGAGTAGCTCAAGAGTTGGCGGTGGTGTGTCTTACACTGCTAGATTAGGGACGGGTGGAGAAATTTAAAAAAAATGTTTTCTGTTTCAGTGCTGTTGTTATTTTTAGATCGATTGATACTCAGACATTGTGACCGACCTTATACATAAAAACAGTTCATGTTCATTAGATACTGATGCAGTTTCTGTCGTTTTCAGGAAGTTTGCCTTATCCATCCCCCGCCCGTTTACAGTTCGCTACAATGCTTATACCCAAAGTGTGGAAATCTTGGATACAAAACCACAGGTACAAGGACTGGTCAGAGACATACAAAGTAAGTTGTAATTATATGTATTTAAGTGATGTAGTAGCGACTGTTGTGTTAAAAAACAACTAAATATTCGCAAGGACATTAGAAACTTCAATTAATTCAGATAACGTCGATGTCTATACATTGTAACCAAATGTATTCATTAAAAATATAAACATTTTTAATTTAATTTACAAGGTATTGGTGTATGATTGGTTATCATAACACTTTTGAAGTAATAAGTCATTATCCTCAATTTTAGCACCTGAAAGATATATATACATTACTATATATATATTCGTCAGATTTATATTACGTATCTAAGATTGCTCTGGCAATCAAGTGTGTACAGTAATGCTTTTCTCACAATATTTATTATAAATCATAGCTTTACTAACTATGAATGCTACTCTGTTTGATTGGTTGTCTAGGAACTTACAGGAACTCATGAACGAAAGCAAAGATGCATATATTATAATAATATGCCAAACATACCATATTCAGCGCTGACAAGACTTTTCACCCAATACCCCGCTCATCAGACTGACTGGAATGATCTATTTATATAACCAATTGCATGAACAACGACTCCAATTATGTGAACTACATTAAAGTAAATATGTGGAAAATGTCTCTAACAATAAGGATTAGGATAACAAATTTATTGATATAAATATACATTTTATTTTCTTTGGTAGAACTGTGAAATTCTAAGCTTCAGACATTTCTCTGAGGGATTTTTTTTTTTCAGTTGAGATGCAGCTTCTAAGCGATGCCTTGATGAAGATCAAATAGAAAACTGAACTCACGAGTACGAGTATGGGGAAGTTTGACGTCATGGAAAACAAGCTACGACAACAACAAATATTCAGACAATTGTATATGAGTTCATTTTTATAAAAAAAAGTTCAAAAGACCTTATTAACACACGACTGTAATTAACAGTGCTTTATATGAATCATCTTCATGCGCAATTTGTGGTTTAGTTCAATACTTTCAGTAGGCTACAGTTATCAGAGTAGGTAAATATTCATATTCCCCTAAAGCGCAATTACTTTCAGATACTCGTATTTTGTGATCTAAGAAATTTAGTAACCACACTTTTCCGTTGTAAGTCCATACACCCTAGGAGTATTTTCGAATGTTCTGATAAGCAACTAATATATAAGGTATGATTTTGTACATAAAAAACGATGAGGCTTAAATACCGCTTTTGACAGGTTAATAGGCCACTAAAGTTGCTGAAATGTTTTAGTTTCTATAGATAGGCGTCGCATTATGTAATTATCCGTGATACAAAAAACAAAATTATATATTTCTTCATGGCCAAGTTGCTAGGGCACTCGTCTCGCAATCTGAGGGTCGCGATATCGAATCTCCGTCTCACCAAACATGATCGCTCTTTCAACCGTGGGAGCGTGATAATGTACAATCAAGCCCACTATTTGTTGGTAAAATAGTAGACCAAGAATTGACGGTGGGTGGTGATGATTAGCTGTCCCCCTGTAGTCTTAAACTGTTAAATTAGGAATGACTAGCGCAGATAGCCCTCGAGTAGCTTTGCGCGAAATTAAAAAAACAAACAAAACCTTTGTTTTGTACAAGCATGTGCATTTCTAGATTACACATTTAATGTACTGTATTACGTATTATTATTTATCTCGAACGAATCTTTGATTTATTACGTTACGTATTATGATTTTGAATAGCCTAAAACAGATTAAAATTATAATTTAAATTTAGAAGTTAATTAAATGTAAAGATTTATCAAATTTATGATATTTTCCAACAAGACTGGTACACACAGTATTCTTTCTTAAAACAAATATATTTTAATATATAAACAATAATACAATTTATAATAACAGTTGTTACAAAAAATAATTTATATACAAAAGTTTTAGAAAGTTACAAATAATATTGAGTCCTCTTTCTGGTGAGGAACTGAATATTTTCAGTTCACGATAAGAGAGGTAATTTCAAGTTGATATAGGTACAATTCACTTGATGAAGAGCCAGTTAGCTTTTCATTGATCATGCGTGTGTTTTAAACAGTCGTAGTTATACAGTCTCTTCGTAGAAATACTAACGTTCGAAGTTAAGCCGCTGAAGTTAAATGGTGTGTGCGTTCGAAAGCTACAAACGTTTCTAGTCAAATATCCGTATTTTCCCGAGTCATAAGTGTTAATCGCAATTAAAGCTTCCGAGGTTTATAATATACCAACTGTAGCAAACCCACAATATATACAGTCACTCCACGTGTTGCGAAGGCTACTTTTTTTTTATAGAATCGTAAGACGAGATTCTCGAAATTTCACTTTGAAACAACACGTTTGACTTTCTTTTCATATTTGTCACTGTCTTAAAACAGAAACTAATTACTTACTAAGATCAGTCTTTCTTAGATGGGGGATTAGTTGGTAGATTATCAGTTTCTGGGACAAAAATATTGAGCTCTCTGTGCCTAACTGCAAGGGGTGGGGTGGCAGCAGCGGGACTAAATATAAAATTAGATTGCTGGACAGCAGTAGCTCGGGAGCCAACGGCATTTTAGGGGTCCCACTTCTCCTCCGCTTCTCTAAAGCTAACGCCGACCTTGACTAAAATCAATGTAATTTATAAATAATAAGGTTGGCTGGCAGTTACAATTCGCGTTATCTTATGTACACATTGAAAACGTTCAGCTAAAATTTCTTTAAAATAATTAATCGCGATAAAACTTTAATATTTTAACACGTACTATTTACCACGTGTTTAAATATTCTTACGTATCGCATAACGAAGTAAATATTAAATTAAAATTACTTTGCTTTATTTGTATATTTGTTGAATTTCGCATAAAGCTACTCAAGGACTATGTGTGTTAGTCGTCCCTAATTCAGCAGTGTAAGACTAGAGGGAAGGCAGCTAATCATCACCGCCAACTCTTGGACTACTCTTTTACCAACGAATAATGAGATTGACCGTAACATTATAACGCCCCCACGGCTGAAAGAGTGAACATGCTTGGCGCAACAGGGATTCGGACCCGCGACTCTCAGATTATGAGTCAAGTGTCTTAATCACCTGGCCATGACGAGCCTAAGAAGAAGAATTGGGCTAGTTTTAATAGAGAAATGAATATTAGAATTTTAGTAATTTATAACACACAATTCTCGACAGAGGGCAGCACAGCAGTGACACAAGCTAAAAGTTGATTGTTTGAATTTTATTCCTTCAGTATTTAATTTTCTTTTCAGTACTTCAATGCTCTCCATTAGTTAAATTAAAATAGAAAAAACTATTTTCAAGGATATTTTCGCTAAATTGCAATATGCCTTAACAACGTTTGTTAAAAACTACGTTGAGAAATTATGATATTCGGTATTTGAAAAGACATGTATTGTTGTAAGTGGAAACTTAACGGGTTCGTTTTCATGTATCAAGTGCCATACAGTACATTTTTACAACTGAAATTGTGAAAAGTGTATAATACCTTACTCTGATGATGTAATTCTAAAATGTGCATGATATACTTGTCTAATAGGGATATTTAACTGGATTTGTTTGCTTGTTGTTTTTTAATTTCGCGCAAAACTACACAAAGGCTATCTGCACTATCCATCCCTAATTTTGTAGTGTAAGACTAGAGTAAAGGCAGCTAGTCATCACCACTCACCGCCAACTCTTGAGCTACTATATACCAACGAATAATGGGCTTGATCAGCACATTATAATATTCCCACGGCTGAAAGAGCGAGCAGGTTTAGTATGACGGAGATTCGAACCTCGATCATCAGATTAGAAGTCAAGTGCCTTAACCACTTGTCCATATGCAATAGGAAGAAGTAAGTATACATAGTACAATAAAAAAGTATAGGACAATTTTATACCATAAATGTGTGATGGACATTTTTGATGTTAGTTATGATTTTCCAAACGCGATTTGCGACATTTGTTTGAGTTGTGTGATTTGACTAGTGCAAAAATTATTTTCAGTGTTTTTCAACCTCAGAATAAAGATTAGCTTCAAGACATGATAAACACGCGATGATTAAATCTGAATTAAAAAATGGTAATAATTTATTACAAATGTGATATTTCATGATGACGAGAAATTCACTTGAAGTAAACATGTATTCTCAAGACGGCTGGTATGGATATTAGTAATTTATTTAAAATAAAATACAGAACAACATTTGATCGTCTGCGAATTTCTTAGGTCGAAACGTTGTTCTGTGCTTTTTAAAATTAAATTACTAGTATCCATACCAGTCAGTAACCTCTAAGATTCAGACATATCTATACTTAATTTTAAACTGCTGAGAACAGGTGAAAGACGGCAAATCAACAACAATCTCCGTCACACGAGCTTTTCTGGACTTCAATTGAATAACAGGATTGAATATTACTCTAATAACTCACCCACGGTTCAAAGTGCTGAGCATGCTCAGTAGCATCACATTGCAAAACTCGGGTTCTCACATCTGCAACGTGTCGACACCCTAGCTACTCGACCCATTTTACTAATGAAAAAAAAAAAAAACACCGTATAAGAGTTAGAGATGTATTTAGCTATTCAAATGGCAAAATATTCTGTAACTCATTGTTTTTGTGAAGAGGAATGGCATTCCTAACTTCAAACTATAAATTGTTGTTAAACTGGTTGGTGATAATCGTTGTTTATGTATAAAACAAATATATCTGAAAGATCAAAAGGCAGGTTTGTCTTCTTTAATTTTATCTTTCACAATAGTAAACTTTCGCCCAGTTTAATTTATCTTCTAAGATGATAGAAAATGAGTTTCTGTAAAATGTGCATGATTCAAACGTCACATGAACTAAAAGTTAATTAACAGTCTAACAAGAGCAAAAACATCAACAAAACACTTTATTAACTATTAAGGTTTACAGAGTCTAGCAATAAAACAATAAAATTAAATATTGAAATTAGAAATCGATATATCCAGAGGAAGACGAAATTCCTCAAGAAAAAGGATAAAGAAACTGACAATAAACAACACTGTTAAGCATTGAAATGTTTTGTGACACAGCATCTGACTGCATTTATTTACAAAAATGCACAAATAGTAATATAATCCAATATAACTAAGACAGTAATAATTAGTTTATATTGTAAAATGAGATAGAAATATGTCAACAAAATCAACTAAGTCAGTAATAGCATATAAGCTGCTTAATGGTCAATTAAAATCATCATTAGTACATGGCGCAAGGTTTAATCACATGAAATATAGAAAAGTACTACGGTAAATGATGCAATACATGAAGTACATAATCGTACTGTAATACATGATGCAAGATTTAATCAAATGCCCCCTTCCAGTAGCTCAACGGCACATCTAAGAGCTTATAATGCAAAAATCGGGTTTTGATACCCAGTGTTAACATAGCAAAAATAACTTCGTTTCGGAGCTTCGTGTTGAACAATAAACAAACAGAAAGTTAAATCGAGTAAAAACATTACACGAAGCACACAATTGCTCTATAATACATGATGCAAACTTTAATCAAATAAAAGAATCACATGAAGTATAGAAGCAGACGCTATCTGAGGTCTGATTGGTTAAGAGAACCACACAAAGTTAGAACATTTTGCTTTGAGCTTAGATACATTTCCAGAAATATCATTATTTCATTTTCGGATGTGATCAAATTACTAATTTTTATTTTGTATCAGAAGGAGACAATTTTTGAAATAAAAACAATAAAATATACTTACTTATTTTATCTATTTCTCCTGAAGTGAAATCAGATAATTTTATGTTTTGAAATGTAATGAACTGCATTTTCGAATTGTTCCGAAAAGTGAACTTATATATATATATATATATGAATGGATTTTACAATCTGACGAAGCATAATTTTAATTAATTATACTCGTCATAAAATATTAATATTAGGCCTAATAGATTTAAATACGACATTCTTTATCCAGTCCTTTAGAGATTTTCAAGAATTAGAACCAATCACACTATATTCTCCATATCCATTGCCAATAACGCGTTTGGCTCAATCCAGAGCTCTTTAGGCACCTGGAAATCAACAAACACAGAGTAGTCGAAACGCTAATTCCATAAGCCAATTCGCACAACAACAATTGTTATGGTTTGGTTTGGTTTGTTTTGCATTTCGCGCAAAGCTACTCGAGCGCTGTCTGCGATACCCGTCCCTAATTTAGCAGTATAAAACTAGAGGGAAGACAACTAGTTATCACCATCCACTGCCAACTCTTGGGCTACTGCCTTATCCACCTGGCCATGCCGGGCCTAGTTGTGATGGTACGAATGTATTTTTACAAGCTGGTAAAGTATGATTATAATTAATTGTAATTCTCGTAAGACTGTATTAGGCCTATTACATTTTTAAACATTACATTATTTATCTGGTTCTTTGAGGATTTTCAAAAATTAGAAGCATGTTTAATAATAGCATTCCACCCACGCTGTATTTGCTATATCCACTGACATCGACGTATTTTGCTCAATCATTGAAAAATCCCAAAAGTACTAGATAAACGATGCAGTGATAAAAATACAATACGTCTAATACTAGCGTCTGATAACAAGTATGGTTAATTATATTGAGATCTTTATTTTTGACTTGATAGTTTCAACAATCAAATTCCAGCGTTAAACTTTGGTAATATTTTTATATACATACATATGTACTCACAGATTATTTCTCCCTAAAATTGGCACACTTATTATGATTATTTTTTCCCATATACAAAGACTCTTGATAAATAAGCAAATACTGCAATGGGCGGATAATTAAATAAAAATTACTTTACCGGCAGTTTCTATCAGATTAATCACTAAGTTTTTTTATTTCTTAGTCATTAAACAACGTTCCACACCTCTCTTGACAGCGACATCTCTTGGATTATTAAAATAATTCAACAACCGTTGTTTTATTACATTTATTTCGCGCAAAGGTAAATTCTTGGATTTTACCATCGTGTGTTCTGCGAATACACAGATACACATACATCGGCTTTGTGTGCTGCCTTCTTCCAGTTGATGAATCGTGGTGCATTTGACTATCACATTTTAGGTTGAATGAATACAGAACTTTGTCACTGGGCTAGTAATATTTGTATGACGTTTGAAAAACAGTGTTTTTGAATCATTTTATTCTGTTTATGATTTTGCTTCACCAACAAAGAACCAAGCTTGATTTGGAATTGTAATGTATTTTTTACGTTCATCTACCGGTGAACATGTATGTCACGTGACCTACTGTACAAGTACCTACGGTTCATTCTATGGGTTGGCGCGTGCGTCTTTTCCAGAACACCGCAGCACGAAGCATAACAGTGTTGAGGTTCTTTCCATTGGACGTATATCCACGTTGAACGGTTGTATTGTGAAAGTTGTGGTACAAACATGAAGACAGTGTAGCGGTCACTCCAATGAACAGAATATGTTAAAAGGGTACAGAAATGACCAACCGATGTGTAATTTAACAAAGGAAAAAAGATGGGCATCGAAGATTGCCTGCTTTTGAGGACTCAGTAGGCAAAACTGGCATTTTAAATAAGGGTGAACCGTTTCATAAAATAGTAACAATAATCTTCTTAAATTCAGACGGAGATATATGATTATATATCTTATCTAAATGAATTTTTACAGATTCCATGTTCGTTCACCAAAGTATAAATATAAAGTGGTAAATTAGATTCCAAAGTTAAAAAGGGGGAAATACGCATCCTATTTATGGTGCATAAAGGATCTTCTAATGAAATAAATACCAACCAAGTTCGTTAAATATGTTCTTATAATAATGCGAAAAAAAAAAGCTGAAATCTTTCGTGTTGATAGCGGGATATAAACAACTGCAAACTCTCGTGTTAATGGTTCGATATAAACTCTCGTGTTACAGGACAACTTCCTAGGTGATATAGAACTGTAATAAGAGGAGTCGGCGATCGGCCTAAAATGTCTCGAAAGGATAATATCAAGGTAGGTGAACTACAGCTAATTTTGATCCATTTTTATCACAATGATTTACAGGTTACATGTAAAACATTCATACGATGATACCCTACAATATATTGTGACAACGTGGTACAAAAACAAGTCTAAATAACAGCGAAAGACTTCTGATTTTAGCGTGAGATGAGACTCGAGTTTGCTTTGGACATACAAGCTTTTTTTTATGTTTCATTAAAGCGAAAGAAACGAGAAAGCAAGAGGATTTATACCCGAATAAAAAACTTGTATTTTGATAGGATATAACTTCAGTCACTTAGGGTAAATATTTGACTGTTCAAACGAATATTATCTCGCTATTCCCTATATCTATCTGAAACTACGGAAAATCAAAACATTCCTCTATTGCGTGACGTCACGAATCTTGGAATGGATTAGTTGATGATATCATGTTTGGTATTATCACTGACTCACGCGTAAACACTAGTGCAAATGTCATTGATCTTTCGGTAGCGTTGTGTGTTTCATCCATTTACAATTGGATTGTCTATTTATTAAGAATGTCTTCTAATATTTTTTTAATCTTCTTTGCTTGAACACTTATTACAATTAACTGTTTTGAAACTATTAGTTTCGTATCAAAGACATTGTTCAGAATAAATAATGTGCGTTTTTAAAATATTTAGATAATCTAACAAAAATGTTCGCAATTGATTTATTTTATTATCTTGGAAAATGTACTAATCAAGAACTGTGCCTCATTTTTAACTAGTGTACGAATTCTCCCAAATGAACCTGTTAATATACGAATTCCACACTATTTTCAGTGTGGGGATGTTTTACTCTGAGGTAAATATGTGAAACCTCCATAAAACCCTCAGTTTATTACTCTCAGACGATTTTCAATGTACGGATTACATACGCCTGGAAACAAGTGTATGAATCCTCCATGAAAAACCTTAAATGCACGAATTCCATCATATATTCAATGTTGGAATTATACACAAATAAATGGATGAATCCCACTTTATAAACCTCTCGAAGTACGAATTTTACATTATTCTGAACAAAGTGAATCCACATGAAAAAGTAAACCCCTTATAACAAACCTCGAAGAACATTATGAATTCCTTAGTTTTCACGCACACACTCACACACAAATAAATGTATGAATCCCATTCAAATATTTATGTGCGAATACTAAACATGTATCAGTGTATGACGTCCAAGCACTTATAAATGTAACATTACGTTACCATTACACATATATTAATATAATAACGTGAACATTCTTTAGAGACTTATCAATGTATTGAGTTTAAACACATGTTAATACAAACTACACAAATTTTCACTCGTTTGTCCATTTACGACTCCATATCCCAAAGACTTTTGCTTTGCATCAATGCATAAATCACGTATATTTTATAGATCCAGAAACTTGTGAACTCCATATAATTATTTATCTATTTACATTTATACCTATTTCCAGATACTCTGCCGCCTGTACAAAATCAAGACATTTTACCCCATAATAACTATACACCTCTTAGATATTTTACCCACTTTTGACTGTACAATATATAGACGCTTTACTCACTTATGATGATAGAACTTGCAGATACTTGGCCTTCTTATTATTGTAATATTCTAAGAAACTTTACTCCATTATAATTAAATTAATCTAAAAATTTCACTTATGATTATACCAACCCTTAACATTATACTCCTTCATAATTGTACTAATTCCAGATATTTTATCCTTTCGTAATTGTACTAGCCTCAAAAACATCACCTACTTGTAGCTATGTGAAAACAACACATGTTATAGGTGTATTCATACACAATATCGTTTCACTTAATATTTATTTATAAGAATATTCGTCAAGTAGTTGAACATTTCATGGTATTTCAATATTACAAAACTTTGTTGATAAAATCAGAAATGATTTACTTCGTCTACTGTTGCATTAATTCTAACAAAATAACTTTGTGGGTTAAAAGTGGTATTTATTTAGGAATATTCCATATTACCTATGATTTCCCATTATTCAGCTATTCACGTTTTATTCAAATATCCTTGGCAATGACAACCAAGTCTCTCAGATATGTTTTGTTTAGTAAATATTTTAAGTATTACATAATATATTACGTACGCAGTATAGAGTTAAGATAGGTAATGTTTGCATACACTCTATGAGAAGCGCAAGTGCAATTCACAACGCTTGTGGAGAGTAAAGTGTTCATTTGCTGATGGACAATCGTACAGAGTAAAGTGTTCATCAGCTGCTAGACGATCATATATATCATATAGAATAAAGTTCATTTGCTGATGTACAATTACTTAGAATAGAGCGTTCATTCGTCGATAAACAACCATCTAGAATAAAATATTATTTAGCTGATGGATAATTATATAGAACATTTAACTCTACAAAAGAGGATTATTATATTTGAAGAAATAACCTTGATGTTCCTATTTATTTATATTAGATCCCATTTTCTATTAAACCAAACAAAGTGAAGTACTTTGTTTTCACTCTTTGTGTTATTTTCAACTTCAATTGAGAAACAGATCACCATCTGACTTCTTTTATTTAATACGGAATTAATCAAAACTCTAATTGATTCTTTTTTTTTCATTTTCGAGCTCAAAGTATTGGGTTGAGGAATAATTCGTGAGCGTTTTATCAAGTTAAAAAATATATTCATAAATGAAACGCTTTCGCAAAATATTTCATGTCATCTGGTAGATAATTTTTTGCTCTAATAGATGGTGTGTTTGATTTTCATATGTCTTTAATGCTTGCTTTCATTTTCAGCTCATTAAATGGAATGTCAAGTGGACAAAATCGAGCATTTTCGACACCATCTGCTTTTCGCATTTAATTTCTTGCAATTTCGTTTACAACAATGCATACTATATACCTAGGTATTACATGAAATAAAGTATCATAATAAATGTTTTGGGTGTAATGTGTTCATGCATTGAAGTATTGTATAGTCTTGCATGTAATGCTTGAATGAAATTATTTAAAAACGCTCACGAATTATTCCTCAACCTAATATATTTTGCTGTAAATGTCATATTATATTTTGTTACTGTATGCGGACTTTTCTCTGTGCTTTTATTAATATATCAGTCGTTTTGAAATTTAAAAAAAAAAAATCAGTGTATAATTGCAATAGAGACAGTAGCTACAGACTGATCAAATAAATACAAATAAGAAGTTCCGAATTTTATCTTTCTTTATCATTAATACTAGAAGCTAATGAACTAAGAATTTCAAAAAAAATAAGTCTCAGCAACTATTTTTCACAAATTATTGGCTACTTAAATTTGTTTTACTAAGAAGAAAAACAAACATTTCCTTCTATACTTATCGAATTCAAGTACAAGATAGGAAACGTGTAAAACGAAGTTTAATGAAAACTAATACTTTATTTCCAACAAATCTGAGCTTAGGACTACATTAAGTTCCATTAACACAATCATATTTCCTCAGCACTTTTGTTACAAATCTCATGGAGAAAAATGTTTTCATTTGTTTTTTTAACACCATAGATTTATAGCTTTTCATGACAAAAAGACAAGGGGTTTAAGAGCACTTAGTAATACTGGTTGGTTACTACAAAAGGATCGTTTTAAAAATGTCATTTTATACAATTTACGTTAAAAATATAATAAATATATGAAGTAAAAAATCTTATATTTTTTTTCCAAACTGTTATCTTCTACACAGTACGATAGATACTGAATGTCATATAAACGTTTTCATTATATAAAATACGACGTAAAAATACATTGTTTTTTCTTTAAATCATTATATGCTATACAGTACAATAGATAGTAGGTGCCATATAAATATTGCAGTATCATCTCTATTTTACTCTCACCCTGCGAGGGTGTTGCAATCGGGTCCGTGTGTGTGTCTGTGTTTCCAAGTGATTGTCTCACAAAATAATAGGCCGACATATATAAAAATTTTACGCACAATGGGAAATCAGTATAGAACAGTCCTTTCCAAATTAGGTCCGGATTTTGGATCAATTTAAAACATTGTTTTATAATGAGTGACAGGGCATTTTCGCGGTTTTCGGTTAATAACTGTAAGTGCCATCAGATTTCTACCAAAGTTTATGGGCAAATTTGGGCTAAGACTCCTAGTTACAAAACATGATCCGGATCATTCTGGATCCGAGAAGGGGTTTTTCTGAGTCTTTCGAAAGTGAAATATAACGATATTCGATATGGAATCTCAGAAAGGAAAGGCGGGGCGAAAGTATAGAATTTCTTTGATGGTTCTGTTTATTTAGGTAATTTATCATTTAGTATATATCACAGTGGAAACTTGATCGTATTTCGAGTGATAAAAGTTCGAATATTCTTATAATTCCATTCCTTCACTACTATTTCTTTCTCTTGTTTTAAATTGTAGACTTTATAAAATATTATAAAGAAAGGTAATTCAGGGGCCAACAGAAATTCATAATAGGAAATTATGTTGTAAGTTTAATACAGTTATAATTATGTAACAGTGTTGCTTCAGAAATAAGCTTCTCAAAATAACGTTTATGTTAACTCAAAGAATCTCGTTGTGGGTTACGTTACGAGTCAGACAATGTCTAATATTTACGTTGATTAGATATACGTATAGGTTTACGCCTGTATAACTGTCTTTTTCGCAGTAATCTGGAAGTGTTAGGATTAGCCGACTACTTAAAGGTACTATAACTTTTGGGCTGCAAAGTAAAATCTATATATCTATTTTGTATTGTTTTCCCAAAATATTTTTCCATATATTTAAGTGTAATAGTTTTTTTTTCATGTGCTTACTCTAGACGACAACTCAGCCCTTCCTCATTTCCCCAGAAACCAGTAAAGATTCCTGGTTTGAGGTACCATTTTTTTTTTTCTGTGAGAACGTATGTATGCAGTATAGATAACGATTTATGCTCACGTGCGTGTTTGTGTGTAGCGCACACACATTATTTAAATGTACGCAGGGATCCACCACTTGAATCGATTATTTCGACCTATGAGAAGAGTTGTTATTCCTTTCGCGTGTTTTAGGAGCTTTAGGCAAAACATCAAAAACTAGACACTAGGTTTTGTCACTTAAAAGTTGTTTCACGTGAAGTAGAGCACGTTTCATAATTTTTTTCCTTTTTTATTAGTACCCATCGTGTTACCATGGGTGCTGCTGCTCATCGTGTTCCCATGGGTACCACGCTCTTTCCATAATTAAAAAAAAAACTTTCATTAAACGTTAATCCAATCAATATGTCTTCCTCCAGCAAGATTTCCGACAATACGTCTCTAGCCATGCTGTCTGTTTCTTCAGACACTGGCCAGACGATCTGCTTTCCGACAGCTGTTGCCTGGAGACAAACTGATACAGCATCGATACGGGAAGTGTGGAAAAACTTCAAAATACTAACAACTGGTATTTCTTTCTTCTTAATGGGAAGAGTTTTCAAACCCGAGAAAAAACATACTTTCGCGAAATAGTAAAAACATGTACGATTTTCTTTTTATATACATATACTGATTTTTAAAGCATTTTTATTGTCTTATGTCAGATTGTTGTCGTTTGTTTTTAAGCGCAAAGATACACAAAGGACTATTCGTGCTCTGCCCACTACGGGTATCGAAACTTGGTTTCTAGTAGTATAAGTTCGCAGAAATAGTGCGGTGCCACTACGGGGCCTTATCTTGAGATTCTATGTACAAAGTTCACATAAAGATTGCAACTGAAGAAAAACTGTTTGCTGATGCGAAAATAATGTATGGTTCTAAGCGTTGTGTGTTATAATATTTTACTTGGGTTTCGTCTTTTAATGCTTACTAATATAAAGCTGTTTGATCATAATTATAAAATCAAAATCAGTTTGTTCTCACTAAGTATACCGAACAACACTACTTATTTTCAAGTAACTTTCTGAGCAGAACAAACATCAAGGTGCTGTTCCAGTCTACATTCTCAATACCTTTTGTATAGGAAATAATATATTTTCTGTGTTATTAAAGAAAGTTCTTTTATATTTAGGTATGGTTTAAATATTCAGTAAATTTAGTTGAAGATAAAAATGCCAATTCACATAAATACTCATGATGGATATTAACAGTACATTCGTTTGAACCGCCCTCAGTAGCTCAGCAATAGAAGACTTATAACGTTAAAAATCAGGGTTCAAGCCTCAAGATGAGCTCATCGTAGATAACCTTTTATGTAGCAAAGTGAGATAAGTTTGTTGTTTGTTTTACGTATAGAGCTTTTAATATTTTTATTTTAGACTCTCAGCACCCGCATTACTTGTAAATACATCACCTAGTTATGTCGATCTGGGAGCAAAATGTTAGAAAACATACTAAGATCTTGGTATCAAAGTTTGATATTTATAGGCTGATTAAACCTGAGTTTTGTTTAAAAACGCATAATCACAGGTTAAACATTCCTGTAATTGGCTTATCTTAGCATAGGTCGAGAACATGATCGAAAACCTATTCTAATCAACGTGTGATAGGTTCAGGTCCTACGTTTATCTCACGATAAGACGGAAAGATGATGGTTTATTTGTCATTCTATGTCATGGATTCCTGGTAAGATAAAACAGAAAGTACTCTGCTGGTTCTTGAATCTAGGTCACATGCTCATGATGAGATAAAACCCAACGTTGTCTGTTGGTTCTGGAATCCAAGTTACGTGTTCACGGAAAATGAGAAGTAAAGAATCAGGTTTCTTTCTGTTTCCAGGTCATACGTGTCTGGTAAGATAAGTCCGAAAGCAGCTTGTTGGATCTCAATTTACATTAACTTCCTTACATTCCATAAGGAGCAAGTGATTATTTTCTGAACGGTGTTTTTTTATGTTATGTGTGTGATGCAGAATACCATAGATATACGAATATAACGAACTAACAGTAAATGTTGACTCTCAGTTTACCTCTTTCTTAATGGTTTTACTGTCTTCCTACCTTACCATTGAGAGGTGATTACCAGTTTGGCTTTCATTGAACGTCTACTCACGACAGCCTTTCTTTATTTATTAAAGACTGTTTGACGTTTAGTAAACCAAAGAACGCCGCAAGTCAATATATTTCCTATACAAACTGACTTACGTAGAGGTAGTCAACAACTTTTCTCCCCCCTTAAAAAAAAAACAACAAAAGCAACTAGTTCTGTCAGGTTAGCAAGAGCTGAAGACTTATGTACAGTTTCCCCTTCGGCAACTGTCAGAGTTAATTGTCCCTTGTGGAATTTGGATCAGAGGGCGTGAATATGCATATGAAACACCGCCAGGCTTTACTCAATTAAGTATAGGAAGAGGAAACTGTAATGAAATTTCTGACACTAAAGCCCACCTGCAGCATTGTGGGTAATTTGCACAAATATTCAAGTGAAAACGTGCTTCAACACGACCAAGGATGTTACAGGGTGATGTTGATTAATAGCAAACCAAAGCAGTTTTTTTTATTTTGAATTCATTTCAACGAATGTGGATGATTGTTTCTGACTGAAATGACGAATGAATGTCAGTCATTGTACGGAACATTTTTTGTTTTACACAATGAAGACAAATATTTATTTTCGTACTAATCCTGTGGATTCAGTTGAGCGTCTTTTAAATAATCAAGAGTTTATCTAATCTTTATAAAGAAATACTTTTATAAGAAAGAGAAAATTTATATCTAGTAAAAATTTGGTTTTGTTTCAAAATAGTAATAATAATAAAGACACTGCTTTATTTTTGTTAATTTATTAACAAATATATTTAATTTGTATATAAAAGGTTACTCGATCTTATAGACAAATTGCTTGAAATTATAAGATGATTTTTCCAAGTGTATTAGTATAGAAAAATATATAAATACGTTAAGTTTAAGTTTTTATTGTAAGATAATGATTTATAAAGTATGGAAAAACCGAAAGAGTAAGAGTTTAGTTATGACAAGTAAGTCTACGGATTTACAACGATAAAATCAGGAGTTCGGTTTCCCTCGGTGAGCTCAATAGATAGCCCGATGTGGCTTTGGTATAAAAAAACACACACACACACATAGTTATGGCAAAAATTAGTCTTATTAGATGTTACGTACAACAATCATATTTTCGCTTTAAAATTCTTTATAAAGTCTAAAATGATTTTATTTATTTTCTTCACGAGTAACTGTTTCTGTCTGTATTTCTTTCTGGGCTGAAGAAATTGGGCGAAATTTCTCTTTGGCACTGAATGTAGCAGATTTTATGTGGTTGTCATATTATTATATACTCTTCTTTACTTTCCCTCTCAATTTTAATTAATAATTACGAAAGTTCAAACTTGAAAATGCAAAATGAGAGGGAAGAGACAAAAACAATTCACTTATTAATTGGAGATAATTAGGATTTATATATTTTTTAACTTTAAATCATGTCTTGTATTTCTTCATTCTCTTTGACATTTTAATTTAATTAAACTATGCAAGTATAGGCATTACTCTTGCTCTCAGGTAATAATTCTGGTATTAGTTTAATGTTGTAGTGTTCATTCGATAGCTCGAATGTAGAAATTTGACTTGGACATGAGTGAAGACAAGTTCAGTGCATAACCGAGAAGAATGTTATACAGGCGTTGTTTGGAGAGCGTTATGCACGAGTCAGTAGCCTATCCTCAACTTTTTGGTATATTGAAATATTAAATACACATAAACCTGAATGAGACCATATCATTTCCCGGAACTGATGGTGGTAATTACCACAGTTCAATAACGAAGACAGTAAAGGTCAAGTATCCTACAATACAGTCTGACTTCAGCATAAAAATAGGAGAAAAGTTTGAACCATTTCTGGTGCTAACTGACTTACAGACATTACACATAGATTTCGTCAAGGCATCATAGAAACAGCAGATTATTTGCTAGAATGAGCTAAGAGAGATGATCAACCATGGATGACCAACAAAATACCACTGGAAGCTAAATGTTTCGATTCAGAATCAGGCAGTTTCAATTTCAACAGAGATGTCAGAAATGAAATGAGAAATAATACTGGATTATGGACAGGTATGAAGATATTCAACAACACCAAGAAAGCATTTGAGAGCTTGATGAAGATGACCAAAACATACCATGACAGTGAAAGTCGAGAGTGGGAATATGTTTACTAAAAACAATACAATACAAGAGATAGACAGAGTATGTAAAGGAACTTTACAAATACAGCACCTAAACGGGTCTCGAAGTCCTACAACAACTAGTAAAAGAAGGACCTGAAAGCACTGGAGAGAAAGACTCAGGCTTTTGAAGAAATAAACTGCAAGAAACCACTAGAAATCTGAAGAATGGGACAGCACCTAAAGTAGACAACATATCTCTACAACTCTTGAAGACAAGTGACAAAAAACAAGCATGCTTCACAGATAATGCAACATGATATGGAAATAGAAAAGTTGGCCAATTTATTGGGCAAATTCAGTCATCATTTTCTTACCTAAAAATGGGAATTTCCATAAGTGCACGAACTATCGCATCAGCAGTTTTATCAGTCCTCCACGTAAAGTACTTCTAAGAATAATATTAAACAAACTGAAGCGTCAATTAGAGACTGTAGCATGATGGATTCAAAACGGGAAGAAGTACTATAGAAAAGATCTTCAACACCCAAGTACTGGGTGAAAAATATTGTGATCGCCAAAGAAAACTCTTCGTGACTTCATAGACTTCAAAAAAGTTTCTGTAGGATGAGGAACAAAGGTCTTTGGCTCACGATAAATAAGCATAGCATCAACAAATTATTAGTAACACTAACAGAAGATCTTTACAGCAATGCAAGCATCGACAACAGCATTGTCGAATGGCTTGTAGCTTCATAGGAGTACATCTAGATTAACTGCTAGCAACATACCTTTTGAACCTCTTCCCTGTACAAATCATGCTAGATGCTTTAGTAAATTTCACAAGAATTGTATCAGTTGGGGAGTGATGATCAAGAATCTACTTTTTTGCTGATGACATCGATTTCATGGCAGGGACACTTGGATCAACAATCTGCTACTTGCTGATAACATCAATCTGATAGCAGGGACACCTGGATCAACAATCTGCTCTTTGCTGATGACATTGATATGAAAGCAGGAACACCTGAAAAACTTCAAAAACTTACGAAAATGTTAAATACAACTGCACAGAGCAAAGAAAGTGGCGACAACCTCCAAAACCACCATCATCAATGTTGATGTAACTATTGGCAATAAAAACTAAACTGAGTAACAGGTCTTAAGCCACAGAAGACTTAACATTTGAGAAGGAAGTCAAGATCAAAAAGCCACTTCCACCAGCTAATTTACAAAACTAAATAAAATGTGGATATGCATCAATATTACACTAAAGATATAGTTTCATCTGCTGTAAGCTGTGGTCAGCTCTACGATGTTTTATGGCTGTGTAACAAGGAGGCTTAACAATAATCTAGAGAACAGAAGTGAAGTGTTTTCTATGCCCTGATTTTATTGCGCTGAGCACCGGACCAATGAGTCTATTAATCAGCAAATAATTTTAGATATTGGAATCTTCAAACCGTTGTTAGAAGTTGTGCGACGAAGGAAGTACCAGTAGTTTGAACACGTTGTAAAAAAGCCTGACACTCTTGCCAAAACAATAATGAAGGGTGCTGTGGAGAGAAAGAGATGAAGAAGTAAACCCCAAAAGAACCAGTATCAAGGACTAGAATGGCTTTCAACTGAGAGTGCGCAGAAGTAAGCAATCAAAGGAAGAGTGAAGAAGGACCTCTGGATTGTTTCGAATTGAAGTACGACTCGAGAAATTTAATTTTCCAAGTCTGGTAAGTTAACGACTGAGCTGCACTCGGCCCACTTTATGCTTAAACAAAAGTTTGTTTGTTTTTTAACGCAAAGCTACACAAGGACTATCTGCGCTATCAATCCCTAATTTAGCAGTGTAATACTAGAGGGAAGGCAGCTAATCATCACCATTCATAATGAAATAACAGAACTTCAGAAAGTTCATGTGACTATACTGTCTCTCCTTGTGTTTGATCTTCCAAATTCTGTGAAAATTTAACACTCATTAGGAGCAGTTTCTATTTGCAGATAGTACTGCTTGTGAACAACGCGATGTGCAAATTAAATATAAAAACATTTATTCTACTATAAACAATCGCCATCACTGAGGTGGTTATATACCTCTCAGGCTTTTAAATATTATAATAATATTAAAACAAGATAATAAAAATTGTTAATTTAAGAAGGGAAAAAATTCTTTAGCAAACCCTATGATGAACCACTGTAGTGATTGTCATGATAGAGACAAAATAGTTACGTAGAATTGCTTGAACGTGAAGATATATAGGTGGAATTATTATGTTGAGAACATCCCTTAAGAAACTTGTCCATTCTCTAAATGACTTTATATATTTTGTTGCAAGTAAATATTTTTAAAAAATGTTTGGTTAGGTTTCCGCTGTTCCAGTCAAGTTTCTCGATATATATTATGAAAGCTCACATTATGTTTTCATAAATAAAAGTTTCGTTTCATACAATAAAATCAGTAATTATTATAATAATAGTAGTAGTTCGCATTTTAAAAAATTTATTTCTTTAGTTAAAAAAAGGAATTTTTAAAATGGCTTACATCTATACGGTGATATTTATATATGATTTTTAGCTCTTGGCACTCGACTCGTAATCCGAGGGTCGCGGGCTCGATTCTCCGTCACGCCAAAACATGCTCGCCCTTTCGGCCGTGGAGGCATTATAATGTGACGGTTAGTCCAACTATTAGTTGGTAAAAGAGCAGCCCAAGAGTTGATGGTTGACAGTGGTGACTAGCTGCCTTCTTTCTAGTCTTACATATGATGAAAAGGTCTAATAGAAATGTACTTGAAACATAATCTATTTCTTTATCTGTAAAAGTTGCACATGACTGATATTGCTCTCTAGCATAAACCAATCCTGTATGAAAGGTCATGAACCTTTCAAATCATATTGTTATTTCCTCCCAATTTTGTTTCTTTACATTATTTAAAGCTGAAGTACATTTTAATCTCCCTTAACATTAACGTCTTAGCTTTTTCTCTACTTGGTAATGAAACCTTAATTCCTTCTCAGAAGGTTTTAAACATCTTTTAGTTACTGATAACGCGCCTTGACGAATTTGTACTGAACTCAAATCCTATTTTTGTTTTCACTTGTAATTATTCTGCTCTACCACATTTCTTTCTGTTTTCGAGTGAAACAGGTGTGTTGTAAAGAGTTTCAGTCAGAAATTTTATTGTGTCAAACATGTCCATGGCTGATTAACTTGCTTCGCAACAACGTAAGAAGTATAAGAGTTGTAACAAAATTACGGGTTTAATTTTGTTTTGAAAAAAAACAAAAAGAAAGACTTAAGTGAAGGCTCAAGAAACAGCATCTGGTTGCTCAGCTGTAATTCTGAAGACTTATAACGCTAAAATTAGGGACAAATTTCTGAGATGGGTACATCATAGTTATCCTATTTTTTTAGTTTTCATTAAAAACAAACCTGAGGAATAGCCTCCTGGTGGTTCATATGTAAAGTTGGGGACTCATAACAGTAAAATTGGGATGTGATCCGTGTGGTGAACACAATACATGCAGCCCATTGTGCATATTTGTGCTTAATAACAAATAAAATTAAGGAATAGTTTAAACTATAAAGAAACAGTTATTTGAAAACTTTTACGATCTTAAAATTATATTTTTCTTTATAAATAAGCAAACATTGAAATCAGGGTTAGAATAGAACTGATCAAATCCACTGTTTCAGAGATGTGTGGAGGAAACATCTGAGGAAACCGTGTTTAGTTCTTTCCGTTTTGATCTTATTATTTAACATTTCCTAATACATTACTCAGAAAACCTTATTAACATGAAAAATGTTTTATAATGAGTAAAAAATGTCAGAAATATATGAGTAAAAAAAGAAGTGTCTTTAAAGAAAATGATAGAAAAACACTACAGAAACCTATTGAAATGTCTTATAATATTTAACACTACCGAAATCTATTGAAATATCTTATAATATTTAACACTACCAAAACCTATTGAAATATCTTATAATATTTAACACTACCGAAACCTATTGAAATATCTTATAATATTTAACACTACCGAAACCTATTGAAATATCTTATAAAATTTGCTTCAGAAACATCAAGTCAATTGAGCTGTAATAAACCCTAATAAAACAGTTTTATTCTCCTTAGTACTTGTTTAATGTAATTTATAATAACAGTATGTGAGCCATGTTAAAATATAAGACAAATAATCATTTTATCATGATTAACTTGATTTTTTTGTCCACTTGAACGACACCTGTTTTACATAATAGGTTAACTCATCAATTCAAAGAACCTCACTGCTCAGACATAGCCACCCAACATATTGAACTTCAGATAAGAGAGAAGACAAATAATCAAAAGTAACCGGTGTCTAGAGCGACTACTCTTAACAGAATAATGGGATTAAATAACATTGTTATAATGCACCCGAAGCTGAAACTGCGAAACATCGAACCTGCAATTTGCGACCAGACCACACTAAGGAGCTTACGAGTGACAAACCTAATATTACTCCGATAGACATTTTTACTTTGAAACAGACAAGAAGTATTGCTGAAGGTTCTGAGATCGTAAAACAATTACAATATTGTTCATGTCATATATTCAAATCATAGATTCGAAATGGGCATATCAGGCGACATTTTAATACAATTAGTTCTCAGTTTAGTTGTAGCATACCCTGTTGGGTCATGGCAAGTTTAAGTATTAAGTTGTCCAGAAATAAATGTCGGAATTCTCACGATGAGACTTAGAAGCTGAAATATTGAGTAACTTATCGTTGATCGGTTTGTTCGTTTAATCCAATGCTTGTCGGTTAAAATGTGTCTTAATTGTCTGTTGTTTCAACTCTACTTAGAGTAACTTTTGCAACCCCCAACGCAGCATGGACAAGAACGACTTTCATCTGATTTTCTTCTGCGACTTCAAACTTGGACGAAAAGTTACCGAAGCTGCACGGAACATCAACCAGCCATTCAGCCATAGACCTGTTACTGAACGTAGAGTTCATCATTGGTTTCAAAGGTTTCGATATGGAGATGAAAGTATTGAAGACCACGAAGGTCGTGGAAAGAAGCCATCCTTAGATGAAAACGCATTAAGGGAAGCAGTTGAGAGAGACTTTCGCACAACAGTACGTGAGCTTGCAGAAAATCAAGGCACAAACAAATCAAACATTGCCAACCATCTGAGTGCGATTGGAAAGACAAAAACATGTGATAAATTCGTTCCGCATGAGCTTACTAAAGATCAACAAAATCGGCGTTATGAGACCTGTCAAGGATGACGCTCCAAAAATTGAACAAACTGGCAATCGAGGTTCTGCCTCATTCACTTATTCCTTAGACCTTTTCGCTATAGATTTTCATTTTTCAAGCACTTTTACAACTTTTTAAACAATAAACGCTTTCAAAATCAGAGAGCTGCAGAAGAAGTTATCAGGGAGTTCATTGACCATAGAAATTCTGATTTCTACACAAACAACATCATTACATATAAACAAAAGTGTGTTGAAGAAAATTGCTCCTACTTTTAATAAAGCATATTTTTCAACAGTGGTTTATACTTTTTCAAACTTCGTAGTTCAAAAAGGACAGTTATTTCTGGACAACCGAATACTTGAACCCAAATTTCCAGTGTTCGATTTCTGGCGGTGGACAAAGAACAAAGTGAAATAGCCCAATGTATAGCTCTGCACTAACAAATAAACAAACAGAATATTTTTAGTGGAGTTAAAATGAAGTGTAAAATTTCCAGAACAGGAAAAGCAATAACATGGTCTTAACTCACCCTCAACCTGCTGAGAGTGTTGTTTCGTAAATTATTGGACTTCAGAAGTCGACACTCGTAAGTCTGAAAACTAGGAAAGACACAATAGAAAAGAAAATATTTTACTACAGTTTCTCAAAATATTCTTATGTTGAACTTTGTTGGTATTATATATCGATTGTGGACTTTTCACTAAATTCTCAAGATTTGTATTAAACGATTTAGTGATATGCACTTTTTGATTTTCCAAAACACTGTGCTATAAGTATAGTGTTGTTTGCTCAAAGTTAAACACAAAGCTATATACAGAGTTACCTTGTTTTGTCCACCATGGGTATCAAAACTCTGTTTTTGGCATTGTTAGGCCGTAAACATTCCACTGTGCCACCGGGGGACATCGGCAAGAGAAAAACATCGCTCACATGGATCATTTTAAATCCCGAAGTGATAATTTTTTGTAGCTTGGTCAGTCAAGCGGCTTATCTAATGACTAATAGAATAGTTGCATTGTGTCCTACTTGTCATCGTGTTCTTGGATTAACTTGTGGTTGTCATTTGGAGTAGAGATACTGCCGCAC
This sequence comes from Tachypleus tridentatus, assembly GCF_004210375.1. Lineage (NCBI taxonomy): Eukaryota > Metazoa > Arthropoda > Merostomata > Xiphosura > Limulidae > Tachypleus > Tachypleus tridentatus. Next base: position 126,209,647 of record NC_134825.1, read on the forward strand.
TTCGGTGCCTCTTCTTTTTGTTTGTTTAGTCAGGTGTAGAGAGAGAACGTATATTAGGCATGAAGATTTGGTGTTATCTGACTAAGTTTCACTTTTAATTTTGAGAAATTCCTTTTCTCTTAGTGAGAAATCAAAACTTACTATAAACTCAGTTCCCGTTTCGCCATATTTTAAAGTTTCGTAGTTCGTGAGCCGTTAGTGCCAAAAACAAAAAACGTGGATTCTTTATAAAGATGACAGCTTAATCTCTCTATTTGATTAGTATTGCCTAAAAGTTAGAAGGGGGTGGTGTTTACCAGATGCCTTCCCTATAGTCAATCGTTATTAAATGAAAAACGGCTAGCGCAGATAGTCCTCAAGCAGCTTTGCGCAAAAGTCAACTAGAACAGCAAACAATTGCATTTCTTCTTTCCACTAACTGTGCACAATTTACCCTAATTGCAATTCCGTTTCTAATTACTTCGATTCACTTTAATTCTAGAACAGTTGTTTCACTTTCGTTTCATTCTCACTTTTCCATAAAGTCCAACCTTTATAAACGATAAGCCATTCATCTGTTTACTTTTTAAATAAGGCATTTTGTATTTACTTCAGTTTCATACACAGTTTTGATTCTTTCATTTTACCTTCAACAAATCACTACGCCTGTCCTACGGGTATGCGATTTTGCAAAGATTGAGTGACTGTTGTCTAGGCTTATCCTTGAATTACTACACGGTGGAGGGTCTGTGAAGAGTTTCTTAGGATGTGTGATCAAAGACCAACCTCGCTGTTTTCTGCGGAACCTAAGATATCAGAATGAACATATTCTGCTATGAAGGAAATAGATCCAAGAACAGCACGAGACCTGAAACACTCTTATTATAAAATATCATATCTCTCAGTAGAGTAAATCGTCATTAACGTTATTTCATTTTAGAGTTAATCGTTTAAGATATTCGTACAAAGCTGCGTAAGAATTGCTCCCTCTATCTATTTCTAAACGTGAAGCGCTGGTCTGGATTGCGATTTATGTGTTTGTGTGTGTTTTCTTAGAGCAAAACCACATCGGGCTATCTGCTGAGTCCACCGAGTGGACTCGAACCCCTGATTTTAGCGTTGTAAATCCAGAGACATACCGCTGTACTAGCGGGGGACGGATTGCGATTTTATTGCAACAGGACGCGAATCATGAACCTTCGGATTAACAGTTTCCAGTTAAGCAACACAAGAAGTGGATTTTCCGAGAACTCACGGAGGAGTTAACTAACCATCAGTACAAGTAGAAGTTTTGCTTTGATATTAAACTTATATGCTAAAGGGAAAGCATTTGGTCAGAATCCCCACTGCCAAGTCTTGGGCTACTCTTGTCTGAAAGAATAATGAAATTTAAACATATTCCTTACAATGCGTCTAGAACCTTATAGTATGAAACACAAAGTATTTCTCTTGCTGTATCTGCATGAAAACAATGGATTTGCAGATCCATAGTCTTTCATGATATCCATTGAATCATACTCGATCCATCTCATATACTGAAAAAAACGAAAACACCTATGCTTACAGAAGTCGCATTTATCTGAGAACTAACAGATGCCCATTGAAGTAATTCAATGGTTGAACAAATAAGAAAAGATGAAGTGAATGTTAATTATGTAGATTTGAGCAACTTATAAGCTGAATTTATTTAGTTAATCTGTGACTTCAGTTTATGTATAAGCAAATATCCCTTTTGTATGGAGGTTCTGTTCATCAGAGCTAAGACATTATCCCTGTCCTACGCCTGAACATCACATATGGTTCACAGGACATAACGCCAAAGTGCCTGACGATCACATGTGATACACAGGTAGATTTATTTCATGTGTAGCTAGTGCTAGTGAACGTATCACTAGGAACTGGTTGTTTAAGTTCAACGTATGAGATTAGAAGAGAGTTTCACATGAACATCACGTGTGACGTTCGGAAACCATGTCAATAATGACAGGATAAGTTACTCCCATTCAAGTTTGTTTGTAAAATAAGCACAGAGCTACACCATGGGCAGAGCACAGATAGCGGTGTAACTCCACTGAAAGGCGTGTAAATATAGTTTTGCTGGCAGCAAACATAATAGCATAGACTTCATCTTTTATTGTATACACTGATTTATAACAGTGATACATCTCCAAGTGCGAAGTAAACTATAAACAAAACTCTATACCAGTTTTTTGTTTAAAAAAACTGACAAATATCTTATTTCACTGTACATAAACAATTCAAGTATTTTTGAATTCTTGCTTAAAGAGTTTAGTAATATCAAATTATTCTTAGATATAATTACTTTTTTTCATACATATCGTTAATCGAATACCTCAATTTGGCAAACTTTCAATAAACCAACTCCGTGTGAAGTTCTTAAATATCCTTTAGATATAACTTTGCCATATAGTAAATATTCACGGAATGTATATAAATATATATAAAATCAAGTACGAAATATACTTCATAGGGTATATCCTCAAACCGTCAGACTACTTTTTGTCTGACCAAATAGTGAGATTTGACCTCTATTCTTATACCTTACACATGGCCCCAGAAGTGTTTTTGAGACAATGGAACGCGAACCATGAACTTTCAGATTCACAGCACGTAACCTATAAAATCGGGCACTAAATTTATGCAATTTTAAACCTAACTGCCGCTAATGAAATGTAAACGATCGTATTCATTCATTGAAATTATCGAATGTTGTTCATACGTTTGCTAGTCTTCTCTGTCTAGCATGGTTATGTTGGTTTTAATAAAAGAAAATTGGTAGTTCGTGTGAGGAAAGGTGAAATTTTATGGTCAACAAATAAACAAGGTGCACAGAAACACTCCTTACGTGAGTGTGACATGATCGTCCACTCAAATTATTTTAACATCTTAATAAAATCCAATATTGAACAGAGCTTGCCCGCGTGTGTACTGAAGAGAGAAATTAACTAACTAAAGTGAACGGAAACTTGAATCGCGTTACTGTATACAAGTTTAACACTTAGTAGAAAACAATGTTTCCTGTCTCTAAATCTTCGATATAAGTTCAACATTTTCTTCACTTATAGTGTACATTATGTAAACATTCTATACAGATATATTATTATGGGGGTATTATTCCATGTAATACACCAAAGATTAAGCATTCGGTTACATTTAGTAAAGCTGCCTTGATAACCTTTCGAAATAACTATGCCTTAGCATCCATGTGAATATTTATTACCCCTATATTATGTAAGACTTTTACAAAGTGTTTGAAAATGTTCCTACCCAAGTTTATGTACGTTGGAATATTTGAATATGGTTACCCTTGGCAACTGATCAATAAATAGTTAGTTTCATAAATATGATGAACATAGTTCGAACTAAATTTTATGTGCATAACGAAATGTAATTAAATGTGATGAATTATATTGGGTATATTTTGTCTGTCGTTAAGCCTGAAACTGCATTAAGTGGTTGTGTGTGATGTATCAGTCGCGGAGATCTGAATTTTAGCGTTGCAAGTTCTCGATCTTACAGCCGAGTCATCCTAAAATATGAATATCAAAAGCACAAAGTGATAAAACGCATGATTTCATCAAAAAACTTTCTATTCCTGACAACACGACGGAAATTTCTCGTTTGTAACGAAACTTGTTACGTGGTGAAAGAAATTACTTCAAAAGCGTTTAGCAAACGTGATATCATGAAATAAACGTTAATATTCTGTTAGTTAAACAAAGCTTTGATTAACCAGAACCGAATAGGACTTAACTTAATAGTGAAATTGATCTTTTGCAAACTGGGCTAACCAACAGTATCATGTAGTGTTAAGCGAATGTGTTTATTTTAAAATCTCCTACATCCAAGCTATAGAAAGGCCTTCGCACATAGCAGTCCATAATTCTCAGTTAATAGATAAGAAGAAAGACAGATAATCCATAATCAACAGCGTCCATCGAATACCCTCGCCTGACCAAATAGTGAAATTTGACCGTTAGTCTTATTAGCGTGCACACGACCCCAGGGTGCGTTTGAAAAAATGGAACGCGAGTCATGATTTATCGGATTCATAGTACGTAAACCACAGGCCACACCTGTTCCTTATATTAAATATATATATATTAAATAGATTCGAATACAAGATATATTTATAAATGGGACAAAAGTTACTGTACTGTTGGTATTGTAGAATTTGTACAACTGATATAATTGATAATATATGGTTGATACAATATGGTATTATATTTTTGGCATTAAAGATAATATTACAAAGACAACTAATTCTTATTATTTTTATTTCATATTAAGACCTATTAAATTCAAATATGTTCTAAATGAAAAAACAAATACGTAGTCACTTGTATCTGTATATATATATATACGTATAAACTTAACATGTCAAATTTCATCGGTTTCTTATGTATAAGGTGAAAAGAAGCGAACAAAGTTATTTATTAGATTAAGTACTGAATGATAAAAATTAGTCAAACCTGCGAAACCTGTTCTTGATATTATGAAATGTAATACAATTGTACTAGGTTCGGCATAGCTAAGTGTGTTAAGGCGTTCGACTCCCGGTCGCACCAAACATGCTCGCTCTTTCAGCAGTGTGGGCGTTATAACGTGACGGTCAATCCTACTATTTGTTTTTGTAAGAATAGGGACGATTAACGCAGATAGCCCTCGAGTAGCTTTGCGCGAAATTGAAAACAAACAAACAAAACAATTTTACAAGTTGAAAGAGAGAATGAAATGGATCTTCGTATGGAAAAATTTGGAAGTTACTTTGTAATATATATGTATATATATATACAGGGTGTCCACAGAGTTCTTGTGCAGTTTGAATCTTTAATAACTTCACTTCTATATAAGATATAAAAAATCTGCAAAATGAAAACAGGGGAAATTTATTCAAGATTCGTCATATTCAATTGTAAGAATGTTAATTATCGACATATTTACCGTCGTTTTGGATACAAAACCAAAAGCGATTTTAAAATTCCACGAACACATTCTGTAATTATAACACTGATCACGTTTGTTATCCTAGTACGAAGGTCGTTTAGAAAGGAGAAGTTCGTTGAATAAACTCCAGTTTTTACATATTTCCATATGAACAAAAATAATAGAGACAAGTTTGGAGAGAGAGGTAGTCAAGATGTTGGCTCATCTCTTCTGATACATCTGTCGAGTGTGTGTGTGTTTGTTTTCTTATAACAAAGCCACCTCGGGCTGTCTGCTGAGTCCAGCGAGGGGAATCGAACCCCTGATTTTAGCGTAGACATACCGGAAAAACTTCGTTTAAAAATTCTCGCATATTGCGGGCAAAGTGATGTAAAAAGATCTAAATTTTCTTCTGACGGCTCATACAGACTTATATAAAAGTAAAGTTATTAAAGATTCAAACTGCACAAGAACTTTATGGACACCCTGTATATTTATATATGTATATTTATAACCGAAAATGGTCAAGAAATCATTGAATTTTTATAGCAACCTACTCAGCATCTGAATTACCGTCATCATGTTAAAAACGTTTTAGTTCACGGGTTCACCAAAATGAGTGGATTACAGAAGATAATTGTCATGTTTATTGTATTTTGTTTTAATATCCTATGCCAATAAAATAAATTAAAATAAATTACGCTTGTAAACTGACTAAGTGTGACATGGATACTTCCATGAGCCAAAAGAAACCTGTACTAGTGAATACTTAGGTAAATTACCATGGTTTCCTGTAATGCAAATGGCATAATAAAAAATAATATATTTTTAAGCTTTTTTCTAATATCACTAATCTCCAAAAAGTTAAATTTTTAGAGGCAATTAATAATAAGCGATTTTGAAATTCGGCTTAATGTGGAAGTTCATAAGTTCAAAGAAAGCAAGTATTGGCACAAAGAAAGATTTTACGTTGTTACCAGGGTTACTGGTTTTACTATCTTCTGGTAACTTTAACAAGTTCCGTAATTGTAACTGTTACTATGATTACTCGGAGATTTTGATTTTCAATGAGTTTGAAATATAAAGTCGGATTTGTTCAACAGCACATAAAACAATTTGTTTTAAGTTTTCCAGTTTGAATTTGAGTTGGATTTCTATTTAGAAGATCACTAAAGGCAACTACATGGCTAACTGAGTTAATCCCGTACCTAGCTACAAATACACTGCAAGGTATATACAGCCTCCTCGATAAACTTCTAATTTAATTTAAAATGAAGCCGAATCGTTTACTCGGGTAGATCTCATTTTCACAAAGAAATAAAAGTAACGCACGGTAGCGTGCCCGACTAGTAACTTCAACAGCCTGATGCGCCGCAGAAACACTAAAATATGTTGAAACACTTACTTCAACGCACATATATTTTTAACAGCTATTCACTTATTTCGTATTCAATTTCTAAACAGTTTTTCTTAATAATATTTTACTCAGCCCAGAAAATTTATTTAAAACATTTTATGGGCAGCCAGATAATATTCGATTCCATTTCGAGGTTAATTCAAAGGTCAAAGTTAGATAAAAAATAATCATATTTATAAAAGAAAATTTAATAGGAAATAACAATAGTATTTGACTAAAGTCTTCGTGTGTGCCCTCTAATAATTAACGAATTGCTGTACCGATTGTCACAGGTGGCATATATCCTTAGAGCTCCCCAGGGAGTGGCATATGGATGAAACTCAATGAAGCTCTAATGATTATACCTTCTTAAAACTGGGCAACGGTGAGTTAGTCCGTAGAAAAAATGCAAAGTTGATAAGCAAAGTTTCAAAAATCTAGAGAATTTTAGTGATTTTTACTAAAAATCCGTGGTCGCACAGCTCTAGCATGGGCTGAAAATGTCAAACCTGTACCACACAAACAACATTTCTTAAAAAAAATGAAAAAGATAGTTCGATACTTACTAAAAAAATCGTACTACACTAGAAAAAACTAAAATATCTAATAGAATTACCCAAAAATCAACATGAATAAGATGGCCAGTTGTACAGCAGAAAAACCTAACATCCCGTCATTTCAGGTATGGGGGTCCGGCATGACCAGGTGGTTAGGGCATTCGAATCGCAATTTGAGGATCGCGGGTTCGAATACCCATCATACCTAACATCCTCGCCCTTTCAGCCATGGAGGCATTATAATGTTACGGTCATTTCCACTATTTGTTGGTGAAAGAGTAGCCCAAAAGTTAGCGGTGGTTGGTGATGACTACCTGTGTTTCCTCTTGTCTCACACTGCTAAATTAGGAACGGCTAGCGCAGATAACCCTCTTGTAACTTTGCGCAAAATTAAAAATACAACAGAAGAAACACTTCAGGTACGCTCGTCTATTGATTTAAATATCAACACAGGCATATGTTACATAAACGATTTCATAATAACGTAACACAGACTCAAAAGCGTGAGATAGTTGTTTTTATCCATGTATTTATCGAATTTGGTTTCTTTGAGAAATTCGTGTTTATCAAGTATTATCTAAGTATAGTCTTTCCTACTGTGGAACTAGTAGACTAAAGGGAAGGCAGATAGTAAACTGTATTTTATGCTAACGCTTGGGGTACTCTAATCTAATAGAATGGTCTGGTTTGTTTTGAATTTCGTGCAAAGCTACACGAGAGCTAGCTGTACTAGCCGTTCCTAATTTAGCAGTGTAAGACTAGAAAGAAGGCAGCTAGTCATCACCACCCACCGCTAACTTTTGACCTACTCTTTCACCAACGAAGAGTGGGATTGACCGTAACATTATAACGCCTCCACATTTGAAAGGGCGTGCATGTTTGGTGTGACGGAGATTTTGAACGTTAAAAATGTGCTTAAAAGTGTTATTTAAATGACATAAGGGTGAATTGATTTAATCAAGTTCTTTACGCTCACATAACCCGCGGGTTGAGAGTATCAGATTGTTTGTTTCTCCAATTAAACTGACAAGAAAATTACCATAATGGAACTCTCTATATGGGATCTCACATAAAATTACTCAGATAAAAACAAAAACCATCATCATCATCATGATGTCTTTGCATGTACTTGTATTTATTTGTACGCAAAAAAAACACGTAATACTTTACTAATATATTCAATCAGATTATTATACCCCTTAAACAATATATATTCGAACTTAGAACTTCTTAAACATTCACTTGTGTGTATTTGTGGACAGGTAAATAATTTTCTCATAATATCAGTTACTTTTATTTAAACATATTAATTGATATCAATTATAAAACTGTCGCTTGGTAACTGCATAAAATCTACCTTCTCACAGCAGCACCACTTCTTGATCGATAGTTCGTGTCATAGTAAGACTAATAGTCATTTAAAAAAAATCTTCCTTTATTAGCCCGTTATCATTGGTTTCCAGTAATAAGAGAATACAACAGCATCTCGACGGCACACTTTAAGTGTCGTACCATTCCTTGGAAGATAGCCATAACAAAACTGGCACCGTCGCTCAATGGCTTGATGTGGTCATTTGTAACAATCTCGTAAGATATCAGCATTACTAAAGTAAGACGTTGGGGACATGGTTTAAGCTTTTCTTCTTTCACGAATAGAAAAGTTCAGTAGTACAGAAGGCTATCTGTACATGAACGGTTTCTCTGCAAAACTGATTTTAATAGCGAAAAGAAAATAAAGAAACTCAATAGTACAGAAGGCTTTCTGAAAATGAACGATTACTCTACAAAACTTATTTTAATAATAAAAATAAATTTAAAAAGTTCAGTAGTACAAAATATTCTCTGTACACGAACAGCTTCTCTGCAAAACTAATTTTAATACAAAAAAAATGAGAACTAAGCTAATCTAATTCCCAGAATGTAACTAACCGTCTAAGTTTATTTTTATTATCTTAAGTAGAGCCATAAACTTTTCGGAAAAGTGCTTCCAAATGTTATTGTTATTCTAAATGCGTTAAAACACAGAAAAATAACTTGACGTCGTTATGAAATATTAGAGACAAGAAATAAAAAGAAACTACAAAACTGTAGTGTATTCACTAAGACCGCAGACACATGGGTATAATTACAGTTTAAATCTTTCATTTAACTTATAAACAAACAGTCATCACACTTCAAAGAATATGTAAGGATATTTTGTACTATGATAACCAGATGTACCATAGATTTGCCGGAAAACATAATTTAACTTAATGATAGCTACTCTTATCGAAAGGTCACCACATGAGCTTTCAAAAAAGATCTTAAACACGAGACAAATTTTTTCTTGAGTGAGATTATTGGCATAGTTCTTGTACAAACAAACACACATGTTTTTTAATCTACTGTCTGATGTTTAAAATTGTTCGTACTTTAATTGCCAGATATCTTTATTCGTCCAAAGTGAATTTTTGGTAGTAACAAAAAATGCAGAATATTATAGAAGATATTGATAACAAAACACGTTCAGATATTATAATAATAAGTGGGAAACGGATTACCAAAGGAAAGAAATGTGATGAGTCTCCCTAAGTCTGAAAGAAGAAAAGTACCAAAACCAAGTGCATGAACTGGAGCCAAGACGGGAAAAAATGGCAAACTTATATACAATAAGAGGAAGGTAAAAAAGTTAGAGCTGCGTAAATTAAAGAAAGATGAAGAAAGAAAAATAGAAGCTAATTTGGAAAAGGTGGATACAACAACGTAAGTTAATAAACTTGAGTAAACTAAAAAAATAAACTGTATAGCTTAAACTGGAACTAATGAATAAATAGTGAAATAGCTTCATCAAGTACGAAGAGCGTAGTGAAAAGAATTGCAAGCTTTCACAAGGTGAAAGGAAGATGCTGATGAAGACACACCTTTATGAATTGTAAAGAAATGATAAATATATACGAACTGGTGAAAAGATGGAATTAAGGATACACGGAATAAGTCGAGACAAAGATAGAGCTGTCTGAAAAAGGAATGAAAGACATAGAATCGTGAACTTAGGAAAAGATGGAAAAAGAAGATATGTTAAATTATGAACTAAAAGAAACTTATGAAAAAAATAACATTGTACGAGCTAGAAAGGAACTGAAGATAAAAGCACGCCTTGATGAGCAGAAAGAAGTGGAGACAAAGATAAAATTATACAAAAATGGGGTAGATAAAGAGATAAACAGAATCTTATGAACTGGAAGAGATGGAGCCTAAAGTAAGATTATATGAAATGGGGAGAAGATGAAGATGTTAATACTCCTCTATAAACTGGAAGCAGTGGTAACAAAGATAAAATTACATTAATAGTTTGTTTGTTTGTTTTTATTAATTTCGCGCAAAGCTATACGAGGGCTATCTGCGCTAGTCGTCCCTAATTTAGCAGTGTAAGACTAGAGGGAAGGCAGCTAGTCATCACCACCCACTGCCAACTCTTGAGATACTCTTTTACCAAAGAATAGTGGGACTGACCGTAACATTATAACACGGTTGAAAGGGCAAGCATGTTTTGATGTGACAGGAATTCAAACACATTAAAAGGAAGAGACGAAGATAAGGAAACAACTGAAATAAGTGGAGACAGAAAAATATATTACTAGTGAGGAACTCGAGACTACAAAGCATCTGCACAAAGTGTGATGATATAAGTTAAATAATTTTTCAGAACTCTGTTAAAATCTGCAGTCAGTAAAGCATTTTTAAAACAGTGAACTGGACTATATCTGAAAATAATTATATGTGATCTATGACCAAAATGTGATGTTGTAACTGTAAAAGATGTCTCCCGAGGGGACGGTAAGGTTAGTGCCTCCATTGCTAAAATTCGGGGTTCCATTTCCCGCGGTGGACTGAGTCCGGATAGCCCATTGCGTATAAATTTGCACTAAGAAAGACGACAACATTAACCGTTAAACAATATTACAACATTTATTACCAGCTATCGCAATTACATTATTCTCATAAATTATTGTGAGGATTTGAATATTATTCTATAACCCTTTTATTCCAACAGCGTTTGTTTCCAAGACGCGTCGCGAAAATCCACTTGCGAGTTTAGTAACCTTTTAATTTTTTAATCGTCTAGTAGTTAACGTACAAATATACAGTACTGAACGCCCTCTTTCTTCAATCTCCTTGGCCGAGCGAGCAAATGGTGTAAACACACTAGGAAACTGCTGGACGAGGATACTAACACTTAATACTTGTTTCTTTTTCTGATATCCTGTGTCAGAATGACGCAATAAATAACATAAAGATCCTTTCAAAAATGGTACACAGAAATGTGTATCTTTATTTATATCAAAGGAATATGTAATCCACTTAGGCTTTTTTTTTAACTTTCACAGAGATCCTAATGTCGAGGAGAACTGTAGTAGTACAAATGTACAAGCAACTTAAATTATGTTTAGTGCAATAGTGCAAGTACGCTGCATTGTTTGTTAAGAAACATAAGAAAGTAATACTTGCGTGTATAGAAAGTTTTATAGGGCGGGCATGGCTTACTCATTAGCGTGCCTAGAATATCTATCCGAGGATTCATGGTACATGTCTTGTTGACGTAAAAATATGTTTCTCAGCACTCTACGGACATAGGTGCACTATAAGAGAAACGGTCAAACAATTGATAAATAAGATAGCCCAAACACTGGCAGTGGATACTGTTTCTAGCCTCGTTTTATATATTCTGTTATTTTAAAATTGTAGACGGCTGTGAGTGCAGATGATTTTTATATAGTCTGACGCGAAAATTCTAACAGAAATTAGAAAGGATTTTTTTATATTAATATTAGATAATGTTGTTTAGAATTTTGTGAATCAGGCGTGGTTTAACGATTAACTTGATCAGACTGTGAATCTAAGCGGCTCATCGGCTTGTGGGTGTGCTATAATAGTGAAGGTTCATTGCTAATGCTACTAATCAGTGAGACGAAAATAGCTCAAGAGTTCATTTTTTTCTTTTATTTTGAATTTCGAGCAAACATAAACGTGAGCTATAATCCTCACCACTCACCGCCAACTCTTGGACTACTCTTTTACCAACGAATAGCTGGATCGACCGTCAGTTACTTACCCCCCTCGCGGTTGAAAGGGCGAACATGCTAGATGTGACGGTGATTCGAACGCCCTAACCACTCGGCCATGTCGAGCCAGCTCACGAGTTAGCGTTTGCTGTTGTTGACTAGCTGTTCCTAGTCTATCATTTCGTAATTAGATACGGTTATGAGCATAAAACTCTTTGTGTAGTTTAGCGCGAAAATTTTGAAACAACAACAAAAGAATAGCTTAGGCGAAAGCTCAGGGTGCTTGCTTAACTTTTTCCGAGAACTGCCCCTTAGCAACTAACAGTTATAAATATCCTTAGAACTCAGTGAAGATGAGGTGTGCAATTGAAACAAGTATACAATTTCTTAGTGGTAATACACGTATATTAAATATGTGTGTTTAAACTTAGGTGTACCTTTGTTATTACAGATTCATTAATACGTTAAGTGTTTAATTATAATACGATTTATCATGCAAATCAATCAGAGGATGCAAAACAAACCGTAATTAGACTAACTTAATAAATTCATTCGTTGGGTATAATCGATGTTAGCAATGATTGGTAATTTATAGCTATACTCCGAAAAGTTTAGTAGATACGAGTTAGGCCTAACTCGATATATTGAGCATCAATGTAAAATAAGCGTACTTACAAGTGTATATAGTAATAAAAATAACTGTGCAAAAACACAAGCGATACACACAAAAGAGTTTGCATGTTTGTTTGTAATTAAGCACAAAGCTACACAATGGGCTGTTTGTGTTCTGCCAACCACGGATATCGAAACCTAGTTTCTAGCGTTGTAAGTCTGCAGACATCCCGCTGTGCCACTGGAAGCCCACACAAAAACGTCGCAAACAACGAATATGTGCCATTACGTTATTAATTTATTAACGGCGCAAAATATATCCACAGAAAGTACAAACAAAAACAAATAAGCTGTATCATGCCTGTTCGTTTAGAACTGAGCCATTTGCTTTACACAGAATATTTCACTTTGTTTTCTTGTTGCCATAAAATTGATTAATATGTGATTATGAAATGTTTATCCAAGCGTTGGGTTTCATTCCCCACAATTCAACTAAGTTTTTTTTTGTCATATTTCGACTTGTCAGTTTTTGTATGTTCACATCAGGCTAAGTCACGGTTGTGAGGGTTTCATTGACTTCTTTTAACGTTAGTATATAGTTTCAACACATTTACTGTATGGTAGAAGAGTAATTTCTGCCATGAGTTCTTGAGGGAATTCCATGATGGATCAGAATCTATCCGTTCTGTCAGCAGTTAAATTACTATAATCTCTGCGTCGATCGCTGACACTGTTGGCCAAGTTACAAACTTTAATTTTGACTAACCTTCCGCCATACTTTACTGCAGGTGTTGTGACTTTCATACTATTCTACCATCAAAAGTTATCCATTGCTCTTGGAGAAATCGCAATTGCATTCATCTATAAAGAGCACACCACTCAAGTTTTGATCATTTCACAGTGTGTGGTCCAATGTTCATTTCAAATAGTGAGATCATTTTGTGTTAATATGTATCTTACTGTTATCGAAATAGCATTCACACTGTTATTAAAACAAGGCCCTAAGTAAGATCTGTACTCGACTGTTGTCTTTTTTTAAAAAAAACATGACATACTTAACATGACTGTAAAGGATTTCAGTTTACCACATGGACCACTTTTATTACTAATACTGTCAGCGACTTATTTTGAGTTTGCATACAGTCACTACTGAAACATGAAGTCTTGCTGAAAATTTCCCACATACAGTATCCTTAACCAACTGACACTTTAGTTTCTCTACGTATTTCATGTGTTATTTCAGTCCTTACTGAATACACACACACATACTGGAACACATACACACATACAATATAGTATGACTGCCTGTATCTTTAAAGGTTTTATGCTGTTGTAAATAATTTTTGTAAAGTTAAATTTGTGACCTTACTTTGGTGCAGGTCATTGAAAGTGTTGCATCCCGTAGAAGTGTCTTTTATATATTTTTTTCCTCACCATTTCCGTTAAGTATTGTCAGTATACTTTGTACGTAACATTTTGTATTCTTCAGCAAAATAATACAAAGTTATGATTTACCACACAACACAGGAACACACTAATTTTGACACGCTAAGCGTACGATAAGAGCAGCAATGCAATTTTGTAAGTGCTCGTGTAATTGTAACAATATTGATCTGACAGTCACAATTAGCGCCTTTTCTATATATTAGCCCTGTATGGCCAAGTAGTTAGAACGCTCGACTCGTAATCTGAGGGTCGCGAGTTCAAATCCCCGTGACACCAAACATGCTCGCCCTTTCGGCCGTGGGGACGTTATAATGTGACGATCAATCCCACTATTCGTTGGTAAAAGAATAGGCCAAGAGTTAGCGGTGGGTAATGATGACTTGCTCTCTTCCTCTATAGAGGTCATTCAGCAAGTACGAGAATATAGACACATCAATAGAGGTCATACAGCAAGTGTGTGGCAGTATAAACACCCTATAGTGGTCATGCGGCAGATTTTACAGTATAATCATATCTACATAAGTCATACAGCATATTTGGCAGTATAAATAGAGATATAGAGGTCAAACAGCAGGTTTGACAGCATAAACACAACTATAAAAGTTATACATCAGGTTTAACAGCATAAACACATCTATAGTGGTTATGTATCGTATTTGATAGTATAAACATATCTATAGTAGTCATGTATTATATTTGAAAGTATAAATACATCTTTAGTGGTCATGAAGCAGGATTGAGAATATTGACACATCTATGGAGGCCATGTGTTATATTCGAGAGCATGAACATGTCTATAGTGGTCATGTGTCATATTTGAGAATATAAACACATATATAGTAGTCGTGCAGTAGGTTTGAGAGTATAGACACATTTGTAGAGATCATGATACGAGTTCAACAGTACAGAAAAATATATTCACGTCGTACAGTAGGTTTTATAACATGAAAAACAACTATGTAATATATTTGAAAGTATAAGACATCTGTAGAGGTCTTACCGCGGTTTTAACATTATAAACGTGGTCATGTAGCAGTTTTGTGATAGAGTATAAGCGCATCTTTAGACGTTATGTAAGAAATTTGACAATATAGACACATTTATAGAGATTGTATAGCAGATTTGATAATATAGACACATTTATAGAAGTCATATCGTAAGTTTCACAGTATAAAAACATCTATAGAGTTTGTGCAGCAAGTTTGTTCAGTATAAACATATCTCTACAAGTTATGCAGAAAATTTTACCCTAAAATATTTATAGAGATAATGCAGTAGGCTTAACAACATAAAAACATCGATAGAGGTCATGCAACGAGTTCTACAGTATAAACACATTTGTAGAAGTCATGTAGTAGGTTTGACGATATAAACAGAACTACAGAAGTCATGCAGTAAAACTGACATATAGCAGATATGAAAGTATAGTACATCTTTATAGGTCATATAGCGGATATGACAGCATAATCACGACTACAAAAATCATACACTACGTTTGGTAATATGAACATATCTACAGAAATCGTGCAGTAGGTTTAACAGTATAAATACATTTATAAAGATCGTACAATAAGTTTGGCAGTATGCACACATCTAGAGAAGTCATACAGCAGATTTGACATTATAAACACGTCTACAGAGATCGTGCAGTAAGTTTGACAGTATGTACACATATAGAGAAGTCATACAGCAGATTTGACATTATAAACACGTCTACAGAGATCGTGCAGTAAGTTTGACAGTATGTACACATATAGAGAAGTCATACAGCAAGTTTCTTTAGTATAAACACATCAGTAGAAATCATACATCCATTCTAACAGTACAAACACACGTATGGAGACAGTGTTCATTGCAGCATAAATACTGTACGATTGCTTGTTCTTGTTTGTTCTTCAACTAAGAAATCTGATTTATGTATACTTATGTCACTTAAAATTTATGAGTTGCACTTATCACTTTAATAACAGCAATAACTTTAAAACTGTAGCCTTGTTCTTGTGTTATTTTTTTTTCTGTAACGAAAAAATGTTTTTATTATTAAACTTAGAAACAAAGTTGCTGTATTAGAAAATTCAAGTTTTTCATAATTGATAATAGCACGTTTTTTTTACTAAAGTCGCAACTTCGTGTTTTGTCACACATATGATAGACCACATGGGTGAAACGAGGTATATATATATCCTGCTGCCTCTTCTTCGGTTTATCTTTGAAACTTTTTTTTAATGTTCTCGTAATCAAAGGGCGCGTTTGTTAAAGTGAGGCGTGGTGCAAGCTCGCACACTAGTTGTGTGTTTGGTACTCTGAAACATCAGCTATTAGTGGGGGCGTCGGGTTTATGTTGAGATACGTTTTAGCTAGCCCACATCCAATCAACACGATAGATCATGTTCTAACGAGTGAACAAATCCATTTCAAATAGTGAAGAAAGAAAAGCTTATATTACTGTTTTCAGAAGAGAGAAATGTTGACTTGCTAGGAACCGCATAATACGTATATAGAAATACTGCTGCTACAGATATACACATCTCTGAGAGTTTGTGAATCCAAAAAACTATGGGTAACAACAAACACGAGAGGTTCTCATCTGGGAAAGTAGAAAGACGACTGTTGGATTATTGCATTTGACTGAGTTTGATTAGATACTTAAATAATACTATAAGGGATTTTACTGTCCAATTGCAAAACGTTTATAATTACGTAGTGCCAATACAAGTAAGGAACTGAGGTAATGAAGACTCTAGTGGTGTGTGTGTGTGTGATGCAGAGATTTATATCAGAATTACGTTATTTTAAAGGCCAAAAGTGTTTTGAAAATCTCCAAAAGTTAAGTTAATAAATCTTGACGTTACTAAGACATGGCCGAGATTCCTCATTGAAAAGAAGTGTAAGTTTTGTTTGCCGTAATGCTGCTTGGCCTTCACCTTCGGGCCCGACTGGATGTCTTGTCAGTTAACCACCGACTAATCAAACACAAAGTTGAGGTAAGACCCAAACTTTTTCTCTAAGAGATCTACTAACCTCTAACGTAATGTCCACTAGGTGACTGTGAGAGGACCAAATGTAAAATTCGATTGTTTGAACGCAAAGGTACAAGATAGGTTATCTGCACTGTGTTCAAAATAGAGAATCAAATACTGGATTTTACTGTTATTAGTTCATACACTTTCCGACGATCCCGATTAGGGGGACAAACGTAAAATATTTGTCTGATTTATACATTTAAATGTTTATTATTTCTCGATATATAAACGACTGTAAATTCATAGATAGTAATGAATGATTTGGGAGTTGTTCATTTGCAGGTAGCTCATCAATACAAATGTAATGATTAGTTACATATATAGAACCACATATTTTACAAACGCAATTAAATAAAAAACTGATTTCATTTGCCCAAAAATGTAAAAGAAAGTAAAGGAAACAAATATTTCGGGAAAAATGTTATATATACCACAGACTTGTGTTTTATATCCTTTGATTTGATTAAACTCGTCAGATTTGTTTCATAACGATGAAGACCCACAGAGGTAAGTCCGTGGACTTACAATTCTAGAAACCGGGTTTCGATAACTGGTGGGCAGAGTGCAGGTAGCCTTTTGTGTAGCTTTGTGCTTAACTAAAAACAAACAAACATAACGATGCCGTTGGCTGAAATAATAACGTTAAAAAGTGGAACTTAAATTCCAATCTCAGATGCAGAGAGATTAAGATGGTAAAATGTAACTGAACGCTGTAAGCCAAAATTATCTATTGCTATTATAAGGTATGGCGTAACTTGTGGATAACCTTTCGGAGATTGTGACTAGATTGTTACTATATAGAAATGTGCAGCTTATATTCATAATAAAACGTAACATTTCAAGCATTTAGCTTGGTTAAAATATCTGTCGATCCACTTAGTATGTAATCGATTCCTGCTGTTCATATTCAAGCTTCCACATTGAGACATTACTTGCTAATTGACTTGTTGTGTACCACTATTTCCGGCTTATTTTTATCTCATTATCTTCACTCTAAGATCTCCCATACCAAATGCTGTTCTCGTATATAAATACGTATCATATGACATATTTGAATGGGAAATACCTTTAGCCAAGTGATCAATGCATTCATAATGGCACATATATATACTGTGATATGATTATAAGATAACAGCTATTCTACAGTTTCTTGTGTCAGGAAAACTGATTGTTAACGCAATAGAAATAATATGTTTTTAAAGGTTCGATGACTATGAATTAGACTTTTTCTTCATTTTGTGCTCTTTTTTTATGGTCCTCAGTCTTTATGATAGTTTGAAGCCAATGTTTGTAGCTAATTACAGTCATGTGAAAAAGTTAGGACACTCCATGAAAGCCTGTGTATTTTTGTAACATTTTTGGATATATAGGTATTTAATATCAATTTTAACAATGCTGATAGATTATAGGAATATAACTAAACAATTAAAACTGAAGAAAACACTTTTCAAGATCTTCTGTAAATTTAATTCTACAAAAATGCATATTCTAACTGAGGAAAAAGTTAGGACACCCTACCCCCTAATAGCTAGTGTTACCCCCTTTGGCTGAAATAACTGCAGTAAGACGCTTCCTGTAGCCATCCATCAGTCTCTGACATCGGTCTGAAGAAAGTTTGCCCCACTCCTCAATGCAGAATTATGTCAGCTGTAAGATGTTTGAGGGGTTTTTTGCATGTACAGCCCGTTTCAAGTCACCCCACAGCATCTCAATAGGATTAAGATCTGAGCTTTGACTCGGCCATTCCAGGACTCTCCATTTCTTAGTTTTCAGCCAGTCCTTGGTGGATTTACTGGTATGTTTTGGATCATTGTCGTGTTGCAGGGTCCAGTTCCGCTTCAGCTTTAATTTTCTTAGAGATGGACTCACATGTTCCTCAAGCACCCTCTGATACACAGTATAATTCATGGTGGATTCTATGATTGTGAGCTGTCCAGGTCCTGCTGCAGCAAATCAGCCCCAAACCATGACACTTCCACCTCTATGCTTCACAGTTGGTATGGGGTTCTTTTCCTGGAATGCTGTATTTGGTTTACGCCAAACATGTCCTCTGTTCTGGTGTCCAAATAATTCAGATTTGGACTCATCTGTTCAAACAACATTATAACAGAAGTCCTGGTCTTTGTCTACATTCTGTATGGCAAACTTTAGTCTGGCCTTGATGTTTCTCTTAGAGATCAAAGGTATCTTCCTTGCACACCTCCCATGCAAGTTAAACTTGTGCGGTCTCTTTCTGATTGTAGAGGTATGCACTTTCACATCAACAGTAGCCAGAGCCTGCTGTAGATCCCGTGATGACATGTTAGGGTGTTTGGAGATCTCTTTTAGCATCTTGTGGTCTGCGATCGAGGTGAACTTGCTTGGACGAACAGACCTGGGCATGTTGGCAGCTGTTTTGAAAGCCCTCCACTTGTTGACTATTTCCCGGACAGTGGAATGGCTGATTTCAAAATCTTTTGGGATCTTTTTAAATCCATTACCAGACTCATAAGCTGCTATAATTTTCTTTCTGAAAGCTTCAGACAGCTCTTTTGCTCACTCTCACTTCAACAGTCAGGAGCACACCAAACTAAATGTTTGAGGTTTATATAGGGCAAGCCTCATTCAAAATGCCGAGTAACGATCTTCTAATCATGTGCACCTGGTGTGATAAACCTGTGTGTGAGTTGAGCCATTTTAAGTGGGAATAAATGTGGGGGTGTCTTAACTTTTCCTCAGTTAGAATATGTATTTTTGTAGAATTACATTTACAGAAGATCTTGACAAGTCTTTTCTTCAGTTTTAATTGTTTAGTTATATTCCTATAATCTCTCAGTATTGTTAAAATTGGGATTAAATATCTATATATCCAAAAATGTTACAAAAATACACAGGCTTTCATAGGGTGTCCTAACTTTTTCACATGACTGTAGGTACGTTGTATCTTGAGAAAGATTGAAGCCAATGGTTCTAAAGAATTATGCACATAGATTTCTTGGAAAACTTTAAACCCACTATTTGTAACAACGTTTTGTAACAATGTTTTTTGCCAGAGTTTAATGCCAGTGTTTGTAATAAGTTTCATGGATTTTGCTTTAAGAAAAAGATAATGGAATGCTTACACATATCGATCAACAATGAACGTGGCTTTAACAAAGAATCAATCTAAATACAAAAATAATAACAAAAAGATACGCTATGGCATTGGTAACTAGTAAAAACGATAAACCACTTGGAAAATATTTATCGTCTCTAGCTTTTAAACTCAAGTAATAACAACACATGAAAGCGTGTGCCTTAATAATTTATTTTAATTTTTTTTCTTAGAAACTGAAGAAAATTGTCACAAGTTACACTTTACTTAAGATGTCATAGCTGGAATAACGAAAAAAGATGATACATTAACTCGATCGACACTTTTTTTAAACACTTCAGTCAAATGCTCTCTAAGTCTCCATTTATTAAAAGAAAACAGCTTCAGAGATCTGCCTGTCCTAGCAAATTTGTCATTTCAAACCTATTTCTGAATCATTTCCAACAATTCAATGCCCTTTTTAAGGTTAGAAGCTCAAAACTTATCATGATATTTCAAATGTGGTTCTAACCAATGACCTATACATTAAAATAATTATAAAGTAATAACCTCTTTAGACTGACATTCAATATTGTTGTAGATATAACCTAAAACCTTGTTTTCCTTAGACCTAACAACAACACATTACTTGGGTGGTTTAAGAGAATAATAAACCAAAGTATAGGTCCTTTTCTTCCAAAACACTGTTATGGTTATTCCTCCCACCAAATGAAACTTATAACAAAAACTATGATATAAAAGTTGAACTCCATCCCCTAGCGTAGTTGTGTATAATAGATGTTGACTGGCTGCTTTTGTTAATAATTCAAGATTAGGGAGAGCGACAAGATGGCTTTAGATGCTTTACCATTAATACGAATACTAAAAAAGAAAAACTAGTTACATTTGAACAGAACTACTTAAATGAAAGCATTTCAGTCCATGCTATTTAATATAGTTTCTTGATAGATTAAGAAAATACAAATATTTTTGTCTCTGTGTAGTTATTTTATATATTTTTGGATTCATGCATTAAAAACGAACTTGGACAGTCGCGATATACCAGCACGTGTTAGGCCGATGCTAGAAAATAGCGTGTGTGTGTGTTTTTATAGTAAAGCCACATCAGGCTATCTGCTGAGTCCACCGAGGGGAATCGAACCCCTGATTTTAGCGTTGTAAATCCGTAGACTTATCGCTGTATGTAAACTAGTGTTGAGCTAATTTAAAAAAAAATAATCGCGTCTCGTATTATTTTGATCACATTTTTTTAAATAAAGAAGCCTTTTTCCCCTGGTAACTAATTAGTTTGTTTGTTTGTTTGGAAATTTCGCACAAAGCTACTCGAGGGCTATCTGTGCTAGCCGTCTCTAATTTAGCAGTGTAAGACTAGAGGGAAGGCAGCTAGTCATCACCACCCACCGCCAACTCTTGGGCTACTCTTTACCAACGAATAGTGGGATTGACCGTCACATTATACACCCCCACGGCTGGGAGGGCGAGCATGTTTAGCGCGACGCGGGCGCGAACCCGCGACCCTCGGATTACGAGTCGAAAAAATTAATTTATGTTACGTTTCTCTTGTTGAAAAAGCCTGAAGAAGGAAACTGAATAATATTGAAACACATAAAACGAGTTTATACCTTTGTTAAAGCTATTTTAGCAGCTAGTTTTTAATGTTATTCTTTTTACAACAGAAATGCTGCTATTAAAATAGTTTTAAGGAATATTAACCCATTTTATGCGTTTTACTGCAGAGGTTCTTCACATTTCAATGATGCAGTTCAAAGATGTTATATAATGTTCTTGAGATGTTTCTTTTTTCCTATTGTAATCGCTTTTAAGAATATCTAGATCTTCTAATAATTACATATTCCACTTACACTACAGTAAGGACGCTGTAATTTCTCCTGAAAACCTGTTTATTCTTCCTTCATTTTCTTTGTAGTGTAACCACACTGTAATCTAATGTCTTACCTCTAAGAGGAAAGTTTGAAACCTAGAAGATGTCTGCTAAGATTTATAACCAATAGTCGTTACATCTAAAAGGTAGTATCGGGGTTTGCGAAAACAGCCTATCTTTATGACTCTCTCGAGACGCATATATGGTTTTAGATGCCTATAGTAACACAGCTAATAGCGGCAATATTATTTTCTGCGTCTACTCTTTCTTCGATTTTTTTATTGCACATAATTTTATGCAGTTTTGGTTGCAGTATATAATTTTCAGCTCTCAAGGAAATTCTCGTTAATTATATTTGAAGTATGTTTAATATTTATGCAATATATATACGGTTATAATACGTTTTTTGTTTCTTTTAACTAAAAACAAATTTACAGTGTTCCTTTACGTTTGTGAACATCATCCGACACCAGATTTAAGTTTCAAGATATTTCTACTTTGTATAAGATTTCATTCAAAGTTATCCTTCTAAGATTGCCTTTTTAAAATAAGTAATAATAATTACAACTAAACAAATTTCTACAATATGGTTAAATATAATGTGACTAAATTGTACTGGCTGCATTGATTTCAAATCACTATGAACTAGTTTTTACTTAAGTGTGTTAAACTGAAAGTCAGCACAGATGAGTCACTCCAACTTGGGATGTAGTTTACTGTTTGACTCTCTAATCCATCCTAATATTTTTGTACAACATTGGATTTCTAAACAATGTATCATTTCACTTCTATAATTTCGTGCCAGTAAAACTAAGAATTATTTGAATGGGAAACTAATCGTTCTCACATTGTGTTTTGGCCTTTCTGAAGTTTTAATGTATTAGATAATAATTTTCTAAATGCTACATTTGAAAGACAAAACATTGCTGATAAAGGTAACGTTTTAAAATGGTCCAACAATTATTTATTACTAAAACTACTGATTATTAAAAACAATTATAATCATACAAATCCAGGTGTTTTCAGACATCGGTTATAGTCTCAATTTTATTTTTCATTTGTATAAATGATTTATCGAATTTATATTTCAAAAGTTCATTTGTTTTCGAGCTGATGATATTGTTCTATAAAAATATATATTATAACATTAAGACTGTTATTGGTGAAATTCGAAATGGTCTTAATAAAATCGCTAGATGAATATAAAGCAAAATATTTTTAATTATTAATAATTCTAAATCGACGTATGTTCACTTCAGAAATGCTAATTTTGCTGAAATTATTACATTATATATATATAATTAAATTGACATAATTGTTGACAATTTTTAATCTTATTTCATAGAATTGCTTTTTATATCTCCACGGATTGAAGGATTCAGGAATTATTTTGGAATCATACTTTAGATGAATTTCTCTTATTAATTATATATGTAATATACGCCGTAGCTGTGTATTTATAATATGCAAATTGCACTACTATATTCTTTTAAGTATAATGGTTTATATATCTCTAGATGAGGCCATGTAGATCATCAACATGTGGTTCTGCTTATTATGTTAATTTGATAAAAAAAAAACAAATTTCTGATAAAAAATACTATGTAAGTCCTGTAATATGTAATCCTGTATTATGAAAATTATATTAACAGTTATATTTAATGATGAAGATCAAGTTAATTATTTGAATAGAATGAATGTTTTCTGATCTATAAATTGTATTTATGTTGTTGAAAATTATTTTTAAGTAAATGTAAAAATCTGGTTAATTTTAATATACGTCTACTACATATAAATCTAATATAATTGTTCACATAGAGAACAATTGTGGCACGAATATGAAAGGTCACCAGATTCCTGTCGATTTTGGTTATATTTCTAAACACGTATCAAATCTCAATAATTTAAGCATTATTAAATATCAACTTAGAAATGGCTTCCTAAATAATCGTAACTTTATGTTTTACCACTTTAACTTTATCTCTAAACATCATTTATTGTTTATATTTATTTTTATATATATCTTAAATCTGGATTATAATTATTATTTATTGTGTATGTTGAGTAAAATTAAATCGTGTTTATTTTTATTTTACTTCTTTTTATAAATAAATTGCAGTCTTTGTGTGTTTATTGTGACTGTATTTATTCCACAAATAAATAAACAAAAGAAGAAACTCAACTGCAGAACTAATTTTATACATTATCGAAAATCAACTAAACCGTACAGACTGCCATTGAAAATTAATACTAGTTTATTCACGTAACATTCTCAATATGTTAAAATATATATAAATATTGCAGTCATTTTCAATGCATACTGCAAGTAAACTTAGGGTATACAGTCATTTCTCATTCTGTATCTTTCTGTATTCTAAACTTTGTCTACTAAATTCATGAAAACATAAAAGCTTTAAGGGTTTTTCAAGTACAGCTGTGAGTCATCACTTGTACGTTTTCACCAGTCTACGTTTGCACGTGATATTCAATATTTATAACTCACTGTTTTCCAAGAAAAATAATAATAAATATATTTACAGCCTTAAGTTCTTGCTAAGTCAATATAGTCGTTCAGTAAAAACTTGCCTCTCAAGGCTATTCGAAATGATTTTTTGTCAATATTTTCTACGCACTTTTCTTGCTATATTTATTCTAACTGAACGTATTCCTCCTGAAACAGGACTTGTCTCAGCATATCAATAACAATCTTCTCCAGTACAGTACAAAGACATGAATCTTTTTCCCAGAACCCTATTCAACGATTAAGTTTGCGATAATGTCGTTTAGTTTGAGTGTTGTAGGCAGCTATGATAAATTGGAAATGAAATGAGCTTTCTCTTTTTGTATATATATCGTGAAATAGATTGATTGATTATTTGGAATTAAGCACAAAGCTACACGATGGGCTATCTATACTCTGCCCACCACAGATATTGAAACCCGGTTTTTAGCTGTGTGACTCTCCAGACATACCGTTGTGCCACTAGGAAGTGTGAAATAGATTTTTTGAAAATGTACAAACTGTCAAGTTTCAAAATATTTCGACTCGCAGTTACCTTTCAAGAGTCTAGTTGGTGAATATTAATTGAAACGTTAAGAGCAGTTAAAAAAACTAGCACGAACGGGTGGACGGCTGTTTGTGGTTGTAATTACTGATCGTGATATTCAAATCTCACTGAAAAAAAATTTAGAAAAGTGGACATTTTCTAAAAAAAGGATTTTTTCTGAGAGGTACTGGACGGGAAAAGTGATCGGCTGATATAAACTGTAATGTTTTTATATATTAAAATTGATTCCCTTTATTTTAAAAATATTTTTAATAATTGCTTTTTTAAGTACGTAGTTTACAAATTGCATCAATAAATATATAATGAAACCCTCATTACAGTCCTACCGAAGATCGTGTTTTTGTTGTAAGGAGAGAAGTTTTATTCAAAATTATCTCCTGGAATAAAGAAATGGTCATTGCATTGCCTGAATCTTGAATAATACCCAAAGTGAGAAATTGTTTCATGGTTTTTGTTTATGGAGTCATTCAATAGATGGCATTACATCGTATTTATTAATTTGGACGCGTATGGAGATAGATACATACGTATAATATACATGCTGGGTCCATCGTAGTAAGATTATCTTTACTTTGAAAAATAAAGGAAGTCATGATTTGATATTCATATAAGGCTGAGACCCCTTTCTATTGTTTTCATAATCACTTGCAGTGTTGGTTTAACACAACTACAACGTACTAATTTCTGAAGGTGAAAACAGTTGTTCTTAATGCTGTTTAAAAAATTAAAAATTGTGAAAGTTTCTGTCAAGCCGCAACCTTTACCAATTCCAAAGTAAGGCTAGTTGGGCGGAAAAAGAACCATTGTTTTTTTTTCCTTTTATGTTGCATTATTTTGTTTATTAATCAAGCAAAAGATAATTGAAGTAACACTAGTTATAACTGCTTATCATATGCAGTCATTCTTAAATAAAACGTGTGGTTTAGTGGGAAGCTTAAAGACTTATAACAATAAAATTCGAAGTTTGCTCTTACTATGAACATGGCCTGGCATGGCCTAGCGCGTTAAGGTGTGCGCTTCGCAATCCGCGGGTTCGCGCCCGAGTCGCGCCAAACATGCTCGCCCTCCCAGCCGTGGGGGCGTTATAATGTGACGGTCAATCCCACTATTCGTTGGTAAAAGAGTAGCCCAAGAGTTGGCGGTGAGTGGTGATGACTAGCTGCCTTCACTCTAGTCTTACACTACTAAATTAGGGACGGCTAGCGCAGATAGCCCTCGAGTAGCTTTGTGCGAAATTCCAAAACAAACAAACAAAATACTATGAACATGGAGCATATAGCCTATTGTATAATTTTGTGCTTAAACAAAAACAAATAAATCTAACATAAAACAGGACGAAGTGTATTTATATTTGCTCAATTTACTCACATACTAAATTAACAAAGAAATTATTGTTTTATTTGGCTTTTATTTTTTGCTACACGTAGCTTACAGCTTTCTCGTAAGATTTTTTTATTAATATTTTTTATTTCCTACTAAAATACTCAAAAGATAGTTTGAGGTACATTTTAATCAGTGCATCCAAGAGAAAATAAGTAAGTAAATCATAGGTTTCTTGTCCTAATCAGTTTTTGGTTTGGTTTGGGTTTCGTGCGAAGCTACACGAGGGCTATCTGTACTAGCCGTCCCTAATTCAAGAGTGTAAGACAAGAGCGAAGACAGCTAGTTATTACCATCTACCCACCTACTCTTTTACCAACGAATAGCGGAATTGACCGTCAGTTAATAGAGTCCCCACGGCTGAAAAGGCGAGCATGCTTGGTGTGATGGGGATTGGAACTCGCGACTCTCGCATTACGAGTTGAGCGCCTTAACCATGTGGACATGCCGGGCTTAATCAATTTTTGAAACCTGACATAGTCATGTGCCTGAAATTAAACAAGGTGTGTGTTGTTTTTTTATATATATAATGCCAATAACGTGATGCGTAGATCACTCACCAAAAATAATCTATAAAAAATACTTCGTATCGAATATTAAACTGATACCCGGCGACAGTAGTATCTAGCAAGGAAGTTACTTAAAATATTTAACAAAATAAAAACAAACAAATCAGAACAAAGTAGAAAAGTATGAAACAAAACGTATTTAAATAGTTTCATTATTATCACCTAGGCATAGATTTGCCAAACGCCACAGTTGTTTGTTCTTTAAAAGCAGCTGTTTTTAATTTAATTTAAGACCTCTTAAAAATGAAGCAATCGAACCCCAGCTTCTAGCATTATAAGTCCGTAAACGTACGGCTATTAGCTCAGTTTTAGTTTTATTTTCATATGACGTAACTTCACTTAGAAAATATTGTGTTTATTTAAAAACATTTTGGTACTAATCTCGTGCATGTCAGATGAGTGACGTTTCACACGAAACATTAAAACTAAACTCGGTATAAACAGTTTCCTCTTTGAGCTAATCATATAGTCATTGCGTTAAGTATGCTTATAATAAACTAATTGCAAGAGAAGCAATATCTTACATTTTTAATCTATACTTCAAAACTCTAGTTATAAGATTAAGTTCCCCAGCTTTTTCCAACAAAAAGATATGTGTTTGTTATATGTCACCAAACGATATTCCATTCTTAAATAGTTTAAATCCCTAAACTTCTATAATAGTACATCAAAAAACGACACGTATATATTTTCATATTATTAGTCAGAAGCTGTACTTTTATTACACATGTTACGTGTTTTCATAAGTTTGTAAGTTTTAGCACAGTGCAATACGTGTATATGTGTGAGTAAATGACAATTGGAGTGAATTTAATGATCCGAGAATGATGTGGCATCAGTTTGTAAATATTCTCTTAGCGCTTTGTGTTGTTTTTTCTAATAGTTTTGTATATTTAAGTGTATCAAATCTTTGGTAATGAGGATGTTATATTCAGGCTAAACATTATTTCAATAACATTGAAGGATAATTAACATAAACCTCAAACACCGTTTTAACAGTAACGTGGTTTATTTATGAGATTGATAAACCGTTAAAAAACTGTCTTGTTCAATCGAGATAAAAGAGAAACGTGTTGTTCTAAACACTAAAGTCATCTAAGGTAAAGTTGGTATTCTTACACCAAATAACAGCGTTAATCGCCAGTTTCTTCCTCTTGTGTATGGAATTCTCGGTAAGTAACCAAGTATACCACTGATGAATACTACGCGAATACAGAGAGTGCATTTGAGTTTGTAACGAACTCGAACTCCATACCAGTTCAGTATCTAAACCTGAACTGTAAAGGTACTCTTCGTTCCATTACAAGAAAACTTAGTTTAAAACTGCACGCTATTTGTAATACCTCAAACTAAATAGAAAATGTATACCACACTGTGCAAGATCGAAACAACAGCGCTTTGGCGGAAAGTCTGCAGGCTTTCGAAGCAAAAAAAATGGGTTTCCACACCCGTAGTTGGCAGAACACAGATAGCTTATTGAGCACCTCTGCTGTCGTCAACGATCAGCCGTTGAACAGCAGTATATCGCGGATACGTCTCTCAAACATTATCTATATTTCCTAAGACACGGCCCGGCATGGCCGAGCGCGTTAAGGCATGCGCTCGTAATCTGAGGGTCGCGGGTTCGCATCCGAGTCGCGCTAAACATGCTCGCCCTCCCAGCCGTGGGGGCGTTATAATGTGACGGTCAATCCCACTTTTCGTTGGTAAAAGAGTAGCCCAAGAGTTGGCGGTGGGTGGTGATGACTAGCTGCCTTCCCTCTAGTCTTACACTGCAAAATTAGGGACGGCTAGCACAGATAGCCCTCGAGTAGCTTTGTGCGAAAATTCAAAACAAAACAAACAAATCTTAAGACAGTACATTTACGTCACTACATAAATAATTAGAATTGTGTAAGCACGTTAAAACACATTACAAACCAATGTTCATATTTTTATTATTAATGTGTTACTACACGTTATTAGCGTGACTATAAAACATGGTTTAATAATGCTCTGTTTGCTAGAAATGTCTGTCGGAAATTCGTCTGAACTTTAATTTTTCTCTAATGCACTTATAATGCACATCTTGCTGATATTGAAGGAAATTAAACGTGTGCTAATACACGTAATAAAATAAATGACAAGCGACTCCGTCTTCGGTTGAAAGGCAAACAACATAAGATTCATGGAAGTTCGTTCATCTTAATTAGATAAAGTGCATTATTTATGGTTGCGATATCGTATCTTAAATTAACGTCGTTAAAATACTGTAAAGAACAGTTTTGCGTAAATTAGTTATTTAATAATGTTATAACAACTACTTTTTTAATGTTCCTTGTTACTAATAATTATTCAGTATGGATACAGGGCAAGAATTTTTAGACTTTATTATTTGCATCTCGAAAATGACTGCCACGTGGCATCTTCTACAATACAAAATACTGGTCTTAATCAAAAACGAATATATAAAACAAAGACCTTACACAAGCCTAAGGAAATAGAACAGAAACCTTAAACAAACATTAATATATTATATACAAACGCGTAATAAACTGCTTGTTATTCTATTATTATTAAGATTCCTCTGTCACACATTCGTGTTTGTATAGTTCATGTGTTAAATACGATAGCAGAGAAATTTTATACAAACACTAATAAATAAGATAGAAAGAACCGCAGAGAATCAATAGAACACACGATCGAGATCTTACAGAACAAGGTATGTATTTAATACAAGAAATATTTAATAAAATAAGGAAGAATTCTCCACAGGTACAAATTCTAAAACAAATATTTTTTTATGAACACAAAGATGTAAGATTGTGACCTCGTCTGAACATTTCAATATAAAATAGTGACTTTACATCAACATTAAAATAGATACAGATACAAATACAAAATTGTGAGATTGAGACCTTAACAAGAAGAAAAATATGAGATCTAGATCTTACAGGTGCAGTAGGATACAAAGGTATTCAAATGTAGTAGAATACGAGATAGAGATCATACACAAATAGTGGATCAGGCTATAGCGACCTTACAAATGCAGTAGAATACGAGATAGAAACCTTGAAACGACATATAATATGTAATATAGTCGTTCAAAAGCAATATAATATGAGAGAAAGATCCTTACAAACAGAAGACTATGAGAAAAGTATCTTATAAACCTAGTAGAATATCGAATAAAGATTTTGCACATGAAATAAAATATTGGTTAACAATCTTCGGAAGCAATAATGCATAAGAAAGAGATCTAAACATCCAGTATAATATAACACAGAGTCCTTTGTAAGCGGCAGAATATGAGAAAAAGACATTACAAATGCAGTAAAATGTGAGACAGACCTTACAGATACAGTAACATATGGGGAAGAGATCTTAACAAACAGTATAGCGTGATATACAGACCTTATAAATGCAGTACAATATGGAAACCAGACCTTTACGAGCAATGTAATATGAAATCAAGACCTTGGCACAACATTGCCAGGTGGTCAGGGCGCTTGACTCGTCATCTGAGGGTCGAGGGTCCGTCACAACAAACACGCTCGTTCTTTCAGCCGTAAGAACGTTATAATTCGACGGTCAATCTCACTGTTCGTTGGTAAAAGAGTAACTCGAGAGTTGAAGGTGAGTGGTGATGACTAGTTGCCTTCCCTCTAGCCTTACACTGCTAAATTAGGGACGGCTAGTGCAAATAGCTCTCGCATAGCTTTGCGTGAAATTAAAAAAAAGGATAAACAAAACAAACAAATCAAAATTTTCATAAGAAGTAGAATATTAGATAGAGCCTTTAAAGCTATGTTAGAATATGACACAGTGACATTACAGATTTTGTACAAGAGAAGATCCAGTTCTTCACAAGTAGAATAATACAAGATACTTTAAAACAAAGTAGAATACGAGACAGAAATCTTGACAAGCAATATATTATGAGATAGAGACCATGGTATTCTGTAGAGCACAAGACAGAAATTTTATAAAAGCAGTATGATAAGAGAAAGGCTTTTTAAATCAGTAGAACACAATATAGAGATTTTCAAATGCAATAGTATATGAAATAAAAACATCAGTAAGCTGTAGAATATGAGATGGACACAGAAATGCAGTAGAGTATGGGATAGAGACCTTACAGATGCAATAAAATATACGATGGACACCTTATACATCGAAACATTGCAAAAATACAAATAGATGAAAGAAAAACAGTAAAATAAATGGCCCACTTATTCTTAAGATACAAGTAAATTTGAAGAAGAAAACTATAAAATATTCTTAAACATGTCTGACGGAAATATTCAAAATGAAAATATATATTTATTTATTTTTATAAAATTAATTCCAAGCCGTTTCCTCTATCCAAGTAGCACAACAATAAGCTTTAGTGCCTGTAACGTTAAAATTCAAAGTTTAATTTCACTCGGCGGACACATCATAACTAGCATCTTGTGTAGTTCTCCGTTTTAGTAGAGCAAATCATACGAAAGAAACACAACAGGTCCGGTTTGTTTTCATAAGAAAGACTACGATTTCTAATACTCTTCACAATAGTGAAACTGTACTTTTAGAGAAAGTGCAAGTGTGCGTAGGATATCGTCTTACATACGACATTCATCAGGAATACTCTCGTAATGTTATGTTGCATCAAACTGTAACATAATGTTTAATAAAGACCCTATCAGATTTAAAATTCTATGGCTCTAACTGATAATGTTTGTGCTTCTAGTTGGTATGTTGTGAGATTCACCTGAGTTGTTTAAATTCGATACTCATTCAGAAGAACGCCTTATAGTCAATGTGCCTTACATAAACCTTCATCTTAGGCTTAGCTTTTCGAATTACTTTCGAAGTGCATTGTTATTATAAAATGTACTTTTATTTAATCGAAAAACCTAACGCTTTTGATAGAATAAAGTCTGAGCTATTAGTATTCCGGTAATAATATCTGAAGTCAATACGTGGCTGTTCGTTTCGGTCAGTAATGATTTGTCCAAATGAACAAAGATCCAATGAGAGAAAGATCGTCGGAAGATGAGTCACGAAAATGAGACACCAGATTCATGAAAACACAGTAGAACCTAACCATAGTAATGCCTATTTCATGCCTTCTAATATTGTGAAGTAATTCCCAAAGGAAACACGTGGCTTATCACATGTCCGAGAAGTTTTGTGGTTAAGAAATCAAAGATCAAATTCCCAAAAAAATATATTCTGGGGTGTTAGCTGTAGTGAAGTTCTCTGGAATTACTGGTATTACTGAGTGGTAAAAAAACTGTTTAGTGGCTACCTTACGCAGTACTTAAAATGGCCTTATCCTTTCTCTCACACACATACTCACTCATAAATAAACACGTTTGTTTCAAATTCGCAAAACAGCAATAACCCCGTTAGACTAACTGTATGACCGAATTTCCTGTTAAGCAATAGTAGAGATTATGGTATACATGATAGGATCATTTAAAAAAAAAAAACATTTTCTTGTCTTAACTGCAGTGAGATTTCCATTGAAAAAGTCTTCGTCCTAAGACTCTCATGTCAAAGCTAACCACTCCTCCCTGCTTGCTTTCGAGAATTCATCTAATATACTAGGGCAATAATTTCTCACCGCCCATCTCAGCGGTTAGATCGCACAAAAACCATAAACGCTACGTTCAGTGACTTAACCAGTATGTCTTCGAATGGGATAATATGGATACGACTGTTTCATTTTCCTCGTTAAATAAGAGGTATGTTTGGAAGTCTTAATGAACCCATACCCCTTTAGCTGTGTTTCCAGACTCAAATCCTTCTTGATTATATAGTGAAATGTAGCCTAGAAAGAAATTATTTTACCACTGACTGTTGTGTCCGTTAATTCTCACCCGTTACAATACGCTGCAGTTTGCTTGCTATGGTATCACGGCAGGTATACGATATGTTGCAGAATTCTTTCTGGATGGTCCTGGTGTTCCGAGTTGATCCATACTCCTTTATTTTCAAGTATCACTAAGTACACTGGATATCCTTATCTTGGAAATTCTAGATCCATGATCTGAACATATCTTTATGATTTGAGTTTGTGAATATTTTCGGTCCGAAAGGTTGTTACATATCCTTTCCTTCCCAAAAGCGATAGGTTTTCTGCAATAGCACACTACCTAAGTTACGCAAAACAATATCAAAATATGGTTCTCAAAGATGTCGTTCTACCTCAAATTTATATTAGCTGTGAGTTTCACGTGACTGATTTATTTGTATATTCAAAATTCTACTGGCTGTTTAAAACTGTAGAAGACAAGCGTTTATCACAAAGAACACACTTCTCTGTTATTTAGAAACTAGAGTATGTGAGTATGTAGTATTAAAAATCCAAGACAATGGATCAAATTCCATACTCGAAATAAAATATGATTTGTCATCTACAATAAATAAGCTTCGAACTTTACATCCTGTGCACGAAATGACTATCACCGTAGCAACCACTACACATATATTACAATAAATAAAAAGTATATATAGCAATTGATCTATGTTGTACTTTTTTTTTTTTGGCTAATGTTCAAAATAACTATTACCTTAGTAACTACTGCATATATATATATAAACACACATTTGTTCCTATATGGCTGTTGTTTTATATTGAGCGTTTATCTTGTTGGTCACATCTCCCCAATAGTCTTGTTGAAGCTCAGACATTCCAGAACATGGAAGAAAAACTATTATAATGTCAACACTCCTTGGATCAAGTTTTATAATCACGCATATACTCCTGTTGTTCATGAATCTAGCCGAGACTGAGAAATCGATTACGTTGCATTTTATAGCATTCCGGACCAGAAACTTTTCTGAATTTATCAACATTTTTTCAGTATAGCAATCGATGACAGAATCACTACAATGAATCATTCAAAAACAGAGTAATACTTCTAATCGTGTTTGAAACACAATTTTGTTTTCCAATATGAGCTACTGATAAGAAAAATGTTCGAAAATATATATTTATATATATATTACATTACATGTCTCAAACTTCTTACGTGAGATTTTCAAGGCAGTATTTAAGTATTTAGCCCTCTAAAATGCAGATCTTTAAGTATACGGATAACAAAAAAATCTGTCTTGTTTGTTTAATACGTATAGAAATAATTCATTTCTGTAATTTAATTATTATATTTTCGGGTAACAGTTTAGAAAATGTTAGGCAATGTACACACTTACCAAAACATATTTCACAAAAATGTATATTTTTATACAGTACATACCTAATTAACTAAGAAATTTGAAGAAAGGATTTCTTTTTTTCCACCCTATTTTAATAAAACGCAGAGACACGCTCTCCTGTTCGAAATACGTTTCCCAGAATGCATTTCAAACGAGTGGATAAGTGTTGTTATTTAGTAGAAACAACTGCGTTTTACAAACGCAGAAGAACGTCTGAACCTAGTCAGCACAAAAAAGTCAGTCAGTGATTGATGAGTTAAGTACCCGTACGTCAATAAGAACTTACTTCACTAAGAATGTTAACAAAACCTAAAAAATTAGATAACATGTGCTCAGTGTTATTACACTCGAACACGTCATAGCAGGTTATTTTGCATATATATTGACTTTCTCGCAGTTATATTCCGTTATTATTTTTTTACTATTATTTACAGCTCTGGATATAACTGTGGTAATCAACAGTGCAATGTAAATGAAATTATCGCCAACTGTATTTTAACAACATATCAGAGGAGAATAATTCGTCTTGCCAATTGTGTTCTAAAGTAACTAAACCAATCTATTGGGCTTTGGCGAAAAGTGATTATTTAAAGCTCTGGATACAACTGTAGTAACTAAATATGTAACGAACGTTTGTATATAATTTGACTTGTTTAGATACATAATTTTAACGGACTGTATGCTGTTTCATTATCATTCATATTTATGGCCAACAAGTCACAAACATCTACTGTAAAAAATCATTTCCATCCAATAAATCAAACATGCCTATAACAGAAATTTTAACACTTCTCTTGGAGAACAAAAGGAATGTATTGTTAACATCCTCTTTAGCAACCAAACATTTACTGCGTGATTAGGACTTATAAGATATTATACATTTTTTTTGCATGTGAGAAAAATCTGAAATGATTTACGTTGAATGTATAATGTTTTCTGCTGGTTGTCTTACATATTGTATTCTATTCATGTATGTAGATTCATTACTTAGATTCATAAATAGTTAGTATAAACTGTATAATGGATAATATCGTATATTTGTTCTTCTTGTTTATAACGCTTATTCGAAGAAATCAGCCAAGCAAAATAACAAATTATCATTAATTTATTTAAACACAAATCTCGGAGAGAGATACTGTTAACATCTTCATCAGTAATTACGTATGCCTATAAATATAACAGCAGTTTTAACTATTCTCTTGCTGAATAAAAAGAATGTATTTTTAACGTCCTCATCAGTAATCAAGCATGCCTATATATAGAACAACAGTTTTAACTATTCTCTTGGGGAATAAAACAAATGTATTGTTAACATCCTTATCAGCAACCAAACATGCTTACAAGTATAACAGAAATTTTTAGTATTTTATTTAAAAAATAAAAGACATGAAAATAATTTTATTTTGGAAAAAGCAAATCATAAACTAAAAATGCCATTTTTTATTTTCCCCGTAACAAAACATTTTATTAGCTTAGTTCTTAAATGCTTTCGTGTTTTTTTTCCTTGGCAAAAACTTCCGTGCCTTTTTTATGAAATGCTTTTCTATTTTACTATTGAGAAAACTTACATCCGATTACTTTCAAATGCCTTTCTTCGTTTTTCCACTAATGACAACTTTCTTGAATTTCAAACTTTTTCCTCTTACTGTTCTTCAGCGAGAATGTTTGTGGCATTGTTCTGAAACTCTTTACCCTATTATTTACTAGTAGATGGTAGTTCTAGAAATAAAGTACGACTGACAGTTCAGGAACTAACCTCATCTGAATAAAATATAACGATAATTGACAGATCACGAATTTACCTCATGTAAATTAAATAAGGTGACAATTGACAGATCATGAATTTACCTCATGTGAATTAAAGAAGGTGACAATTGACAAATCATGAATTGATCTCATGTGAATTAAATAAGGTGACAATTGACAGATCATAAATTGCCCTCATGTGAATTAAATAAGGTGAGAACTGAGAGATCATGAATTAATCTCATGTGAATAAGATGAGGCGCCAACTGACAAATCGTGAATTAAACTCATCTGAATAACTTCACATACATAGATTAATTTTGTTTGTAAAACACCTTTTGTGATATGCTCGTGTTTATTACACTGAATTTCCTTTTTTTATTATTTACTTATCATTCACTCCCAGTGATTAAAGCCTTATGATAAAAGAAATTAGTTTACTAGACACGTCAAATAAAACATAGACATTACACATGCATATTCAGTTAAAGATCTTATAAAATCGTTCTTGCTTTAGCTACTTGTTTAAAATTTCATATCAAAGCTAGGTTTAAAATGCTATCTAAGACCATTTTTTGGGTTTATTTATCATGTACGTGTTATAGAATACATCAGTTATTTACATTACAATAACATTCGCTGGAACATAATGGAAAACTAGGAGCCGCGTTTTTCCATATTCGAAGAGCACACTGCACACTTTAGTTCCAAGCAAATCTCACCTTCTTTCCACGATGTGGTATTATTAATGGTTTCCACGAGACAGTACATTAATTATTTGGATACTTGAGAATTTCAAAAAGCTGGTTCATCAGTATAGCACGAGCAATTTGACTGGTATAGATTTATAAGTTTATTTTGTACGTTCTACCTTTGTCTGGCCTAATTCTAAAATATATTTATTGGTAGCAAGGAATATACATATTCCTTACTTACATGATCAATATAGATGGAATTGGTGTCTGTACACAGTTCAGATTAACAAAGACACGAATAATACAGAATGTGTTATTTCAGTAGGTTCAAATTATCAGTGATTATTAAGCTTTGGGCTTCGTCTAGAGAAACTTTCGTGTGGTAAGTGTTGACTGTATGGTCATTATTAGACAAGACTAGGACTAATCAATACAAATGTCATTATCAGTCACGATCTCGTACACACGATATATAACCGAGTGATGTCTCTTTCCCTCCTACTGAACAACATCAACTGTTGTTTCTTGTTCACCTTATAAAGATTTAACTGCGAAGGGCCGTTAAACAGAGTGGAAATACTTGGGGTGATAGACGCCAACTATACGTGACTTAGATCGAGAGAGAGAGACCTTCGAGAACCAAGTTAACATAAGGTCTGATTGGCTTAATAGATCGGCTCACCCATGACTCCACCCATTCTCCTCCTCCTTATTTCGTGCCGAAATCTCGTTAATAACTAATCCTTACGATCGATAACTATCAGGTTTGATTTCTGAATCAGAAGAGGTTTGGGATTTAACGTTACCTGTCGTCATCAGTGAGTGTACAACAAGTTAGTAGCTTTTCAGCATTCATATCACTTGAAAACATTGGAGACAAGACTAGCAGTTGCACTGACATAAGTAAGTTTCTAACGAGAAAACCATGTCTTTATAAAAGTTGTTTGGTCAAATTTCTAACTCATTTTTAGGTTTTCTATTTATCAAACTTTAAAGTTAATTGACTAATAGTGTGATGTTGTTCTTTCCTTGATTTATCACTGAGTGGTTATGTACAAATAGATATTCATTTGCAGTTCACAGATTTTGTTTTATACAAATGAGGTGATCCAAAGATTTCTTTACTCAACTAAGCCTTACGTAATTGACATTCAACTGATTAGTGCTTAGTAATGAGCAAATATAATAATACATGTGCTTTTTAATACAGAGTTGTGTTTTGTTCATGCAACTATACTTACTGTAGGACCACATGAAACCTTACATTGCAAAACCACGTCACAAACGTAGGAGAATGTGCTACTTTGAAGCAAAAATGTCTAATCGCATATTAATCACAGTGAAGATAATTGTTGCTTCATTAGAAACCCAGTAAAGTTTAATTTCCCTGAAAAGAGACTCAAGGGGTTACCTGTGTTCACCTCTCGCACTACTATGCAAGAGAGTGTTGTCAGTCAGTCAGTCAGTAGACAACAAAATGACGTCACCTAAAAAGACGCTTAAAGTTACAACTTGTACTATCACGACGCCAGTAAAATGTGCACATGCCATGAATCACGAGAAGAATTGTGCATTCTGTAGGTTACAACACAGTATAGCATATGAACTTCAAAAGCAAAAATTAAAATATTTGTTTTTCTTTACTTTTCTTTTATTTATTCTTGAAACAGAACACTTTCGACGGCAGTAAAGAAGTACATCTGGTATTTAATAAAATACCAGTGTATTACGAATTATAAATTGAATATAATTATGTATTCAATAACCTATAATTTTTTTATAATGTCTCTAAAAGCAAATAAATTGTAAACATGTAAATTACCAATGTTAGATTTACTTGTACAGATAAGTAAATAAACTTCACGGAAAAATTATTTTCTCTCGAATTTAGTTTATTGTACAAGTATTGTAAGTCTAGATACTGTATAAATAATAGTTTAAAGACAGTAGTACACGTATTTATTAAGAGATGGCAGGACCAGCAATCCGTTAATCATCCTCCTATTCAATCGTATTACATCTTACGTAAAATGTAAAGCATGCAATTGTGTTCCATCACCTCATTTCGTTACACTTACTCGTACTGTGAGGTTATTGAAGTGTTAATATTTAATTGTTTAAACTGTTAATTTTTTGGATATAAATCAAGTTTTTATTATGAATCTTGTTAATTGACTCAACCCACCTTTATCATTATTCGCGAAAAGTTCATTGATATTGAACCATAGAAAACACTCAAATATTAAATAAAGAAACAAACATAAACAAACGCAAAATTAAAGAAGCCTTACTTATACAACAAGTTAAACCCAAAATAAACCAATACAAAGGAACGCCTTAAAACCTATATTGAAAATAATAAAATGAATAATATGAAATTATATATTCAAACATCAAACACCGCCCTCTACATTCCGACACTTAGTTACACAACCCGTTTCAAACATGTGGTCAGCTTCCGGTCAGTTACCTCTTTCTTTCTTTGTGAACCTGACAATGACAGAAGAAGGTCAAAACGTTGTTCGCTCCTCTACGTAAAATAATTTCTCAACCCAAACGAGCCGTTTTTACGTATATATTTCTCTACACGTGGGTTTTCTCGACATCACTGATTATAGTTGGACAATGTTTTCTTTCCTTCTTGTCTATGGACTTACAGCGCTAAAATCATGGCTTCGATTCCCCTCGGTGAACT
Source organism: Tachypleus tridentatus (assembly GCF_004210375.1). NCBI lineage: Eukaryota > Metazoa > Arthropoda > Merostomata > Xiphosura > Limulidae > Tachypleus > Tachypleus tridentatus. The sequence goes on from NC_134825.1 coordinate 126,248,942, forward strand.
CAGCAGATAGCCCGTTATGCCTTTGCTATAAGAAAACACACACCCTTTCCTTCTTTCATACGATGTCAAATCCCTAATGACTTCATTAGGTGATAATGGTGTCCTCTGTTTTATGAAAGCCAACAATTGACTCATTTGACTGATTACGAAATTGTGCCTTTGAGGGTGTGTGTATGTGTGTTTTCGTATAGTAAAGCCACATCGGGCTATCTGCTGAGCCCACCAAGGGAAATCGAACCCCTGATTTTATCGTTGTAAATCCGTAGACTTACCGCTGTACTAGCGGGGGGATGTGTCTTTAAGTTCAAAGCCAACTGTGGAAATGTGCCCTATTTCAATGTCTTTTTCATCCCCCTTTTTCGGGCAAAAATCCTGAAATAAAGAAGCTACGTACACCATTGGACAGTTTCTAATGATGATACCAAACATTACGGTAATCGAGTCTACCAACTGTGGGTGATAGATGCTAACACATACACATGCATACACATAAAGACATAATGAATCATCCTTATACTGAGATGGCATTCTTTTAAATACATTTTCTGATGTTTCAGTTCCTTACACTAAAAATTAATGACTGAATGTTCTTTACTTATTGTCTCTACCAAATTAATTTGATGGGATATTAAATAACAAATAACAACAGTTTTAGGTCAAAATTAATTATTCAAAGACATTGCACCAATAATTCATAATATGAAGTGGCATCATTGTTGAGATATCAAATTTTAAAGGGCCGCCATTTCTTTTCTGGGATGTTGAATATACTTATGTTTGAAAATACTTGTATTTACCCTGTAGATTTTCTATAGAATCAATGGACCCTGTGTTATTCTAAAGTCACTTAAAATTTTGAAATGAAACATAAATATTTCTGTTTAGTATCTTAAGCAACTTATCTGCTGAATAATTTATCAAAATAAGTTTATGTCATCAATGTTACTTATTCCTCAAATTCTAAATAGACAAAGATTGACATATAATATACAGTCCACTACAGTAAGGATACTCATGTATCGGTTTATTTTTATGATTTGCCCTTATCCAGAATTACTGATGAGGGACGTAATTCCCCAAAATCAATACAACTGAATCACAAGTGGTGAATCGAATGACAGATTGGACTTAGCGTTTATTTTTAATGTCATAAATAGTATGTCTGTTGAATAAGTCAATGCTAGCTATTCATTAAATCGTACACAAATGTGGGTTCACTGTGGTGAGAAAAAGCCAAGTAAACAAAACAAAACTCCATACATATGTATTTGATTATGTTAGACGTTTTATGCAAAGAAGTAAATGTATCAAAAAGTAGAAAAATAATCTATGAACCAGAGTTTTTCGTGAAATTTAAGAAAATAGAACAATATTTTCAATCCCCACCTTTTCGTTATAGTATGGGGAAATAACTTCATCGTTAAAAAGCACCTCAGTGGCACAATACTGTGTCTACAGACTTGCACTTCTAGAAAATGATTTTCGATACTCGTGAGAGGGAGCACATCACAGATAGCCCCCGGTGTAGCTTTGTGCTTCACTGCAAACAAACAAACACCTGTGTAGATACAACGTTAATTTAAAGTTTGATTTAAAACCACCTCAGTTTGGCCGGTATTTACGACGATGAAGAGCTTTCATATTCAGGGTTTTTAAGGTCGATGTCACAGAAAGATATCAGTACCTCAAACAAAATAGACTCGTTTGACATGTTGCTACTCTCTCTTTGTTGTTGTTTTTCGTTTATTTCTGTTAGTAGAGTTTGATATCTATTCTTGTGCACAAATGTTTCAGAAAAGTTCAACCTATAAAAATGCACAATAATTTACTGTATGAGTTAAAAGGAAAATATACAATTAAAAACTCTCAAAAAATAGGCAAGGTGTCCGTGAAAAATACAACTAGTTTAGTAATCTTTACTTCTAATGTCTTCTGCTAGTACGTACAGCAGTAAGTCGACGGATTTACAACGCTAAAATAATTGTTTGATTCCCTTCGGTGGACACAGCAGATAATCCCACGTGGCTTTACTATAAACACACACACACACGCATACTTTCCTCCTAAATTAAAACTAATGAATATTATTAAAGATAAAATTGAATTGAAGGTTGAATTTGAAGTGTATAAAATCTCTTGCAGTTTTGGCTTGAATTATATCGGACAAAAAAACAAAAATTTGAAGTTGGGGATCAATTAACACAGAAATGCCATAGAAAAATTTAAAAGCAGTGATTAGGCCTCAGCAGAGCATGTAGCAACCTCTAGAATAACATTGAATGAGATAAAGTTAAAAAACTTAAATAAGTTAAGCTAAAAATGAATTAAATGTAAGAGAATCTCTTGAAATTATTTAACATAAAATAATTTTGAATAAAGATCTATGCTCTGGTACCACAGAAATTAATTTTTGGAAATGTATTTGGTAGAAGGCATTATGCAATATGCAAATGATACACGTACACTTGGTGGTATAAAAATGAAAGAAAGAAATTTCCTGTGTTTCTTTTGGTTTCATGAAGGTATTAGAACGTTTCCCACAGAAACGTGTAGATCATTTAAATGTATTATTTACGTTTAACGTATACAGTAAATTACTGTGCATCTTTAAACGTTGGATGTTCTTGTTTATTTTAAGGTTAGAACTTAAGCAGGAAATTGAGCATTTGATGATCCTTAACTTGTTTTTATAGTTTAATGAAACCTATTATTTATATAATGTCAAAAATATGATTTTAGAAAACGTGATTTCGTTGAAAAATTTGCAAACTCATGTTATAAAATATTTTGAAGATGTTTGTTTGTTTTTGAATTTCGTGCAAAGCTACACGAAGTTGTGTGTGTTTTCTTATAATAAAAGCCACATCGAGCTATCTGCTGAGTTCACGAGGGTTATTTGCGCTATCCCTCCATAATTTAGCAGTGTAAGACTAGAGAGAAGGTGACTAGTCATCACCACCCACCGCCAACTCTTGGGTTACTCTTTTACCAACGAATAGTGGGATTTTCCGTCACATTATAATACCACCAAGGCTGAAAGGTCGAGTTTATTTGGTGCGACGAGGATTCGAACCCGCGATTCTCATATTCCGAATCGAGCGCCATAGCCAACTAGCCATGCTGGGCTTATTTTAAACGACTACCTTATATAGAAGCAATCTTTTTCTTTTTTTCCATAAACAAGCCTGGAATTGTCTATTTTTGAACTTCCAACTAATAAACAATTCCTCACAACTTCTATCATAAGTGAAAAACTATAAAGTAAAACAATATCAAAAATATTTAAAGCATTTTGGAGAATTATTTATATGTCATCACGTCAGTTCTGCCAATGTCTTTAGACTGTCTTAAAGATAGTGATTAACAATTAAACGAGCTTCTTTTTTAAAGTGGCAGAAATATCTTGAAAATAATACTTGCAATAATAGTTATTTTAAAATTGAACGTGGCCCGGCATGTACAGGTGGTTAAGGCACTCGACTGGCAATCTGAGGGTCGTGGGTTCAAAACCCCGTAACGACAAACACGCTCACTCTTTCAGCAGTTGGTAAAAGAGTAGCCCAAGAGTTGGCGGTTGCGTGGCGACGATCATCTGCCTTCCCTCTAGTTTTACAATGCTAAATTATGGAGGGATAGCACAAGTAGCCCTCGTGTAGCTTTGTACAAAAAGGAAAGAGACAAATGTCTTATGCTTAATAAGACAACGAAGAAACTATAAGAAGTTATTAATAAAGTAGTGTGTTACAATTTAGTTATTTTATTCAGACTTCAGTTATAGCAAAAATTAAATGTGCAAACTGTATATTAGTTTCAGAATTGTTACATAGGTAAAGGAGTTCCGAAAGAAATAAGTTTTTCTAGGCTTTCTGAAAGTTTAACCTTGTTTTTTTCAAGAAAAAAAATGCAGAAGTTATCTTCCTCGTGTCCGTCGGAAGCGTCGAACCTGGCACTTTAGAGTTATAAGTCTTGAAATTTATCGCCGAATCACCGAGAAACGTGAAATAGTTACAGCCATATTATCTATGTAGTTACTATTATATATTGTAACTTTTTAAATCATTGTATTTCGATTCTCCTCACGATTTTAATAAACTGATTTTTCTTTAACTTTAATCACATGTAACTACGTCAACAAATATGTATTTTTTGCGTGATCTTAGATCTTAGATCAACAAACTTAAAAGTTCTTTGTAAATGTTTACATAACAATATAAATATTATTGTAAAAATGGCAAATGTTAAAACTGTTTATGTGCAACAATTGTTACACAGTTCTACCGTAAGGCATTTAGACCTGTCCATGACTTTGTCACTCCTGATAAAGTATATAAATATCACAGCCGAATACTGAATAACAAAACAGATAACTAAGATCTGTACTTTAGTTCCAGATTACATTCAGTGAATAATTGTATGTATGTATCGTATAGTGTGTTGTAACATACACTAATACTAAGAACCCATACAGACATAAAAGAATAGCCAGATAGGTGGATAATTTTTACTTCTAAAGAGCACGTGCGTGGTCACTAGCGTCCTCGAAACGTTACATTACACTGACAATTACTGGGTCATTTTAATAAACACAGATACGATCAAGTCCAACGAGAACATGCGAATTCTTAAAACGTTTCATAACATAAACACCAACCTACACGCCAAATTACAGACATAAAGTACTTATGTGATCCGTTTAAAGAAGAAAGTCATATATATATCTAGTGTGGGTTTTATACGTTATATATAATTACACGTTAAGGAAGGAGAGTTATATAACACACAGCTGCCTTCATTTCGGCCAGATATAATCAGAGTGCTGCTAATTCTACGATATAGTTAGGGAACTTGCATAATTAAAGTATATACAGAAAATACGTCTAAGATCGGGCTGAAAATTTCGTATTCAGAAAAGTTCAAGACGATGTTGTGAAAAATGATACATAAAACCTTATTAGTACATCCCATAGTATGCCTTTGAAGTAATTATAAAAAATATATGCAGTAGTTGTGCTTTATTAATAGATTATACATTTTATCTTTCAGATACTTCTCAACAATACGCACAGTACTCGAGGTTATTAACACATTCTCTCTTTTATATACTTCTGAACAATATCGACAGCAGCTGTGCTCATTAGTACATTGCATATTTTATATTTTAAATACATACAAGGTAATTACAAATTCCGCATGCATTTAACTTGAAAAAAAAAACCTGTAATTTTGTTTATTTCCTTATATCTCTCCTTCGGAATCAGTAATTGTTTATCTTTCTGTTCCCTAGTATTTATTTCTTGTATGTCTATGCAATTATAAGATAAGAAACTAGCATTTCAGTAGCCAATGTGGTAACAATCATACGTGAAGTTTATTATTTTTTTATTCTCAAATTCAGAGAAAACGTAATAGCGTTGATGCCTGGCAAGTACGTCATTTGAAAACTTTGTATATCTACGAAGGACGACTAGTACATATAGCAAAATAAATAAAACTTACAACTATATAATCTAAGAAAACTGTGTCACAGTGCGAGGTAACTGGTGAGATAAAATCGCTATGTAGATATATGTCTATAAGTGTATACACATTCTTAACACAGTTGAATTCAATAAATGTTTGCCCGGCATGGCCAGGTGAATAGGACGCTCGACTCATAATCTGAGGGTCGCGGGTTTGAATCCCCGTCACACTAAATATGCTCGCCCATTCAGCTGTGAGGACGTTATAATATTATGGTCAAGCTCACTATTCGTTGATAAAGAGTATCTAAAGAGTTGTCGGTGGGCGGTGAAGACTAGCTGATTTTCTTCTAGTCTTACACTGCTAAGTTAGGGACAGCTAGCGCCGATAGCCCTCGTGTAGCTTGCACGAAATTCAAAAACAAACAATTACTGAATGTAAATATACTGTGCGGCTATACAAATGAATGCATAACTTGCATACTAAATACATAATTTTAGAATTGATGTTCGTTTAAAATTGTATATACGTAAAGAACACTGATTAAGATAAAGTCATGTATGTGTTCTGTATTATTTACCAGTGAGATCCGATTTATTTCAGGTGTATGCTATAAAATGAGTTTTCATAATCCTTTTTTTATTTGTATTTATTGCTTGACTGAATAATCTCAGAAAAACGTTCGCATTACAAATGATGTTAATGTGCCAAAGTAATGTCATATTGTACAAAATACAACATAACCATGTCGGTAGTTCACGAGACGCCATTCTGAGTGTTAACAACGGCTCTATTATTTCGGATTTAGGCTTATATTTCTGCTTTACTGCCACGCTTTAAATTATTCTAATAAATGCTGCCGTCTGCTCATTTTAACAGCTGTTAAGATAGACAAGACGCATCTTCCATGTTGGCATGACTCATCCTAATTTGTACAAAAAAAAGAATAAAAGGTTTTGATTTTTGTTAATCACATCACTTCTCATGTTCTGTTTGATTTTTACTTCAACATATTGATTTGAAATTTTTGAATTTCGTACAAAGTACACTACCAACAGTTGGGCTACTCTCTTACCAACAAATAGTGGGATTGATCGTCACATTATACCGCCCCCATGGCTGAAAGAGCGAGCATATTTGATTAACAGAGATTCGAACCCCCGCCCCTCTGAATGAGGAGTCGATTGACCTAACCACCTGTCTATGCCTGGCCGTGTTTGAAATCAAATACTAGTAAAATGGACGAGTCAAATAATGTAGTCAGACAAAAAAATACTCAAATATATGGTTTATACTTCATACTTCTGTACGTCCACGACAATGGTAAATCTTTAGGTTAAAATATTGTGGTGAAAAGAAAACAACAACACAGTACGTGGGCATGTATACTACTTGTTGCTATTAGACCTCTGTACAAACATTATACAAATAAAAATATTTAATTCAGGTTTGCATACTCCTAAAAAATGCTTCTCTTGGTACTTGTTCCCTGTTTCTGTCTAATTTGCATACCTAAGTTATTGTCACGTTACTTGTCTACAAGGTATAAAATTGCAACTTTTCCAATTGTATTAATTTGTCCTTGTCATTATTCAATTAGGTCAATTATTCTCCACTGAATGTGGGGTTGGGTTTTTAGAACGAATTACAAAGACTTGAAACTTTAATTTTTAGCATACATCAGTCCTTTTAGTCTTAACAACTTATAAACGTTTAAATCTGCTAAACTATAGCTAACAAAACTGTGTTTGTAGATGAAGCTATGGAATTAATAATATTTTTACACGATTTATTCCTATAGTGTCGTGTAAGTCATATTACAATTTTATGGAAAATCTTACAGGTCTGTAAAGAATTCCAGGGAATATTTTCCACTAATTTGTAAGCTTCGTTGTTCTTACGATTCAAGTGTGTGTGTGTGTTTTTTCTTATAGTAAAGCCACATCGGGCTATCTACTGTGACCACCGAGGGAAATCGAACCCCTGATTTTAAGGTTGTAAACCCGTAGATTCACCGCTGTCCCAGCGGGTCTCCTTACGGTTCGAAAGCGGAAAATTTTTCATTCGTTTTTAATTATTTGCTGTTAAAACAAAACAAAAATACCTTTCACGTTTTTAATGTTCTTGTTTTAGAAAGTTTTGAAACATAATGACATACTACAGGTGTCTGAAAGATTCGTGGTACGACGTCCAAAGAAAAAGACACTGGTTTACCTATGATTTATTTTTAAACATAAATTCCTCCCGAGTATGTACATTTTCGTCATTGACGCTCTAATGTCTTTATGTCCTCATTTTTCTACTTGGTCATCAATCCATGACTGGACGAGATAACCATCACTCAAAATATTCGATCATTCACAAAATGTTTAAGGTTAGGGATGAGAAAGAAGCCACTTGGGGCTAAATCCGGTGATCAAGGGGGTTTGTTTGTAATTCATCACAAAACTACACAATAGGCTGGCTATCTGTGCTCTGCCCAACACGAATATCAATTCCCGGATTTTAGCGTTGTAAGTTCGCAGACATACCATTGTGCCACTGGAGGGGGAAGGGAATAAGGGGGGCTGAATAATTCAATTTCAGTATCATAATAGAGAGGCCGGGTAGTTAAAGCATTCGACTCGCAATCTGAGGATAGCGATTTTGAATCCCCATCACAATAAACATGCTCGCCCTTTCAGCCGTTGTGGGCGTTATAATGTGACAATCAATCTCATTATTCGTTGGTAAGAGAGTTGGCGATGGGTGGTGATGACTAGCTGCCTTCCTTTTAGTTTTACCCTGCTAAATTAGGGACTGCTAGCGCAGATAACCCTCGCATGGCTTTTTGCGATATTCAAAAAAACAAACGTGGATAGCGTTCAAAGCAACATGCGATTTTCGATCTAGGTCATTGTCCAGATGGAGGAACATTTCTTTTTTTGTCAACAATCCTCTTCTTTTTCATTCCATTTCTTGACACAAATTATTGATTAAGAATGGACAGTAATCTCCCGTAATAGTTTGATCCCTTTCAAAATAACCAATTACTTTGTGTTTGTTTTCTTTTAGCAAAGCCACGTGCTATGTGCTGATAACCAATTAGTAGGACGCCCTTGGCATCCCAAAAGAAATAGATGCTATAACCTTTTCAGCGGAGGAGTATGACTTGAACTGTTTTCAGATGGGTGAACTTTGGTGTTTTCATCGCATATTTTGTATTTTTGTTTCTGAGTTGAAGCAATGAACCCATATTTTATTCATAGTTAGGAGTAGGTATTGGCTTTCAACGATTCCCATGAGTTTGTACTTGGGGAACAACATTTTTAGAGCTTATCTAGCACTGATCTTACTCGTGTTCAAACTGCCAAAATACATTATGTAGTACATTTAACAATTCCTTCTTCCTCTGTTAACTATCCAATGGTAATTCTTTTATCATATATAACAAAATTATGAACTTTATCTACTCACGACAAGTTCTTGGACTATCATGTTTCAATGAACAGTGAGATTTGACCGTTGCTCTTATATCTTATCCGCAGCCATTTCTGTACATTTTTATTTAACGATGGGTATAAGGTGTTTAGTTTACTCCAGATATCAACCTCACTCTCCATCAATTTAAACACATTTCCCATTTTCCCTTTTTCGAGTTGTCTGACAACTTGCCTAAAGCCTGCCAAGAAGCGATGCCCTGCTGTCAAATAAAATTTATTTTATTTTCCTTTTTTGAATGTTTCAGATGTTACTGCTAAGTTCGTCGTCTTTCTCTATACGTTTGTCACAAGAGAGCGATCAAAACACCCGGATGTTTTCCTAGAAATCGAGCGTTGACCTTGAAACGTGTTCTTTTTTTTAGTATGCGTTAATCTTTATGAAACCCGTTTTTGTTTTGTTTTTCTAATATTTTATACGTAATCAAGTATAAGTAGAGCGGTAGCAACCTTTCTTGTGCTGACTCTGCTAGAATTCTAAAGGACTCATCCTTCAACTCTCTTCCTTGTAATAATTATACTTGTCCATGTTACGCTTGAGGTCATTGTTGGCTAAGCCCAATAAATAGGAAGTTCTTCGTGGCAAGTTAACCCATCGCTTAGGACAGTTTTTTTACCCTACTTTAGGTCACGCTAAAAAGTTCACGGAAAAGAATTCACCTTCAGGGAGAATCTTGTAAAAGTGGTTTTACTACCATGACAAGTAGGCCATTTTTTTCTTTAAGCATGAGGAATGATATAGTGGCAATGTTCTAACTGTACTTCTTCCGGTAGTTCCGTTAGAAATGAAAGCATTTAATATACATTATCTACTATCAGTTCAATGGCTTTTATATTTCCGTCTGATGTTTTTTGTTGTTTTTTTCCCTTAGGCGAGCATTTCTTTTAATTATCACTTAAAGATTCTTTAGAAACCTGTAATAATTTTTTTAATCCATCTATATTTATTTTATGGATTAAATTAATCCTTTAAAGTGGTATGATATGCATACTTACGTGCTTGCACGATTATTGTAAAAACATTTAATAGGGAATTTGATGGGTAAAAATTATAATTAATAAGTCTGCAGAAATCTCAGTAAAGATCACTACAAGTCTTACTAAGTTATCTGGTAAATGCTTCTAGTCTAGAGACTGAATATTTTGGAGATTAAACCCAAAGTTTCAAGGTTATAAGAAAAGTAGCTCTCGGTAATAGAGTAGAAAGAAATGAGAGGATAAGCCAAGTTTGATACCTTAATTCGCATATGAAAGCAAAATACATTAGGAGTCAAAAGATCGAAAAGTCAAATTATGAGGGTCAAAGGGTAATGCCACTTTAATGTGTTATTATTAGCTACCTATTTCCAGTGTTTTGAGCTGCTACTCAAAGTAGTAATATAGCCAGTAATATAAAAATAAACATAATTAAACAAACCATTTTGTCATGGAATTGTGACATTTATTCTGGAATTTACGTTCCTAATCTAACCTAATAATAACGGGAAATTATAGATCGTGAATGTTTCGATAATTGTCCACCTTTCATAACTGTCATTGAAAAAAGTCGAAAAGTTTTAGAAATCACAGCTAAATATATATATATATATATTATTATAAAGTATGTATATATATATATATGGGTTGGACAAAATAATGGAAATAACATTTCTCTGCATTTCTATTGATATTAAATTGATTTTCCATGATCAGATAAGAGAATGTTAACACTGATGAAAACAATTATTGTACATCGGACAATAATATTTTTTATCGTTCGTCAATCAAAGTTTCTATCAATTATTAGAATAAAATCAGAGGAGAAATTCTGCTGAAAGATTAGTTTCAAGGACTGGTCATTGAGACTCAATAACATTTAAATCTGATGACTTGGTAGCCACGTTAGGTATCCAAACCCTTATTTGTGTTATTTAATCCAAATTTTTAACTATTTCAACAGTATAAGTTGGTGCACTGTCTTCCTGAAGCAGACCAAATAAATAAAAAAGTTTACGACACGGTGATACTGGTCTAGAACAAAGTTTGAGTAATCATTTATTATCACTTTACATTTCAGTGATATCATAAACTTTCAACTACTCAAAAGAAGAAGTTTCCAACGCCATTGTAGAGCCTCCATCTTGTTTAACTGATGGCACAAGGTACTCTGTCATTGATCTTTTGGTTCAATTTACGTGCTCTTGATACTGTTCTGGTGTGACTTTTTCACCTATTTCGTATTGTCAAAGATTTTAGAATGGCAAACCTATGGTGGCAACATATATTTTGCAGTTACATTCGAGCTGTTTTGATAGATGTTGGTTTTAGTAGCCTTCTAGGCTTACATAAAGTTCTGCCCACACGTTTAGTACTGCAGTTCCTTTTGTCAAGTTTAATGTTCGTATTAATTATCGTCTGTCACTATCTATTAACTTTCTTTTTCAACTGCTATTACGTTTGTCTAATGTGAGTCAATTTTTCGATATCTATATTGACACCACTTTTTGATATTGGCACTCTGGACACATTCACTATTTTAGGTGTTCTTGTCACAGAGAATCAGCTAGACGTTCATCTACAATAATACCTCTTTTGAAGCTTCACAGACCTTCTAAACTTGACATTTTCAGAACGTTTTTCTTATAGAAACAGTAACAAACTACTTGTATATTGAAAAATTTGATACTATAGAACTATTAATGAACAGTTAACTTACCATACGGCTACCGTGAATTCTTTATCAGTACCATATATAAAGGTAAAACATTTTCAGTATTTTGTGTGTGTGTGTGTGTGTGTGTGTAGAGAGAGAGAGAGAGAATAAAAATATGTTGTATATGGGTTCTAGTTGAAATTAGCCCAAACGTCAACACATTTTCAGCCATTTCAACATTATATCATATGACAACAGTTCTGGGGTGGAAAACCCCAACCGTTGATCATATTTAACAAGAAACACACCGATTAAAGATTTTCTTGTGTGTATATGTGGCTGAATTTCTAATAAAAATGCAGAAAAAAACAATGAACGTGTTCCTGAATTTTAAACGTTACAACGTTTTTTTTTACGCTTTGAGTCAGCGGTTAACGTAAAAAGCTGCATATTAAGAGGTCCAAGGTTCGAGTCGCCAAGGTGTTATATTTATTTACAAGTAGCCGTGTAGTCGGCAGATACTGCTAAGTAATTTTCTTCCTATCTTCTGTCTACAGTTTCAAACTAGAGATGTCTATTCCTGAGAACTGGTGTCTCTCACTTGATTCAATCTGGGTGTTTTAAAAGGTGTTTCTTAGGTTAATCATATTCTTCCAACACGTTAAAATCAAAAGTATTTGTTAAAATCATTCATCAAAGGAATGTAACAGTTGAGCTAAACGTAAGAAGAAAATATATTTTACATCTGAGCTTTAACAGGCGATTCAAGTAAGATTTTTTTTCATGTTAGTTTCTAATTGTAGTCTCATAATTACTTTGAGCTCCCAATAATACAATGATCGTGTTTGCTCTCACACGTTGCAAGCATTTAAAACTTGTAGCTGTTCTTGAATAGTGTACATTATGAACCTATACATATAATTTTACTACAATTTTATGAGAAATAGACGGAGAAAACGACATTAAATAATATTTACACACACATAAACTAAAGCAGATGTGGTGCAGTTCAACCTTTTATTTATCACTGAGCAAGTTAATAATTTATTTTTACCGTTCAAGCTTCATAGTTTATATAATCTGTGTATAAATGCTTTCAGTGAACAAGTTTATCTAAAAGTGAAAAGTAAAGTAAGAAAATTAGAATACCTAAAGCTCGAACGTGAACTTGTGGCTATAGCATGTTGCTGTCTATAGAAGGTTTCGAGGTTTAGATGCAAGGCTTCCAAAGAGGAACCAGTGACAGCCAATGTCGATATTTGGTTAAAAATAACTCTGTGAGGCGTTTTAAGTAAACAAAGAAACACGACACACAGAAAATAACAAGAACAAAATAAACCTACTCAGATTGGTGAACACCTTTCTAATCTCCCTGTGAAGGTCCGTAATCTCTTTATTAAAATTTCCCACAACATTTGTTATGTCTTGGCCTTCTTTACAACGATTTCATCAGTTGTGTGTGTGTTGTTGATATTTTAAGCAATCGTCTTACCCGTTACAACCATATTGAATTATTTTCATTTACTTTTTCATGTTAGGCCCTTTTTGGTATTTAGAAGTACGAAATAAGGGATATACTAATAGTGACATGTTAACAAAACTTTCATAAATAGTAAAATATCTGGAAAAGTTCCAAACACAGGAGTTTCGATAATTCTCTAGTATCAATATTATTGAAGACACAAATGGTTTTAGTATTCTTACAATTACGAGACTTAAATCTATTGCTATGTTGTTCTACGTGTTTTTGCTTTTCTTCAAAAAAGAATAAAATTCATAAGCTTACACGTGTACGCGTTTATGGAACACGTTTGTGAAAACAGAAATACTAAACCTACCAATAAAAAAGGCGTTTGCTTTTCTGAAGCAGACAAAAATGTTAGTTTGCTATCATAATTTACAAAACGTTCTATTTTCACTTTGTTGGTTTGGAATTAAGCACAAAGATACACAATGGGCTATCTGTACTCTGTCCACCACAGGTATCGAAATCCGGTTTCTAGCAGTGTGAGTCCGCAAACTGGGGGGGGGGGGGCACTTTGTTACGTAATGGATTTTGTAAGCAACACCTGTGAGATAAAAGGAAAGTTTATAAGCACGGTATGTTTGTTTGCAATTAACCACAAACCACACAATGAGGCATCATAAACTCAGAGTTAATCCTGTGTCATCATGAGGTTGCATGGTATGTAAAAGTTCAAACCTGTATCATTATAAGGTTACGTGGTAAACGTTCAAACCTGTGTCATCATGAGGTTACGTGGTAAAAGTTCAAATCTGTAATTTTTTTATCTTAATTCTTCTTCTTTTGCTTTTGTTTCTTATCGACAAAAAATTAACGCTTTCTTCAACTCATGTTTAAGTATTCTCGGCAACAAAACCTCTGTAAGTATTGAAATAGGTCGTGATCGTTTAGACTGATGACTTTCTTTGTGTGTGGCGAATATGAAACAGAAATGAACTTTTCTTCAAATAGTGTAGTCTTACTTGCATGTTTACTATCTATGACCGTTTTTCAATATCCTTAAAATCACAAGCAGAGAATAATCTTACGTATACATTTGTGCTACATATTTGTGTTATACTGGAAGGAGCTACATCAACACATCAACCAGTGTGTTACATTACAAATCCATACTTCATTTTAATTATGTATCTTCTTCAAAATGTCTGAAGTCTAACGTATGGAATACTTAATCATTCTTATTTTACGGGCTGGGTGTGGCCTAGTATTGCTGTGATCAGACTTCGAATACTACGGTTTGTGATTCAGTGTTTCACGTCCCGCCGCCGCAAAAAAACAATAAAAGCAAAAAAAAACTACCCTCCAATTAATGGGAGCTTAATATTAGAGACAGGTATGCATAAATAATCATTGAATAGTTTTAAGCACAAAATTTTAGAAAACAATCTCTTACTTTACCACATGATTTCGACAATCGTTTAATAATGATTTTCTAATATATATAAAAAATTACTTGTGATTCTGGTAAGTCACTATTTCACGAAATTATCTAATATGAAAATAGAAGAATGAAACAGAAAGCCAAAGTTACGCGATGCAAAAGTTGTACATCCAGGACAGGTCACGTGCATGCTGGAAGGTGACAAAATATATTCCAACGTCACTGACAGGTGCACACGTGGCTTGCAGCCTAGACGAGTAGGAACCAAGATTTTCAAAGCTTTAGCTCACTGCAGTTTGGCCACCGTGGCGCCTCGTCGCGCCGTGAAATTGACCTAACCGAAATCTATGTTGTATATATGTCTACATTTCAAATGGTAGATGAGACGTCATGTGGACATTAAATGTCTAGCCGAACTTACCACAGATCAGTTGTACAAGGTGTGGTTGAAGTATCGGTTAGATTTTATGTTAAGACTGACCCCAACCTGCACTTAATTTGCTTTATTAATATGTTGTTTCTTTTTTTGGCAATATCACTAAACAGCCGAGGTCACATAGCCACCTAGTATATCTAGATTCACAGAGGTTATAGGTGCACTTTAATCTTCAATATTTGATGGCCATCTTGTGGTCACAACGCGAAACTTAAGTATAAAGCAAGAACAATAACTCTTATTAGCGAATTACACATCTCCCCTTTTTTTTTTTCTTAATTCGACGGATAAGTTTCTTAAAACCACACTGAAAGTGTTTAGACATTAAAATCCCATTGAGGTTGGGTAGGGATACATCAAACAGACGCGTAAAGTCAGCCAGGATTTTGTGTGAGTCATCTAATTTTCCGACCGTTTCGGAAGAGGGCGACAAGAAACAGCGTGTGCATACAGAGGGAGAACGTGCGAACGTGATCGTGTAGTGTCATACGGTAGCGTTATCCACTGAGAACGAGAAGACATTTAGAATCGACGAGTGACTGGCCAAGCCAGGAATAAACATCGAAGATGCTGCTAGCTGTCCAGGCTGTATATAGGGATCAAGTGAAATATTCTACAGCGTCTCACGGTCGAGCCAAGCAGCAGAGAGAGGTAAGGAAGGTATTTCATATAATATACATATGATACAAGTCTTTCACTTGTCAAAACAGAAATTTTATCTGGACTAAACAAGTTAATACAGAAACTCCTAATCAACAAAAATGTCTTAGAATTTACTAAGCGCGTAATAATAATTTTGTTTTTAATTCACCACTTCACAAAGGTTAAAAATTATATAATTTTATTTTACGTTTCGGCCTTTGTTGTCCTCTTTCTCCTAAATTCTTAAGCCTTAGAACCAGCTACTTTACGCATAAGAAATATATTTATCTACATCTACCCTTTACCTTAGTAGTTTTGGTTGTTTACTATTATTTAACACTTAAGTGGGCTTTATAACCATTTCTACATCTTTTCATATATAAATACACATAGTGTACAGTAAATTAACAATTGCTGTGAATTTTCTAATGAGATAATCTTACTAAGGAAAAGCCACCACCACTCCTCACCAATTGGCACAACGGTATGTCTGCGAACTCGCACTGCTAGAAACTGGGTTTCGATGCTCGTCCGTGGTGAGCAGAGCCTATTGTGTAGCTGTGTGCTTAATTCCAAACAAACTAAGGAAAAATTAAGAATACTGAACTCGTGCACGTCAGAATCTCGTCTTATTCAGAGAGGATTTATAGCTTGTTAAGTCTATAGTAGCTTATATTCAAACTATCAATTTGTGGTAGGAGTTTCGAACCAATAAATTATCTTAAGTTTTTACAACATAACTGTCACGACTCCATTAATTTTCTTTCAGTTTATTCTATTACGTAACATTTTTAATATTTTCACAGATAAATTCTCTTATGCGCAATCAATCCGAAGTGAAACAATAATAATTCGAAATTGGCACTAATAAATGACCTTTCATTGTGAACAAAAATAGGCAAACTTAGAGGTATTATTTTACAACACTAAAATCCTGGGTTCGATTCTATACGGTAGACAAAGTACATATAGCTAGATCCCCTGTTTAGCTTTATAGTGGCCCCCCAGTGGCTCAGCGGTATGTCTCCGGACTTACAACGCTAAAAACTGGTTTTCCATACCTGTGGTGGGCAGAGCACAGATAGCCCATTGTGTAGCTTAGTGCTTAATTCAAAACAACAACAGCTTTGTAATGAGAATTTGTTTATTTGGAATTGAGCACAAAGGTGCAAAATGGGCTATACATGCTCTGCCCACCACGAATATAGTAACCAGGTTACTAGGGTTGGTAACCCGCACATATACCACTGGGTTACTGGGGTATCGTTTAATAGACGAAGTAGTGAAAGTCTTAGATATCAGTATGGTTAGGGTTTCGAGACAGAAGATTTACAAGTTTTGAGTATGATGGCTCATTAGATTTCTTATGCAATTGTGTTTGCATATTTTGGTTTAATTTCTTTAAATGCCCGAAAAAGTAATTTAGTCCAATAGTTTGCTTATCTAGTTTGAATCAATTTATTTCTCTCTCCTCTCTGTTTTATATTCACAATAATATAGTAATTCACTAGAATATAAACGTATGCATTAAACGTGCGTTTCTAAAATACATTTATATCGGTTTATAGATATTTTCAGAAGTTTACAATTAAACAGTATCCGCACGTTAGAAAACCTTGTTTCATAGTCTTGAGCTCGTGGTCTTGGTTACTTATATCTATATTAACATTTTAATTTGATCATATTCATCTTACCACGAATTGTACGCACACAAAACACACTAAAAAGACTAAACTTCTAAATATCATTTGTATTCATAATGTGTCAAAGTTGTTTGAAAGTCAGTCTTTCATGTGTTATATTAGAAAACCACGTTGGTTAATCATAAACATCATATTATATATACGTATTTCACAATGCTACTATTATGAAATAGAAGAATAGTTTGTGATGCTAGGAAGCTGGATTTATATATATATATATACATAAAGAGTTTGGTAAAAAGAAAGTAGTCAAGTTTTCTTTCATACATACATATATAATATGGTCTCGGATATCACAACACTGTATCTGTGTTACAGTCAATGAAGTTACTATATGTTTATTACAAAGCCACGTAGGATCCCTATATTCTCTATTTGGCCTGTTAAGCAAAGTGCGCAGAACGTCTTTTCAATTTACCTGTGGAGCATTGTAGAGTCATGATCAATCCCACTATTCTTTATAAAAGAGTAGCTCAAGAGCTGTTTGTCGGTGGCCGCTGTCAGTCCGCAATTCAAAATTAGAGGCAGCAACAGATAGCATTAGTATCTTTGTCATAAACAATATAGATTAACAAACCTGTCTCTTGGTATATATAATATATAATCCCGGTAACTGCTAACCGATATACTTTATATCTTGCATAACCACAAGAGGGCACTATTTTTAAGTAATATACTTAACATGCCACATAACTTGATAAGAAGCACAAATACTTTCTGTCTTCAATCAAATCTTCAATAATTTTCCAGCACTTACAAGTTTATGAGAAGAAGAAAAACAAAATATACAACGATTTTACACGATGGTGAACACGAGGTGGTTGAAAGACAGTGGTTAAAGTGGTGATATTCTAACGTTGCATCAATGCGTTGTTGTTGTTGTATTCTTACATATATAATAAAGGAATTCTCCTTTATCATTCCTAATCTCTTTGAGAACTGACCACAAATTAAGCGCCACCATACTAAGTTGATGTTTGTCTGAGTATGATGTATTTCAAGAAGTACTTTATTGAATAATAGTTTTGTATGAGCGTTAAATAGTGTTAGATGTTGAGTGTCTTTTGGCCCAGTTTTAAAAAGAGGATGTAGTGTCACCAGTCTCTAATAAATACGTGTTACAATACTTCCTTGATAAAATATATTTTACTGTTTTGTGTAAGTTAAAAAACTCATTCTTTGACCAATTATTTTGTTATAAACATAATCCTTGTTTCCATTATGTGTTTTTCTTATAGTTTATAACAAAGTATAACAAATATGTTTCATCTAGTATATCTTATAACCTTCAGTTATAATAACCTTGCACATAAATCAAAATTATAATTGTGTTTCATAGATATAAATAAACTTATTAATGAAAATTTAACTTACAATTTTAGGTATGTTGATGATAAACTAGCCTAGACTAACAGTTGTTTTGCAAAATGTTTAAGTATAGTATTGTCCAATGAGAAGCTAACGTGAGCGGTTCCCGGTTTGAAACGGATACAATACTGCACCGTTCAAGAGAAGCTATCATAAACTGACACTCATCTTGAAGCGTGTTACAGAACAATGTTAGATCGCAAAAATACTAGAAGTGCTCGGTGTACTTTTGTTTAGTTCTAAACAAGAAACAATTCGTTTGATAATTTTGTTAACAAGTTTAATTAAGTTATAATTCACAAAGAATTTCGTAATAACATTAATAGCAGCTAACACATGTTTACGTATTTTACACTATCGATTGTGAAAGCATATAACATTCTATATAGCATTCTATAAAACGTTATATTCTTTTCACTGTAAAACTTGTAGGAAATAATGGCACAGTAACTTATGTTTCCATGTGAATGCAAATTATGGTAAGAAAATGTTACACTACAGAGTGTGTTAACTTCTTCATAGTCAGCAAGCTTCGATGCTATTATTAATACTAGAACATGTCATAGTGGTGTGTTCTGAAATGAACTTTTCTATCACCGTTGTACATGCAAGATTCCTGAAGAAATAGCTACACGTGAAAGAGCTTTGTCTGTATTAGCTGTCACAAATGAATGTTGTCAACACTGTGCTGACATAAGTAACACATTATTGAGGTAACTGGGGTGTCTAATACAACATTTAGGTCAGAGGTTGGAGAAAGCTGTTTTCTACCCTAGTTAACACTGTGCACCATAATAGTAGGGTTCTGGGCCAAGCGGGTGCGCCGTTCTGTCCACATTACTCGTTGAAAAAAGTCGTAAAAACGAACAGACACTAAGTAAGAAATGTGTCTAAAGCGTTTTGAAGTCTGTCTTCAATATGTTCAAAATGTGTTGAAGTTGTTTTAAAATGGTTCTTTCAGTATGTTTTAAATGTGTTGAAGTTGTTTTGAAGTCAGTCTTCATTGTGTTATAAATGTCTCAAAGTTGTTTTAAAATGAGTCTTAAGTGTTATAAACGTGTCGAAGTTGTTTTAAAGTGAGTCTTCAGTATGTTACTAGTTTAATGAGCAACGTCTGTCTCAGGCTATTTGAAACAGTAAAAATGATATTATAAATAATTTCATCTTGGGTCATCTCGGCACTGGATAACTTCAAAACTGTTGAATGTAGTGATAAGAAAATACAGGATGAACCTAATCGTAAGTTATAAAAGTATACATGTAAGTGTTAAAGTGAGCGAATGTTGTTGAGGTAAAAAGAGTGAAAATGTCAACCATCCATCACAATTACTTTGATGAATTCTAAGGTAACAAATCATAACCAGAGGTCAAAGTATCGTTAAAAAACATTTAAAGTAAAATTCCGAAAGACTTAAAATATTTATAACCATATCAATAATTAGAATAATGCATTTTTCAAAATAGCACGAAATACAATAAGGGGAGGGATCAATTTACAAACCATAAAGTAAATACTGTTTGTTGTTGTTGTTGTAAGTAATGCTTTATGTTCTGTTTAAATAACTTTAACTAATAGAAGTTGGGGCCTGGCATGGCCTAGCACGTAAGGCGTGCAACTCGTAATCCGAGGGTCGCGGGTTCGCGCCCGCCAAACATGCTCGCCCTTCCAGCCGTGGGGGCGTTATAATGTGACGGTCAATCCCACTTTTCGTTGGTACAAGAGTAGCTCAAGAGCTGGTGGTGGGTGGTGATGACTAGCTGCCTTCCCTCTAGTTTTACACTGCTAAATTAGGGACGGCTCGGTGCAGTGAGCTAACAACCTACTCACTTAAATACTTGTTTAAGAATCCGCAAACGATTGCGGCCCTATGTTCCTAGATGGAATCTAATGGTGATAACTAACTAATAGAAGTTGGCAATAAATGAATGCTCAGAAATGCTCTGCTACCGGCAATTTAACGACGTAAAAATAATCCTATAAACTTCGAATTTGTGTTTCTTGAATTCCTTGCACCAAACTGTAGAATCTGCGATATGTTTCTTTAATGATAGTTTACTTTTTCCTACCTCTAAGACAGCAGCGAGGAAAGTTACTTTTATTTGAACGTTGGTTGCAAGGACGCATGCGTTCATCTGAGTACAAACTTGCCAAGCAGGTGTTTTAGGTATGGGTCAATATTTATCGTACAAATGCGTATTTTGTACAAACATATAAATAGTTACAGTTATTTTCGTCGGATTTATAGCCATATTAATCTGAGTATATAATATATACAAGTGTAATTCATGTCAGTTTTTTGAATATGTGCAATACGAAATTCAATGTACCAGTTGATTAAGACCTCTCTAACACGCTGTGTTGTTGTTGTTAAACGACAATAGCTGGAATATATAATACGTATCTTTTAGATCTATAACTACAGTTATAATAGTAATACAAACCAATTGTACCACGCTGCATTATCAAACAAATTACTTTTATGTGACAAATATAAATGATTTATAGACCACACTGTATAGTGATTTTGATGGCAATGTCTAATACGCGTGTGCAGCCACTAAAAGGTAACAGTTAAAAATATTTCTATGATATTATTAATTAACAATATATTTAAACTATCAAGTCAACCGATAGCATGATGTCATCTGGAAGCAAAAGTACTTGGCCAGTATGAACTCAACTCATATTTTAGTCGGAGCATTGCATTAAGTTTTATGTAATATTCTACGATAACTTACTTTAGACATTCATAATGTTTTTGTGCGTTATACTTCACTTTAGTAACACTGATATTTTGTACTTGTATTAAAAAGAAAGCCCTGCATGGACAGATGATTAAAATACTCGACTCGTAATCTGTTGGTCGCAGCTTCGAGTCCCCGTCACACCAAACATACTTGCCCATTCAGTCATGGGGTCGTTATATTGTTCGATCAACACCACTATTCATTAGTAAAACAATAGCCCAAGAGCTGGCGGGTGGGTAGTGATGACTAGTTGTCTTCTCTCTAGTGTTACACTGCTAAATTAGGAACGGCTATTGCAGACAGCCCTCGTGTAGCTTTGTGAAAAATTTAAAAACCAAACGCACAACTAAAATATTCAAGCCATTCCACTACACTTAAAAGTGCTTATATCAATAATATGTTACTATACTAAAACAAGATCGACACTTTTAACCCTGGGAAGGTATAACACCACCGACAATTAAGAAATGCTGAACATAGATCATGAAGTGGCCTTATTCTTCAACACCATAAAATAAACTCCAATATAAAGTTACGTTGTCTTCCATTTCAATCTTATCATTTCTGATTATCCTTTCAAGACTTATTCTACTAGAATAAAACGCGGATCTGAGAGCACGTTCATGTTATTCGCTTTTTTAGTTTTTTTTTAAATAAAGATATATTTACTTTGACGCAATTCTTTTTAAATGATTATCATTTAAAAAGTATCTGCGTAGTTTGCTACATATCGGAACACACGTGCTTCTGTCGATGCTGATTGTGCGTAGGTTACTATGAATGTCATGAAGGCCCTTGAATCGATACATCAGTCACTTCTAACAGCAAACAGAACAATTTTTTAAAAGGTAATCCTTTTTGTGTTAAGTCTTGACGTTTATCTTTGCAGCGTCTTTATTAGGTTAACGCTCTATGAATCATTGTAATAGGTTTAATACAGTTAACATATAATAAACAAAACTTAAAAAGTAGCAGCGAATTACTTTAGGTTATCTTGGAAATGAAGGCCTTCAAGCAAACTAATTTAGTGGTTAGAAAACTATTTCGAACACCCCATCGCGCAATATACACCACTTTTATTTTACCAAGTCAATAACTTTTCACAACGGCTTTAAACCTTACAGTTATACTGGATCAGACATACTTAGTTTAGTAATGGCATTGAAATCTTCAATCTGAACAACACCTTTCGCGCACGTGGGCTAAAAATTGTGGTCAGAGATCACTAGAGCTCGAGTATAACCGTCCCTAATTTCGAACTATTAATCAGAGGAACAGAAGCTGGTCAGCAGCACCCGCCGTCACAAGAGCTTTGTCAGGTTCTTTGAACCGAATAACAGGGTTAATTTTTCACTTTAAGAACGACGCGACAGTGGCTTTACTTCTACAGCTTGGACCTTCTGATCCCCAAACTGACACGTTTAAGAATAGTTTGAAATCTCATGTGAAGAAAAAAAGGGGGTTGATATGATTAAATGAAAGTTCATTTCACCTTAAAATAAAATTCACGTGTAAGCTTATTGCATATCTAACCCTCACTTTTGTCTCAGCTATTTAATGGCTTTTACTTTGCTAGAAGGAACATGCATAACTGCAACAACCTCTGAAGTTCTCAATGAGCCATCACAATAACTTGATAGTTGTCCTTAACTAATATATAAGTGTTGTGTATTAACACAAAGCTTATCCTCAAATTGACTGCAGGAAAAACACAATAATTAATCACTTTGATGTGTTCCAGAGCCATTAATCTTTTATTATAATTTTATTTTTATCCCAACTTTCATCAGAAACCAGACAGTGACATTCAAGTAGTGTGTTTTTATAACCATCCATTCCCTTTCAATATGATGACCACCATCAACGTTACTAGCCAAATGAACAACTGGAGCCACAGAAGACTTCGTGTAGGCATTTTATCAACACTGGTTATATCCCTTTACTCTAGCAACTAAACGTTGAGTATAGGATTTGTCGAGTCTCAAAGGACTTCATAGACAATTTGTTTTTTGGTTCGCTAGGAAGCACGCCACGTAGAAATATGGTAAATACATAAAGTAACTATTAGTTACTTAATGAACAAAGAGATAGAGCAAAATATAACTATAAGTTCCTGTACAATTTACTGCGAACTCGAAAATATTGTCCGTTATCTAAAGGTGTTTCTTTCCAATACATTAAAGAACCATTTGGTTGTTTCGAAGCAATATAATTTCTGCATAACCTTCGTCCTCCACATTTTCATTATTTCTTCAACAGTCATGTACGTTTATCGTGAATCATAAAACCGAGAGTTGGTAACAAACAACTCCTGTAAATTACGAGGACCATTGTAAACGCACTGCGTATACAAGTTAGAATGTGGTATTGTTTGGAATGTGTTACACAGCCCAACTACTCCCGTCGTGTGGTTGTCTTACAACCTGGGCTGTACCGCATTCCTTTTTTCTAATTATTATGCGGTAAAATTTTCTTTAAAAAAATGTAATTGCAAACAGATGTTTGACGTATCTACGAACCAATATGACGTTGCTATTAGTGAAACAAACTGTAACGGGTAAAAGTATTCGTTCATATTATATTTATTAATTAAATTCTCAAACAAACACTACCAAGAGGACATGCAGTGGATAACACAATCTCCCAGTTTCTTTCTCTAATTGATTGTTATTCTATTAATTGATAGATCTAACCGCTCTCTTATGCATCTACTTACATTTCTACTACACAGACAGACAACGTACCAGACCTAAGAAAAATAAATCCAAAATAATACATTACATCTTGACAGTCGAGAAGTTCAATTTATTACTAATGCAACAACTAGTAGTGATTTGTTGGGAATGTTGTTATCCACGACAACCCAGAAAAGATATTAACATTATATTAATAAATTATTCCTGACAAATTTTCTTGCAATACTCAACCAATATTTGATTTGTCCTAAGACACAAATGATTCGCCCTCTGCCCCCCTGTGGCACAACGGCGTGTCTGAAGACTCGCACTGCTATAAACCAGGTTTCGATACCAGTGATGGGCAGATCACAGATAGCCCTTTGTGTAGCTCTATGCGTAACTTCAAACATCAACATAAATGATATATGTAGCAAATCATGCTTTAGCCTTTTCATTTGTTTTTGATGTTGATACTTTTCGATTATCATTAAAAGTAATGCCTATTTATATTATTTAGAGTTTTGTATACCGTAATTCCAAGTTTTTAAACTTCTATATTCAAATAGAATGCTATTTATGAGTTTAAGTAAAAACGCTATCTGATTTGTAATTAAAAAACCAGAAAGATCTCTGGTGTAAATAATTTGGAAATCATACATCACCTAATGATGTCGAATTACCTTATGAATCGTCGTGGGGGAAAAAAGTTTTTTTTGTATAAACCGATAAGGTAGTATTGAAATTGTTTTATCTTTTTGTTAATATTACAAACCACTGTCACACGTGTTGTTAATGTGTATTTTACTTTCTGTAAGCTAGAACTACTGGATGTGTTTGTAAGTCCGGCTTTAAATATTTTGCCGCCCTAAGCAAGATTTTAAATATCGTCTCCGACGGAACTCCTGTGTTGTTATCATCAGTAAATATATATATATACTAGGTGGAGTACCTGTGCGGAAATTATGTAAATTCATAATTAATGAAAGGTTATTTCAGGACATTAAAAGTTGTTTCCCTTACATGCAATTGTAAAAAAAAATGTAAAAACTGAAAATTTGTATGTACCTCCGCAGGACCCAATGAACTTTCATACCAAATTTGGTAAAGATTCAGCCGAAAGAAGTAAGGTAGTGATAAAAGTTTGTACAAAACACTATGTGCATAAAATAAATGTTGCAACTTTAGTAAAATTGCACTTTGCCATGCTTATTAGGTTATTAATTATTACCCTAATTCTGGTTTCTGATTTATAAATAACTTATAAAACTGATAAAAATTAGACTTCACCAACTTAATTTAGTCAACACTGCAACTGTTTTTGTTCGTGTAGCTTTTCATATAAATATGTCTCAAAAACGACTATTTCGGTTGTATCCAAACCGATCTGATGAGCCATGGTATTGAGCGAAAAGCTTCGTTGGCACAGTATATAGCACATGTAGTTTGGTTGATGTTTTGTTATAGATACTTCTTTACCCTTACTCTCAAAACCATAGAATTACTTCATCTGTTTAGGTTTTGGAGAACGTCATTTTCTTCCGATTTTTCTTTTGTGTGATGTAATTCTTTAAGGTCTAACTTCCCGAGTTTAGTAGACATTTGTTTTATATGAAGGTAGGTTGTCTTACAGTGTTTGTAAACACCATTTAGTTTCCAGACCAGTAAAATACTTCAAAGCAAATGCGAGATGGTTTATTCCATTAAAGTAAAATTAATACAAAATGTTTTTCGATATTGTCACCCTATAGGCAGAAACCTGCTAAAACCGAGCCAGATTTAAATGTACTATAATATTATTTCTTGTTTTTAAACTACTTACTTCTTTAGCTTTTATAAAATATCCATGTTTGCTCATGGTTCTCGACCAATGTCTGTTTGATTTGTTAAATTTACATTTCACATTAATTAGTACATGTTTGAACGCAATAACCTAGATCTGTTATCTACTTTGTTCACTTGTTAACACCAATTTTGGAGGTTTGACCTATTGACCTCTTGATGACGTGAACCACTAGATGGAACTGAATCCCTCTACTAAATACGTCATAATTCAGTGTCCTAAGTACATTTTGTGAGAGACAGCTGTTTCTACTTGAAGATTTCTTTCTTTCATAGATACAACTTTGTAGTTGAAAGTCACTATTTTCTAATTTGCAATAACTTTTGTTATGTTTACTCTGCATCGTTGATTTTTACTGATATAAAATATTTTATCTTTACTGATAAAAAATAACAACTTATCGAATGTTTTGATCAAAAACATGTGTGAATAGTTCGCAGTGAAGCATGTTAAGGTATTAGGAAACTATGTGAACCGAAACGAGTGTCTCTACAAGAAACAACAAATGTTACCTACGTAACAAGGACACAAGAGTCTCCACCATGTTTGTTCAGGATCAACCCGCAGAAAGATGCAAGTCATATAAAAAAGAAAAAACCCTAATATCTCTGAAAAATATCCACAACCGGTTGGGTGTATATTGGTTGCCATATTATTTTACTAGAATCTCTGGAAGTGCAGCATTTACATTAAGCTGCTAGGCATGTTTTGTGTGTATACAAAAGGAATGCGTAAAATTGGTTGATGAGAGGGGGTTAAGGTTTCTTTGGCATTATATAAATTAATATTTTCAAATAACATTTCAGAGAAAATGGTGACTCATTTTGTGTAAACTTAACTTTTACGGTCCCGGGTTCGAATCCCTGTCGCACCAAACATATTCGCCCTTTCAGCCGTGGGGACATTATAATGTGATAGTCAATCCTACTATTCGTTGGTAAAAGAGTAGCCCAAAAGTTGGCGGTGGGTGGTGGTGACTAGCTGCCTTCCCGCTAGTCTTACACTGTTAAATTAGGGAAGGCTAGCGTAGATAGCCCTCATGCACCTTTACGCGAAATTCAAAGAATGAAAGAAACAAACAAAACACTTTTACGTGGATAAATATCTTTCCACAGTTCTTTCTTTTAATTTATATTTTGTTTTAGCGTTTTCACCGGTATTATGGTTACTCAGCGATCTCTCATCAAAATCATTTTCTACATGCTGACCCAAATTTTCATTTTCGTACTGTTAAACTACTTTTCGATATTACATTTCTTCACATACTGAAAATTCCATCTTTTGTCTTTAGCTCTTATAAAAAGTCTGAGTTTACTTGCGGTTCTTTACCAATGTGTATTTAATTTACTGGTTTTTACTTTTTACTCCCTAAATAATTGTTGACACGTGTATTAATTTGTAACTCCTCCTTATGACTGTAATTAACATAATAAGTTGTCTCATATATTCCACTAGTGCTTCAGTTGTTTCGGGGTTTTCTTCTCGTTGATTACTGCCATTTGCTTTTACTTTCTCGGAGTTTTTTTTTTTTTTTTAATTTCGCACAAAGCTACTCGAGGGCTATCTGTGCTAGTCGTCCCTAATTTAGTAGTGTAAGACTAGAGGGAAGGCAGCTAGTCATCACCACCCACCGCCAACTCTTGGGCTACTCTTTTACCAACGAATAGTGGGATTTACCGTCACATTATACGCCCTCACGGCTGGGAGGGCGAGCATGTTTAGCGCGACGCGGGCGCGAACCCGCGACCCTCGAACTACGAGTCGCACGCCTTACGCGCTTGGCCATGTTGTTGTTGTTATTTAGTACCTTATTCCTTTGTAATAAGTCCCGGAATGACTAGGTTGTTAAGGCGCTCGACTCGTAATCTTATGGTCGCAGGTTCGAGTCTCCGTCGCACCAAATATGTTCGCCCTTTCATCCGTGGGGGCATTATAATGTGACGATCAATCCCACTATTCGTTGGTAAAGAGTAGCCCAAAAGTTGACAGTGGGTGGTAATGACTAGCTGCCTTCCTATTCTGCTAAATTAGCAGTAAAGCTTTGCGCGAAATTTCAAAACAAACAAACAAGCAATCTTTAGTAATAAATCTGAACACAGAAAACGCTATTATTATTACTGAATCTTATCGATTATTTGAGAAAAACCTGAGCGTCTGCTTATAAACGTCGAATAACTGCACTGATTGTTCCAATCCCTGTATGTTCCCTTAAAAATTCCCCAAGGTATCACAGATTTGACCCCCTATGCCACCCTCAGAGTACCCTATATCTTCTTCGTGCGTGGAATGGATAATTTATACGAGAGTTTGTACTCGAAGTGCTAAAAATATAATCTTATCTCCTATTTTTTTACAGCACCCTCAAATGAAAAATCTTGCCATCTGTCTTCTTTTTTCCTTCTTTCAGTCAACATTCTTTTTATTAACGATTTTTCAATAACATATCAAACCTTGCTGAGCAGTATGCATCACAATAAGATACTATTCAAATCAGATGCCATGTTCAAAGTAATATATCAGTCGTGTTTATCAGTAGACAGAATCTGTCTTTGACCGAGTTATTCTACACACTGTTAATTTCATGTAGACAAACTAGAACAGGGAAATGAACATAAGGGGTGGCAGTCTTTTAAACTGAAAAGTAGGTGAGAAAAACGATAAACCAACAGCAATGTACGAGAACCAAATAAAAATATTGAAATCAAAATGCATAATTGTTAAATAAAATAAAACAATAAAATGTAAGAAAAATAAGTTACTTTGTACAAAATAACGTGTGTTTACATTCTTACTCTACTTTTATCAAAGAAATACTTATCCAGAATAAAAGCAATTTTAAATATGTTGTAGGTCGAGAAAATAATTATTTCGTTTACATTTTATGACAAAAATCTTTTTTTCCGCGTAAATTAAGTAGGTGTTTATTGAGATTACTGTGACGTTAAACATTATCTTCGATTACGACATATTTAAATATTGTGTCCATTCCTGTACTTCACCTAGTAATCCTCTTATCTCTACAACGATATTATTATATGAAGAATTTCGACTGGAGCCTAAGCAAGCGGAATAAATATGCACTAATTGCTAGTCATTGTAGCACACATTCGAAAACACATACTTTGAACTTTGTTTCATGTACTCTAAGTAGTTTTAACACACCCAGCATAACTAACTGACAGTAATTAAAATTGTTAATTCAACATTAATATGAAACAATACAAAATTAACAACATTGGCGTATTTTTCATTTTCAATAGACTTGCCAAAATAACATCATGTGAAAAATATAGTGATGTTCCAATGATGAAAAGAAGAGATAACTAGTTCTTCAACTCGATAGATTATCACATTAGCGTATAATAAAGTGTCAGATTTTCTTACAATTTTTCTTTATATTTTCTCCAACTCGTACATAATAGAAACATTTTAACAAATTTTTATATCGTAAAAATACAAATAACTTTACCACGATATAATATTTATTGATTTTAGAAAATACTGGCTGCACTAGTGAACAGCTTTAATCAATAAAAGATTCTTGAACCTGAATTAGCTGAAAAATATATTTTGGTGGAAAACAAAGATCAAGTATAACCCATTCAGTAACCTTAAAGATCGCTAAAAGTGCAAATAATGTTAAACAAGGTGCCTAATTAGTCCTGAAGTAGCACCTGAGATCATTTTTAAAACGCTGTAAATTTTAATATATATAGCACATGAACTAGTGTATGAATCGTTTTTTGAAATGAAGTAAAACAACAAAAATGAAAATGGGATCTTATTTTCTATCAGTTCGTTCTTAAAGTTCATAAAAAATTGTAAAGAATATTTGTTGAAGGCGGCAACATATATTTTTTCCTAGTTAGAATAGAAATGTAGGTGGTCTGGGACGTGGAGAAACAATGGAGACAAATAAGGTAGACCAAGGTCTAATGACAACGGATCAAAAGGAATGAGCGTGGGAAGTCGCAAGGTTTTTTGTTTGTTCATAATGTCAGGCGTTTGTTCTAAACGTAGAAAAAAATATATTACTTTGCAGATCTTCTCCACTCGAAATTTTTAAATAATAAATAAAAACATAGTTATGAACTTTGAAACACGCAATTTTGTAATATTTCCTCGTAAGCCTGGAGGAATATTAAATATTTTTGCCAACTGTCCTACGAAACTAACTGTCGTTTAGAAATGATCACCGACATTCAGTAAGAACGACAATATATCTGTTGTACTTGTGATTTTTATTGGTAGGTTCCTATTGAAGCTAAACTAAATTTCATTCTTGCAAATTATAAAACATTAATTAAACTGTGCCTGGTTTGTTAGTAATAATAATATTATATTATCATTGGATTATCAGTACCAGTATCTGTGACACGAAAGTTATACTAACATTTCAACCTATAGACTTAATTGGGCAACCCACACTGTTACTTTGTCACCTAAGCATAATGAAATAAGACTAGATGTTAAACAATATGTATCCATCTCTCTATATATGTAAATTATGTGTTGTATAAATAAATAATTTAGAACACTAGAATAATTCAACCACTAACGATTCCTAACCATCTCCATGTGTGAAACATCGCCTAAGTGCCAGGTATAAGACTAGAATGCTTTTTAATATTTTCATAATCTTTTTTAGTAATAGAATGCCTGTATTATGTATATGGTGTGAAGAAATGGTGATTTGTTTGTAATGTTTACTTTCCACAAATTAACAACTACTGATAGTATTTATGAACAGAACAACATGCAAAATTAAAAGAAAAAATAGTTGGTATATTCATTTAGTGAAATTAAAGAGTAGGTTAATTTGTACGTGAAATGAAATACATTTTGACTGACATTAAATTTATAATTTTTCACACGTACCAAACATAACAGTACTATCAACATTTATCAAGGAGCTTTGGCTTTTGTTTTTTTCTAAACCAAAACTGTTGATATATGTATGAACACTCGTAACTTTTGACGTGTATCTAGTTTTAATTACTTTCGTGTTTGTTTTAATGTGGGCGTTATATTTTATAATAATCTCTATCAGTATAATTTACGAGAATTATTCTTGAAAGATAAATTTAAATTTTGTCACTGCAAATTATCCATCTTAAACGCTTTTCAACAAAAAGCATCTAAATTTCACTTCGATGTTTATGTCAATCATGATTCCTGTATTTATGAAACATCAAGTTAAAAGTACAAACAGGAAAGTTTGTTCAATAAAGAATAATACTTGAGTAGGCCTTTAATTTGACGCTTCATGAACTTTCTCTTCACTCTTTCATGTTTTATCCCATTTTATTTTTGAACATAATTTCAAAAGTAATGTCATCAACTGTTTATTATTTTCGAAATACTTAAGGTTTTGACGTTGTTTAAGAAAATATTAGGCTAATTTGGAAATTTGAGAAAGGTTGGAGTTAATGACATGCTCTTTGGCAATAAGCCTACAAAACTCTATACTCAAATAAAGTTGTGTGGCACGTGCTACAAATAGTTGACGAGGCGAAGGTGGTGACCTCACTGTGCAAGTACTAGTTTTGCCTAGTTTCATACGAACAGTAGTTCTGGTTGAAGATGCACATGCTAAGCTGATAAAAGTGGGTAAATTGAAGATAGTTACCTATTAGCGCAGAAAGTGAAAGCAGGTGGAACTTTCATACTTGTAGTTTTGTCTAATTCTTGCTCTAGAAAGTGACCGCTAGCTTTGCACTATTTTGTCACCTGAAGAAAAATCGCTCCCTTTTTCTCAGTGCTTCGAAAATCTTCATTCTTCTGACAACAGTGCACTCATCTTCGCGATTTAATTTTCTGATAGAAATCTTGCGGTCTGTATACATAATCTGTCAGTAAAATAGAGAAAACACTCCGCCTAAAGTTGATTGCTACAGGACCCAAGAACAAAATCTAGGTGAAAAGCGATGTTATGTAAATATAAACACGTTATCTTGTTTAAAAGCTGAATTTTGCATTCAAGTTGTTATTGAAAAAAATTGTAGTGAGGTTTTGTGTCGAAATTACTTGCACGTATTTTGGGAAACTCGTATCTATGTATAAAAACTGAACAATCTACACAACGCTTTTTTTTTTTTTTAGAATGCCAAAACTACAGCTCAACAATATTGAATATAAATAATGGCAAGATATACAATCATATAAGGTCGTCACCTATGTGTGTGTGTGTACCAATATCAATATAATAGAGTGAATGCGAGTTGTCTTATCAAAAACAAGAAATTATTTTTGAACATGTGAACTGCCATGGACTGTGTTCGAGTCTTTGATACAAAAAATGAACATCTGGAGATGAAAGTTTCTACATTTCAAAGTCAGGAGAAGTCTATTGTACAGGTAGGGAATATCTTATCATTTAGTAAAGAATCTGAAATGTTAACAATATTTTTAAGTTCAAAAAAAGATAAATATAGTTTCAAGAGTAAACTGTTAAAGTGAAGCCCATTCATTCAAGATGAGATGATAACATAAATATAAAGGGCATATATATGCATATTCAGGCAAGATTAAAGTGAACAATTCCGTAGATAGATATTCAGAAAACAATAGAAGGGTAAACCTTTCGAGCATGAACTATATTAAAAGAAGAAAGCATTTGGATATCGGAACCAACTTTCTTTTCAATTAATGAGCAACAGACATGACTGATATCGTTTCCACAATGTCAAGGTTTGCTCTTTAACCAAAGTTCGTCTGGCGATTGAATAAGCACAACTTGATAGTTAAAATTCCAGTTTTATATATGCTACTTTTAGTACCTGGAAAAGTCACTATAATAGGCAATAAGTGTGCATGCATATGTATAAGACGATGATTTCTAGCCGCAAGAGATCACCAATTATAAAATGAAGAGACGAAGAACGCCATCTGTGATTTACTTCATTGGTGGTTGAAGATTTAAAAGTTTCTTCAGAAGTTTATACTTCTTATTCTTCTCGGTACATCCATGCAGTTATACAGTAGACTATTTTTGTACAGATAGATTGAAATTCAAGGATCATGCTTTAAGTTTTGAAAGTTCCAATTGTGAAAGCCAGATGTTTCTAATATAAAAAAGTAATATATAATATAAATATTATGAAATGTTTTTTATTTTAACCCACAAATTATTTACAAAGAAAGTAGAATACAGAAAAAAGACGACATACAATTTATTATAAGATGATTCATAGAACGACTTTCTTGACCTAATTATCGTCGTTCTATCTGTAATGAAAGTATTTCAATGTTTTTCCAGCAAATTGTTTTAACTAGGACAATCACCATGTCGTACGAGTTTTTCTTACACTACTCTTTGAATGAACTATATAACAGACAAAATATTTGTACAGATGATAGATGGTTCTTGCCTGTACAAATAAGCGTTTGGTTTTAAACAAATATTTTGCACAAAATAGTATAAATGTATTTCTAATTTCAATACATTTCTGTATGCATAATAGTTTATTTCTTAGAAAAGCAGTAAGCATTTTCAGGGAACAGCTAAATAGTTACGTTGTTAGGTCCTTAACAATCGCAAGTGGTGGAAATTAGTGTGAAGAAATAAAAATATTGAAATTACAATTACAGATGGGAAACTACACTATTGTCCATGATGTAAATTATACACATTTATAAGGGTAAGAAGTTGTCCGAGTAAGTATTAAAGTACCAGGGATCTCTACAATCAGCCTACCTTTTTTACACTCAATTTATAAAAAAGTGTTCGATGGACTCTGAATAAATTTTATTTTCAAAAATCCAGTATTTGGTTCAATATATTATAAATTGATTCGTAGCAAAAAACTGAACTGGCATGGGCAGGTGGTTAAGGTGCTTGACTCGTAATCTGAGAGTCACGAGTCCGAAACCTCGTCACAACAAACATACTCGCCCTTTCACCCGTGAGGGCATAATAATGTTTCAGTCATTCCCACTGTTCGTTGGTAAAAGAGTAGCTCAAGAGTTGGCGGTGGGTGGTGATGAATCCCTTCTAGTTTTACACTGCTAAACTAGGGACGACTAGCGCAAATAGCCCTCGTGCAAAAATTCAAAAAATCAAACAATCCTAGAAAAAACTAGCCAATGCAGTGACAAATATTTAAATACGTAGGATGATGGTAAATTGGCTAAATGTGAATGAAAAGTACTATAAAAACTGCATTGAAGAAAACCTTTGATCAATACTTCGTCTGCACTCGGAACTAATAACCAATCCTGTCTTATGAAATAAGCCTTAATGTACATTGAAAAAAAAACACGTTCAATTAAGAGCTTAAAAGAAACGACAGCTTTACACGAAATACCTCTATATTCTGTATCATTTAACTTGGCCCTGGATGGTCAGATGGGTTAAGGCATTCGACTCGTAATCTGTGGGTCGCGGGTTCGAATCCCGGTCGCACCAAATATGCTCGACCTTTCAGCTGTATAGTCATTATAATATGACGGGCAATCCCACTATTGGTTGGTAAAAGAGTAGCCAAGAGTTGGCGGTGGGTGGTGATGACTAGCTGCCTTCCCTCTAATCTTACACTGCTAAATTAGGGACGACTAGGGCAGATAGCTAGCTTTGCGCGAAATGCAAAAAACAAACAAAACTTTACAAAAGAATATCATTTTACCTTTTTCGTTCGAGTGGATTACAGTGTTAATTATTATATTTTCAGTTTGAAATTTATTAGTTTTTAGTTTGAAGTTGGTTCAAATGATTTTTCTTCATGAAATGCTCTAGTCCTGTGATTTAATTATTTCAAATGATTGGTTCTTTGAAAAAAAAAGTCATTATGAATTAATCCATGATGACGAGAAACCCACTTAGAATAAAAATGTATTCTTTGTTAATCTGAAGATGACCTAAGAAGGTCGAAACGTTGTTCTGTACTTTATTTTAAGTAAAGTTTTAATACTCATAACAACCATCTCGAGAATGCATACTATTATTAATTAATTATTCCTCTACAAGTATAGTTAACTATAAGTCAAGTAATGTTCCGTAAATGTATAACGGATTACTTCCTTTTTTTTATCTGTGTTAAACATCACATTTATTTAACTCGTTACATACCAAAAATGAATTCCTTTCATAAGCTCTACAAAGGTGTGTCAGAAACTTTAGACTAATCAAGTAAAGTTATAAAACATTCTTAAACAGCTTGAATATTTGAAAATGGCTGTGAGTATACGATCTATTAAACCATAACAAAATAAATGACCTCATCCGTTTTATTGCTTGTCTCGTGAAATTGATTACCTGACTAAATTAAGTTGGAAATGGGACGCCTCAACAAAATCAGAGGCTAAATCTCTAAACCTGTATTCTTTTACACCAGACAGGTATAAAACGAAAATCCCTAGGGCAGTCAGTGAAATTGGCAGGTTAGCAGACAAGCAGAATCTAACGTGATCTAAGGAACGTTCAATACCTGTTCCTGTGCAGCTCTTTTTTTTTTTTGTCTTTTATGGGCTTTGTATATAATATTGATTAGCAAGTTTTGCGAGATGTTAGAACAAAAGACTATAGAAAGACCAGTTAGCTCATGAGATTTTATAGAAATTCAGTCAAATAATATAAATCGCGTTGACATTACTCTGTCATGTACAGGAAAAAACACGGTTACGTAAAAAAAAAACTATCTAGCGGAGCTCCTTCTAAATCTTCTACTTGATACAACTGAACACGTCACTTTAAAAGCTTTTGCAAACTTGTATGGGTTATCTTGTATAAAACACGCATTTGCAGCTGTGTAAGTTGGTGTGAATTGTACGTTGAACGCATCAAGCGAGCATTTTGTGGCTCTTTTTTTATTTTGATGTGTTATAGCATATCACGTAAAAAATTGAACCACGCGCATGGTATTTGATTTTCTAGGGTTAACATGGGCAAATATAACTATTCAAACAGAGTCAGAGCTCACAGAGCAACATTAATCTGAGCTCCAACAAATAACTATGAATAATATTAGCGATTCAGTAGTTTTCAACAGCACTTTCCTGTACCGAATAACCGTAGGAGGTTCCATCCTCTGCATAGAGATGAAGCGAGTCGAATGTATTATAAATGAATTTAAAAGATACTAGGCTCGTGCACAAGTATGCAGACTACTTGTACGGTATTTATCTCCTGCGTTCAAATTTACAGCGTGAGTTCTCTATTCTCGGAAATAGATGAGTTATTTGGCATAACATAAAAGTTATACAGCCATGGTTAATTAATTATAGCGTGAGACTGCCTTTAATATATACGTTCACGGAACCATGTCTGTATTTAACAATAAACAATTGCATAATATTTCAAAGTTTTGGCCGTTCTCTTTTCCTTAACAAGGTTCTTAGCTTCGTATACATGAAAAACAATTGCCACACTAAGGTGTTAAGTATAAATTAAGATAAATATTTGAGTTTGGAAACCACGTTTCGAGAGCAAGACACCATTAAACACACTTCATCACATTACATTCTTCGACAGCAAACACGTTAATTTGTTTTCAACTTAATTATTAATGGAGTTTAAATTAAATAATTTGAAACCACTAATGCAGTTACACTAAAGCATCAAAGCATTTATAAACATGTCTGATAAGTGTTAAAAACTAGAACGTCTGAAACCTTAAACTATGTGTAGGTATGTGTGTATATATATATATATATATATATATATATATATATATATATTTAGGAATTAGAATTAATTTTAAACTTCCACACTCTGGGAATTTCGTAATGTATATATATTAGCTTGTTATAACTTACAAAATAAGCCGAAATAAAAATAATAAAAAACACTGCACCAATTGAATAGATCCCATGGTACAAACTATAATGTAGTATTATAAAATGTATCCACTTCCAAAGCGTAGGGTTTGGTTTGTTTGGAGTTTCGCGCAAACCTACACGAGGGCTATCTGCGCTGGCTTAGGGTACATTTAATTATTTATTTTTGTTTTGGCTTGTCTTTTTAAGTTATAACAAACATATATGATTAGTCAGAGTCTTAGATTTGCTGTTTTTAACGCAATCCTTCCTTATGATTTTGCTTATTTATCTTCATTGAAATGTATTCATTTTCACTAAAATATAATGTTTATACATATATTTCTACAGATAATAACAGAGAGCAGATAATCAATAATGCCCACTTGAGCTAATCTTATTTGTGTTTGTTTGTTGCTAAACGCAAAAGTGCACTGTGGGCTACCTGTGCTGCGAACAATACCGGTATCAAAACCCTGTTTCTACCTCTATAAGTGTTGAAACTTACCACTGTGCACTGGGGGCTACTCTTACCATATCGAATAGTGGACTTTGAGTGTCACCTGTTTAACGCATCCACGGGCCTAAAGGGCAGAGTGTTATTTTTTTTCGGCAAGGGACGCGAACAAAGAACACGCTAACCAACAGTCCAGGCTAGCTCCTTCCACTCTCATCTTACGATTGATTTGTATTTACATTGTCACTGAACCAGTGTAACTTTATAAATGTTAAAAGTATTCATAAAATGTTGCCTAAAATAAATTAGTAGGGCTCACTATGGCCCGTAATCTGAGAATCGCGAGTTCGAATTCTCGTTGTTCCAAACATGCTCGTCCGTTCAGCCGTAGGTATGTTATAATGTTACGGTCAATCCAACGAGTAGTGGATGATGACTAGCTGCTTTCTCTCTAGTCTTGCATTACTAAACTAGGGATAGGGACGGCTAGCGGAGATAGCCCTCGTGTAGGTTTGCGCGAAATTCAAAAACAAACAAACACTATGGTTCACTTATTCGTATGTATATCCAAGTCGTTCCTCAGTTTATATCCTTCGTTTACAGTATAGCTAAACTCACATTACTCTTGGTAATATTACAGTGTTCTGATTGATAATAAACGATTGTTTCTCTTTTTTTAAGCTGAAACGAGGACGCTTTCTCTGACCCCTTGCAAAATATCTTATTTAACCGTACATACCTATGACTCTTCAAAATCTGTTTTGCTTATAAGTCACCTACTAGGTCAGAGACAAATTTACGGACTTAAAACGCTAAAATCCAGATCTTATTCCCGAGAGTGAACAAACTGCAGATAGCCTATTGTGAGAGTTTGCGATAAACTCTTAGTTCTGGACTGTTAATTCAAGACACCAAGGTTCACACCCCCATTGCCGCATAAATACCATCCGCACTATACGGCCGTAAGTGTGCTATAAGATTGGAGAAGGCTAGTCCAAAAGTTGTCTGTGAATGCTGTTAACTAGATGTCCTTGATTCATATAGATCTACACAAATGAAAGATAAGACATTCATTCAGTTTTGTTTAATAGATCACACTCTAGATTCAGAAAAAAAAATAACATGTTCTCTCTAATTGTGTGTTTGTTTTGTATCTTTGAATTAAACACAAAGTTACAAAAAATGATTATCTGTGTTATACTCACCACGGGTGTCGAAACCCGGTTTTTAGCATTGGAAGTCCGAAGACATGCCGCTGTGCCACTGGAGGGCCTAAAATTTCATGCTAAATAAACACCTTTTGGAATAAATATAGCATCGAAAAAGGGCCTTCTCTGTGATTGTTCTTAAGAATTTTCATAACAGTATCAAGCAGATCTCAAATTATAAAATAGAGAAAAACACTTGCGCATATGTTTTGCTATTCGTTTTGTTCTGAACTTCGTGCACAGCTACTCAAAAGATATCTGCGCTGACCTTGTCTGATTTCCTAATTATAAACTAGAGGGAAAACAGTTCATTCAAAAGTTGGCGGTGCGTATTTTGACTACTCTTTTACCAACGATTAGTGGGATTGACTGACCCATTATAACGCCCACACGGCTGAAAGGTTGAGAATTTTCGATGATGAGTATTCAAACCCGCAACTCGCAAATTGAGAGCCGAGCGCCCTAAGGACCAGGAAGTGACAGACCATCCAAAACTAAATATTACGATTATTATGAAATATATGATATCTTATTTATTTTTGAAAGAATGGTAGGAACATAAACATTCACATGTTATTTCTTTACTTTCAAAAGTTTAGTTACTATCTCACAAAAACACTTGTTGAGCGAAATACTCTAATAAGAAATGTTTTTAGTAAATCTAGGATATGAACTTTAAGTCATTATTAATAATAAAACAAAAACTAAAAAAAGAAAAGATAAAACAAAGACTTGAATATTTTATCAAACTTTAGAATTCTGTTTACTTATAGTTTCACATTATCCACTTCCAATGTTACCGTTCATAAAACCTTAACTGTGTGTTTGTTTGTTTTGTATCGCACAGCCACATTGGGCTATCTGATGCGTACACGTAGGAGAATCAAACCCTTAATTGTAGTTCATGAGTTTAATAACAGTCCAATACAGCAAAAACCAGTACAATTTTAGAATGGTCAATAATTTGGTTTTCGAATGACCCAGTTAAAAGACTTGTTCGTTATGTTAACTGGGCCGTCTTATTGCGCACACACAAAAAAGACTGAACAATCTTTACAAACCTGTGATGCTTTGCACACTTTACGATTAATTTTGGAATCGAACAAAAAATATTGCGCTGTTTATCTGATTTATTTTTTTTTAAGAATAAGTTTCGCTGCAGCATGCATGCTGTACAGGTGTCTGAATTCCTTGAATGTAAGTTCACGGGATTACGCTCCCCGCTAGTACAGCGGTATGTCTTCGGATTTACAACGCTAAAATCAGGGGTTCGATTCCCCTCGGTGGGCTGAGTAGATAGCCCTATGTGGCTTTGCTGTAAGAAACACACACACATACTGGATTACGATAAAGCAAATGTTTTTTCCTGATTATTTTCCTAAGATTTTAACATCCAAACCTTTCTGTTGTGGTGATGAGATGTGTACCTACTATAACCTGGTGAGGTCGTAGTCACAGATTTTTCACAGTCGTGCCAATAAATAGTTCAATGACTGAGAATCACGTGATCTTCCCATCCTCTTCGAAAGCTTCGCCTACAAATATGCGATTCAGTTGACCAATATTAGCACTAGATGCTAACGTAATATAACGGAGCTACGTGTATATGGGTAGTAAAAACCATTGTTATGAGGCTAACATGTCTTATCTGACTTCCTCTTTATTTTGAAGTTATTAATCTAATTTGCACGAACACTTCCTGTACTGCGGGTGATAAAATCAACATTAACAAGTTTCTTTCAATTAATATTGTTTAAATTAGAGCGAGTCTAAGAGGAAGATTAGTGCTTACATACTTCGATAGGCAGTAATACAAAATACAAGCCTTAATATAAGATCGTGGGATCGACTTATGCAGCAATATGAGTGCTGTGAAGTTGACTCTACGCGTTTAGGGTGGAGGTTGGGGAATCTTAGGCTATGAGATTGCGCTACTGTCCCTCTAGTGAGCACATTTATCTTACCTTATCATCAGGATTACAGCTATAGAATATTCAACAAAGGTTAAACGATTTCTTTACTAGTCTTTAACAGATTGTTTACGCAAATTAGTGCATTGGAATGGGCAGAAACTGTTATAAAACAAAACAAAAAAATGAGTATAGAGGACGACGTTTCAAAAGTCTTCCAGAGGACTTCTGAAATATTGTCCTTTATGCTCGTGCATTATCTGGTGCTCTTTCAAACTTAGTCATCAATGTTTTTATTGTTTTGTAATTCACGTGCTCTGTACTAGTGTAGGAGTTAAGCGTTCACAGTTTCTTGGGTGTGATGAGTGAAATGGCAGGTATGTACTTTTGAGGAAGCTAGTAGTGAATAAATGCAATTTGTATGTAGAGTTTGTAAGCTGGAGGAGGAGTTGGAGACATTTTCTAATTAAAGTAAAGGTAATAGATAAAGTGTAAAACATAGAAAATGGCAGCATGATTTCAAGAAGAGCTTAAGTTCTTCACATGCAATGGAAACATCAGCTAGCAATGACTTTCAGGAAGGTCGAGAGAGTACTACTAGGGATGAAAATAAGGTAGTTAATTGTAAATAACCATATTCTATTTAGCAGAAGATTTCAGCCCTTGACTTGTACAGTTGAGAAACTATTGGAGGGTTTGGTTGGATTTATTTTGAATTTCGCGCAAAGCTACACGAAGGCTATCTGCGCTAGCCTTTCCTAATTTAATAGTGTAAGACCAGAGGGAAGGCAGCTAGTCATCACTATCCACCACCAACTCTTGGACTAGTCTTTTATCAACGAATAGTGGGATCGACCGTCATATTATAACGCCCCCACGGCTGAAAGGGCTAGCATGTTTGGTGGGGGGGAGGATTTGAACCCGCGACTCTCGGATTACGAGCCGAGTGTCTTAACCACCTGGCCATGCTGGGCCAAGAAATTAGGACATGAAAAAGGCTAAAAATGTAAAACTTAAGAGTAAGAATTTTTAAGTATATGTTAACAGTAAATAAAATGTTGCAAGTTGAATAGAACCCTTAAAGATTGATAAAAGAAGGCTAGTATCTGTAATTATGAGATCGTTAGGTTATTAGATTCTACTTATTCATTAATTTTTACTTATGAAGCTTTAAGCAGTATTATTCAGCTCGAACAGTTAATAGATAGAAAGAAGATCAAACAAGCTGATTGTATCAGTCCTGAGCTTGTTGAAAGAAACTTGGGATGTTTAAGGCTTCTGGGCCAGATAATATTTTTTCAAGAGTTTGGGAGGAGGTTAAGTATTGGATATGTGAGTCACTTGCTACTAATTTTTATAAGTCCTTTAATTCGTAGGTACTAGAGGACTGAAAGTTAGCTAAAGTAACTCCCATTTTCAAAGGATGTGATAAAAATTGTTCCAGTAAATATAGACCCATTAGTCTTAGAACACGCAAAAAAAGTTTTGGAATGTTTGATGAAAAAGCTTTACCTTTAAACTGAAAATTGGTACAAAACTGAATTTAATGATCACAACATACTATTTTCAACTGATTTCAAAACTTGAATTTTCAAAATATATATCGCCCCCTACAAATGGCACAGCTGTATGTCTGCGGACTTACAATGCTAGAAACCGGGTTTCATGAGCGTACGTATAACCCAACATGTAGCTTTGTGCTTAATTACGGAAAAAAAAAAATCTAAACTTCTACGTGCGTGATCTAAAGTAAAAGAAATAATTACTATCCTCAAACAAGAAGATGCTTGAAAGTCACTGGTTCTTTATTCTTTTGGGGGAAAATAAATCGTAGGGTAGGAGATGAATGCGGTAATTTTAGTAGGAGAATGTTGCCAAAGGAAACATAACAGTATCAGGTGATATATTGAGAAATGTTGCGACTGAAGTAATTGAAATAAAGATGATAAAAATTTTGTGACGATGAAACCTTTCATAAAAATACGTTGTTTAGTAGTAGCCAACATGCATTGAGGAAGACCAAAAGCGGCCCTTGTAACGACGTAGCTGGATTATCCCTGGACATGACGTGTGACTGGAAACGCCTTCATGGCGCTGTGCGAGCCAAATAGGTAAGCCTCACGGCTGAGTTTGAATCTGTAAACAAAGTAAACATATTTTTTTGAAATTTGATGAAGAACAAAAAGACGGTGGTCTGACTTATCACGAAATCGCCGCTATAAGAATGAGTCATTGACTCAAAAGTGCGGAGTCTTTAATCTGCTGGTTAAAAATAGTAGCTCAGCCGAAACTTCGTTAGGTCGCACTGTGGTGATAACAACGTACATCCTGGTTGACATAAGATTAAAAACGAAATCGTGTTCATGTTGCCACTAAGGTCTAGATATCTTGACGAGCTTATTCATAATAATAATAATAAAAACCTCTTCTGAGATACAACTTATAATAAATATTACGATTCTCTAAGGTAGTTAATTATAGGACCTAATGGACATATCATGAATAAACATAATTTTAAATTATTAATATGAATAAGATGACCAAATATTCATTTATCCACATTAGTTCCACCTTTACTTAACTGAAGGGGGGTCAATTCAACGACGAATGTAATGAAACCAAATCTAAAATTAGAATAATATACGCTATTAACATTAAAGAACCACCGACATGTCGGGGGGAGCTAGTCTCCTGACATCCCAGCTTGCGATAGCCATGTTGCAAGTAAACAGTCTTAAATAGTTTGTAAGAAAATACTCCTACAGCAAGATAATTTGTAACTCTCTGTTTCTATTTAATACTAAGTATCACCAATCACGTGCTAGCTTAGAAAGTGTTATACTTATTTTAGATGTATTGTGTGTAGTAACTACTGCTACAAAGTTTGAACCAAATTGTGAAACTGTTTAGTTGAGATGTGTGTAGTAGTTACCGCTACAAAGTTTGTAACTTTTGTATATAGCAAATTCACAGTCTATCTTCCGTAACTACTCCAATACGAATACTCCAATAATAAGAAATTTATTATTTCTTAGCATTAAAAAATTATGTTATACCTTAGCTTAAAATCGTACTGTATTGGAGTAGTTACGGAAGCTTAAACGTTTTAATTAATTATGGCATCTTTTCATCGTGAACTTGAATGTCATACTTAAACTCAAGTAATAAATAAAGCTAACCAAGCAGGAATTTGAAAGTATTCTTTTGCCCAAAAACAGTTATCGTAGGAAAA
The DNA here is from genome assembly GCF_004210375.1 of Tachypleus tridentatus. NCBI lineage: Eukaryota > Metazoa > Arthropoda > Merostomata > Xiphosura > Limulidae > Tachypleus > Tachypleus tridentatus. The sequence continues at coordinate 126,292,393 of NC_134825.1, forward strand.
TAATGTTAAAATTTGCTGTCACGGGATTGTCCGGGTTTTTCTCTACCGCATGTCTTTCCTCTTGTTATATATCTGACTTTATATCTCCCCGAGAGTATTTAGAGGTGTTCCCTGGTCTCTAAAAAAATACTCGCTAAATTACTCAGGACTACTTAGGAACTTCTGCTGTCTGACAATCCGCCATACTTTTGAGTTTGGACACGAGTTTTGATCAAAGCTATTTAGGTAACATCTGGTTTCCGGTGGACATGAAACACTTATGTTTAAGAACTGAGTACCCCAACTATCCCAGACCTTAAGAAAAGCTTCGACGTCCTCTAGGAACTCGGCGAAGATTTTTAAGCTCAGATTTCTCCCTAATGAATTTTGAAAACAGCTGTTGATATTATATATATAATAATATTGACTAACCGTATCAGAATGTGTTTTTTGTTTTTCGTTCTGTGTCACGCTAAAATTTCTTTAACAAAGAGTTTAGAAAAATCGAGTTATAAAAATATTTTTGGATTAAGAAGTTACATTAAATATGAATTTAGTTCCAGATTGGGAATTTTTCTTCAAGATGGATATAGTCACAGATTAGAAAGTTCCCTTAAAGATGGATATATTTCTAGATTAAGAAGTTTCTTTAAAGATGGATATATTTCTGGATTAAGAAGTTCCCTTAACCCTTAAACAGCAGCCATCATCAATTGATACTGCTACCTACAACATTCCCCCTGTTTAAGGGTTAAAGATGAAGGTGGACCTGAGTTATAAAGCTACCATAAAGATGGATATAATTCTAGATTAGGAAGTTCCCTTGAAAATGGAAATAGTTCCGGATTAGGAATTTTACTTAAAGATAAATGTAGTTTCAGATCAAGAAGTAGCTTTAAGGATGGACTTAGTTCCTTAGTAATCACGATCCAAGAAATATATCACTTGTATTTCAAGGAATGTTAATTGTTCCTACAAATTTATCATGTTACTGGTATTATTATTTCAGATGTAAGAACCTACTGGTTGTTTCACATACTTGATCAAGCTCCGCTTTACTCTTATTCTCATCGAAAACCATTAAAGGAACTTTTGAGTTGCTATAGATATAGTCATTTGTAATATCACAAAATTATGGTATCAAGTAGCACTTTCTTATTGAACAGAATACTGAACGTGGCTTCTTGTTGGTATAATTTATTATTTCTCATAGAAACGTTTGGCAAAAGTTTCTTCATATGTATCTTTGTACATCAGAATTGTGTTGATAGCATTTGTGGATAATACCAAAGAAAACATGTATAAACTTATCGACTTCAACATTAGTTTCTTTAAGACATGTTAAATATAAATATCACTAGATTTTAGAACAATTTCTTCTTTATAACACATTAAATACCACTACGTTCCAGCAGTAATTGTTTCTTTCATAACACATTAAATACCACTACGTTCCAGCAGTAATTGTTTCTTTTATGACACATCAAATACCACTACGTTTTAGCAGCTATTTTTTTCTTTAGAACATTTTACATACCAGTAAACTTTGATAATATGTGTTAATTAAGGGAATATTACCCTGTAATATTTCTTAAATATGTTAACTGAAGCAAATAACCGTGAGTTATACAGTTACTCTGTAAAAAACTGAACTACAAAGAACTCAATTTGTATATTGTGGAATATAAGTCTGGTGTTTGAATGGCTACGACTAATGTTTAAAATAACGCAGTCATTGTGTACTCACAAGACGAAACACATGTGGTGCTGACTGACGTCCAATATTCATCTTGATTTGTATACGAAATTAGCTAGAGTACCAGTACCCTGGATGGAAGTTATGCAAATTCATAACTAATGGTATGAAAATTTGCTTTCCTTATGTGTAACTGTAAAAAAGCGCCCTTAAAGATTGTAAAACACAAATTGTGGAATCTTAAATTTTACGTATCTCCGCATGGACTCAATGGACCTTCACACCAAATTTGGTGAAGATCCATCCACACCTTCCGAAGTAGATACAAGGACAATGTATTTAAATAAACATAGTATTGATTTAACACTTGAAGGTCGTTTGTATTGTTACAAACAATCAATCTTACGTATTTATTGTTATAAATCGTTATAATGCACACAGTTCGGTATTCGAAGAACGTCTGCGTTAACTTAGAACACGACTTTTTTTATAATCTAAATATTACCACATATTAGCAACATTTGTTTCTTCAGGACATGTTAAAAACCACTACGTTTTAGAAATCTTTTTGTTGTTTTTTAAATAAGCAGAATGGGAATAAACACAATACACACACACACACACAGAGAGAGAGAGAGAGACATATAATATCAAACGAAAATATCTGTCTGATGAGTAACGTCTATTCACCCAGAATATTCTTTTGTGTTTGTGGTACTGCTATCTAGAGTCCACAGACACGTGTATAAGGTGTACAAGTGTGTCGGTTTGTATGATTCTTTAAAGTTCTGTTGACTTTTTAATATCTTGTGTGTGAAGCTTTCTTGATACAAAGACGAGTGATTCCGAAGGCAGCTTTTGAATAAAAACCTTTGTCACTATCCCACATGTCAACAACAATTTCATATTGGTGGTCAGAACCGTGATTAATGATAACTACATGACACTGTCTGTCATCTTAGCGATTTACTATATTATTATTGTAAGAATGTCACAGACAAATTGACGAACCTCTGCAATAGTGCCCATGAAAAAACTAAAATAGCTTACTTAATCTCCTCGTGTGTGTGTGTTTTTTTCTCCACAATATAACTTTTATCTGTGGGAATTTATACTAGATGTTAGCTCGCGTATCAGTTGTTTTATTGTAATCAAGTTCATTTTTATATAAGTACAATCTTTATCTTAATATCGCATCATTGTGATAATTCAGCTGTTTTCCTATATAACTATATAAGTACACGTAGTAGTTTTTCTCCCGTAAAGTTCTTTAAGGAGATTGTAGTTCGTAAATTTATGTGACAGTATGTTTTTTTCGTAAGTGAATATTGTGCGTACATGGATAGAAATAAAACTACATTCAGTCAAAGGAAAACTGTTAGGAAGGTTACATCCCCTCATGTAAAGTTGTATTTCCTCATGATTTTTGCCTCTCTTTTTATTTAATGCGTGCAATATGTTCACTTTCTTTAGTCGTAACTAAATGGACCATATATTCCCGATCGAATGCCCGGCATGGCCAGGTGAGTTGAGGCATTCGACTCGTAATCTTAGGGTCGCGGGCTTGAATCCTCGTCGCACCAAACATGCTCGCCCTTTCAGCCGTGGGGGCGTTATAATGTAACGGCTAATCCCACTATTCGTTGGTAAAAGAGTAGCCCAAGAGCTGGAGGTGGGTAGTGATGACTAGCTGCCTTCCCTCTAGTCTTACACCGCTAAATTAGGGACGGTTAACGCAGATAGCCCTCGCGTAGTTTTGAGCGAAATTCAAAAACAAACAAACAAACAATTCCCGCTCGGGAAACCCAGCTAAAAAGATGAAATTCATCAAGCAAAGCTAAATTCGTCGTGAATTGCGAAAATGTAATATTTCGATCCTGGCATAAAGAATAATTAGAAATGTACTTCAGTAGACAATGTATATACAATAAATTTGATTTTTATTGTTTCAGCTAAATATTTCTTTAGCCTATTATGTATTGGTACTAAATCAGTTTCTGCCATATGCACATTTACCAGAGATTATTATGCTCGAGTGAAATTGTGAAAATAAACTATTTATAAAAAAATAGTAGTTTATTTTCGAAAAGATGGCGTTGCATGTCTGTGTGTAAAAGAAAATTTGAGTTAAGATGCGAGACAAGTCACAAAATCAGTTCATAACATCATTCAGCTTCAATAAACTAATTCAATAAAATTATCAATAAATGTGGAAAAACTAACCAATTAGAATAAAGTTTATATTCTTTTTTATATAAAACAATGCCAAATTTAAATATAAACTAATTTCGACTGAATTTAAACTTTATTGTAAACTACTTTGTAAAATATTGTGTATCTACCAAATTTTCCATGACCAGTTAAAGTTCAAAAACATTTTTATAATGAATGATCACAGTTTAGAATTTAGAAATAATATTAATACATAAGAATTTATTTCGTGAAAACTAATAAAGTTACTGCCCGTATCAGCACTCTTTTTTTTTTCTTGTCATTCATTTCCGAATGTACGAAAATAATATTTTCAGTGTTATGTTTGGCGGTTTCCATTTTTTAGCTGTAAATTTTTATTTCAGTGTAAAAAAAACAACAACAAACTCAAGATTTAAAACTTTATATATTGTTTTAATTTTTCAATTTCTGCTTGATCTTGTGGACGTCATCATAACTTGCTGTGAGGTGTTCATTTTGTTCGTATTCATTTTTGTATATAACCGTGTATTACTATACGCTATTAATATTTAAATCACCGATTTCCATTAATCATACATATCGTTTCGATATTTCGTTAACAGTATTTAAATATTTGCTTTAAGTAAATTGTAAAACAGATAATTTGTAAGATTTCTATCAGTATTCAACTCAATATTTTAAAATCTAAAAAGCTGGGCTGTTGATGAGAAAGCCATTAACATTACTTCCAACACCTTCCTACCTACCATTTTTCACTCACCTCGCATGCATGGAGGCGACGATAACCATGATAAATGTGCGTATGTACCTCCGCCTAGTAGATAGTACAGGGACAATGCTGTCAAGAAACACCCACATCATGATACATCGTAGAGAAAATTTAGGGATATACAAGGAACAAGCCAGTATTCTAAGTCACGCCAGCGAAGTGTTTTACTCCTTTGACAATTAACATGTAGTTTGTTGATTCATTATGATTTTGGTAACTGGTTACAGGTTTAATTGTTTTTTCTATATGTTTTTGTATGTATTGCAATTACTTATTTATGAAGAATTCTTAGAAACGCTTAACATTATAAACACTCATGTGAATGTGTTTGAGGATAGTAAGAACTCGGGAGATAATATGCAATGAGTAAAACATTTTAGGACCAACATGTGTACAAACCTAAATTTCTGAAGATGATATGCAATAAAATTAAGGGTTTAAGAAAAATGATGACGTGTAACCTAATCTCTAAGTAAGAGTGAAATGATACGTTTTCAAGATAACACATGTAGAAGCCTAGATCTCCGAAGTAAAAGCACACTGATATACAACGTTTTGAAGACATATTTCGAAACCTAGATCTCCGATTATAAAATACAGTGAAATTAAAAGTTTTGGAGTCGGTAGTGGTATGTTAGTTTTAGCGTAAAACTACACTATGAAATATCTGTGCCTTTAGCGTTGTACGTCTTTTAACTTAACTCTTACCCACCAGGGAACTATTGATATACAGATCAGAATAAATGCACTAGACCTTTGTATGAAGATAGGTAATTAAACATCCAAATTAGTGACGCAGAGGTCTTTTGATTTCGGAGATGCGTGGATCTAGACATCTGAAAGTTAAAGTCAGAAACTTAAAATAATTAAAGATGCCAGATGTATGAATGTTAACACTTTATTATTTATTCTTTTCAACTTTCTTCGTGTACTTGTTGACATCTTAAGTCACTCAACTGAAATATTCCCTGATAGTTTACAGACATCCGTTTAGTTCATAGAGAAATTGAATGTAAAGAAAAATGGACATTTGATCCTCCTCATGGCTGTATATTCGCTGAAAATTACAAGATTAATAGTTATATACGGCTTGTTTCAGCCAACAACTATTTGTGAGAAGCTTGCCAAAAATATAAATACTTAGATGATAGGACAATTGCTTCAATTTAAACATCAAATGAGAACTTGAAAAAATTAACGCGCCTAAAATAACATACAAGCCTTAGAATTTTCAATAATTCTTTAAGTATTAGGTTTGAATAATCTAATATAAGAATTCTGAGAATAACAAACTAATGTTTGATTGGAATTTCATTTAAAAACCAAAAGAAACGCAAAATATCATATAATTATAAATAGGATAAACCTGCTGTTAGTCAGATTATCTGCTTAGAAAAAATAACAACTTAGAAAAAAGTTGTTAATATTAAAATTACTGTTAAGGTCTGTGGACCCCTAGCGGTTTTAAATCATTTTTAAAATAATTTATGCGTCAAATTGCTTGCAGGTCCACAGCTAAGTTGGTGAGAGTATTCCTAGTAGCATACGAGTCATGTAAAGTTTATTTGTTGTTAAGCACAAAGAAAGACAAAATATTTCATTATGTTCCAATATGCTGGCCTTAACTGGTATTCTATATTAGGAAAACATGTCGGTACTTTTAGGATATATGTTTCAAGTTATTGGTAAAATTCATGACATATTGTTAGCTTCAAAAGTGGGCTGGAACAGGGAATAGCTACAGTCTCTTCTGCAGTGAGATATCCCATGACTTAATACTATTGCTGTTAATTAAGAACTAGGGGACATAACCCCTTTCCCCATATCAGTTACGCCTATTTAGCAACTGATAGTTTGTACTAGATTTGTTTTTCTTATAGTGAAGCCCTGATGACAGAATAAAACATGAAGCGTTTATAATTTTTCATTATTTTGTTATTCATTCTAAATATTATCTTCTGATATTATTTTATCTAGATGTATATTTTTCGAAATGAGGTTTATTGTCTTTAAAACCAAGTATTCAGTGTCTGACGACAACGGCTATTTTTAAAAGTAAATATTTATATATTTAGTGAGTTTTATGTTAATTTTATAAAAGAGTGTTACATTGATTTTGTTTTGTAATTTGTAAAACGTTTTTCTTGATATAGATCTATACAGACTGGGCGAATCATTATTTGGAGAGAGGGCGCTTTAAGCATTATATTCAAGATCTACAGACTGACGTCAGCGATGGCTCTTTACTTGCTGATGTCATTGAGGCAGTTAGTGAGTATTTGTAGTTCATTTTGTTTGCATTTTCGATGTACTAAAAGTCACGTTAGATTTTTAAATTACAGGGTTTTTAATTAGACTCTTTGTTTTTATTCATTACAAAATTAAATGAAAGAAACAATTGATGAGGTATATACCTTTGAATATCTTGTTTAGAAATTACAGAAGCTCTCCTATTGGAGACATCATTTCTTAGAATAATTAAATTTGTTTACTCTATGATATGCGGTTTAAGTAATTGAAAACTTTGCTAATTTAGTATTCGTGAATTTTTATTTCAAAGAATATTATGAAATCGATTTAACAGAAATAACTTTTTATCTTTTCTCCTTTACGTTGCAAACTCTTCTAAGTTTCCTTTTCCTTTATAGAGCTTTTTTCTATAATACGATAGTTTCTTTATTTTGTGTTCTACTTCTATTATTTTCACAATGTTTTTTCTATCGTTTCTTCTTTTTCTCAAGTAAATCACTTCCCTTTATTATTTTCACATGTATTATTTTTATCTCATTTCTCTTCTTCTTCATGCGTTACGCTAATTTCATCCAATATTCCATTCATTATTTGTCTGTTATCGTCTCTTCTGTTATATTTTTGTCATCCTTTCATTTACTTGCACATTTCCTCTCTCTTCCATCGCTTAGTTTAACTGCTTCCTATTTTATCTTTTATTCATCCATCACGTCTTCCTTTTTTTTATTTTACTTTTCACCCAGTTAGAATTTTCTTAATTTATTTAAGATTTCTTTCACTGTCTCAATATTTATGCCAGGTTCTATCTTATTTCAGTTTTATCTTATTGTATTCTATTCCCATTTGGTATTCCATGGTTTTATTTTATCTCCTTTTATTTTTCAAACTTTATTTCAAATTTCTATCTCTATCAGTTTTTCTTTCATTTTGTTCCATTTGCTTTACATTTGCCCGAAGTTTTATCTCATGTTTTATCTTTATTTATTACATAAACAAACATAAACATTTATTATAAACATTCAGAGTTTGGTCTATATGTTAATTCGTACCCCTCATTTAGATCTGGTTTCTTTCTTATATCTTTTATATTGAAATTTACTCTGCATTTCTCTTTCTTGTTTTATTAATTTTTAAAAATTAGTTCTTCATTTAACTTGAAAGAATCGAAACTTTTGCCAGTGAAGTCATTTATGAAATAAATAACCAACTGTTTTCTAGATTTAAATCTATTTAATAACGACCCAGACGCTATTATATGTCTAAAGTCAACCTAGTAAACGAAGCTCGAGTGGATAGCTCTATTTTTCCCTTTACATTTATACTTGCTCATTATCTTCCTATTCTTAACACAAACTGTCTAATATTATTTTATTTAAATATATGTTTTTTTCCTTTATTACATACTTCAGTTAATTTCCCATTTCTTCCTGTTTTTTTTCCTGTTCTTTCATTACCTTTTCCATTTTCAACTCCATTTTATAATTTTTAATTGCCTTTTTTTTGTTCATCGTTGTTACATTTGACCCCAGGTAGGTCAGCAGTAAGTCTTCGGATATACAATGCTAAAATCAGTGGTTCGATTCCTTCGGTGGACACAGCAGGTAGCCCAAAATGGCTTTGTTATAAAAAAAAACTCACACACAAATCTGTTGTATTTTTTCTTCTATATTTGTCTTTTAGACTTTTCCTTATTCTGGTACTTAATATTTTTTAATTCACCTATAAAATAAAATAATTTATATTGTATTTCAACAAGTTCTTTTTTCATGGTATTCCTTAAAATTCTTCTTATGTTTCCTTCCTATTGTATTCTATTGATTATTTCCATTTCCGTCATTCGGATTTGAGATCCGTTTAGCTTAAAAACTAATTTAATACAAATAAATAAAATCCTTTGTCAATATGTAGTTCCAAATTAGTATATGTTTTTTCTTTTCTTTTTTCCTCTTCCACCCCCTTGTCTATGTGCCAGTAACATCCCTAGTTCAGTAAGTCTTTGTCTATGTGCCGGAAACAACCCTTGTTCAGCAAGCCCTTGTATGTATGTTGATAAAACACTTTATTCAGCAAGACTTTGTGTATGTGCCGGTAGCATACTTTATTCAGCAAGCCCTTGTATGTATGTTGTTAGCATATTTTATTCAGCAAGTCCTTGTCTATTTGTTGTTGACATCTTATTCAGGAAATATTTTCAATGTGCCAATTAACATATTTTGTTCAGTAAGCTCTTGTCTACGTGTCAGTAATACTGTTTGTTCAACAAATCCTTATACGTATAGTAGAAATGATTTTCGTCAAGCAAAGCCCTTGTTTTATTTTTATTTATTTATTTTCTACTGTGTTCATTAATACAAATAAAATGCTCATGCCAGAGAGTATATTCTGACTGCTTTGTTTGGTTGATTCAGTAATGCTGACAAGAATGACGTATGACTTATTTCAGTCGTGTTTTTGATTGTTTTTTTCTCCCTGAAAGTTCTCCTAGCGACAAAGAAAATTGTAAAACCTTACATGTAAATAATGTGATTTTTGAATACAACTTTTTTTTATGAAATTATTTTGTAATTCTTTTTTTTAATATTATAAAATCGGCACCATTTTAAGGAAGCGATCTGGATATCTTTCAGCATTTAAATATACCTGTTGAACTTATATTTTGCTTGTAACAGTGTAAGTTAGGAGAATTTAAAATATACAACTTGAAAAAGATTTGTCATTTGATAATGGTAAACGAAAGTGGATCTGTGGGTCAGCGATAGGTTTACGTACTTGCAATTCTAAAATCCTCTGGTTTTTATTTCCCGTGGTGGACAAAGCGCAGATAGCTTACTACGTAGCTTTTCGTCAAAACAAAGAAACTGGTTTTAGTTTAGCTCCTATGATCTTTCCATAAGCTAAGCATCATTTACATCCTTGAATAACGGAGTTAAACAACTATCAATGTATTTGCCCAAGACGACAAATAACACAATTTATAAATATTATTTCTATTTTGTTTTCAAACTGCGGAGGAAATAATTGTATTGTTAGTGCTACCGTAAATTTAAAATTACTTCAGCTTAACATTCAACAGCCAATTGCTAAACAAAGGACAAGAAAAACAATTCACTTTCTTCTATCTGTTGATAGTAATCTTACTTGAGTTAAACTCCATAAACAAGTTACAGCAAATCTTGCTGTGTCGAATAGTTCAGTGGTGGTTAAGACAGTTGAACTCACAGTCTGTAGGCCACAGGTTCGAATCTTGTTATCGAACATATTCCTTTTTTCCGCCTTGAAAGCTTTATAATGTAATGGTCAATCCCATTTGTTTCCTTTGTAAAGATTAGCTCAAGATCTGGCGGTGGATGGTGTTTACTAGCTGCCTCCCCTTCAACCTATCACATCGTAATTAAGATAGGCTAGCGCAAACAGCTCTCTAGTGGCTTTGCATAAATTTTCACAAACAGACAAATTACCTTCAACATATAAGGACCTGAAAGTGACCACAGTTTCAGTGGCTAATGTTCTAGTCTGGGAATTCGAAGGTCTCTCTTTTGAGGTGTAGTACTACTAAACACGCTGTGAGTGCACTATAAGAATTAGTCACTGCCACTGTTCTATTGAAAGTAATGGTTTCAGGCTGCAGGTTCAACCCAGTAGTTGATTTTCTCTCAAACTTAAAAGACAACTACATTTGAGCCATAGAAGATCCTAATATGGACCATTTTCCTGTTTGCAGAGTTGAATATTTTTTAGTTAACTGGATTATTACTTAATAAGTTTAAGTTGGAATTTTAAGCAACGAATAATTACAATTAGAGTAGCTTTATTAGTGTTTCAACATTCGGTAGTACAAAAGAAATATAAGTTTATGTACAGTGTTAATGTATCAACAGGTGGTATATATTTCTATACTATACTGTTTTCTATGTTCTCATCTGGTTGAGCTCTTTGTGAAAGTTTATAATGTATACACATTATAAATGTTACTTTTCAAGTGCTTTTATCCGTAATTAATGCCAAAATACGTTGAAAAGAAAAACATTCTGGGGTTAAAACGTTTCGGATGATTAATTTGAAAAAATCGCAGCTAACGAAGTTGATTCTGCGTAAGAGCTCAGCATTTTCTGTAATGGATCATTCACACTACGTTGCACTTCTCCAGCTTCGCTGAATAACGGAGGGGGAATAAGGGCAATGACTCATTGTATGCTCTTATGTTTCATTCCAAACTTATTTGTTTCACTCCCGACTGTTTTCGTTCGTCGTTTCCTACTCATTCACCGTCTGTAGAAACTCTGGTGGTCTTGTATCATATATATATCCTTTGCCTGAAGACAACCTCTGGACGTGATAGTGTGGGCTAACTGGGAAATTCCTACGTGGTTAAATATTTCTTTCTGGCTTTATATGCTTTGTAGAAGGTTTAACACTGCGTAAAAGGGTTAGTGATAATTGCGAAAATTACTCATTCTCACCACGGGAGAGTTTACAGAAACCCACGGATGAGAGAAGCAGTAAAGCTTACGTTATCACTTATTTCTCTGTTTTCTGAAAGCGTCATAAGCACGCTCTTTCTGTCTTAGTTTCCTTGCTCTTGTGTGAGGTTTCCAGATAAAGAGTACCTTATACCCTTGAACACAGTTATTTTAGTTTCATCCAAGTGGAAACCAGTAACTCCGAGATTTAGAAACGTCAAGAATGTTTTTACATTTCTTGTTGAAAAACTAGGAAAGAAAATTATTATATAACATAAAAACAGGAGAGCTTAGCTACTTACATTCCTAACATTTTTGTAAGCTTTACCCTTATCTATGCATCAAACAGCACAGGATGAAGGGTTTGTTTTTTATTATTTAGAAGAGAAAGATATTTTCCAAATGGGCTTGCGTCCGGTCACCAAAAACCAAAATTTTCTGCATTACCGTTAAGATTTTTAAACTGCAAGTTTAAAGCCGCTGGGAAATTTTGCCCAAAATAACTTGGTCCATACTTTGGACACAAAACTACTATTCCACTGTACCTCATGTAAGTCTTTATCATATCCTCCTACTTCCTTTTGAAAAGAATGCAGGGTATGGTATTTACATGAATGTTTTTTGCTATGTGTATACGTACATATATGGGTGGGTGTGTCTTTGTTCGAACGAAACGGTTCCAAAAGATACAGGAACTGATTACACATTTTACCGTAGACTCCTGTTATGAAACACATCAACACACATTTATGTTACTCATAAACTATAAGTTTATGCACTAATTAAAATTATTTTCTTTCAGATACAAACAACAGATTTTGGGAACATATGATCTAAAGTTTTTTGTTAAGCGCAAAGCTGCGCAATGGAATAATCGTGCTATGCCAACTGCGGATATCGAAACCTTGTTTTTAGCATTATAAGCCTTCGGACTTACCGCTGTGCCACTGGGGGTGGGGGCTATTACTAGAGGTTTCTTTAATCATAAGTTAACTAAGCCATAATAACTAGTTATGATAAAAGTATTGCATGAGGTAAAATAGACTAAGATAAAGTAGTAACTTTTACTGTCTATCTAAAAGCATAATGTATATTTTATTTTTGAGATACGCACCTATGTACATCATTTACATTTTAAAAGAAAATATCTGAAGAAAATTAGTTTCATAATAGAGAAAAATGTAAACTATTCGAAGAAGTAAGTGTAATATTAAGCTATTAGGTCATTAGACTCTGTCTCAGAACAAAAGGCTTATAAACAATATAACACAAAAAATAATTATCCTGATTTTCTAGCTTTAAGCCTAAAGATCAACAATCTTCGGAAATGATGTTCGACATATTGGGGTTTTAAAAGTAAATTCTTATGTCGTTGTTTTTTATTCTATTTATTTTGGGCATGTAATTAACGTAGTTTATTTTGCATAAGATAAAACAAAAGAGTAAACGTTAGTCCACTCAATATAAAACGAAAATGTTCGATAAACTTATAAAGTACGTATAGTATACATCAAATAAAATAAGTCCATATCTTACTGTTGCAATATAAAAGTAAGAACCCAGAAATGTATAAAACAACAACAACAAAACTGACGTAGTATATATTCTTTAAAAATATTTTATGGATTACTATTTTCAGTTCATGTTAACATAAAAATATTTCGTTTTGTAAAATAATTCCAGACCAATTTAGTACTTGATCACGTAAAATATTGCCTGATTTAGAACTTTTAGATATTATTTCATTTTATGGGCATTTTTATTCTATATAATAAAATATGATATATTAATAAAAGGGTTATAAAATATAAAGTTTATAGGATTTTCATCATAGCAACGAATTTCAAAATATAATAAATTTAAAAGTTTATTTTATTATCTAAGTTATTAACTAAATAATAACACTATGTAACAAAAATGTTGTTACTGTATAGTATGTGTTATTTCTTAATTGCTTATGTTGTAAAAGTACAGAAAATGGCCATTATTCCCTTCAAACATTGCTTTTGTGACCTGTAAAATGAAATTTAGAAATTAACCTATTTTCTATGTAAAAACAGGCAAATTTGCACACATTCATTTACATAAGGTCTAAATAAAACAACATATGAATCAAGATTTACATGTATTTATACTAAAGTTATACAAAAACGAATAAAAATGTTTAGAAGTGAGTGGTTTTTTTTTAGATTTGTGACTGTAATTTAAATCACTTTCACGTGTTAGCCCCCAAATATAGTCTTCCATCATGTTTTTCTTACACGCTCCTTGGTAGCGGCGTTTAAAGTCCGGTATATCTTGATGGAAGCGCTCTCTTCGCTTCTCTGTGTATGCTCCTATGTTCTCCTTGAATTTATTAAGGTGAGCGTCAAGGATATGGACTTTCAGGGACATCCTGCAGACCATTTTGCCGTAGTTCTTCACCAGAGCCTCAACCAGTTCCACATAATTTTCGGCCTTGTGATTGCCCAAGAAGCCCCGAATCACTGCGACAAAGCTGCACCAAGTTTTTTCTTCCCACTGAGCTTCTTTGGGAATTCTGTGCACTCCAAGATCTTCTTTATTTGTGGTTCAACGAAGACACTAGCTTTGACCTTTGCCTCAAACAGCTTAGGGAAGAAGTCTCGAAGGTACTTGAAAGCTGCAGATTCCTTATCAAGAGCTGTGACAAATTGTTTCATAAGACTCAATTTTATGTGCAATGGTGGGAACAACACCTTCTGGAAGTCCACTAGTGGCTTACACCTGACATTGTGCATCCCCACAGAGAACTCTGTGGCCAGTGCTTCATGTTGTAGTGCGCTGCGGTGTCCATGTTGTCCCAAAGGCAAAGATAGCAGGGAAACTTGGTAAAGCCTCCATGGAAACCCATCAGGAATGCCACCATTTTGAAGTCTCCGATAATGTCCCAGCTATAGTCATCATACTTCAAGGCTTCTAGCAAGGTATTGAGGCTGTTGTATTCCTCTTTGAGGTGCACCGAATGAGCCAGGGGAAGAGACGGGTACGTATTCTCGTTATGGAGCAGCACAGCTTTTAGACTTCTGGATGGGCTATCAATGAAGAGACACCACTCGTTCGCGTTACAGGCAATTCCAATCGCCTCGCACAGAACGGATACATTGTGGCAGAAGCAGAGCCCATCTTGACGAGTGAAGAAGCTTGAAAATGTCAGTGAAGCTTCTTCTGACTTGCAACTTGCACACTTTCATCTAACAAATCACACTCCTTGAGCCTAGATGTCAAAAGCTTGGCATTTGACTTCTTAGACCAAGATCTCTGATCAAGTCACTGAGGTCTCTTTGGTTGGGGTAATATGGATTTCTCTGAAATTGTGATCTGGATCTTCAACGTCTACCTCCTCTTCTGATTTGCTGTTTTCTCTGAGAATGGCTGCTTTCTTTCTGGCGGAGTGGATACAGGGAGCTTAGGGCAGTGTGGCACTGGGGCGATGGATGATGGAAGGTCCGGATACATGATAGCAGATGCATTCTTGCCAGCCCTACGTTTGGAAGGGTCCACCATGCAGAAGTAGCAATTGCTTGAGTAATCAATGGGTTCACGCCAAATTCGTGGAATAGCGAACTTCGTGGCTCTTTTTTCCCCTCTGTACCATCCTGCAAAAGAGCAAAATAAAATTGTTATTATGAAGAATAAATTTCTTTCATCCACAACAACTAATGTGTGAGAGGTTCATGCAAAATATTTTATATGTGATATTTTCTATACTATTGGAAACTTTTTAAAAAAATAATTAAAATATATTTAAATTTTAAAAGGTCTAAAATTTGTATAATATAAAATATTACTATTCACGCAAGCAAGAAATTGTCCATCTTACCTTCTAGAGTTCTTTTGCAGTGCTTGCAGGTAAAATGAGGTGCCCAAGGTTTGTCTTGATCCCTGACAGGCATGCCGAAATATGCCTTGTAGGCTTCACATATATTAGCAAATGCTGTCACAGAGTACTTTTTCGCTCTTATCTTGATAAATGGTCCAGATACATAGCAAAATGCGTCTGGAGAATGCTTTCAGCTTCTTGAAGCCATTTCTGATAAAATCAGATAGGTGTATATGTTCACTTAGGCAGCTAGAACTAAACTGAAGTGGTGAGTGGTGAGCCCCTGTATATATATTACTATGGAAAGTTCTAGAAAATTCTAAAATTTTTTGAAAATTCTTGTAAGTTCTACAACATTCTAGAAAGTTTTTGAAAATTCTCTATCAGCTATTCAGCACTGAATCTACCTGGAATTTTTTTGGAAAATGGGTAAATTTGAAAATTTCATTACCCAGATCACAAAAGCAAAGTTTGAAGAAAACAATGTCTTTTACATTTACTTTAGGCATAAGCAATTGGGAAATAACACTTTTTGCCGAGGAACAAGAAAAAGTAAAAATTTTGTTACATAATGTAATTTATTTATAAAGATGGACGTAATCGAGTAAATTTAAAAACTGTTATTTAAAAAAATTGTAAAATATTAAAATAATTTACTCTCGAAAATTATCACTTATTTAGAATAATTAGTGAATAAATAGCTATAGTATTATATATGAATATGTAATTTTAATGAAACATATGCTATTTAATTTTAAAAGGTAATTAATTTCAATGTTATCTATAAAATAGAAATATTTCACGAGGTGCAACAAGTGAAATCTTGTAAAAATATGCTAAAGTTTTTAAATATCGCTATAATACAATTTATTTTAAACAAAACACCTCAATACATTAAACATGTAGATATTCTTCTTATAAGGAATTGTACAAGTCTTACAGTTATACTTGTGCCTTTAGTATATGACATAAAACCTTTATGAATACAGATCAGTTAATTAAATATACAATAACCTGAAATTACAAAATACATAAACAGAAAGATTTTTTGTTTGTTTGTTTGGGAATTTCGCACAAAGCTACTCGAGGGCTATCTGTGCTAGCCGTCCCTAATTTAGCAGTGTAAGACTAGAGGGAAGGCAGCTAGTCATCACCACCCACCGCCAACTCTTGGGCTACTCTTTTACCAACGAATAGTGGGATTGACCGTCACATTATACACCCCCACGGCTGGGAGGGCGAGCATGTTTAGCGCGACGCGGGCGCGAACCCGCGACCCTCGGATTACGAGTCGCACGCCTTACGCGCTAGGCCATGCCGGGCCAAAACAGAAAGAAGTAATGGAATTCCACTAAATACTATGAGTGTAGTATCTTTCCAATTACTCTTAACTTAAAGTTAAATATATTACTATGCAAGTTAGTAGTTGATTATGCTTTATAGTTTTCCATTATTACATCACTTATGTTTTCGCCAAGTATCTTATTTATAACATCTGAGTTTTTTTTCAAAATGTGCATTGGTTAGATATTGTGAACATCATGAATGTTAGCAGTATTCAGAATGTATGTTGAATGCAAATACATTTTAATACTCGTTAGATAGTTTTAACACATGGAGAATGTTAGCAACATTCAACATGAATCTTGCATACAAACGAATTTTAGCATTGGTTAGAAATATGAACGCTGGGGGTGTTAAAGACATTGAACATGGGTTATTTTCATTACTTTATAACAAACCAACAATGGATACAAAAGCAGTTTCTAGTTGTTAGTTAAATTACATGGGCACAGCAGTACGACAGTATTACCTCCACTAAATAATATCCTTAAAGTATGACAAAGCAGTAAGGTGACCATAGCGTTAAGAAAACATAAGTCGTATTACCTATCAAGTCAGCCTAATGTTAGAAAGTAAACATTCAAAAAGACCTTGTTCTGAAATATGATTACTGATGACAGAACTACATAGGATTCTATGAACTTTACAAGTGTTTTAAAATTAAATCTAAAACTAAGCAATCAATTTACAAACCATAAAGCAATTTTATACATTATCGATACTTATGTGTTTAACATTATTTTGATAACACTTGTTTGTTTACATAATAATTAGGAAAGGTAGACAACACATGAGCCTGTAGAGCCTAAAAAATTCGAATATGAGCACTAAACAGTCGTCACGTTTACAGGGTTATTTGTTCAATTACTAATGTAAAATTGTGTAAAACTACTAACCCTAGATAAGTTCCCTAACTGAGCAGATGAATTTTTTTTATTTTAATTTGTTTTCAGAGTGTAAATGTATTGCTAAAAAAATAAAAACTCAGTTCATTATATAACCATTGTTTCTCCTTCATGATCCAATTATAGAAAGCGTTGTTATGAAAAACATAATAATGAACGTTTTAGTTTATGGGTTAACTGTTGGTTCCCAACATAAGACAAAAGTTTGTTAGGTTTTAATTATGTTATTTATAGCACACATCTTATACAATCTTGTTTATCTGTGAATAATAAATATATATTTTTTTTATTCTCGACAGCAGGAACATGCATTCCTAACATAGCAAGGAAACCGAAGACAGCTACTCAAATGGTAACGACAGAAATAGTTATATATATTTCTATATTTTATTCTTGTGCGTTTACACGTATCCCAACATCAGCTTTTGTTCGATTCATTTAAACTTTAAGTAAACCAAATCTTGTGATTGACAGCACACTCGGTCGGCCGTTAAGTGAAACTGGTGGATCGATTTCACCGTGTTTGCATCACCAGCATCCGACTTAAGTGTTAAAGTGCCAGTCAAAGATGCTCTTAACGACTCCACCGTCTCAAGTGCGGATGAAATCCTACTTCGTGTCCTCCACGCTATTATTGAAATATCTAAGCTAGTTTTAACTAGATGTAAATATATTTTACCAAGTTTATTTAAGTCCAGTAGCCCTTACTGCTTTTGTGAAACTGAAAGTAACGCGACAGTAATACAAATGCATTTATCATATCCTTCAGTTTGTTGTATTACCACAAAAGTTGCACATTCTTTAACGGAATATATATGTGTGTGTGTGTGTGTGTTTAAACACTCATATCTGCTCTTAATAACGTTTCTCATTCTTTCTTACGTGAGGCTTGCAGAAATAACTTAAATATGATATACTGCTTATCTCTGCGAATGTGTAACTTCTGTGCAGAATAAATCTTTCTCACGAAATTACACTTTTTCCTTCCAACATTACAATTTGTACTCGGGTGTTATTAGATCATATTTTATGAAAGACGCTTAATGGTTCTTGTATAGCGTTATCTAAGAAATTATGCGATATATAACCCAAGGATAACAGATGTTGTTGTTGTGCTAGAATTAAGTTAACTATTAAGTAAATTTTGACTACTTTCGATAAATGTGGAGGTAAATTCCATTTGTACTTTTTTATGGTGCTGTTTATTTACATTCGTCACTGTAATAAGGTACTGAAATAGATATGTTTTACTTATTTCTCCAGGGTGATTCAACTGTTGTTTTTTTTTTTTTGTTTTTTTAATTCCGAACACGCGGGTTCTTAATTGTTGTTTCACATATGCCAACTACTTTTCTACAAATGACTAAGAGTGTGAATGGCAATTATAGATATTGGGTTCTACATCTGTTCTTAATTTTTTTTCATTACTATTTTTACCATGGCCCGGCATGGCCAGGTGGGTTAAGGCGTGCGACTCGTAATCTAATGGTCGCGGGTTTGCATCCCCGTCGCACCGAACATGCTCGCCTTTTCAGCCGTAGGGACGTTATAATGTGATGGTCAATCCCACTATTCGTTGGTAAAAAAGTAGCCCAAGAGTTGGCGGGGGATGGTGATGACTAGCTGCCTTCCCTCTAGTCTTACACTGCTAAATTAGGGACGGCTAGCGCAGATATTTTTACGTCTAAGGTTTGAGAATAGAGATCAAAGCAAATATCTCTAACGTTGTGTAGGTCCTACTTCTGCAGGTCTCTCTCTTTCTCGCTTACTAAGGTGCATTATACCTTTCTTGCCTTGTAGTTATTAGTACGTAGTTTTATTTGTCTGTCTTTTATGCGCAACGTGTTGTGTTTTGTTATTGTTTTTCTGCTATTAGCGTAATTAAAAGAAAACACTTTCCGATGACGTAATGGAACGAATGAGATGTACGAGATTACTGTCAAAAAATTAGCATTCTTGTATATACATGAGCACACACGTGTGTGAGTAAATATATATTAAAGGTACAAAACATATTGGTTATGTCTGATTGGAAAACGTTATAGACAAATGACTAGTGGCGCATTTAGGTAGGGGCTAGAGGGAGCTCAGTACCATGGATCCATGGTCTTAATGGGTGACCCATTCATAATTTTATTCAGTGTAAAAATACATGGGATGTAGGGCCTACAAAATCTTAAGTCCGCCACTGCAAATGACGTATATTTACGTCATGGTAGATGTATCTCATACAGGCATACAAGTCATTACAGTCATGTCCCTTCTTTACTTTATGGCACGTATCCATGCTAATGTGAGCACATGTCATGCATGTGTTCAAATACGTAGAAGCCACACACCTGTACAACTAGTGGACGGCGAGCTTCAAGTTATTGTGGTTTATTTTCTTTACTGAAAACAAACCTAAGCATTTAAATCAATGGACGTTTTTTACTACACAGAAGTTGTTTTATTTTCGTGAAGATGACTCTCACTTTGATATATTCCTTTAAATGTATACAATACTTGGATATGTTATTCGTGTCTAAAATAGTTTCTAATTTACAACGATAATTTAGGCCTTCTATACATTCTGTTCACTTTTAACATCATCCAAATAATTATATATTTTTATACCAAACATATGAAAATAATGTTGTTTATTTTATATTAGTTTTATGCTGCCCAGTGAAGTTGATATTTTGTTCTGAGTAACTGTTTTTCTGTCAGACTATGTGAAATTATGATCGTACTCTCCTCTGTTAGACTGTGTGTTACCATCTTCTGACATTGTGGTAATATTTCTCTGTTATACTGTGTGTATATGCCACCATACTGTGCGATTGTGGTCATATTTTCTTCTGTTAGACATGGGTTATGTTACCATCTTGTGAAATTATGGTCATATCTTTCACTGTCAGTCTGCATGTTACCTACCATCTTGTGAAACAGATCATCATACAGAGTACTTCTTTTTAAATTCAATAAGACATCCAGTCAAAATCTCTAAAACCCATCCTGTTTCCACCAATTAAAAATATACTGACTGAATGTTAATGTATACATATCCTGCTATAGGTAATTTATAGTGATTAGCTAGAAGAAGTATTAAAGTATTTATTCAACTTAACGTCTTATTGGATACTAACAGAGAAAATTCTCCATCCAGCACGTGTTTAACTTGGGTTGTTTCTAGGGTTAACTCCCTACCGAACTGTTCGAGGAAGAACTTCCTACTTTTATAAATAAGCTTCGATGAACAAGGGATGATACATAAGCACGCTAACACGTAAATATGGTGAATCATGGAGCAGCAGTCCTCCCCACGTTTTCTACCGATTATTCGATAACTTGCATATGGTTTTGTCGTGATTTTCAAAGCACATGTGGTAGCGCTCCATGTTGTCAAATACGTTTGTTAAGTATTATAAAATATGAATACATTTTGTAGCAGACCATCTATAGGTCAAATCAGTATGTTCAATTCAAAGCATAAGTAGATGATTAGTCGATGAGACAGTTGTGGTAACGAACAGTAAGTTAATTTATTTTTATTTGATCTTATACACTGTCTGTTTTCGACCACTACACATTCATTTGTTATTTCTTAAAATTTGATTTAATTGCTCATAAATCACTAGTTAGGTTGCAAAATATAATGATGGTGTTAACTATGTGAAGCCATAATTTGTTTCTTTTGACTCCGTGTGTGTGAGAAAGAGAAAGAAACACATGTGTTCTAAATATTGTTCAAAGTTCTTAGTTTGTGGACGATCTTCTATTAAGACTCAATTCTAATATTTTATCAACGCAAGCTATATTGATCTTGATTAAAAGAAACAACTAAACATAAATCACTGGATATATTTTTAATTGAGTTTAGCTTAATTACAAGGGTAAACAGAAATTAACAGGTATAATTAAAAACTAAGATTGCTCTGATGACAGGGATCTGTTAAATAACAGTTGACGGATATATTTAAAGAATAGAATAATTTTAAAGAGGTCTTTCATAAAAGATATTGAAATGTATTGTTCGAGATTTGAACGGAAAGAACGGCAACAGTTATTTAAATGTGATGTTATCGTTGTGGCTTATTTCTGATAGCATCCGAGAGATGTTCGATATATCTAGACTTCTAAGATGTTATGATGAATATGTCCATCCATGTTAGCCCATTCATTTCGTACTCCATGGATTTGAAAGTGTTAGTCATCTAATGTAAATAACACACTAAAAGAAAAACTCATTCACTGAGGGAAGGGGAAATCAACTGGGGATAGTGACGTTACTAGCAGTGGCCTCGTACTAACTTGTAGTAGAAAAGTAATTGTAGTTCGTGGTCATGTCAGGCTTCCCATTATACTAGAGAATTACATCGAAGAGCGTGCATTACATAGGGTGAAAAATCAGTGGGGGTGAACTAGAGCTTATGTAGGATTTCAGTCGCGCGTGTTATGCACATACCAGCACTCGAGGCACGTTTCTCATAGCTAAGCGAAGAAGCCTGACACATTAATGTAAAACATAATTTATTATTCACTGTTGCTAAGGGATACGAGCAGCATCTTCTGTTTTGTTAACTAATTATTTTTCTTGCAAAATTTACGTAATGATAAAACCCCAGTAGAGATGTAGTAGATACAAGTGGTGCAAATAAATTAATGAAATAAATCTACTTCACTATAATTATATTATTCTGTTATAATGTTTAGCACACAGCTAAATAATTCTGTATTTTCTTAGAATGATACTTTGAGAGATGCAGCTCTGATGTTATTCGCGTTTTCATTTCTATATTTCTTTCGGAAAGGAAAACTTTTAACCCCAACAGACACATTGTTTCGACAATGAAAGGCTTGGGTTTATATTCACACTACCACCTAAAACTGTATAGCACTGCTTGAATATGACATCAAAGAACAATGGAACTGATTTTGACGTCCGTGACGCAAGAAGGTGCTAATATTACTTTATTTCTGTAGTTGTTATATATTCCTCATAAAGAATATACAACCACTTACTATTTTAAAAGTCTGATAGGCCTACTCTACAACGAATGCTTAAACTCATATATGCAATACCTTATACATTATATTATAGAAACTACTGATATTTTTGTTTATACCTAACTTGTGTTTTGGGATTAAAAGCTACGAGATTAACCAACTTAGACTTAATTATATTCTATTTACTAGCAGTAGAACCCACATATCATTCTTAAGTAATAATGATATTATTTAATACAATATTCAGTATAACAACTAACCAACATGATTGGTTGAAAACATTAATTTTACATATAAATAAAATACCGGCAGTGGGATTAATTTCATTCCCGATAATATATCATGGATCCACCAGGAAGTTGCTACATAAATAGTCTAGAAAGATACTTTTAAAACGTCGACAAAAGTCATATTGATTCCAATCTGCGATTCTACGGGCTAATCAAGTGATTACTTGACTGTTATGGCCCGGCATGGCCAAGCATGTTCAGGCGTGCGACTCGTAATCTGAGGGTCGCGGGTTCGCATCCCGGTCGCGCCAAACATGCTCGCCCTCCCAGCCGTGGGGGCGTTATAATGTGACGGTCAATCCCACTATTCGTTGGTAAAAAGTGTAGCCCAAGAGTTGGCGGTGGGTGGTGATGACTAGCTGCCTTCCCTCTAATCTTACACTGCTAAATAGGGACAGCTAGCACAGATAGCCCTCGAGTAGCTTTGTGCGAAATTCAAAAAAAAAAAAACACACTTGATTGTTATCTTTTTAGATGACAAGCGTGTTGAAAGGAAAAAGGCGTTCTCCAGGGGACGTTTTGAGAATATCACTTTGGATAAAGACGTTTTGGTGTAATAGTGACCTGCTTAACAATAAATATATCTAAACTTTGTATTTTAATAAGAGGATTAGATCAGAAACTAGATGAAAGGTTTAAAATCTTGAGAATCGAGAAAATTTCAAAACTAGTTGAGTTATATTAATGGCAATCTGCTTCGTTATTATAAAGTTTAATTATTTCTATTCGAAAGGAAAATATTTCCGTAGTATCAATCAGAAGCACTATTGAAAATTTGTTTCCATCTAAAGCTAATTGTACAAAGGAATTTTATTTTATTATATTAAAATATTGGACACCGTTTAATTAATACTAAGATGTGTGTAATTATCGTTTATTCTCTAACATTCGTCAATATTATTTAGGCTGTTGTAAACAAGGACATTTCATTATCCATCATCACCTCATTCTGTTGGTAGGATTTGAGGCGCAGCTCGATATTTCTATATTTCTCATAGAATGATACTTTTAGTCACATATTTCTGTATGTGTTGTTTTATTTGGAGATTTCTTTCATATTAATTTTATGTACAACTCATTAAGTAAACACAGATACAAACACACGTGCAGGATCCCCAGAAGAATTCTCCTTCAAGTGCAAATAAAACCCATATTAAAAGTGACAATTCTTTTTCTGTTATAGCCTACAGAGTGCATAATTTTTCTCGCGATTGATGGCATGCGCACGTTTTACAGACGTCACAACAATACAAATTGCAACGTTAGGCTTCCTTTATTCGATGCCATTTTAGTGTCTATTGACTGAATGACAAGTAAACCCTCCTGGCGGCCTTCGGTTTCCTTTCGGGGAAACTAAACAATGAATTCGATTAAGCTAGTGTTTAATGAAATAGGATAGTATGTGAGAGTTACTGGAGCTAATGGCGTTTTGTTGTTGTTGTTGTTTTACAGCCATATAATAGGTTGTAACCGAATTTTACATGTGCATGCAACAACAACAAAAAGTATGCTGGCATAACAAATACCAGAGGTACGTCTTAAAAAATGTTTTTTTTTATTGAACACATGTACGGTCTTGTTTGTATGTTTCATAAGAAATAAGATATTTATTATTAAGATGCAATATAAATACACTATCAAACTGAGAAATGCATGCTATATTAAAACATCTACATATGTAACTTGTACAGCGAGACAGGTTTTATGAACATAATGAACGATTTATTAAAGCAGAAAACACTTATCGAACATCTGTAGAAAGATGTGTAATTCAGCATTTCACCAATCATAACAACACTTTGCCAAAAAATAGATAATGACAAAATATAACATTATAAATAACTTCTGGATGTATGCTGTTTTCCCCAAGTGACACAGTATTGAAGGTTAATTCTGGTTAATATCGGTTTGCAGATAACCAGTTTTGCAAAATAATTGTTTGGTCACTCTTCTATTTACTGTTCTTCTGGATACCCTGGAATGAATGTGTTCATGACATTCTTGTCGTAAGATTTTCAGTCTTTCTTTTTTTGTACCTTGATATGTTAACCTGATCAAAATCCATTCATCGCAGCAGTAGTGTTTCGGCATATGCCAGTAGACTTTTCTGGAACAGCATTTTCTGTAGTCCAATGACGTTTCAGGATTCTGGATAAAGTACACTGAGAGCACCTTACTGTTCTGGTAGTGTCTGTTTGCTTCATACCATTTTTGAACAGTCAAGCAATTTGACGCCCTATAACTTCTGGCTCATGACGAGGCATGATTCTACAAAAAGTAGAGACATTGTCTGAAGAAAACGTTGATCTGTTTCGAAAGACATTATCATCAAAGCACACCATTTTATACAAAACAACTTTGTGTGTGTGCTCCAAACACCTTATACAAATCAGAATAACAACTGGTACATATTTGTCTGATCATATGTTACCTTTACTGTTACTATTCGAGTAATTACTTAATAATTGTACCATGCAATAACATCAATATACAAATATTTAGGTAAATACTATCGTCTAATACAATAAACATTAGTTGTTTCGAACAAATATACACTGCACTACTAAAGGTTGTGTGTATACGGATCGTCAAATTTAAGTGTATTACATTGTATCTGTACTGAGCGTGTTTAGAACATCCATCTACAATGTAATACACTTAAATCTGACGATCCGTATGCACATAACTTATTTATTCAGTAGTACGGTAAAAAATTTGGATCTTCTAAATGTAAGGTTATAACTAAAGTAAAATTTTAAAAATCCGTGAAAATGGTATCCTGGCTATAAGCTAATTAATGCATACAAATTGTGAAAGAGTTGAAAATAGATAAAAACAGTAATAGGTGGTATAGTACAATTAATAAAAATCCTTCTGGTTTGATGAGTAGCGTTTCTTTTCCTAAATTTCAAGATATACTACATGAAATCATTTTAAATCTGGAAACATTTGCGATGCGACAGAAATTACCAAATGATAAATACCAATAAGACTTAGACCTAATTTTAAGACAGCGAAACGTCGTATTACTCTATAATATAATATCGTAGTTTCCTTCCAAAAACACAGACCAGCAAACTATATCAATATCCTTATGAACGGATTGGCATGGCCAAGTGGTTAGGGCGCTCAGCTTGTATAATCTGAGGGTCACAGATCCAAATTCCCGTCGCACCAAGCATGTTCGTCCTTTCAGCTGTGGGAGCATTATAATATCATGGTCATTCCCACTATTCCTTTGTAAAAAAGTACCTTAAGAGTTGGCCGTGGGTGGTGATGATTAGCTGCCTTTTTTCTAGTCTTACGCTGCTAAATTAGGGACAACAAGCGCAGAAAGCCCTCGCTTTGTGCGAAGTTCAAAAGAAACAAAACTTTTTGAACCTTGACAATCACAACACAATGTTAGTAGTGAAGGAGTACCAAAATAAACCAATGTAAAGATGGGATGTATTGTAATAAACCCATATAAAAGTTAAGAGTGGGAAACGCCAAAACCCATTGCTCTACAGCGTTAAGAGTGGAAGGTAATTAAGTAAATCCGAATGAGACCTCACAGGTAAATAGCGCCACAACAATTTGATGTAATGAGGTGTACCAAACCACACTTTCCTACGATGTTAAGTACTGAACATCATGTTAATATCAATCAACTTTGCTATCCTTACCCATTCCAAGACTTGATGATATTAGTTTCCACTGTTCTTTGTTCCTCGCAGACTGCAGTAACTTTCCTAATCCAAGCATCTTATTTCCGATCCATTGTCTAATGTCATCGAGTGAAGTGGGTTCTGCCTTCGGTTTTACTAATCATGGTCTTGTAAACAGCCCCCCTAGATCTAATTATATACTCAAAGTATTGCATTTTACGTTTCCTTTATACATTTAGCAGTTGCCTTCAAGTTGCAGTACATACTTTAGATTTTTTCTATGTAGCTGATTGGTTTGGTTTGAATATCGCACAAAGTTACAAGAGGGTTATCTGCGCTAGCCGTCCCTAATTTATCATCGCGAGACTAGAAAGAAGGCAGCTAGTCATCACTATCCACCGCCAGTGCTTGGACTACTATTTTTACCAACGAATAGTGGAATCGACCATTACATTATAAATCCCCCACGGCTGAAAGGACGAGCATGTTTGGTGTGACGGGTATTCGAATTCGAGACCTTCAGGTTGCAAATCGAGCGCCCTAACCACCTAGCCATGCCAGGTTCTAAATAGTTGGTCTTGAAGAATCATCTACTATATCAAATTTTAAATGCTCCCAACTGTTATTTTGTTTCAATAGGCAGGGTCCATCATTCTATTCTCTACAGAAGGACCGACCATAGCATTTGAATAGTTTCTTATATAAATTTCCAGTTTGAAATCTCTTGAAATTAGAAATGATGATTTCGCATTAATTATCTGCATTTGCTCTTCCCATCACTACCAATATTCCGTATTTGTACGGACTGTAACTTCTACTTTGATGTTAAAATGGAAGATATCAAAATAAACCAGTTTACAGTTCTGAAAATGGGGTGTATCAAAACAAGTCAACATACAGTGGTAAAAATTGATGATATCTTGATAAACCACGAAACCATATTAACTGGTGATAAAACTGGTAACACTTAAGTCGATATGACGCCATCTTGGGTTATTGAGACGGTAGTTGGCGGATGGTGCTGTTAAATAACTACACTATAGCATACGAGTTTAGAATTATGAGTAGTTATATACCGATATTCTTTGAGTAACTTTGCACGAAAAGTCTGAAAAAAACAACCCATTTTTACCTTTTTGTTAAAGTCTGGCAGCTGTGTAGTTTGTTTATACGTTCTATGTCAATATGTTTACAGTTTCAGATAAAAAATATTTTGACACTTGCTTAAAAGAGACGCAGTTAGACTATATTTGGTCTTTTGGCGCCCTGGAATTTACACGTGTAAAATGTGAATAATATTTTAATTGTCTGCGAGAATGAGTAGACTCACTGGACGACATTCACGATTTTTTTCCTCTCTGCTGCCTTCTTAGTATAAAATATTTAAAATGTTTGTATCAAAGCTTAGGGAATTTCCTACAAGATTTAATACAGTGTTTATACTGAACTGGTAAACAGCTAGACTTCGAGGTTCCACTACAGATAATCTAAACTGGTAAACAACCGGCCTTCTAAAATAAACCAAGTACTTCTTAAACTTTCTTTGAAGTACCGAGGGAACCGGATGTTCTGAAGTTAATCATCTTTTACTGTAATCCTTCAACTTCATCTCTAATATCCATAAATCTTCCTCTCGGCATTACAATCTCTACAGAGTTTTTTTCCATTGAATATCTTATTAAGTTACCGTTTTTGATGGATTTGTCAGCTATGTTTCTCAAGAGCTTTTGTATGTATAAAACTAAGGTTTAGTCGTTGAAATAAAAGAGGATGACTTATAAGCTCAAATAGCTAATACAACTTACCTCTTGCATTTATTTATATTATGCTTTCCAACTTCTAATGTTGGTTCCCTGTCAATATGTGGCCGTTATACAATGTTTGCAGAAAATTTAGCGTTTTTTCGTAAAAGAATTGTACTGTTTTAAAACTAATTATATGTATTTAAAATATTGGTATGATACAAATGTATAAACTTAGTGTAGCTGGTAGAACTAAACATCTGGACTTTTGAAAGTATTACATCTTTAAAAACAACATTAAGTTTACCTCATATTGTACTTCAAAAAGGCTAATAACTAACAACATCAGAATTACGTTAGTCATGTATATCGTTTAGTTGGGTTCGATGGATTAAAACTGCAGTAATTCCCTTAAATCACAGAATTTCTTTTCCTTATATGATCAGTGCTGTCATATAAAATATTTTTATTTAAAACTCAAAGTGCTGTAGATCAAGGGATACTTACATGTAATATATACATTAATATTTCATCGTATCAGTAATTTGTTAGTTAAGGTTTTACTAACATGTATTTTCTGAAAAGGTCAGACCAGATAAAAAGAAATTGTGCTTCGCACTTTGTGATCTTGGGTGCGTTATAAGAGTGACGGTTCATCCAACTCGTTGGTTACAGTAGTCCAAGAGTAAGCGGTGTGCGTGTTATTAACTACCTTCCTTTCCTTTAGGCTATTAATTCAAATTTATAGATTGTAGCCGCAGATAGGCTTTATGTAGTTTTGCGCATGTCTAGATATTTAAATCAAGTGTTAAAATAAGGCCCACACCCTTCAACGTACAGGTTTGTTCTTCTTGTTTATTTGTTCTTTTAGAAACAGAATAAAAGCGCCATTTCTTGGGTGCATATTTCACAAATGACTGTTATGATGGAACAAAAATTAAATTTTACGTTTTGCATTGTTTCTAATTCTAAAACATTATCGACTGACCCCAGTGTCCCCTGGAGAGTCAGCTGCAAGTTTGCTCCATTACAACACTAAAATTTGGGGTTCGATTCTATACGGTAGACAAAGTGCATATAGCATGTCCCTTTAGCTTTGCAGCAATAATTTGATTTTTGTTTGGATTTAAATTAGCTTTGCACACCACGAGTATCGAAAACCGGTTTCTAGCACTGTACGACTGAGGTGCTGCAGTGAGAGGCCTGGCATGGCCAAGCGCGTAAGGCGTGCGACTCGTAATCCGAGGGTCACGGGTTCGCGCCCGCGTCGCGATAAACATGCTCGCCCTCCCAGCCGTGGGGGTGTATAATGTGACGGTCAATCCCACTATTCGTTGGTAAAAGAGTAGCCCAAGAGTTGGCGGTGGGTGGTGATGACTAGCTGCTTTCCCTCTAGTCTTACACTGCTAAATTAGGGACGGCTAGCACAGATAGCCCTCGAGTAGCTTTGTGCGAAATTCCAAAACAAACAAACAAAGCTGCAGTGAGAAAACCCAGCAATTAGATTTGTTACAGGCCTGGCATGGCCTAGCGCGTTAAGGCGTGCGCTTCGTAATCTGAGGGTCGCGGGTTCGCGCCCGAGTCGCGCTAAACATGCTCGCCCTCCCAGCCGTGGGGGCGTTATAATGTGACGGTCAATCCCACTTTTTGTTGGTAAAAGATTAGCCTAAGAGTTGGCGGTGGGTGGTGATGACTAGCTGCCTTCCCTCTAGTCTTACACTGCTAAATTAGGGACGGCTAGCACAGATAGCCCTCGAGCAGCTTTGTGCGAAATTCCAAAACAAACAAAGATTTGTTACTGTAAGTAAAAATATATTTTTTGACCAATCGCTTAACTAGAAAATTAAACATTGCATTAAGTTCGAAAACATTGACGCTAAATTTTATCTGTTATACATAAAGTAAACTTGAAGAGGCTAGGCACAAAAGATATTTTTGAAATAACTCAGCACACGTGGTCGGCCGATCAAAAACAGCGGAGAATCAGATATAAAACAACCAGTACGTTTTGAATCAAATACTTAGTTTCCTGTTACCGAATCATTCATTTTCTATACCTTTTTTTCACAATTTTTGTTCGTGAACGACCTTAAGTTGTTCGTTCCGTTTAGTTTTAGTGACATTTGTTTCTTGCATATTACGTTGTTTTAAAACAAAAATTACAAGATATGCAAGATCTTATGCATCTTGATCATATATATATACATATAAATAGTGATAAAAATTCGTTAGTCTTGACTCAAATCCACACAATAGAGTAGCTATCTTCGTGTAGAATCGAACTCCGGATTTCAACAGTTCCAGTTTTTATAAAAATACTTTGTCACCGGTTATCAACTCTGAGGCAGAGGCCGCCTGCGTCGCTTTAAAACACATATTAGTATACATTGTTTGAACAGTTAAGCAAAAATTAAGATCAAAAACAAGGACTGCGTTGAAAACAGCAAATCCGAACTGTTTTGAACGACACTTTAATGAACAGAACAGGCCCAAACAAAACAAAATTGAAGATGATGCATAACTTAACAGGATCCCCAAAGTAAGGATATAATGCAGTATAATAAAAGCAAACAAACGGGGGAGCCCCAAGTTTTGGAAGTGATTGTGGAAGTAGGACCCTCATTGAGATGGAAATATACTGTCTACCAATTATAAACTTCATTCACCAGTATCATATGTTAAAGAAGACAAGATTTAAAAAAAACAACAGAATTAGTCTTGTTTGTTGTGAATTTCACGAAAAGCTACACAAGGGTTATCTGCGCTGGTCGTCCCTAATTTAGTAATAAAGGACCGTAACGTTATAACGATCCCACGACTAAAAGGGGGATATGTTTTGATAAGAGATTCGAACCCTTGACACTCGGATTGCGAAACAAGCAGATTAACCATCAAGCCATGCAGGGTCTTAAAAATTTATCAAAAGACTAAGTTAGGAGGAGAGCAAGCGTGGGTGCTGAAACCCCTAACATTCCATATCTGTATCACCCACTCCTTCCTGCCTGCTGACACGTTCTGGTAGTACGACTCCTGGTGTTGGTATTCCACTCTCAATTATAGGAGTACAGTCCAAAATTAAGTTAAATAACAGTACAGTAGATAAATTATATATATACTCTTCAAAAAAAGAAACGCAAAAGGCAAAATTTGAGACATATTGTTAACACGTTTATTCCGAGTAGTTCTGTATGACATGTGTGAAACTTTGCACATTCACTGCTGAACATCCAAAGTCTGCAAAGGCGAAGTCCACGCTCACTACTTGAAGTTTAACGTCACTCAACGTCAATAACGTGTATGCCCCCCGTGAGCATCAATAACTACTTGGCATCTCCTGCCCATGGAAGCGATGAGATGACGAATCACATCCTGTGGAATGGCTGTCCACTCAGCCTGCAAAGCTGCTGCAAGCTTAGGTAGAGTCTGCGGTTGAGGTTGTCGCCGTCGCAGACGTCTGTCCAACTCGTCCCAAAGATGTTCGATGGGGTTTAAATCTGGTGATCTGGAGGGCCAGGGAAGAACGTTGATGTTGTGGTGTCTCAAGAAGACAGTGATGAGTCGGGCTGTGTGAGTACGGGCGTTGTCATGTTGAAAAACGTCGTTGACGTTTACCATGATGGGTTGCACATGGGGCCTAAGAATCTCGTCGACGGTTGCGTACGGTCTGATCGGAAATTTTACGCAGCCCTGGTATGGTTGAGGCAGTAGACGTCGCAGTGGTAGTCCTATCCCGAAGGTGACGTAACCGGATATAGCGATCTTGTGCGGGCGTGGTCACACGAGGTCTGCCAGATCGTGGACGGTCACGAGTTGATCCATGTTGTTGGTGACGATTCCATAGCCTTGTGATGGTGCTTGGGTGGACATTCACAGCTCTGACAACATCTGATCGAGATTCGCCTGCTTCCAAGCGACCAATGGCGTTGTTGCGTTGTGCTTCAGTCAGTCTTGGCGTAACTGTATTGCGTGTCGGTGGCTTAACACTGAGCTATGGAAACCGAGAACCCGTCACTTTTATAGGGATTTTGCACATGTTGCACTTGCAGAACATGCAGATCTCTCAAACAAATTTATTGGACACGCATGCGTTTTGGCGAAAATCCTATGTTTTCCTCCGTTTTCAAAGTGCACAACTTTTATTGTCATTTTGGTCTGACAATCAGTGCCTTAACACGTGTAACATCACATACTCTGAGTTTGTAACGTATTACATACATTTCTCTTTAAAATAACAAAAATATCCCTTTTGCGTTTCTTTTTTTGAAGAGTATATATAAAAACTCAAATAAGTTACCTATACTAGCAAAATTCCCAACCACCAGCCGTTAAAATTACTCGTCGAGTCCGCTGGAGGCACAAACTTTCAACCCTTACGTGAGCCTTTATATATAATAAAGTATTCATCCGCATAAAAATAGTGTCAATTTTTAAACGACTTTATTAAAAACTAAAAATACTTATAGGAAGCTTCAAGCAAAACTTCTTAACTTTTACTTCTCTATAATTTTTAACATTAATCGCAAAATATTTTATTAATGTTATTTAATGTTTCTTTCTTAAATTCATTAAATATTAATTTTTGCATTTAATACAAATTTTACAAAATCTAAATAATTCTGAAGTTGTAGTAGTTATAACAGAAGAGTATGGTACATTAATATGAAAAGAAGGTAGTCGTATATTAAAAAATAAAAATATTTTCTTTCATCAAAAATATTTAGATTATCATTATCAATTATTTTAATTAATAAATCTAAATAATGTGTCTCTATACCAGAAATTGAAGTATTTTCAATTTCTAATTCTACTGGATATATAGTATTAAGAAAATTGTTTATCTCGGGATCATATAGGTATAATTTAAAGTAAAAAAATTCCGGATTTATGAATTTTTTTCTTAACCTATTCTCATGAAAATAAAGATATACATTTACTATACAAGTAGAAGGATTAGCTCCAATTGGAACTATGGCCAGGTGGTTAAGACGCTCGACTCCCAATCTGAGGGGCGTGGGTTGGAATCCCCGTCACACCAAACATGCTCATCCTTTCAGCAGTGGGGACGTTATAAGGTTACGGTCAGTACCACTATTCGTTAATAAAAGAGTAGCCCAAGAGTTGTCAGTAGGTGGTGGTAACTATCTGCCTTACACTGCAAAATTAGGGACTACTAGAGCAGATAGCTCTCATGTCGCTTTGCGCGAAATTCAAAACAAACCAAACCGTTTCTCTTAGTGTAATATATATCCAAAACCTTTTCATTTTAATAAAGCTTGAGAAGAAAAAGTAATGTAAAGGCATCTCAAGAAAACTATTAGATGTTTTTGTTATTTAATAAAAAAAGAGAAGAAATGTATTATATAGAGGGAGAGACAGTAAATTAAATAGTTCATTGCGTTTGTTACGTACATAGATCATGAAGTATGATATTACAGTTGACTGTGTAAATATTTTATTTTTGTATGACAAGTTTATGTTAGTGTAAAAATTCTGTAAAAGAAATTACTGTTGTGTTTATAGTTTCGAGGTATAAACTAACATTTATTGGCAGAGATGTACGAAGGGTAGTGTGAGCGGTGCGTCTGCACAGAGTGATGACCCATAGGGGTCACGAGTTTGCAAAGCCAGTTGTAGATTAGATTTTTTGAGGGGTGCAAAATTTATATCTCGCACAGGGCGCCATCAATCACTGGTACGGCCGTATTTCTGGGCACTTTATCAAATATTATTTTTAATTGTGTTTAATGCAAGTTCTACAAATTACTAAGAGCTAGCTTTCACTGGCAGGTTTTTTTATTTTTATTTTTATTGACGCTTTTCCCTATTACCAAGAAATATGTGACGCAAAGAGAAACATTGTGAGGTTTTGGAATGTTGCCAAAAGCACTCTCGCACAAATCTCAATATCACACGCTATTTGTTTGCCACATTTAACGTTCGTGGTTTAGAAGCACGTGCATAAAGGAACGAATAGCGAAAGCTGCTGCCTTCAGTAATTTATTTTGGTGCCTAGAACAAACTAATTGTGTTACCATGTTATATACTAATCCGAGCAGTGCTCGAAATGCTTCTTCTTGCGCGCGGATACAGTCATCTCAGCCATTCACGAATTATTCATATGTGACGTCTTGCACAAGGTAAGCCTGACGTCACTGAGTGAACAGGTCATTTCCGTTTCTCTTAGCATAAAATATCCAAAACATTCTTATGTTATGAAAGCTTTAGAAGAAACGGTAACGTAGAGGTATCTCAAGGAAAATATTAGGTCCAGAAAATTATTAATGTCAAGTAGGCATGACTTCCTCACACTTATTATTAGTCGATTAGTAACAATGTCATTTAACAAAAAAAGGAGGAGTAAAAGAGATATCATAGATCAAATTATAAATTTACTAGAACATAATTATTACTTATAAATTGGAGTTAATTATGTTTAGTTGTGTTTATTTGTCTATTCATACTCTGAGTTTTTGTATACTAGACTGATTATTGCCATGACTTTTATTTGGGTTAACTGTCATCGTGTATGATATATTAATGCAACAAGGGGAGACGTAGTTATTCTAGATTCGTTAGTTATTTATTTAACAGACCTAGTAATGGATCTAAATATAAAGGATAATAATACTGTTTGTTGTTTTAGTATTATTAACTAAGATACCAACAAGCAAGTGTTGGCTTTCATTAGTTATTTTGTCAATTTAATTTGATCTTTCACCAGCTGCATTCTAATAATCTTTAAAAGGCCTGAAACGTGTATTTCCAGTCGAACAGTCGCCAACTGACCCATTAATTGTTCTCTTTAGCAACGGTTTCAAGTCGTACTTTATATGTGATATTTCCAACTTGTTTCTACTCCTTTGTTCTCGTTTAATTTGCAGGCTATCGTCAATTTTTTGCATTTTTGTTGCTTTGGTATGAACAAGTAGATAGTTATTCGTATAATGATACGCAGAGAGTCCATAGTTGATATGTTGCCATTTATATGTCGCTTTCCGTAAACAAATATTATGAATTGTCTTTAATAAGACTTTCACGTTTGTTTGGCAAAACACAGTAATTAAAATTAACAAATAATTAATTAAATGCCACCTTTTGTAGAGGTAAAATATTAAAACCGGAAATCCAGTGTTAAATACTTGTACAATAAATAAGCTTTATTGAACCCAGGATACAGCCCTAAAAAGCCTGCATGTTTCAGTGGTGTTATCAAAATACAAATATTTGTAACGCTAAATGAAAGACAAAGTTTAATATTAAATCTGAAGAAAAATGAGAAAAGTTGTTTTTTTATTACTATTATTTATGCCAAACCTACATTGATGTATTTTACAATAGCCAAACAAACTCGAAGCTCGCATAAAATCCATGCAGTTTTACATCTACGTAGTAGCGCCCTATCGGGCATGTTTGCAGACTTCCAACGCTAGAAACCGGGTTTCAGTACCCATAGTGGTCAAAGCACAGAGAGCCCATTTTGTAGCTTTGTGCTTAATTCTAAACAACAAAAACATCCACTGGTTTAAAACTTTGTGGAATATTTACAAAACCATAAAAATTCCTTTAAATTCGGAACATTAAGCTAAGTCGTACGCTAACTTAACCTGTCAAGTGATGGGATAGTATCAACAGTATCTGCTAAGTTCGAGACACTATAACTTCTCAACCAGTTATAACTAAACTAAACTACCTTGCATCACATAAACACGTTTTGTTTTTGGCTTCCTCCTGTGAATACCACTTGCTCATCCGTCGTTTCGAGTTAACAAAATGTAAAATTTGAACCACAACATCCAAATATATTTTACTTTATGAACATAAAGTGTAGTTGTTTACGTGGTTTTATGCTGATACTGCTTTTCTTTTAATGTTTTTAAAGAAGAATTAACCGAAAAAAGAGAGGTTGAACAACAACATTTTCAATGGAAAAACAGTAGAAAGGAACTAATTATGTATACTGGATTTGCGGTTGTAAACCTGAATAAGAACTGGTTACTATAGACTTAAACACAGTGTCGTTGCTTAATACTAGATTACGTGACTTTTTTTCTGTAGGACCTTTGCTATAGTAATATAATCAGTGATATAATAAAGCACATAACAGCTTTGCCTGTTGGTGCCTTATATGGAAAAAGTGATTTATTACTTGAAGAATATATGCTATTATCACACTGGTGTCCTTATAGTTTTTAGTTAATCGGCCACATCAAAGTAGCTCATGAACAAGATGTTATCTTTACCATATATATTATATTGTATTGCTGTTTATTATTTACACTTCTAACTACCACATTGGAAATATAAAGGAATCTCTTTGATTTTCTCTGGAGTCTAGACCATTACAATCACTAGGCAGTCCATTAAACAAGCTGAGCATGAAAGCCACACAAGTGCATGATTAGGTTAAACTGGTTTTCTTCTTGTAATTAAGTTTAAACAGGTTCAATAACCCAGTGAAAGTTTAATTATCTCAAATTAGTGGATGTTTGTACTTGTGTGTAGTTGGGTAAAACCTGCGATGTTTGTAGTTATGATTAGTTGGGTCATACTGGTGCATGTTTGTGGTTTATATTCAATTAGGTCAAACTAGAAGCGTGTTTGTATTTATATTCAGTTAGGTCAAACTGGGACCATATTTATAGTTATGTATAATTTGGTCGCACTGGTGCATGTTTGTAGGTATTTCTTAATTCGGTTAAACTAATGTAGATTTCTGTATTTGTATTTTAATTAGGTCAAACTAATACATCTTTGTAATTACGTTTAGTTAGGTCAAATTGATGCATCTTTGTAGTTGAGTTTAATTAAGTCAACTGTTAGCTTAATTATATCAAACTGATGCATATTTCTCTAAATTAAAATAGGTCAACCAGTCGCAATTAAACAAATTTAATGTTTTTTGTTTGAGTATTGTAATCATTATTAACTACCCAAACGCATCAAATACGAGCGTCATACCTCCTTAGAGAGGTCTTAATATATTTATTTATATATATTGCAACGTTTTTTATGTAAAATAAAAAATATTTTTGCAACACCAGGCATTCAAACTATGTAAGTGTGTAACAGTGTGAAAGATGTCTACATTTTCACTCCTGTCTCGTTAGGTATAAAATCGTGTTTCAATGTCCCAAACTTGGCCAAAAGCTACTGGTTTTCATTCTCCCCAAGAACTATAGTACGGTCTCTCGCCTGGTTAGTTACGTGACACCGTATCCATAACTGTGTTGTAAGACACGAACGTTTTTATGTATATATATGTAACCGTAATAATGTTTTTCATCCAACATCACGAAGTTTATCCAAGCTCGTGCTCCAGAGTTTCACTTCACACCGGATGTTGAAGTGACCCACACTAATTAGCTCTATGCTGGCAACGTAACTGTCACAATGTTCTGTTGTTTTAGTTCGTTTTTATGTTTATTATGAGTTAACACTTTTTTCCGGAGCCGATAGTATATCGGGTTATCTTCCGCACGTGAGAAATTTAGGTATTCTCTTACAAAAATGGTAATAAGAGTGATGAAAGAACAGGATCGAATAGCTTAGTCGGACAAAACTTAATTTCAAAATGTTAATTATTTAATTTATTTCACATTTGCTGTATGCAGAAATATGCAAGAAGCTATGTGACGACTCTTGGATATATGTGGATTTCCTACGTGTGTGTGGGAGGAGAGAATTACGGACTTTTATTTTCTTGTTTTTTAATATTTAATTTAATAATATCTGAGTTGGCGAAGTAAGTGAATTTTCAATAAAATGTTAAAAGTGAATTTAATAATATCAAATGTCATGAGTAAGGCATGTTTGCTAAGGCCAGTAGAAGAACAGTAGATTATAAATATTTCAAAGAAGACAGACGAAAATATTTATAATAAACGCAAATGCGACATTTTAAATATACACACACGCGCGCGCGTTTATGTGTTAACTGCACTACAGCGATATGAGTTTCTGCAACAGTGAAGTAGCAGTAAAGAGAAATCAAATCCTAGAATAAATACGTTTGTCTGCAAAGCCACTAAAACAAAAGATTCATCGAAAGAGTCAGGCCCATCCTGTATAGTGGAACACAACTGTGCTTTATTAATGCATGTGGTAAAAGCCTAGTCTGGTAACGTAACTATTAAATTGCACTTGCACGTTAGCTTTCTTTAAAAGAACTGAAAAGTTAAGAAAACCTCTCCAGAAAAAACTTCAAATACAACGGTTTTGGCTAACGATGACTTTCCACGTGTAGCAGAAACGGAAGTTACGTAGTCGGAATAAGCACGCCCTGTGTGCATGTGTTTTTTGTAGAATGTCTGTCTGTATTCGTATGCAGAATAAATAATTAGCACCGTTGTTTTACTAACTATATGCAGAGGATGCCTACTTAAATGTTGAACAACAGTTCGTAATTTATCTCAAAATAAAATACAAACAAGTTGTGTAAACGGTTTAAGGAAGGATGTTTTTATATGTATCCTTGGGTCTATTTCTTACATTAATAATTTTCCAGTTTATTCTAAATTGCCTACAGAGTTTATATATAGGTTAGTCAAAACGTAACTTCACACATTTAACGCAAAATATTTAATAGAAGAGTAACGTACATAATTTAATGGCTGATAACAAAACAAACGGAGGACTGAAAAGTAAAATGTACATCGGTTACACACACCCCTCCAGTAGCACAGCGGTATGTTACACACACCCCTCCAGTAGCACAGCGGTATGTTTGCGACTCGCACTGCTAGAAACCGGGTTTCAATACCAGTGGTAGACAGAACACAGATAGCTCATTGTGTATCTGTGTGTTTAATTACAAACAACATCCACCTGGGAGAAACTTTAAATTAAATGATTAAGTTCAGTGAAAGATTTTCTTTAAAACATCGCTGTTACAGAAGTTCAGTAACAACTAATTGTTTTCGTTCTGAACAAATTGTAGCGTGCTTATCGTATCTAAAGTGTTAAGTACTTTTTGTTTATTCGATACTGATTATTTCAGTACCACCAAACTGGATGAAAACACCTTAATCTAATGATAGTAGTGAGCTTTTTGTTTTAATTACAAGCTGTGTTTTAATTACCACTTGTAACTTATCGATACCTCTAATACCCAAAAGAAACCTGAATGTCACCGATATGTATTTTTAACGCATGGCATTAATCAAACAAGAAAAGTAATATCACCTTGAGGAAGTCGAAACTCTCAATTTTGACACACATCAAATATCACGTGAAAAATTAAACTAGCATACGTCAACTTGCAAACCCCGCATTAGCTTGTCTCAAAAGAAAAAAACACGTAGCTTTCGAATGTTATCAAAAAACGTATTTTCAATATAACTCCACAAAAGAAGGTCAGCGATAAATTGGTATAACATTTTTTTAGCTGTTGAGATTTTTCTTAAGCCAACAACATAAATAAACAGGTTTTAAGTATCGGAACTCTTTGAATAAGCAGAATATTATCTTGTTGCCTTTAGTTACCTATATGTTTATCTTCGACCGCGATGTATATGTGATGGATGGGGGTGCAAACGATGTTCACTTTAGATGTTCTGGAGGTAAGCTATAGAAGTTTCTATGCCAGATGAAGATATGTATTGAAGGTCGGTCCTTAAACCGCTAGGTCTCTGGACGCAGGAGTAAAAAAAACAAAAGCTTCGAAGACGAGTTGAGTACAGTAAAGACGTCATGAACTCTAAATGCTGGCTAATAAATGTTTAGCTTTGAGGTAGATCAGCCTGCTGTCTTAAATGTCAACTGACAAGTTGAAGAGTCCTTAGAACGATATAGTTGTTGCAAGATTAAAAAGAACTTGGAATTGAACAGCTTTGATTTATATATGCCGTTTATACTTAGAAAAAATTAAGACACTTTAGAAAAACCAAAAGTAGTTTTAAAGACAAGAAAAAGACACGTCGCTATAATTCATATGTAAAATGAAAGCGTAGGCTAGACCTTTGGTACAGCTCTGGATTACGCAGTAGGGTTCGAATCCATGCGATACCGCATAAAAAAATCTCTCAGTTTAGGCTGTGTGCGCGTTATAAGATATACAGTCTGTCCCTTAATGTGGATGGTATATTGTAGAGTGCTTTTGACTGACTGTCTTCCCTCTCTCAATAACTCAATTAGGGACGACGACAAACAGCTTTAGTTGCCTTCCCATAAAATACACAATAAACTATATAAGACTTAGCAGTATGAAGGTGCATTATCTTAACACGTCCTAGAAGAGCTTCCGATAACTTAGTCTACATAATATAAAATCGGTGATTTTAAAAACTTTATTCAATGTGTTTTTATTAACATGAAATAGAACTTGGAAACTTGTGAGATTGCTAATTATTTAATAATAGCCAAACTCCTTGCATTTCATTAGATTTTTT
This sequence comes from Tachypleus tridentatus, assembly GCF_004210375.1. NCBI lineage: Eukaryota > Metazoa > Arthropoda > Merostomata > Xiphosura > Limulidae > Tachypleus > Tachypleus tridentatus. The sequence goes on from NC_134825.1 coordinate 126,332,884, forward strand.
TCTAAATTATGATTATAGAACATACCATTTTTATATTTCTTTTAACCTCCCTCGTGGTTCAGTGATAAGTATGAAGATTTACAAATCGAAAAACTGGTTTTCGATATCCTTGAATCCCTGTATAAAGACGAATCTCGAAAAATTTAATTTTAATTTGCGTAAATTTCCAATGAAATAATGATTGTATATGAACATTAATTCCTCACCAGAGTTTTCACTAAAGTATGTCATTATAACACAAGCTATGTCAATAGATCACAAATTTATAATATTCTAATATACTGCTGAGGGTACGATAAATGGTTAAATGACATAAAATATTAAATTCAGTAATTATTAACGTATTATCGTTGTTCTTTGTTTTAAGCAAATCATTTTGTTTTCAACGTTTGCAAGGCAAACCATAAGTTTAAACACAGACGACGACTGATGCAACTCCAGAAAATAAAATACTTTAGTTAAGCCTGATGTTTCGACGTATGCCTTTTTCAGGGGTTAAACAACGTTGTAGCTTCCTACATCTGTCTAGTATTTAACTGAGGGAAGCTAGAATCGGACAACACAAGTTTGAAATTCTTTGAGTAAATCAAGGGCGGAAAACTTCTCAGTAACTAGCTAAATTAAGATAGTTACATTGTGTAATCCTGACGTTTCGCGATATGCCTTTTTCAAATGCTACCTAGAAATATGGCATTTTCACTATATAGTCTTGATGTTTCGAATTATGTCTTTTTTCAAATATTAATTAGAAATAATAATTAAGACAGTTCCTTTGTGTAATCTTAATGTTTCTGGGTGTCTTTGTCGAAATGTTATATAACTGACGATTAAGACAGTTACACTGTGTAATCCTGACGTGTAGAATACTATTTGCAAATGTTCTTATAGTTACATATATAAGAGCTGGGAAGATTTAGTCTGTGACATCAAGGACCTAGAAGGGCCATTCCGAAGTTTCGGGTTCGGTAAAATATAACCTATTTTAGCATTACACTAATTGTAATTTCTATATATTAAAATCACTTATATGAAAGTATTCGAGCTATTTTATTTAGGAACTGTGTTTTAAGACAGCTACGTTGCATACAAAGATTTTTATATCCCTACTTTAAATTCCTCACACGTCACATCTTTAGTAAACTAGTAGGAAGGAACTTGTAACATGGAGAAATATTTAGTTAGCTTACTGAAAGATTTGCTGATAGTTCTTTAAATTTAAAGAAATTTATACCACATTTAAGTCCCATTATGTTGCATATGGCAGTAATAGTTTGTATTTCTAAAAAACAAAAACTATAAAGTTCTCTGTATATACATATTAGAGCAATTACTAAAAGGGACATTTCCTGATATTGGATGGTTGCCTAGCTGTACTGATATCCACATAAATCAAACTATGTAACCTCGTTATCTCGCTCTTAATCTTGTGGCGGATGATTCTTGAATCTTAAGTTTCTGTCTGGGGCTGTTCCAATCAGAATTAATTTTGGTAGGCGCTACCAGATGACTGTTTGGCTGATTTCCTTTTTGTAAGTTAAAGTCGAAATTAACTGGATTGAGGGGAAACAAACGGCGTTTATACGAACTGGTGGATTCTGCCAAGAGTCCAAATTGACTTATTTAATAAGGAACCTAGTTTTACTTCTTTTGTTTTTATAATCGTACAATATTGAAATGTTAGATATGATTAAATGTGTGTTTGAAAGCACATATTATTTAATTAAAACTATTTTTTTACCATTCACTATCCATTGTCATATGTTTAAAGGTGATGTACTATTATTTAAACAGTTACATTCCTGTTTCTTTAAGGATATACATCTGAACAGTCAGTTCGTCGTAATAGTTCTAAATGCTTCGATGGATCATAACTAGTTGGTGTTAGTATCATACCTTTGAACTTAGTATCCATAAGTCCTTTATTCACCATATGCCTCGAATCCTTAAACTTCAAGTTTCTAATGGTACTAGGAAGTACAGTTTCAAAATTAGTTTTTGTAGTTTGGATTTTTTTTCAATTTGTAGTGATGGTCTTTTCCTGTTATTTATTTATTAAGTTTTTTATTAATCTAGAATAAATAAGTTTTTTGTAACTTTTTTGTAGTTCTATTTAAGAAAGCTTTTAGCAACCATGTTAACTTGATTATACATTGAACAATCTATAATTAACTGTGACATGATATTCACGTATTACTCGAATACTTAATGTATTTTAAGTTATTAGCGATAAGCAAAAGATTATATTAAACTTTGGAAACTATCTCTTCAAATTTAGTCAAAAAACTCTTAAAAATACTACCATATCCCGAAAACTACTAATCCAATGACTTCATTTATTTCGATCATAACAACATTAGAAAAATGCAGTTTACAACGTAATTATTCGATAAACCATATGTACAATAACTAGGTTTACTGCTGTTTGCACTTCTGTTAGCAATATTACCGGTAAACTCCCTTAGCTTATTATGCTTCTTCCTGCTAAATCTGTCTATATGAACGCTTCAAGATCACTTTCCATTTTAGGCCCGACGAGATGTTTGTGGCTTTAATTTGTACTAAATGTTAGGTTCTCTTCTACAAATTCGTCTGCGTACAAAACTATCGAATCCTTTCTCCAGTCCCGACCAGCAAGCAACATCGTATCGCCTGTGCCTCGAAAACATCGGTCTTTGTTAAATGGTTGTCTTGCAAAAGAGAAACATTTCAATTCGTTATTGAATGTTCGTAATTTCATGAAAAAACAAAATGGTTTAAACGTATGTTGCTGCTGTCTTTCATTAATCTTTTGCCAAGGCTTACTCTCGACGTTATAGCTATACATATGTAGTCGCGCACATATTAACAATTTATGTACCATCGAAATCTAGTTTTACCTAAATTTAAGTCTTTCCACGTCAACATTACCTCCACTTTCTTCGGTTGACTATTCAGTCCCTTAATGTTTGATTAGTTCTCCACCAGATGCCACTACTATTCTTCGGTAAATTCAGTGATTAGTTGATTCGTGAGGACCCATATTCTTTGCCTGGTTTTTCCGTACGTTATGTTTTTATTGCGGTTCACAATTCAGAAGAATATAGTATAAAATTTAGATACAGCTTCCACATTCTATACCGATCGGTCACCTCGGCTTTATATTCTAGTATTACCAAATCTCTGTTGTTATCTGTAATTATAAGTTCTACGTCTACCTCCACCTTTTCCAGCAGCTTCGTGTTTGGATACCTCACTTACTTCATAATTTGCTGAATCTTCGCCATCAGTAGAACAGAAAAAGGATTACTTTTGTTTGTTTGTTTGAATTTCGCGCAAAGCTACTCGAGGGCTATCTGCGCTAGCCTTCTCTAATTTTGCAGTATAAGACTAGAGGAAAGACAGCTAGTCATCGCCACCCACCACTAACTCGTGGGCTACTCTTTTACCAACGAATCATGGGATTGACCGTCACATTCTAATGCCCCCTCACTAGACATTTTTTTAATTCACTCGTGATCAATCTAAACATTGTTTACAGTTTTTCCCCTGACTAATTTACTTACCCTTACTTCACATGTTGAATGTAAAACTTCAACATCGCATCTCGTATTTTATACGTATTAAAGTACACATTTTTATTAAGAATCAATTTTATATTCATTTGTGAAATACTCAAAATATACATTGTAATTTTTATATAACTTAAATTGTTTTCTAGGAAGTAAAAAATAAAAGTACAGAATTTCAGTATAAGCGTGAGATGACATTTTGCGTTAATTCCCTTGGCATATAAGTTGAAAGGCCCACTTTTATTTCTAAAAATACATCGCTTTACTTGATTGTTAGTATAAAATTAATCAACGTGTTGGGCGATAGTTTAGTTTAGAGTCGCAACTTATTGAATATTCCTGCTTTTAACATATTATTGGAAAAAATAATAATATACTTAAATTCAAAAGAAGGAATTTCCAAACTTGACCTTTGTTGGAAACTATTTTACTCAAAAACTCGCTATTATTAAACGTTTTTTTTTTTTTTTTAGTTTTTAAATACGTGTACGTCAGTGTCTGTGACATCAGACTTCCTGGTCTGCGTTAGGTTTTTGTCATTTATTTTAAGAAACCTTGTGATTATTCGCAGAATTTTTTTTGAGACATGTCTATTCACAGAACTGAGGAGCTTGGTTCTTATTTTTCTTGTTTTTTTTTTCAAGTACCAAGGTCACTTTATTCTTTGGAAATCAGAATTAATTTGATGACTAAAGTTGTTTGCGACAATAAGTGTATAACTGTAATTTGTCTGGACAGTTTCTACATTTTGTTTCTGAAAATGAGTAAGATGTCCTGTTTATGTTTAGATCCTCCTTTTATTCACTGTAAGTTATCACTTGCTTCCAAAATATGAGCTCTTTGTCAGTAGTGAATGTTGAATCCCTAATAAGCAATGAGTATGAACTTCTCATGAGCAGTAAAGATTATTTTCTCCCCTTAAAAGTATTGTACATCTAAACCCCTATAAGCAATGAGTATGGAAACATAGAATGGGGATTCTTCATAAGCAGTGAGTATGAATTTATGTATAGTGAGTATGTGTTATTAATTAATAAACATTTAATAAACAATTTTGAAATATTTCGTGTTTATTCTAAGAAACAAGTCTAAGCACGTTTGTGTTTTATAAACGATAAAAATTATCATTGAACATTCCACTATATACTTGATTATATAAAATGAGTTTTCTTATTCAGTTAACTCATGAACTAGGTTTCATTGCCTTGTGCTATAATTAACTTCGGTTGTGAATTATGAACGTATTTCTTCTGTTTGCTATAAATGTTATCGATTCTATCAAGAGACACACCCTATCCAGTAGGTCAGCAGTAACTTTATGAACTTGTAATGTTAAAATCTAGAGTTCGATTCCCCGCATATACAGCCTGTTGTAGCTTTCCACAAAAAGTAATAAACTCTCAAGAAACAAAGGTTGGTATGGTCGACCAATCAGAAACCATAAAAGTTTATCGGTATGTGATGAACGTTTTGTTTTTGTTTGTGCACATAAAATCACGTAAACAATTATAAGCCAAATTACGTGAAAATCGAACTGTACTTTAATCAGTAGAATAAACGCATTCATATGTTTAGAAATAAAATATAGACAGTTTCCTCCCTAATTGTTGGTCAAATCTCAATCGAACAAGAGCTCGTGTATTAATATACTTAATTATACAACAAGCTTCCTTCGTTTTGTGATAGATAGGGCGTTGAGTAAAGAAATAACGTCATAGTCCCTGGTGTTGTGGAATTTAGTTTTTATACTAAACGTCCGAGAACATTATAATCTAGCAGTATTCATACTCAACGCACTGTTCTTTCGCAGTCCCTGACATATTAACTGTTAGCATTCCTAATCGATGCCTTGCTACGTAGTAGCCACCAGTAACGTGGCTTTTGGTCTCGTACTCAACGCTCTCTTTCGTCAGAGTTCCTGATATCATGACTGATAGTATTCATACTCAATACTCTGTAACTTAGGAGATTTTGATGTCGTGGCTGACAGAATATGGGAGTTAAAATAACCTTCTTTTACCTTTGTTATTTATCATCCCCACCTTCTCTTTTTGGTTCGGTGGTCAGTCTGAAAGTGTATAACGCTAAAAACCGGACTTGGATAACTGTGGTGCGCTTGTCCCTTAATAACAAACAAACAAACTCGCGTTATTTAATATTATTTGACAGCTTTTCGTTTTTTACATATAGTAAGTTATCAGCATTTGCTATACAATTCTAAGAAATTACACTATGTAACACAAATTTTGTTCCTGGATAGTATGTGTTATTTCCTAATTGCTTATGTTGTAAAAGTGCAGAAAATGGCTATTATTTTCTTCAAACCTTGCTTTTGTGACCTGGATAGTGAAACTTAGAAATTAACCTATTTTCCATGTAAAAACTGGCAAATTTGCACACATTCATTTACATAAGGTCTGAATAAAACAACATATGGATCAAGATTTACATGTATTTATACTAAAGTTACACAAAAATATTTAGAAGTGAGTAGATTTTCTAGATTTGCTACTGTAATGTAAATCATTTTCACGTATCTGTCGGAGTGGGCACAAGGAGCTCAGGGCAGTATGGCACTTGGACGATGGATGATGGAAGGTACGAATACATGATAGCAGATGCATTCTTGCCAGCCCGACGTTTGGGAGGGTCCACCATGCAGAAGTAGCAATTGCTTGAGTGGTCAGTAGGTTCACGCCAAATTCTTGGAATAGCGAACTTCATGGATCTCTTTTTCCCTCTGTACCATCCTGCAAAAGAACAAAACAAAACTGTTATTATGAAGAATAAATTTGTTTCATCTACAACTAATGTGTAAGAGGTTCATGCGGAATATTTTGTGATATTTTTTCCATAGTGTTGGAAATTTTAAAAATTAATTAAAAGATATATTTAAATTTTAAAAGATCTAACATTTGTGTAATATAAAATCTTGCTATTCAAGCAAGCAAAATTTGTCCGTCTTACCTTCTAGAGTTTTTTTGCGGTGCTCGCAAGTAAAATGAGGAGCCCAGGGTTTGTCTGGATCCCCGACAGCCATGCCGAAATATGCCTTATAGGCTTCACACATTTTGGCAGATGCTGTCACAGAGTACTTTTTCGCACTTGTATTGATAAATTGGCCACATACATAGCAGAATGCGTCTCGAGAATGCTTGCAGCTTCTTGATGCCATCTCTGATAAAACCAGATAGGTCTATGTGTTCACTTAGGCAGCTAGAATTAGACTGAAGTGTTGAGCCCCTGTGTATATATATATATATATTACTAGGGAAAGTTCTAGGAAATTCTGAAAGGTTCTTAAATTATCTAAGTTCTACAACATTCTTGAAAATTCGAGAAAACTCTATCAGCTAATCAGCGTTGAATCTTCTGGAATGTTCTGGAAAATGGGTAAATTTGAAAATTTCATTACCCAGGTCACAAAAGCAAAGTTTAAAGAGAAAACTGGTCTTTTTTCATTTGCTTTAGGCATAAGCAATTGGGAAATAACGCTTTCTGCCGAGGAACAAGAAAAAGTAAAAAAAAATTTATACAGTGGTATAAGTGAAAGTATAGAAGAACGTATAACAGTATATCAACCACTCTATATCTGCTGTATTTAGTGTCGACATAGTGTCGTTCAAAAATTAGATTAAGATTGTCACTTATTATAAGCTTATTTCTAGAATAATTGTTGGCTCCTTTTAGTTCCAGTAAAGTAAAGCTTATTTAAGAGAAAGTTTAGGACTAGGAGACTTCTGTGAAGTGCATCTGCCTCAGAATATTAGTGTCGTTCGAGTTTTCGTCATGAGAAAATCTAATCTGCGCACACAGTTCCAAAATTCCATATACCTCTGAGGAAGATTGCAGTTTACAGAAGCCTCTAATCAGGAATGTGAGGATCTCCAATATCTGTAAGTTAGTGAATCATTAATTTATTATTATTTTTACTTTAGAAACCATCTTTTATAATTCTGGTGAGAAACTAACTGATTTATCTCCACCAAAGTACTGGAGCAATGTGCCAGTTTCTGTGGATTACTTCCTCTCGACCTTCGGAAGGTGAAGTCTAAGATATCTAACTCTGTGTGAGGCTTGTGTTCTAACTTTAGTCTGAAAAGTAACAGCGGCAGTCTGACGAGGGTTGTCTTGTAGATAAGGGATCTTGGGTAATGATTGAATATTGCTGAATGATGATCAAGGACGCCGTGAAGGACAACGCCTTACATCGCATCTGGACAATAAAGCGAATCCTGATGAAGAACAATTTGCATTCTCAGAAAGTGTAGCTTAATTTAATAGTTGTCTTCTATGAAAACTTAAATTTTTAGGGAATTTTATTTCGAGAGCAAACCACACAAATATCTATCATTTAAGCAAATATGAAGTTAGAACTTAGTGATTTATATGATTCCTCATGTTTTTGTGCAACCGAATTGATTTCTAATAGAAACCGAAACACCTCAATAATAGTTACGTACTCTTATTTAACTCGTTCACCCTCTTATTAGATATGAAGAAAACTCGCGTATCAAGTGTCTTAACCCTTCTGCCCTTTTTAGTGTGTGTGTGTGTGTGTGTCATTAAAAGCGTAGCACTTTAAATGACACATTTCCAACAAAAGTAGTGACGCACTTTCAGCATGGTCTGAGAATAAAAGGTTTATTTTCCTCTGCGATTGTGGTCCACTGTAGGAAGCAGAGCTCAAGTGATATGGTTACGATAAGTATTAGTTTACGACTTGCCTACGCTTAATAAACGGAAGTTGGAAAGCCACATCCGGTAAAAGGACACATTTCAAGGACTGTTTCAATCATCCACGTCAATATGATTCACTCGTTTAATGTTGAGTTCTAGAAAATAAAATAAGATTTAAAAACGTCATGCACTAATAATAATATTTTACGTTATTATGTCATCAAATTAATATCTTATCTTTTGTCTCTCTCTCGATATCTCGCGTTTTATGAAGGGTTACTGAATGTCGCATATAGAAAAAAATTATTGTAATAAGAAAATTAACATTTCTAGTGTACGTGTATAAAATAATAATAATAATAAATAAATAAATAATGATAATAAAAAGTGAGATATGTACATGCTTTTAGTTATAAATGGTATAAATGATGCGTAGTCAAGGCTTATATATTGTGTTTACAGGTAGAAAACATCAATGCTTGTCTCAATTTTCTTGACGAGCTCGGGGTTAATGTTATAGACATTACTGCCCAAGGTAAGACAAGTCATTCTTTTGAGTAAGCAAATACAAGTAGTTTATTGAAAGAAAATATTCAATGTTTAATGGTCATAGGTTGGTTTGTAGGTCTTGTTGCGTGTTATATTATGGAGGCTGTGATTGATTACATACCACGCATCACTGAATAATATATCATCACGTAGTTTATGATGCAGTATCAAATACCTTATGTTGCAGCACACAGTTAAAACTCTGATTGTTAAATAATAAAACAAACAAAAGTAAATTAAAGACGCTGCAAAAATTCATAGAATCTCCAAGGTACAGGCTGATATGTGGAATATAAAATGTGCCGGGTTTTGGGGGTTACTGCGGAAGTAGGACCCACATCACGGTGGGGATACATCGTCTACGAGTCTTAATCTCCATTCGCAAGTCTCTCATAAAGAAATTCGTAATAAAAAAAATCAAACAAAATCATTAAAAGAAGTAAAATTTAGGGAAGCGAGATGTGGGTACTCAAACCCGTAACGTCTCTAATCTAAATCACCTTTCACTGACTGAAGACAGTTGAGGGAAGATGACTGCTCTTCAAGGTAGAAGAAAATGGAGGAAAAATAAATAAGGTACTACCACTTAGGAAGTTTGGGGGGGGGGGGTAAGTGAGATAAACTTACCTCTCTAGATTGGCATTCCAGCTCCCATTATAGAGGTAAAGCATTGATTTAATTTAGTAGTACAGCAAATACGTTATACATACTAGTATATATCCTGTAGTAGGATATTATCACAAAGTGACTATTCGATGTGAGTGTACTGTCACCTGGACGGTAAACGTTACGCTGTATTTTATTGTTACATACTTAGTTGTCGAAAATCATGCAGTACTGGTATTATTACACGTTGTTTACTCATTTTTCATGTGGTATTTTATAATGACGTGAGGTACCTTGAGCGGTAAGCTTGAGGTCTTATAACGCTCCAAAATCCACAATATAATTGCTGCTCAGGAAGAATATAGCTGATATCACTTGTACAGTTTTAAATTTAAATAAAATAGATATTTATAAATTTATATGCAAAAACGGCTCGTTTGGGTTGAGAAAATATTTTACATAGAAGAGCGAACAACGTTTCGACCTTCTTCGGTCATCGTCAGGTTCACAAAGAAAGAGGTAACTGACCGGAAGCTGACCACATGTTTGAAAGGGGTTGTGCAACTGAGTGTCGGAACGTAGAGGGCGGTGTTAGATGTTTGAATATATAATTTTATTTATTTTATTATATTAATATAGGTATAAAGGCGTTCCTTTATATTGGTTTATTTTGGGTTTACGTTGTTGTATAAGTAAGGCTTCTTTAATTTTGCGTTTGTTTATGTTTGTTTCTTTATTTAGTATTTGAGTGTTTTCTATGGTTATGTTGTGTTTATTTGACTTGCAGTATTCGAAAACGTGTGAAGGTGACTTTTTATGTTCTTTGAATCTGGTTTTCATTTTTCTACTTGTTTCTCCAATATAGAAGTCGTGGCAGTTATCACATTGTATTTTATAAATAATGTTGGTGTGGTGTTTGTCAGTGTAGTTTTTACATAGTATAGACCTCAGTTTTGTGCCTGGTTTTTGAATAAATTTGGTATTAACTGGAATGTCGTATTTTGTTACTAGTTTTTGCCAAATGTTGGTTATTTGTCTGCTGATGTCAGGAATATATGGTATACAGCAGTATATGGTTTTGTAAGTTTTTTGATTCGTGAGATATATTTACTTTTGTTGGTTGATTTTGCTTTCTGTCTAGGTGTGTGCGTATAATGTTTTCTACGGTTTGTGGAGGAAACTTATTGATGTTGATGAAGTATTGTTTTATTTTGTCTAATTCATCGTTAATTTTATCTGGTGAGCATAGTTTTATGGCTGTGTTTATTTGGTTTCTTAGTATGTTAAGTTTTTGTTTTGTTTCATGTGCTGAGTCCCAAGGAATGTATAGTCCAGTATGGGTGATTTTTCGGTGGATTTCTGTTTTGAATTGTGTATCGGTTCTTGTAATTTTGAGATTAAGAAATGATATTTGATTGCTTTCTTCCTGTTCACATGTGAAGTTAATGTTGGGATGTATAGAGTTAATGTGATTGAAAAAATTAAGTGTGTGTTCTGTAGATTTGAATCCCGCAACCGTGTCATCTACATATCTGTACCAGTATAGTGGTGGATGTAATGCTGTGTTAATTGCTTGTGTTTCAACTTGTGTCATAAAAATATTGGCTAGAACTGGTGATATTGGGTTGCCCATGCTTAGGCCATTTGTTTGTATATAGTTTTGGTTGTTGAACATGAAGTTTGTCTTTATCGTGGTGAATTCTATTAGGGTTGCTAACTGGTTACTGGGAATTTCTATGGTTGGGTTAGGGTCTCGGATATAGAGTTCTAAGGCTATCTTGCAGGCTTCAGTGGTTGGAACTTCTGTAAAGAGGGATGTAACATCGAAACTGGCCATTAAGATTTTATGAGTAAGTTGATTAAGATTAGACTTGAAATTAAAAGAGTCTTTGAATGAGCTGGCTGATGTTACATGTTGGAGAATGCCCATGCTATGTATTTTCCAAAATTGTAATTAAACGATTCATATGTGGACATTATTGGTCGTAATGGACAATCTGGTTTATGAGGTTTGGGGATGCCGTATATTTGTGGTGTGCGTGAGTCGGTTTTACGTAGGTAGGAATAAAGTGTTTGTGAAATTGTGTAGGCTTTTTTCATTTGTAGTAGTAATTTGTTCAGTTGTGTCTTGTGTGTCTTTGTTGGATTTGTGTGTATTGGTTTAAATTTGTTCGTGTCTGATAGATATTTATAAAATGTGTGTATTATTATTGATAAATATGCTCATTGTGGTTATTAAGATGTTTGTGCGAGGTAAATATTGATTATTAACTCTGAAAATAACCGGTTATTCTTTTGCTTTTTAATGAATAACCTAACCCTCATGGACAATGTAACCTTCATAAAAACAAAAAATAACTTTGCACAATATTGTTTATTTTAAGACTCTTGAATAAGTACAAATATAATAAATGTTTCAGATATCAGAGATGGTAGTTTGAAAGCTATCCTCGGACTCTTTTTCAATCTGTCTCGTTATAAACAAGCTCGGAAGACAGCAGCCTCTGCAGATAACCAGCCTTCTAGCTGCTACTCGCAAGGAAAAGTAGGGCTCACGTCTTCTACTGGTGGAGAAATGCTTTCCAAGTAAGCTTTGCTCTGACGGTATAATTATGTATTATTGACGAATATTTCAATTTTTCTACATAACGTTTCTGAAACACGCTGTATTTTTCTTTTATTTCTGCACTGTTTCGTTATTTTTCTTAATTGAAGTCTTGAACCGGTTAGATATGTGTTGTTATAATATAATATTAAAAGCAAGAAAAAAAAAATCAACTGGAATGAGTTCAAGATGTCATCTACCAACAGTGACATCTAGAATAATGGCTGGAAAATAATTATTGAAAAACTAAAATAAAATTAAGTATTTTTAACCAAAAAACATAATGTAAATATAGTGATAAATTATGTCAACTAGTCATAGAAGAGTTAGATTGCCCAGTCGATGAAAGTTCCTTGCAAGAGAGTCGAAAGTTTACACAAAAAATAATTTCGTTTGGAAAGAAATGTCCTAGACCGGAGTGTATCCGGAATTTTTTGCTGAAGGCGGGGGGAATCTTCCACTGGGTCGTGGAACTTTTAAAAACGTCTTTCTTTGTTAGGTCTAAGGGTACGTTTTGAGGAGTTGTCCATCAGAAAGGATATTATAACTCCTAGAATCTCTATCTGGATCCACCATCCTCCACTACTAGTTTTCTAATTAATGATTTTTGTGTTATCTATTTAACTACTGCTTTTGATTTGAGAATAATTAAGTCATTTACCAACAGTAAATACAAGAATATAAGTAATAGTAATAATGAAACATTTTATTACAAATGCGGTTAGTTTAAGATATCTAGTTTCTAAGTGAAATGTTAATATTGTTCATACCAAAAATATGGTTTATTAGGTTTTCTTATAAAAATATATTATTCCTCTGAACAGTGTCGTTTTATACAGTGTTTTGTAATATTAGAAACACGAAGAGGTGGGTATATTGTTACGTTATGGAGTGTATTAATTTATATTTCAACACTTTACCCTCTACTGGCACAGAAATAGTCTCAAGACTTGTAACGTTACAAACCGGTTTTCGATACACGTGATAGTCACACCAAAAATAACCTATTATGAAGCTTTGTGCTTAACAAATTAACACCATGGGTCAATGTTAAGTTTACGGAATTATAAGGCTTAAAATCCTAAGCTTAATTACCGAAGGAAGACAAAACTTAGTAGCCTATTATATAGCTTTGCGTTAAAATGAAACATCAATAGATTCTAAATAAATACGTAATTATTTTCACCAGTCTTCGTGAATACGAACATAGCCCTTTCACGACACGAATATTGAAGCTGGTGAATAGATGAGTGAGCTATATTTTGATAAAAATTGCATAGCTTTGTATTACCGAAATATTCGTACATCTTGCAAACTCAAAATTACTGATTAATTTGAGATCTTTAAATGTTGTGCTTTTTAACTTTACATTTCCAAAATAGATGGGGACACAAACGTTTTCGTAACTTTTTTTTATTATTATTATTAAGTTATTTAGAATCTCTTATTTGGTTCAAAGGAACTAGTTTCTGACTTTTCGTCAGTTTGATTTACTTTCGCATAATGCTTTGAAATGTACTCTTTGGGATTTAAATTATATGCTAGTATGTATAGCGTCTTACTTTTTGAATTAGTATTTCATCTCTCAAATTTGATTGTTCCAGGAATTCTTTATTGTTGTTTTTAAATTTTAATACAACAGATTGATATGTATATTTGTATCATTATTATTTTAATTAGATTACCAGCTCCTTCCAAACCTTCTACAGGACGTGTCAGAGAAAATTCTAGCAGTATACCTGCGCCGCCCTCTACCGTTAATAATAATCGTAAAAGTGTGAATCAAACGGAAAAAAGTAGAAATTTAACTAATCCCGGGGACGGAATGATGACTGGAACAACAGGTAGGAACGTACATTGCAACAGTCTATTATTCTGAAATTATCTTTAATATTAAATGAAAGTTACATTCCGTTAAACATAAGTATAGTGAATACGAAGTTATAATGAAAACATTTGGTTTCATCCGCTTTCGATATTAATTACGTAACTACTTTGGTTAACTAACATATGAATTAAAACTTGACACTTGCACACATTCAATTCATACTGCATTATTTTCTTTACACTAATATACAAAAATTTTGATACAATCAAATGTCACTAGTTTTTCTTCTTGTTATCATATAATAGGACCCGGCATGGCCAGGTGGTTAGAGCATTCGACTCGTAATCTGAGTTTCATGGGTTTGAATCCCTCTCACAACAAACACACTCTCCCTTTCAGCTGTGGAGGCATGTTTATAACGCGACGGTTAAACAATCCCACTGTTCTTTGGTAGAAGAGTAGCCCAAAAGTTGGCGGTGACTGATGATGACTAGCTCCCTCTTGTTTTTCACTGCTAAATTAGATACGATTAGCGCAAATGCCTCTCATGTAGTTTTGCGCAAAATTCAAAACAAACAAACAAAACTGTGTGGCAGAATCATCTGTTGAAACCCGTGAAATAAAAGATCAGTTAGTCAAACATTTAATTAAAATAATATAATTTCATACTAGCTGTGTCATTAAGTGGCACGTTTTGTATTACCGGTCCACGTTTCCTTCTTAACTAGATGAGTCGAATTATCTTTTGAATAAAATTTAAACACTAATAACACATTACAGTATTTAGTGAGATCTCTTCAAGTTTGCTGATTAAATTATTCTTTTCTTTTTTTTTTTTTTTTATAAATGACTAACCAACACAAATACAGCTCCAGTTTTTATGATTTTAAGGTTATATGTTGTGTTTATATACAACTGGTGTTGTTGTTTTTTTTTCATTTTTAGACTGTGCGCTTGTTTTTATTTTCTTATTTTTGTTAGGTATTATTTTTAAGTAATGTGTAAAAGTAGCATGATAACCGTGTAAAGGGAGGAAAAAAAGTCCCTAAACATTGAAAAAATAGATAAACGGTTTTAAAATAAATGCCGTGTTATTAATTCACCTGCTTGAGCTTCCTCACCCTTGGCCCACATGGCCAGGTGGTTAAGGCACTCGACTCGTAATCTCAGGGTCATGGGTTCAAATCCTCCTCCCACCAAACATGCTAGCCCTTTCAGCCGTGGGTGCGTTATATTATGGTCAATCCCACTATTCATTGGTAAAAGAATAGACCAGAGTTAGCGGTGGGTGGTGAAGACTACCTGTCCTCCCTCTAGTCTTACACTGCTAAATTAGGAATGGCTAGTACAGATAGCCCTCGTGTAGTTTTGCGCGAAATTAAAAAAACAAACAACTTTTCACTTTTGTTGTTCATGAAAATAGCGTTGGCGAAAGGCC
This sequence comes from Tachypleus tridentatus, assembly GCF_004210375.1. NCBI lineage: Eukaryota > Metazoa > Arthropoda > Merostomata > Xiphosura > Limulidae > Tachypleus > Tachypleus tridentatus. The sequence continues at coordinate 126,348,138 of NC_134825.1, forward strand.
TCGTCGGATTGCATAGGATAGACGTAGTGTGGTCGATGTAACTTATTCTACTTTACTTTAAGTTGTAGGTTGTTGGTTTTTAAATAGGGTCTCAAATGCGCTGTGCCATGGAAAGAGGCTTGGAGGTTCCAAAGCCAAAACGTCACTTCACCTTTCTTGATTTTAGAACTCTTACCTTCCACGTGCATTAAATGTGTTTGTCATAATTGTAATGAACTAACAGCTTCCTATAGTAACGTTTATGACCTGAGCGCACAAAATACTAAATTGTAGTGCGTCAGCATCTTAAACGTAAGATACAAAATTACTAAGTTACTTCGTAAGAGGTTCTTAGTTTCACTGGTTACCTGGAGACACTTTTTTTTTATAATGTCTATAACACCAGTGTATGTATATGTTTTAAAAATATATTTCATGCTGTTTATGAGAATTCGTAATAGTGGGATAATGTGTGTGTGTGTGTTTTGTCTTCTGTAATTCTTTTATTACTTTCATATAATTCTTTTTATGATTTTTCTCTTTTTACCAAAACGATTCTGATTTTTATAACAATGAGAATACAAAATTCGTCTATCTAGTAGCACTGCTAACATACATGTATATACGTATGTGTACTCATACTGTTACTTATGGTTCGTAGCCTCCCACTCTTCAGACTAAGTTCGTATATTTCAGTTTAAATGCAACTGGTTCATTTGATAGTCATCTGACGTAGGTGCTCGAGCAGTAGGATAATTGTCCATTAATTCGAGGCACGTGCTTGTAATTTCGCGCATGGTAATTTTAAGAGAAATAAAAACTACCAACTGTTCTGTATCCACGTGTTTAAGTTAGACATCTCTCTAATTAGGAACTATCGCAAACGTGCTTACGTAAAGAATTTGAACCTTAAGCGTAGGTTTTTTTTTTAATAACCATACTTAGAACATTGTGTGTGTGTGTGTGTGTGTGTGTGTGTGTATTTTAAATTTCTAAAGGATATAAACGTATAAATAAACACACATTAACTTTGAAATTACTGGTAACTAGTGTCCATTCAATTTCGTATTGCCCTAGAAACATTTCTAACGTTTTTTATGCGAACCGTCTATGAACCTCACTATTCAACTTATTTTATACGTATGTCAATTAAGAATAAATATTTTTTACCGTAATAATACTCCAACATTTGAGAGGTTTTTTCTGCATTTCCTCAAATTTGTTTTGAAACAGTACAGTTACTGTACAGCCTGGCAAATTTCTCACTAAGTAGGACTACAGAAGTTGAGTACGTTATATTGAAATAATTGTGGAGTGTCATCTTGTAAATATAGTCCAAACGCAACGTCAAGTCATTTATCTGATGATCATACATATTGACAATTGTTCTGCAGCGGAGTTTACGTTACAAAATGTTCCATTGCAAGGCAGTTTGTTACGTTCTCAATACACCATTTCTCAACTCTAATAAGGAATTTATTTGCATTCCTGTGAAAACCTAAAATAATATTTTTAAAATCATAATTATCAATTTTAGCCACAACAAAAACTAAAAAACTAAGATGCAAACAACAGAAAAGACATCAACATGACAAACCGTTGACTAACCTTATAATTAACAGATCCGACCGACAATTAAACACAGACGAGATACATCTACTTAACAAAGGACTCAACTTCGCAATAGCACCTAGGTACATTCCAACCATAGAAATCAAAACAAGTTTAGAAGATCTAGCCAGGAGACTTGTGATACTTTCTACAGAAAACAAAAACAAAGAAACAACCAAAAACAACCAACAGAAAGAAGACAACTTAGATAATTTTATTGACATCCAACAGCCAAACTTCCCAGGTAAAATTTAAAATTTATATTTTCCAGAAACAACTAACAACAACATCGTAAACGATTTTTTCAAAGAATTTTCTCACAAAACCATCAAAATAATTTCACAAAACAGAAAACTAAAAAACAGTCTTACAAAAAGAGACATTAATTCCATTAAAAACCTAAAACAAGACAAAAACATAAAAATTCTAAAAGCAGATAAAGGTAATATATCACTATAGTCATAATGAACACGAATGAATACATCCAAAAAATGAAGAACATCCTACCAGACACGAACAAATTTAAACCAATACACACAAATCCAACAAAGACACACGAGACACAACTGAACAAATTACTACTACAGATGAAAAAAACCAACACAATTTCACAAACACTTTATTCCTACCTACGTAAAACCGACTCACGCACACCACAAATATACGGCATCCCCAAACCTCATAAACCAGATTGTCCATTACGACCAATAATGTCCACATATGAATCGTTTAATTACAATTTTGGAAAATACATAGCATGGGCATTCTCCAAATATGTAACATCAGCCAGCTCATTCATTAAAGACTCTTTTAATTTCAAGTCTAACCTTAATCAACTTAATCATAAAGCTTTAATGGCCAGTTTCGATGTTATATCCCTCTTTACAGAAGTCCCAGCCGCTGAAGCCTACAAGATAGCCTTAGAGCTCTATATCCGAGACCCTAACACATCACTAGACATTCCCAGTAACCAGTTAGCAACCCTAATAGAATTCACCACGATAAAGACAAACTTCATGTTCAATAACCAAAACTATATACAAACAAATGGCCTAAGCATGGGCAACCCAGTATCACCAGTTCTACCCAATATTTTTATGACAGAAGTTGAAACACAAGCAATTAACACAGCATTACATCCACCACTATACTGGTACAGATATGTAGATGACACGGTTGCGGGATTCAAATCTACAGAACACACACTTAATTTTTTCAATCACATTAACTCTATACATCTCAACATTAACTTCACATGTGAACAGGAAGAAAGCAATCAAATATCATTTCTTAATCTCAAAATTACAAGAACCGATACACAATTCAAAACAGAAATCCACCGAAAAATCACCCATACTGGACTATACATTCCTTGGGACTCAGCACATGAAACAAAACAAAAACTTAACATACTAAGAAACCAAATAAACACAGCCATAAAACTATGCTCACCAGATAAAATTAACGATGAATTAGACAAAATAAAACAATACTTCATCAACATCAATAAGTTTCCTCCACAAACCGTAGAAAACATTATACGCACACACCTAGACAGAAAGCAAAATCAACCAACAAAAGTAAATATCTCACGAATCAAAAACTTACAAAACCATATACTGCTGTATACCATATATTCCTGACATCAGCAGACAAATAACCAACATTTGGCAAAAACTAGTAACAAAATATGACATTCCAGTTAATACCAAATTTATTCAAAAACCAGACACAAAACTGAGGTCTATACTATGTAAAAACTACACTGACAAACACCACACCAACATTATTTATAAAATACAATGTGATAACTGCCACGACTTCTATATTGGAGAAACAAGTAGAAAAATGAAAACCAGATTCAAAGAACATAAAAACCCCCCTTCACACGTTTTCGAATACTGCAAGTCAAATAAACACAACATAACCATAGAAAACACTCAAATACTAAATAAAGAAACAAACATAAACAAACGCAAAATTAAAGAAGCCTTACTTATACAACAACTTAAACCCAAAATAAACCAATATAAAGGAACGCCTTTATACCTATATTAATATAATAAAATAAATAAAATTATATATTCAAACATCTAACACCGCCCTCTAAGTTCCGACACTCAGTTGCACAACCCCTTTCAAATATGTGATCAGCTTCCGGTCAGTTATCTCTTTCTTTGTGAACCTGACGATGACCGAAGAACGTTGTTCGCTCTTCTATGTAAAATATTTTATCAACCCAAACGAGCCGTTTTTGCATATATATTTCTCTACAAGTGGGTTTTCTCGACATCACTGATTACCATGTAATATTGCCAAAAAGGATTTAACCTATAAATATCTGAAGTAATGTTATTCACTAAATAAAACGATTAGGCTTAACAAATGCAGCGCTATGACAACACACTGTTTCATCAGATGAAAAGTGAAAGGCGCTTTTCAAATATAAATGTGGAGCTCCGTGTTTGAAACTGTATATAATGTGTATTTGTGTGTAATATACATTTAGTGTTACTTGCATTCATGTTGCTATTATATCGTGTCTAAATTCAAAGCGAACTCGCGACTTTCGTTTGTGGCTGCTTTTTGTAATGTTTCAAGATATTTTCTTTGTGGGTGCATTGAAAAGGAACGTAAATCTTTAATTGCGATGCGCCTTCTGTTTTTGAAAATTGGTAGCTGCTTTCGAAGCACTTTTGTTTTCTTTCTTTGAACTACTTAGGGTTCGAAAAATGTGCTTTAGACATTTATTGATTAATTTAATTGCAATATTTATTGTAACGTTATCTATTGACTATTTGTAAGTTTTATTTTATCGCCAGAAAGGCTTAATTTTACAATTATTTACATTATTCCAGCACAACGAAGGTCATGGTTTCGTAAGCTGTTCCTATAAAGTAGAAACACAACTTTACTTTTAACAGTAAGATTTCTTTAGAAATTATACTAGACGTAGCTTAAATTATGTATTGGAGAAAATATTTCGATAAAATGATAACTATGCTATACTTATGATGTAATTTTTATAACAGTTAACACTTCATATTTTTAATTCGTGTATTTAAAGGGATATAGAGGGGTAATTTAAAATTTCAACACGTAGAAACTAGGCGCGATATTTGCTGACCAATCAAAATTTGGCGATGATTTGTTTCTCGTTGCTATAGGTTACGCGACCGTTGTAGACGCTTTACAACCGTCGAGGGCGACTGTTATGGTTTCAGTGCCAACTTGGCAGTGATGGTTGGTGGTGAAACTTTTGATAGCAAAAGCACGACCTATTTGGCTTAAGATTACATCAAAGTATTTTTACAAATAATCTTCTAGCACTTCAGTAAATTATCTTTTATTTATTTATTTTTTACTATTTGGAGTACGTCTGCAAATTTTGCCCTTGTTGTTTTTGTTTTTTTTTGTGGTTTTTTTTTGCGGTTCTGGAGCCGTCTGGCAGGCCAGTTAGTTATCACTAGCACTTCGCTGTGATAACACGTGTTGATGAAACCGCGTTCACAGACAGAGCCGCGGGTAGTAACTGTGTCATCATCGTCTGCACTGTGTCATTTTGATAGTTTTTGACATGAAAAGTTTAATTGGACAAGATTAGTCTATACATCAACCACAGGTAGGCGTACAAGCGAATTCTAGAGTATTAAGAAAAGTTGATTTGCATGTATAAAATGTCTTCTCAGAAAGCAGTGAGCCACAGAAGGCCGCAAGATGGCTTAAGTCCGGATGTTTATCCCTTCTATTTTAGGTTAGCTGTAAAATACTCTACTATAACTTGACCTCCCTGACGTTTTTGATTCTGTTTGCTTTTCCTAGCTCTTAGTATTGATTCCAAAGTCTAACTGACAGTAAGGATAAGGTCTTTTTACGAACACGTAGTTGCAGGCCATTCTCAACAGGCATGTTTAATCTAGAATTGTCGGCGAGAATACCTGAGGAACGCTTTGAAGCAGGGAAGAAATGGTACAAAGAGAAAGGTAAGCCTAAACACACAGTTTTACAGCAACGATGTTGATATTAACACATCGAAAGCGACGCCGAGAAAAATGCTACACTTAGTTCAAGAGGCTCTCGATCTTGAATAACCTTATTTTATTTTTTACACATATTACATTTTTAATCATTGTTTAGAAAGGATTAAAAGTGACAACTGTGTATGTTGTACTTTATTGATAATTTATTTCACGTTTTAATCTTAACCAGAATTCAATTGATATTCACGAGTTTATTTCAACTTTGTATCTCGATATTCATACTGAGGCCTGACTTTATAACATTTGTTTTTCTTCTTTCCTATAATGCTTCAGAGTTAAGAGGTACTTTTTAAAATACCTCTGCTTTAGGAAAACTACTGTTATATCTTGGAATATTCAAATTAATTATTTAAAAACGTCGCCCCAGAGCTTTTATTTTTTCAATATGCAGAGACCTAGTAACGATTGATTTAAAAAACAACAAAAAACGAAGAATGTTCTTGTAAATACGCTTTATTTATCAACTCTGGAATATAATTTTATAATCTTAAATAAGTTGTTTAATATTTATCCACTTAAACTGTAATACATAGGTGAATTTTCGACTTCAAACATACGTTTCAGAGCTGCACAATTTGTGATCAACTGCACGCTAGTAAAACCCTAACTTCTAGAGAAAGTCTTTGAAAATAATTGTATACAAAATAAGCTGATTTTATTCGCACTTCTCTTCCTGAAAATAAAAAAATATATATATATTGGGTGGCAAGTCATAATGACTGGCGTAGTAAAGCTGACGATTGTTGATATAACTTTGTTCTCAGATGCCAATGTTTATCGGTTTTGTTATATTTATAAAAATTGTTTCATACATCCAATAACCAAACTGAACGTTACAGCTTTCTGAAATTATAAAATAGTTTTAATTTTCATCTTGGTTTAATTAGATATGAAAACCATGAAGGTTTTATGTTTCTCTTTTCTGCAAAACTGGCAATGTATGCGTCTCTCTCTCTCTCAACCACTCGTATCTCGCTTACAAAATATTTTTTACTCAATTTTAAACATTTCGCTAGAGGGCGATGAATGACGTGGAGCATGATGACGTAAGTTGAGTTTGGCGCGATCATCCCACGCGTTTTTTATCAATATTTTGGTACATTCCGCGTTCTAAATAGAAATATATCAACAGCTGAAAAAATATGTACTAACGTTACAATTTTCAACGAATTACGAGTGTTTGTAATGTTACAATATACATAACCTCGACTTGCGCGTTATATATATATATATATAAAACCATCACGCAGTTATACTTAATATTGAAAGGTCTAATAAATTCCCTTGTTAAGCCTTATATGCAGAAAATATAAAAAGAATATTGCATTTTCGTCCATTAATTTTAGTCTCTGTAACGTGAACTCTTTTACTTAAATTTCCCACTTTTAACCGTTCTCAATAAATTCCTTACACAAAAGCGTTGTTGTGATTTTAAACGTCTCGTGTTTCATAAAGAAAACGCTGTAACACTACCCACACCATGCAAGGAGAAAAAAAGAAACATGCCACGAAATAGTTTGTTGTTGTTGTTTCAAATAAAGGAATAGAAAGTTATGGATTTTTGTTTTTATTTTATCTTTCGTTTCCTCGTGAAATTAACACTCCTTGAACTTCATAAATTAACGCAATAATGGTTAATTAAATATAAGATGTATGTAGAACTTTTAATGAAGTATAAGCAATAAATGTAGAACAGCTTGAACATCTATCACTCACATTTTGATTAAAAGTTCAGAAAAAAAAACAACCTTTGCATTCCAGATATATTATTCTAACCAACGTTTCGCCTTTGCGGCTTTCTCGGGGTTAATATAAACAATTCTATCTCACTCATGTTCATGCGTTAACTGCGTCTTACAAAACTAAACTACGCGCTTTGGCAAAGTGGTGACACGTATTCGTTTATTTGTTATTGTTTTTTGTTGTCATCCATTCAAGAGTATCTGACTGTCAAATTTGTGATTTTAATATTTATTGAAAATAACACTTTATGTTATTGTATTTCCATCTATTGGAGAGAGTCAATGACCCATTTTTTGGCATTATTGGATTGTGAATTAGAGAATTCATGGTTTGCGCCCCGTTATCGCGGAAACGCACTCCTTACACGGGATCTTGGATGCGTTGCAAGAGTAACATTCAAAAATCCATTGCTCTTTCGGAAAAGAGCAGCCAAAGAACTTGCACAGACTATTGTTGACTAGTTAACTATCTTACCACTAGTAAATTGGTTTAGAATAGAGATGTATGGCTATGCGCAAGTTAGCCTCTAGTGTACCTTTGCCCAAATTTTCTGAAAAACAAAAATACGAACAAATCAACTACTCGCTTTAATGTTTGCTTTCATACCGTATTATACTTTCGCATTAAAATTTAAAACTAGTCGAATATCTCTAAATCAAATCAGAAGCTCATTACCTTGGATACATCCTAGAACTTCAACAAAAATGAATATTTACGAGTTCATTTTGAAATGGAAGGTTCGTCCCTGTTATAACAATAATGAAGTACTATATAACCTCGGCCACAGCGTCAATCAGTGTTTATAGCTCTCTCAAAGTGCACGTCAGAGGTGTCAAATTATTATGTGCACTACTAAAGTTCTCAAATAACCTCCGTAACCATAGCAACAACTACCATTCGCTGCTGGTAATCTGTAAGGGCTTCTGCATTGTCTTTTCTGGTGTAAATTCACTTGACCAATTTATAAATCATGATAGTTGGTACTGGGCGATATGAAATATTCACACCCTTCTCGATGTGTGGTTGAACGTTAAACTTTTTTCTTCTTAACAATACCTACTTGGGTGAGCCCTCAATCTTCTTTTTTTTTAATATATATACATTTTAAAAAACAGCATATTTTTAGTCACGGCAAAGCGACTCGTAGAATGGCTCCGGGTGTTTCTATTGTTGTTCCTGTTTACTTTTTGCCTTTGTTTTTTCAAGTACAGACCTTCAACTCGTAGCTCCGTCACCTCTTTACCAATTTTATATCAACTTACAGTTTTGGATTGGAGAGGTCAAACCATTTCGAATGATGTATTTGAACACGCCCAATGTCTCGCAGATTAATTTACTGTAATGATGTCGACAATAATTTCAGATTGAGGGTAGACTCGTAAAATTGAAGCTGCTATACGCGCGCTTCACGCTTGGTTTGGGTAGTGCACAAATATATATCTAATAAAACAAAATTCGAGTGACAAAGGTCTCGCAGATTAAAATAGTTGTTAGCGCCACGGCTATTGAAGATTCCATCTAGTTTATTGATGTTCTAGTAAAGAATTATTTGTTTATAAAAACTGTACTTGTTCGAACGGTCGATTAGCTCGAAAACGCAGCTTTTGCACATGTGACTCAATGTAGTTTTCTGTATACTTCACTCTGCAACCCCTTTTGCACGCCTGAATAATAGGGTATCAACTAGGTGGTTCCCATAGCAACCCTTGCGCCGATATTTATCATCGACTCTTGGTAGCAGGTCGTACGTGCTTCTCTTGTTGGATACATTGCGTTATCTCCTATATAATTAGCGAGTACTGACTGAGTACGTTACTTTGGTTAGTTAATCCACTAAGAAATGTCGTATTTGTTTGTTGTTTTTTTCCTATAACTCTGTGAGGTTGTAAACTACTACCTTATGCATAACTCAAACCTGCTTAGTTCTGAACGTACTGTGTATTGTATATGTGTATATATATGTGTGTGTGTTTGTAGATAATGCAGTGTTAGATACGTCTAAAATGTCTTGTAGCGGCAACAAGATAGGTTGCGGCTCTGTGTAGCTGGATGTAATAACTAAAGCTATGTTAACACACAGTACATCTTAGCATTATGTGCAGGGCGTGACTTAGTGGGTAAAGTATTGAATTGTGAATCTGGGATTTGTGACTCTCGTCCTGTTTCCACAAAAAATGCGCTCCGCACTTTGAGGGCGTGGTACATTACATCTGTTGTTCAGTAAGACCAAAGTAGTTCAATAGTTGGCAGTAGCTCTGTAGGTTAGTTGCCTTTCGTCTACAGCCGGGTCTATCAAACTTTACCAACTGGCAGGTTACCTCTTGTTAAAAAATTTTCCTGGCATGGTCAAGTGGTTAGGGTGCTCGACTCGTAATCCGAGGATCGCGGGTTCGAATCCCCCTCACATCAAACATGATTGCTCTTTCATCCGTGGGAGCGTTATAATGTGACGGTCAATCCCATTATTCGTTCGTAAGAGTAACCCAAGAGTTGGCGATGGGTGGTGATGACTAGCTGTATTCTCTCTTGTCTTACACTGCTAAATTAGGGACGACTAGCGCAGATAGCTCTCGCGTAACTGCGCGCGAAATTCAAAACAAATCAAATTACCGTTAAAAATAGTTTTCATCGTGTGTAACTGGTGAATCATGTACGTATGGTAATACTTTAACAGCTTGATTCTAGTCTTAAGAAAAGAACAGTGTAAAGAGAATTTTCCATATTTAAATAATAATAAAACAAAACTTACGACTTACTTTAATGTAACGGATGATTCTGCTTGGCTGAAACATTCTTGTGAATTTCTGGGTCAATGTCTGACAGTTTCAAACAGAGATCCGGCTTCACATTTGTTATTTCTATACTTCTATACCAAATCCGTCAATCCAGCTCGAAATAAGTTTTGTTTTGTTTTTGTTTTTTTGCGATCGGCAGGCAACGGTGCCAATCGCACAACAAATTTATATAATTTATGTTAAAGTATTATTTGTGATTTATATCTATTACTGTATTAGTTTTATTATATCTTATCATTTTATTTTGTTAGTTTACTCTTTCAGTAAATGGTAATATAATAAATTTGATGTATTACTGCGGACCTCTCCCCCTTCTTGAGTGCTATCGCGGACTCTCATGGGGCAGCTAACCTCATTTTGGGAACCCTTTGGTCTATAATGTATCGGTTGAAAATTATAGACGACTTGCGCAAAATGCCATTTTGTAGTTTTGCGCGAAGATCCAAAACAAACCAACAAACAATCATTAATATTATACTTAGTTTTTTTGTTCTGGGTTAAAGAGAAACCCGCGTAATTTACATTCGATTGTACTGAGTAAAAGTTTACATCGATAATAGAACTGCATGGATTCAAAATGATTTGCAGTTTTCCATTTTAAGTAATACTGTATACTTGAACCGGCGTCTTTTACTCTCTAAAATTGTACGTGTGATAGCAGTTTTATGTTGCTTGCAGCTTCTTTAAGCGTTATACGACGTGTTCCGTGTAAAGTATATTTCACGGAGTTTGTATGAAATAATCAAGGAAGTTAATTTGATGTCTGTTTGTCGTGACATGACTGAAAGAGCTGGAAAACAGGTTTGTCTGCATACAGAGTAGCGATATATCTTAAACATTTCGGAGAACTACCAGGATGATATAGCAGTTTGCCTTTTCTAGCAGCCAACCATTTTTAACGTATCTTGTAAAACCGCATGTCGAATAATTTTTAACAATTGGTGTTTAGCATGATTTTATATGCGAAATATAAGTCATGTGTATATATTTACAACGTTAAACTCCAGAGTTAACGCAAACGAACGTGGCAGGGGTTTAGTTTAGAGAGAGAGAAATCTGAAGAATTCTCTCTCCAACTGGGGTGTTCAGGAACTTTGTAGTTCCTCTTCGTCCCCTCACGTGAGAAATTTTTATTAAAATTTTCATGGGGTTATTTTTCCTTTTACTTTTATTTTAACATTTTAAAGGTGGAATGGGGTATTTGAGAGAAATACGAAAGACTGGAGAACTGGACGAGGGCGGCATATGTGAAGTGAGCCAGACCTTGGTCCATGGTCGGAATACGCTGGCGGCTGGCGAGTTGATTTAAAATTAACTATAACTGAATAAACACCAGAGTTCGGTGGACAGAGCGCAGGTAGCCCCTTGTGTAGTTTTGTAATGAAACGCATTTATTTTGTGCAGTAACAACAACAAAGAAATAGTTTAATGAACCGGTTTAATGGGGCCCTTATTATCGTACAGAAGCGAACGTGATGTTTTTGTATTTTCTGTGTTTCTGTTGTAAACAATAAATTAAGATAGGATATTCTAATCCTTAGCGAAGTTGTATGGAGTTGTTTGTAGCAAATAGCTACACAATAATGTGTTTTTTGTTCGACACGGGGATCGAATTTCGAATTTAACGGTTTTAAGCCTTTGATATTACTTAGTGAGACTCTAAGCATCATTATTAAGGTTTGTTGCATCTAGTTGCATATATAAATTTTCCAGACTACTGATAAGCCAGTAGTTTCCCCTAAAGAAGTCAAAGGTCGTCTGGAGGGGTCACCTGTTTTAACCTCTCGTATTACTAGACAGTAGCGTGTTATTAGTCAGTCAGTATACACTAAAATTGCATACTATAAGGAAGGCTTAAAGTTGTGATTTGTACTGTCGTGGCGGCGGTAAAACGTGTGCTTACTATGAATCACGAGAAGAATTATGCACTCTGTAGGCTATAATACAGTATGGCATATGAATTTAAAGCAAGAAATAAAAAATACTTGTTACTTTTGGGTTTCATTTGCTCTTCAAAGAGAACACGTTTATATAATGCGTGAGATTTCTATTTTCTGTTGTTGTCGTTTGTGGTATTAAATTATGATAAATTTTATGCAATCATTAGTCTAAATATCAAATTATCTCCGTCTGATTATAAGAGATGTAATAAATCTTATAAAATAGTGATTTCCAACGAGAAATAGAAAAACCCTTGTTCAAACTTTTATATTGATATTATTGTAACTAATATATATATTAATTATATATAGGTAAGGGAGAGCTTTTTCACGTTGTTGCTATTTGTGTGTTTACCTGATAAACTGACCTAGTTTCTCCATGTATGGAATGTCTATTCAGAAATGTTGCTACGAAATGTTTTTCATATTGTCTCTACCCCCACCCTTCTGGTAGGATAGTGGTAATGCCATGGACTTACAAAGCTAAAATCCGGAATCAATTCCCTGTGTCGGACATAGCAGATAATCCAATGTGACTTTTATCAAAGTCGCAAACAAATAAACTTTTTTATGTTATGAATCGTTAGTCGCGTTATTTAGCTCTCATGTAGCTTCGCGCGTGTAACCGAAACAAAATGATCAACTTTAGATCTTGTTTCTTTTCTTTCGTGGACTTAATCATTTGTCATAGAAAACATTAAAATATTACCTTACAGTAATTTACACGACCAAAAAGTCGGTTGACTATATATCTTCCCTCGCCTCACCCCCTTTTTTTCTTCCACCATGTACTTAAAATATAAGAAATAAAATTCACATGTGGTATTTGATATTTCGCCCCACAGTTATGTTTCAAACAAGGGTGAAAAAAAGAATGTTGTGGCTACATAGTTTAATGATTCTTCTGAATGTTCCATACAATACCATATCTGCTGAAACAGGGATTGGAAAAAGAAGAAACTTTCGGCTGCATATAATTTAATTTATCTTTCATATGTTCTATACAATATAATATCTGCTGACACCTTTTCACAATTCTTCAAAATAACTACCAATTTTGTGACGCTATTCACGCGCAAAGTAACTAAAATATTGAATGATAAAAACTGGTGTTTGTGTCATTTTTAACTTTATAAAAATAAAGTTAGCTTATTTTTCAAAATTGATATTAGAAACAACGCCCTTATCTTGACTTCTTGAATAAGTGTTTTTTCCGAGCTATCTAGACTAGGCCTATTTGAATGAACCATACTTCACTCCCTTGACGCGACTTTCATCTGCTCCCTCTCTGACTTGACGCAGATAGCCTAGTTGCTTTGCGCCATAATACACCAAACCAACTAGCCCTCTGACAGATGAAACATTGATTTTTCAGGCTTAGAAATAAATATTTACCGGACAAAGTATCAGTTAGTGTTAATCAGGCTCAAGGAACGTCTACGATTCGTACATACTACGTATTTTGTATTAGAATTACTTGTATAGATACACTTTGTTTATACGTTTTAGAGAATAGAACCATTATGTATTAAGATATTAGATGCATGTGAAATAACTAATTTAAATAGACCTACAACAATTAATGAAACATTTGGACAACATTAACGTAATCTTGTATTTCCATTTGTTTTTAAGTTGTTCATTGTGCTGAGCTGCCAACAGAAGTACTATGGTTGTCATTATGTGCTGGTGGACAAGCTCGCACTTTGAGCTTGTGTGTGTGGGATAGGAGGGTAGAAGAATTATAACTGTAACAATCAGTTTCGTTAAAAACAGCCGGCAGACACGGGTGCTTCTCAGTAAATTCTGAAAGGTGGAACTTGCTTCGTCCGAATTATTACGAAATCATTATTTCTATTTCTCAGACAAAAAAATAAACTATCGTTTTCTCATTTCTCAAATATGAGATTAAAAATTACGAAGAAATTGACATAGTAATAGACTTTGTAATCGCCCAGAGATCTCTGAACCTTAAGGCAAGACAGCCTCTAATAAATTATAAAGGTCTATGTAAGAGGAAAAATCGAACGAAACTATCGGATAAATCACGTTCACGTGTGTTACTGATTAGTGTTTTGAAAGTTAATATTTTTATTATTAAATTATACTTTAATTTCAAATCCTATAATTTGTGTATTATAAAAAATATTAAGTATTTAATGTTATGTTGATATTATAAATGATATAGATAGGTTTTATCTCTTATCTTTGTTGTAAAGGTAATAAATAAATAAAAAGCCTTTAAGCTTTGTGTTACACACACACACACACACACACTTTCATAATGTCCACCTAACTATTTTTACTAATATAATGGTTGTTTAAGTAAATCTTTTCGTAATATCCAACTAGCTAGTGTGTTAATTCAGTGATCAAATAAATGGATTTGGTTAATTTTGAGTGGGAACATATTTAAGATAGATATATTTCTGGTTACTGCGAGATAAAGAGAGCTGTTACTCAATGCAATTGGATCTAATGTTATGGAATTGGCCAATTAAAAAATTCCTTCTATTTCTCATGGGTGCAACCTGAGGAACGACCAAAGTCATTAAACCTCTACCAAGAATAGATAAACGTGTGATTTTTAGTTTCGTGTAGTACTTGTGTAAATAGCCATAAACTATAAACTCTTTAAGTAGAACATAACTGGAACTATTCTGTCTTTTTGTGGGTTTCCAAGTTATTCATTGCAACTCCTCTTTTCAATGCTAAGTTACTTCATAATTTGGGTTTGATACAAAATGTTCAGTAACCCTACCCAAACTCCGACTCGCTTGTATAAGCAGCTCTTTCTCGTTGTGGGGGTAATTTCACCCCGGTTGTGTCTCGCCAGTGTGTGTGTTCATATATATATAAACAGTCTGAAGAATTCGTGACTCATTCACTGAGAAAATGTAACGCAGGGCATGCTGGACTAAAGATTGCAACCACACATGGAACACCTTCCTGTCTTTTTCCCGCCCAGGACATATGAAACCCTGAACTCAAAAAGTGCGTTGTGCGACTTAGTTTACTTTCTAAGTATTTTCGAGTATGTATGTAGGATGATGTTGTTCAACAAATAAAATCAAACAACGTCAGCGTTGGTCACTTTGTACAAACGGATGAAAAAGGACAATAACCGGAATCTGTGACCTTTGCTATCAGAAACTGGTGAGTCCTAAGTGAACAGGCTATTTTAGAATCTTTAATACACTGAGGTGTGGTTTTTAGGCTTGCATTCTGCCATATTCATATCTTTCAATAGTATCTCAGTGAAAAGTTACTTTCATTTAATTGATTATTCTGTTTATATGATTTAAAATTGTTGTTTTACATTTGTGCTGGAAAACTATTTTTCTACAGAATAACTTCATATAATTTTATATACACAACAGATTAATAAATAAGCGTGTAGAAGTGTGAATCATTGATAAGGCAAATCAAACTTCTTAAGTAAATAAAATTATCAGAGAATTATCACTTCAAATATACAATTTAATCTTCAGAGTAGGCGTAATATAGAAAAATCAAGTGATTTATTTTTCTCCTTTATAAAATAATTTGATAGTTTAGTCAAGATGTATAAAATAGTTATGTATCATTCTTATTTCTACCAAATTTGAAATTACAAGAAACGTAATTCATCTTTTTTAACCTGGAGCCTATTTTACCAAAATAGTTGAACTGCTGCTAACTGTTCGACTATTTTCTGAGAAATGTTTCATTTACAACAATAATAAATAAAGAAAGTAAGCGGAAGGAATAAAGTGCTGGTATGATAACTGTTTATCACGGAAACTGGCATCTGCATAATATTATGTGAAATAGATATCTGTTCGCAGTTCTAACCTAATCGCAACATTAATCGGTTTAACTGAAACTACTGCACCATAACTGTTCGGCGTCATGAGGTTTAAGGTAGTCAATTAGTTTTATGTCTGTGTATTAAGGGTGGAGACTTGAAAAAGGTCATTCGTGCAACTCGCAAGTAATTTTGACATTATGGCACCAGAAGTATCCTTCTCAAATTTGACCGATGAAAAATAGATAAGTTAGCCGAACATCGGTTTAATTTGGATAATCTTTCACATTCCATTACAACTTGTATTCGTGGATGATGTGTCCCCCTCCCTCTCTTCCTTAGTTTTGTCGAGTTGTAGGGTCCGTTATTTTGACGTTTCTCATAACAAAGATGATTACCTTGCAGCTACTGACTGTTTTCACTCCAGCTGAAATCTTTTTGTGGTATGGCCAGTTTTAGCGGGAAAACTACAGCCATTTTAGAAACTTTGTGATGTGAGATTTCTTTTCATTTTCTAAAAGCTTGTTTCAATAACAAATTATTTCGTTATTCCCTAAACTAAGCACAATTCGGGGCCCCAGCGGCACAGCGGAACGTCTGTGGATTTGCAACGCAAAAAAAAAAAAAACAGGTTTCGATACACGTGATGGGCAGAGCACAGATAGTCATTCATGTAGCTTTGTGCTTAATTACAAACAAATAAACAAACAAAAAGCTTGCATCAATTGATTTGCTTTGAGTTTGCCTACTGATTATAAATAGTACTTTACTTTATTACCAGTTACAACTTTCGCAGTGTCTGCTTGAAAAATATTATTCCTCACTGTAAAAGCTGTAACCTGTAATAAAATAAGTTAAAAACCAATTAAACAAGCTAGTCTAGTTTATACAAACTAAATGAAGTATAATATTTCTTAATTTTTAAATTCTGCAGCTCATGCTTTCGGTGTTTGCTTTGGCCCGGCATGGCCAAGCGCGTAAGGCGTGCGACTCGTAATCCGAGGGTCGCGGGTTCGAGCCCGCGTCGCGCTAAACATGCTCGCCCTCCCAGCCGTATAATGTGACGGTCAATCTCACTATTCGTTGGTAAAAGAGTAGCCCAAGAGTTGGCGGTGGGTGGTGATGACTAGCTGCCTTCCCTCTAGTCTTACACTGCTAAATTAGGGACGGCTAGCACAGATAGCCCTCGAGTAGCTTTGTGCGAAATTCCAAAAAAAAAAACGGTGTTTGCTTCAAGTCTCGCCTGAGCACTTCTCAAATTCCAAACAAGTGCAAAAGTGTTACTTAAGATTGTTTTCATTGCTTCGTCAACGTAAGTTAAACTAAATTATTTCATCTACCTGTTAGATCTAGAACTATTTTCATGGAGCATATTGGGTCGTCACATGGTGTTTGTACCACAGGACATTTCTCCATCTGAAGGTTATTATGTCGCATACACTCGCAGGTTAGATTTTATATACGTATATTGATGTGTAGTGGCTGTCATGCGATAGTAATATAAATAACATCTGTATAAGCTTTACTTATTAAAACACTTTTTAGAAGATTCTGTATACAACCAATCGGATATCCCGTGAAATTCAAAATGAACAATTTCTTATTTTATCAAGCCTCATTAAAGTTGAGATAATTTCGAGGATTTAGCTAGAAATGAAATATTACTAACGTCCTTTTCTGCCGTAGGAGTGGGCAGGATGAGTCTTGAGACGGGGCTAAGGTTCAACCTTGTCACACTCCCACTACTTAAGTGTCAGATTCTGAATGTGAAATAGTCACTAACTTTTTTCCTTCACATTCGGATCTCTGACAGTTTTAGCTTAAATGCTTAATGACATAACACTTGTCGATTTCTGTTGCACGAGTGTCGTGTTACTTGTTCCATATAAAACGTGTTTCGCAAGATGAATATTTCTTATGTGTATATAGAGCAAGAAGTATTTTTTTTAACTGCTAAAAACTGCTGACTAAAAGTTTTTTGTTTTGTTTTTACAGGCCCCCTTTTTTAACACGTCATTAAGATCACAGTTTTACTAAAGCATTTACAGACTAAAACATAGTGCGTCAGTTATTTAGAAAAACTTTACATCGAGACTGAGCCATACACACAACGAGGGTGTAGAGAACAAATGAATTAGAAGTGTAGTTAAGGCAAACTACCCGTTAAATAAACTAGAGAACGCAAAGGTCATGGTGAAAACATGTAGCAGTTTTATTAAACAGAAAGTAAGCCTCTCAGTTCATTACGTCTTTTAGCTATTGCCTAACTGTATTTTTAATTCACTATCTAACGCATATATATTATTTTTGCAAATAGGGCATTGTAGTATTTTGTCTTTCTTTTTAAGTTAAACTTTTTTTTAATAGCTAATAATCTTTGGTGCAAAAAATATAATTACCGTTAGGTAGTCTCATTAGGGCCTTTATTTTCAGTGTAGATTAGACCTCAATGCTGGAATTTTAGAATATACCTACTAGATGGCAGCACTAATGTACGTGTATATTAATCATTAGCATTTCTCGAGAGAGAACTTTTGGAGTGAACACTTTTTCACAACGCTCTTAAAATGCAACATAAACGTTCATTATCGTTTTAAACATCATTACCTTCTTCAACACAAAAAATTCCCTGACCCTTACAGATCTTTATTTTTTGAAAACTATTCCAACACTTACATTTATTTTCTATATAGGAATTCCTTATGAGAAACAAAACGCTTGATGAGTAGAAATAAAACATTTTTTTAAACAAAAAATAAGGAAAATAATACAAATGCTGTTTTTCTTTCTTTTCCCCTAATGTGTGTAATGCCAATCCTCGAGCTATGAGTTCAGGGGGGGGAATCACCTTTTTATTATATTTTATTACTTAATGCTTTAACCTCTGACCTTTCTTGTGATCTTTTTGCAACACACACAATCAGGACTACAAAAGCTGAAATACGTTCAATTCAAATGTAAATAAAATATTTCTTAAATATTATTCGAATGTATTTTAGTTTTAATTACATTTTTAACTGTATTTTTAAACTTCCGTAAAAGACTAGAGACGAAAACTTGGAGCAGAAAATTAAATCAAAAGTTGTTTTTTTTTATTGTGTGTCATCTTCATGTTTAAATTAACATTCATTCTCGTTGAAAGTTAGGGCAGATATTTCATAACTCGTCTTTAGGTTAGTTTTAATATATATTTAAAAAATAATAATAAAGTTTACCCGGTTTTTCAGATTGGATTTTCTACTTTGCGATTTGTATGTCTGGCTGTGAGCCTCCACCCCCCAAACAGTCATTAATATTATACCTAATGTTGTGTTTTGTTCTGGGTCAGAGTGTCACCCGTGTAATTTACTTTCGATTATGCTGAGTATAGGTTTACGTCGATAATAAAACTGCAAGAGATTAAAAATGGCACAGCGGCATGTCTGTGGACTCGTACCGCTAAAAACTGATTTCGATATTCGTAGTGGGAATAGCACAGATAGCCGACAACGTATACATTACAATTACCCCTTACGAATCTTGGTGATGAATGTTATCAAACACACGTTAAGTTTAACAAAGTCATAAGAAAAGACTTCCTACTGTTAAGAGCTATTTGTTCTGAAACTTTAAAACTCACGAGGCTAACTTTTCTTAAATATCGACAACTTTATCGCTACTGTTTAATCTTAAAGTAACAGTTAACCACCCCAGTTCGAGCCTTATTTTTAGAAATGTTCGAGTTCCCCTCCCAACTAGTCCCACTAATGCGCAGTTCATTAACAACGCTCTGTGTAATCTGATTACGTTTCTGCGCTTGCTTGTTTGTTGTTTGTTTGTTTTTTACTCACTTTAGGCAGATAAAACTGTCTAGTGATTAGCAAGTAAAATAACTAAGAAAAGGTTCCAGCGAGGATCTAACTGAATATTTAATTACATGGCTAGATACTTTTGCTTTAAGGTCTTAGTTTCAGTACAACATTAGAGTTCGGAGCTAGAAATGCGAACTTTTACCTTACTGAACAATTATATTTGATTTAATGTATAATTTGAATATTTATACTTTAAAAAACATCAAAAATTTACGATATTACAATGAAATTAAAGTCATTAGTTTGTTACCAACAATCTAGAAGAATCTGTCAAAATGTCGTTAGGACTGTTATATCTTTAAACAATTTAAAATGACCAATCCTAGATAATAGCGTTTATTTATAACTAAGGGGAAAGCTTCACAATGGGCTTTTTGTGTCCATGGCAGGTATCGAATCTTGAATTTTAGCATTATGCAAGTCCTCGGACTTCCCGCTGTGACACCAGGGTGGGGGCTTGCAGCTTCTCTAGTTCTTATGAATTATAAGTAATAATGTAAGTGAAGCTAAGTATTATTTATTTTAACGAAATTATTAATTATTATGGTGTTAACCCTTATTCTAATTTATAAATTGATTTCATATAAAACTAATAAAAATTAAGTTTCACCACCTTGTCTTATTCACAACAGTTGTTCGAGCAGTGAGATAATAAACGGCGACTCTGTCGCTACTGGTAGCAATCGCATCTTATTCTCCGGTGAGACAGTGGTAAGTCTTCGGGTTCACATTACCAAAATCAGGGGGTTGATCATCCGCAGAAGACACGGTAGATAGCCCCGTAGGGATTTGTATAAGAAAAGACACGTATATACCACACACTACCTCATCCCATCCAGCCTACTAAACCCTGGTATTTGGTGAAAGACCTTGTGTTTGTCAAATTGTTTTGTTGTTTTTACCTATTAAGATAAGTATAGTTGAAACGCATCGACATTAGTGATCACGGATAACTTCTACAAACAAAAACTTTTAATAATGATGTAGTTTGTAGCCTTTACATTGATTGTATGATTTGATAACAAAAGTAACAACGACGAGAATGTTTAAATATTTCAATAAGAGATTCCTTAATTATTTCTATGATAATATAATGAATTGTGTAGTTATAATTTGATAATATCTGTATTGAAAGAGTTTTTAATAATACACACAATATACATGTGTGGAAGAGGGCATCTAAATAAATAAATAAATGTTTATTATCAGCCCCTATTATTGCCGTTAAGCCATAATGGAAGACGTCGGTGGTAGTAGTTCACAAAAATATTAGGGACCTTGCATTTTTTAGACACAATTTAAACGCAGATTTCAAACATGTCATTAGTCACGGAAAATCAATTAGGTGTTGGGTGGTTAAGCCCACAACATCTTGGGTCCTACTATCAGTCGCTGTCTGTAGTCAGTTGTGGGAAGGTAGTCACCCCAATCATTAGACGTATAAAAAGAACCCCGTACTATAAGTAAACCACCCTTTATTTTTAGTTTTAAGACTCCCAACCTCCACCCTTTTCAATAAGAGTAGGTGTAGAAATAGGTGGGAATGCCCTGCGTATTTTCTTATTTGACATTTTGTTGCGCATATTTGAGTAAAACATGATCTACAGAGTCATTAAAATATATTATTTTATGCGATAAATATTACTCAAACACCTATAATTATTTAAACCAACTCGATGTACATACTTTATGTATTTACACACATTTTTTGTTTTGGTTTGAGGTTGGAAATCGTAATGAAAACGGATAGAAAGTGAATACGCACATGTACTTTAGTTTATATAAGTTAAAACAACGAAAAATAAGAGTTATCTAGGGTTAAATTTAATATACCGAACATATAACTAAAAACAAATTAAGGTTAATTTGTCACTGTTCATCAAATTTTACATAACGATTTTATTATGAAACAAATACATACAAGTGACTGAATGACACTATGTAACACAAATTTTGTTCCTGGATAGTATGTATTACTTCTTAATTGCTTATGTTCTAAACGTACAGAAAATAGCCATTATTCCCTTCAAACTTTGCTTTTGTGACCTGGATAATGAAATTTAGAAATTAACCTATTTTGTATGTAAAAACTGGAAAATTTGCGTATTTTCATTTACATAAGGTCTGAATAAAACAACATATGAATCAAGATTTACATGTATATATATTCTAAAGTTATACAAAAGTGTTTAGAAGTGAGTAGTTTTTCAAGATTTGCGACTGTAATTTAAATCATTTTCACGCATCAGTCCCCAAATATAAGTTTCCCATCACGTTAGTATTTTGAAGTTCTATCAACCGTGTTGGAAAAAAAGAGAGTAAAATACGTAAAACATAACTTGAAAGTGGTTAGGTACACTCCTGAAATGAAACAAGGTTGTTTTTAGAAAAACATTTCCTTCCCTTTGTGACGTCATATCTATCGATCTTTGAAACCGTATTCTGTAAGCGATCATATGTGGCATTAATTCTCAGGACTGTAAACTGGACTACTCTTACTGCGTTTAGAAGGAACTCTTGGTAGAACTATGAGATTATTTTAAAATGTTAAATTTCGGTTTTAGATCAGTTGTTGTGAAATTCACTTGATTTACATTCTGAAAGGTTCAGGAGTGGCATATTGGTTAACGTTCCCAGGTTACTGTGAATTGTAAGATTCGACTAGTTGCCACAAAAGTCTTAGAGCTTTGGGTGCGTTATCAGAGTAAAAGTAAACTCCAACTATTTAATCAAACAGGAGTAGCCCAAAAGTTGGTGTAGGACGTTTGGACCAACTGTCTTTCTTCTAGCCTGTTGGTTATAATTAAGGACAACCAGTTCGCAGATATACCTTGTGTAACTATGAATGAAATTGAGAAACAGCCAAACCATTTATAAAAAGTCGCACTTGGTTCGCTTGATTATTGAAATTGATATACGAGTTATCCTTTTAATATCCAATATATATGTATCTGTCTATCTGCATGATATCTTTGCATAAAGAACTCTTTCTTTCAATTCTAGGTGGTAATTTAATGGGTTGAAATACATATCAACCTCTAATTACTGAGTGACCGTATGTTTGGTTATCAATTGTGGAAATGATGGGAAGACCCGTACAGCGAGAGACTCTCACGTGGGATTTTTATAGAAAATATTGAAATTTATGTGAGCTTCTGTCTACTTATGTGCATACAAGGCAAAGCGAACACACGTGCACATAGCATTAACGTGTCATATGTAATGAAGTATATTTATATTTGCACTGTAACCTGTATATCTTGTTTACTAGATATAAGAACCTTTGGCTCTTAAGTACTTCATACTAGTGACCGGAGCATCTTCCTTTAGTTTTCAAAAGAACATAAATGCTTTTGGTATAATTATTTGGGAATGTGTAACGAAACGTCATGTTAGTTTAGTGAAACGTTATTTTCACAAGCATATCCTAAAATAACGTGTATTGCAAAAATGCATATATATCGTTGTTTCTTTCGTATTCACATTATTTCAACACTAGCTTAAGAGAAAGATGTATAACCTTATAAAATAACATTGAAATTTAAAATGAAAATGCATAAGGTGAACCATTTACCAAAGTAATAGTTAATATATATATATATTTTTTTTATTTTATTTTATTTTTTTTACAATGCCGTCATATTTAAGGCTGTGCGTATGTGTAGAGGTAGACGAATGTGTACTGGTGCAACTGTTGTTTTACGTAGAAGTGTTGTTGTACGTTTTACACGTCTGTTCAGTTCCCTCCGCCACACACACACACACACACACACACACACGTGCAGCTGTATGCGTAACGGAATATATAATATTACCTCGCTCAACTCGCGTGTAGATCTATATTCGATTATATATTATACTTTGACTAGCCAATAGCGAAGCTTTCCGTAAAACTAGTCTGACCGTGGGAGCACCTGGTGAGCCAAATAGAACATTTTCTAACCGTAGTGGCATGGCTCTCTTTTCTAATTCAAATAATTTAGCGTATCGCTAATACTTGGATTAACTCTAATAAAAAGAGTGGAACTTTCAAGCGGAAAAATGGCGTCTAAAGGAGGTAAATATTTCATCGGAAACATTTTCATGTAATATACACGTATGTAAATATTGTATTAGTATAGAGTATTTCTAATGTATTAGTGTATTAGTATAGAGTGTTTCTAATGTATAAGTGTATTAGTATAGAGTATTTCTAATGTATTAGTGTATTAGTATAGAGTATTTCTAACAGCGCGTGTTTTCGCGTTAAAATGTTCACGTATATTTACAGTCATCCGTATGGTCTGTTGCTTTGTTTCTGTCACCAGTGTTTTGTCGTTAGAAATACAAATGGGTTTTTAAGTCAGTGAGACAAATTTATTTCAAAACCAAAATTTAGAGAAATCTTTGCCACAAAACGGAAATTTCTACTGCTGGTTATAAGTAGGAGTAACCTTATAACCAATGATGTAAAACGTTTTGGAAGTTTGGACTTAACATCTATTACAATTCATGTATAGAATATTATTCTGGGAGAACCTAGTTTATTGTTAGGTTTTGTATTAGTAGCTTTAAAATAATTAAGTATAGTGTTTACGACATTTGAAACTTGGCTAAAATGTTACCTCTTTACAATATTGAGTAATAATGTTGTAACCTGATACTTCTAATGAATATTTTTTATTTATTCCAGAATTTTACGAAAATTTTTTGTTACGTATTATAATTGATCTCCGGTGGGTGGGTTTGGCGTTTTTTATGGCGCAAAATTGATCTCGGACGAGTTTCTGATTTATTGTATTACGATTTCAGATAGCTGGAAATTTTAATTTGGAAGTTAATTTAATGTAAATATATCAGATTTATATTTACCAACAAGGTTGATTGATAACCACAAATTTCTTTCTTAACACAAATATATTTTAATATAAAAACACTCAATAGAATTTATAATAACTGTTATTACAAATAATTATTTATAATTTATACACATGTTTTACAAACTCACTAACAATATACAGTCTTCTTCTCTAAAACAATATTAACTTCTTTTATAACAACGCTATGGAGACTAGGTTAACAGTTTTTTGTCATCACCCGTATGTAATCAGTACAACCGTATCAAACATTATTTACGCTGATTGCTAATACCACATGACGCTAAACGCTCTTTAGTTAGGATGAATTTTACAAAATTCAGAAATTCGTGCTTAGAAGTTAACAATAAATAATCAATAATAATCGTTCACCCATATGATTATTTTGAAAATTTGAGCTAGAAACTGCTAATGTAGTTTTCTTTGTCCCTCTTTGTCCTCGAAGAAATACTAACGTCCAAAGTTAATTCAATGAAGTTAAACGGTTTGTAATGTTTGAAATATATAAACGTTCCTGATCAAATATCTATACTTTTTTGTTTTTCCCAATTTATAAGCGTTTACCACAATTATAGCTTCCGAGGTTCTAGTATACTGACTGTAGACCGACCAATAGTTTTCTCTTATCTCCTGCTTTCATACTCATTAGGCGAGATTCTCGAACATTCACTTTACAGAAATATTTGAAAACACGTTGGTGCTTTCGTCAAACATACATTGTTGATTATTACGCTCGAAAATCTTCTACAAATTTGGAAAACAGGCGGGTCTTGCGTATTACACATTTAACAATATACGTTACATGCATTAAAGTGACACAAACCTA
This sequence comes from Tachypleus tridentatus, assembly GCF_004210375.1. NCBI lineage: Eukaryota > Metazoa > Arthropoda > Merostomata > Xiphosura > Limulidae > Tachypleus > Tachypleus tridentatus. The sequence continues at coordinate 126,373,566 of NC_134825.1, forward strand.
GATATTAAAAGTATAACAGTAAATCTGTTGCATTTCGTGAGATCTGTCTGCTAAATTTTGAACTGAAAACAAGGGGAGCTCATTTCACTAAGACAATGGTGTCCAAAAGTTTTTGATATTCGCCCAAATTGTGGAGAATGTGTTAACATTTTCGCCACATGACAAAAAATAATAATTTTTTTTTATAGTTATAGAGGAACAGAAAAATACACAATGTGTTCTGTTATATATTGATAGAATTAATTATTTTTAAAACAATAAGTGGAAGAGGTAAAGCACCAGTTCAACAAAGGTCAATATCCGTTTCGCCACAAATGGCGACCGTGTTGGACACCGTGGCACTAAAGGCTTCAATTTGTAAGGGATCTTCAATTCACCTGGTGATCATGCGCTATAGTGCAACTTGCGTGTATGTAAATCCGGTCTGATTGTAAATTTTTCAGACTGCCATTTTGGACCCCCTGCTGAACTTGGAGGCATCTCTGCCCTCGTCTTCTTTCCACGAATGACGCCCAGGAATAAAAGAAACAATTTAGAGCAAAGACAGTTACTAGCCAATACTGGTGCTTTACTTCTTCCACATATTTTTGTCAAATAACAAATTCTATCAATAAATAACTGAAATACATTGTGTATTTTTCTATTCCTCTGTAACTATAAAATAAATTGTTATGTGGCGAAAATGTTAACACATTCTCCACAGTTTTGACGATTATCAAAAACTATTAGACACTACTGTCTTAGTGAAATGGGTTCCCCCTGTTTTCAGTTCAAAATTGGCCTTAAAGTTCGTAACCTATTGCCAGAACGTCTTCACACTTTGACTCCACAAATACACAATTTGAACACGTTATTACTGGAGCACGCTTAACATTCAACTTCAGTTTAGTGAAATGTTCCAGATTAGAACCATATGGTTATTATAAAAGGCACTAATTTCTTGGAGGATATATTTTTATTGAAAAAGTTACCATGCTTTTATGTTTTGTATTATGAAAGCATATTTTACTTTGCATTTCTCAAATATTTTGTTTTGGAAACATAAACTAAAAAAGGCGCACACTTTATCACCGAAAATCGTCGCAAGTCGGAAACAAAGTGTAACACTTGGACTTCATGATTGATCTTGAACCATTCTGTAAGACTTAATCCACTCTTTGGTTCTTCGTCCATTCTATAGATGTTGAACAGTTTTGCAGGTCTCGAACCACTTTTTAGTTCTGGGAGTACCCCGTAAATGTCGAATTACTATGTAAATCTTGGGCCGTTTTGTAGGTTTCAACTACCTCGCTTATCTCAAATAGTTGTATTTGAGTATGCTACATATATTTGTGTTATAATTTACAATAAAAATAAATATGAGGTGTTCTGTGCTTCTGAAAAAAAATTCTGTATTTAATTAGTTGAATAATACAAATTGTAACAATCATAATACAAAATACCAAGTGTAGCCTAGTAGTTAGCATATAAGAGATAGGGTTAGAGACAGTATCAATGAGTACGCTTCGTGCTTTATAAAAGTTATAGTTTATCTCTGTTTTATTCACTGAACTGAATGCCCTTATGTGGCGAGGGATGCTGCTTGCTGTCTTTCCTCTTGTTTGTAGTTCAATATTAGAACACACCTACCTGAATTCTAAGGCTTTTTCTACTTGGAAATTTAGCACCAGGAGAAAGCATGTCGTTCAGTTCGAAAGTTCCACTTCTAGTAATAATAATAAAGACTAGGCTTAGTAAATTCTAGTACTGTTAAATATCGATGTTTTTGGTAGTAATTATGAAGAATTTCTGAGTAAAAGAGTAAACTAACTCGAATTATAATAGTAAAATTCCAACTTTTATTGACGATAACCCTATATATTAAACTGATGAAAAATAATGTAATTTATCAGTACGTCACAACCTTTAAATCTACAAATATCAGATCACCAGCTGGATGTCTTGGCTGCTAACAATATCTAATTAAAAACACCTTTGGTGTGAAAAAAGATGCGCCTAAAAACGGATTGAGTGTGCGATTTAAAGGAATGGAATCAAAATTGGTGACTAAACCAACAGCTACACTTATAGTACTGATAAGAAGAATTCTACACTGTATATTAATTCATTAGTTAACTATGCCGCACTCTTTTTTGCACTTAAAATGCTTATGGTTAGATATCGCAACTTTCTATTAATACGCATCAACAAATGATAAGTGATACTTGATAGTAGCGAACATTAGCTTTAGAACTGCGAAATGGACTTGTACTTTATAAAACGAAACAACTTTACAATATATGTTGATGTTTTCCTCTATAAAACAATATTAATAGTTTCCATTATAACAACGCCATGGAAACTAGATTAACAGTTTTTTGTCATCACCCATATACAATCAATACAACCGTATGAAACATCATTATTTATGCTGATTGCTGGTACCACGTGACACTAAATGTTCTTTAATCAGGAAAATTTTATAAAAACATTGCAAATCTATGCTTAGAATTTGACAAAGAATAATCATTAATAATAGTTCACCCACATAAATATTTTGAAAACTTGAGCTAAAAACTGCTGATCTAGTTTTCTTGGCTTAATCAGTACTTACGAATCTATATGTGCTTTCACCACATAATTTTGCTGCTCTAAATCAGCCATCCTTAATTAGCTTGAATGACAAAACACAAAATCGGCTTGTCTTTACTCTGAGAGGAAGCTGCAATAAACATTTTAGACAGATAGCTTACGTGACGTTTCAGATTGACATAAATTTGGTCACAATTGAGCGATTTCTGTTAAATAACTTTGCACAAGTAGCTTATTAGACAAAATTTGATACTTAACTGTACATTGTAAAGATCTCTCACTGTGCTAATTCATAAATGTTGAGTTTTCTTTTTTTTTGTATTTTCGGTGCAAAGGGAAGAAAGGAAAAAAATCAATTAAAATTGTTCGGAATATTAAAGTTCCATTATTCATAAAATGTGATTTACCATCTACTTCTGTGTATTTCAAGTAAAGTTGCTTTTTGATTAATCACTCGAATTATACAGAAAATACATAACATGTAAAACAAATGTATATTATAATTGTATGCTAATGTGCGACTTGTAAGCATGCGTTAGGTGACTGATGCAAAGTGTGATCTTGGCAACGGAATAACATACGATTTTTATAACGTTTGATCGAATATCCGTTTAGTAATAAATATGTCGGTCTCTGTGTCAAAAGAAATTGACATACGAGTCATTACATTTCAAAGTAGATCAAAGTTTGTTTTATTAATGGTATGATTTTAAGCGTTTGTTACTATGCATGATTATTAGTATCGGAAGGGTTAGGGCGCTCGACTTCTAATCTGAGGGTCGCGGGTTCAAATCTTCATTATACCAAACACGCTTGCCTTTTCAGCCGTGGGTACGTTATAGGGTGACGGTCAATCTCAGTATTTGTTGATAAAATAGTAGTACAAGAGTTGGCGGTGGGTGGTGATGACTAGCTGCCTTCCCTCTAGTCTTACACTGCTAAATTAGAGATGGCTAGAACAGCTAGCCCTCGTGTAGCATTGCGCGAAATTCAAAAACAAACAGAATTAGAAATTTTAGTTGTGACGATCTTAGTTGTATTGTTTTTTGTCTTCTCTTTTGTTTTTTCTCGTCTTTTTGCCTGTGCCTGCCTATTTCTAATCTACCTTTTTATTATCTTATTACTTTTTTACGTTCGTCCACGTTCTGTTTTCTAAATCCATCACTCTGTTTCTGTATGAAATATGACTATACTTACGTCATCAGATAACAAACGATTAAATGAGGTAAATATAATAATTTACAGCGTGATATAAAACTGACATCTACATCTTTGTGTTAGACATTTAGGTTAGATAAATAATTAAAAAGTTGTCTCGGTTTTAAAAACGGTATTTAAAAGTTATAGAGTCAAGGGTACCAAACTGAAACAAAGCTTTCTAATTATGTCATTATGCAATCAGCACATATAATTAAAATGTACTTTTCTTGCGTTTCTTCTTGCAAAGTTATTTTTCAGTTTCTCTGAAAGTAAATAGTATACTCTGATCCGAAGATAATATATAATGTACGTTTAACACTGTCATAAACTTACCTAATACATAGACTTAACGTTTGTTTCGGTTTCACATCGTATTCAAGTCTTGCTTTTTCTCATAAGAAACGTTGAAAGACATATTTAAGAAAGGATTATAACACAGTAAAACATACTGATATCGAATAGATAAAAAAAATCGTCGGTAGGAGGTTTAAAACGCTGAAAAATGTAACGCCACTTGACAAAATCTTAGTAAAAGTAACCTGTTACGTTTTATTAAACCAAATTGTAGTAAATTTTAACTACCTGGAAGTCACTTGTCCGAGGTATGAATAAAACAAACTTTTTTTTTTTGTGAAGCATAAAGCTACACAATGTGTTTTATATTTTTAGTATTATAGACTCACTAACTTACCGTCGAGCCCCACCAGGGCGCTCGACTCGTAATCTGATGGTCTTGGGTTCGAATCCCCATCACACTGTACATTCTCTCCTTTTCAGCCGTGGGGGCGTTATAAAGTTATAAATCCCACTTATTCGTTGGTAAAAAGTAACCCAAAGGTTGACGAGGGTGGAGATGACCAGCTGCCTTTCCTCTAGGTTTTTACTACTACATTAGAGACGAATAGTGCAAATAGCCCTCGTGTAGCTTTGAGTTAGATTCAAACCAAAACAAACAAAACTTGTAGTCGAACCATTTGGGATGGGAGTGCACGGTTATATGTTTAACACCACACAACCTCTTGTCCATTGTTGGACTTTAACAAAAAAGTTTAATATTTATGAGTTTGAAAAAGCAGTACTATTTTTAAATCTCATTTAACAAGATTGTATTTAAGACCGCGATTAATAACTCCATTCGGCGGGCATGGCCAGGTGGTTAAAGCACTCGAATCGTAAATTTAAGGTCGCGGGTTCGAATCTCCATCGCACCAAACATGCTCAACGTGGGGACGTTATAAATTTACAGTCAATCCCACTATTCATTGGTAAATGAGTAGTCCAAAAGTTGACGGTGAGTGGTGATGGCAAACTGCATTCTCTCTAGTTTTGCACTGCTAATTAGGAACGGCTAGTACAAGTGGCCCTTGTGTAGCTTTGCGCGAAATTAAAAAACACACAAGTAACTCCATTCTCTTACGTTCATCCACCAAAGCTCTATATGAATGGATCACTTTTACTGACTGCTACTTCTGCTAAATTTCTAGGTCTAACCTATGATTCAAAATTAACGTGGTTACCGCATATTAAAAATATACTGAAACGAATCTGGAAAAGAGCAAACTATGCAAGAAGTCTTTCAGGTAAAAACCAAGGAACATCACCAGACAATATACTTAAAATCTACAAAACGTACATTAGACCCATAATAAAATATGCATCATTTGCCTGGATTAACATAGCACCCACACATTTACAGAAACTTCAACGAATACAAAATTCAGTTTTAACTTCGGCATATAAAGTACCACGTAGCACCTCAACCACATTCATGCACAAGTATGCAAACATAGACACAATATCTGAAAGACTCGTGCATAATTCTCTAAAATATTTCAATAAGAATTGGCATAAGAATTACTTAATGTGTGATCTCGACAGATACCACGTACATGATGTAAATAGTCCTAACTACCTCTCCCCTTTTAACATATATTTAAGGAATGTTGCACAAGCTGGCCACCTTGCACTAGACACTTAATCCTTGTTTTTCTTTAATGATCCTAAATTTTCTCATTATTATTATTTTTTTAATTCTTTTTATTCTTTATTTTATTTTACTTTGTATATTTTTATTTTATGGTTACTACTAGTAGTAATAGCATTTTCTCCATGGAGAAAAGCAACGAAAGGAGAAAAATACAAAACAAAAAATAAATGAAAATAAAAAAAAAATATATATATATATATATATATGAAAAATCAAAAAAATCAAAATGAAAATCAAAAAAAGAAAAAATACAGAAAATGTATTAAAATAAAAAAAAGGAAGAAATAACCAAAGGGGGAAAAAAAACTTTTCTTGTGCGTCCATGCATGGACTGTGCCCAGAAATGGGCCTGAGTATGGTGTTATACTTTTACTCTGGCCCAAAGCTATTATAAAACAAATCCCTGAAAGACAGACGCTATCAACGTTCGGGAGGGAGGAAGAAGTCTAATGTACCTGACCCTCCTGGGTATTTAACATCACTACCCAAATACCCACTCAGCGAGACTCGACTCTCTTATGTTCATCGAATAGTCAATAAAAGTAACTTTTTAAACCCATAAACACTCGTTTAGTAAAGTAAAATCGCCAGTATTACATACCTACATTTGGTTTCAGTTACTCGTAAGAGAAATTAATTCAAGTCTGTCGTCTATAGCATATTGTGATACAGTACTCATGATTTAACAGTACTTGCAAAAAAAAGATTATAAACTTAAATCCTACAACCCAAATTTAAAAAGGTAAAAAAAGGGCTTTGTCTCTCACTCTGTATGAAGAATAATTCTCTATCTCCGACGGTGAAAGCATCAGTCTCATCAAAAGGGCAGCCACAGTGGCGCCCGAATGACATGGAGTGTGCGCTTTCATCTGGTGTGTAGCATATAGCACAGGCGGTGTCTGCTTCTGGCAAGCGCCCTCCAGCGGAAAGGTGGGAATCTCAATCAAACCTGCCCTTACACCTCCGTGACGTCACACCCGTGAACACCTGCTGACTCCCCAATAGGACACTAAATAGTCTTTGAACCACGCCCATCCTCAGCGTCACAAACAATTCTCCAGGAAAAGAATAAAGTCTATGTTCAAATAAGCGTTGATATTTAAGTTCAGTTGTTGCATTTTTATGTTTTTATGATCAGTCTCAATCTAGTGTGTACATGTTGTTTATATTCCAGAACAGCTAGATAATGTGAGGTTTTACTGCAAGTACAAATCCATCGTGGCGAGGTATAACTTCCAGTAATGGCTAACTCCTGCTTTCAGATTCTTGGTTGATGATTTGATATACCCCCCCCCCACTCCTTTCTTGTTATTGTTCTCTTCAGACTTGTATGTTAACGAATTCACCACAAGACTGTTAAATATTAAACTCGCGAACTGCTCAATGAGTACCATCCATGATGATCATGGCAGCTGTTGTTTATCGAACTCCAGGTAAGAAACCTTCACATTTAAAATCAAAATGTTTCGTTGATTGAAGTTAGCACAAAGGATTAATCACACAGTCAGCCATAAAAGCAGGCTTTTACATGATTTTAATAACTGTTTGGGGTAATTTTATTCTTCCTGTCTTATTTTAAAAGTATTTAAAGAACCTGTTTTGTTTGTTTCACTGCTGTTCAGCTCTGCCTGTCTCCACTTTTCATTAAGGTATATACTTAAGAACGAATGAGAAGTGTTTTGTTTTTAAATTTTATTCTCGTAAGTTCTATCTCTGTTGTTTTTTTTTTACTTTTATTATATAGATAAATGAGCAAGCATTCTTTCATTTATCCTGAATTTTAACACAAGTTTTCCAGTAAACCCAGCTATGCAGGTTTTCGGGAGAAGTAATAAAATGAGTATGGTATATCTTCTAAATAAAGTTCAATTAGTAGAATATTATACTTCTTGCGCGCACTTCTTACTTGCGTTAAAAAACAAAACTGAACTGAAAACGTGTTATTTGTTTCGAATGAGAGCAATAAAGTGATGATTAGGCTGTTTAAAATGTGAATTTACCATTATAATACAAAAAGATTCAGGTGTTCCTTTAACAGTGGGAAAATTGTCATTAGAGGTACAGACACTCGTTGTAACCTGGACCTGCCCACAAAGTGCATAGAGTATCAAATTATTTGCTATTCAAATTAAACTACCAACAAATATAATGGAACTCCACACCGTTCATAAATTAACAAACTTTGTTTAGAAGTATCATGTTCTGTGTATACAGTTTTTATATCATATAGGCTTGCTGTTGTTTTAGGCATATTTACTTGTTTTACAAATACTGTTTTATAAATTAGTACAACACAGAATGGTGCATCTCGACTTAAAGATCAGTGTTATGTGTTGCATATAGTTTCACTTGCTCTTTCTTGGAACACCTGTTTTAAGTACGAACACGGCTTTCTCCAAGTAGTTATTGATTTATTTCGCAAGAAAAACACCGATATAACGAAATAGATTTCAAGTTTGGAAGCTCGAGAAATTCGTTATTTAGAAGCTGCTGGTCTGATGTGTTAAGACCTGACTATGTGGTGTTATGATCGTTAAATGTTACTGTTGGCGTGGCGTAACCTATGTATGATTCAAAGCTTGGGTTGTGAAATCCGTTGGCTCAGATTACGTTCTCGGAAAAGTCGTTTCTGGTTTTGCATGTATCTGTTTTGAACTTGTCTAAATCTAGTTTAACACTAAAGCACAACGGTAAACTAAATCATCTCATGAGTGTTCACTCAGAAAAACTTTACTGTTTAAACGCTGTAGAGCAATACGTGTTAAAGATGTCTATTTATTTGTGGTAATCTCTTTTTGCATATTACTTTGTCAACTGTGTTCAAGTGGTAACGTTCACTCGGCCACTAGACTACGAAGAATGACGGACTGAAAGTTTAGTATTTTAAAAAATGGTGAGAAACATTACTAATTTTGATTATTACTAAATTCTTTTTCGTGCTATATTAGTATCATTATTTGAATGTGATCTTTAAAAGAACTAAATGGTTTACTTTTGCCAGAAGTATTGATATTAAATAAGATTTACGTTCTTTAAATGAGGATGTTAGGTGACATTTCATCAGACTTAGGTTCTACAAGATGTTTTTATGGACTTGAACACGTGTTAATGACGTTTCTGTTGTTTACATCAGGTAACTATTTTGAATCACGTTAAAGACCGTCTGACTCAAAGTTATCGTACACTTCGATGACAATTGTGTGTGTTTCAAGACTTTTGTATCGCTTCAACTTAAAGGTAAATTTTCAACAAATTTAATAATTGCCTTCGAAACTGTACTTTGGTTAGGTATAATTCAGTGTGGTTCCCATATTTTTAAACACTAGTTTTTGAGTAAAACATGAAACAAAATATGCGGGTCCTCGAACTCAAGTTCCTCTCGGTCGTTCGGCTGTTTCCGTGACGTTTTACAACTATGACGTAATAGTTGCCAAGCGCGCTTGGTTGCGCGCCGACCATTGTGTTCTTTTCAGTGCTGGTGTTTTATATACATCTATCGGTGCTTTTTTCGGATTACATACTCTGTGAGACTATTTTTTGTCTTGATATTACTACTTTATGTTTGTTTTCTGATAACATTGTCTGCATTGCTTATGGTTGTAAAAACGGTTCGGCATTGGGCAAAAGCTTCTTTTCGTTTCCGTGCAAGGAGAAGGGACCGGCAAGGTGGCGACAGTGGGTGCGGATGGTCAGTAGGAAGAACTGGACTCCTTCACACCATGCAAAGCTTTGTCAAGATCACTTTGAACGCTCATGTTTTGTGTCGGATCCAACTGTTTTGGATTCCTTGGGTTTCAAGCCAGGAAGATTGATACTGAAAAAAAACATAGGCAGTAGATAGGATCCTCCCCACCATCTTTCCTCGTGTAGAGCTGAGGACCGATCTCAGCCTGCAGCATACAAGTTCCACCCCTCTGAAGCCATCCCTTGCCGTCACGAAAAGAACAACAAACTTAGTTGTATGTGTGCAGTATAAAGCGATAAACAATAACTAGTATAATATAATAATTTAAAAAGTACAAGTTTTTGAAGAACATAACTAGACATACACATTTCACATTCATGAGTGTGTTTTGCATTTGTGGCACCTGAAAGTCAGTGAAACCTTGATTTCCTAGTCTAGACAGTGGACAAATCTATTCCAAATAGAGTATATTCCAAGTTTAAAAACTGGTAGATCATTCTGTAGATGTTTTTGTGTCATTTTTAAGCATGGAAAAGTTTGAATAACTCCATTTTTCAAATTTAACATTTCAAGATAAATTAACCATTCAGACTGCTACATCTAGTTTGATTTTATAGACAGAATTATGACGTATAACTGAAATTCATTTTGTTACGAATCATAAATACCCGGTACAATTATTGTGGAAGGGCCGAGTATTAGTTACCATAGTCAGCAAAGTATAAACAAATAAAACCCAGTCTGTGCTACCAATAATTTATAAACACCAGACAGGTTTCGAGATGCTTAAAATTGCACTTGAAATAATACAGACCATATTTGTTGTTATGACTTAGGCTTACCATTCTTCCACTGGAGGTATGACCGACTCGCAACAGGCCTAGGCGCTATCAGTATCATTCACAGTATCGCTACTCTCACTTGTGGAACTGTCCTCATCACTAGAACTTGTCAGATATGTGTCAAAAGTAACTGTTCTAGGTTCATTCAGAGTAGGTTTGAATTAATATGGCGCTACTCTACACTGTTCAGAACACAAAGTCAAAACAGATTCCGCCTCTGTTTCTCCGTATGCACTAGCCATGTTTATTTGCATTCAACGCGCTGGCGTTGGCGGTTTGTTTTGCAACTATTACGTCACAGTACTTTTCCTAGCGGCAAACGTAAAAACTAAAACGTTCGGATTGCCGCTCGGAAAGGGCTCTTTCTGCACCAAGTTATGTGTTTCATTTATTAGCAGATATTTTTTATAAAAATGTGAACCTGCAAAATTAATCAGTATGAGTAGTTCTTTTGACTGCAAAGTTTTTTTTTCTTCTTTTTTCTGTAAAATTCACCTTTAAGCCTGATATCCCTTGGTTTTCATAGTCCAAATGTTTCGGCTTTAGTTATGTTCTAAAAGATGTTTCAACGCAAAGCTGACTGCGCTATGTTCATCACAGGAAATCGAATTCCGGACACGATGAAGGATTCGAATTATAAGTTTAATGTGTGTTATATTTTTTTCCGATATGCGCATGTACATTAAATAGTTACGTAATTTGCTCGCTTTCCCTCTCCACCGTAGCACAGCGGTATGTCTGCAGACTTAAAACGTTGAAAACCGGGTTTCGATACCCGAAGTGATCAGAGTACAGATGACTCATTGTGTAGCTTTGTGTTTAACTTCAAACAAACATAGCCATTTACTCTCTGTTGCCCTCCCCAGTACATGGGTTTCAAAACCCGGTTTCTAGTGGTGTTGAGTCCGCAGACATACCGCTGTGCCACTGGAAAGGCTTTTGTATTCGAGTTTTTATTGTAAAATTCAGGAACACTTAATTATGACTACTATTCTGATATTCATTCTTTTTCTGACTTATTTTAGAAGTTTACGCAAACATTATCTTTCGTTCAAACATGCCTCGTTCCAGTGTTTGCAAGTTCTTTTCTCTTGTGCTGGTAAACAACCATTAAGAAGCGGAGCCAACAAAGATACGGTTTGTTTTGAATTTTGCGCAAAGCTACACTAGAGCTATCTTTGCTAGTCGTTCCTAACACTCGACGCCAAATTTTGTGCTCCTCTATCAAAGAATAGTGGGGTTGACTATCACATTATAACTTCCTCCGGGCTGATAGAACAATCATGTTTGATGATGGATATGAACACACTAGAAACCTCAGAACCCTCCAATTTGCCCGAACATGTTATGCAATACTTAGTCACTCTCGTACCTATCAACTTTGTGATAATCAGAGGAACTGAGGATGAGTAGCAATTATATTCAAGACAGTCTGAGGGTTAGTAAATTGTTACTGATTATGAATCAGCAGAATTGCGCTTTCGTTTATTGAGCTGTAAGCTTGTTCTTTTATTTTGTTTTGGTTTTATTTGGTAATAAAATTAATTGCTTACCACTCATTTACTCTGGTGCTGATTTTAAAAAAAACTGGCAAAATCACTGAACTGGAAGAACTTGTCTTACGTATCTAAAAGGCTTGTTTTAGAACTTCGTAGAAAAGGTAATAATTCACTTAGCAGGGATAGTGGCTCGCAATAACCATTTCATCAACTACCTCGCAGAATCGGGCAGTTGATGTTTGTTCCTTGTGAATATTTTATAAAGTTGTACAGAATGGGTTACGTCTGCTATGTTTTAATATTTTAAGTTGCCATTTAACAACAATGACTGACATCCGAAGGATGATCATAAGATAGTGAGGTCAGAGTAGTAAATTAACGAAAATAAAGTTCATAGCTAATTTTTTGATATGTTGACATACTCAAAATTAATCGACAAATTGACATCAGACTTAAAAGTTCTGTCTTTAACATTTACAATATAAGTGTTAACAATACATTAGAATCCTTCCTTCTTTTTTATTATCATTATTGTAGACTTCACTGAAAATAACAAGTCGTGGTCTATTGAATAGTGTACCTGGAGTGCGGATCTGAAAATTCAGCATTCACGACCCGTTGACGTAAAAATACTTTTCACTCTTTGAGGTTGTTAGTACGCTACAAGAATAAGGATCAAATCCCACTATTCGTGGGATTTACAGCGCTAAAATCAGGGGCCCTATTTCTCTCGGTGGGCACGGCAGATAGCCACCCCGATGTGGCTTTGTTGTAGAAAAAAAATCGCTCTTCGTTCTGACAAGAGTAGGTACAGAATACTGTTGATGTTCACGTGCTTCCTTCCATATGGTTCGTCAGTTTCAGATTAGGAACGGCTACGTAGAGATGGTATTTATGTAACTTTGCTCAAATGTTCTCAAACAAAGAAACAATTGTTGAAAGTTCAATGCGTTAAAAGTTGCATAACTCTGGGCCAACAACGTCCTTCTCTAAATTTGTGACGTAAGTAAAACAAAAATTAAACTGTGGTTCGCGAGGCTCTAACGGTCGCTCATCACGTGATATATTCCTAGTACCGCGACTTACTGTTCCAAAGATAATGACAAGCACATTATTGTTACGCGTAATCATCTGTTTAAAGTCACGAGCCAAACTACAGTAACAAGGATAGTTTGCCAACTTATTTTACACTGTCTTCTGATATACGTGTAACTTGATTCTTAAATTGAAATAATCTCAAGTGATATATGTTGAATACTTAATATTAACAGGATTAATGGATTTTAAAAACGAACAAAAAAATTTGCAGATTAGGTGTAGAGCTACCCATCTAGAGTTGAAGCTTTTTATACAGGCAAATTACTCGTGGCTTCGTTGGCAAAAAGCCAAACCGCATGTTTTTAATACCTAAAATATGATATGGGGCTACTAATTGATTTTAATACTAAATTCATATTTGCATATGTTGAATGTTTGTATTTAGTAGTTATATTTGCGCCTTATCTTGCAAACTAAAACAGTAATCTTAATGTTTGGCGCCATCTCTCGGTGGCATTTTGGTATGGAAACTACTCGTGTCTTGTCTATCAAAACAGTAAGAGATGGAATTAAGTCATGTGAAATGAAGGACAAAATGTTCTATTAATAATAACTTTACAAAATAATAAAATATATATATTGGACTTTTTTTAAATGTTAGTCATTACACTGTTTGATCGAAAAATGTATTTTTTCTTTGTTTTAACTCATTTGGTTTAGCTGGCAAATCGTTGAACTTAACAAGTAAGTCTATCGTACGAAACTGCTTTATGTAATATCGAGAAATTAATGATTTAACCACTTACTGTAAGGAGAATATATTGTCGTCTGACTCGTACAAAATCTTGGTCGTTAGATCGTAGGATGCTATGAAGTTTGTTTGAATTTCGCTCAAAGCTACACGAGGGCTATCTGCGCTAGCCACCCCTAAATTAGCAGGAAATGCAGCTAGTCATAACCGCCAACTGTTGGGCTGCTCTTTTACCAACGAATAGGGCGAGCATGTTAGAGATGACGGGGATTCGAACCAGCGGATCTCAGATTACGAGTCAAACACCTTAACCACTTGGCCACTTTAAAGTGTTTTTTGTCATATAGATACGCAATGAACTTCGTCATATACGTCAGTCCACAGTATAAGTTGCGCCTAGTGTTATTTATCATGTAAAGACTTCCCACTGGTGGCTCAGCAGTAAACTTCAGGACTTTATAACGATAAAATTTGTGGTTAGATTTCAGTAGTGGAGACAGCACGATGTATAGCTATGCGCTTAACGAAAAACAAATAGTTTAGTGGCTTATGATAACTCACTACCAAATAATGTTTTTCGTTAAAATCATACTTTAGTTATTTAAATACTTTTTTTTATTTTGCAGTATGATTAAATAGCATGATTATTTTATAGTTGTAACTACTCATATCTTGTTGGGATGTTATGACACTTTATTGATTTCCGTACAGATGTAGTTAATGTGTCTGAATTGTGAATCAGAGTAACCTTTTTTCGTAAAAGCACGCTCCACACTTTGTTATGTGAGCTTGTTATAACAGTAACGGTCAAATTACACTGTTAGATCATTCGAGGGTTCTGTTGACTAGTCCTCGTCACTCTAATCCGTCATTTCAAAATTAAGAACATCAGATAGCTCTTTCAATAGCTTTCTGCGAAACTGTCAAACATACGACTGCTGTTAAGGCTACAGTATATTTTTATCGTTCACAATAAATAGTATTTTCCATATAGTACAAGATAACTGTAAGCTGTTAAATTATCGTCTTTTCACACATTCAGAACGAGGGTAGGTTTCATAAAACAGGCATTTATGTAAGTATTGTTCTATCTGTCTGATGCAATCGTTCGTATAAAAGAACACTTTCATTTTTTGTCTTTTTATTCTTTCTTTAGGTCATCATCCTGACAGTTTTGTTTCTTTTTTCGTTTTGCTTTTAATTAAGTAATCTTTTCACAAATATTGACATATGCACTCGGTATGTAATTACATTACTTATAAAAGCTTTCACAAAACGTCTCGTTTCTCGGAGCGTTCTACAGACGTTACGTGATATAATACTGCTATTTGCGTGGAAGTACACGCGTTCTGACTAGTTTTCCTGGTCTTAGCAATAGATGTTCTACAAAATAATTAATTACTTCCATTATCTTTCTGCAGGTAATCCGTTTCACTCAGGTATGTCATGTGACTAGATCAACCAAACTTAAATCTCGCCAATTTTATATATTTCGAAATAACTGATATTTTAATACCTGCCTGTATCTCGTTTTCATGGCGCTATTTTTTAAAAACTTTAGCTGTCTGCATTAGAATATCATAATAACTGTTACATTAATTGTTAATGCTTCATTGAGGCTCAGAATGATGTCAAGAGTGTACAACACAGCTTAAGTTGTATCTTGTTATCCAGTTTGGTTACTAATAGCTCTATTCTTTTACCGAGCATGAGCTGATGGTTAGTGTATTGGTTTGGGGATTTTAGACGTAGTGATAGCAAAACATGTTTTTTGCATTTTCAATTGTGTGCGAGTTATAAAAGTAACAGTCAATTCTGCTATTCGGTAATGAGTAGTCGCTTCAAGCGGCGGGTGTACCTGACTAATTGTCTTCTGTCTAACCTGCAATTCAAAATTAGGAACGGCTATATCTGAATCATAGGGATCTCTGACATGACTTGTTATCCCAATTTTGTGCATAAAGTGTCATTCCGAGTAAGAAAAACCAATCATTACACTTTTAGGTTAGTTTTGTTTTTGAAGTGCTGTATATTTTGGTAAGTTGTCTATCATGTTTTATTTTAATATAAAGAGAGCAGACAAATTATATCTAAATAGTTATTTATAAAACATTTTTGTACAAAATTTCAGTTATGTTACAGAAGCACTTTGTACTCCCAAGTGAGTTTTTAATATTACATATTTTTCCTTTGTTCCAATATCACCTTTTGGTAAGTTTAATACTTTTCAGGTTATATTTCCTTTTATAGATCACGCGAATCAGTGACTGAGCTCGTGATGTAACACTCGGCAAGCGTATTCTCACACGATCACGTTGCGCTTCGTGTGAAGACAAGTATTTGTAGACTCGTGACTACGCATAATTTAAAACATCACCATAGAAGACAAATTGCGACTAAATACAAGGTACTCAATCGGCAATATCATATGGGAATGGGAGGGACTTGTGTGAACGCAATTAATTGTTGTAAGTTTAGTTAAACAGAATTCATTCAATAGCAGTAAGTGTAATTTCTTGCTGTTGTTGGTTTTCCTAGTAAGATCGCTGTCGTGCTTCACAGAAACACTCTTTAAGTGCTGCTGTTCTAAAGAGCATTAGATTGGATGCTCTGAAGAAACCTTTCTGTCAATATTGCTGTTTTAAAAAGCGTCACACCGGACGCTTCACGGAAACTCCTCCTTTTGTTCCTGTTATAAATAGGATTACATTGGCATAGCATGTTTCAGAATTCGGATTATTCGACATATCTCAAACTTGGTTCTGTGGCGTTTAAAAATGTTAACCCCAGAATCAAATACAGTATGTTTTCTCTTGTAAATACGTTTACTTGCCTTCATTTACTGAGGTGAGAAACAAAACGTCTTTTTGATACAAACCTTTTGTACGTGTGTACAAGTTTCTTTTTTTTTTACGTCAACTAATTGTTTGAAAGCGATTTAACGATCAAAACGCATCGATTCATCAGTACTATCGACGTAAGAAAGTTCTGGATTTAAAAATTAGAAACACTGTTTGTTGTTTCTAAACTGTTTATAGTAACGTGTTTAATTTTGTGCCACATTAAAAACTAAGGATTTTAAAATAATAGGTTCTGTCACTTTGTATATTGCGGTAATTTATTTTAAGCACAAAAATATAGTGGGGAGTTACCTGCACCGCGCCAGCCGCTGGGAGGGACAGTGATTTGTTAATAGCCTACAGACGTGATGAATATTCTACAATTTTGATTTACATAAATATATATAAAGTATAAAAATGTAACAAAGTTTTATTGTTTTTTATAGGCAGTAGTGGCTTTCCTTCGAAAGCCCCTCCGTCTTCCAGTAGTTCTGTGTCCGCACACTCTTCAGGAATACCACACGGTTCGTTCATTCCTCAGCCAAGAAGTGGCGTAGTGACACGTGACAAAGGAAGTCTTGAACGTAACCATTCAAGGTAAATCGTGTATTTACACTTTAAAAGCAGTTTTCAGTTTTGTATTGATTGGATACGCCTTCTTTATTTGCTTGAAAATCGTTTTGACCTAAACGGTTAACAAGCTAAACTATGCAACGACTGACAGAATACAATTAATCCCATCCTTGAATTGCGAGTTTACGTAATCACTTATCCCTTGCATTTATATTTGGCTCGACATGGCCAGGTGTTTAGGACGCTGGACTCGTAGTCTGAGGGTTGCGGGTTCAAGTCCCAGTCACACAGACATTTTCACCCTTTCAGCCGTAGGGTCGTTATAATGTTACGGTCAATCCCACTTTTCGTTGGTAAAAGAGTAGTCCAAGAGTTGGCGATGGGTGGTGATGACTAGCTGCCTTCCCTCTAGTCTTACGCTGCTAAATTATGGACGGCTAGCACAGATAACCCTCGTGTAGCTTTGCGCGAAATTCAAAAACCAACCTCTCCTTTTTTACCGCAGCACCTTGACAACATATAGGGTAGACTGATTACCAGCTAGGGTATGTTGCCCCATTACTTCTAGTAGTAAAATGTGTATTTTAAAAGTACGCACGTTTAAACTATATAAAGATGAAGACAATATCTTTAGTTAGCTTGTGTAGTGTCGTTCTTAATTCAAAAACCATACTTTCTCTACAAGTTTCTTCATGTGAGTATTTTGGTATTTCTCGGAAATGAAGAGCTGACAAAACAGAAGTTCTTATTAACGGCAAAAATATTCTGAATTTAAAATAATTATTTCAAACTTTGATGATCAGAATTATCCTTTTAAGATATTTTGAGCATTAATCCGTATATGTATGTATTAGTAAATAGAACTAACATTATAAATTACATCAATCGTATATAGGCAATTAGTTCACTGCTATATAAAAAGTGATACAACTTAGTATAATAATTAAAACCTAGATGTTCTTTGTGAGATGCTGACCTAAAAGTGAAAAACAAATTGTTCATTATTAGCACTTGTCATTGTTATGACCACAGAAACATTGTTATCAGACAGTGGAGAATTTCGTTTCCTTTTTCTTTCTTTCGTTTATTTATTTTTCTTCTTAGCCGCGACATAGCGACTCGTAAGATGGTTGAGTTTGTTTGTTGTTGTTTTTCCAAATACAGACGTTTAGCTCGTAGCTTCGTCATTTCTTGACTCGGAAGGTCAAACCCTTTCGATTGATGTATTTGATCATGTCTAAAGTCTCATAGATTAATTTACTTTAGTCCTTCCCAAAAAATATCAATTAGTAATAAAATCAAATCGGGTATACGCGCGCCTTTCGTTTTGTAATACTGGCGCACAAAAAATTTAGCTATTAAACAATAAAAAGGGGGGGAGGTGTTGTAGATTAATTTATTCTAAGTTTTACCCAAAGGAATTGACGCAGCTATTTGGGATTCCTTCTTATGCTAAGTTGGGATCTATATGAAGACAATACATTTTATGGATACGTGGGCACAAAACGTTTTAAGTATAATTTTTTCTTTGATATTTTTAAATATATTCATAGTTAGGTCATTAATGAAGTTTATTCACTATTTACAAACGTATATGAGCATTAATAAACGTTTTATCCTGCATAGGTCATAACAGTAACTTTATCTTAACAGGTGCTTAAAATGAATTATGAAAGTATTTGTTGTTTAGAATTAAACACAGTGCTTTGTGGTGACTTTAATAATAGCATAAGCTGACATAACAAAGTTACACAATGGGATATCTGTGTTCTGCCCACTACGGGTATCGATACCCGGTTTTTAGGGGTGTGAGTCCACTAGAGGGCCTTTGAAAGAGTATGATTTTTTCAGAAGATTCCACTACATCAGGATTGTTTGACTAGTTCATAGACTAATTCATAGCAATATCAGTGTGTAAGATATGTATCCAAAATGTGTGTGTGAAGTGTTAAGGTTATCAAAAAAGTTTTCTCATTACGTCGCTAAAACGTTAAGCATTATTATTTTGTACTTTTATTTATTATTATTTTTGTACATTTTAAAGACCTTCTTCTTCATCATCTACTTCATCTGCATCACATCTTCCCATTAAGTCAATTTCTGGTGTTGCATTGCGAAATTCACCAGGAGTCACTGGTATCGACAGTGGCAAAAGTGCCACTAATCATAACAATTCCGGGTCGGACAAACTCAAACCGACAAATTACAAAGACAAACAAGTAGAGAAAAGTAAGTCCTTTTTTTCTTTCTTTCTTCATATGTTGAAATAAATGACTTATGTTAATGTTTTTGATTAATACAAAGGTGTCTAACGTCAAATCTGCGAAGCATAATGTTGCAACACTGGCAGTTTGTGTCTCACTGACTTAACGGATCATGTTCACCAACTTAGGCATTAAACATCTTTGATAGATTGTTTAGGCACAGTATTAATGATGAAACTTTGTAGAATGGACAGCAACTGCCTGTTGTGGAGACACAAGTGTAGAGGACGACGTTTCGGAAATCTTTCGTCTGATATTTATTGCTTGATTTAACCAGCATTTTACCTGATATTTTGCGTATTTTATTACATTGAGAAAGAAATGTGATGTGTAATTTCTTATGTACACTTCTTCCAAATAACTATTATGTACTTTTGTTTATAAAATTCTGTGCAGGCCTAGTGAAGAAAAATGTAATAAGATATGGTTTTATTTCATGTTTCCTATTTAAAAACAAGTAAAATAGGGCTATTTTTGTTGAGGAAAAATAATTGACTAGCAAAAAGTTTGAATTAATTTGTAAGATTTAATGTGTTAAACACAGAATTTTGAGTATATCTTTTTTTTTCTAGTTGGTTTACAGTTACAAAATTGAATTATTTTACTGTCTTGTGTGTACTAAATTAACGATATTAGAGGAACCAGATAAAATTATCCGGTTTTTGTTGGTTGTTTTTTTTTGTAGGTGGCGTCTTCTCTAAACGTACGAGTAGTAGCAGTGGATTCAGTTCGGCACGCAGCGAACGTAGTGACTCTTCTACCAGTCTTTGTAGTGACCCAAGAATCAGCTCTTCCACAGACGGCTCAGACTTACTATCTGCAGCGTCAGGACCCAGCCCCGCACCTTGCACGCCCTCTATGTCGACACAAGGAATTGCTAGTAGGTCCGACGCTGCAGTCAAAAATTTAGCCAAGCGAACACCTGGTAGCAGAAACTCGAGTGGCGTTAGACAAACTATATCGAAACCTACTTCGACTGGAAGTGAGTACTGCATATATCGAGAGTATCGTTGTATTAATAAAACAATATCCAAGATATTACAGATTACATTTACTATTTGTGTCGTGGAAACCCGAATTTATTAAAAATCTGTTTTCCGAGAAAATGAAAGTTAACTTTTTTTTTCTAAACCATTTTGTGGATAATGAGCTAGTAAGCCTTAATCGCTAACTCTGTGTGACGTAAAAGTTGCTTTGTGATGTCATATACCCTGATGATAGTTAAGAGTGCTCTATGCACAATCTGTTGGTTGCGAAATCGAAACGTGGTTCTGGACATGAACATGTTCTACTTTTTAGTTGTGGAAGCATTATGATGTGACAGTCAACCCCCACAGTTCGTTTGTAAAGAGTACTCTAAAAGGTGACAATGGGCTCTGTCTACCGACTGCTTTCCCTCTGGTCTTCAACTTAAAATTAGGGACGTCAGCCTCAGTAGCTTTGCCATAACAAACAAACAAATAGACACTGGTTGGAAAACATTTGCACTCCAACCTTTAAAGGCAAATACTACACTATTACTTGTTTAGAATACGTTATATTACAAGTACTCTTAGACATTTTTCAAGTTTTATCGCTTCTCAGAAGCTTGTGAATTGGAAATTAGTGTTTTTAAATAAGTAGGTAAGTGATAGTTTCCTGTTATTTTGTGACTAGGTCTTTCTACCAGCGCCTGCAATGACAGCTTGATGCAAGATGTTGGACAGCTTAGTTTGAAATTATGGATGTTAAAATTATACGAAAAGCGTAAAGAAGAAAATCAACTGTACTTAAGTAGGAGGCTAAAAGTCAGGGAAAGATGCAATGTCAACTCATGAAATCGTATATTAAGTCACATTATCAGTATTTGTGTGTTTGTTTGAGATCTTCGCGCAAGGCTACATAAAAGTTGCCCGCGTTAGTTATTTCTAATTTTGAACTCATAGACCAAAAGGGATGCAGCTAGTAAACAACATCCACTGTTATCGTTTTGGCTTTCCCAATCGGATAGTGGGATTTGATCGTTTCTTTTTATAATATACCTAATACCTCCGTGCGCGGAGCGGGATTTTTTGTTTGTTCTAACGGGACCGCATCCATGGACATTGATCAAGGCCCGGCATGGCTAGGTGGTTACGGCACTCGACGTATAATCTGAGTGTCACGGGTTTGAATTCCCGTCACACCAAATATGCTTGCCCTTTTTGCTGTGGGAGCATTTTAATGTGACGGTCAATACTACTATTCATTTGTAAAAGAGTAGCCCAATTGCTGGTGGTGGGTGGTAATGACTATCTGACTTTCCTCTAGTCTTGCACTTCTAAATTAGAGACTGCTAGCACAGATAGCCCTCGTGTAGCTTAACGCGAAATTCAAAAACAAACAAACACTGATCCAAGGTGAAAACTGTAACAACTAAGCCACATCCGGTCTTTATTCGCATTTAAATCGTGTTGTAAAATACACTTTGTTTTGTAAGGTCACAGAACCCTCATTTGTGTAACATTTACAATAAAACTTCTTTCAGGGGTATGGTCGACTCGTTTCAAATTTGTCAAGTCATTGTTTGTTCAGTTATGTGTCAATAAAAATTCTAGACTGTATTACTAAAAATTTTATGATGGAAAATAATATTACTACATCCAATTAGCTTATTACACATTTAATGGTTCTTATTGATATAGTATATACAACTGCTGCTTAATAATTTGTTTTCTGGTTTATCATCATAACTTGTTTGAATACCTAAATAAAGAAAGCCTAGCATTATGTTGTTCAGTTATCTCGATTTCACTTTTGAGTTTAGTTATACTTTCTTCTTGAGCTTATGCAGTTGTTGGTAAATTTTAAATTGGTAGAAACTGCCCTTTTTTATTATTCTTTCAAGGGAAAGATGTGGAGTCATCTCGAATAATCCAAGCGAAAAATGCGAACGGATCCAGAATTGTAAACTCCGGTAGTTTGCCCCGTCGAGGCGACATTTCAGGAACGGGTTCGCTTCCAAGACTGAAAAATAACGAAGGAGAATGCGGCAGATGTAGAGTCGGTGGTCGAACAGAAGCATCGAGTCAAAATCAAGAGCCTAGTGACGGACAAGGTCAGCTGTGTAAAAGTATCCAACCAGATAATCCAATTCGTCAGTCCAAAATTTCCAGTCTTATTCCAAAAACTGAACGCGCTATCAAGACAGCCAGTTCTGGAAGTGTGGGAAGCGTCATGGATACTGGTTCAGTGTGTGGCGATGGTATAATGGCAGACAAGAGCATAACATATTGCCTTCATACTGATCGTAGCAATGCTCAAGTGAGTGCGCAAGAAACTGTGAATAGTGGCATTCCAAAACCAACAGCAGCAGTAAAAGGAACTTCAAAACCACCGAAAGAAGAAAGTCGTCATAGTAATGCTCCAACTTCTAACGTAACTCAGTCGGTTTCCAGCAGTTCAGTGAATTATTTGTCAATACCCAGACCAATTATGTCCCAGGAAAGTCATACACCAGTGAAGTTGTCTAGAGACGACATTTACGTCCCAGTTGAAATCAACCGACAAATCCTGGAAAATAGACAAGTCAGTAATTGCAGACAACCTGAAGAAAATGGCAGCACCTCATCATTACCAAAATCTGATCGTTCAGTAACCGAAAGGACCAGGGAAGGTTCTCAGGGAACCATTAGTGTTGCTAAAGTTTCCCCAATTATGAATACCAACATTTCAAATGCTACCAAAGAAAAATCAACACGTCAGCAAGATAATCTAGAAGAAAGAAGACCCGAAAACTCTAATGTACCAATGCAAGCTAGTCAGACGAGACGAGGAAGTGAAGGTTCACAAAGGGAATCCAATCCGATATCAGATAATTGTTCAAGAAATTCAAAATCTAGAGAGTCAGATTCGGTCAAGCCGGAGGTTATTCCAAGTGCAGAAATGGTGACCGAAATAAAAAATAGGCGTTCTGCAGTCAAAGATGTTCCAAAAGAAACAGACGGCCCTAGCTGTGACACCGAAGCCTCATTTGGTGAAGAGGCTGATGATGTCATAGTTAACATCAAACCCATGCAACCCATCACACGTGCTTCCACGTATGGTTATATTCGCAGCCTGGGACCTTTCCCTGCCACTCGTAATTTCGCTAACAAACTACAGTCTCCCGGTTTACGCCTTTTGACGGATTTTAGTGGAACTGGTGGAGGACGACTAGGTCTCTCGAGACAAATTCTTACAACGGGAGATTCGTCCAGAATATATGGCATTCCCATAAAACGAACATTCTCCACAAGCAAAGGCGTTTTAGATATCGACTATTCTTCCGATGTTGATTCTGTTGACTTAGCAGCAGGATACATGAGTGATGGAGATGTTCTTAGGCCTGGACTCGTTTATAAAGTAGATGACATTGCTAGTGGATACATGAGTGAAGGTGGAGCTTCCTTATATGGTCGAAAAGTCTCAAGTAAGACGAAAGACAGCATATTCTCAGATAGAGGTGCAGCTCCTAGAACCATCAACGTCCTTCAAGATGATAGGTAAGATTGAATTTTAATAAAAGCTACAAAAAAGCAACAAAAACTGCACAAAGTATATATGCTTTTCCAACTGTAAGCCAAATAAATCGCATTTATACATAGAGTAGATGGCTTTAGTGAAGTGAATATTTTTGAAATGTTTGATAAGAATTGACTGAATGTATTTTGTAGATTAGTGTGCTAGGCTACAGATGTAAAAGTCTAAGGTACGAGCTGCATTATGTCGCTGGATACGCTTTGAATATTCAGCTGTAGATGCGTTATAATCGTGATATGTAATTAATCTTTATTTGATAAAGAGTATCTGGGTACTGGTGAATAGTTAGTTGTTCTCCTCTGGTTAACAGTTATAAATTACGGATGACTTTACCTGAACCTGGAGGTTTCTAACCTGGCCCATGTGTCGTAGTCTTGTTCAGGTGTAAATTTTTCAATTTCCTTTGAAATCAGGGATTGCATCATTTTCATAAACCTTATTTATAACGATATTCAAAGAGTTAGGAGTCGCTAAAACCATTATGTAGCTGGAAACTAACCTCCTTTCTATTTTAATAATAAAAATGAGAGTTGTTCCCAAACTTCATTATATTTTGTCGATCAGAATATGTTAGTAATAACCCAAGAATCATTTTAGAATTTTAAAGATTTGACTCCAAGGTATGAATTGGAAAATCGGGTTCTTTAACGTTCAGTAACAAAATCGTATCGTTATATTTCTTGCACGTATTTAGATTGTACCCAGCGAAATAAAAGATAGGCTAAGTAAATTAGTTAAAACAATTCTCGCAAGGGGAAACGTTGACCAATAAGGACGAATATGAAAAGCATTTTATCAAAAATCTTTAAAATCCACCAAGGATTATTAAATTTAGCTCTAACGACATCTTCTGGCATAACAAGCCAGAGCCCAGAAAGATCCAACAATAAAAAGTATATTTGTTGTGGTTGAAAACACATTAAAATTCTTATATCTGTATAGCCTAAAATTAATATCCTGTTGCTATACATCAATAAATAATTACGTAAGTAAATAAATTACTGTTTATGGCTTCTGGATCATTAAAATTAAAAAAAAAGACCTGTTAGCTTTGTTAAAATTGTAACATACTCCACCAGATGTTTATTAACTGTAGGTAATTCACATTTACATGTCTAACTTTTGTCTCATCTAAACATTTACATAACTATTAGTATATCAGTCCAATAACAGCAAATCCTTGTTGTTTGCCCAGTATGAGACCTTGTTTCGTTAGAAAAGATTCACTTTGGGCTATCTCTTATATCAATCGTGGGGAATCGAACCTAGGATTTTAACATTGCAAATCTATAAACGGCCCAGCGTCGCCAAGTGGTTAGGGCGCTCGATTCGCAGTCCCCGTTCCATCAAATATGCTTTCCCTTTTTCAGCCGTAGGAGCATTTTAATGTGATGTTCAATACCAGTTTGTTGGTAAAAGAGCAGCCTAAGAGTTTGCAATGACTGGTGATGACTAGTTTATGGATAGCACAGATAATCTTCGTGTAGCTTTGAGCGAAATTCGGAACAAACCAAACCAAATCTATATAAATTTACCATTGCCTCATCGGGATATGCTAGCAACTGAAACTTGCAAGTAAACTTATAGCAACCTAGTATTGCTTATCACTAGCGTATTTCATTAAAACTAAGTTTTTAATTCACACGTGGAAGACCAGTACAAACTATATATATTTTTAATTCTTACAATAATAAACTTATCACTAGAGTCACTTAAGTTAAATAATTTTTATCTCTTGACATTAACAGTCATTGTAACGATGTCACACAAATACACAGTGTATATGTTATTAGATGTCTAGAAAATCAATATATCTAACACTTTATTTCAAATTGTTCATTACTTCTTGCTTAAATTTATAAAAGTCGATCACCAAAAATTAATTTTCAACTTAACACTAGATGTTACTAACTAACATAATTGCTTTAGCAAATAACGTCTAACATTTATATTCGAGAGTGAATATGGATACATTTAATTTTTCAGCACGAACAACCTCATCAAAAACCAGAGAAGCAAAACAAGAATTATGAAAAACCCCATTTTTTTCAAAATTCGTTCTTATTTCTATAGACTTAGTAACTATTAAAGTGGCCGTTTATTTACGCTAACATTTATCTTAAATATTTGCCAGGAAACTGAAATTGTTTAGGTTTACTTTCCAATTTGAGTTTAACGAGAAGATATTTTTGTAATATGTATGTATAACCGGCAGATTATACTTTCCCGCTAAGGAGGCCTTATCAAAGATTCTCAAAAGTAATTAGTATTTATTTAGTTCTTTCCATTTCAAAAATATTTAAGTATATACCTTGAAGTGATTATTCATACGAAAAACATGGTTACAAATTTCCGTTTTATTTAAAACATGCTTATAGATTTGGCAATATTAACCTTTGTGGTTTTCTATGCTCACTACTGTTTAAATTAGTGACACTGAATTAATGTGCAAGCCTACCGAGCTTAAATATTAATGTAGAATATTATAAAAGGAAGCCTAAACGTGATTGCTTACTAAGCACACTAAAGTGTAAAGTTAATACTAGTATCTGTGGCGTTCACTTTTATTTTAGTGACATGTTAGCTACTAGATGGCAGGACCAGCCCTATATATTGTCTTCTAATTTAAGAGATCTAATTAATGCATGAATACACAAGGTAAGTGGAAATCATCGTGACCTGGCGCACTGGGATGAAATTTATACATCTATTTAATGTGTAATTAAGTTGTGTTTTTTATATTTCTAATGTACTAAACAATTTTATAGCAGTCGGGTAGCGAAATATTTCGTAAAAGTTTACTTACTATTAGGGTTTATAATGTGCTACTCGTTAATATATTTGTTAAAAACTAAAATTGTGAGAGATATGCTATCTGAAACACGTGTTATTTGTGAATATATTTTTCAAACTAAAACTGTGTGAGATATGTTATCTCAAACACGAGACGAGAAATGTTTATCTTGGTTTATATTTTGATGTCTTTATTACAACTGGAGTTGGTCAACTTTCTTTCTCCAGAATAGTTTGGATGTCGTCCTGTGCTGCTCCTAGAATTTAGCTTCTATGTTTCTCACAATATTTCAGCTTTGTGAGCTTACTTTGACGTTTTTTCGTAACTAAAATTAAAATGGTAGTTCTAAAATGCCCTGATACATGAATAAAATAAAAGTATTCAGTTTTTAGCTATCCATCCAAACCAGCATCAGATCCACATGCATCGTAAGTTAAGATTTTTTGAAAATAATAATTAACTAGAATCTGGACATGAAACTTTGACAGATAGAGAGAGAGAGATAAGACAGATGAATGAAATTATTAGTGAGTGTTATTATTAACTTAAGAGCCTAAGACATGTATGCACAACGTAAATAACGGCAGATAAATAGACGCTAAGCTTCATTTTGTAAGAGTTTTTTAATAACTTTGTTCTGTGTACGGGCTGGAAGTTTGAGTACGGGTCGACAGTTTTTCTCCATCTGGCTAGATCGGTGATTGCGAGAAAAGGAGCGTGCGTGTGGGCACATGAAACAACTGCAGATACGTTGTTCGTTTTATAGCCTGCATTAATATACCAACTCCATGAAAGTAATTAAATTATAAAACTTTCCCCTAAATATGTTTCATTCTACAACGGACACAACTGAACTTTTTGTTCTTGTTTTAACAATATTCTTAAATGAACTATAGTAATTCATTTAAATCAGATTCGTTTCGGATATCTGCAAAAGTATGGGTAGTTTACTAGTTATTTAACATACATTGTTGAATCTGTTTGTGAAGAGACAAAGTCCTTATCTACATGGCGCCACATACTCATCTATAGAATGTGTGATATAACGGTTTTGGCGTCAAAAAGACCGCGTTGATCCCATGTTGATTCTTTACAATAACTTCAAATGATGTTCCTAAGTGGTTCACGTGTATGTAATAGATACGTGTGCGTGCGTGATGTACACGTTCCTCAGGGACAGTTAATTACCAACGCACGATTTCCCTCTGTGCTTTTAAGCTCGTTCACAATATATTTTTCTAAATTGAAGCTTTACTGTTACTTCCTTTCTTGTCATATAGGTAACTTAACTGTAGGAGGCTTTGACCAGTAAAAGTTTTTCACTGTTACAGTTCTTATGACAATATGCCAAATAAGAAAACTAATACAGCATTTTGGCATTCGAAACCATAATAATATAAGATTAAGATAAAAAATGAGAAAGTCTTATGAATATAAATGTGCGTGTGTATGTTTACTTCAGCACAGAAATCTTGATGGTTCAGGGGTCTCACGTGCTCTCTACATAACCATATGATACATAAATAAATATAAAAGAATGATGTTTTGAACCTCTCGACATAATAATAATTTAAAGCGAAACGAAAGCCTTCAACAGATCCCAATATCATTATATAGCTTTAGTTTATGTCAACAGAAACCTTTAGTTAACATACTCATTTGTGTGCATTTTTGTCGTAACTGTTTTATAGAGCCCGAAATTTGATTTACTGAACATTTATAAAAATGTTTTCCGTTGATAACCACGTTTTCTCTATGCGATTGACTAATGCCATGTATTTATTGTTTATAATAAATGTATACAATAGACCGGGCTATGATGTAGTAGAGAAATAGTTAATTAATAAAGTTAAACTAATTATTGTGTGTGTGCGTGTATTTTTTAAAAACTTTCATCTTTTTAAATATTCAATACGTATGATGGCGTTAAGTTTTGAGACCCCCTCGGAAAACGGATTGGAAGCGCCAAACTATGTAACCATAATCCAATAATATTCTGACTGAAAAAATGTACATAAATGAGATCTATAAACTTCCTTGCCAGGAACATAAGGAAAGAAAGGAGACTGCGACATTTGTAGATATTTAGTTTTGAATTCGTACTTGAATAAAGCAAATCGTATTAACTGGAAACGATGAGATGATGCTGAAAGTAGAGAAAGAAGAGTAATGAGAAGGACAAGTGACCTGAAAGGTCAGAATTTAAATAGATATGAAGAAATCAAGGTGTATGATATGGGTTGTGGAGAAGATGGAAACGCTGAAACCTCTAAAACCATTACTGCTATATACACCTGTATCTTTTGTCATACTTCATGGATTTCAAGTTTGAAAAAAAAAACGTTCTAAATAGCAAAGCCAAGTGGTTTCTTTCTACCAATCAGCATTCTATAGGAAATATTTCAAAATTTGGCGCAACGCCTAGTGGTCAGTTTCTTCGTGATCGGGACTCTTAAAAATGTATCGTGTGTCCTGTATGTAGCCTTACAGCGAGTTTTCAACTTCAATTGATTATCTGAGTTGGCAAACACATTTACATAAATAACGTTGTTTTCTGTATTTTGTACCGTTTTATCGTTCATTCCACCCCGTTATGCCCTTTCTTGGGAAGTTCAACAACTACAATAGTGAGATGATATACAATAGGATATGAGATCCTTTACTTGTCATCATCATATAAAAGTTGTATGCTTTGGATTTTTTTGTACAATTTCATAAATATAATTAAAATAAAAATTGTTATTTCACGCGCAGAAATTGGTTGTGTATTAAATAAACAATAAAATTATGTCCTACTTCATTCTGGAGTTGGCCGGGCATGGCCAGGTGGTTAAGGTACTCGATTCGTAATCCGGGGTCGCGGGTTCGAATCTCATTCGCACCAAACATACCCTTTCAGCTGTGGGGACGTTATAATGTAACGGTCAATCCCACTATTCGTTAGTAAAAGAGTAGCTCAAGAGTTGGCAGTGGGTGGTGATGACTAGCTGTCTTTTCTCCAGTCTTACTCTGCTAAATGAGGGACGGCTAGTGCAGATAGTCCTCGTGTAGCTTTGCGCGAAATTCAAACCAAACCAAACCATTCTGGGGTTAAGTGTTTGTCTTAAAAGTCGCACCGTAACAAACAATAAATGGCGCAGATGCATGAGGAGTTCGTAGAGAAGAATACTGATAAGATCATTTAATCTTAACATTACTTCATTTATTTATTGTGAATAACAATGCGTATTTAGTGCTTCAAATGAGACGTATTGAACAAGAACTGTTTATAAGAGTCGTTAATATAATATTCAACCATTTGTAAGTAAACAATAAAGTTCGTTGCGTCAGAAATTGGATATGTTGTTGTCAAGGAAAGTTAAAAATCACCGGAAGTCTTATTTTATGGACAGCAATCCTTCTTCCACTCCCTACGTTAGATAGAGGACACCAAAAGAAGAAAAATGGGTTATCACACAGAACGTAAAGCACTTTCACGGTATTTCTTTCTTATCTCCTACGTTCCAGACACAACGTTCTTTAACACCCTCTTCTTTAGTCTTGAAACGAAAATACTTTTCTAGCAACATTTTTTTTATCCCGATTCATCCAAATCTGTCATACCCCTATAAGCACTCTTTAAATAAAAAAAAAAACGTTCCCAACTTTATCAACATTTCCTTATTGTACAGAGCCTGTGATATAGCACATTTAACTGCACTTTCTGGCTACTTGTCACACTATGCACTGCGTGGCGTAGCACGTTTGTAGTATTTAGTTTAGTTTCAGTTCGTAATGTTACTCTGCACTGTTTGCCTCCATTTTGTTTAGTGTTTTATAAATCTTTATTTTCATCCATTGCATGTTTTTTTCTTCTCTCCTGAATCTGATATGCAACACATTTTTTCCATAGGAGTATTAAACCTTGTCCTCTTCGTTCGCAGTACAAGTCTAGGTAAGTTGTTCCTTCTGTTTATTCGTAATATCTTTTATGTAAGTAATTCGAAAAGGTTTAATTTCATCATGTATATCTACTAGTACAGTGTCGCTAGAATTTATAATTAACAAATTAGAAAGCCCGCTTCGTAGTTTCTGATAAACAGATTTTTTCTTTAAAAAATAACATAAACGATAACTTTCTAAAACTTGCAGATGAATTAGTTTTACAAAATGTAGTATGCATTTGCATTGCATATATTAACTTCATAATTTTATGCCATAATATCGCTGAATAAAATTATTCGACTGTTATTCAGGTGAATTATGTTTCACAAAAAGTCTAGAAAGTTATGATAGATTTAATTAGCAAATTTCAAAGTTTTTATTAACCGAAGTATGTTACTAGTTTGGGAACGGACAACTGTACATATGAGAACTCTAGTCACGGTTGTGAACGATGCAGTCTGGTGTGTGTTTATTTTGCAAATATCGCTCCTCAAGAAAATGAAAGATTATTATTGTGATATCATTTTTTATTTCCAGGAAACATTTTCATATCTACTTTTAATTTAAAAACATATTAATTGAAAATAATAACAAAGATTTAAGTCAAACAACGTTTGAAAAATAAAATATTATTGCGTCTTACACTGCTATCCTTAATACAGCGAAACACTGGGTTTCGGCAAGCTTTGTGAGATATATTCAGTAAAAAATAGAAAATGTAGCCAAGAAGAAAGTCGTTAAATAACAATTGAAATTTGCAATAGTATACGGAAGTCCTTCTCTGTCCATTTTGTGAAATAAATTACGATGTGCACGAGCTAATAACAAAGTGGCGACATGTGATATCTTGATCTTAACATCGGCGGATGTTAACGTCAAGAAAAGGGAAGGCCTGTGGACGAAAATCGCAAAGTGGGGTTCAAATAAACGCAAGGTGAGTGCTCAGGTACCACAGAGCCAATCGTCACCTTACCGAACGTATCACTGGCTAATTCTGTTAGTCCCATCGTTTAATATTCTTCCGAAGGAAAATCACATATATTTTACGCACCCTTGATCAAAGCTACTAAAAGCCTTCCATAATCTTTCACCTTGGCTAACTGGTTTACAACAGATCTGACTTTGCTTAAATTCCTTTTACCTCGAGAGTTTTGTTGCAAGTGATTCAACAATAAGTCTGAAGGCTTATGACGTAAAAAGCTGATTTCTAAACTCATGGCAGGAACAGCACAGATAGCCCATTTTGTAACCTTTTTCTTAACAACAACCAAACCTTCAATGACTTGAGGTAAAGCTTGATACTGTGGAGTTTTAATCTACCCCGGTATATGAACGGTCAGTTTGTAGATGTACAACGTTGAAATTCGGTATTCGATTCTCCGTAGTGAACAAACCAAAACTACCATATTGTGTAGCTTTACACACAAAAAAACATGCGAAAGCATGTATAGCATCTATCTGTCACTATATCTGTGTGTTTAGTCAAATTACGTAAAGAAAATCATAAAGTAAAAGTATTTACTGAAAATAACTTGTAGACATCACTGAAGAGTCGAAGTTGTAGTTTGTTTGATAGAGTAACTCAAACTACAATTAATAATGCCACAAAGTACGTGTTTTGTTAATTGTTCTGTTTTAAACTGTAATGTATCTACAAGTTGTATAAGCTGAATTCCTAATTATCATATACAGTGTATTAATGTAGTGTCTGTCAGCCTTGTATTAATGTGGTACGTCGATACTGTGTTAATATATTGTTACTGTGGTATCTATAAGTATTAACCCCAGTATGTAGTTCAGCGGTAAGTGTAAAGACGTATAATTTTGAAAACTAGATTTCTAGGTTCGTGTTGAGCACAGCATAAATAGCCTATTGTGTATGTTTGTACTTACTGATGAACAAACATATACAAAAAAACAAACAAACCTGCCAGTAATGTGTTGATATATAATACATCAATCAATCGTATGTGATATATTAACCTAGTATAACTGTCAGTATTGTGTTGGTGTACAGTGTAGTATCTGTAAGGTATGCGTTAAAGTTATTAGATATACACGACTGCTCAAGTTTAATGCGAGTATTATGAATTTTTTTAGATGGTTTAAGTATACCACGAGTGTTTATTTATTTTCAGCACTGTTTACGTAACTGTGTACAAATCATACGTTGTCTAGTTTTCTAAGTTTCCTCGTTGAGCATTGTGCATCATAATATCTGATAGTATGTGGAAAGTTCTAGGCCTCGGTCAAGCTATAAATACACGTACCAAATATAATTCGAGTAAGTAAGATGGATAACGTTAGTTAAATAGATGGGTAGGTTTATGGGGTTCAAGTCCTCGTATACTCGTTATGATTAGCAAAATTAGAACACAATTGACAATATAAATTACTCTTCTCTACAAACCTGTGGACTTTGACGAAAAGATACGATTATTTAAAGCTCTGGATACAAATGGTAATTAAAAATGTAATGAATTGTTGTATATACGTTTGACTTGTACATTATTTTAAACAAGTGGACTGTATACTGTTTGTTTATTGTTGAAACGTATCGTCAACAAGTCAAGCACCTACATAAAAAAAAAAAAACAGTAGTTGTACAGGGTGGCCCGTAAGTCCCTACCCACCCATATATCTTATGTATCCAGGGTGTCACCAGTATTCTTGCGCTCATGTACCCACGTACTTGTCACAATACGCTCTTCAAGTGTAAATGGGCTTACATCGGCCATATTTCTCTGATTTAAAAAAGAAAGAAAAATTTATGATACATGCGTAATTGAACATAACATAATAACATATGGATGGGTAGGGACTTACCGGCCACTCTGTATATCTCAGGTCTCTGTTAATGTAGTTCAGCTATCGGTGTTGTGTTTGTGTACTATGTAGCATATCAGTCAGTATTCTGCGAATGTTGTAGATATATCAGCATTGTTGTATACTACGTTGTATATCGGTTAGCACTATGATAACGTAGTACATTTATCAACATTGTATACTATGTAGTGTACCTGTCAGGACGCTGTTCATGTCTTACATCTATCTGCATTATTGGTGTACTATGCTGTCGGGTATATCTGTTAGCACTGCGTTAATGTAGTAGATTCAGTCCTATGTTACTGTTGTATAACTGTCAGTACCGTATTAGTGAAATATGTCTTTCAGTATTGTGTTAATGCAATACGTTAGTATTAAGTTAGTACAGTATATATACTGACCTCAAGGGCATGCTTATATTGTCACCAGTAACTAGCCTTATATTATATGAGGACATTTATGTTACTTCATGTGCTATGAATATTACAGTAATTACCTAAAAGATACTTAAGAAATACGTAAACACTCGACGAATCGCTGAGCATGATGTGCTATACATTTACTGCAGGTCTTGAAGTTTGTAAATTCGGTTAGTTTCTTATCCATTTGTTTAGTAATTGTTTACCTGGTCATTTTAAGTAAAAAAAAAACTAGTTGATAATCTGTTGATCTTCTACCACAGTATAGTACACAGTAATGTATCAAACAGATCACATGCACTGGTTGTCTACCACAGTATAGTACACAGTAATGTATCAAACAGATCACATGCACTGGTTGTCTACCACAGTATAGTACACAGTAATGTATCAAACAGATCACATGCACTGGTTGTCTACCACAGTATAGTACACAGTAATGTATCAAACAGTTCACATGCACTGGTTGTCTACCACAGTATAGTACACAGTAATGTATCAAACAGATCACATGCAATGGTTGTCTACCACAGTATAGTACACAGTAATGTATCAAACAGATCACATGCACTGGTTGTCTACCACAGTATAGTACACAGTAATGTATCAAACAGATCACATGCACTGGTTGTCTATTCCCAGTAATGGATCAAATAAATTTATTCCCCGTCAATTTTATATCAGATACTTGTACTTCTACATTCTAATGATATTTTTAATGATAAATTAGTCTATTTTTAACTCTGTTATTTCTTTGTATTTATCATAGTGCGTTAACAGTAAAATAAATTGACTATTTTTATTACTTTGTGCTCGTTCGTTTACCTTCCGACCTCCCTAAAGTCTTTGAAGAGTGGTAGAGTCCAACAAAGTAATCAATATCAGCTTTCCTTCTCTCATGGCTCAGCATCATTCCGTAGAAACCCTTTTCCATTCTGTTCGCAGTTTTAAAGAATACTGCATCGCAAAATACAGTCAGTAAAGCGGCTTAGCTGCTGTTTTAAATAAGTTGATGGTACTTTTGTAATTAATGAAAATATTTTAAAGATTTTTACACATAAAAATAAAGCAAAATTGATCTAACCATTTCTGAGGAAGTTCGTGATCCTCGAATGGCAATGCACCGAGGCAGGCACCACGATTATTACGGCTGTTACAGCAGGTAAGTTCGCCACTTTAGTTGGTTTTCAGTGCCACACGAAAGGCTTGTATATTGAACCAGTTTCCAAAGAAACATTGTAACAGGCACGATAAAAGTTGTTTCCAGCTTCAAGATTATAAGCTAACATGCATGTGTTACCAATTTATCGGTTCAGTTGAACCCAGTGAATTCTGAAAAACCGTTTTACTCAACCAAAGAAATAATTTATTTTTTCTAATAAGCTAGTAATATTGAAACGAAAAGATGAAATTATTAGTTTTTCTTTTTTCTTTTGGAAATTGCTTTTTATTTTTTGTTACCATTTAATCTGAATGCTTTAAAATTAGGCTAATGTCTACTTAAATTCTTTTAATGTGGTGTTCTGGAATTTATTACAAAAACTATAGTGTAAGCGTATTTTTTATTATAAATCACAGCTTTCAAATAGAGATGAAGTTTTACTTTTTCACAGTTCCATTTTTGCACTAGTTAAACTCTGAATATTATTTCACAAATATAGGGCTTTTCTTAGATAGTCCTAAATTCTTAGACAATGTTAACTTTACGGATTTACAATGCTAAAATCCGGGACTCAATTCCCCGCAGTGGAGACCGCAGATAGCCTATTGTGGCTTTGTTATAAAACAGACAAGTAAACCTAAATTTTTACAATGGCTTGTCGATCTCAAAGAACACGTAAAGGATAAAGTTACGACTCATTTTTTTGTTTTGTTACTTCAATTGTAAAAGACACTTACCCAGTTGTGCATATAACAGGAGGGTCGTTGACGCGGACTCGTATTCCAGGTGCCCCTCGTTACTGTGTGACGCGGTTGTTTCCCTGACCCTGGTTTTTTCTTTTTATGGTTTAAAAAAATAATTAATCTTTGGAATAAACTATTGGCGAACGTTATTGTTCTAAGTAGGAAAGGACCCGTTATCATTATGCAGTGCTACGGCTTAATGAACGTCGAATTAAACATATTTGTTTGCACGCTGAGCTACAGAAGAGTAGAGAACAAACAGTTGCTTAAAGATCTCTAATTATTCGTATATTTATACCTTTATATACATGTACAGAAGATTTTGCTTGATACGTCTTTAATACACGTTTGATATACAATTTGCCGAGACAAAGGGATGTTGTTGTTGTTTTTTTTAATACGTGTTTCTGTTAGGGTTAACCGATATATTTAGTCTATACTTGACACATCCTGTTCTTCTACTCTGTGTAACGGTGCGCAGTACGTTATGCGCCATCAACGTATTCAGCATTTCCGCTAGAGCTATCGCCCCTTCTGTTGTATAGCTCATTTATTTATTAGTTTCTTTTAAATTATTTGACGCATTTTAACGTAATTTACACCCATCGCTTTATTCCCGAGAGTAGCTTCCATCTTTCAACTTTCTCAGAAAGTGTTACAGAACTACTAGTTTAATCCTGAGAACAACTTTCACTGTCAGCTTTCTCAATAACTCTTACGAACCTACCAGTTTATTCTCTCATCTGGCTCTCTTAACAACTGTTACACAACCGAATTCTCAACAGATGCGACATATTAATGTATATTCCTCACACACGTTTACGTCCAAATGAGTCGTGAAAGGATCCAGTAAATTGACTTTCAGTTTGTATGCATATAAATCTGTGTGCCGTCTGCTATTTCATCCTGAGCGCTAGAGTGCTTGATGGATTAACAAAGATGCGCTGGTGAAATATTTGAAAAGTATTGTATAACTTTTATCCAGACGCAGACAGTATTACGGTGTGAACTTCACATACAATCAGAATATAAAGTTGTTGCTAGATTTGGGGTTTCGTAAAGAGTGTCTCTTGATTTGTTAAACGCTGATTGTAACAAAGCATCTTCAATATAAGCATGAACTACATAATATTAAACCCCGAATGCTGATTTGATAATACCTAACGCGCGTTTGTGTCTGTGTTTATATAAGGACAGAAATAGCTTCAAAACTATTATCATATTAATTACATTAGTTATTAATTGACGAATAGCAGTGAGCACTGTATAAAGTTTATTAATGTTTAAAGTCCGTCGTAATTTCTAGGCCCTGCATGGCCAAGTCGTTAGGGCGCTTGACTCGTAATCTGAGGGTCGCAGATTCGAATCCCCGTCACACCAAACATGCTCGCCCTTTAAGTCGTGAGGGCGTTGTTATGTACAATCAATCCCACTATTCGTTGGTAAAAGAGTAGCCCAAGAATTGGTGGTGATGACTAGCTAGCTGCTTTCCCTCTAGTCTTACATTACTAAACTACGGACGGTTAGCAGATATATCCCTCATATAGCTTTGCGCGAAGATTCAAAAGGATCAAACCATTGTAATTTCCAATAGTAACCTTGAAATCATAACGGAAATTACCTGTGACTGATAGATGGGATATTCCTAACGCTTTTGGGAGCTATCACCAAAATTTAAAGGCTGATTTAAAACAGAAACAACCGCAACAAAACAATACGTTAGCAATCATGGAATACCAATTGAGCTTGCGGATATGTGTTCAACTCCAACTGCTCTTCACTGTCTGTATAGTTGTGAGTATAAGTGCTCAACTTCGAACCCATAATTAATTTTTCATAATTGCTAACTAATTATTCATCAGTGTTTGGTATTTGTCTGATAGATGAGATATATTAAATATGACTCGCACGTGAAGGGTACTGTTATTGAGCCATTAGTGACGCTATAATAGAAAATATAGATTTCTTTTGAAAATTTTGACGAATACGAGGTCTGTTCAAAAAATACGCGGACTGTTTGAATTGCGCGGCTCCAGTTGGTTCCAGGGGAATCCGCTTGGTGTCGTTAGGTTTGCACAGATCAGCTGATTACGACGCCATTTCCCGATTGCAGATATCTTCATTTGTGTATTAGCTACGCGGTTTTAAGTGAAGTGCGATTTTTTTTCGTTTGGCGGATTTCAGAATGAATGACCTGAAGGAGCAACGACTTGCTGTGAAATTTTGTGTTAAACTTGGAAAATCTGCGACTGAAACTTTTGCTATGCTTAACACGGCTTACGGTGATGTTGCTATAAAGCGTACGGCATGTTTCAAGTGGTATGAATGTTTTAAGGATGGTCGACAGTCCATTGAAGATGATGAGCGTCCTGGACGTCCTTCCACGTCAACTGACAAACCCACATGTCGACAAAATCAACACCCTGGTGTGGGCAAATCGACGTCTGACTGTCAGGGAGCTTGCTGAAGAGTGTAGGATATCAGTTGGATCTTGTTACGAGATTTTGACCGAAAAAAATTGAAGATGCACCGCGTTGCT
Source organism: Tachypleus tridentatus (assembly GCF_004210375.1). NCBI lineage: Eukaryota > Metazoa > Arthropoda > Merostomata > Xiphosura > Limulidae > Tachypleus > Tachypleus tridentatus. Next base: position 126,411,762 of record NC_134825.1, read on the forward strand.
GTGAAATTCAGCCCTCAGAACTCGTGAGTTTTTGGCCAAACACTCGATCACTGTTCTTCCCCACACACCCCCCCTACTCACCTGACCTTGCTCCTTGCAATTTTTTCTTGTTCCCCAAACTCAAAAGACCCTTGAAAGGAAGAAGATTTGAGACGATTCCCGAGATTAAGGCAAATGCGACGAAGGAGCTGGAGGACATTACAAAAGAAGTGTACCAGGACTGTTTCAACAAGTGGAAACACCGTTGGGATAAGTGTGTGCGTTGGGGAGGAGAGTACTTTGAAGGGATCCCAGACCTGTGACTTCTAAATAAAGTACATTTTGTTTTATGACGTCCGCGTATTTTTTGAACAGACCTCGTAACATTTAGAATTTCTCAATTTCGTAGTTCTGTACCAGTAGGGGGCCGGCATGGCCAGGTTGGTTAAGGCGTTCGACTTGTAATCTGAGGGTTGCGGGTTCAAATCCCCATCGCACCAAACATGCTCGCCCTTTCAGGAGTGGGGGCGTTGTAATATTACAGTCAATCCCACTATTCGTTCGTAAAAGAGTAGTCCAAGAGTTGGCGGTGGGTAGCGATGGCTAGCTCCCTTCCCTCTAGTCTTACATTGTTAAATTAGGGACGGCTAGCACAGATAGCCCTTCAGTAGCTTTGCTCGAAATTCAAAACAAACAAACAAAACTGTACCAATAGGATTCCTACTTCCCCTCTGGTTAGTATACCACTGCCCTAATAGGTAAAAATTTGTAAATTTGAAAACGATTCGCTGTTTCCTTGTTTAAATATATTATAGTTATAGAAATTTAAAAATATTCGCCGTTTTGTTTATGGAGACGTAAATTATACTAAGGGGAACAAAGATTTTCAAGAAAAAAGTGTGAACCTTCTTAAGCATAATAAAATAATTATCTTGACAACGTGTGAAAAACAAACTTCAGTTAACTTATACAACCATTATGGTAAGCCAGAGAAATTCTAGTCATATTGATAATGACAGCATTACTCAAATTTCATAGTAACCAAGGAATATTCAGTTTTAATCGGTCTTGATTTTTGTCATTATACGACGATTACTGTAACCAAGAGAAACATATTATTTATCTTGACATTGTCATTATACCATTATTATGTGAGCCAATACAACACCTTGTTCATTCTGACAGTTACTTTACAATTATTATGGTAACCAAAACAAACGCATTGTTCATTTTGATATTACACTATTATTATGGTAACCAAGACAACACTATGTTCATCCTGACATTGTCACTTTTACATGTTTGTCTTTATTACCGTAATAATCGTATTCATATTGGTATTGTCGCTTTACAACGATTATTGTATGTAAGATAAATGTTTTATTATGTCGATATTCTTATTACAGGATTAAAGTGTAACCAAGAGAAAAACTTCATCAGTGTAACATTACTTAAAAACACCGAAAAACCTAAATCTTGTTAATATTTCAGGGTTAACGTTCCTTTTTTAAACGTGTAAAAGATGTGTAGAAAAAATTAACGTTATTGACTCTAATTATTTTGGTTACGAAGGTAAATAACTGATCTTGTGACATTTTAAAAGAAATACGTGTAAAAGTTTTCGTTATCTTGAATCTATATTATTAGCTACTTTATCAAGTGAAGTACTAGTAATAAACCTGAAAACAATAAGAAATTATTAGTAGCCAAATTCATGCTCAACCGACACTGTCTTTACAGAGACACTTAAGAACAAATTATAACACTGATTAACTTTAACAAATCGAACTGTCGCATCGATTTTAAATTAAAGAAATTTTGAGCTCTGAAAGTCGGGGTATATAATACCCACAATGAAACTTTATTATTTCAGTATTTTGCTATTACAATTTGAATATATGGGTCGTGACTTTATTTACGTTTGTCGAAGTGTCCGATGATAAACACTAGCTTGTGTTAAACAAAGTTAAGACTGGTAACTGAGTACTTGCATGTCTTGTCTGAGTAAAGTGATTTTAATTAATTTTTATCATTAGAAACATATCCAAGTGTTGTATGTGTAAATATTATAAGCCTCTCATTATCTCAACTAAAGTACTTTTATGTTTTTTTCATTAGAAACGTATCCTTACGTTGCATATGTGTTACAAATCACTTAGTGTCTCAAGTTTTTTCTGCGAAAGCCTTATCTGAAGAGCTTTCATTACTAGCTGTACGTCTTTAAGTTGTAAAGTAAGATATCTCTTTAAAATGAGACGCTTATATATATCCAGTTAAGTTAACACGATAATTCCAAATCTGATATAATAATATTGCAGTGGAATCAAATGTTAAACGTTTAAAGTGTATATGAAATCCGAAACGAAATTCTATTTTTTATTTAATGTAAAGTTGCACAATGGCTATTTGTGTTGTGCCCACCTCAAGGACATTGTGCGTTTAAGGTCAAAGCTGCACAATGGGAGTCAACTGTGGTATGCCATCCTGAAGGATAGAGACTAGATGTTAGTGTAATCTCGCAGGCTTAACTCTGAACTACCGTGAAACACTAGTCGCCTTTCATAAAACGAGGTTATCACAGAATTACTATTACGTGAAACGAATATAATCAGTACTGTCAGAAATTTTGAAAACCCGAGATTGTTATAAACAAGATGAAATCAAACACAAGAGAATAGCAGTTATTTAATATAAAACTGCCCCGAGTCTTAAGAAAAAAGAAACTTTCTTCATTCACTGTACGACGTTTCTCTAGTTTAATCCAAGATAAATGCGTAATTTTCATGGATGATATAAAGGTATATTTACATTTATATTGCTCAATGTACGTATGGTAGTTCGCATATAAATATATATGAATCGCATGTATATACTTGATAATCGCCATGTAATTACCTCCTAAAGTATTTCTTTTGGGAACGTGAGTGATAAGAGAAAACTAAAACAAAATAACAAGCTCCCTTCGTGAACAGCTAACAAAATAACGTGTTCTCAGATAATAACAGTTTTGGTTATTTATCAGTATCAAGTCAAAAACCCTTTGTAAACATAAACGTCCAAGCATCGTTATTTTAACTTTCCAGAAAATATTTTGACTTGAGATGAGGGGAGGTTAGGGCTTTTAGTACATTTAAACGTATGACATCCCCCCATTTAATTACGAATTAAATGCTTGGCAATTTAATATATTGTATTAGATAACTTGTAAAATGTGGAATTACTGAAAATCGGTCATAACTCTGCTTGTGGGTTTCGTATCATTTCACTGACTTTTGTGTATTCCTTCTTCAGTACGTGATTCAACGTCCACGTAATACCTGCTTGGTGTATGTTGAAGACCCATGCATACAAAACATTCCATATTTGTTTAAAGCTATGTAATCGAACACTTGTTTCTTTCCCTTGAGGCCTGTCACTGATCTCAACAACACAACTTACTAGTTCATCCTTGTAATATAATGTTCTGTTTACGTAAATCGGTGAAAAATCACACCAGAAATTAAGGGCATTATCATCTGAATTCGAGTTGAGCCCATAATTTAATATCTCCGATTGTATGTAAAATATATACGTACCAGATTAACCTAGATGTCGAAACTTCCTTCAAAAACTATAAACAGTACTATGGAGTTTAGCGTGACGTCTCTCCGCATGCGCAGATTGACATTGACTGTCCCTGTTTGAATTACTTTGGATAATTCCATGCTCCACAAATGTGCATTACAGTGAATTTGCAACCCTTTCCATTTGGGTTAAAGTTGTTATCACGAAACAAATCTCGTGAGAGCATTAAAAATCAATTCCAGTTTACCTGGTTGCAAAATATAAGTGTGGTGAAAGTGCGTGTTCTAAACGACTAAACAATTTCAGTTTTGCTTGGAAACATCTTTGAAAAACAAACTGTACTCTGCACAAACGGTAGAATCCAATAGATAAGTTAAATAAAGATTCTAGACGGTAAGAGTTCCTTTGAACAACGCATCGTAACTCGCTAATATCAACGAATGTTTTACGGAATTGCTTAACGTTTTCGTTTTGTATATCCCAGTGTGTTTAAGCTGCTCTTTAAAGCCATTAGTGGAAGTAATGTATCGGGACACGGTCGACACTTACTGGGAACAAAAATATAACTGCCTTCCGTAGTGCTTTTCCCATTCAAATTCTCACCACCCACATCAACCCTGCGTGCAGTCGGTCTTCTTGTTTGTGTCAGCTGCAAACAGCTGTTTCTTGTTCTTTATTTAATCTATTTCTTGCTATACAAACAAAGTTCGCCGTAAGATCATTCCGAACGTATGCTTTAGGCTTGTGCTTTCACAACGATTTTTGAACTTCAAAATCACACTAAAAGTCCGTAGCTGTTTTACCTAATCGTATATAAAATTTTGTCGTCGTATTTAGTGTTTTGAAAATTGAAGATTATTGCTTTGTTTTGTCCCTGCTCAATCACTGCTGTCAGCCCGCATGTTGCTTCCGCACAGCAACTAAATGAAATATATTTTCAATAAAGTAACACCATTAAGAAAAATATAGTTAGAGTTAAAAGATATTTTGTTAAAACATTATTATTTTATCTTTTCCGTAATCTATTCTCAATAACCATGATATTTTAATGACGTGTTTACAATATTTGCTTATTAAATATTCAGAAAACGGATAAAAGGAAATAAAACATCGTTTTGTTTATTTGTATTAGTTGTTAAGCACGAAGGTACACAATGGATATCTGTTCTATCCATACCACGGGTTTGGAAACCCTTTTTTTCAGCGTTATAGACCTTCAGACTTGTCGCTGAATCACTTGGGGTCAATAACGACCTGGTAACCACTAATACAGCACAGATGTGGTTCCACTTTCAGTGTTTCAAGTTTGCTTTGAAATTTCATAAATACGATCCTCAATTTCATTAAAAATCAAAAATGTGCTAAAATTATTTGGAAACTGAATGTACAATACAGTTGTCACTGCTCTTCAGTAAACTAAACGACTTTTACTGCTGGGATCGAATCCGGAATTTTAGCGTTGACTCCCACAGATAAATCGCTGTACGGGTGTTTTGATTAACAACAAAGTTCTTATCAGGAAGGCAGACTTAACGTATTGTTAACAATAGAATTTATTGCGTAACACCTTGGTGTCATTTGTAGACTTAGATAACATTTGACACAATAAAAGTGTTCCGTTTAAAATTGTATCGTTTGACAACTTAGGTGTTCTGTATAAGCTCAAGTTTTAATTAAGCCCTTAACTTTCCGCACTGCCTTTCTATAAAACATTAGATTGAAAAGTACTGTTAGGAAGAAGAGGAAATAAAAATAGATCCAATATTGTCTCGTGCATTCACACTGGCACACAAAATCTAAATTCTTGGGTAACGTTACAGTTTGTCCTTATTTTAGCGCAAACACGTTCATTGGACGATCTACGTGGTTTCCGCTTGGAGAATCAAACTCCGAATCTTAGTATTACTGAAAATTGGGAACAAAATATTGCTGGTTATCACAATCATTTTATTACGGGTTATTCTGGCTCCTAATTTTATATAACATACATTTCCTAACTAATCTTGAGATTCGGCATCAGTAACTTTGTGGACATATAAGCACTTGAGTGTTGGTTATTTATTTATTATCTCTAATCTGACTTTCAACAAAAGTTGAGTCTCGTTACTGCAACACACAACAGTCAAAATGTGAAACTTGTATATATTTTTAATATCGAATGAAATATTAGCGTAGTTATGATGTAGACAATGCACAGCTGGCATGTCCGTTCTTTGTCAATTATTCAGTATACAAGTGAAAAGAAACTTCCAGCCCCGGCATCAAAATTAGAACCATTAGCATATTTTTAACTGGTGGCAAAGGTACTAACAGACTCATACCTTTTATAAGACTAGTTTATACATGTGAAACTGTTGAACAGGATGTAGTTTTAAGTAATTTTTACGAACTGTGAAATAGCTAAAATTTCAGTTTCTTGATTTTATTTTATTTTTATTTTTCAGCGACGTCAAAAATATAAATGCTCGAACTTGCGAAACATCAGATACTTTTATATGAACGCAAATAGCCCATTGGGCAAAATTCAAAACAAACTACTTTAGAAGCTTGATTTAGTGTAAAGTAATACACAAAGCTACACGAGGGCTACCTGCGCAATTTAAGTAAAAAACTAGAGAAAATACAGCTAGTCAATACCACCACTCGCCGCCAACAACTTGGCTAATCTTTTTGCCAACATAGAGTAGAATTGACCGCATGTTATAATGCCTCTAGGGTTGCCGGTCGAACGGTTTAATCACCGGGCCATGCTGGGCCACTTCTAAACTATTAAAATTTATAATAGTTTATTTAACTATCTTTATATCCTCTCATGTTACTGCTAATGTTTCAATTATTATAGATCTGTTAGCTAAATGATTCGTTAACAACGTAATATAGTCGATTCAGTGGAGCATAGTGGCCTCTGCTGTCTTTTTTCACTTGATAAAAAGTAATAAAAACCCTGTAATCTGAGCGCTTTTGAAAGGTGGATCTTTCTTCCTGTTTTAAGGGAGGAAAGTTCCACCCTTCAAAAGCGCTCAGGTTACAGGGTTTTTATCACTTTGTATTAAGACTCCTTAAATCTTCGGTTTTTTCTGACATTATTAATTCTGTTACTTCTGGAAACTTAAAAAATAAATGCGTGTTTGTCGAGTCTATTTCTTTACATGGGATTGGCTGTAGCTTATCGGTTATCGTTCCGAGCTGTGCATCCGAGGATCCATGGCTCAATACCCGTTAGAAAAAAATATTATAAAGTTTGGTGAAATAGGAGCATTAAATGGATTTGCGATCAAAACCTACTATTTTATTAGAGTAGCCTGATAGTTAGCGAAGCTGCTGCCATTGACCAGCTGATTTTCCGCAAATAGGCATTGTGTATCCTTGCTGAGAATACCTGAAACAAACAAATTATTCATATAACTCACTTTTAATCGTAGTATCTACTACAAACCCACAAATAAATCATTTTTGTCGGTATATTCTACTTTATCTCGTATACAGACGTAATGTTACTCGCAGCGTTTAGTTCAACGGTACGACAGAAATGTTATGTTTTAATTATACCTTAACAGGATGTAAAGAAACTATCTTGGTGTGCCTTAAATAAAACTAATTACTTTACACAAAGTGTAAATTTCTTATTGTTCTTTCTTCTTTTTCTTATATAACTCAAAAACGACGGTGTCAAGCAGTTTCACAGAAGTGACATAATTTCAAATAGTGTTTTTAAGTATTATTAATAACTAGTAGTAGTTAAAAACAACATAATTCCAGTGTAAACGATGTTATCATCACCACTTGAAAGTAGCTTTCTTACATTTCTATTCAATCATAAATAACTTTAATTTGTCGTATTTTTATCTGCTAACATTCTACTACACGGTGTGTCTGTGCTGTTATGTAAGGATGGTAGACATATCATCCCTACTATTCTGTTTGCATTGTTTTTGAGGAGCTAGTGTTAGCTATCCCTACATTTACTTCATTTTTTCAACATTTTGTTTTCTTTACTTGTGTATGTATTGTACTTTAATTACCTAACTGCTATTTGTTTTGGAGCGTTCTTTCCATAAATAACTGTTTTTCAAATATGTTGATAATCTTTTATAATCGTAGTCAATTTTTGTTTTCGGTATCGATGATGTTTTGCCGACGTTTCGAAGAAATATGAGCTTAAGTTTTACAATAATTGTAAGACTTAACACATTCAGTTCTTTCTGCTTGCATGTTAACATGATGAAAACGCAATCTTAATGAATCTTAGAAAGGACAGTAACATATCCTGCCAGCTGAAGGTTATTTTTCAGTTCAGTTACACAGCCAACAATGGGTTCATGTTATACCACATGTCTTTTTAACTCGATTATCCACACGCTTACGCCAGCAGATCAGCGGTAAGTTTGAGACCTTATAACGCTAGAAACCGGGTTTCGATACCCGTGGTTGGCAGAGCACAGATAGCCCATTCTGCTTAACTTCCAACAGACAAACAGTCAGACGAAATTAACGTAATAAATAACGGAAATGATTGTCTAAGATGTACAGTGTTTTAGCGGCGTGGCACTATGTGAAGCACGACACTGTGTAATATTTGTGAAATGATCCTCAATAATATCCATTTGTTGGAAAATGCTGCATAACCACACAGAGAATATATAGGTCGTTTCCCTCTATATAGTTTGTTTTAAATTAAGGTAAGACAGTCATCTCCTTTAAAAAAAAAATGAATAATTTCACACATCGATGAGGCCAGCTTCTTTGCCCATTTAAAAAGTTTAAGGGTCAACTCTTTATTACAGAACTATCAAATAATATCTCCAATCCCCTTCAAGAACAACATTAAGTGTAATGACGTCACAACCTACATGCTAAGACTTGAATTATTTTCATTATTTACTATTGCTCTTTGTCGACCATAAGATATTTGATAGCCGTCTAGTTCAAACTGTTGAGAAACGCCTTATTTTTTGGAGTGTTTTAGGGATTAAGACGTTGGCGTGGACGGAAGAAAACTCGTCTACCACTTTCAAAACCTAGCACTTGTAGTATTATGTATGTGTTTGTAATATCACAAGTGTTGATTTGCATATCCTGTGTTCAGGAGGATGACAAGGACGGTTAAGGGACCGTTCTTTACTTTTCGCCACTTATGAAGTTGATTTACTACATATGTAGTATAACACGTATTTTTATTCTACTTTTTCTGTTTTATGAGAGAGCAGAAAATATTGCAATGTTACGTGTTCTCTCACGGCATGTTTTAATGGAGCTGTCAGACAAACAGGTATATAAACAACATTGTTCTTCAGAAGGCAAATAATTCAGAAATAGAGGTTTTTAGCCTTCTGTTTTTCAAAATAATCACATCATCTGATAAACTGTTAAATAAGAGGATATTCAAATTAAACGAGCACATATTCTTAGAGGCATAAATAACTCGTTTGTAGCTTAAAACTTGCTCGCATGATATCATTCGTTGTCATTTTAGATTTATTAACATGCACTAGTTAAAAGTATTTTTGTAGTCGCAGCTACTACGTTTAAGTTAAAATGCTTGAATTACGCAGTTTTAATTTTTTAAAAATATGGAAATATTACATATATTTTCTTCAAACACATTGACTTTCATTTTTGTAACGCATCAAATCATTTAGAAACTTAAGATCTTAAACTCATCATAAATTTCCACTATACAATTTACACTTAATGTTAGTAATTAATGAAATAAAATATGATTTATTTTTAACTTTGTATATTTTGTTCCTCTATATTCAATTCATGACGAATTCTCAACCATTTGACAGCACGATTCTTCCACGAATTGCTTTGACAAGAGGATTATACCATTGCCCTTATAAAGACTATTCGTATATCGAAGTTATTGAATACAACACTAAACTATGCAGTGTGTAAACTCGCATAGCAGAACGTTTTAGGATAGCAACAGGCTTGTAAACCTCCAATCACACTTGGAAATCGATGACTCTCCAAAGAAATATGATTAAAGAAACTACAGTAACCACATTTTGCAGTATCAATAGATTTGCTTAAACATTGTTTGAAAGTCGATGACCACGTGTAGTGGATGTTGGTCTGTTGAACATTTATTAACATCTGTGGTACAAGATTGACGTAGAAATTTCTCACAGAACTTATTTCTAAATCACGAGAATCACATGACGCAGAACGTCATTCTTATGAAGCGCAATTTTAAATGCATTATCTGTCACTGATATATTTAGATGACTGAACACTTTTATTGTTTTCATACACTTTTACAGAAATATGCTTCAATCTTCAACTCATAAAATCCAGAAAACCACGACGGAGCGAAATATATATAATATGTGTTTATATGTGCGTTTGTATTCAGTAGGACTTAAATTCTGACTGGCGAAAACGTTTAAACGTATAATTTGTGTGTTTATTAGGACCTAACTAGTGATTGGTGAAAATGTGTAAACATATAATGTGTGTGGGTGTATTTAATAGGACATAAATCGTAATTTGTGAAAACGTGTAAATATGTTTAGAATATCTTTACATCAGATTAGAAATATTTAGAAATGTGTGGCTGGTATGTAATTTCACATTTATGACGTAAATTAGTTAAGCTCTATTACTGTCACTGTAAAACACGTGCAGGATGTGAGTGCCTCATATTACAGCTAATTAAATAGTATTTCATTGTTTACGGTACAGTTTGGTTTATTTTGAATTTCGTGCAAAGCTACACAAGGGCTATCTGTGCTTTTACAGTAAAGAACATGTCCTTCTGGTAACAACAATCAATATCCTCGTTCAAGATCCTAATAACGCCAGTTACCGTTTCTACGTACGCGGCCCCCCAGTGGCTCAACGGTATGTTTGCGGACTTACAACGCTAAAACCCGGGTTTCGATACCTGTGGTGAGCAGAGCATAGATAGCCCATTGAGTAGCTTTATGCTTAATTCAAAATAACATCTACGTACGAGAGCGGAAATTAAAAGACCAATTAAAATTCAATGTTGTTGTTTGTTTCAAATATTCTCGAAAAAAACAGGTAAGGACTTTTTGTGCCTTTCATCCCTAATTTTGAACTGTATAGAAAACAGAAATGGCTACTACTCAGCATCACTCGCAGGCTACTTTTGTCTGACTGGATAGTGAAATTTGACTATCGCTATTTATAACGTACGGTCTAGCACTCTAATCACTAGGTCGTGCTCGGTCTCATTTGATTGGTATTACTAAATTCTGTACATGTAAACTTTTAATTCTAAGTTTTTAGAAATATTCTTGGTCATTGTAGGCAGTTTTGACGTAACAATCATATCCGTTGCAGTCATGTAAAGCGACTGCTATACGTCGCCCAAACTACAGTTAATTGGTAGCCTACAAATATATTCCTGTAACCATGGCAACAGTATGGCCGAGTTAACAAAACATCGATTGTTGGAAAACGTTAATGAGCATAAGTTTATTATGAATTTAAAGTGTCACTGTACAACCAAAACCACTACATATTCCACAACAAAAAACTGTGAGTATATACCTTGAGTTAGACTATTATATCAGTGCCTTAAGCTATGAAAAAAAAATCCAGTCGAATAAATTGTGAAGAAATTCGATAAATTTCGTGTTGTTGTTTTTTTGTGTGTATAACTTTATCATATTTTCTCCATCACTATGGAAGAATCTAGCTTCACTCCTGACAATGCAGAAGTAACCAGAAAACCTTAGTCAGAATTTCGCACCTCTGAAAGGGTTATTGTGATGTACAAGTGATTCAATTTTACTATTAAACTGATAAAATATACATCTTTACATTACAGATATTACTAGTACTACAGACAGCTGCGAGTTTTCGGAGTATCTTTCTTCTGGGATACATATGCATCTTTTTAATTCAAATCTCTATTCTTTGTGTCTCGTTTTGTTTCGTGTCAATACGCGACACTAGTCATTCGTTCTTTTACACCAGTTAAGTCTTAACAAAGCTTTGAATCACAGAAATTTGTCAGCTTCTAAGAGGGTCTGTTTTTTCTTTTCAGCCTCGATGACAGCAGTTCAATAAGTAGTGGAATTAGTGACACTATTGCCGAATTCAGCACAGACGACAACATGACAGGGTCTTCAGTTAGCTCCGAGACCAATCTGTACTGTACCGTGAAGAAGACAACGCAGCGTGACGAGCTCCCTTCTTCTTATGCCACGCCATCTAGTGTTTCTAAAGAAAAGTCGAATAGCAATCGAAAAGTAATAGGAGCTAACACTAAAGGGTCTTCGTCGGGAAGATCAAGTAATGTCAAGAAAACTGACAGTTCGATGCAGACGGAATCCAGTGCTTTTCAGCAGATGTCATCAGCCGCTTGGAAGAAGTATTTGCAGCAACGTCAACAGGAACATTCTCAAAGTGAAGAAGGTAGATCGGGTCATAACAGAGCTCGCAACGTGGAGTTGGAATCTGGGAAAATTAGAGATAAGAAGTCCAGTTCCTCGGGTTCGTCCAGCAAGAAGAATAGCGTCTGTAACGGATCTTTTGAAAAGTATAACGGCAGCGAGGGACATAAATCCAGACAGAAGACTCTGGTCTCTAGATCTGAAGAAAGTAAACAGCAAAACCTGTTAGACAACGAATACCCTGGTGAAAAGCTGTACCGGAACGGTAGAAGCTCTAGTCCCAAACCTTCCAAAATCGCTCCTGACACGCCGCCTCAAGGTTCTCGGGACGTGCGTAAGGTGCAGGGATCCCGGCCGTTGGCAGTTTCGGGACCTTCCCTTGGGTCTAGCATAATTAAAAGACCGACCAGCACATCTAGTGTTTCATCCAGTGGCAGTGTAAAAAGTAGTGGTTCCAGAGGATATGGCAGTCGGAGTAATACTCTTGATAAAATGATGGAAGTAGCCAATTGCAACGAGTGCGATAGTGTAGGTGTAAATCGTACCCTATTTCAGACGTCAAACATTCCAAGTAATGAAGCTCTTTCCTACCAGACAGACTGCATGCCAAACAGTGTCGGAAAAGGATCTGAACGAAAGACAAAAGTTAAAGTGTCCGCTAACACTCAAACCAATGCGCAAGACCTATACATGATTGGTTCTTCAGCGCACTCTGATGGCGAGTATAATTCACTTGGACGCAGATCCTCTGCCAAGAATTATGCACTTATGTCTCCAACCTTAAGTTTACGTGAGCGTGTCTACGGAAGTAATCGACCTGTGTTAAGTGGTGCTTCGACACCCAGTTCTGATTACGTCATGCTCTCTGGACTCCATCCTTCTTCAAAAGAACGTTCTCAACATCTCCCACGATTTTCTTCTCCATTAAAACACGGCGATGGAGATACCGGAAATTACGTCACTTTGGATCATCCGGCAGTGCTTTCTTCCTTGCAGTCCTCATCACCTAGTCCTTATGCTTGGCTCCGTTACAGTGGAGGTTCCACTGCTGGATCGGTTTGTTCTGCACCTGTTACACGAGGCTTTAATAATGGAAGCCTCACTGAAGCTGATAGTATGGAATCACTGTCGTCCGTATCGTCTGGCGTCCATGGTCAGGTAAAAACTCTCACAATAGATGTCGCCAAATTGTCAGGTTTTGTTGTTGTTTTTCTTCCCTACAACCTTCATTGCTAATTATCATTATTTTAATATATTATTTTAATTATTTAATTAAAATATTTAATGTCATATTAATAAATTACAGTTAGCCCTAAATACTTGCTTCAGTGTTTCGTTTTTTAATTAACTTTGACATTTTTTCAGTAATCCTTAAATGTGTAACCAACTGCTATGTATTAACTTAATATGCTATGTATGAACTAAGCAGGAGTTTGCTACAGAGATGTCGATTGTTTTTCTTAAAGTATTTCTGTCATTTTAAGGATTTTTGTCTCGGTGCGACGTAAAGTTAACTCCTACTGTATTAACGTCTGATTGGTTGTTTGCTAGTCGCTAGTTAAGTTTTACATCACACTTAATCGGGATATGTCAAACAGCTGTCGGTCGTACTCGATACAAAACAATTCTGTTCAAGGCACATAAGATGTTGTTTTACTGTTTCTTGTCTAGGGGGCGTCCCGATACATGTTCCCGCTCTCCCCGGTCAATCCTCTCACACCATCGCTGTGTGGTTCTTCATCACATTCAAATATTCGAGGAACCGCTACGCCTTACATGGGGGGTCTGCTTTCCAAACTTTCCAACAAGGATGACGAAAGTAAGTATTCACTTGATGGATGTAATAATATAATTCTGGTTACAACCAATCGAAAAAAAAAAAGACTTGCCTACGTTGTAACGTTAGACATGACTTGGATGCTGTTGTTTTTTCTTTTTCTGAGGCTTGAGATATAACTTTGAAGGTTAGTCCTTACTTGTAATGTGAAAACTGACTATAACTTGCTATGCGAACTTATTGTTGAATTATTTTGTAAATAACTCGTGTTAAAAATGTATATTTTAGTGTTGTGTGTGTGTGGAATTTATCACTGTTTTGTACAATACTGCTGTTAAGTAAGTAAAGTTTAACATTGTTATGTAAAACTTCCGGTATTGTCGCACAAAGGACTTGATAAAACGTGGTGTAGTAGTTCTGTACAATACTACTGTTATGAAAGTAAAGTTTAACATTGTTATGTAAAACTTCTGGTATTGTCGCACAAAGGACTTGATAAAACGTGGTGTAGTAGTTCTGTACAATACTACTGTTATGAAAGTAAAGTTTAACATTGTTATGTAAAACTTCTGGTATTGTCGCACAAAGGACTTGATAAAACGTGGTGTAGTAGTTCTGTACAATACTACTGTTATGAAAGTAAAGTTTAACATTGTTATGTAAAACTTCCGGTATTGTCGCACAAAGGACTTGATAAAACGTGGTGTAGTAGTTCTGTACAATACTACTGTTATGAAAGTAAAGTTTAACATTGTTATGTAAAACTTCCGATATTGTCGCACAAAGGACTTGATAAAACGTGGTGTAGTAGTTCTGTACAATACTACTGTTATGAAAGTAAAGTTTAACATTGTTATGTAAAACTTCTGGTATTGTCGCACAAAGGACTTGATAAAACGTGGTGTAGTAGTTCTGTACATTACTACTGTTATGAAAGTAAAGTTTAACATTGTTATGTAAAACTTCCGGTATTGTCGCACAAAGGACTTGATAAAACCTGGTGTAGTAGTTCTGTACAATACTACTGTTATGAAAGTAAAGTTTAACATTGTTATGTAAAACTTCCGGTATTGTCGCACAAAGGACTTGATAAAACCTGGTGTAGTAGTTCTGTACAAACATCGTATTTCAGCTATCAGTTTATTATTTGTTTTAATTTTATTACTTTGGTATACGAGTTGTTTTCGAGATGTTACAGGAATTGTGGTTCAAATTTTTCTGTAATTGAGCAAGATGTGTTTGTATGATATCATATTTATCACTAAAATACCTGCTGTTGCTCTGATTTATGGATGTAAGTTTTAAATATTTAGCACGGAATTATGGTGATTTTTGGTTTTTATGCAATGTATTTTTGGCATATTTCGAATTAGTAAAATGCAGATACACACATACACTGTAATAAAACACACATACACTGTAATAAAGTTTTATTTGGTTCGAACAAACACAACTCCTATTCTTAACAAGATGAAAATTCACACCCTGCAAGATATGAATTGATAAACAACATTTTTGTCTGTTTATTGTTAAACACTGATCAACGGGCAAAGTTACACAAGGGTTATCTGCACTCTATCCACCGTGGGCATCGAAATCCGAATTTTGGTGTTATTAGCCATGAGCCTAACCGCTGAATTAGCTTTAAGCAAACAGAATAGAAAGGTAAATGTGGGCACGCGAAAATAAAAGTTAAAGGACAACTGTCGACATATTCATTCTCATTAATATTTGTTTTTATTACTATACAGATTTATAAACTAATTTCTTCTAATTAAGCATACATTGTGGATCAGCAGTTAATATAAGAAGCTACAATAGTAAAAATCGATATTCGTATTATCGCAGTATACAGAATGCAGAGAAGTCCATTGTGTAGATCTGCATGCACTAAGCAAGCAACAGACGCTCACTTCTCCGTGTATGACTTTTTAAATCATCACTTAGATATTTCATAATTCTCTTGTTCTAAAAATCAATTTTAGTGCATATTGATCGTTGCTAAATAACGTTACTGCTATTCTTATTAAATAAGTGATTATTTTTTCCTATCCCTTTTTAGTGCATGGGTCGTCTTTGTCGCTTGTATCAACGGCATCGTCATTGTATTTAACGGTAAGCCTAAGAGTGCGTTATCAAACTTTTAAGTTATGTATAAAATCATGGTTAACGTTACGTCTACAGTTTTATAATTGTGGTATATAAAACATGTAATGATGTACATGTCATAGTGTTCTATAGTGAAAATCACACAAAGTAGTACATTTTTAGGTAAAAACAAAGTTGGAAAGGAACAAAACTTCTGTAAAAACTTTTTTCTGTTTTCGTAGTTTATTCATTATACATAATACATACATGCTTATTACTCCTTCCAAAATTAAAAATATGGTAAATGTTTTGCTTTTTTCCTGAACATTGTACACTTCTAAAACAGATTTACAAAATGTCGTTCAGTAGCTTTCCCCACTTTTGATCCTGAAACAACTTGAATTTTTCAGAATGTATTTAATTAAATCCACTGTTGCTGTGTAGTAATTTTAAATAATGGTGCAGGTATTGTTTTACTTGGTTGCAAGAAGATGTAAAGTTAGTTCAATTTACTCAATTTGGAAAGTTTGTTTTTCTAAAGTGTAAAATCTGCTTTAAAATAACTTTCAAAATAACGTGTATTTCGTCGCTAACAGCCGTAAGCACAAGTCCAGTAGTGAGTATTTGCAACAGGAGCACCTAACAACCACGGCCAATGAATCCTTACTTTATCATTCGCAAACGTTACTAATTCTAACTCGAGTGACATGAATCAAAGATTTTAACCTGCGTCTACGAAGCTGCAGGAAATTACTTAATACTTTTTCGTTGTAAATAAATATTTAATCTTAAAAGCACGCCACATCAAGGATAAATGAGAAAAGCCATAGATAAATAAACAAAAAATATGAAATACTCTCATTCCCAGATCTTATTTTGTTTAGCTCGACTAAGAACGAGAGAGTTATTCGGTGTGGCAGCTGCTTCCAAGTGAAAGTAATGCAAAGTTTCTTTATTTTGCTGTCGAACTAAATCAGAATTTTGGTTGTTTTTTTGTTTTTTTTTCTGTTAAAGCATCGTGATCTGAGGGTCGCGGGTTCGAATCCCCGTCACACCAAAGATGCTCGCCCTCCCAGCCGTGGGGGCGTTATAATGTAACGGTCAATCCCACTATTCGTTGATAAAAGAGTAGCCCAAAAGTTGGCGGTGGGTGGTGATGACTAGCTGCCTTCCCTCTAGTCTTACACTGCTAAATTAGAGATGGCTAGAACAGCTAGCCCTCGTGTAGCTTTGTGCGAAATTCCCAAAAAAAAAAAAAAAACGTTAAAGCAGCTTATGGATTGATATCGTATCTCTCAACATAACGTGCTTATAAACTGAA
The DNA here is from genome assembly GCF_004210375.1 of Tachypleus tridentatus. NCBI lineage: Eukaryota > Metazoa > Arthropoda > Merostomata > Xiphosura > Limulidae > Tachypleus > Tachypleus tridentatus. The sequence goes on from NC_134825.1 coordinate 126,428,860, forward strand.
TCTTCAGGATTAATGGAATCAGTTAAATCGATTTATGTTGACTAATAATACTCTATCCTTGCGTATGTCAACATTAGTGTTTGGGCAGAGGTTTAACACATTTTGTGGTCTTCACTCTCACCGACACTAAAGCGTACAAGTTGAATTTGTGTCACTGTTTTTACTCTAAAATTAGCTGAGGTTTCGAACAAGAGTTCATTGATATTAAATAACAAAACACATTAACTTATCATGATGTCATTAGAGGTGAAGAAAAAATGTACAACGGAGATGTAGATTAATTAAACAAACATTTTTTATGGAACTATTTGATATAGACTGACGAGAAACACGCCCACGAGATCAGAAAGTTGAGAAGAGAGTTGGAGCAAGCTAACGAAAAGGTCGCAACTTTAACTTCTCAACTGACAACTAATGTAAGTTTCAAGTGTTGTTTTTCTATTTATCATTTTTGTGTGAATATCTATTTTATCAAAAAGACACATTTCTGAACATCATAGAAACTTACTCTTCCAGTACTACTAGTTAACTACGCTGTTGTTTTGATAACTCATTTTGATTGGTGCATCAACTTCTACGGAATTATCCTCAGCCCTATAATAAAATAAAATATTTTGTGTTCGACTTGTTTCATAATGATATGATAATACAAGGTCTTCTTTTGGAAATTGACCAGGTGCGACCTAGTGCTTAGCATACTGAATTACAGTGGAACCCCTCTAAGTGGCCACCCCTCAGATTCGGTCACCCCTTGAAAGCGGTCATTCAATCAGTCCCTTTTTTTGTTTACATAATCCCTAATTATGTACAGTGGAACCCCTCTAATCAGGCCAGTTTGTCTCAGTCCCGAAGGTAGCTGCTTTAGAGGGGTTCCACTGTATGTAACTGTGAGTACATGATTTTTGTCTCGTTGCAGTAAAATCGCGCTTTGTTGTTTGAGGATTGTTGGTACGTTATAAGAGTAAATGACAAATCCTACTCTTCCGTTAGAGTATCCCAAGAGTTTGCGGTGAATGTTTCTTGCCTAGCTACAAGTACCTGTAGTCTATCAGCTCAAAATTAAGGACGGCTACTAGCGCAGGTATCTCTTGTGTTGCCTTTCGTAAACATCCGAAACATATTTAGGCTTTTTGAAACGTTAGTTTGATTGTTACACACAAAGCTACATAATAGGTTGTCTGTGCTCTGCACATCTTAGGTATATATGTAACTATTAATTTCACAGTTCTTGTTGTATTTTTTCCGTTGTTTTATAATACTAACGTAGTTAAAAATATATGCAGAGAAGAATAGTTTAAAAACCAACGTTTTAAAGCCTCAAGCCATTTAAAGTTAACATACTAAAAGCTTTTAGACGTAGAAAGCCATTATATTAATTAATCTATAAAACAGTAAAACATATATTTAAATATGTGTTGAATATGATAAAAGCAAAATAAAAAAGTAAACTGTAAACCACTTTTTACTTTACTGCGCAATTAGTAATAGAAATAACTGCAATAGTTTAAAAAATTAATCGTAGTTTAGTTTTAATATTTATATTATTAAGAGAATTCGGTTTTACGTTTATTCATTGTAGTGTTGTGTCGATGTTATTTTTTGTAGTAACTCAATATTGGTGAGATAAACTATATGGTTTATATCCAGTTGACAACGTTTTTAACTTTGATAAACAAAGTACTTTATACTTAAGAAATGTTGAACAAAAATTAGTTTTTAAGGTGATTTGTAATGCTTTTTAATGCTGTCATTTGGTATATTTTATCTTGCACATTTAATTGGTATAACTTCCACAAGATGGCGTAGCAGATCTTCCCATTTATATAGTTTTGAACCTTAGGAACATACAGATGTTCTGTGCGTGAAAGTATATCTTTTGATGAAAGCATTTAATTTAATAATACTGCTGCTTTATATTTGATTGTTCAGAAAAAGTTAATTATGCTGTAATATCTTTGTGAAAGCACTAAAACAAGGGGATACATCCTCTGTTTTGAAGGAACTAACATACATACCAATTTCTCATCCATTAACGACATCATGGGTGCTATAGTAGCATTAAAATAGATTACCATTTTTTTTATGGGAGGGCTACATAAAAGCTCAGACTACATTATTTGTAAATTACTGTAGATTTGTGTGAACCAACTTTCAATACAGACTGACACCAGGTTAACGAGTTTCTTATAACTAAAACATCGCTTTAAATATGTAAATTAAAATTTGTCAGTTTTTGTACTCTCTTTTTGTTGTAGAAGAACGACGTTTTTACAGTATTAATGTTGGTAACGTTTAAAATACGATTAACGCCGTATTTTACTACCATATATCTTTATATGAGAGGTGGGACGTAGACAAAAATTTGGCGTGTGCGGATTAAGTCTTTTTATTATTTTTACTTTAAGCGATTATAAAGACATCCAAGTTTGTTATAGTAATTCATTATAAAAACTTGTCTTTGTAATGGGTACTTGGTAGTAGTGGGAAACTTTTCAAACTCTAATAGGCCTCAGTATATTTCACTACATTGTAAATTAGTGCTCGCTTTAATTTGGAATGTTACTAAGATTTAACAAGAATAATGATACAAAAACATTGTTGTAGACTAAGTTGTAATATTTTTGTTTTGACCATCTATGAATTTGATACTAATACTTATATAACTGTGGCAAAATATTTCGAAATTGGAAAAATATACCTTTTAAATTTTTTGCTGATAATAATGTGGTCTAAAAACGTTACATTTGACAGTAAGTGATAACAATACGCTACATGGTCTAAAAACGTTACATTTGACAGTAAGTGATAACAATACGCTACATGGTCTAAAAACGTTACATTTGACAGTGAGTGATGACAATACGCTACATGGTCTAAAAACGCTACATTTGACAGTAAGTGATAACAATACGCTACATGGTCTAAAAACGCTACATTTGACAGTAAGTGATAACAATACGCTACATGGTCTAAAAACTCTACATTTGACAGTAAGTGATAACAATACGCTACATGGTCTAAAAACGCTACATTTGACAGTAAGTGATAACAATACGCTACATGGTCTAAAAACGCTACATTTGACAGTAAGTGATAACAATACGCTACATGGTCTAAAAACGCTACATTTGACAGTAAGTGATAACAATACGCTACATGGTCTAAAAACGCTACATTTGACACTAAGTGATAGCAATACGATACATGGTCTAAAAACGCTACATGTGACAAAAGTGTGCCAACGAAACTAGGAAAGGTCATGAGTTGTGTAACGAACGCTTGTCATGTCATGATCCATTCATGATGCTTACAGTTTAACTCGCAGAATAACAATTTAAATAAACTTGGTAAATCACATTAATTAAGAAAACGTAAGTGAGATTAAGATAATAGTGATAAGCTACATTACGTATGCCCTTTATGTAATAATTAAGTCTTTTGTGGTATATTAAATAAAACCCAATAAAGGTTCATGCAGTTTGCCGCATTTTAGGGGTCATATAGTGGTCGACAAACATTTTTCGTACTATCAGTCTTACAATCAGTATGTTTCCCCAAGCCATATTACCGAACATTTTGAATGAAACAGAGGTGTATATATATGCACGTCGCTAAAATTAAAGATGGGTGTAGGGTATACGCCCTCGACTACACAATTGGACGTACAGTATTATATCTGATTTCTGAATAACGTTATGTACAAATTGTAAGTGCAAATTGATTTTGAATGTATTTGTTTTCTGTTCATACCTTTTACACTTTTCGACTAAGATTTTAATTACGTTTGTGATTAAATAGTGTGTTTTGATTTTGTTATTTGTTTGTTGTTTTGTTTTACTTAAGTGCAAAACTGCACAACGAGCCACATTCTCAGTGCTCATTATGGGAATCAAACCCCAAATTTTAGCGTTAGAAACCTTCAACTTTAACAATGAGCTATCGGAGGAGGGAAGCGATTGTTATATTATGGATATTTTTTGCCATGTTGAAACTTATGAGTTTTTGTTTGTTTGTTTGGGAATTTCGCACAAAGCTACTCGAGGGCTATCTGTGCTAGCCGTCCCTAATTTAGCAGTGTAAGACTAGAGGGAAGGCAGCTAGTCATCACCACCCACCGCCAACTCTTGGGCTACACTTTTTTACCAACGAATAGTGGGATTGACCGTCACATTATAACGCCCCCACGGCTGGGAGGGCGAGCATGTTTAGCGCGACTCGGGCGCGAACCCGCGACCCTCGGATTACGAGTCGCACGCCTTACGCGCTAGGCCATGCCGGGCCCCAGAAACTTATGAGAGGTACGTTATTAGGTAATATATAACCTCGACAAGGAGAAGGTTCATAATAAACGTTCAAGACGACAAATTGCTCTGTTATGGTGTAGTTTGTTTAAAACTAGAAAGTTTGTCAAGTGACGGCGTATGAAATATAGTATTTTAAAAGGAAAGGATTAGTTTTCTGTAAGACTGAAAACAGCATTGTAGTAATTGTAGTAACAGGAAAACTCATTTTCAATAGAACAGTAGCTCGTGAATACATTATTCAACAAAATGGTAGCTCGTGAATATTGTTTTCAACAGAATTGTAGCTTGTAAAGACATTGATCAACAGAGTTGTTTAATAAATTCTTCAAAAGAAAGCCAGAAAATATTTCAAGAAGCCTGTTTCCTGTAAAAGTACCTTCTTTATTAGAACTGTTAAAATAAGAACAAGATCTCAACAACAAACAGTTTCATTTTACTTTACTTCAACGATCCTTGTTTCTGAAACTCGGGAATAATGAATAATGTTACTTTACCAAGTTTGGTAACCCTACTCGATCGCATTTTTAAGTTATTACCGAGACAGACAAACTAACTGACAAGCGATGCATGACATCCTACCCACGTCAGTGAGAAACAGCGATTATTTAAACTACTGAGCCGATAGAGATTGCTGTGGTTTCGTCTTTAAGAGGAAATAGGGTTTGATATACTTTGAGTGGCTCCTGTAAACGAGGTCACGTTGTAATAAAACATGCATGCAGTAAATCGATATTCGATCGACCTGTTTAGAATATCCTTCATAACAGTGCGAATATAAAGAAGTTTCTCTTAAACGTGAGCTAAAAAAGCGATTTGTTTAATTGTTGTTAATATTTTTAAACTTTTTTTTTTTCTCGCAATTAGTGCCGTACAGCAGATATTAGCATTGTAAGTCAGTAAACTTACCGCTGACCCAAAGTTCGTTATACGCACCCCGGCTACACGACCCGCACATAGATCCTAGGATTCAAGCATATCTGATCCTAATTTTAAATTGCTTACTAGAAAGGAAGAAGATAGTCAGCACAACCCGCCGACACAAGATTAACAGTCACTTTTATAACGCATCCACAGCTTAAAGTGCAGGAGAAGGATGCTCAACGCGAACCATGAACCTTCCGATCCGAAAATTGGTACTTTCACCATTAGGCCACTTCTGGTTCCTTTGGAAACACTAACTGAATATTGAGTAGTTAAAGGTTTGGACAATATGTGCCCCCCACCCCCATAAAGCAATGTTTAATTGTTTTAGGTCTCTTCTTTATGGTACCCACCAACAAGTTTTTAAAATAATACTAGTAATGTAATAAAATAAAATAATTAATAATAAAACATTACATTGTATTTATTTAGTTAGTTCTTAGATATTAAACGTTATTGGTGTTATTTTTTAAAACGATCTGTTGGTGAGCACTGTAACGAAAAGACCCGTTACTTTTTATGAAATTTCGTTTCCCTTCTAATTTATAGCGTTTCTGAATTTAAACACAACTATTGCGCAGTCATGTAAGCATAAATACTAGTAAATAAAGAATAGACTTGCAAAGTACCTACGAGTCGCGTAGTTGCCTTTACGGTTATGACGGAATAGCGTGTGTATGCACTTCATTCGCCATGCAGGTGTACTAAATACAGGAGATAAGCATATGTACTCGTTCGATGCGCACGTTAAACGCCGCTTTCGTTTAGTAAAGGTTTCATATAGTATAAATTGAATTGACTGCCATTTCATAATTTGCAAATTTATTAACAGTTATTAGCACCTGGTGGAAAATGTATGATTTATTGAAGCTTTCAAGTTTAATACTTGGAATTATTTACTGTATTTTTTTGAACTGTGTGTGTGTATCTATATATCATAGACACGTGCACACACACAGAAAAAGAAAAATACTTTTCTTTATCGTATTATAAAGGAAGGGTGAGGTATTTTCTTCTATACAGCTTAAGCTTAGTGCGAGATTAACGTTTGTTTATGATATGTGTAGACTTTTATAAATACAGAAGGACCGGGTATGTCAGATTGTTTACAAACTATATGAAAATATAATTGAATGTTTGACTGACCTTGTTAAAATCGGAATTTTTTAGAAATACAGCTGTGGAAACTCTTGATTTTTTTCGTCCGAACGGCGAGTTTAAACTAAATTCTTTACTCTTAAGTGGGCTTGGCATGGCCTAGCGCGTTAAGGCGTGCACTTCGTAATCTGAGGGTCGCGGGTTCGCGCCAAACATGCTCGCCCTCCCAGCCGTGGGGGCGTTATAATGTGACGGTCAATCCCACTATTCGTTGGTAAAAGAGTAGCCCAAGAGTTGGCGGTGGGTAATGATGACTAGTTGGCTTCCCTCTAATCTTACACTGCTAAATTAGGGACGGCTAGCACAGATAGCCCTCGAGTAGCTTTGTGCGAAATTCCGAAAACCAAACCAATACTCTTAAGTACGAGCATACGACTGTATTCATCCCACCCGTTTCGGGTCTGGACAACTGTTCTAACAGTATTTAACAAACTATTTAGCATTAATCATCCAGAAAATCTAATGTTTCAAATTTGTGAAGCCGTCGTTACAGTTGAATCAACAATACGGCTTGGAATTAATAGTGTCGGTAACCTTTAATTACTGATGTTGCTAAGTTTTGTACATTTCTTTCTTCACCGTGCGAAACGCACCACCCCTCTAATGCACTTGTGCAAGTTATAGTTTATGTGGTAAGAGCAGGTATATCACCATGAAATATAGTAACACACTCGTTATAGTGGGGAACAACACAAATAAATCTAATAAATTAACGTCCTGAGAACATTTTGATAATATTGTAACAGCAAATATTACTAATGTTAATATGCTTAAATATCCTCTTTGAGAACATTTTGCAAAAGTAATAGTTTAATATATCGTGTTGCTAGTGTGAAGATATTTTAAACCACTACTCATTTTCTATAAGATTGTGGAAAACTTTACGACAATACACCTATTACTTTAAGAGTAAATAAGAAAAAAACAAACATAATATTTGGTCTTTATGAGTTATCTTTTGTTGCCAAGAGTAAACTTGTTCATACGTAGATGTTTTTAAAAATGAGTAACACTAATGCTACTAATTTTTCTGAATTTTAAAGGAAACCAGTTCTCTAATATAAAGGTATTTTGTTTCTCACAAAGTTAAACTGCAAACGTTGACGAGAAATAAATGTGTGGTCGTGTGGATTCTTGAATTTGTTAATGTCCACTGACTAAGACGGGTCATCACAACAAAAGGTTATGTACAGTTCTCGTATTTGCTGTTGTGTGGTGGCATCACACTTGCCTGATTCGGTACTATGTGGTGAATCTAAGAACATACTAGGCCTCGCATTTCTTTCTTGCCGCTGAATGCTGCAGTTTTAGTGTTGAGAGAAACGGGATACTTCAAACACGAAAGAAGTTAAGAAATCCGCTCAGGCACAGATTAAGTTTCAGTTATTCTGGTCATTATTTTCATGTTTACGAACTACCGTCTTGCGTTTTTTGTTATACGGACGCGTCGTGTTGCGTTTCTAGCCAACGCTTGTTAGATGTTCGTTCGATCTTAGTGTTATTATAAACTCGCGTAAAGTAAGAGAACTGTTTTTTTTGGTTTTTTTAATTTCTAAAAGCTACTCGAGGGCTATCTGCGCTAGCCGTCCCTAATTTAGCAGTGTAAGATTAAAGGGAAGGCAGCTAGTCATCACCATCCACCGCCAACTCTTGGGCTACTCTTTTTACCAACGAATAATGGGATTGACCGTCACATTATAACGCTCCCACCGCTGAAATGGCGAACATGTTTGGTGCGACCAGGATTCGAACCCGTGACCCTCGGATTACGAGTCGAACGCCTCAACACACTTGGCCATGCCGGACCAGTAAGAGAACTGTGACTGTGAATATTGTGCGTTTTTCTTATTAATTGGCTCGTTACGTGCATTGTCATACGAGTTTAAGGTGAATAATAAACATATAAGCAAGTTGTAGAGAATTTGTCATTGTTCGTATATTAGCTAACATAACCTCCTGATAGAACTATAGTGTTACTAAACTGATTTTATGGCTCAAATTTATAGCAGAATTACAAATTGCGCATGTCACATGCAAGTTTAATGTTAAGTTATGATTATTATTGAACTACAAAAGTAATACGTTTAAGCCCTGTAATTTTTTTTCCTTTTTATTTTATCAAGTGTGTGTGTGTGTGTGTGTGTGTGTGTGTGTTTAAAATTATAGAGGGACTCTTTATTTATTGTTTTTCTTTTGTTATTTTGCCCTAAAACCATAATTAGTTATCTGTTCATTGGTTGTTTCAGTGTTGGTAATAATATTGATTTTGTATCATTGTACTTATTTAAAAACCTAATGTGTTCTTAAGGCTTAGAGTCGATATATTTCTATGGCTATATTTTCCATTCACCCGTAACTACACTTGTTGGGTGGTAACTGGAGGTTTGGGGTCGTTGTCCGCTAATAATGGAACCGATAAAAACGGAAACAAAACGGAAATATTTTTTATTAACTGATATAAGAATTATTTTAAGAAGAAACTGTGCCATTTTAGTTTTTCTGAACCTTTATTATTATAGTCTGTCATTCCGTACGTAACAATTGTACGGATCAGTGAAGTACGTATAAATAGATTAGGATGGATTCAACAAACTTGACATTAAAATCGTTATTGTAATATTATGGAAATACACATAAAGCCAATGTCAAAATCCTTATACCCCTATCTGTAACATTCATGCAGCACCTAAAAACATTCGACATTAAACGGTCAACCTCATTGTTTTAAGTTCATAACAAAAAGTCTTATACAGAAACTATCTGGCTTTTTATACATTCTACTACTTTAAATCAGTTAAGTTTTTCACAACAGCTCACTCGACCCAGTTTGAAACAAGGGCAAAAAAGTATTAAATTAAAATTATTTATTATGACTTGAATATACATCAAACTGTAACTAGAAATGATAATAACTAGTGACTTTTTTGCTCATAAATCTGTTGTATAAATGATAATACTCATTAACCTCTGGGTGAACCATTCACCTAGTTAAGAGCACTGCTTTAGATTGTAATGGCGGTAGTGTGTTACTTACAGTGTAATTTAATATACCAAAATCTACACACCAGAAAGTTATTTTCACTAAATGCGTCCGGCAATTTCCCTGAGAAGGTTAGACCAACTTGATCTATTTGCAAACAGAAAAGTGACTTTTTTGTCTCTTGTATAAAAACCGCTTCAGGGTTTATTCTATTTGCAGAAGAAAAGAATCGCTTGCAGTCCAATGCAAAAGATTTATATAAAGTACAAACATGAGTTATGCATGGTTAATATCCAACTAAATATTTCGTGAAATAAAGCCCGCGAAAAAATGTTTTGTTCTCATTTTAATGAAAAAACAACTATACAACTGTTTGTTATTGATCATTTTGTGCATAGCTTTAATGACCAGAATACAAACACTTTGTTTGGAATATCAAAAACGTTACTAATCTTTTCACTACGATGTTAAAGTGTAATAAGATATTCTCGTATAGTTCCTTTTAAACTTTTGTTGTTTAACAGTTTTAAGCCTGACGGCTGCTTTCATACAACAATGTTTAATAACATCGTTTATATGAAGTGTTTGTTTCAGAATTTTTCCGGAAACCTAAGAAGGCACTCGCCGCCAACTGTTGAGTTACACTTATAACTCACTCACAGCCCAAGTTTTTCGGCAGCAAATCACGGATCGTGAGTTCCGGGCCTTAAAATGTGACCACTCTAACTATTAAACATCTCTACTAATATATAAGCATTGTGTAACCTGAAGTTTACTATATACGAACTTACATGCGTGTTTGTTTAAACCTGTTCACTACAACTTGGTGGCTTACTGACTTACTTTTTAAACTGGTATATGTATGATTGTGTGTATGGGTGTGGGAGGTGGACATCAATTACAACAAACAAAAAGAGGGGTGGGGGCGCTGTCTAAATAAAACGTTTGAGAACCAGTGTACAAGACTACAGTCAGCTCCTCGATTCTTCACTCTGAATAACAGTTTGCAGTGCCTTTACATAGATCAATAACATGTGTGTAACCTCATTATCATAAGGTAAGATAAGCCCGTCTCACGACGGCCTGAAATGATTAGCTAAAGAACTATTCCATTCATAGAAGATATGTGCTAATGCAAATGTACATTTTGAATCCCAATATCTAAACAACTGCACTGCATACTGTGTATTAATGTCTTGGACCCTGCCGTACTTGGTTTTTTCTCTATAAATGTACGGAGCAGATGAATGGACGGCTTCTTCTGTTCTTGACGTCCAGTTTCCTCTCTCTTCACACTGTTGTGAGTCACCCAATATGGTAACCAAAAAACCTTGAACGATATAATTGCACACGCGTATAGCTCATGAGCAGTTACAGTCGGCATTTTGATTCCCTTCACCTAGCATAATGATTATAGGCTGTCTGGAAAAAAATCACTTCTTGTTACCAGTAGCTGTACAGTATATAACTTTGTTTTTACATATATATTTCTCTACAAGTGGGTTTTCTCGACATCACTCATTATAACTTTGTTTTTGCTCTCGTCGGTAAGGCTAACTTTATAATCACATAGGGATGATATAACTTGCTTCTAACTGTTTCTTTCTAAGGCTTTCCATTCCACTTGAACTTAAAAAAATAAATAAATTATTCTATCTGAACGTATGACTCAGTAAAACTGTAGAATTACCATCGACGTTTCTCTAAGTTAACATTAGAAACGGTAAGTCCAAAGTATGGGAATCTGTATATATGCATTAGAGAGTACGAAAGACTTAGAGACATGCTATAGCTAGAGAGAAAAAACAAAAAAGCCAACGTTCTTTCTCAGTTCCATTTTGTTGTTATTCGATACGCTGAAATCACATTAACAGTTTCATTTCGTTTCGTTTCACTTCAACATGAAATGAATTGGAAATTGTTATCGAAGTTCCATTCAACTTGAATTCTGGCGTTTTTTTATCAACGATTTTGTAATTTCCCCTGTGTTCCACGTGGATGGAAAAATATTGTTCAGAGCACAAAACGAAGGTAATGGACGAGTCTGAAAAGAAAATAACTTTTTTGTTTTTAAATTAAGCACAGAGCTACACATGGGTTATTTGAGCTGTGTCCACTGCCGGTATCAAAAATCGATCTTTAACGTTATAAGCCTTAAGACTTACCCTTCGATCACCAATAGGGGATACTTTTATATAACTTGTTCAAAAATTATACCTGAAAATTAGGAGATACTTGTATGTTTTTGTAAAACATAAGAACCTTCTTAAAGTTATAAAAGCAGTTATTTCCCTAAAATCGTCCTAGACATAATTTTTTTATTTGAAATTATAAATTTCCCACAGGTCTAGTCTGCATCAGTATACAACGTGTGGTATGAACACCAGTTTGTTTCGCTATTACTGTTTTTAGTAATACATATCCTTTATTTCCTTGTATCTAGCAAAACCAACACAACACGAACTAGCTAATTATAAAACCAACAGAATCTCTAAATATTATTTAAAAAAGTAGCATCTTTCATCAAGACTCGGGGGGCGAACGAGTCCAAGGTGCTTCAAGTGTTGATTGTTGTTATTTTTAATCCAGATATTCGCGCAAAAATACTCGATCGTATAGCCGATAATCGCATCGAACTAATAGACTAAAGAGAGCGCACCTGGTGAATAACACCTACCACTAACACTTGGGCTACTCTAGTTTGATCAGATAGTGAGATATGACCCTCATTTATATTATGAATCTACGGTCCCAAAAGCAGAGCGATTTTTTTCTTACAAGGGCTTCGAACCATGAACTCCCAACAATCCATTGCCATTTCTGTTTGTTTTTCAACGAGTTCCTTTTAGCCAGTTCCGTTTACTTGTTTAAGGCCAGTTGCACATTTTGAACATCACTCATATGCAGACATAATGTTACATCACATGACAAACAAAGAAAAAAAGCTTAAAATGTTTTCTCTCTTCGCCAACTTAAGTTTTTAACTTGTTTCATAACATGACATATCCATGCTATAAAGCTGCTTCAGGCCAGCTTTCCCATCTTCTGTTAAATATAATGTTTCAAGACTTTTCCAGAACATTTCAGTTATTTTTCATAACACTTTAAAGCTTTCGTCATCTGTCATTTCTATCTCATCTTCACGTCTTTTCAATTTTCTTTTAATATTATTTAATTAACCTCATTTTCATTAAGCTACCTATTTAGTGAAGTGATTAAGTATTAAATCTGATAACGCATTTCATAAAGTCATGGTTTTCTCATGACATTTTAAGAACATTTATGTCTCCCTTATTCTTCATAACTTTTCCGAATCTGGAAATTAACTTTTTTCAGGTTTTTCAGGACGCGTAGGAACGCTGCACTTTCATCCTCATTACTTGTCTTTTAGACAGAATTAACATCGTTGGGATTTTAGTCACGAAATAAGAGGTTATGATAGACAAAATCACAATGTTGTGAAATATAAAAACCTGCTTCGCGGTTATAACACGAAATAATATATTAATAATAAGCCGTAGAATTATGAAATGCATAATTTACCCACATAAATTCGCTGGTACCTTTTATAGTCACTGTGTTCAGCTGAAGGGCAAATAGTTTCTATTGTATTTTAGGTTGATTTTCGTCGATTAGTTTGCTAATTTGACGTGATTTGTTTAAACGTTATGAATAAATCCCGGTACTCAAGATGTTAAGGGGCCTTAGAATTTAACATAAATTATAAATAACTCTGGAACAACACGTACCAGTCTAAATATTTCAGTTTTAAAAACTTAAGATAACAAAGGTACTCTTTGCTGCAATGTGATTGGGTCACCAAATAAAATATTATAATGAACATTATTTACAACAGCCGAGCTGGTGTATTATGGTATATAAGAAGGGTTACAAATTCAAAATTTAATCTCACTTGGACAATATATACCTTTCAGAAGGTTCAATGAGCTTCGTCCATCTGCATATACTACTTTAGTATGGAGACGCATAGAATGGCTACCTCAACTGGACAGCATCTATATTATAAATATATATGCTATAATCTTGTATGCACTGCGAACCGTCGTGCCTGTACGAGCATTCGTCTGTCTTCCGTTTGAAAAGCTGTACACGCAAAGCTCCACATTCACTTTGAAATGACGGGAGAACATGTATGGATAGTGTTAAATGTTATTCCTTAAGATATTCTGCATTTAAATTGTTAAAAAATAACCACACTATCGTTTACATTTTAAAATGTGACTTATAGAATAAAAATATTATTTACCGTATATTGTTATTGAGCGGCTCTTAGCAAGGATGAAATGCTTAACAATTACTTTTCGCAGTGGACAGTATACTTGGCTCTAACAGAAGCCAAGAGTGCAACACAGTTAACCTTTTTAAAATTCACTAAGTTAAATTGATAGATTAACTTAAACTGGATAGGGGTGCTTTGCTAGATTACCTTAGACTTTAAACTTGCTGGGGACGGGTACTTTTGCTTGTATTATATAAAACCCATATACATGTTTCTTACGTCAGTTTCTCTGTTATCTTCGACCTGTATTATCTACCTATCGACTTGTTCTTAATGTATCATTCTGTCTTTCTATGTAAATCTCAAACTTACCTAATACGCTGTTTAAAACATTAATTTCTGTGTTTCTAATAAAAAAATAAATTAAAATTCCGGTTTGTATGTGTCTACAGCATGATCCTCCTAGCAGAGTTCAGATATGGGTGGAGCTTATTGTATTAAAACAATACATATTCTTTTAGAATCAATCACAGCACATAATATAAAACTATTGGATGCCAAATACCATGTAGGCATCTTAGCATTGAATAGCTTTCATTTACATCAACTTGTTTTTAGGTGGTTTTTTTCAGATTTGCACAATTGAATAACTTTAATAATGTGTGTATTATTCAACAACACATCAGAGGTTTTGAGATTAGGTCGACTTCTGGTTCAAACAGATAGAACCTGTTTAACCTTCAAAGGGGAATGTCGGTCCTCCTTTAGGCCTTCTTTTAAACAATAAAAGATACAAATGTTTTTGTTTAATGTCATGGTCGTTTCGCTTTAAATGTTTACGTCACCAACTTTCAAAACGGATAAATACTATTGTTTAATTATCTGAATTAATTAATCTTTTTGGGAAAATATTTTAATGTTTTCCTATAAATGCATCATTTTTTCAGTAATTATCTAAGAAAGGTAGTATATATACACACACGATGAGTTTAGTGATAAATTTGAAGACTTACAACAATGAATAGTGGAGGTCGATCCCTGCAAATGGCACCTCTCATTGTGCAACTTCGTGCTTGAAACTAAACAAACGAAAATCTGATGATGAGCAGTTTTACCTTCATACAGCACCACGTGCTTTGACGCACGTGATAAATCTGTTTTTCTTATCAATTTCAAATTAACGTCTACAATCATATTTTCGTGGGGAAGTGCACTTTTGGCCGTATGACCTCTGTTTTTATAAAGAACAAACTTTATTTCAGCGTTTTGTTCTCTTATCTTTGGCACGCAATCTAAGGAAGGACATTTGAACCTTTATGTGGCGAATATGTACTTTTAATTCATTTGTTTCGATGATTTTTATCGGACAGTGACTCCCTCTACTGTAGTCTGTTACTTATTTTTATTGTTTATCTTTACTATTTTATGTAAGAAGGCGGACTCACGTTGTGCACGCGCATAGATGGATGCGTGGGTCTAAGCCAAGTTTGCTCTGCACGCTCGCACGCGTGTATAGTCCATGGTGTGATACAAAAATGTTAAACGTTTATCGTATTTTTACTCAATATTTTATGCTTTTAGACACCATCTCTTTGTGAACTGTATATATTCCTATTACATTCTGTAATAGCCACCTTCCTATATATATAATATATATCGCCCTCACTCTTAAACTTCAATATCCACCTGTAGTTAGCGTATCTTTCTACGTTTATAACATATAGTACGAAGGGGATTAAACAGAGAAAGGTAACAATATATATCAATAAGCTTGATATATATAAGAGTATCATCCTATTTTTCTGGACCCAAACCAACTTCATACTTGCCATCGTTACTTATTGACAAAGTACACTACTGATTTCAATGTCCTCCTAGAAACTACTTCAAAAAATACCAGATTTCGTATAATTTTTCTCTTCAAAAGGTTACCAAATACGTTGTTCGCCCCTATTTTGTGTGTTCCCTTTCTGCACATACTTACCGTTAACTTATCATGCTCTGTATCAGTGAAGTATTTAATTTTGAACTAATAGGTTAGTTAAAACAGCAGCAACAGACTCACCGTTAACATTTGGGGTTATTCTTATCTGATAGAATAGTAGAATTTGACTGTTAATGTTTTAGTCCCCCCACGACCCTAAAAGGCAGAACGCGTTTTTGCGGCAAGAATCGCTAATCACGAACCCTGGGATTCGTATTTGAATGTTTGATCACAGAAGTTTGCACGTACATTCATCAATATTTTCTCATTTTCACCGCGAACTTTATGGTCATATCTTTCTGTCGCAATTTTTTTCTATACGTTTTCACAACTGTATTGTTTTCATATCTAATTATAGCGTTATAAAAACAAAAGCGCTACTTCTGATCTTAAGGTAGGATACGAATCAAACGTAGACGTACTTAACATAATTTAGTCACATGTCTGAATAGACTGAACAGTAATGTTTATTCCCACAAATATGAAATAAAACTCAATATACTTGGCATATAGTACCCATGTTTCAAAGCTCGTTTGTAACAGTCTTAATGAAATGTGAGTGTCATTTTTTTCATTTTCTTTTTCTACCAAGCATCCTTCCCTTTATTCAAATAAACTTTTAATACTCAATTGTTTACACCTTCCTAGTTATTTTACTAAACTTGGGGCATTTTTAATTGAAAACAATTATTTAATTATCCCTCCAAAATAGTTCCTTGATTTTTCATTATAAGTATTTAAAAGCTTGTTTAAAAAAATATTTACTAACATGGCTCTAAAATACTATAGATACGGCCCGATCAAGCTCGTAGTGCTAGAAAGAGAGAGAAAAAAAAAGCAGTCAGTTTGGTTTTTAGGATTTATGGTTATTGTCAAGCTTTTAACCTCAGGCGATATACAGTGTAAAACAAAAAAAGGCAGTGGGTATTAAGTTTACATGTTGATGCCGACTACTAAGCCACCGTTTCCTCAAAAGATTGAGGAGAAAGGAGGCGATGAAGGAATGTTTGAGATGGTGCTTACAGGAGTTAAGGTGAATAGCCAAAAAATTTTATGACAAAAATTTAAAGCGTAATTATAAAACAATTTCTAAGAACCAGTTCTTATATCAGTCTCATATTTGTGAATGTTAGAATTTTTTTTTTCAAATTATATTTGTTTGCTACAAATACTATGATCAGTATCATTCGTTAACCTTTATTACAAAAGAACTAGAAGGAAATAAAACGGAACTGAAAGATATTTTCCACCTGTTATCGAACCTTCTAACAAATTGATGTGAAAAGTTTTAAAGCTGTGTCCAATTTTCTACATATTAGATCACTACCTTTCAATAATGTATAAAGATCACTGATATATTGCTTAGCAGTTAGTGTGAATTCTAGGATTCTTAGTTCGCGATGTTTTTGCGAAAAACTGATCAGAAGTTTGGAGTAATCTGGGTGCGTTATAAGAGTGAGAGTCTAATCCCTCTGTTCGATCAAACTAGAACAGCCAAAGAGGCGGCTGTGGGTGCGTTTAACTAGATATACATTTCCTGTAGTCTTAGCAGTTTGTAAATAAGGACAACTATGGGCAAATAGCCCTTGTTTAGGTTTACGCGAAATTCTGAAACGTTGTTGCTCTCATAATATCACTGGTAGCACGGGCTGAATTTACCTAAAATTCAAGCGTTGTGGGGTTAAACGTTAAAAATATTCCATGGTTTGATCATTTATGTTACCATCATGTAGGGTCTGTAAGTTTGTGATTAACTCCCCCAGAATTTCTGTTTCTACTAACACGTGTAAAGACCGATTGGATAAATTTGTGTATACACGGTGTACTGTTATCCCATCCAAGTTCTATAGCCCTTTAACCGTATTGCGTATAGAACAATTCTAATAAACCACCTAAATCTTTCTTTCATCCCCCCCTTATACAGTAGGTTGGCTGACTCAATACACTATTTCATTGTCGTCCGATTTGCCTTCAAAGCTGTCGATTAAACAAATGTACATGGTAGTAGTGGCGTACAAAACTAAATATCAGGATCCGGTTTCAGTGTTATGGTAACGCTTGGTACAACTTAGATATCATGAGTTTGTAAGTATTTATGTATCGCAAGACAGCTAGTATGGGTATTAAAACTTTTATTAAAATAGAGAACAACGTTTTGACTTTCTTAGGTTAACAAAGAGTAAGTATTTGCATATGCTGTATTTGTGGCTTGTTAGTTGTTATTTTTTTTTATAAGATAAATTCTAAAATACACCACGAAATAGTTATATATGCGCCATTTTTTAAATTTGTATTTCTAAAATTTCCTGTTTTGATGCTGTTAAATTAAAAATGCAACAAAAACAGGGAATTATGTGATTGTTTTTATATCCTTCGGATTCATCCTGCGACTAGTTAAGTAAATCAAAGTAAAAGTTAGGATATATCTATGACACGCAATTTTTGATAATTGTAAACAATGTCCGTCCGCTATAACTTCTTACCAGATTACCAATGATGAGTTAACTTTAACTGTTGGGATACACGAAATATTCAATATATTCCTTAACCACGTAAAAAAGCAACGATTAATTGTAGTCTTTGTGCTTGAGGTTTTCAAAAGGAAATACGAAAAACCTTCTGTTAAGTCGTAAAAGGTCACCTGATTTTACAAGTTGAACGCGAGTTACTTTAGTAATGATAAGAAACGTGTTCATTTAAAGAGTAGGGGATAAACCAAGGTGAAGCTGGATTTCCATGTTATTATACAGGGTGTTCGGAAAGTCACTGTGCACTTGTATATGCATTTGATTAGAAAATTGCACAGTGACTTTCCGAACACCCTGTATTATTTGCTCCCCAGTAGTACACAGCCATGTTTGCGAATTTGTACTGCAAGGAATTTGTCAAAATAAGGTCTATATTTTCGCTAATTATAAAATTTTCCTGGGGACGGTACCCACTGAAACATTTGTACTTTCTACATCCCCACAAATGTAAAATTTGTTTCATTCCAATTTTTGGTCCTTTCATACATACGTCCACCAGCGGCATGTTTGCGGACTTAAAACACTAGAACCCGGGCTTAGGTACCTGTTGTGGGCAGAGTACAGATAGCCCTTGTGTAGCTTTGTGGTTAATAACAAACAATTATATTATTGATTGAGGAATAAGTGTTTCTGAAGTAAAAACAACCAGCTATCAACTTTGTCCTGAAATCTTGTCAACTTCTGCTTCTTAAGAATACAGCTTGATTGTAGAAGACAAGTCGTTGTAATTAATGTTGAGAGTCCAATCTACTCGCTATCTATGACAAGGGAGGGTCAGTTCTGTCCCATAACTCGCAGCAAGCAGTGTTTAACACAACTCGCTGGTTTGGCTTGTCTTTGCACACTTGTATATAAAACTGTCAATGATATTGCTTGCGCGCGCGCGATCGTGTGTGTTTGGAGGACATAACAGCCAGCCCCTAATTTCAGGCAGGAGTTGTGCGAGTTAGCCTATTCTGGCCTCTGGCTTTATGACGGCTGGCGCAGAAAGTTTCGACCTCGCAACGTTTCCTTCAGTGAGTGAGAAAAACTTTGCTGCACCTGATAGAACGCGCAGTAGGGGTTGACATTAAGTCACGCGCTGAGCTGTGTGATCGGAGAGTTCAAGTGAAATTTTCTTTCTTTTTTTTATGTGCTTGAATATCGGACTTTCTGAAATATAACCGTTAGCCACTTGAACAGAAGTGAGACCATGTTTACAAGATGTGTAGATGTGCAAAACGTGCAACATTCCAGGTGCCCTGTATCAGGTAAAGACAGTAGTGAACATCTACATCTGGAATTATCTCGGCATACGAACCTGCTAACTGAACTATCGTGATTGAATGTGATATAATCCAACACAAACTATTCATTTCGTGCCTATGCCACTTACACAACTATATTCGTCTACGTTTGGTAACATTGGACATATTTTTTTGCTGATGTTACGAACTTTCCTTGCGTCATCGACAGGTGATTCGGCACTACTATGTCTTACCTTCGTCATAGTTTCACGTTACCTCATCCGCCACGCAAGTCCAAGATGGACTCGGTTGAAAAAGACTGTGGATTCAGTAATCGGACACTTAGCCGACATACGGGGCTATCCAAATCCGAGTTAACGCTCTACGCGAATCACTCGAACGGTACAGAGTACTATGGTTTGGATAAATTGGAGGACTTCTACTCTCAAACAAAACGGAGCTCGTTTCCGGATTTTTATGGTGGCTATTCCATTCCGCAGTATGAATCTCCCAGTGACACTCATTCGGACTATGAAAGTGCAGCCAGTGAGAGTGCTAGTCCTTCGGAGTGCGAAAGCATTTCACTTGCTAGCACCACAACCACAAGCAATAGTAGCGGCAGTGTTCATTTCAGTAATAGCTGTTCTGGAAGCTCTCATGAAACCTGCTCGGACAGTCATGTTATCAGCCTTGATCACGAATCCAGAGTTTCCATGTTCCAGCCCCTCAGTAAGAACAAAGAAACGGAAGTGTTGGGTGGAAGTTTAGTGGATCTACACTGCTGCTGTCGATGTAACTATCACAGCTCTGGTTCCATGTACCGACTGAACCTCAACAGTTGTGACCAAATGGAACCACTGTGGGAATCTGACGCCAATGTCCAGTTTCGACCTCGAAAAGGAATCAACTGGTACGACCGAAAGATACGTCACCGCTCATGTCCCCTGTTCCAGGCAAGTTAAATGCGAATAACATTATGATTGTGTACAATTTCATATTTTGAAACTTTGGATGACAGTACAACTTATAATGAACTATGCCTTGTTATTTAGGTAATAGAAGAAAAAGAGTTTAATTAATAAACATGAATTCGTTTATCCATTAAAAAAACACATGAAATTGAGGGTTCCTTGTTTTTAACTAATTAGGAAAGAGGGCGGCACGAGCGAACCATGACATGTAATAGGATCAGACATAATTAAACCAGTTAGTTGGTTACGATCCTGTCCGTAATTGTTGAACATATTTTCTATGTCAATAGCGGGAGGAAAACTTATTGTACGCCTAATTAACTTATTCAAACAAGCTACTGTCAATAACTGTTGTACACAATGACGTGGGGGCTTGGAAATTAAAATTTTCAGTTTTAATGTAATACAAAACTTAAGCTTAAATCACAATAGCTGTATTGTTCTAATTAGATTTTAATCATTCTATATTATATTTATGCTTAGTTTTGCTTGTTGGGAGGAAATCTATTTCTATGAAAATTACTCTTGAGTAACCTTAGATTACAGGTACACTCGTAATTGCAACTGTTGTACTTATACTCGTCCAAAAATATAACTCTATAAAACTTCCGAATTCCAGTTATTTCTCACGATTTATTAATGATTATCATTTTGAAAATCAAAATCTATTTTCAAGAAAAACTGTAATGGAAGTTTTTCCTAGGAGAACTATATTTTCTACAACGTAGACTTCTAAGTTACTACTACAACTTCAGTTGAGTCTTTTGTACAAACTCATGATTCACTCTACACTATGTTTGTTTTTGACTCAATATCCACCAAACAACCCGTTAAAAATCAGAGTTGAAAGTTAGAAATAGCTGATTAGTCACTGCATGAATAAATTACGCATTTTTATGTTGTTTTTTTTTATCTTTCCTCATTTCCATCATACCTTAGCCTCACCTGCATCAAAATAGTTTTCACTAATTATAACATGTTTCGGGGGGGGGATATCTCCCGAAACATTTTCATTTTCTACCTTCCCAAAGATCTAAAATGTTTTTCATTTCAGCTTTTGGTGTTTTCATATATACTTCACCCAGTGATACGGTAGTATGTCTACAACTTAGAACACTAGAAACTAGGCTTAGATACCTGTGGTTGGCAGAGTACAGATAGCCAATTGTGTAGGTTTGTACGTAACTTAAAAAAAAAATAGCTGTTATTTATACATACATTTCACTTATAGTATACATCGTGTGTCTACTGGTTTTATGCACTTAAGAAACGTGCAAATGGAAAATTGTGTGAATAAATACTGAATGACATTGCAGAAAGCAAGTTGGAGAAAACCAAATTCTAACATACACCGATACCCAGCACAATCAACTAATTTGTTCAAGTTACCGTGTGTTCGTTCATTTAAACAAACCGAAAGTTTTTATTGTAATTTGTTTTTAATTTATCGTAGAAAAAAGAGGATTAATTATCTCGTAACCGCTTAGTAGATATTAGATATAATATCGCCATTTTTTTTATAGTGAGTTGTATTTTTATTAATTTTTAAATCCGAATTATTAATGTTTTTTTCATATGGGTTCCACTAAAAATGTTTATTTTGAGGTGTTTTAGGTGTATACGCGGTATCAGTTTAGGCCCTAAAAATGGAGAAAGCATATAACTAGAAATATTGTATAAAAACCGTTATAAGGCATCAGACTTAACGCTGAGCCATCTGGAAACGACAGGAGAAAACAATAGCAGCACATAAATCACATTATACAAAGCCTACCTTGGAAGAATAATTACTATAACTTGCTTGTTGCTTAAAGTGTCAGCTCTTTGAAAAATGTAACCAATCGTTTATAAAAATAATTAACATTATCATTAACTTTTAATCAAAGCCATCTACCCACATAGTTCGGAACTAAACATTAATCGGTAATTAATGTAGGTAATTTGATAAACTGGTCTAGCAGGGTATGGAGTAGAATTAGAAAATCAACACATAAAAACCTATATTAAATTAGAATCCACTAGTTTGATACCATCATGTTGGCGATTTTTAAGTTAACTATTAATATCATGACAATTGGAAATATGTGCGTGCTGTAATTGTAGTGTACTTCATATTATAAACGATGATGTCATTAGACATCCACATATACACTGCCATCTGGTGTGCATGCCTCAAGGAATTTTATACTCTTTTTATTCTTATTATTTATTTTTTGCACGCAAGGATGATCCCTTTTTGTTCCTTGAATTCTTTCCCTTGTTAGTTACTTTTTTGCTCACAATTTCAAACCCTGAAAAGAATAAGTTCTGTACAGAAACATACCACAAGGCAAGTTTTTGTTCACGGACAAAGAATATTATTTCATCACGAAAAAGGTTTTAAGCCATCAAACAATTCAGTAATGGGTATTATACAAGGGGTAGTTAATTTCTAGGCTTGATAACACAGTTGTCTGTGTTAGCTTTTTAATGTGCTATCAGATTGTATGGAAAGACAAACATATTTAGTCGTTGGTGTAAAGTTTTTCCCCTTCCAGTTTAACTTTCATTTACTTCAAGTTTATGATGTTACTTGGAATTTGACGAACCTGTTTACTGGTTTGTTATATTCCAGGTATAAAATCAAAGTTTTTACTTATCATGAAGTTGAAAGATTGTATAAGTTAGCATTTGAACTGTGAAAGTGGGAAATGTACTGTATGAAGAGTTAAGATTTATATTTCAAATATTAGTACTTTTTAGGATACTATAAAAGAGAACAAGAAAAAAGAAAACTGTCTACGTGACAATACCGAAAAGCTAACTTTTTTTTTAGAGAACGGACATGAAATATTTTGTCAACAGTAATAAATATAGAATTATAACTTTTTACAAGTTCCCGATACGGTATTAAATTAACACTCAGTTCTACAAACCACGTGTCGTGAGGCATAAATTTTTCCAGAAATTCTCCCTTGGGGATTATACAATTGTACACTTTTTATTAAAACCAAACCTAATGTGTTGAGTAATTCGTCATCAAAAGCATTACATCTCCGAAGTTATTCTGTTAGGTACTTAATCTTGTTGGCACGGCCATGTGGTTATGGCACTCGACTCGTAATCTGAGGATCAAATCCCCGTCACACCAAACATGCTCGCCCTTTCAGCCGAGGAGGCGTTATAATGTTACGGTTAATCCTACTATTCGTTGGTAAAATAGTAATTCAAGAGTTGGCACTGGGTGGTGATTACTAGCTTCCTTCCCTCTAGTCTTAAACTGTTAAATTAGGTGATGGCTAGCGCGAAATTCAAAACAAACCAAACGTAAGCTTGTTATTCTTCCACAGGGGGCGCACTTCTAGTGTTAGGGCAAAAGAATACCCGATAGGCGTTGAACGAAAAAGTGAAGAGAAAATTCAGTTTACAACTTGTCCCTTCTGCAGTCAACGTATGAGGCAAAGGATAACTTGTGCTCCATTTTTCTGTACTCTGAGCTAACCCACAATAATCTAAGCAGGTTAGAAGAACCAAATGTGTAGTTTTCTGAATTAACATCCGTCCCGTTTTCCTAACTAAACATTTTCTTCGCATTATTGTACTCGCTTTACACAGTCAGCAATTTATGATATGGATGAGCTCTGTACGAGCATTCGTCTTTCGTTTGCAAAGCTGTGCACGCAGACAAAGCTCCACATCCACTTTTGAAATGACAGGAGAACAGGTATGAATAATGTATTCTCAAGTTGGCTGGTATGGGTATTAAAACTTTAGTTAAAATAAAGTACAGAACAACTTTTTTGACCTTCTTAGGTCATCTTCAGGTTAACAAAGATTAAGTATTTGTATATGCTGTACGTGTGGCACTTATAGTTGAAACGTTGTTCTGTACTTTTTAAAATTAGTTTTAATACCAATACCAGTCGTCTTGAGAATACATTTTTTTACTTCAAGATGGTTTCTTATCAATACGAGGTACGAATAATTCTAATGCCAAATTGTATTCTTTAAGCAGGATATTCTACACTAAATTGTTAGGAATTAATTACACTATGATTCACTCTTTAAAATGTGACGTAACGTAAAGAATAAAAATATAGACTTACCTATGTTGTTGTTGTTGAGTGGGTTTTAGCATGACTGAAATGTTCAATAATTACTTTTCACGGTGGGTGATATAAGTTGTTCACAACTTTAAAAAGGCTAATTGTGTTACACTCTGCACTCTTGCCAAAGTCCATGAAATAAACTGATAGATTAATTTAAACTTTTTTCGTCACCGAGGACTGGTGCTTTTGCTTGTTATTTCGTATCCCCAAAGTAAAAACTTTCGTCTGTGGCACAAACTTTTATTTTCTTTGTGACGCCTTCTGTTTGGTTTTTTGTTGTTGTTTTTTTTTTTTTGTATAAATTACGGGGCATTTATGATTGGTGTGTGTGTTTATATGTTTGTATATTGTGTGTGTGTATAAATAGTTACCACAAAGGAAGCAGTTTTTATCATGTTACAATTTATAAAGTGTACACAAACCTACACTAAGAAGTGCCACGTAAGCATTTCTTAGCAGAACGTGTAAGCATATAGAACTCGTTCGTTATATTGTACATTTATAAGATAGTGCTCGTTAGAACTTATAATATCTAAATACTTTTTAACTACGTTCGCTCGTTCACATTTTCCATGCGACTGTTTCGTCAGCTATGCTTCTACTGTGTTATGGAAATGACAAACGTGCATTGATTTATTTTCACATGTAAACTGTACACAAGGACAAAGACCGTACCTGGTTAATGACCTAGTGTTAGAAGATCGGGCTTCAATAGGTTTGCCATTAGAGGTAAATCAATTGTGGTAAACAGGGCTACGCCCCAACCCGTGCCACTAAGTAATTACTCGGTGTATTGGTGTTTGCTTCCTTACTTTCTTACCTTGCCAAGGACTTACCGAAGAGACTTCAACGATGCACTGGTTACTTTGTGGCGTTTATAAAGCTGCAAATTGGTATTACTTCATACACTGACTCATGGAATCAATGTGAACAATAAAAACTTGACAAGCCACTGAAACAAGTAGCTTTATCAAACTTCGTATCAACAACTGAATAGAAAAGCCTGACAGACTATTAAATGTAATTAAAACACCACAGTTCCGAAACATTACAGATTAATGTGCATTTTTATCGTGCTTTAATTTAATTAATTGGTTAAATCAGTCACACTTCAATGAGTGTTGTAATTAGCAGAACTATTCGTAAAGTGTGAGAATATTAGTGTAATGTTTAAATAATCAATCTTCGTCGTACTATTTATGTCATTTTCAGTTATTTTCTTATCCAAATTAAATTCAAAGCTGCCAGGATGACCTCGACACACTTGTGACACACGCTCAGCTCACAAGACCTAAAATAAAGAAATTATTTTCGTGTAATATAGACTCGATGGGCGGCTATCGTTCCTATAAAAGTTGAGCACCATCACGTGACTTGGGTACAGCGTTATATTACCGGTAATTAATTCACATTTTAAGTGAATAATTCGCACTATTTTTTTGAGTATTAAATCTTCGTTTGAACATTAAGTTATCTTCCTATCATTGGATTTCTTTCAATGTTTAAAAAATACAGATCAGCCCAACCCCCAACTTACAGAAAAAAAGACAACTGTCTGGACACTAAAAAACGAGATTTTGTTAAGTAAGCAAGTACGTGGCCATTGTCTATCGTAGTATATATTACTACGCCCCCTGTTTGTTACGTTTGTACGTGTTATATATAATTTGTAAAGAGATTTGCTTCTTAGCCTATGACTCCTTTCATTGAGGGTGATCTTAAAGAGTCTGGTTACCTGTTAGGTGATCTGTCTACTTATATATATCTAGCTTTGGAAAAGTATAATTTCTTTGACATAAAATTTGAGTTTATTTTTAAATTATAAAATTAAAACTTTCAGTCAAAAATCGTTCCATTCCGACTCCTAAAATATCAATCATAAAATCAAGAATTATAACACCGCCACATTAAAAGTTCGCAAACGATATCCCAGCGTTTGCTTTCATGTCTCAAGGCTGCCAATTAACAGTCGCATATTTTGAATCTAGAACACTGACAGCATTAATTTGTAGTTGTGACCAATGTAGGTAAATTGCTTGATGAAACATCGTCGGTAATTGCATTTGAAAAAAAGATTGTATTTTCTTATCATTATTTCATTAGATATATTTTTTTTGTTATTATTCAATAAAGGCATGTAGGGAAAGCATGATCACTTATAGTCAAAAATAGTAATAGTTTATAGCCAATAGGCGAGTATATTATAATGTGACGTCACAAGCTAAGGGGTTTATGTATTTACATAAAATTATATTCGTTCTTATAATCAAATCTTGATATTTATACTAGAATAAAGAATTGCACTGTCCAACCTTTTTATTGTTAAAAAAGCAACACGAATGTCAGAGTTTAAATTAAATTTCCATCTGCGCATGTTTGTTAAGTGGGACCAACAAATGAATGCCATTGACCTGTTGAATAGTAGAGATACACGGGAGCGAGTGCGGAATGTTCTTTGGATCGTGTTCGAAGAACTGTAAAAATTTAACCGTTTTTCTTCATTAGTACCAGTAACAAATGATGTTGGCATTTTGGTGGAAGTGATATAGCACTTTGTGATAATGAACAAGCGTTAATTCGAGACGTGTTGAATAATGATTCGCGTGTATCTCGCCTTGACACACAATAGACTCGATTTAATACTTCACCTGAGTCGGTGTCTAGAGTTCAACATTTACAGTTTTAGAAAACGAGAAACTGAAAAATGTATGTAATACAAATTAATGACTATCTGAACCGCATGTGGCAGAACCTTGACAAAGCCGTTCCTGAAAGTCGAACTACCAGATTCTTTTTATTTATTCATATTACTCATGCGCGTGGGATATCGACCCTAAACAATAAGGAATCGCAAGCATGGGGAGTGTGTTTCGTGTTAATATCTTACTGTTATATTAATATTGGGGTAAACACCCATCTTTCACCTTAAGTTCTAACTGAAATTAACTCCTCAGAACGATGGACACTGACTTTATAGTAAGTTTTATTTACAGAAAATGAGACCTCCAACTGAAAAATAATTGACATTTTCAAACTTCAATGGCTCCTTTCGTGCACGTGGGTTAAACGGCCAAGTAAAGAGACCCTTTGTGATTCAGATGTATCATTTCATAATTTTGAACTGTTGATCATAGGGGAAGCAGCTTATCAACCAGAATCATCCACCGCCACAAGGGCTTTGCCCAGTTCTTTGAACGGAATAATGCAGGATTGACTCTTGCTTTCATACTGTAGCCATGTATCAACAGCACCAGTATATTAATTAAACAAAGAATCGCTGATTTAAAAAAAAATTTCCGCAAAGTTTTCACATACGACAAAGTGTTGCGTATTTGTGGGTTTTAACATGATCATGTCGGGCATGGCCTGGATCGCGTCCTAATGTCACGAAAACGCACATCGGCCATTGAAGGCGTAGGTGCGTTTCAAGAATAAGTTGTATCCTACTGGCCTGGTCGTTAAGGCACTCGACTCGTAATCGCCCTCTCAGCCATGGGGGCGTTATAATGAGACGAGACGGTTGATAAGAGTAGCCCAAGAGTTGGCGGTGGGTGGTGATGACTAGCTGTCTTCCCTCTAGTCTTACACTGCTAAATTAGGGACGGCTAGCGCAAATAACCCCACGTGTAGTTTTGCGCGAAATTCAAAACAAAAGAAACCAAACCATGTCCATACTATTCATTCAGTCAAGAACAACCCAACAGTTGTACTTGAAGCTGCCTTTCCTCTAGTGTCTCTCTTTAAAATTAAGAACGGCCTTAAGGAGATCCACGATATTATGCTTAAAAAATGAACTTTTTTTCAATTCATTCGTGTAGATTAATACTTGTTTATTGTCATAATTAGAAGCATAAAGTGACAAGATAACAACACTTGCACATCATACAATCGTGTGTTAGAGAAATGCGACTTTATGTAATAATATTTGTTAATTGTTTCCTATTTAGCATAGAACAATAAATAAGAAAGAAAGAAACTTTAATAAAAACACAGTTGCATGTTAAAGCAAGCACATTCTGGGGTGTTTTACCGCCAGCTATAATACATTCGTAATATTGTTTCTAATCACTAATACTTTGGATAAAGTACTGCTTAGTATATGGTATGCATAAAATATTAGCATTTCTTCTACCCTTCAAATAAATCACAACTCTAAAAGGTAGCCCAAGGCTGCCTGGAAGGGTAACCTGTTTTAACTACTCACACCCTTTACAGTAGTGTTTTGTTTGTCAGTCAATCAGAAGGCACTAAAATGGCGTCATATAATTGCAATTTATACTGTCGTGACATCAGTAAAATGTGCGTATACCATGAATCACGAGAAGTATGCACTGTGAAAGATATAACACAATAGGATATACAAATTTCAAAAGCAAAATATAAAAATACATGTTATTTTTCTCAAACAGAACACTTTGGGGAGGCTATGCACAATTACATAGTTTTAAAGGTGCAGGGAGTTTCTAGTAATATATAAATGTTTATTTCCGTATTAATATAAAAAACCAAAACTGTAGAGTAATCACTTAGCTCCAGTGAAAAAAAAACTTATTTACAAACAGTCTAACAAAAAAATACTATTTTTCTGTAATAAGTCTTCAGTAGCCTTATTGTCAAAATCCCTTTTACACTATAGACTATCTCATGCCAACCACAATATCCAAAATAAAAACCTGTACAGATTGAAATACCTAATCTGAATAATGTGTAAAATAACTTTTTTTAAAAAATACAACAATGCTATTACTATTTCATCATTTATATATCAAATTGCCTTGTTACATAGGCGGCATTTGCGCTGTTTCGAGGTTAAGAATTCACACCATAGAAAAGAGATGGGGATTAAAAGGAGAGGTAAGAGATACCCCCTTGCTGAAGGAGGTGAGAGGCATAATCTGGTGTGAAAAACATATTCTAGGGTTTTAGTAGTTGTAAGAAACGTACTAGATCTAGGAGTTTTAGTAAAATGGCAGCATCAGTCCTACCTGGAAAACAACAGAGAGACAAGAAATAATAACTGAAAAATATTGACGTAAAACACCACAACTGCAATACCAAATGCCCCCCATCCATCCCACCTCCAGAGTGGAAACTGCGACACCCAACCCCCGGGGCCTTGAAGCATTTTCTGGGGAGAACACCAAAAAAGGGCTGAAAACAAGGACGTTGAATTAATTTTAATTCTAAATAAACAATAAACCGATAAAATTCGTGAATTAATTAAATGATACAGGTTGTCGAAAGAGTTGTTATTGGTTTTACTACAGCACTGTTTTACCGTCATCATGCTAAAGTAGTGAGGGATTATTTTAAAATCACTTTAAACTTTTTCATTCACACCAAGGGAGCCTCAAACTCAGAGTTTGGGAGTCTCTGCTTTACACAATATGCAATACCTACTTGTCTTATTTGTCTTCATATGTAGGACGTTTCAAACTTCACGTATTAGGTGTTTTATACAGTAAAGCCTGAGAAAATAATGTTAGTTTCAAACTGTTGATCGAAAGGTTCAAGGTTCGAGCTACCATGTCGCTACACAAGCTCCAACCTCTCAGCTGTGACTGCTTATAAGAGTGAGAATCGGATTCATTATTGGTTGAAAGTTGGATAGTGTCCTTGTGGCAGAAAAATCTTCTGGCTATTATATTTTTTGTATTCATTAATTTAAAATTAAGAGCGACTGTATTCGGACTCCAGGTGTCTCTGACTTGACTTTTAGTTGTGGTGTAGTACAAGACGCCATTCAAGTTTAATTCTAAATACCAATATTTTCCTAGAGTACACCCTATTTAGTGTTTGTTTTGGTTAATATGTGAAACATCTGTCAGGAATGTTTTAAGTTTATTTCACTGTCAGTTTTAATAGCCTGCACGATTACCCTTACCTTTCAACTAGAAATAACCAAGTTCAAATCTCTTGGCTTTGTCGACTGCCATCCTCAGGACTCTTCAGAAGATGGATAAAGAATTAGTAAAATTTTAAATTTTAGTATTTTAAACAACCAATACTATTATAAATTCACTTTTAGGCAACTAATTATGTCAATGACTGGATTGCAACTGCAACCACCTCACTGTAAGTACAGAGTTTGAAATGCTCTCCCCCCCATCTCTTTTTGCACCAAAATACACCATTTTAATGATAAAATCTTAATTATATACAAGTATAATTGTTTCGTGGTATTGTACTTTTCGCTAAGTTTATGGTGGCGCGCACTGTGAAAACTGCATGCAAGTTACTTTTGGACCTCTCTGCCCAAAAAGTACAAACAAACTTTGCCAACGCGTTTTTGTACTCTACCACTCTACCACCCTGTATTGATAATAAAAGCAAGTCATGCTATGTCTTTGTGTAGAACAACCATTGTACGTCTCCACATGAGGATCTGGTTAATGTCACGAAATCGCATACACGCAGTCATTAAGAAGAAAATGTACCATGAACACTCTTTCATTCAACAAGCCATTTAACCAAGAACGTCTTCGCATCCCCTCCATCTTTCCATGGTAGCTTATTAAAAACGTTTCCACAACACTTATTCTGACATAATTTTAATACAGCTTTGCTTTTAATCGTGCATCTTCTGTTACTGTGACTGGCCAACAAATCAACCCTTAGAACTTCTTATATGTGAGCGTGTGTATTCCGTCTCTTTTAACCACGTACGGACACGAATGCATGTTATATCGTTTATGTGGGGCACAGGACATTTACGGGTTGCAACTTCTCGGCCCCTAATTTTCTTTTTAATAATGCATGCCCTGTAAAAGTATTAACCATTCTCTCGGGCATTTTTATTATAAATACCCTGTAAACGTATCATACATTCCCTCAAATGTCTTTTATAAGCACCCTATACGAGTATTGTACTCTGTAACAAAGTTTGTGTGTTGTGATTGTTAAGTTTATGGATTGAAATAAAATGTTGTTTTCTGAAGATAAATTTCTAATCAGTTCGCAGCACGTGAACTGATGTATTTGTTTGTTTGTTTTAAATTTCGCGCAAAAATACACTACGGCTATCTGCGCTAGCGGTCACTAATTTAGCAATGTAAGACTAATAGGAAGGCCATGACCACCCATCGCCAACTCTTGGGCTATTTTTTTTTTTAAGTGGGATTGACTGTCATAATATTCCCGCCCCAACAGCTGAAAGGGACGAGTATGTTTGGTATGACTTGGGTTCGAACTTGCGATCCCCATATTACGAGTCGAGCGCCCTAACCACCTGGCCTTGCCGGACCGAACTGGTAATACGACCTCATTTCTGTGTGTATTCAGACATTCTTTGTAAAAATGAGAACCTTGCATTCAGAAAATTTCAAGAATGTGAAATACATAGAGAAAAGTGCAGTCTTATAGTTTCGAAAATATTTAAATATTCCTGTTAGTGCCTTCTTGAGCCTGACTATGGAACTAAGGTTTCAATGTTCGTGTCTAATTGCCGAAAAAAAAAATCTTGTTTCATTCTTTGGAGCCATAAGTGTCTTATAAGAATGACGGTCAAATACTATTATTCAGTCTAATAGTAGTTGTTTCGCAAGAGTTGGTAGCAGGTAGTTTTAACTAGTTGCCTTCCAACTAACTAGTTTATCACTTTAAAATTAAGAACGGCTAGTACAGATATCTCTCCTGTAGTTTGCGCGAAATTCAACAAACAGCCTATTTTTTTAATTGCTACACTTGTTGTTGAAGCAAAACACACAATACAAGAATGTAAGATTATAAGTTATTAGTTGTATAAATTTCGAGTAACTTTACTTATCTGTGAAATTCAATGGCAAGTTTGCACATCTATTGCTCAAGTAAAATGGTAATTGTCTCTGTGACAAGAAAAAATATTTGTCAGAAATATTCAAGCTAGGCCATTAGATTTCGGACTTTTCGTTCCTATGTGTAGGAATATACTTGGAAGAACTGGATTTACTTAAACTTGTCGAGTGAGTATTTCAGTACTTAAACTTGGTCTAGTATGTTCTGGTTTTATCACTTGTTAGATAAGTCGTACAAAAAGGAAAGCTGTAGCTACCTTTGAAATTAGATCACTACACAAAGAAAGGGGGGGGAGAATGGGTAATTTATGTCGTCTAATGAATATTATCAACTGCGAGCTGAAATTTCCACGAAAAGCAATATTTAAAAGTAATTTAAAATAAGAATGATAATATTAATAACATTATTTTCTATTGGTCTTACATGAACAGTAGGTACAAAACAAAGTTTAGGTACTGTTACAAACACACTTCTTAGAGAAAATACGTTCTAGGCAAATAATGTGATGCAAATTAACGAGCGTTAAACCCTTTTAAGACGCCGTGATTCGTCAACTTGACATTGTATTGTCAAGCTTAGAATAAACGTATCTTTATGAGTGCATAAAGCCTTGATAAATGTTGAATTACCCAGGCCTGCGATGGTTTTATTGCCTCAGAATTTTTGCATGGACTATAGTAATTCCTATATGCTGAATTCGAAAGCGATGTCCATTTTTCTCCATCACTGTGTGTTTTTTTTCACAAAACGTAACAACGTAAAACATAAGAGAAACCACAACACGTAGTTTTGAGATTGAAAGACATGGCTTTCACTGAGAAGTCACGATGAATTAGGATACATATTCATTTGACATCAATATTATTCCATGTTCTATCGTTTGTTTGTATTTTTATTAACAAATATAATAATAAAAATGTCCACTGTGGTAAACGAAATAATAATTCGATTTAAAGATTTTTCTTCTCGGTTCGTAAAAAAAAATCTTTGCGTGAATGAAAAAAATTAATATTCTTTTCGAAATCTGCGTAGCTGAATTGTGTAAAATCCATTATTAAAACCAAAATAACTTTTATGAAGTTTGAATTTGAAGGTTTGTGTTATCAGTAGCTTAGCTTTTTAATTAATTATCAAGTTTATTTCTGTGTAAAATACAGGCTCAGTTTTGGTTAAAGTAACCCCACCCTCATTAGTTTGATCACCCATTGTTAATCTACCACTTTGGAATCAGTAAATCTATGTAATTACGTCTCAGGCTGAATAGAAAGATAAGGTATTGTACAGAGTTGAAAGACACGTGGCTTTTCCTTATATCCCAATAAAACTTGTACTCTGAATAACATCCCTGATAAAGTTTGTAACTGATTGGTTGTAGTTTACGTAGAGTGCTTCAGAATAAGTGTTACGTCAAGTTATGAAAGCAGTCACTTCTGTGAGGTGGGGTGGGGATTTTGGTTGGTTTTAAATTTCGCGCAAACCTAGACCAGGGTTATCTCCAATAACCGTCCCAAATTTAATAGTGTAAGACTAGAGGGAAGGCAGCTAGTGATCATCACCCACCGCCAACTCTTGGGCTACTATTTTTACCAAAGAATAGTGGGATTGATCGTAACATTATAACGCCCCCACGGCTGAAAGGGCGAGCATGTTTGGTGTGACGGGGATTTGAACCAGCGACCCTCAGATTACGAGTCGAGTGCCTTAACCACTTTGCTTGATGCAAAGCCACAATCAGAATACCATGATTGAGCAACTGGTTTCGTTTTTTGTCTTGTAATCAGTGGTCATAAACAATACTCAAGTTTGCCAATCATTGAAAGCTGGAAATTCACAGAAAAGGAGGTCACTGTTTAGTTTATACAAAAATATTGATAATAATCTCAATAAGTCTAATTCGATTAGAAACCAGTGTTACGTGCTCTTATTAACCTATACTAACAAAGGAGTTAACAAAGGTAAAATTCCTGTAACTAAGGTTTAATTCAGTGTTTATCGTTTCAGTTATTTCTGTCTTGGAAAATAGTCGGTGGACTAAAGAATCTTTATAAATACGTATTCGACTAGTAAATATTGTATTATTCTCTAACTGACATTATGCAGAATGAACTTTTTCTCTTAAAACTGTGTATTCAGGGTCATAAATCCGCCCCTACATGTAATGTAAGTCTAAATACCTAGTCAGCTAAAAAAAAAGGGGGGGCTGACAGTCTATTCATACCAATATTATACACCAAGCGAAAGCAAATGGGGACCTGGTCTAAAGACTTAAATCCGTCCCTGAACTTTTTGTTTTAGAACATTCTAGAAAATCATAGTAGATCTTTTTGGTTTGTTTCCCTCCCCATTTTCTTTCCTAGTAGTTATTTGCCTGTTCTTACAGCAGGCCGTTAAAAACCTTAAAGTGGTTATTCTGTTTCCCTTTCAAATCTTTGTTGTATAATCAAATTAATTTTGAACGTAATCTAAGTGGGATTTCAGTTCTGAAAGAAAAAAGTTGCAAGTTCGAAATGTAAAATTTAAAAAACAACAGTTTAAAAGCAGTTGTTCACTGTCCATTTATGAAGAAGGATATTTTAATTTATATTAGTATCACATGTTAAAGATGCGTTTGCATCTATTTTAAAACCTTTTATTAAATAACATTTTCGCTCCATATCCACTGAAGGAGAAAAACATACCTTTTCGGCCAGGAAAGAAATTCAATTCGGTGACCTTGGAATTAATTTTGCAAGCAGTTAATAAATATACATAGATCTTGTGATCTTAACAGGCAGGGTTTCATTTTACCTGTTAAGGTAACGGTCTTGAGGTTTTTATGTTCTTTGCAATGTTAACTCAGCTATCATGTCCTTATCTCGTTAGGACCCTGAAGTGCACTTCATTTTTGTATGAATAGTTCCAGTGCTGTGCATCCACGAACCTCCTCTCACCATTTTCGACGTTTGTGGATCGCACCTTCTGGTGGTTCCCACTCAGACTTTATGAATAAATCAAATTTTACCCTTGCTTTTAATTCGTAGTTCCAGTCCCCACTTTATAAACGTTTCTCGTTGAGAATTAAAACTAAAATGGATACCAGTTGAATAAATATACGACTTACCTTCACTTAAAATAACTTAATACATTTTAAAAATATACTTGAGTTTTAGCATGTGAAATCTTATGACTGTTGAATATTACTTTTCTTTTCAGTACTTGAGTGTTTCTGTAGCATTACCCAGATAGAAAAAAAAAAAAAACATGGGAGGAAGAAATGTTTTCGAAATTCAGCGATTCTTATGCTAATGTTGTTATTTTATAACAATGCATTGTATCAGCTATAATCATCCTTACAACATGAAAAGACACGGAAGGTTGTGCTCGTTCATAAAATTACTCGTCGAACATTAAATCTTATTCAAATTGAAGGAAAAAAAAGAACCGTTTCTTAAGTTTCATCTCGTTTACATACAGTTAAGCACAGAAAACATATTGATGTAGGCCAGTAATGTGGTTGGTAAATGTGTATATTAAACATGAAAGAGAGGTAATTTCTCTAACGAATTTTCTTTAAAAAATGAACCCAGCCGTCAGATGGGTGTCTCGTTAGGACTGTAGAGCGCACTTCGTTTTTGTACACGTATTTCCAGAGCTGCACATTTATCAACCACCTCTCACCATTTGCGATGTTCGTGGGTCGCATCTTCACTTCTGATGGCTCCCACGTAGATTTATTAATGAACCAAAGTTGGAGATCCGTGGTTCGTATGCCGTTTCTAAAAGAAGATCGTGATCAACTTCAGTGCTGAAGATATGGTAGCACACGATCATTCAACATTGATTTAAAGTTACAAACACTATAAAATGATATCTTAACTCCTGCTCAAAGTTTTTTTTTTTTTGTATTTACTACTAATGTGACTACAGTTCAATCCAAATGTTACATAACGAATCGGTTAAATTACTACGTGTCAAGTGTGAGTTTTTTTGTTTTTGTTTTATAAGGTAATGAGGAATATCGAACTATTTTACAGGGCCTAGCATGGCGCAGTGGTTAGCTTGTCTGGGCAATTGAGCTGGGGATCCGTGGCCTGTATCCCGTGACTGAAAAAAACAAAACAGTTGGTTTTAACTGGTATAGTTTGATCGGTCTGATAAGGCACGATATCCAACATGCAAGTTCTTTTTCATTTTTTTGTGCCATAAATTTATAGATTGGGATTTAGATCCTTTTATCAGGATCTGGGAATGCTAGGTACTATAAAATACCTCTTTTCTTTTTTTTTTTCTCCTGCATGGTTGCTATAATCGTGGTGTAAAATACTCCGTCGTGTCTGCTAAATACTAGTGAAGATTGTGCACCGTTTACAGTTTTCAGTTACAAAAACCCATTTGAAAGACATGTCCATATATATACTACGTATGACATTTTGTATCGGAGTATACATTTCTTCTCTTAGTGTGTATAGTTTTACACATGATAAACGGTTCCGTATATCGCGACACATTTATTTCACTAATTCATGACAGGAGTAATAGACGTAAATACGTTAATTAATACTTTCATTACAAACTAGTTAAATGATACTTATGTTTAAAGTGTAGCATTAGGTGGCCTGTTGCTACTATTAAAGTATATATTAACTGGTGAGAGGTACGTGAACATATATAAAATAGCGAGACAGTGACGTCAGTAACTAGTTCTTAATCGGATATTTCTTAAAATAATTATTTGAGCAACGTAAGAGCCTGACGTTAACTGTCTGAATATTTGTGTAAGTAA
Source organism: Tachypleus tridentatus (assembly GCF_004210375.1). Lineage (NCBI taxonomy): Eukaryota > Metazoa > Arthropoda > Merostomata > Xiphosura > Limulidae > Tachypleus > Tachypleus tridentatus. Next base: position 126,465,795 of record NC_134825.1, read on the forward strand.
TATTAACTTGAGCTGCATGGTACTTTTTATGTTGCAGTAAATATAGAGTGTGGTAATTGTCTTTTGATTAGTACTGACTGTTGTACTGGTTGTATATTATTGGGGTTTGTGAAATGTTTATGCATTGTATATACCATAATTGGTCGTATGCATTGTTTGTATAACTTAATAATGTTCTGTGTTGAAGTTCCTAAATAGTTACTGCACAAGCTCTGATATAATTTGCTCGTCTCCATATTTGGGTTTAAATCTGGCTAATATATTTCCAGTTTAGTTTAAAGTCACATATGATATCTAAAACTTTAGCTGACGTGAACTTTCGAACAAACAAGCAATGCGAAAAAAACACTAATATTATTTACTGATGTATTTCAAAATACACTTGTTAGTCGATATTTAAATATTTCGTATTGAAAACGATACCTGGTTTGAAAGTATAGATTATGGTTTGTGATAATGCTACGGGTACGACATAAATTCGTATTTTATTAATAATTCAAGACGTTTCATAAGTTCTGAAATTACACGTCATTGTATTTTTGGTCTTGCATTTAAAATCTAAGCATGTTTTTAAATTAAAGTGTATAGAACGCTTCTGTGTTTTTTAAGAGTTGCAAGTTATCTCTAGGGATTGGCTGTCATGAATTTAGGATTACCGTCATAATTGTGATTAACAGTAAGTGTGTGTTTTCTTATAGCAAAGCCACATCGAGCTAACAGTAAGATAACATTTAGAGATTAGCTGGGAAGCTTTAAAATGTCTTGACCATTTTGTGCCTGCTTCTTCCATTTTGTAGAACAACAAAGTGTTTCGTAAAATATTTTTGTAGTTATTCTTACATTCTTCAACTATTCCGTAAAAGTGTGAATAGGACTTTATCTATTGTATACATGTTTCTATTTCAACGCATGATATCTCAAACTACTACACCAAATCTAATGTTTTATATTTAGTTTTCGAGTCTGAAACTGGCGTGTTTTCGTTCTGCAACTTTCCAGAATCTACGTGTATTTCGAGCAGATACACAGTCAGTGAAGTTAGGACAAGAAGTCTCTACGTAGTTTAAACATTGACAAATTTACTCGCTGTAGAATAGTTGTCAAGTTTCAAAGAATTAAACGACGTAAAAATAATTTCATATTAACTATCTATAATGGAACTCTTAACGTTTGTATGTATCGTCTTGATAATAAAAAGAAACCAGGATTTTCGCCCCTCCTCTTTAACCTATAAAATACTGCGAGATTCTCGAGTCTTTGCTATTAGAATGACCCATGAACTGTAGTTCTTTGAGATCTACAGAAACGACAAAGACAAATGGCTATTTTGAACTTGTTCGATTTCATTTACCGAGTAATTCTTCTGGATCTACACAGCCCTTCGGTTGGTGTGTCAAATTGCTTTAGATTTTAGTTGATTAGTAAACTCGAAGAACGTATATCCCTAGTTTTTTGGAGTTCGAGAATACGGGGAATAGTGAAAACCAAAGAAATGATGCATAAAAGTGAATCGGTCGACCTAGCAAATATAAACCTCTGTCACGTGAAATGCTAAGTAGCTAACGTTTGATAATATAGCTACCGTTGAACTGAACTGCAGAATTAATAAGAATGAGAAGACATCAAAATTTCTATCATCTGTGTTGATAAAATAAAAGTAGTACTGTTGTTGGTAAAGTGATTCTTCAGAGTTCCATTGTTAAGCATGGCAATAGACTCACAGAATTGAATTTCTTATTGGCTAAATGAGGTTTTGCTTCATTTTGTTGTATATTTTCTTTAGCAAAGATCTCTGATATATGTCAAATCTTCTAATAAATTAATGGATAAGAAGGTAAAAAAGCAGTTTTCTTTGCAATAAATAGTATTTGTTTATCAGATCTGTTCTGATTTAGCTCTCTGTATTTTAACATATTTACAAAATACCAACGTGTCAAGACGACCAAGTTGACTTTACTGTTATATTATTTAACGTAATTTCATTTTTGATCTTATTTACTAATTAACTTTGGAAACAAAGTTAAAAAAAACTTATTTGTAAGAAAGGGAAGCTGATAAAATTTGTAGTGTTCTGTGAAACAATCTAAGACAGTCGCGAAAAATTACTGAACAGTTGCATCGGGTAGACTTCACGCTAAAAACTAAACAATCCACATGACCTTTGAAGGTTTCTGAAGGAATGATACGGCTAAAGTTAACCTATAACGATCAATAATTCGATCATGTACATAGTTCTTAGAGTTTGAAAGTGATAGGTGATACAGTTGGAATTCTAGTATACCTGTTTGCCTCGTCTCATTGATTCGACCACTTATGCCCGTTCACAGATGTCAAACTTGTGGACTTAGCACTACATATCCAAGTTTAAATGGGTTAAGTGTGAAAAAGAATCAATTTATTCATATTAATTTTAAACACTTATTTACAGAAATCAAAATAAAATAACTGTTTTTCTCTTCGACTACGTTTGAAATAGGTTTCGTTTTTCTACTTAATCTTGTCTCAGACTAACTCGTTGATGTGAAGTTTTCTGCAACTGAATATATAAACCTGTATGAAACCCACTATTTGGAATTCGGTCTATGTAGAGCTAAAGGGCAGTAAAAGGAGAATGTATTCGAACTTCTCTGTTACTATTTTTTTACTTATGTTCATAGGCCCACATGGTTGCAGCATTTGAGCAAAGTCTTTCCAACATGACTGGTCGACTTCAACACCTAACTGCATCGGCTGAACAAAAGGTGGGTTTAATATTATCTAGTGTGTGGATAATAAATAAGCATTGGAGTGTTTCCCTTTAGTCTGAGGTTAACGTATGCTTTCCTATGACTGTGGTTACAAAACATGGTTAACTCATTCCTTGTATGCATGTTGTTATTGCGAGTACAGACAAAATTACCTAATCATTTGTATATTATGCTTTGTACTTTTTATCAGATATGTTGCTATGCACTCGCACACTGGGCCCATGTCCTGATTCTATTTAACAATTGTTACGTATTATAATTTGTTGTAGACGAATCTCCAATTTATGTTACGTATGTTAATGTATTACTATTTCAAATAATCGGGAATTTGAATTTAGAACGAGTTTTAAGTGTTAATATGTATTAAATTTGTGATATTTGCCAACAAGATTGATACACACAATTTTCTTTTTTAACACAAATATATTTTAATATACAATCATAAAAACAATACAGTTTATAATAACGATTATTACTAATAGTTATTACAAATGATGATTTATATACAAAAGTTTTACAAACTTGCAAACTACAGTGAGTGTTTTATCTATCCTAGAAGTCAATTTTTATCAATTGTCCAGGTCCACGACGTACAAATTAATTCTGAGTTGATACTGTTACACCTCGCTTAAGCTAGCTAGCTTGATTGCCTAATGCCGACTTTTACCGAAGGAAATAGTTAATGTCCTCATAGAAACACTGACTTCTAAAGTTGATTTACTGACAATGAATGGTTTGTAATGTTCGAAATCTACAAACGTTCCTGGTCCAGTTCTGTAATTTTTCGATTAATATAGACGTTAATCACAATTATAATTTTCGAGGCCTATATAACATTGACTATAGCTGTCCAATAATATTCTTTTTTCCTGCATCTCGCTAGCGACTTGTTTTACGAATCACGCGAGATTCTGTTTATTCTCATTTTGAAGAATCCTCTACAAATTTCGAGAACCGTCGGGACGTACGCAATACACAGTCAACAATATACGTCACATGCAAAAAAGAAAACTATACAGAAACAAGTGTAGGTATTAAAATAAATGTACAATGGTAAATTTGTTAGATAGTGCTTCCAACCACAATAAATGTCTTGAAATCGGAATAGAAAACCAATATCGGTATCATACTGAAACAGTCAAACTTTTCTCGCCTATGGACCCCAGTCCAAATATTTTAGGCACCTAGCGACATATCTGCTTTTTACATAGAATATGTAAAATTTGATATTTGTTTAAATCAATGATGGTACCTTACTTGATATATTTAATGTCCAGTTTCTAACTTTTTACGTCATTTAAAAAAATTATAAATAATGTTATATGCTTGTAAATATCTTAAAAAATTTAATATATTTCAGTAATACGCGGATTATTTTTAACAGGACTCTGAACTTGGTGAACTACGAAACACTATAGAGGCTCTAAAAAAGCAAAGTGCAGAAGCTGGTCTTACCAAGATGGCGTTACAGTCAATGCAAGCAGTTCAAAGAAGTAATACTACATTGATATTTCATTAATATAATAATTATTAAAAAATGGTAAATCAGGTATGAATATTGAATCTTTAGCTATTGTATGTATAAATCATGAAGAACTAAGATGTTTTTTTTTTTGGTTTACTTATACAACGTGTTTATTTTCAGCTATGCAAGGTAAAATGTCAAGGCAATTATCAACTGATTCTGTTTCAAGCGTAAATTCCCAATCAAGCGCTTGCAGTGCAACAAGTGGGAGTTCTATAAGATCTGATATTACTGGAAGTAAAGGAAAGAAGAAAAAGAAAGGCTGGGTTAGTTCATAACATACCTATGAATTTTTACACATGGATAAAAAACGTTTCAAGTGTTGTGGTAACCATTTCACATCTACTTCACAAGTTATTTGGATATAAAAATGTTGAATGCATTCACAGTAACTTTTGCCTAATCATGTATAAAATACTGCTATCAGTTACTTGTTTCATTAAGAAATAGTGCCACAGCAGGTGACTTCACATAGGGTGATTGCTTTTTGATCTTTTAGAAACAACCAAAATGTAATGTTTTACTTGAACTTTATACAGAATACCTTATGACTGAAAACAAAACTTTCTAAATACTTATTTGAAAAATTTGTGGGATCATTTATTACAGCTGCGCAGTTCCTTCAGTAAGGCTTTTTCTCGAAGTAAAAAGAACAAAAATGGTTCAGTATCAGACGTTGAGGATTTGAAAAATATCCAGTCAGATTCTTCTACACCAAATTCTCCTCTGTTAGGTCCTCATCCAATGAATGGTGGTATTTCAGGCCAGTCATTGAAGTCTTCTCATTCGTCGTCAGCGTAAGTGTAACCAGTTTAGTTTTATTTAAAATGTTTGTATGCATGTTCTGCTTGTACAAACCTGTCTAACTTTGGCTGCATGTCTCTATCTACTCACTAGGGCAGGGCAAGTCAATCTCAAGAGGTGATTCATATTTTTACAATTTTATATGAGTTGAGAGCTTTCTCCCTTGAATGTGTTTTCAAAGAGTTAAATAGTCATTAATGCACATAATGTGTAGATTAAGAAACCATTCTTGTATCCATTTATTTGACTTCAAAGTGCAGTAAGATATAATTCTTTCTGTGCCAGTTTAGGCTGGCTGTTAAAGAAGTACATCATTGACTCAATATTATGAATAAAGATTTGTTTTATTTACTTACTTGTTTTTCATTTGCTGTGTGTGTGATTTATTCTTCACTTAACAGTCTTGAACTTGCATTTTATGGATAAGTAAATTTATCTGTTGGATATCAGTGTGTGAATGCCTTATTGCTATCAGAACCTAATTTTATGTAAGTTAAACTCACTAAGGTTCAAACTGTTCTTCTACTGCTTTCTTCTAAAATGTGATTTTATTTTATTATTTTTATTCTTATTATTGTTAAATGTTAAAATCTTATGCTGTTGGCAGAACTTGGTTAAGTTTAATGTCCTTGTTATTCATAAAGGCCAAGATGACATTAAGATAACAAGACCAGTATTAATGTATGAAGTTTTTTGTTTCTGAAGTTGGTTAAGTGATGAAGCTGAAGTCCTAACTGTGTATAAAATGTAAAAATGAAATATTTCCATTAATACCTAGAGTCACACTGGGATTAAAGCCATTATAATAGTACTTTGTTGGAAAAACCTGGGTACTGTCTGCTTGTAAAGGCACATATGAGTTCTCAAATCAGTGTTATAGAGTTCAAAGTATCTTTAATACATATTTTGCCAATCTTGGTTCCTAACACTAGCTGATTATAAAGAGTCAGTTTTAATATTATTGGATCCCAGGAAAAATATATTTCACCAGAGATGCATTTAAAAACATAGACAGAAATAATAGATGTGTGGACAGGTTTGTCAAGCTTTAATAGGTATCACTTTCAACAATGATGAGAAGTGTTATCAACTGTCTCCAACTACACTGTGAAAAAGATATTTAAAACGCACATATAGCAGCCAACAATTAATCCAAAAACTGCTTATACCAGATTAAAACAGGAAAGATATCATGCCCATAATGCTGTATTTCAACACTTTTGAACAAGGGTTTTTCAAAGAGAAATATGCAACAACCCTCCATGCTAATATTGTCCATAATTGATTCACACAGCATGAGAGTTACTAGATCTGTTTCTTATTGATCATCTTTGAGATTAACTTGAACATTTCATTTGCTACCATAATCCTTTGCTAATTACAAACCATTCTCTTCAACAAATGGATTATAACCAAACTATATGCTTTTTATTTTTTCTGGAATCTATAAAAGAAGCAAAAGATAGTCTAAGTTATAATTAACTAGAAGTCTTAGTAAAGTGGCCAGTAAATTTTATTGGACAAAATATTTAAGGTGGGTTTGTGGTGAAGGTGGTTTTACTTTTACAAACTGTAATGGATGATATTACAAGCTGAACAGTTATTGAGAATCATTAGATACCTGAAATTTAATTATTTTTTTTAACCATTGCATGGCTGGTCTTTAATAAGGAATGTTAGTTATTTACCCATAAATTAGAAGCTTATTCTAATGTAGTGTGAAGCTTTAGTTTATGATTGAAAATAGGTTGAGTTTGTATTTCATTATCAGCGTGTTGACAATATGTTTTGTAAGTAATGCTCATCTATTTAGACCTCCTCATAATTCATGGAAGAGCTGATTTATTGATCTCGCCAAGCTTCTCCATTATTCCCAGTTATTTTATAGTTACCTCCCAGAAAAAAAAAGTTTTGAGTGTACATGCCTGTAGTACCTGAGCATGTGCATCTAGTTTGGTTTTACTAGCTTGTGAGTGGAGGTTATTAACAATTTCAATCATGGCATCTATAAGATCCTAAGAAGGGCCATTAATATAAAATCATGTGTCAAGGGATCAGGTTTATCAACTTTCTAATTCTACTCCTTGGTTTCATCATAACTGGGTGGCCTTTTTGGTATATCTTTGGCCTCTTTGCTAGGAGAGGAGGTGACATTAGCATGAATAAGGACCCTCTCAGCTATCTGAATCCACCCATTTGGTTTTGATAGCTACAAAACTTTGGAAGAATTTTGTTAACAAATAAATTCACATGCAACATTATTTAAATATAGGATGCAAGTTTATAATTCAGTTTATATGTTCATGTGATTTTTATTTCTGTAGAATGAGAGCTTTATTTTATCATTATTTTGTTATGTATTTTCTCAATTATGTTTTCAGCCTTTATGAAAAAGAAGAAAGAACTCCAGAAATTGTCAAAGATTTAAAAAAGCAGTTGAGGGAGAAAGACATGATTCTAACGGATATTCGTCTTGAAGCTTTAACCTCAGCTCATCAACTTGAAAGTTTAAAAGATACTGTGAATAAAATGAAAGTAAGTTGCATTTAATGACATTCTAAGCATGCTTAGTAATGTAATTAATGGTCTGTAAAATGCATTGACAAGCTCTTCACTTTATCAATATTTTGTTTTATTAGAACACACACAAAATACATTTCTTATATTAATAAAACACTCAGAAAGTTACACCCATTCATAAGAAGTGTTATCTTGTGAGGTAATAGTTTCATGAAGCTTTCATAAAATGATGTGCATTATTTGTATACCAACATTGTTTTTATCCACATTTTGTACGAAATATAATTGTGTAACTTCCAGAAAGCTAGAATATCACAAGATATAGCATAGATTTGTAAGATATTATTTTCAACGAAAGTGAATTATTATATTCCATTAATTACAGAATGAAATGATGAATCTAAAACAAGATAATGAACAACTACAGCGGCTTATGGTCAGTAAGTCTTTAAACTCATCTCAGACCTCAATACCATTCAGGAATAGTGTGGAGAGCCTAGAAAAAATACTAAGTGCCTCAGAACAGTCAGTAGCCCCTAGTGTTGGTAAGCAGCAGGAAATCAGAAACTATCGCTCATTATTTGCTATCATTCCTGACAGTATTAATATTACCTTAGAGTCAGGTAATACAGTTGCTTTGACTGAGAATATAATTATAAATTATGAAGTGTGTAAGACCTAATTTTTAAACTTAAGCTCGAGTCAAAGATAAAAATTTGTTATGATATAAAAAGATTATCTACAGTCATGAGTGACACTGAGCTTAAACATCAGTAGATAAATAATATTTTTATCTTTAGGTACTATGTAATGATTTTTTAAAGTATTTCTTGCAACAAGTTGCACCCACACATACATAGATCACTGAAGTATTCACTTTTGAAATTAAATTGAAACATATGTAGTAGGATCAATCATTGATTTTATTGGCTTCTTATCAATTGTGTTATGAAAAGTTATCATAAGGTCAAATGAGTTTTTAGAAATTAGTATTAACTTTTGACCAAACCAAGCTACCTTTGTAAACCAAAAAGACTAAAAATATGTATATTTAAGTAAAGTTTATTGAGTATGAGTTAATCAATAAGAAAGAAAACAGGAAAAATATCATACTAAGCTAGACAACTAATATGAGGCTAGAGGCAGTTTACAAAGACTTATTTTTTGTTGTTAAAATTACTGAATTAAAAGAACAAAATTATCTTATTTGTTACCTGTTTTTATAAAGTACTCAAGTTTTAAGTAGTTAAAGATTTACTTTATATGTAAAAACGGCTTGTTTGGGTTGAGAAAATATTTTATGTAAAGGAGTGAACACCAAACGAGCCGTTTTTAGAAATATATATTTTTCTCTACAAGTGGGTTTTCTCAACATCACTGATTATTTACTTTACTGTTTAACAAACTTTAAATTTTGATTGTTTTTTAACACAAGGCTTGTTTTTACACATTAACATTTCTAACTCCTAAAATAGGCTATTCACCCCTTTTCTTTTTTGTTTTACAATTAACATCATGACTTTTAACAATTAATAAGTATTTTTCTTTTATGTTGGTATTCATTTTAGCAGTTAACAAAATGTACCAGTTTAGGATGTTTTAATCATTAGAGAGAGTGCCAAGCTGAAATATTTTCTTAGAATATTGTTTCTGCATTTGTGAACATCTATATTCTCACTAACAGTAATTTTTAAATAAATTTTGTCATAATTGTTATATTCCAAATTTTATTTAATATTTGTGTCAAAATATTGAAGTAGTAGTTCTTATTATTTGTTTTGATTTCTTTTGCTTATATTTCAGTTCTCATTATGACCAATAATATTGTCTTATAAAAAAACAGATAAATGTTTGTGGTTTTATACCATGTTTGTATATTTTAACTCATTCAACTATAAAAAAATTGCAGTATGTTGTTACAGGATAGATTCTCAATGTTATTTGACTTGTGTTTCTAACTCTCTTTTTGATTCTAGACTTGTATCTTAATGATGCTGCAACAGATCGAGAAGGGAAAAGAGTCACTATCTCGACATATCTGAGTTGCCATGGGGATTATGGAAAAGTTGCATTACAAGCTGAGGTAATTTGTTTAATTTATCTATTCATATTACAAGCCACTTAATTACTTTAAGAATTGAATGAACATAATAATAATCCATTTTTATTTGCTTGTTTAAATATACAAGTAACATTTCAATACATTTATGAATCATCACATAAAATACTTGTTATTTTTTTATAAGCATTTTGAGAACAAATTACTAGAAAGCCTTAATCATGAAATATTCTAAAGTGGACATTTAAAAACTAATTAATTATTGTATTCTGATTATGAGCATCAGTAGCATAGAATAGCTGTCTGTAGTAGAATATCTAGCTTGAAAGATATCAGCAATATAGTAGAGTATTTATATTTCACTTGAGAAATCTTAGCTGTGTGTAATATAGTATGTAGTTTGAAGAACATCAGTAGCATAATAAAGTATTTATCTATAAGAATATTCGTTGTGTATAATAGAATACCTAGCATAAAGAATATCAGTTATATATAGTAGAGTATCTAATTTAAATTTGTATGCCTTCTGAAACATATTTTTCAAACATTAATTTTATGTTTACATTTTGTATATTTATTTGCTCTATCTCCAGTATTGTATTATTTTTGCAGCCCCCACAAGAAGTCTTTATAGGATCAGTTTCTGTAAGTGGGAAAACTAAATGGGACTTGCTGGACAACATAGTTAAAAGAGCATTCAAGGTAACAAATCTAAACTGTATAACTCAGTAATTCAATCATAGGCAATAAAAGTTAATGCAGTTTTTCTGATCCTCTGTTAATTCAAATATATATAATCTCTCTCTCTCTCTCTCTCAGGAATATGTCCTGAGGTTAGATCCTGTTTCCAATTTGGGTTTAAATGCTGAAAGTGTTTTCAGCTACCATGTTGGTGATGTTGTTCGTTCAAAAGGTAAATACTTTTTTTTCTTCTTCTTTGCTAACTTCAGAAATATTATCCATCAATATCTCAATACTAGAAAGAGATGTGTACTTGTTTTATAAGTAATATCTAAAATAAATGACATATTCTTAGTAAAAGGAAAAAAAAAGTGTATAATTTTAAAATGGAATCTTTCCTGGTATGGAAGACCAGGTTTATTGCATGAGCATGTTTATCAACAATAATATTGTTTTATGGCTTCCTATTAATGGATACATGTTTGTTTTTGCAATTGGTTTTGTAATATAATTCATATTTAAGGATTGTTAAATATATATTTTGTAGGATGATCTTTTTTACATGTGCTGCAATTTTGATTTCACATGCAAATATAATTACATATTTCAAACTTTATCAATTTTATGAAACAGAATAAGACTATTACCCACATTTTAGACATAGAATATACTTTTAGATGTCTTTCTTGTACAATCATTTATCTTTTGTGTGTTGTTCATTATAGATGCAGAAGTTCCAGATTTGTTACCTTGAGGGTACTTGATAGGAGATAACATGCAGATACATATTACTTTAAAAGGTATTCTTTATATTATGTGTTTTGTGCAACTACTTCCTTTAGAAAAATTTACTATTCCTTGTTATGCCAAGAAAGAAGTGAATATTTCAATACCATTATGTTTACTTAGTCATATTTCATAGTCTATACAAAACAAACTGCAGCAGTTTATATTGGTGCTTCTCAAATTTTTCCAACATCATTCATCTCTATAAGATTTTCACAACAGTTCACTTATCCTAGTTTAAAAAAAAAGATAAAAAATACTAAATTATAATCCAATATTCTTTATTATGATTTAAATACGCATCAGACTACAATTGGAATAAATAATAATAACTAATGACTTTTTTGCTCTTGAGTTTGTTGCATAATTGTTAATGCTCATTCTTCATGATTTTGATCTTTTTAACCCTGGGTTGAACCATTCATCCATTTGAGAAGTACTGGTTTAAACAATATTCAAGATATTGATCTCTCCTATGATAAATTGCTAACTTAAAACATAAAAGGAATTTAATAGTGTTGTGGCTGTATCAGTGAAGTCCAAATTGAAAACGAAAAGTAGGAATGTACAAGATAATAAAATAAAAAACATTCTCATTAAAATTTGAACTAAGGAGCCAAAGTGCACAATTAAATATCAATAGTTATTTTTGGTGTCAAGTTTTTATTCTCAAGTTGGCTTTAGTGTTTTAAGTAAGGTATTTATATTATGATTATTATGTTTTGTATGTTTTAATTATATTTACACTCGATGATCTTTTTTGTTACTATGAAATTATGAGAGTTGAGCTTCTAAAATAAAATAACATAGTATATTACTTTGTTAAATAAAGAATAAATTTATGGAATTCCAACACTAAAATGCAGGGTTTGATTCCCTGTGGTGGATAGAGTGCAATTAGTTCATTGTGCAGCTTTGTGCTATTAAAAAAACAAAAAAAAAAACTTATCATTTGCCCTTTAGTGTGTAAGCAGTAACTTTATGGACTTAGATCACCTAAACTTTTATGTCGTTTTACCCTAAACCAGTAAGTAGTAATTGAAGTATATTATGTCATTATGTCATTCCTTTTAGGTGCAAAACAAAGTTCTGTAGATGCCTTAGCTTTCGAAACACTCATACCCAAGTCAATAATTCAGCGATATGTCTCATTGTTATCAGAACATAGAAGAATTATCTTATGTGGTCCTAGTGGAACAGGCAAGACCTACCTTGCTCAGAAACTAGCTGAATTTCTTGTCTTTAGGTTAGTGTATAGTTTGATTAACTGGATAAGAAACTATTTTAGTATAAACTCGCATCATGTGAAATGTTTTAATTTTATAACAGTTTATATTTAAAGAAATAACCTCAAAGACTTGTGAACAAGTTTTATTTGTTTCTCTATTTCAATCAATGTCATTTGTTCTCCATTTAATACTTACTTGGGTAAAATTCCTCTCTACCTTGCAATACCTCCATCTTTAACATATGTTTTTGACATTTATTACTATTTGGTGAGTTAAATCATATTACGATTAATGAGTAAAGTCTTCAAAGAGCCCATATTTTACAGAAGAAGAAAAAAACTAGAAGTTTTGGTTATTCACAACTCTTTAGTTGTTAAGTGTTAGTCATTCTTTTGCTTGTTTTGTTATATTCTCTATGTATTTCTTCACTAGTTTAAAAAAACAACTTCAATTTTCATCATAGTGTTATTGTTTCTATTAGTGCTCAGTTTGTTGTAAAATAAGTAACAGATAATGTTTTGAACTCCCTCTAGGAGTGGTAAAGAGTTGAGTCCTGGTTCTGTAGCGACTTTCAGTGTAGATCACAAATCAGCCAAAGAACTTCGACAGTACTTGTCCAATGTTGCAGAACAATGTGAGAGCAGGTGAGGTTTAATATGCTTAGATAAAAAGTATAATTTCTTTTTAACTTTTATTAAGTTTCTAACCATAGTTTTAATTAATCAGTACTGTAATCAGTTGGTGTATTAGTTTACCTTTAAAACTTTCCTTAATCTTTAGATAAGTTCTTTCTAAAGGAAAATATATGAGATGTGTTTTTATTCAAATAATGTCTGAGCATGATCTAATGGCTACTGTGCATAATTGTGAATCTGATAGTCATGCTTTGTATTCTGATGCTGTAAAATAACAATTTTCATTTTGGTGCTGTGGATGCACAACAATAAGAATGGTATTAAAATGTTACTCTTAGGTTGAAGTAGCCCAGTAACAGTGCTACTTAGAAAAAGTCCTCAAAAGACCTACCTGTCATATTGTCCAGGTTATTGTGTATATTCTTTGTGACATTCTTGCTAATATTGTGTTTATCAAGCTATAATTTGATAGTGCTGTTGTTTTATTGCAGTATTAGTTATATAATGAGTGTGGCATTGATAAGTAATTCTTAGGGATTATTCGTTGCAGTAATGATGAGGCTTAGACTTCATTGTTATAGCAATGGGTGTTGTAGGCTAGCTGTTTTCCCTATAATCTGTCAGTTCAAAATAAGAGAGCTAGCAAAGATATCCCTGGTGTACCTTTATTGAACTATTCAAAGCAAACAAACAGTTATTGAAATGAAATAAGATTTTGTATTTCTTTGACAATATAGAAATTAAACTTTTGTCTCTTGTTATTTCTGATACTTAAGAACTTAACTATATCTCAAAGAAAAATTTGGTTTATATAATTAATACAATATTTTATTAATTGCAGCTTGAATTCAGATGAACATCAGACTGGTAAAAATAAGATTTGATATATGTTTAATGTGAGTTACATTGGTTATAGTAAGAGCATAAACTGCACAATATATCTAAAGAGCAATAATAAATACATATATAATTCATTTATTGTAGTAATGGTTCCGACCTTCCAACTGTGATAATTCTTGACAACCTACACCATGTTGGTTCACTGGGTGAAGTTTTCAATGGATTTCTTAGTGCCAAGTATCAGAACTGGTATGTTCTTCTACATGTCATTATCTTGACTTTTTCATGACAGTATTTTTAAAAAATCTCTGGATTATATCAACAAATTTACTTGATTTCTTGTTTTGACAGGGTTATTATATTAAAAGAATTAAAATAGCAGATAATTTTGTGTTGATAATATTAAATATTTGATCAGCCATGTAACAGTAATTTTTGCTAGTAATTACCATATTCATAGTTTTCTTTGCACAAATTATAATTATTATGTATAATGAATGTTTGAAGAGCAGAGATTTTGAGAGTTTTCTTTAAACCACAATTTTGCATATTAAAATTAGTTCTTACATATCTAACGAATGTTTGAATAAATATTTTTCACCTAAGCATTGTCCAATACACTGAAAGTAAATTTCCTGTAAAAATTGTGAACTGAGATCTTAAGAGTGTTCTCATGAAGTTTGTTATGCTGGCATCTTAAGAAATGGTGCATCTAATCAGTTATAGTAATGTGAGTATACCAATCTTTCTTTGAAATGACAAGCTTTGTGACTAAAACTAGTTTGATAGTGGCTTGTACAAGGCTTGATCTATGAAGGGTTTACATTTTTTTATACAAATGCCCCTCATTTCACTGTGAGTTAATTTGCTATTTTTTATTGCAAATAATTTTACTTCATTTATAAATAAGTACCTTAATTTTTAATTGTAGTCATCACATAGTGAGACACAATATTTCGTGATTGTTACTGTTGTGAATTGTAAACAAAAATTGTGCTTGAAGGCTTTCCTGTTTATGACATTGTTGAAATTCACTTGTAAAATTAAAGAATAAAGAAATGTTGTTACTTATTATGTGAATTTTTTTATAGCCCATATATTATTGGAACAATGAACCAAGCTACCTGCTCAACCACTAATCTTCAACTGCATCACAACTTTAGGTGAGAGCACCATTTCCTAAAATAAATACATTTGATAACTTCTTTAAATACTACTAGAAGTTTAAGAGTTTTTGTCCAGGATAATTTACAATTCTGTTATGATTTTGTGCTGTTGACTGCAGACAACAGACATGTTATGAGGTAATTCTGTTCCTCTAGATTTTGAGAGCTTATTTTCAGTTAAAGCTTCCAAATTCTGCATCTGTTTCTATTGTTTCTTTTTTTAGAATGAGAAACATTTTTATATTGTAAATACACTGATGGAGTCCAGATGAACTGTGTTGATTTTTCTAAACTATTTATGCATCAAATTGCTTGTGGGTCTATAACATACCTACACAAATTGCACTATACTCATGATGGTATATGGTTAACACAATATTGAATAGAATTTCAATAGTATTGATGGTATTCTTATTTTAAATAAACAGTGAGTGATTTCATCCAATTCTGTTTATTAGTACTTTAAAATGGGTGTTGTAATAGGCAAAAAGCTCCCTCACTCAAATAGTGATTGTTCAAAAATAATTTTAGGGGCAACAAAAATCTTTATGCCTTTGTGTGTTTCAGAAATTAATTTTTTCTGATTAATTTTTCTTCTGTTGGTTCAAGCATGTGTAAAAAATTTTTTTCCCCTGTTAGGTGGGTCCTATGTGCAAATCACATGGAACCAGTAAAAGGATTTTTGGGAAGATTCCTTCATAGGAAACTTGTAGAAATAGAAGTGAACAGTGGAACACGCAATCCAGATCTCATCAAAATCATTGATTGGATGCCTAAAGTGTGGACTCACCTCAACAAGTTTCTGGAAACTCATAGCTCTTCTGATGTTACCATTGGTAAGGATGATTCTAATGTTAGTTAATCATCAAAAAATGGAACCTAGTTTATGTCGATATATATTTGCTATAGAAGTATAATGTCTTCATGACTATTACATCTCTTCCCCACAGTTACAGTTGATACTTCAAAGTAGTTTGTCTCCTTCCATGATAAAGACAATTTTCTTTAATAATGTCTTTTATGTGAGTTCATGATTGTCCACCATCCTCCTGTACTTCATAATGTCATTTAAACATCTATCCAACACTTGTGCTCCTGTTGATATAATCAAATCTGTTTTATAGGATAATAATATTTTTACCTAATGTTGTTTATTTTATCAAATTGAGATGACTGTTCGTGTTCTCTCAACTTTATAGCCAGAAGGATTGATGTACAGTTCTTATATTTTCATGTTGAAAAGATTTGTGGTTGGTGTTAAACTTCAAAACTCAATTTCAACTATTTACAGTTTCTTTCATTGAGTTTTTTGGTACCAGTAAAATACAGTAAGAGTGGTGGAGAGTATTTTATTAATGTTTTTACTGATCTCTTTACTTGCCAATCTTCTATTCCCTCTCCCCTCGGTGTGGATTCCTGTACGTGGTGAGGGGACCTCCCAGGGAAGGTTCTGTTCTATCTGGTTACCTTCTCTGGGATCTAAACATCCACCCACGTGTTTGCCGTGCGTGGCGACCCGTGAAGGGGAGGAGAGGATCCTGGTGGTTGAGGGGTCCAACCCTAACACACCACTTTGGCCTCGAATTCCTGTAGACGGGCGGCCTTTGGGTGGCCCCCCTTGGGTCAATCGGCTGGTCCACTTGGGCTAGAGTCAACCAAGTACCAGTGTTGGAAGTTCTCAACGGGTGTTGTGGACATTGTGCCTGATGCTGGTGTTTGGGTATAGTGCTCACGAAACCCTGGCGTTGCTGCATTGTCCTTGCGTGACTTTGTAGTGCGTCCCCTTGTAGGGCTCCATGGTGGGTGGGGTCAGTGAGTACCGAAATTTTTTCTTTTTCCTATGGATCCTCTAAAAAATTTAAATAAAATTGTAAAAAAACAGTCAATGGGTAAGCGACCACGTCTTGAATACTCAGAACAGCAATCTTCAACATCAGTAACACACGTACCTCATTTTCTTATATTACATTCTCTTTTCGGAAAAACCTTTAGGGCAAATGTCCCCTTTTTTTATTCAAAAGGGACTAGAGGGACTTCCTGGCTCTCCAAAATCAGTAAAGAAACTTCGATCTGGTGACATATTGGTTGAAACATCCACATTCCAACACAGTGAACTCCTCTTGAATTCAAAGGCAATTGGGGATATACCTATTGAGGTTACACCCCATGCTACCTTGAATTCGTCATGGGGAGTTATTGTTGAAAGGGATTTGAAGAACGTTCCTGAGTCAGAGATTCTCGCTGGTCTCTCCACTCAAGGAGTTTCTGCAGTAAGGCGCATCTCCACTCGCAAAGATGGAATTACACTGCCAACAAATACCCTCGTTTTAACATTTACTTCACCACGTGCACCTGCCACCATTAAGGCAGGTTATCTCATTTGCAGGGTTCGGCCATACATACCAAACCCTCTTCGATGTTTCCAATGTCAGAGATTCGGCCACTCAAAGACATCCTGTCGTGGTTTCCTGACATGTGCTCGTTGTGGAGGCAAGGGGACCACGATGCCTATGACTGTGACATGAATCCACATTGCGTAAACTGCAATGGTTCTCACCCCTCTTACTTTCATTCTTGCCCAAAATGGTTGGAGGAAAAAGAGGTGCAGCGTTTGAAAACGACACATAACATTAGTTATCCTGAGGCTCGGAAATTACTGTCCACAACTCCATCTCGGACATATACTGCTGCACTTCATTCCACAACTACAGTGGGAGTGCAGACAGATCTCTCTGTGCCTCCAAGAGAATCGTTTTCAAAACAAATGAAAAGCCTTTTGACCTCCGTGGTTAAAAAGGTTGATGAATCGACTTCCACACCTATCTCTGTTCCTCCCATACCTTCCAACAAACCTCAAGATCCACGTCCTTCAGTTTCAAATACAGGCATTTCTTCTGATACATCTTTTTCTCCCACCACAAGAGACAAAACAATTATTCGTTCGCGTCCTCAGTCACTGGATTCCCCTTCCAATAACCAAAACCTGCCCACCTGACACAGAGCAGGATCCATGGAGGTTGATAGACCTCCTCCGACTAAAGACAGTAAAGAAAAAAGACGTGGTCATAAACCGAAGGGTTCTCCAGCCACTTCACCTACCCGTTCTTAAAAATGGCCACCTTGATACAATGGAACTGTCGAGGTTTACGTTCTAATCTGGATGATATCAAAACGCTGATTGCTTCCTACCATCCTGTTTGTCTTTCTTTACAAGAAACATTTCTCAAAACTGCTGATACTGTCTCCATTCGGCAGTTTTCTCTGTACAGAAATGACAGGTTGTGTGATGGTCGAGTACATGGATGGTTGGCACTGTTGGTTGATCAACACGTGCCCACCCTGTCTTTGTCACTCAACACACCCTTGGAGGCTGTAGCCATCCGTGTTTCCTTGGGTCATACCATCACTGTTTGTTCTCTGTACCTGTCCCCTGGAAAGACATATGATCAATCAGATCTTGATGCTCTTGTTGAACAGTTGCCGTCTCCATTTCTAGTCCTAGGGGATTTTAATGGACATCATCCCCTCTGGGGAAGTGCTATTATTGATGGGAGGGGCCGATCTGTAGAGCAGATGCTCTCTGATCACAATCTTTCTCTTTTCAATACTGGTTCTTCCACTTACTTTTATGCACCTAGTCAGTCCTTTACCGCTATTGATCTCTCGGTTTGCTCCCCTTCATTATTCTTCCATTTTTCATGGAGTGTTGACAGTAATCCACTAGGCAGTGATCATTTTCCGATCCTTTTGAGAGAGACTGGCCGTGGTCGATGCCACCCTACCAGCGTGCCCGGTGGAAGCTGGATCAGGCAGACTGGTCCACTTTCACTGCTCTCGCAGAACTTGATCCTGCCATCGTAAATCAGCCATCAATAGACAACTGTGTAGCAGTGGTAACTGACTGTATTACACATGCAGCTGCTCAGTGTATTCCTAAAACCTCGACATGTTTTCCACGATATCCTCGTCCGAGGTGGAATCCTGCTTGCCACTTAGCACGGAAGGCTCAAAAGCGGGCCTGGGATACTTTTCGTAGATATCCCACACTTTCAAACCGGGTTGCTTTCCAGCGGGCCGTGCACATGCTAGGTGGGTAAGGCGTCACAGCCAGAAGGAATCTTGGATTAAGTTCACAACCAGTATATCTTCTACCACCAGTTCCAAGATCATATGGGACAGGATTGAAAGGTTAATGGACACTACAATTCTATCCCCTCTCGATCTTACTCTCTTATGGTCAGGAGGTGACTGATGTTCGAACATCGCTAACACTCTAGGTGAAAGCTTTTGCGGGTATCTAGCACTTCTGCTTGTTCCTCCACCTTCCTGGCCATCAAGACTCGGGCAGAGCGATCACCTCTTTCCTTTCGAACTGACTGTTTCTTTGACTATAATTGTCCCTTTACCCTGGTGGAACTAAAAATGGCCCTTCATCGGTCTGCTAGTACGTCTGTTGGACCTGATGATATTCATTATGACATGCTGCACCATCTATCTCCTGCTTCTCTTGATGTCCTTCTGATTGTTTTCAACCGGATCTGGCAGGAGAATGTTTTTCCTGATGCCTGGTGCCAGGCTATTATTTTACCTTTCTCTAAGCCAGGGAAAGATCCCAAGATTCCTTCAAACTACCATCCAATTGCTTTGACGAGCTGTCTCTGTAAGACATTAGAAAGGATGGTTAATGCTCGTCTTGTTTGGTTCCTTGAATCAAACAACCTCCTCTCGCCCACCCAGTGTGGGTTCCAACGACAGCACTCCACCACATGTTTATTAAAAATTTTTTAATGGACAGGAGATTCCAAGTTCGTGTGGGTTCGACACTTTCCCGTTCTTTTGTACAGGAACTTGGAGTCCCTCAAGGCTGTGTATTGAGTGTTACACTCTTCAGTATAAAGATAAATGCTATCACTGAACAACTCCCTCTCACTGTTGCGAATGGGCTGTATGTCGACGACTTTCACATCTCATGTCAGTCATCAAACATGAGATATATTGAGCGGCAACTACAAACCGCCCTCAATTGTGTACGGAAGTGGACTCTGGCGAACGGCTTTAATTTCTCTCTCTCCAAAACTGTATGCCTGCACTTTTGCCGTCGACGGGTATTCACCCTGATCCTGAACTTCATATCGGTGAAGTTTTGCTGCCAGTGGTCCCGGAGACCAAGTTCTTGGGGCTTATCTTTGATCGTAAACTGACCTTTATACCACACTTAAAGCAGCTTCGGGTCAAATGCACAAGAGCACTGAACATCCTCCGTGTTCTCTCTTCTACCAGTTGGGGGGCAGATCGCTGTTCAATGTTAAAGGTATATCGTGCTCTTATTAGATCGAAACTCGATTATGGATCAGTGGTCTATGGCTCTGCCAGACCCCGACCTTAAAGATGCTGGACCCGTTCATCACCAGGACTTCGACTTTGCACTGGGGCTTTCCGTACCTCTCCAGTTCAAAGTATATACATTGAATCTCATGAACCTTCTCTACACCTTCGCCGTTTGCAACTATCTTTACAATATACTTCGAAACTTCATTCCTTACCAAAGCATCCCACCTGGAAATGTGTTTTCCTTCCTTGGTGGGCAGTACTTTTTCAGAACAGACAATCTGTCATTGCTCCGTTTGGCCTTCACATCCGGGAGCAGTTGGATAAATTGGGTCTGTCCTTGGATAACATTGCAGATTCCACAGGTCGGCCCATCCCACCATGGCTTATTACAGCCCCCAAATGTGACCTTTCTTTCAGTCACCTAAAAAAGGCAGATACTCCAGATTGGAAGTACCGTCTTTTATTCAATGAATATCTTTCAAACAATCATTCAGTTCCCATTTATACAGATGGTTCCAAATCAGGTAATTCAGTGGGCTCTGCTATGGTTTGCAGTAGTTGCGTGCAGAATCCCTTCTACAGCTTCTGTGTTCACTGCTGAACTGTATGGCATATCTCTTGCCCTGGATCATATTGCAGCTGAGCAGTACTCCAACTGCACTATTTATAGTGATTCGCTTAGTTCTATACTTGCCTTGGAATCGCTACACGTTAGCTCACATCCTATTCTCGCTGATATTCGAAACCGACTGGCCCATTTCTCATTAGCAGCTACTTCAATCCAGTTTTTCTGGATACCAGGCCATGTTTGTATTCGTGGGAACGAGCTTGCAGACATGGCAGCTAAATATGTCTGTTTCAGCACCATCACTCCTATGCCTATTCCGTACATGGACTATGGTGTTGTCTTCAAGGCTCGGCTCCGTGCCAGCTGGCAGTCCACTTGGAATGAGCAACGTGACAACAAACTTTTCAAATCAAACCCAAAATTGGACTTTGGCCATCTAGCTTCCATAAAATTCGGAAGGAGGAAGTTGTTCTCACTAGGTTACGCATTGGTCACAGTTTTTTAACTCATCATTTTCTTTTATCTGGAACTGATGCACCAATGTGTAGTTTGTGTAACACTCAAATCACTATCAGCCACGTTTTACTTTCTTGCCATCGTTACAATTCTCAACGACGGCAATATTTTAAACATATTTTTTCCCAGGGTCAATCTGTAACATTGGACAGAGTTATTGGTGATGGTGACTCTGTCCACCTTGATAATGTTTTTAATTTTTTAATGGCCATTAACCTTTTTAATCTCATTTAAGTGTTGCATATTTATTCATTACACCTTTTTAATTGTGGTTCCTTTTTTACAGTTTTAATCTCTCTCCTTCAATTTGACATTGGACAATGGCCAGAACATTAAATAACTCGGCACCAGGACTGGAAAGGCCAACTTCAGGTGACTAACGCTCCTGTTTGAACTATCCGTTTAAACTACTCGTTAGTCATCCTGGCGAGTTGTTATTATACTTTTGCTGCATATCATTTCACACTTTTACTACTTAACTTTTTAGTACTGGCCATATTGACTCATAACCCGGAACCAGGACTGGAAAGACCAACTTCAGGTGACTGACGTTGGTTCTTGTACTTACCTGTTAGTCTTCCTGGCGGGTTACGATCATTACCATTCTGCTACAGGTAGTTCTTTACAACTTTGTTGACTGGATGTCAACATTGGTTTTTACGCCATTTTCTGTTTTAATTGCCGTTTTGCTTTCATCTTCAATTACTTTTACAAATTTTACTCCATTTACTTGACTTTATCTTTTTACTGGACATTTGGCTACTCATTATTACGATTTTGCAGAGTGTCTTTTAAAACTTTTATTCTTTTACATTTTGATAATAGCTGCTATGACACATAACCCGGAACCAGGACTGGAAAGGCCAACTTCAGGTGATTGATGGTGGTTCTTGAACTTACCTGTTAATCTTCCTGGCGGGTTATGATCATTACCTTTTTTTGCTAGAGTAAATACCTTACAACTTCTTATACTCTGCCTTCTATCTTAACATTGTAGACTAGGTGTCAACATTGGTTTTATACTTTTTTGTTTTACCTTCATTTCCATTTATGTCTATTACTACATTTATTTTTTTTTTTTTTACATTTTTACCGAATGTCTGGCGCTGATAGCCTCGCTGCTTTGTGCCATAAAACACTAAATCAATCAATCAATCAATCTATTCCCTCATGTATATGTTTTATTCATCTGTTCAAACCATTTCTTTAAACCTAAAAGAAAATGTATTTGACATGTTTTCAAGGAAAAAATTAATCTATTGTGTGAATTTAAAAAGTTTGTTATATTATTGTGTATCAAAATTTTATTCAATATTTTTTTAGGTCCAAGATTATTTCTGTCATGCCCAATAAATGTCGCTAGTTCCCAGGTTTGGTTTACAGACTTATGGAATTACAGCATTGTACCATACCTAATGGAAGCTGTACGAGAAGGATTGCAGGTAAACTAAATATATGACTACATGGTGGTTTTAAGTAGCTTAATAATAATTATGATTTTTTTATTTACACTTAGGCTTCTCAATAATTTTAAAATGGACAAAAGAAAGAATTCAGTGTATGAACTATTATTTATGTTAAAAGTGTGTCATAATGCTCTCAAATATGTATTTTATAACTTTTTGGACATAGCTTTATGGTCGTAGATCTCCATGGGAAGATCCAACTGAATGGGTCCAAGAGTCATACCCATGGCTTTCAATAGGTGAACCAGACTGGCCTCCACTACTCAGACTTCGTCCTGAAGATGTTGGTTATGAGGGTTATCCTATTCCTAGTGTAGGAACCAAAAAAATGCCTACGTCACACAGCGAGGTGGAAGCAGACCCTCTGGTGAGTTTTCAGAGACTTGTAAAAGCACTGTGTGGTTAGTTACTTTATCCCTCAAAGGAATTACTTTAAGAATGTGTTCAAATGTAATATTCAGCTGTACTATATGCAATATACAAAATAGTTCTCTTGTTGGTTTGTACTAAATTTCTTCCACAATTACAAGAGAACTATTTGCTCTAATTTAGCAATGAAAGATGAGAGGGAAAGCAGCTATTAATCATCACCCATTACCAATTCTTGAGCTATTGTTTTACCAATGAATAGAGGAATTGACCATAACATTATAACTCCCCTATGTCTCTCTGGTTGGATGGGGATTCATACCCACAAATTGAAATTTGAGGGCTCTAACCACCTAGCCATGCCAGGCCCAAGTCTTTTGTTAAACTTTATTTGGTATGTTCAAATTGTTTAATTACCATTATATCATATTTTTGTTGTAATTACAAATGTTGTTTGTTTTATACCTTTATATTACAAGTGATGGAATTTTAAAGTTTCTGAAACATTTAATAAATGCTTCCTGTTATTATGGTCACGAGTTGCCTTTTTATTACACTGTATTTATAAATACTGTTGAAAACTAATTAGTTGTAAATTGTTTCTCTGCAATAATAAGATACAAGCAATCCTGAAATTAACCTGCAGTTGAGACAAGAAGAAATACACTGTTACTGTATATCTATATTATATAATATTTAAAAAAGGTACCCAGCAATGTTAGTATTAGGCCCATAGGTTGCCTCTTTCCACCATTTTGAACCATGCCACACAAACATTTTAGCTAATGTAAAGATACCGTACTAAACATGGGATTAAATGTCTTTTTCAATTGGTCTAGGCCAAGCTGAGTCCATATTTGCAGTGTGAAGTAAAATTAAAATGGCTTCCAAACTCAAACTGTTGATTAGAGAGTAGAACTTGTACAGTTTATTTAGTGTGACAATGACCATGTTTGTCACATGAGTGATATTCTTTGTGGCTTTGCTTATTATTAGTTTATTTAGTTCATGTTCTTATCCTGTTTAGCTGAACATGCTTATGAGACTTCAGGAAGCAGCAAGCTACTCCAATCCTCATAACAATGACACTGAAGGAACGGATGTAGACAGTAGTAGACTTTGTACTGAAGACCTTTTAAATACAGGACTTGAATCCACATTGTGATATCTTATGTTATCAAGAAAGTAACATGACCACCTCATGGTTAATGTGCTGTCTCTGTTGGTCAGTTTTACTCCTTTCTATGTCTAGCAATTTGTAGTTGAATATTTAGCCTGTAAAACCAGTTATGTCAAAGTAGAACAATGTGAAAACAGATTGTTGAATGTGAAACATTATAAAAATTATGTTATAAAAAGATATCCATAATATCCAATCACCATTACTAATTTTTTAACTTAATATCTTTTGTTCTGTAAAATTATTTAAAACTTCTTTTTGACATGTTAGGAATGCAAGCAGTCCAAACTATTTTCATTTTTTTTAATTTTCTCTTGCATTTTCACCCAATTTTTGAAGTTAAACATCACAATAATCAAACTTACCTGATCTAAGGATTAGACATTGTATTTGAAAGATGCAAATAAAGTAAAGCAATCTGTATGTTATTAAGAGTTTGAGCAACAGTCACTTCAAAGAAAAATATTGTATTTGTATTAATTAAATGTTGCAGAAGTTTATTTGAAATTTCGTTAATGTGAATGTTTGCATGAATTGTTACAATTATTTTAGCATCCATATTTGAATGATAGAATCATTTTATATGGGAAAAGTTTTCACATACAATTTGTATTTACTGACATTTGCTGGGTTTTTTCTTACAATTTTACTTGAATTTTGAAACCTTTATTGGGAAAATACAAAATGGTGCTCTAATAAGAAAGAAATACTAAACATCTTAATAATAAAATAAAAAATCATTGCTGTGTTAGTGTTATGCAAAAAAACATCTTCCCTATTTGTTTGTTTATTGTCCTTCTGGCAGTTTTTCTTATGAAGAAGAAAATGTCATAAATACACTGAAGATGATAAAAACACAAGTTTTTAAACAAAGGAATTTTACCATTCCTTCAGTGGTTATCAGTTGTAAAATCTTGACTATAAATGAAAATGTATATCAAAAATTAATTTCAAAACAAACGGTTTTGTTATATGGAAGAATTTTATAAAAAAATGGATAGTAATTGTTTTGCATGTGTGTATAATATTGTAATAAAAGGTATAACAAAATGTCATTGTATGAATGTCAATCAGTTAGTTTAGTATGTTTTGTAAAATACAGAGTCAATAAACATTTTTATTAAAAGGGATATAATTCATATAGAATAGGCAATTATATCCAAATATCTTTATTTTACATAGAACGGATTTGTTAAAAAATAAAATTATTTACATTTTATTACTGAACAGTCTTGTGTATGGTTTGTAAAGTTGGTTAGATTTTCATATATACAAGTAAGGAGTGGAAGAAGTTAGCCTTTTCTCACTGAGAATTTTATATTGAAACTAATTTCAGAAAAATTTGTGAAATAAATACTCGGAAAGAATAAATTATAAACTGTTAATTATGACAGTTCACATTGCATACAAATAAAATTAAATCAGAAATTTAAGAACAACTACAGAACTTAGTGGATGTGTGGTTCTGTCTACTGGAAAGAAATGCTAAATTTCTCCTACTCATGTGCTTTCAGTTTATAACTCAAGTTTTATGAACTTGGGTAGTGTGATATTGTAATATTCTAGCTTAGAAAAGTTTTCATATGATATTCTTTAACATTGTTCTTCCTTAAAAAAACTTGCACAATTTTTTCTGTCTGTGACAACTTGCCTTACTTTGTGTTTATGTATAAAGCTTTGATTGTGGAAAACCAAAAAGACATATCAAAGTATATTTGTTGGGGTGAAAATCTTAGAACATTATCAACGTTTTTTTTTACAG
Source organism: Tachypleus tridentatus (assembly GCF_004210375.1). Taxonomy (NCBI): domain Eukaryota; kingdom Metazoa; phylum Arthropoda; class Merostomata; order Xiphosura; family Limulidae; genus Tachypleus; species Tachypleus tridentatus. The sequence continues at coordinate 126,491,979 of NC_134825.1, forward strand.
TGTTTAAATATGGATAACATTATGTAGAGATTAGTGATTTAAAATGTTGAAAACAGGACATCTCAAGCCTGTCATTGTACAGTTACAGCAGTACAACCTGGTGAAAAATGGTGTTTAAAAAAAATGTAGTAACATTATGATCACACTTAAGTAAGGTTGTTAAGAAACACCATTACTATTGTTTTAGAGAAAACAATTAAGAGGTATTTTAATAAACTTCATAGTTATTTGATGGGCACTTTATAACACTAGCAATTGTGTTAATGTGACAAATTAATATTGTTTAAACAAACTTGCAATTTTGTGTTCTTCAAAGAACAACATGCTCTGTGAATATTTTTTAGTATTTACCAAAACTAAATCAAAACCTTACAAAAAGTGCAATGAAAACAAATGGGTAATAAACTAATTGTAACATACTTGTTCATTTTTTACTTGCATTTTGTTTTGTTTTTCAAGTTAAATGATGCAATGTTAAGCATGTGCTGGGTGATTTGATTTATCCATTTTGCACAATGCACCTTAAAATATTTATCTTTTACAATCTTTCAAGTATTTTCTTATGAAATAGGTTACTTGCTTACTTCTAGGCATTTCCACACTTTCTCTTTCAGTAACTTAAATAGTAATTATTAATGATTTTCAAATAAAAAAGTTACATTAAATAAGTCAATTCTGCTTATAAGAGAAATTGTTTTTGTTTTTAATTTTGAGACTAATGGGTTTTGAGGCTTTTTTACAAGTTGATTATTTGTTGTTTTTTGTAATAGCTTATAACAACAATGGTTGTTTGAAATGTTTTAGTATTTAACTGGGTAAATGAATAGCCTAAGCATCACATTATTAATTATAATTTTAGAATCATCCTCTCCCACTCCTTTTCAATTAATATATAAACCCACAATTCCAAACTTTCTGGCTCACCCACATGTATTCCAAATGAGCCCTACAAATCATATTAAAGGTAAGCCATATAACATCAGTTTTGAAGTGCCATTTCTTCTTCTCATGAGACTTGGCAACATTGTAGAATATACATATGGAAACATTAATGTCACAAAAAAAACAAAGATCGGATGAAAAATTAAATGAGCAAAGTAACTATATGTATTAAAGGAATTATAAATACATATGATGAAAAAGTTTGTGTTGCCTGCATATGGAAAAAGTGTTATATTTAAAAAGGGAAATGCCTGAAATCTAACATTAAAAAAGGTCAATGGTCATTGTGTGTACTTGCAACTTGTACGTAATGAAGAGCCAAACGTATCAATGGGAAAGCTTTGACCTGTATAAATGTTTCTTTTAAAGTAGTTATGGAAATTGTTACTAATGTTCCACTTCAGATATCTACAGTAACCATGTAATTAATAATGTACTAAAGTTTCTAATGGCAAATAGCAGTCTAAAGTACACATAATTACATTTTGTAAGCTTCTTTCTTCCCTATATTATACAGAATGTTTAAACTAGATGTAAATAAAGAAAATATTGGAGTCAAGCCAAAGATGTTGTCAGTTAAAATATGTACAACTAAGTTACTATCAATAGTTTTAAGAACATACATATCTGTAGAAAATGTACTCTTAATGAGATGTTTACTGTGAAGGTCTTGGCTTGGTATATAATAAGCTAGGAACATTATGCTACACCATAAAGTTTTAAATATGATAATTGTGCAAATATGCACCCATAATTTGTTGTGCTGGAGTTCTGTTATTTTTGTGTATGGTGTAAATATCTTGTACTATTTTGTAAATAAACTAGAACTGTTTTTAAAAGTGGCTTAAGGTTTTTTTTTATCTTAGTTTTAATCAATTGTTACAGCAAAAGTTCCAGATAAATTATCAACGAGAAGTCAGTTTTATATTAAAGGTCAGGAACATTCCAGCAGGTACTGAGACACAGGCTTCAAGGGATATTACTTTTTCAAAATTTGTAAGGATAAAAAAAAAAAATCTTCATTAAATATTCCTTGTTTTAACTTGGAATGGTGAAATGAAGTAATGGTGGCTCAGATATTCATTAGAAAAATATTGAAATAAATCTTGTATACTATATACAGTAAATTTGATTTTTTTATCAGTACATAATAAAAATGTTTGACCTGTGTTATTCCAAGTTAAATGTAAAATAATATACTTAACACTCATAATATGATAAAGAAAAAAAAAAAAGACTTAGCTAGTATTCAAAATGTTTATTAAAGAGATTTTTTTAATACCTGTTCAATTGTTTGCTTAAAAACCTAATAAAAATAAGTGTGTATTAAATATAAAATACTTGAAATAATATACTGTCATGGCATTATAGTTTTGTACAGACATTCATTCAACATAAAGTACTTGTCATAAGCCATTATCCATCGCTAAGAGTGGTTTCAATCAATCTAGCCAGATCTTTTCCCTGATTTTGTCATGACAATAACTGCCCATCATTTTGGTTTATAAATTTTACAAGCTAACTTCTTTTACATCTTTACAATCATTGCACATATGATGCACTTTAGATTCCTGCAATAAATCTAAACTTTACACAGAATAACATAAAACCAAAGCATTCTCTATTTAAGAATGGAATTACACCTCAAAACAATACAAAGTAAACCAAATTTCAATTAAAAACAAATCTAAATTAATGTGTTTGCTTAAAAAATGTTAATAAAAGCTAAATTAAAAAAACTGAATAATAAAAAGTAAAATATTTGTTTCAGAACTTTCATACAAAACTACAAAAAAAGGTTATCTACATACACCTTAATTTTGTACTAATAGACCAGAAGGAAGGCAGTTAATCAATGACAACCATTGCCAACTCTATTCTGATAAGAGGGTTTTACCTTCACTTTTATGGTGCACCAATGGTTCCAGAGATGCCAACCATTATGATTTGAGCTTAATCATTATGATTTTGGTGTATACATTACGACTATATGCTCATACAGACAAATATTATGACTTGTTGCAACTCCCAAATTATTATATATCATATAGGCTTACACAACAAAGTGATAAATTGTTCCCCCAGGGCTTGAAAGGGGTGAAAAGAAAATTTCTAGCGAGATACAAATAAATATTGATAATAAATAAAAGACACAGTCCAAATGGCTACTTGCGATAATCATATTTGCGCTTGAAATAATAAAAAATATTTGTATCTCCGACATGTCTACCAATAGTTTGAGTGCGGTGCAGGAAATCCATAATTATGTCATCAGTGATTGTCAGCCAATCAGTGCTCACGTAGATGGGTGTTTCTGGTTTTCTAAGCAGCATAGAAACACCAATGCGATCGTTCACAAGATGGAAAAAAAGAGGCCTCATTCACCAGATTGTCTTGTTTCTGGCAAATCTAAAAGGACTAAAACTGTGAATAAAAAATTTAGGAAAGAGTATAGTGCAAAATATCTGGTCATTGCATCAAAAGTCAGTCACGTGTTTTGTACAGTTTGTCACATTGATTTTTCTGTGGCGCATGGCAGATAAACGATTGTTCCAGACATACAAAATTGGCATCTCATCAACAAAAGGCTGAGGCAAAGACAAAAACGATGTAGATCACGACATTTATGAGTAAGAATTCAGAATATGAAACCATAAATACAGAAGTAATGTTCACGCAATTCACCATTACTCATAATTTAACACCTAGCTGTAGCCGATCATGCAGGACATCTCTTCAGAAAAATGTTCCCAGACTCTGATATAGCAAAAAAATATGGCTGTGCTAGAACCAAAACTACAGTCATTGTACAAGTATTGGGCTGTGTAGATGACAAAATGATTTCATGCATACTTACTAACAGTGATTACAGTTTAGCCACAGATGGATCCATAGACATGGATGACTCAAAACTGTATCCAGTGGTTGTACGATATCCTGACCCTTTGCTTGGAAAATTGTTTGTTCTTTTTTTTGACAATGATGGAATGGAAAGAAGCTTCAACGGGAGAGAATATTTTCAAGCTTTTGGACCACGAACTGACAAAGAGGAAAATTCCATTGGAAAACTGTCTTAGTTTTTCTTCAGACAATGCCTCAGTTATGTTTGGTATAGGTAAAGGTGTGATGGGACACATCTCAAGACGACAGCCTAGCATTTACTTCATGGGCTATGCCTGTCACCTCATGAATATTGCTGCCCAGAAAGCTTCCAGAGAACTGCCCTGCTCAGTTTCTCATATATTGATAGATATCTACTATTTTCTGGACAATAGTACTAGCAAAAAACAACATTTCAAAGAGTTTCAAGGATTGTATGACCAAGAAACAAGAAAAGTTCTACAACTTGTTAACACTTGGGGTGTGCCTCAACAGAATATTGGACATGTGGAAGCCATTGAAGAAGTATTTTCACTGTGAAAAGGAAAAATTACATTCAAAAGGATCTAAATGTGCAGCTCAGTCAGGCAGCAAGATTTTAAGTCAGGATATCCTCTCAGCCACACAAGGACACAAGACAACAGTCTCCAAAAGCAGACAAAGAAACATTTGATATAACTCAATATATGTTCAGGCAGTCTGACCTTGAACTAAAGAAGAGACAATCAGTGAAAAAAGAAGAAAACGAAAGCTAGCAAGGAAGTAACCAAGAAACGTTATGCACAGAGAAAGTTAGATAAGTTAACAGTTTTCTTGGACAACAAAATTAACTTGTTATTTTGTCTTTTTTCTTCAGTCTGCAATTCCTCTATTTGAGCAAGCCAATTTGATATTGCAAAGAGAAGAACCTTGCATACACATTATGCATAGAATACTGATTACACAAGTTAAAAATATACTTGTCAGATACATCAAGCCAGAATATCTTGAAGGCAACATCACTGAACTTGACTACAACAATGAATCCTTACACAAATCTGATGAGGCAGTTTCTATTGGAAATGCTGCCAAGGAATACATTGTTAAATATGAAAAGGACCTGGACCTGATCAGCTTCTACACCAGTGTCAAGAAATACTATACTGCAGCTACAAATTACATGATGAAACATTTCCCTCTAAATGATGAACTTCTGGATTCACACAGAGGTTGCTGATTCAAAACTGAGAGTCAGCAAAGATTTCTATTCTCTATGCTTCTTCACAGACAGGTATCTTGTCCTTGTCAATACACATGAGCACAACACTATTGACAAGTTGGAAGGGCAATATTTGAATTATGAAATTGATACTTTCTTAGAAACTCTCCTTCAGTTGAATGTTGACAAGTTTTGGGTTCAGCTGTCTACAGTTAAGGATGGAAATGGCAACCAGAAGTATGACATTCTGTGTAGGGTTATGCTTGGAATTCTTACAATCTTCCATTCTAATGCTGACAGTGAAAGTATATTTAATTTAGTGACTGAAAACAAAAGCAAGTTCAGACCAAACTTGAGCACCTCAGTTTTGAGCAGTATTATAACACACAAGATGTGTATGCAGTCAAATGGACAATGTTCTTGTAACTCCCAACCATCCAGATACATTCTCATGAAAGCAAAGGCTGCAACAGCTGCAAAACTAGTACAATAAGTGTCATAAACATGATATAAACTAGTCCTTACACAAAGGCTTTTTCTGCTTACTGTTTGTGCATGTTCAATCTTGTTTTATCAGTATGTTTGTTATTCTGAACGAAATAAAATACATAATTTCAAAAGAATTTTTTTTAAATTTATTTATTGAATACACAAAACACAGTCATAAATGAGCAATCTATAGCAGTAATAATTAATAATAGTTATAATAATAACATAATAATAAACAGCTTAGAGATGTTGGTCAGGCTTAGTAGCCACAAATGATAAAGGGGTCTGTCTACAATCATTATGCTCAGTCATTTGAAATAGTTGGCATCTCTGTGGTTCTACAGTAAGGAGTTTTTGGAGCAATAAAATGTAAGCCTAACACTCACAGTTCAAGCATACTAATTACTGAGCCATGCTCTCCCTTTCCTCCCAAAAATAATACATACACGTAAATTGAAAGTGGTATTTTTAAGAGTCCAGATATTATCATCCCTATTTTATCTCTTTTAATACCTACCATTGTCACATAAAAATATTCCATTTAGTCTACAACAGCATCATACAGATTTTAAGTAACTAAAAAACAGATAAGTAAAAAAAAATTACTTTAGACACAAATCATTCAAAGGGCTTTGTATGCAATAGCCCCAAAATTTCCATTTAGAAATAAAATGTTCAAACAGATGTGTATGCATGTGTTAACTGACTGATAGTGTTTCATAAGCTGGTCATTAAAAATGATCAAGCACATATTTTAAATAAACATTATACTTCTCAAATATTCAAATCAGCAATAATTTTTTGTCCTATATTTACTGCTAATAGATAACCAAAAACTATGAATTTATGAGATAAGCATATTAACAGTGCTTCCATCCAGAATTTGAGCTGTATGGCAGACCTTAATATATAACATCGTTCTGGAATTAGTTAAAACCCTGTTGTTAGGGTTTTCTGGTTGAACTAAAATTACACAGAGCTTTATGAAAAATTTGCAGATTTAGTTATGCTATTGCAAGTTTATGACTCTCCATGGTATGCTCTAGTAAACTTAGTCTTTTTGGTGAATGTCAGTCTTAGAAGATGTACCCACAGTGTTGTTGACTTACCCTCTTCACAAAGATCAAGCATAGTTTGTTGTGTTCTTGGCTATGTATTCACATTCTTCTTTGTTTTCAGAGTAGATACAAAGGCCTTGACTTTGGAATCAGTAGGATAATTCTCATCACCTTGATCAATGGTAATGTACTGCTTTCAGTGCAGCTGGACAGATCATACTGTAGATTATGGCTGAAACCCAGACTTCAATTAACAGAAGTGTCATCTAGCTGTTTAAAAAGCTTGTTCTTCAATCTTCTTTCACTTCTTCGAATGTCATTGGCAAACATAACAGTGTAACTTTTCTCTGAATACATTTCTCTGATAGAGCTTGTTGCACACTACTGCCAAACGAGAATAGTTTTGTATCAAATTTGCCACATCACTTCCAATCACATTCATAAGACCATATGGGAGTAATATGGTATATTGTTTAATACAGTCATGCACAATGAGAGCAATGAACTGTTCTTGTTAATGGCACAGCAGTATGTCTGAAGACTTACAATGCTAAAATTTGGATTTCAATACCAATGTTGGGCAGAGTACAGAGAGCTCACCGTTTAGCTTTATGCTTAATTACAAACAACTGTTCTTGTTAAGAGCACTGAAACTTTATGCCTTCCATCCAAAATTCTTCATCTGGAAAGTCTGATGTCCCTGTGGATTCCATACCAAAGTACTACTGAATTGAATAGACATTGTTCCTGTGACCTGTTGGAGTACTAAACAATGCCTTTCTTTCACATTTGAGGCTTTGGATAATCTGCATTGCTTCTTCAGTGTCACGAAAAGTATTGCTAGATATATGATCTTCATCACTCTTCAGCAGGATAGCATAATTAGTCCCTCCTTTTCTCTTTCTTCGTACCTTTAATTTGCACTGTTTCCCATCTGCTTTTCATGTCATTTTGACCTCTGAGTTTAAACCGTTGCATCAACACTGACCTTGATGGCATTTCTCACAAGTACCACACATATGACTTTGCACTTGAAAGCCATTTTCTTCTTTTGCTGTATTAATGTTGCTTCATCAATACAAGATCAGTACACTTACTCACTGACTGTCAATATCTGTTTTGTGGCCAGCTGTGGCAGTTGCCCATTTTTTTGTCCCATCAGGTTTTGGTATGCAAACTCCTGGATGCCTGTTAATAACAACTGTCAACAATATTAGAAAGATTTACAGTAACAGAAGATCCACATGGTTCTGTTTTATCTAGAATTATGAAAATTTCAGATTAAAATAAAAACAGTTTACATACTTATTTGTGACACTAAAGGAAGCAAACTGAAAACTGAAAAGTTATATATAAAATATTTAAATTTTAGTCCTTCACCTGCAGTATAATTTGCTTCAAAATTTAAGTACTTTTATATTAGTGCCTACTAAAGTTAAATGACTTTTTGAAAACCAGATGTTTTATAATAATTAGCTATTTTTCCTTTTCAATAACCAAAGATATGATATTTATGTAACTTTTTCAATGCCTCACCATACTTCAATGACTCTGCAATACATTTAATGACTTATGTTACTAAAAAAAAAGCACTATGCAGCTTAAAACATAACCACCACCTCCTCTTTTGAGCAATTTCATATTTACTGGTGTCTTAATTGTTTATTGATATTCCTTTTTATTTTAAATGTTTTTAGTATCAAAGTGTGATTTTACTTATGATTACAGTTAATTGTATATACATATCTATTTTCATTTATTCATATATCAAACCATAACTTATAGATCTAATAGCTGAAGATAAAAGTAAGGGGTTTGGACTCCACCCTAATAGTTTGAATTACCAAATTCAGTTATAGACTGGATCTCATTTACATTTTTCTTCTGGAGTTTCATAGTCTAATACAAATTATATTTAACTTTCCATCATTGAAAATTAAATAAAGGGTTGAGTACATTATATTAAAATAATTTTGAATATGCAAAGCAACAAATCACATGAAAATTACAGCTGCTATAAAGTTTGGGTGGAACAGAATGTATCAAGGCAGATAATGACAGAATAATGAATGCTAGAGAAACAAAGTCAAATAATAAAGTGGTATAAAAGTCAGTAAAAATAGTATAGTGATTTAGTAGCAAAATATAAATTTAGTTGCAATGTATTCTAAAGACAGCTGGTATGAATATCAAAACTTCAGGTTAACCTGAAGATGACCTAAGAAGGTTGAAACGTTCTTCTGTATCTTATTTTAATTAGTTTTAATACCCATACCAGCTGCCTTAAGAATACATCAAGTGGGTTTTTCATCATTAAGAATGTATCAAAATTACATCTTGACATTGCTTAACTTTTTGAGGTTGAGATACTATCAAAATTGATTGATTTTAGAAAAGGTATGAAACAGTACTTTCAGATGCAAAATATTTACATGTTTAGATTGTAAAGGTTTGTTCAGATAAGGAAGTTAGGATTTTCAAGATGATATTACTCCTACTTAATTGCATTTGAAAACCAAAGAATATGGATTTGGAGCATTAGGGTCATTCAGAAAAAGAACTGCAAGTTACCATTCATGGTAAGCAAAGTATACCATCTTCTACTAGGTAAGAATCCATAATCACAATGGTCAGGGGCAAGAGCTGTCCATATGTCTCAAGATCTCTAGCTAGAAAAGCAACACATGTCACAATTACATAGGGTGTTTCCACAATGTATCTGTTCCATTATAAATATCTCAAGTACCTGGAAAATGAAACAATTATTGAAGTTATTCACATCAAGTTGCCAGACATAGCACTGTTGATTTCTTTGTGACCAAACTGTTCAAACAGCCACTGAGAAGTCATTGGCCTTAAGGAAAGCAGAAAGGAGATACTATGAACAGCCTTACAGTGCTTTATGTAATGGAAATGAAACTATAATGCAGAGCCAATGTCAACGTACAAGATAGTCAAACAACAGTATGACCAAAACTGGCAACATTAATTGTAATGACATGGTGATGTTTCACAATTGTCCTAGGGAATATACATAACTTCTGTTGTGTATCTGGTACAGGAGCAACCCAGAACAAATGCACCATGTGGTTAGTCCTTTTACTAAAATCTTGTATAATAATATTTACTATTCTAGTCACCTATTGATTTCTGTTTGACTGTGTTAGATAGCACAGTACCAGTTCAATACAAGAGAAATGAATATAAGAAATTATTTTTCATCCATAAATGCAACTACCATAAGAGTACAAAATGATGATGAGATTCCATCTACATCAGAAACTGTTGCTGACAATGTTCATGAAGTGTCTACAACATACAGATGCACTGTTATTCATAGTTTTATATTTGCTAGTCCATTTCCAAGTTACAACCACACAGTTTTACTAGGAAAAGGCAGTTTAACCATTCTATGTTCAATAAAAGAGGTTAGCTGTATTCTTAGTTGCATTACTGCCATCAGTTAATCATATGTTGTATTACTATCGCGCACAAGCACACACCATGAACTGGTGAGTCTTAGCAGTAAATACAAACTGACATATTTGAGAAATAAATTTGGAAATTTGATAAAAAACAAATATTTTAAACCTATGAAAATTAAAACTGACAAAAAATATGTTTCATCACTGTTTCAACACAGACCACACACTATCATGGTGCAGTTAATAACACAAACACAGTTGCCAAGAATAAAGTACCAAAAGACGAAAACAGCTGCTAGCACAGTTTTCTGGTGCCAAAACTGCATATTACCCAAGCCAAGTAAAACATTTTTTGAAAAACATTGTCTTCTTAGATACTGCAGTACAAGGAAAAACAGAAAACGTTTACAAAACATCTACAAATTAATTGGTAAAATTCTCTTGACAAATGAAATCAAACCCAGTAATCATATTCTACAGTAACATTAACATTACGTAATCAGAAACATAGCCCAAAACAGTTTGCATCAGGCTTAAAAATCCAATGCTTTTATTACATCCAAAAGAGCAGACATATGGATGAGGTTTAACCAAGAGAATCATCTTCTTTACTTAACACTTGGATGCACATATTTATTATAAGCATTTAAATAGATAAAGACCTGATTTAAAAGCACCACAAGTCAGATCCAATTAAAAATCTCTGCAACTTCTATGAAGAATGTCTGGATATTGTGAATATAGCCAAAATTGAACAAGATAATCATGTCATGCTCAGAAATCAAGCAACCATCTGTAGGAAATTTTCTTAACTTTTGAACTTACATGATTGCACATGTTTTTGAAGTTTTGATCACCACTCTCTCTTATCTATATTTTTATAATTTATTTCTTAATTCTCTCTATTGCACATCTACAGCATGCATCGATAAGCACTCAAAGAGTTTTTCAAATGCTATTTTACTTAGAAATATAAGCAAACTATGACATGCATCAGAAGTACAAATATTTTACACCAATAGACAAGTAGCTTATAGAGATTATACAGTGCTTTTGATCTCATTTTAAATTAATACTTTAAGCCTTTTCTAAAATAGTTTAAAACCTAGTTTAACAAACATATGTTAATATACAAACTTTGGGCAAAACTACATGGACCTGGATTTGGACTCTCCTCACCTAATGTTTATCTAAAAATCTCCAGCCATGTAGATTCTGTGTAGCTAAAAGTGGTTTGCAAAAAGGTGAAAGAGATACAAATATTATTAAATAATAAAAATAAAATTTGAAATTTCTCTTTTATCATTGGTTGTTGTTTAAATTATATACATCTTGTAACATTAATAGCAAATTCAGTAAATTCTAAATGTTTCACAAATACTTGCACTGGCATCTATGTGCTAAATTCGTTTAAATAAGAACTATATTTATCCACTTCCTGAACTTCATATGAATTATCATAGGAAAAATATAAATGGCAAATAGTTGTATTCACAACTGGTACTAATCCTTTTACACAAAATGTGAAGTGTCATTTCTTATAATTTTTTTCTATGTGCTTTTAACCACTACTTAACATCAACTTCCAGAAATTGATTCTGCACTTTTTACACAATATATCTTTTGATAGCAGTCCCTGTTAAATGATAGCACATCATGAACTTGCACAGAAGCCTTGCATATTTGTTGATCCAAGTATGCCTGAATGACAAACTGGTTCATTTCAGAAACTTCAGGATGATTTTTGTATGTCTCTATCTGTAATAAAATGCACAAAAAAAATTATTTCCTTTTCATATATATATGTGTACATGAATATTATAACACCTGTCATAAGCCAGCACTGTTCACTAAAAAGTCTTCATACTATGAGTATGATCACCATACTAAGTTGAGATCAGAAATTGAATGGATTATTTTATTACAAACCACCCAAATCATACAAAGTCTATCAGGGAATTACATTTATTTTAAAAAATACATCAGGGAACCAGGAAAGAATAATTTCTAACACAGATATTTACATAGGTTCGTACTCTTATTCACCACAAACAATTATGACATTTAAGATAGAAAATTTGTTGCTGTTTTTTTCCATCTAGTGCTCTTAAAATTCAATGAAAAGCATATAATACAAGAAATAAATTCTTTCTAGGCCTTTTTTCAAAGTTAGTGTTAAAAAACAGCATGCTTAATAATAAAACATTACATAAGAAATATGAGGCAATATTTACATCCATCCACTGGCAATGTGAAATCTCATGTTTACAAATAGAAATGTCTCTACTTAAGGGTTTCATCTCACACACCACGTACAAATCACTGCATTCAAATAGGTGTTTGTGATGATGTCGTAGTGTTACTATAGAAACAAACTCTGTATCAATGCCTGTCTCCTCCAAAACCTCTCTTCTAGCTGTATCTCCAAATTCTTCTCCTACCAAATAACACAGTAATATAATTTTAATATTTGTTTAATTAACTTTGTTGTAGCTAGTGTGTTGCATTTTAATGAAAACAAATTATATCATTAAACTTTCAAAGGTCCTTTTCATTTTCTCTTCTTCAAATAAGCTACATTATAACAATAACTAAAACATTCTAATTTATATTTTTTCTAATATAAAATTTATCGACTTTTTATAGATAAAATAATTATTCAATTCTGGATACTGTGAATATAGTCAAAATTGAACAAGATAATCATGCCATACAAAATCCTAAGTTAGACTATTTTTTATCCCTAATTGTAATATTTATTTGTAGAATTAAAAACTGACAATTTTCTGGATAGATAAATAAAAGCTGTAAATGTATAAAACACAGCTGCTTTGAAATCATAAAAATATTAATATTTTAAAGTCACTTTTTCAAAAAGTATCACATTAAATTGTAATTTTTGCTGCACAACTTACAAACTTCTAAAACTAACAAAATCACACACATACATATTCCTATATCCTGAAAAATACAATAACAAATGTATACTGTGAACCTATTTACCACAGATATCACTTTAATTATCTACTTGGATTGTAAATTGGTACCTTTTTACTATTAGATCATAAGCCTCTCTCTAATTAAGTTGCTTCATATAATTCAAATACATTGATCTTTTCGTATGCTGTGAAAAGGAAGTACACTCATTTTATTTATTCCTCTGATTTGTTGAAGTAACAACTTTAGTAATAGCTTTATACTTTAGAAAGCTGTGTTATTTTAAAACAAATGAAGACTTACAGTGGACTCTGTCATAGCTTGAGCTTAGATTAGTAATTTTTGAAATATTTCTATACGGAATAGAGAGGTGACTTTTACAATTAATAGACATACTAATACAGTTACGACAATGTGTTCGTAACCCTGCATCCATCCCGAGTAGATTTTTGTTCATAACTTAAAGTACCATAATTGGGCTAATAAAAGTATATTATAAATATTTTACTGACACACATCTACATAAATTTTTATGTAAATTAAACAACAAATAAACTGTTTATAAACAAATAACCAAAAATAGGAGGAGCAGAAAGTGTTCATACAATTCATAACGTGTAAAAACTGATATTCCCGTAAAAATTTTGTTTAGTTTGACGAATAAACTGCATTATACCATTCCAGAACTAGACACTGGGTTCATAATTATTAGAATTTAGCCAGCAAAAAATTTACTTCCAGCAATTTAGCGCCGTCTCCGTCATTATCTGCTTGGTCATCATGGCGAACAGGAAACAACTGTCCAGTGATTTAAAAAACCGAATTATTGTAAAATACAAGTGTCGTGTGTCTATTTCCGGTATTGTTACACAACTTAATGTGCCGAAATTTACTGTTCAAAGCATAATTGCAAAGTTTAAGCTTACAGGATCAACTGCTAACCTCCCTCATTCCAGACGCCCCCACCAAAATTCCAGAGAGAACCAAGAGGAAGGTTCTCAGAGAAGTTAGTAGGAACCCTCATTTAACACGTAATGACATATAGAAACTGATAAGGGAAACTGGGGTTGAAGTAAACACTTCTACAGTTACGCACATGTTACGCTCTTCTGGGTTCAAAGCAGGCCGTCCTCGTAGAACTCTATATTTAAAGCCTGCTCATTTAGAAACACAATTGAGGTATGCAAAAAAGCATGTAGATAAACTCTTTACTTATTGGAAGAGTATTCTTTGGTTCGATGAAACTAAAATCGAGCTTTTCGGCCACAATGATGTTTGCTATATTTTCCGTAAGAAGTGGGAACGAAATCTTCCAAAGAACACCATCCCCACAGTTAAACTCGGAGGTGGCTCGATCATGGTATGGGGTTCCTTCAGCTCTTCTGGTGTAGGCAGTCTTCACCGCATCAACAGAATCATGAAAAAGGAAGAGTATGTTGATATATTAGGCACTTATGTCAAGAATGATGCTCGGAACTTGCGGCTTGGGCATCGTTGGATTTTCCAGCACGACAATGACCCTAAGCACACATCAAAATATGTGCAATCCTGGTTGCAGAGAAACCATATAAGCATTATGGAGTGGCCATCGCAGTCACTCGATCTCAACCCAATTGAACACTTTCTGCCCCTCCTATATTTGGTTATTTGTTTATAAACAGTTTATTTTTGTTCAGTTTACATATAAATTTATGTAGATGTGTGTTAGTATAATAATTACAATATATTATACTTCCATTAGCCTAATCTTGATACTTTTTAAGTTATGAGCAAAAAACTACTCACAATGCAGGGGTACGAACACTTTCTGTCATAACTGTATGTTAGATTTAAAAAATATATATATTAAACTTTCTTTTTATAAAATAGGTGGTTGATGATGTCATAATGCCTGTGATTGTCTGTCTGTGCTGCTACTAAAAATGTGTACTCTTTGTTGGAATGAAATTGTTAAAAATAAACATGACTGTGTAAATATATTAACATTGGTTTAAATGACAAATTACAAACTCTTCTTCAAAAAATAATTCTTATTTTGTGAAACAAATAAAATGAAAACAAAAGAGAAATACCAATGAATCTTCTGTCATGGAATTTGATAATCTATAAACCATTCCTGTGAAACCTAGCTTTCATGTCAACAGTTATGGAATTATTAGAGTATAACAACATTGTACATAGCTAAGCCAAATAAGGTACTTATTTCATTACAAATTGTTAATTTATCAAAAAATCAACCCACTTAGTTCCAAAAGCTTTCAATGGTTATCATGCTTTATGCTTAAAATGTTAATTTCAGATACGGTGTTGTTTATGAATAAATAATTTTTATGAATGCAAACACAAAAATGGTAATGCACTTATTCCAGGCTGAAATGGATAACACAATTTATTGTTTGGTTATTTTAAACAAGTTCTGTATAACATATTTATCTGTACCCAAAGACAAAGCTATATTCACTTTTAAAAATAACTTACACAGTTGTATTCCAATTTCATTATAACAAACATAGAAACTTTGCAAATGTATTCCATACTTTTACACTTATTATAACAGGCTCTTATTCCAACAAATACTAGTGGTTTCTTGTCACTTTATAAAGTATTCCAACAAATACTATTATTTCTTGTCATTTCAGCTCTTACTGTCACTTTCTAATCTGTTAATTTTTTCTATATAATAAAAAAAATCTTCTATATTTACAAGTCTCTTTAAATACATTATGACTAACCATTCAAATTCTTTAGCCCCAAAGTATTTTTTGGTAGATAACTAGACAAGTGCTACTTAAGAATAACAGTTCAGGTAAAAAACAACAACAAATACATACCACATATATCTTTACAGTTAATCATATGAAAGACACATTGTACATGCATGTGTGTGTATATACACATGCATATCTGATCAAAGCATTTTACACACACAAAAACAGTCAAGTTAGAATAAAAGCAGACATATAATGATACAATACCAAAAAACAAACCAAATTATGTGAAAGGGCAAACCCTACAAAGACATAATATAAAATTGGATATGTTAAAAAAAGGAAATTGTAGAAAATTTGAGCTTCATTTTTTACATTCATGTTGCTGCTTATTCAAGCTGCAATAAAAAAAAGGAAGCCAAGTCCTCCCCCAATTTTGTTTTGCTTACCCACTATTATCTTACAATTAGTGAATGATCATAAACACTAACTGTAACAAGTAATATTCATGACAGAAAGGTTTTTATTTTTATTTTCCCTTTTCTTATTTTTATCTTTCGAAGCTCTACTACTCAAATAAGTGGTTGAGTCTAACAATGCAAAATGCATAGTTTTTCTTCATGTTCATTGGCCTTGAGATTTTGGCCAGCAGTGTATTTCTCTCTTCCTTTCAAAAACACTTTTAAATAACATTTCTAATGTAATGAATAACTCTGCCAGTAATATTCACTTCATATTTTAAACTATTCAATCAGAACTTTTAACATTTCCATGTACACTAAGTTAGCATTTTTAAAATCATGGTTAGCTCACCTGGGTCAGCATACCCTCCAGGTAATTTCCAGTGAGGCCTAGTATTATATTTTTCTTTGATTACCAAAATCTGGTTTCTATTATTCACCACAAGTCCAGCAACACCTGTTGATGTTTTAAGCATGTAACCATAAAAGTAACACAAGTTTCAAATTTGCTCATTCTATAAACTGCTACTTATCTTATTACTGGTGATATTTAGATATTATGGTTATAAACCTTTCATTACATAAAAAATAAATACATTTATCTTTAGTCATATACAAATTTTTTGAATTCTTTAAAGTTAGCCATGCTTAGTTAGATATCCTATGCAAGAAAAATGTACTCTACTGGAAATGTGCTAACCCCTATACTAGGTACTGCAGACTTTCCAATTAAATTTTATCAAAGTATAGACTAAAAATATGGGGTATGCTATAAACATACTGGTTTCTATAAGACATTTAACAACAAAAATACAGTCTTTTATAGGCTTCCTGATGAAATGTTTTGGTTATAAATAGCCTCTTCAACATGAAGCAATTAATTACATTACACACTATCATAGAGAAAGTAAAAATTAAAATGTATCTGAATGTAAGCCCTTGATAAAAGGATGCTTCAAAAAATGATAGCATCATAAAGTCGTGCAATTTTCTCCAAAGGTTGAAAACATAGTACAATTCCATGGCTGACTCATTAAATGTTGACCGTTCACAATGAATTTCCTTAGAAACATAGTGTGACAGTATGTAAACTGCACAACAATCCATCCACCAGACTTATGTTACCTTTACCTAAACTCTTCACTTCTTGAGTTTTCTCTCAATCAACTTACTTATATTAAAAGAACATCTGATAAAATGTTTAACAATTATTTTAATAATGCATTGAGCTCTAATAGTGTCTTTTAGATTGACTTTATCAGATTATTTGCAAAAATATAACAACATGAAAAATTAAACTTGCACATGTCCTGTTTATTACTAAAATAGCAAATCGAAAGCTCCATTTGGATACTGGTCATTTCATCAACATGTAGGGTATACTGAACACATTTCTGAATTGACTGACAATATGTTTGATAAAGCAAGGGCTAAATCCTAAAGCCTAGTATGTTTAAATAGCTAATTTCATATGTTCATTAGTCAACAACATCAGTTTGTTATTTTTATGGTTCATGCTGGTGGCACAGAAGAGGCTTTTTCCCCCAGATGGGAATATTTTACTCGACAGCACTGATGTTGAATGGAAGACCATGCTTTTGTTGGTACTACAGAATCCTTTCCAAAAGAGAGCAGATTGGTTTGGCTGTCACCCAAAACAGCCCTACACAACACTTGTTTGTATAACCTGAACACTTTTAAATGTGCACATCCTTGTCCCACACAGCTAAGCTACTTTTTTGTAGTATACACATTCAACAGTGTATTGGTTTTTCCAAGTTTACCTTTATAGTCAATACTACAACTTGTGGCCTTTCCAAAAAGAGTTAAAGGACCAATTAAGGCATCCTGAACTATGGCTGCACATGTGAATACATTTTTTCTGATAAATATAACAGCAATCAACCCCAAACACTTGTAAAACGTTTTTAACCAATCATTTTGTCAAATGCCATTTGATAAACAGAAGATTAATCACACTTTCCAAGAATAATTTTCCTATGCTAATACAATATTAATTGGCCACAAATATGAGCTGTGGAACAGCAGGTTACAAGTTTAGCATGTATACATATATTAGTGAAAATAAACACATTTTAATGGAGTTAAACAAGCAAAATCACAAGGAAGGACTGCATTAAAAACAGCAAATCCAAACCTCTGATTAATTATATTAGTTTGTTATACCTTAAAAAACAAACCAAAACAAAAATAATTATATACAAAATGCTGCACCAATATGGGATTATAAAATGTACCTTAGGTTTAAAGATGACAGCATTTTGTTGGACCCACATTGTGGTGGGGATACACCATCTATCAGTTTTTAACCCCCATTCACCAGTCTCACATAAGAAACAAAAGAGTAGCAATAGATATAGAAACAGAAATTAGGAGAGCAAGATGTGATATAGATGTGGGACTTGTTGGCTTGAGCACACACGTCTTGTTCTCTTAATTTCAATTTCTATATCTATTGCTACTCTTTTATTTCTTATGTGAGACTGGTGAATGGAAGTTAAAAACTGATAGATGGTGTATCTCCACCACTATGTGGGTCCTAAGTCTCAGTCACCTCCAAAACTTAGGATACCTTTTATAATCCCACATTATAGCTTATACCCTAGAATCTTTTCAATAGTACAGCATGTTTTTGCTTAATTTATTTTTGTTTCAGCTTATTTTTTAAGTTATATATAAATATAAATTGATAATTTTCCTATATTAAAAATGCAGTTTTTGATAGGTACTTATCCCCTATCACAAGATTAGCTATTTTCATTCAGTGCTGTCCTCTATATGCAAACATATGCTACATGCCTCTTGTCATAAAATTAGCTAGAATTACACACAAATTAGGAGGGGGTCAATGTAAGAGAAAACAGAAGTATCCCCTGGAAGTGAGAGGAGAACATCATCCAAGTGGAAAAGAATGTGGTAGGAAATTGACCCTAATACTGGAAATATACTGTAACTCCATCTCATAAATGAGAAAGGTGGGTAAACAAAGGATGCATTTGAAGTGTAGAGTGGCTAGGACATAGCGGACCATACTCGTCAACTATGTCCAAAACCTGCCCAAACAGTACAACCATTTTCGCAAGGGTAGCATGAAGATCATACTGTCTTTACTTTAAACCCAAGAATCATGTTATTGAGAACCACTCCAATTCCCAAGTATGACCCAAGGATTAGTTCTAAGCAATCAATCTGGGAACTTGACATTTAGTATCAAAAGGATACCTATCACATGCAACCAACTCCCCCAACTGTGAAACAAGCTGGGACCATCCAAATGGCAATAACACTCCCTTAAGAAGAGAGAATAAGGAATAGCCAAAGACAGAAAACAAGCAGCTTGGAACTGAAAGGTGGCAAGGACTCCCATACTCCACTCAAAGAAAGGATAGTGACAAAGCAGATGAGATAGTGCAATGGGTGATCATGAAACCTTATTTTGAATAGCAGACTACACCAAATTGTTCACTCCAAACATGGCAGAAAAGTGCAGCAATCTCTACCTCCTTTAGTCATACAGTTCATAGCTGGTATAATCATGATTATGAAGCAAAATATCATGAGGTCATGAACCTATAAACAATCTTCTGGAATGCCCTATGTCAACAGTGAGTGTGGAAGCCATGGTAGATAAAGCACAAGTCAACATGACTGGAAAGTGCAAATTTTTAGTTAAAAAATATCTGATCAAGCTTCATTCACCACAGAGCAAGATACATGGGATAAATAACTGGAGAAAAGCCCTGAAAAGAAAGTATGGATGAAAACTTACCAATTAAGAGTCACACCAAAGTCTCAAGAACATCCCAAAGGAATAGACAAAACCCTGAAGAATAGAAAACAGCAACAAGATGAAAATAGAGAGAGACGGACCTACTGGGTATGGTCCAGATGCCAGATTGAAGAATCTCCTTCACTGGATGGCAAAGATGAGAAGCAAGGAAAAGGTGAGGTGTCAGACCTTACAGGAGGACACCTAGCACAAATTCCAGTAGGAAAAAGGTAGGAAGGAATAGGTTAATTAAAAAAAAAGACAGACCCTTGCGGTACGGATACAAGGTGAAAGATCATGAAGAGAGGAGGATTGCCTGGGATAAGGAGATGGGAACATGTACCCCAGAACCCAGAAGGAAGCATGTCCACACACTAAGAAAAGAAGGAAACATATTTTAAGGGAAAGCTGAACACCAAATACAAGGAAATGGTTCAAATGGAGGTAAAGTAAGGGGAGGGAGGACCTCCTGATCTGGAAGGATAGGTTGTCTGGGAGGACAAGGTAAGAACAGGGAAATTAAAAACTCAATGGTATTAATAAAAAATTAAAGACATGGGATAAGACCACCTGACATCCTGAAAGCAAGAAAACCAAAGACACACAAACAAAGAATAGGCCTCCAACAGAGCATAAAAGCTACACAACATTACGTTTAAACTTTGAATTTATACTAAAGAAAATTCAAACTGATGCCTTAGTCTGCAAAGTGATGGTTGCTGTTACAAAAGAGAACCTTCCAACCCAAGTCATTGCATACTAAGCTGGGTATACATACCTCAAGGTACAGTTGTCAGGCAAAAGATTCAACTTCTAGCCACTTCTTGAAATCAATGGCTATTTCCATAAAGACAAAAAAAAAAAAAAAAAAAAAAAGAAGAAAAGAAAGAAAAACAGGAATCATATTATTCCAGTGTACCCCACATCCTCAAGTCCTCTAATTCAGCTCCAATGTATTTTCATGCTTTGCTATTCTTGATTGTAGTATGAAACTAAGATTCATATACAGTAGAGAGTAAGGAAATTTGTACAAGCCCATCAAAATCAAAATTGTGGTGTTATGTTAGAAGTATTCCACAATTTGAAATATTGTGCTTACATAAAGATACTTACATTTGGTATTTGTGAACCATAACCATTGTTATCAGAGAATTTAGCCTTACTTACAACACTTCTCGGCCATTAGTTTTGTTTCTTCAATGGTCAGTCCATCGTATTATACAAAGGTATATAAGATTTATAATTTATATTTATACTAATCAATAAACACACACTACTTCAAACATTTTAGCTCTCTCAACACAGGCTCAGTGATTTTGACTGATCACATAATTTAACAACATTTTGAATGTATGAAACTAAAACTTTGTGTCATGCACAGTAAAGAATAAGTGTGGCATGAGGGTTAAACACATTGCAACTTAATAGCCTATTAACAGTTATTACCAGTAACATTACTACAACCTAATAATTATGTTACCATAAATCAAATTACTAACAAGGAACTACAACTTCAGTTGTTTAACAACAATATTATAATGATATTTTAATATAGTTATCACATTAGTTACATGCTACTAATCAGTAACCAAACAATTATCAAATAACTATTACATTCTATTCCTATACTAAAATCCACTGAAACTTACCTATATGTGTGTGAGGGTACGAGGGCAGAAGGTTTGGTTCATTTTTTAGGTAGCCATTTTATCATCATTACATACGATGGTTTGGCATGATGAAATGTGAACCCATTCTATAAAAAGATTAGATAAAAGATTAGTCACTATTAGATTTTGCAAATTAAACAGCAATGTATAATAAAATAAAGCTCAACATCTCCTATATTCCATAAAATAATAAATTATGAACTTTACAAAACAAAGCTAATTATGTTTGCCCCAGAACAAATTTTCAAGATTTTCCAGAATTAAATAACCTATTTTCCAAAGTTTCGGGAATATTTTACTGCTACCATCTGATTTGTAGAAGTTATAAGCATTCATTAAAACCTACTAAATGTACTGCAGTGAAACCTATTTTCAACAAGTCTGTATATATGTGTTTATCCACTTAAGAGCTGGTAAACTGCTGAACTGACTGTTACCAGATCTCATATATACACCTAAGGCTTCTCATACAGAGAACATAATGGACTTGATATTCATATCTGACAAACCTATGTCAACCTCCAAGAGAGACTGTGTCTTCCTTGTGCACAGCTGATACAGTTACAACAGAAAGTGTTCGTACCCCTGCATCCTGAGTAGTTTTTTGCTCATAACTTAAAAAGTGTCACAATTAGGCTAATAGAAGTATGGTGTATTATAAATATTATACTAACACACATCTACATAAATTTTTATGTAAACTGAACAACAAATAGACTGTTTATAAACAAATAACCAAACATAGGAGGGGCAGAAAGTGTTCGTGCTTCTACTTTAATGGTCAGTTGTGTAACCTTTCAGGTGAATTACCTGGCGCAATCTTTCCTCATAGCCCTCCACGATCGTATGACAGTACTCGACTGGTAGTTTCTTCCATTCGTTTTTACAGAAGGCCTCCAACTCTTGCAAGTGTTTTGGATGATGCTGATGAACCCTGGTCTTCAACTCATTCCAAACGTTTTCAATTGGGTTGAGATCGGGTGACTGCGATGGCCACTTCAGAACGCTTATATGGTTCCTCTGCAACCAGGATTGTACATATTATGATGTGTGCTTAGGGCCATTGTTGTGCTGGAAAATCCAACGACGCCCAAGCTGCAAGTTCCAAGCATCATTCTTGATACAAGTGCCTAATATATCAACGTACTCTTCTTTTTTCAATATTCTGTTGATGCGGTGAAGACTGCCTACACCAGAAGAGCTGAAGGAACCCCATACCATGATCGAGCCACCTCCATGTTTAACTGTGGGGATGGTGTTCTTTGGAAGATTTTGTTCCCACTTCTTACGAAAAATATAGCAAACATCATTGTGGCCGAAAAGCTCGATTTTAGTTTCATCGAACCAAAGAATACTCTTCCAATAGGTAAAGAGTTTATCTACATGCTTTTTTGCATACCTAAATTGTGTTTCTAAATGAGCAGGCTTTAAAAATAAAGTTCTACGAGGACGGCCTGCTTTGAACCCAGAAGAGCGTAACATGTGCGTAACTGTAGAAGTGTTTACTTCAACCCCAGTTTCCCTTACCAGTTTCTATATGTCATTACGTGTTAAATGAGGGTTCCTACTAACTTCTCTGAAAACCTTCCTCTTGGTTCTCTCTGGAATTTTGGTGGGGCGTCCGGAATGAGGGAGGTTAGCAGTTGATCCTGTAAGCTTAAACTTGGCAATTATGTTTTGAACAGTAAATTTCGGCACATTAAGTTGTGTAACAATACCGGAAATAGACACACGACACTTGTATTTTACAATAATTCGGTTTTTTAAATCACTGGACAGTTGTTTCCTGTTCGCCATGATGACCAAGCAGATAATGACGGAGACGGCGTTAAATTGCTGGAAGTAAATTTTTTGCTGGCTAAATTCTAATAATTATGAACCCAGTGTCTAGTTCTGGAATGGTATAATGCAGTTTGTTCGTCAAACTAAACAAAATTTTTACGGGAATATCAGTTTTTACATGTTCTGAATTGTATGAACACTTTCTGCTCCTCCTATTTTTGGTTATTTGTTTATAAACAGTTTGTTTGTTGTTTAATTTACATAAAAATTTAGGTAGATGTGTGTTAGTATAATATTTATAATATATCATACTTCTATTAACCTAATCATGATACTTTTTAAGTTATGAGCAAAAACTACACGGGACACAGGGTACGAACACTTTCTGTCTTAACTGTAACTATTTATTGGAAGTACTACAAAAAAGAATCTAGAAGCTAATAACAGATTAGTATGCATATTTCACCACAACCTAAACTAATGCATCATAATTCAAGTACATGTTTAGCAGAACTGTAGATCTATTAGAAAAAGGTAATTCTCAATTTCAGCATTTCATCAACAGATGCTGAAACAGCCCTTGTCATAATTATGGCTACGTTTGGTATCACCTGGTTTTTTTCCATAAGAAACAAACCTAACTGATGCACAATAGATTTTACAAATTAAAAAAGCAACATATATGTATTGTGTGCGTGTGTGTACATGTACATAAAATGTTCAACTTACTACAAAATATATTTATTTTCAGTTATATTCAACAATATAATATACTTTATGAACACAGACTGTTAGTTTCAGAAAAACATTTCAAGTCTCATTTTAGGTGAAGTGAAACAAGAAGAAAAGTAAACAATAGATCAGTCAAGGTTTTTGACAGGTCCACTGCATTGCTTCAACCACTTATGTTTAACATGTAAAGTGCACATAATCAACTCACCCATGCTACTGTAACATGTAACTCGTTTTTGTACAAAAACAATACTAAGTTGATAAATTAAATAAAAACTTTTATTTAAATCAAAACCAATAGGGCTTGAAAATAATGTCTAAGATTAACTTTTATTGCGTATCACAAATAACATAGGGAATAAACCACCAGTTTTTCAAATTTCAATTCTTTTTCTAAAATTTCATGACATTCTCAAAGAGAAATTTTACTATTTCATTGCTTTACAGTATTCTCATAGCCCATAAAAACCTTGTAATAAAATTGGTTGAGCATACGATAAAACATGAACAAATATTCCTCACAGTTTGTTTTACATTTAAGTTTGTTGAAAATTACAAATGAAAGATATGTCAACATAGGTGCTTCCACAAAAGCAGTGCTCAGTATTGGCTAGCATGTGATGAAATAGACTATTGGTATCTAAGTAAATCTTTTGCCATACCATCAGTTTATAAAGATGCCCATCCTCCAATTTGTTAAAAGCTCAGAATGGATACTTATGATTTTTAGTTTGTTTTTGTTTACAGAAAACACCTTTTTCAACTGAATTTTCTACATTTATTGGTCACTAGTTCTATAAAATAAATTTTAACAACAATTCACACTACTTGCCCCAAAGATCAACTACTCTCTCTAACCTTCTGCACCTGCTGCTTTTCCTCTCTCTCCTACTTCTCTTCCTTCTAACCTAATAATACACCATTGGCATTTGGTGACAGTTGCCAGTAACAAGCATCTTACTATTGTTATTAGACTAAAATAATTAAATCACATTACTACAATAGTACTTTTTAAAAAATGTAATAAAGTTTTATAACTAAATCCAGCATCCTGAAATAATCTCCATTTCAATCCCCTCTCCCTCAAACACAATTATTGCAATAAAACTTAAAATTCTGACACATTTTGCATTAACAAGGGTAAATTCCTTAATATACGAGTAAAAATATAAAACATGTTTGTATATAAAGGTATATTTATAACATCAGTAACACAGAACAAAACAGTGATCACTGAAACACAAAATACAATAATCAAAAATGTAACTCAATACTTACCTTTGAGAGAATAGGGACATAAGCAGCCTGATGAAGAGGTATGTTAAACCATATTCCTCTATTTCCATTCACCTGCCATTCTGATAGGGAAGCTATCAAAATATTAATAGAATTATTTGCTTTTAACAGATAAAATGCCTGTGTAATATTCGTATCACACCATCTCCTATACATTTTTGCTCAGGAAAAATATTTTATAAATTAAACTTATTATTAATAATCCTGCAGCACATCAGACTTTACATCTCACAATAAAACAGATTTATCTATCAATAAAACATGCACTCTTCAATCATCAATAAAAAGCCTGGGTTATTCATTAATTATTATAAAATGTCAATGACTCTTCAAAACTCTTAACTTGTATAACATACAGACTATTTATTAACAAAACAGTAAGCTATTAATCAATTTTAATATATATATACTTTTTCTCAATAAACGGACTATTTATTCATCAATAAACTATTTATTCTGTTACACTATAAATAAACAGTGATTCTTCATTCACACAAAAAAAAAATTATACTGTTACACTAAACACAAAAATAGTATCATCCAATAAAATGCTCTGGAAATGAAACAACCAAAAATACACATGCAGATCACTGACCATTTTCAACACACAGACTGTACAACCAAAGAACATGTATACAGTAGTTAAGTCATTATTCATGAAGATATATAGTTTGGTTTCATTAATACAATGTTTTATATTCATTCATCATTATAACAAGAACATCTATTTATCTTCTGAAAACTGCTGATTATTCATCAATTACTAAAACAAGTAGATTACTTATCCACCAATAAAGCATGTGAATAAATCATCACCCAATAAAATTCACAGGATATTTATTTCTAAAAATATATTTTTAACTTTATTAAATGAATGAAGAAAACACAAAAACTGAAAGCATATGTAACAATAAAGATCATAGAAACTTCCCAAAAATGTTTCAAGAAAATATCAATAAAATTTCAAACAAGTAGCACAAATCCAAAGATATTTTTGGGAAGTTTCTATGATCTTTATTGTTACATACACTTTCAGTTTTTGTAATATTTAATACTTATATAGCGTATAAGTGTGCACAGATTATGGTATCCTAAAGTAATTTATTTTGCTTGTTAAATCTGAGTAACTATTATTCTTTAATGCTATATCATTCAGGCTGAATACTAGTATAAGAAACTAGTAAGTGAATCCTTTTGAAACTATCTTTTAGTAGACACTGTGGATCCCATAGGATACTTCACACAGTTTTTCATCCTATGTAACAGCTTGAATCTATGGTTGAAGAAAGTGTTTAACTCTATACATATGGGTGGAGGATCAAAATGCATACATAACAGCTTTTAGAGTTACATTCAAAACTTGATAAAACATCAATATGCATGGCATTAAAATATAGTTTATAATTCAGAATTTAGTAATATATAAGTTTGGATTTCCTAATTTAAATAAGTTCTCAACATATGCATAAAGTTTTAAATGATTTGTCTTTTCTCTGAATAATCACTTAAGATTTTCTTTCTTCCCTTGTACAGGATTAAGAATATCCATAGATAAGAAACAAATGATATATACATAAAAGGTAAAAATTTAAAATAAAGGGCTTTCCTCCCTTCTTTATTTTCTGAGATATCAATTACTTTGTTACACTCACTACATAAGCTTCTTCCAACACTTCATGTTTTTGAAATTACTTATTTACTAAAAATAACTTATTAATGGTATGTACCCATAACTAATATAAAAGTCATTATTATATCTTTATATTAATTTATTTGGGTAAAAGATGTCATTTCCAATAAGTAATGAAATAGTTAAACCTTCTTATAGATCAATTAGAAAGCCAGGTAAATTATGAGAGTTATAATGCATTCAGTTTTACTGTTTGAATTATTATTAACTTGAAAGCATAACGCATTATTTTTTTGACAACCAACTTAATGAAAAAAATTTAGGATTACTGAAGACCCACATCTAAGAGCAAAAAGGCAATATTCAAGTGATAAATATATTATTTCTTATGTATAGTTTATAGTTTAAAACTAGACACTGTGGGTACCATGATATATTTCACACAGTTTTTCATCCTATGTAACAACTAAACTCTATGACTGAGGAATTACTAAAGTTATATATAAAAAAAATTATATGAGATGTACATACACCTTACAAAATAATGAAGAACTACATATCTACCATACAACTGAAAAATACATGAAGTAAACTGTTAAACTTTACAATATAAAGTAATACAATTGAAACAATATATTATAGGCATAAGAAAGCAAGTTCACTCAGACATACAATAGAGTACAATTTGTAAGTAATCCTAATTCTAAGCCAAAATACTTATACACTAATAAAAACCTGTATGTTGTTATATCCTCACTTGAAGAAAGTACTTACTAAGATTATACAAAAAAAACTGATTATTATAAAAATTAGAGGACAAATGCTGTTCATTGATCATTTACTTTAATTACAGGGATTCTTTAAAGCTTTGTTTAAACACTCAACTGTTTATAACTTATACATATTGAAAGAAACATAGTCAATACATTACCTAAATATTCTAGAGTTTTAATTAGGTTTTGGAGTGAGAAAATAATACTACTAAAGCAGGTGGGTAACCTTTATTAATGTGAAGTGGAGCTTGGGCTAAAAGCACCATCCTCTTAAAAACAAAGATAATAAAGATAAACAAGTTTAATGAATCATCTTAAAAATTATGATAACTAACAACTAACTCGGTCGATTTAGCTTAATGTTAAAAATAAAATACTTCCAATCAATTCATGATTCAAAATAAATGAATAAACACAGTCAAAATTATGATCTGTGATTCATCCAAATTTTTGATTTTCTCATAACTTACCTTCAAGTCTCTTCTGAAACTCTGAATCTGACAAATTCCACTTTTCTGTGTGGACAGTTATTCCCCCAAACCTAGTAATATATATTCAAACAAGTTCAAGTACTGTCGTGTAATCAGTAATGTATGTTTTAATAAGATATATTTTCTTCAAAGATTTATTAAATGTCACTAAAATCACAAACTTTCTTTTTCTTTTCACTGAAACTATTAAGCACTAACACACAATTTCATTTTACCCTTATTTTATGAAACGTTTTAGGTGTCGCAAGCTTGTAGTCACCAAAAACACACATTATTAAATGCATTTATCAATAAAGATGTTTTAAGACAAACTTAATCCACTTGGCATTTAAAACTTTAACACGATATATTATTGTGAACTTTCTGAATAATAAAGTATACTAAATTTTATGAAACGCACTGCAGTGTAACATAGTAGTGGTTTCATTGTATACAATTATAACTAATTTTCTCTTATATTTCCAGCATGTTAGTATACTTTAACCTTCATGTAGGTTTTTAATAAACTAATTCAATATATCATCTTAAAAAGATATAAGAATATTCACTAACAACCAAATAAGTGGGTTTAACTAAATGTTTGTTCTAATGTTATGATACTTTCTTCTTAGTTAACTTGACATATGGGTTAGTTAAGAATTTTACAGAAATTTTCTTCAATATTTATTATGAGAAATTAAAACTACTCTAAAATAAATACCTGTCAACATTTCCTTCAAATAAATTCATTGCTAAATAGTACAACCTGGTTGATAATAAAATTCTCTTTGAAGTTAATAATGGACCCAAATATCTGACATCTTTCCACCATGTAAAGTTCTGTGTAAACAAAAACACAAATCATATTATTCAAAAATTCATTTGCCCCATATAATTTCTAATCACTAACAAAATAGCTAAATTTTTAAAAAATTACCGCAGTACTTGGTAAGATAACTGTGAACCAAACAATTTACAGTTCTATATTAAACTGTATAAAAAGTCAGAGGTACTAAGTCCTTACATATCCAATACGATTCTGAAATAATATAATAATATTGTCCATTATAGCACTGTAGAACACAAATGAAAATCTTACTCTAGAATTTTACTTCCCAGCTTGCTACATCTGTCGCTTTTCACTTGTAATCTCAGTTTAGAAACAAAATTACTTTTAACAAGATGTGTGACCCCAAAGACCTAAAGTTGGTGAGAATATGTTGCAAATAATTAAATTATTATTTCTTCCTTTAGATAAAGACATCTGTTTGAATGTAATCACATAGTAGAATGTTTGAGACAACACAGGATCTATTAGTTCATCTCAGTTGTCCCATCATCTAAACTAAATCTATTAACAAATAAGGTAAAAAAATAAAAATCTTAAAGCCATCCCTCATTATTCACATACTTATCAAGCTTTCTCTTAAACACTTAAATTTACTCCCTCCACAAAATTCAAAGGCAACCCATTCCAGAGACCAACTGTTTTATTCGAAAAATAAAACTTAGTTGAAGATGACTCCTACCCCACCAAAATGTATATTTACATCACCAACATTACTATTTTCACTGTTAAATATGAAGATATTATATTAACATTATTAATTTCATTTACAATCTTAAACACCACAATCAGATTCCCTCATACTCTTCTTATGTGACAAGCCCCCTATCCCAGGCACTTTCTAGTAATCTTCCTCTGAATCCTTTCCAACAATTCAACATCCTTTCCAAGATAAGGAGCCCAAAATTAAACACAATACTCCAATTGTGTCCTAACCAGTGACCAATACAATGAAATTATGGCCTCTTTAAACTTATATTCAACATTTCTGTAGATACAACCTAAATTTCTATCAACAGCACATGCTTGGATGGTTTAAAATACTGATCAACTATTACCCCAAGGACTCCTTCTTTCATGACACCATTAAGGTTATTCCCATCCAAATTATAATTCTCATTATGATAACCCACATGCATTATCTTACATTATTACAATTAAAACCCATCTCACATTTACTTTCCCAACTCACTAAATGATATAAATCATTTTATAAACCAGCAGCATCCTCTTCACAGCTTGCAACACCCAAGACCTTAATATCATCTAAAAATTTAAGAAATTTATTGACCATTCATTCATCTATATCACTGATATAAATCAAAAAGAGTAAAGATCCTAAGACTGAGCCATGAGGTATACCACTTGTAACATTAATCCATTCTGACTCTACTCCATTTGTAACAATCCTCTACTTTCTTCCAACCAGCCACTCTATTATCCCTCAATACTTACAAATATAATTTGTTTAACAAGCCTTATATGTAGTACCTTATAAACTGCTTTCTGAAAATCCAGATACACTAAATCTACACCTTACTCTTATTTACATAAGTACTAACCTTTACAAAGAATGTCAAAAGATTTGTAATGCAAGATTTTCCCTTTGTGAAAACTGTTGATTATCCAATAAAATTTAAACTAAGTTAAATGGCTTTGCAAAGCATCTTTTATCATACTTCTAAAACTTTTCTTACAACTTGTGTAAAGCTAACATACCTATAATTACTAGGACAATATTAACCTCTCCCTCGAGGAGGAATGACAATAACTAACTTCCAGTCTTCTGTTACTGGCCCAGTATTCAAGGGCTTGGAAAAAAAAGCAGCAGCGAGTGGCTCACATATCCAATCCTTAACCTCCTTCACAACCCTTAGAGAAATATTATCTAGCACAGGCTTAAAATTTCTAAATTTTTTTCTTAACAAACTCAGAATTAATGCAGTCATCTTGTTTGAACTTATTTCCATCTGTTAGCTGTTAAAGATGAGGAATACTGATAACATCTTCATTACTAAACACTGAAAAAAAATCAGAATTTATGACACAAACACCTAATAATCATCAGATACAAGCCTCTTTATTATCCCTGATGGGTTCTCCCTCTCCCTAAAATTTTGTTTATCCTTAATGTATTTAGAAAAATTCTTTGTTATTTTTTACCATTTTTCAGCTAACTTTTTCCATATCTCCTTTCAATGTCCTAATTTACTGCCACCAACTTTCTTGATCTAATTAATCTTCTAAATATTTTGTCATAACAGTCAATTTAAATTTTTTTTTAATTTATGATGCTTTTTTTCTAATTTTATCTCTTATACTCTTTGTGAGCCAACTTGGTTTTTTTACTTGTAGCTATCCATTTCTTTCTATAAGGAATATGTTTATCTGGAATATTTAAAAATTGTTCACATTTTAACAATGTCCCCAAATAATTCAACTGCCCAATTCACACAAGAAATTTTATTGCATCCCTTCAAAATTTGGTTTTTTGAAACTTGTAACCAAAATATCATCATTCCTTATCTCCACATGCAGCAAAACACTGAACATATTAGAACAATGATCATTTAGGCCCAGATGCTTCCAAATTTCCACCCTCTCTTTCACTTCTATATTTTAAGTTAACAATAAATCTAAATTAGCATTGTTTCTAATAGGTTCCTTGACCAATTGGTGAAAAATGCCATCTTGAACTTTTATCCCTCACAGTTTGACTTTAGTATTTTTCCCAATTTATATGCCTGAAATTAAAATCACCCATAATTATAATCTCATCAATAGCTAAAATTCTTTTCTATAGTTTCTCACTAATTTCATATATAACAAGTTCTCACTAAACATCTTTTCTTTATATTCACTAGGAGAAACTCAAATGGATTCAATCTCTTTGATATCATCATCTTCAACAGAATGCAACTCTAATTTTAAATATAAAGCCACTCTTACCACTCTCTTTAGTACTTTATACCTATTAAAGAGCTTATAACCCTTTATTTCAAAGAAATTTTGGTCACCACAGTTATATCCATTTAATAATGTTTCAGTTATTCCCATTATATCAACCTCTGCTATTCTTACCAGTGCTCTAAAGTCATCAGTTTTGATTTTTATAATTCTGGAATTACAAAAGTAACAATTAAGTTTACTCTTATAACTACTTCTATATTAATTTCCTACACTAAACTTTTCTCTGCCCTTATTCTTTTTAAATTTAGTTTATCTTAGTCCTCACCACTGTCCAGTCCTAGTCTAAAACTTCCCTTACAAGTGAGCTAACAGATTTATCCTATTTAAATGTAAGCCATCCATCCAAAATTCTCCCTTCTGCAACTGAACTAATCCCATAAATCCAACCAACCAATCTGCTCACCCTTAGATACTAACTTAAGCCTAGCAATTAGCCCTAGTTTTTCAAAATATCCTGATGGATTTCAGATGTCAGGCTGCAATACAAATATCAGTTTCAAAAATGTGACTATAAATTAGTTATTTCAGTACTGTCAAGCTTTTAAATTTAACTATACTCCTTCAAGGTCTCTCCCTTAATGCCACAAGTAATAAAACACAATTCTGATTACGTTTAATATCTCCAGTTTCTCTAGGAAATAATGCACACATACTACTTTATTTCTTAGCAGTGGTTTTATTATTGCAATTTACCTTGTCATACTGAATGTTACTAATTATTAGTGGGTTAATACCCTTCAAATTCAACATCAGAAATGAATCAGCCTTACCAAAATACAACTTAAAACTCAAATTATAAACTTACTTTCATATCCTTCACTATTGGTATATCCTCATAATGCAACATGTTATATAATTTTGTTTATACTAGTTAGAAAACTTGAGTATACAAATTAACAAAATGTGTGAAATCACTAATTTTTACATTTAATACCAAAATCAATAGCAAACTCAAGTAACAGTAGTTCAATTAATTAATTTACATTGCAATACTGATGGTATATCTTTGTTTAATGTCGTTTTTCATACATATATGTTACTAATATTACACTCAATATAATTTATAATTATAGAACCATAAAGACAAGTTCATGAAATCAGTAAAAATATGATGTACAATTAAAGCTTCAACTCTCTTAAGTCACATGCACTTAATTAATAATTTAATATAGTTAACTCATTAATATACATATTCATCAAGTAAATTTATAAATCACAAAAGAATAAGCGAAGTGCATGGTTGTTTGAAAAACAATCAATCAACTTTCATACTTTGACTTAGAAATGGAATCCCCTTAGAATATTCAACACTATCTGAAGCATCAACCTCTCAAGATTGTTTGGGATTGATTAAACAACCGGGCGTAATTAACCAAAACACTTTACAAAATAAAAATACAGTTAAGTTCAATTTTGCCCCCTTGGACATTCTCGATAGTTCATAGTATTTACATATAAAATTTGGTTGAAATGGGCCCATTAGGCTTGGAAGAACTTGAGTGTAAACAAACACATACTTTGTCTTTACAATAATAAATAGTGATTATTATCAACGCAAAAGTTTATACTCATTCTTAGTTATAAGCATTAAGCCAATGTTTGCACTTCAATTTTCTCAAACTCTGAGTCTCAGAGCCACATTTTACGCAGATACATGACACAAAGTACGTTTAACGTCACACAATTATGCTGCAAATACACAAGTGTTCCGAGAACCTAAAAATAAATAAACGAATATTTGTGAAACGTGATAAGAATATATGTAATTGAAACACGTTTAAGTTTAATTTTACTGAATATAACTATTAATATGAAAACTTATATAAAGTACTTTAAAATTTCATCACAAATATTATAATATCTCTCATTTATTATTACCCAGACATACATTCTCAAACGAAACATCACTCGAGCTTTTCCTTTGTACCTGATAACAAATATTGATGCAATAACAAACCATGTCTGAAAAAAATTAAATCAAGATTCAAACGTTAAACTCGAATTCAAAATCAAAGCTGCTATAAGCAGTAGAATTTTTTAATTAAAGTAAATAAAATTATTTTAACTAAATGAAAGAAACGATATTATATTCCTATAATAACCTAAAATGCAGCAATAATATTGCCTAAAATATACTGGCGTAACTACGAAAATTTTAATAAGTATCATATATATTCATCATGCACCTCCTTATTACAATTCCAAAGGGTTGTTTACATTAAATTTTTAAAATACCGAGTTCTTTTGTAAATTTCCCGGCATGGCCAGGTGATTAAGGAACTTGACTCGTAATCTGAGGGTCGCAAGTTCAAATCCCCGTCACACCAAATATGCTCACCCTTTCAGCCGTGGGGGCGTTATAATTTTCATTCAATCCCACTATTCGTTGATAAAAGAGTAGTCCAAGAGTTGGCGGTGATGACTAGCTGACTTCCCTCTAGTCTCACACCGATAAACTGGGGACGGCTAGCGCAGATAGCCCTAGTGTAGCTGTGCTCGAAAATCAAAAACAAAGTTTGATTAATCTATTTTTCCGTTCTAACTTTTCAATCCCATCAAATCGATGAGTATTAATACTACTACATTCAACCATAAATGTAAATAACACAAGATCTAACTATCTAGTAGTTATTTGATGATAAAACTTTCTAAAGAAATAATTAATCATCAGGGGTATTTGAAGATCAGGCAATTTTCATTAACCGCGCTTTAGATACTAATGACCTTAAATCGTATGGACTACTGATCTTAGAGGTTATTTATTAATTCGGGGGAAAAGTTAAGTGTTTAAATAAACGATAAAATATCGCCTGCTGGCCAGCCGAGCAGTACCGAGGCGCCACCAAAACCTAGACAATCTACAGATAGCGAGATACAAGTTTTGTGTACATTCAGTTTTGATGCTATTACTGAGTGTCAACATAGAAGTTTATTAAATACCAGTATAAAAGCTCGTCATAAAATGTTGGAAAACCATTGCTGAATGATTAACGAAAATTATAGTATTTAATTAAAACGAATTTGTCTGCACCTCCAAAATGCACTTTCTCTTCACTTATTTCATCAGTCTAGAATTCTTTAAAAAATACACTTTTTGTGTTAATGTTGTAGCCTTTCAAATATTGTAACAAAGAATGAAAGTTGTCCCAAATCAAAATTGCATCTTTGTTAGAACCAAACTTTTTATTATTATTCATAACACTATATCATCCCATAATAGATAAAGACTTTTCTATAATATCCCATAATAGTTAAACCCACACTATAACTTCCCATAATAATTAAAACCACACTATAGCAATCAATAATAGTTAAAACACTATAGTTTCCCATAATAGTAAAAAAATACACTAACAACAATCACTAGTTAAAGAAACCACTGTATAACAGCCCAGAAACTACTCTGTAATAACACATAATAGTTAACCAATCCATAATATCCTATAATAGTTTAAAAAACACTAATAACCCATAAGAGTTAAAAACTAAACTATAACAACCACTTCTAATTTAAGAAACCATTGTATGGCAGCCCTTAAACTACTCTTTAATAATCTATAATAGTTTTTTATAAAAACACTATAACATCCTATACTAGTTAAAAAGAACACTGTATAACAACCCATAATAGTTAAAAACCACTTTATAACATTCCATAACAGTTAAATCAAGCTATAACATTTCATAATAGTTAAAAACAATACTATAAAAACCACCAGTAATGAAATAGACCACTGTATAACAGCCCAAAATAGTTAAAAATCCACTTTATAACAACACCTAATAGTTAAAAACTGCCTTATAACATCCCATATCAGTTATAAAACCATGCTATAACAATCCATTATAGCTAAAATACTGTTATCCCATATCGTTAAAAATCACTTTATGACATCCCAAAATAGTTTTTAAAAACAGTGTATCATAGCCCATAATAGTTAAAAATCCACTTTATAACATCCCACAATAGTTAAAATAAAATCACACAATAGCCTTCCATAACAGTTAAAAAATACACTATAATAACCACCACTAGTTAAAGAAACCATTGTATAACAGCCCAAAATACTTTTAAAAACAGTGTATAACATCACATACTATAACATACACATACACTATAACAGTCCATAATAGCTGAAACATCATCATACCATATTAGTTAAAACACAATATAACAACGCCACTAGTTAAAGAAACTACTATACAACAGCCTAAAAACTACTCTGTAATAACCATTAAACACTCCATAATATCCCTAATAGTAAAAATGTCACTCTATATCAACCCCAATAGTTAAAAAAATTACTTTGTAACATCCCATAATAGTTAAATATATTATAACAACACCATAGTTGGTCATAGTTTGATTGCTAAGTTATGATGTACATTATTGAGCTTTTTTTGTAAAAGAAGCATGAAAGCATTTTTGAGAGAGTGAGAAAAAGAATAAGTCTATTATAGTTGATTTATGAATATAAAATTCTTTATTTTGAGTTAAATGTTTTATTTTTAATGAAATCACAACTGACAGACAATAATTGAACTATTCTATTTGGATTAATGCATTTTTGCTTTTGTAACTCCTATTTTGAGAAATCAGATGTGCAAGTGACACACATGGCTTTTATGAAGGGGATTTGGGTCAATTTAATTGTATGGTTTAAAAAAAACATGATCTGACCAGTGATGTTATGGTTGATCTGAAGACACATGAAACGTAGGCCTAATAATGTCAATAGACTCATTCTCAGAATTACATGAGAGATTAAATTTTTGTAGGTGGCCCTTGCTTCTCCAAAATCCTTGATCTGGCAGTGTCATTATAATAAATATGGAGTACAAAAGACTCGATATTTTTTGTTGCTTGAACAAAAAAAAGCTCACAAATGTACCTGTGATGTATATAGAAGAGTGCTTATAACAGATGAGCCTGGTTTTAATTGAGTATATTTTTTATTTAGGTTATTTCACATTACAGATTTACAGACAAATCTAAGAATAAGATGAGAAATTGCAAAAGCATGATCCAACAAATATTGCTAGAATATGTAGTAAACACTTTGACCCATCAACGATCAATAGAACAATGCAACGAACACATCTGTGAGAAGATGCAGTTCCCATAATCTTCAATTTACCTGAACACTATCAGGTTAGACTTTTGAATGTTCACTATATTTAAAAATTATTTTGGCATAAATACTAAAAATAAGATTTATTAAAAGTCATGGTTTAATGTTATAGCTTTGGAAAATAGGGAAACAAAAGTCAAACACAAGTACAGAAACTCTGCTACCTGCAAGTGATCCAGATGAAGAAAATGATGACATAGTATCAGCTTTAGTGACAGTTGAAAAACAAATTGGAATGGTTAGCACTTAGACCTTACTAATATTTTTTTAATTGAAGATGTGTTCATGGTCCAGCTTTAGTGTCCAAATCTCATTCTAGAGGTTTGGGGTTCAGTTCTCAGTGTGACAGTTGTACATTAGTGGGTGGCCCAGTCGCTTCAAACGTAGGGTAGGACACATGAGCTTATGACTTTAACGTCTCTTCTTTGTACTTATGATGTAAAACATAACAAAGCAACCCAGTTTTTCAAGTGAAACAATGTACTTTTTAATTTCAGGAGCATTCTTACCATATCTGTGATGGTAGTATGAAAAGAAACATTATGTCCCTACAACGAAGCAATGCAGAGCTCTATAAAAATATAAGGAATGCAAAACTGTGTGAAAAGCATGCTAAGAGTACGAGCAAAGCACTGTTGTAGAAACTTGTGCAAAGAAACCTGATCAATGCAGAGCTAGAGATGAAGCTGGCTTTATACAAAGGCTTATTTCTTATTTCACCATGTGAATGAATGCTTCTTTTCTGTGAAGTTTATTAATGTACTGCTATCAGCAATGGTTTGTATATTAACTGTATTATCATAAATAATTTTTCTTACAGATGTTCCTTGGAAGCATTTTAGTAAGCCATCCTGTCATTATAGTGAGAACAAAGAAACATTGCCTTGACATTACATTTGTACTCTTCAAAGACATACCAATACTTGAGAGACATCATAATCTTAAGTGTTCCAGTGCCAAGGACATTGCAAAGGTGTTGTAATTCATATTGATATTATAATAAATTTTAAACATATTACTATATTTTTTATTAATATCATAGTAATTTTAGGCATAAATGTAACAGTTTTATTCTATATTTTATAAAGTTTAATTAAATTTCAGTTGCAATAGTATTTATTTTATTCAGTAGACTAGTAGAATCATGCCATTGTCATAGTCAGTGGTATATGCTGAGTAAAAGTAATACATTATGACTTGGAAGAATTGTTTAGAAATAAATATAAATCAAATACATGTTATCAATACAAGTATTTTTATAACCATTGCACAATAATCAGTGAAGTTTTCAATACGCTTGTTCAACTTGGATTTCTAAATCCATCTAATTATCCATAACTAGCTGGCTAGGGAAAGCTGAAGGAGAACCAGTGTCGCAAAAATGAGCTCACACGAAATAGCAGAATTTGGCTAGGATATAAATATGAATTGTACATTTAATCATGAAAACTCTCAATTATGTTGTAAATAAATATATTCCTGCAGTGTTCTTCAAACTAAATCACTGTAGT
Organism: Tachypleus tridentatus; assembly: GCF_004210375.1. Lineage (NCBI taxonomy): Eukaryota > Metazoa > Arthropoda > Merostomata > Xiphosura > Limulidae > Tachypleus > Tachypleus tridentatus. Next base: position 126,530,680 of record NC_134825.1, read on the forward strand.
GTGCTGTACTCAGTTGGAAAAGTCAGACCTATGTTCTTTTTTTTTTTTTAAGTATTTCCATAAATTTTTGACACAAATTCTCAAATAAATCCAACTAAATTTTATTATATTTATATCTTAAATTCTCTTAATTATTTCTGTCTTCTTTAATTAAGAACATTGAATGTTTAGAGGTCCAAATACATAAATAATATTCTTCCCCACCCCACCCCTTCAGGAAAAGGACATAATGTGCTACCTCCTATCCATTGGCAACAATATTCGAGATGTGTATTTTTATGTAACACATAATAAGCACTGAGAAAAAAACAACAGATTTTATTCTTTACATGTTGGCTCCCACATATTGTGAGTTGCAATAGTCTTCCTGTAAGATCCACACAATGCACTGGTGATTTGTGCTCTATTTTCTTTTTAAAGGGCCACTTAATAGTTGGGACATAATGAAAAAGTAATTGTAAAATGAATAGTTGGACCCTAGAAAGTATCAGAAAAATAGGCTTGGGAGCCAACATGTTAACACTCCCCTCTGACATTGGGGAATTTTTTTTCTTTCTGTATTAAAATGTAAATATATGGTTATGGTATATAAGAAAAACATGGACATTCCAAAATGCTATATTAAGGATATGGATATAAAATACCCTGTAATAATACTGAATAATCATTGAAATTTAAAACCTCACATCTTCTCTAAATAATGCTTGTTGCAAAGATATTAATCTCTTTAGAGTTTGTTTATGGTACATCATGGAGAGCTGCTCATTATATAATTGTATTATATTGCACTTTAATTAGCTCAAAAGTGAATTATAGCTACATTCTTTCTGATTCTACTTTTTCATATGTGCTTCAGAAACCAGATGTCCTCCAAAATAAGGCCTTATATGTTAATTTGAGAACAAAGACTTGTACTTCTTCCTCTACTTTACTGATTTAAGTTTCTGATGTAGTAGTAAATTTAAATTTAAATACATACAATGTTCTGGAACTTCTTTCATTTCTTGATAACATTTCCCACCTTTATAACTATCAATAAAATACTACACCATATCCTAAATCTCTAATGTATGCTGATTTTTAAATCCTTTTTTTAAGCCCATTCTTTTCTTACTGACCTACTCTTAGAACATCAGGTTGCATGGGTTTTGCCTCATTCTTGAACCTTTAGCAATATTATCTTTTACCTTAGTTTTAGAGAACTTCCAAAAAATGAGCTATTCTGCAAAACTGAAAAAAGGCAAAGTCTTTTGAAAAATGTAATATGTTAAATAAAGATTGCATTATTTTTCCAAATAGAAATATCTTCAAAAATGACATCATTATCATGGATGATCACATCACTTAAAGTTAAATAGAATGAGAATCAACATGGATTATTGAGGAGTTCCTCTAGCTACCTCTTTTTTAAATGATCGGGGATTTTGACTGCAGTGTATGGCCATGTAGATAATTATGCAAGAAACTAAAACTCTCCTCCACGTATACAGAACATACTTTTTTTTATAAATAACCCCTTAGTCTAGACATAATGAAAAGCAAGTTGAACGTCTGAAAAATTAGTCACCACATATTCATGAGTGACTGTGATATGTAGGTATATCACATGTTTTATACCTATATTTGGTTATATATAAATGTCTTTAAAATTTTAATTTATCTAGTGGCCATGCAGTTTTGGCATAAGCATGTGGTGTATAAAACCATTTAATTTGCCATGTTTTTTATTTGTTAACTATAGCAGATAATATACATTATCCTTGAGAGAATACTGTAGTAGTCTCAGTGGTCAAATAGGTGATGTTTTTATTTTATAACCACCAAATGCTTTGAGAGAGCAAGGTCCATGTAGACACTGTCAACTGGATAAATAAGCATAGTTTACCTGTTGCATTCAAGTATGCTTTCCAAGATCAATTCTAAATGGAGATCTTTGATTAAAGACCATATTTTTTAAAAACAGGAGATTATTGGGAGTTATGTTTTGAACTCATTGTCGAGAGTATAGTAAAAAGATGATTAAATATATAAATTCATATAAACATATAAATAGAGTCAGAGGAGTGGGAAAAGACAGACAAAGACAATTGAAAAAAAGAGTAAAGTCACTGGCAAGGAAAAATTTCAGCATCAAATTAACTATTGTACAAGTGAGAGACCTAACGTTTAATATGTTTAAAGTAAGCCTAATAGTGGAAAAGGACAAAAAGAAGAAGAATTTATTCCATCAAAGCATTGTTCTAAAGTAATTGAATCAGTCTTGAGTACACTTCGACAAAAGGAATAGGGAGTATTTTGAAGAAAGAAAACTAAACGAATACTGGAAGAGCAATGTACGACTGTGGTAACTAGCATTGCTATTGTAAGTGAATTACACATGGAATACCAATGCGATATAAACAGAGAATGATAGTTTGGCTTATCAACTAAAATTCTAAAGTAACTGAATAAGCCTAAGTGCACTTTTAACAAGATGAAGAGAACTATAGCTTATATGATATTCCTGTTATCTCTATAGTGTAAAGAATTTGTTGTGCATATATTTAGTTTATTCCATATATATATATTATTTTGTAAACAATTGGAGTGTGTGCTGTTCATTTATTGTTGAATTTATTGCCAGCAAGTTACAGACACCTGCTGTAATATAATCCCATATAATCCTAAGCCCAACAATAACACAGTGTATATTTAAATTATAAAATCCTTTTAACTGATAATTGGTAAACACAAGCTTAACAGCTGACAAAGTTCTATGACACCAGTAAAATTGCAGCAACAGACTCGTGGAAAATTGTTTTGTTCTTGTTTAATCAGACCTTTTGAACGTATAGTACTAATGAAAATTGATCTCAGCAAAAGAGAAACACAGACAACTGAAGGTTATCAGAGCATTTCATCCTTATCTCTTGTACAGATCGATAGTGGAGAAATGCTGCTGGTGGATGATTTTTGCTAATCTGAGTTGTTTCTTCAGTAAAAAAGATAATAAACATTCATGAGCAGCTGCAACTCGTATTGGCCAAGATTCATTTCAGGACTGAAAGGTACCCCACACTCTCAGCAGCTTAAGATACCTTGGGTTACACAAGGTTGTAGGATAAGTCACCTTAACTAGCTTATCACTCTGTAATCTGGATCAGGGGCCAACTTCTTTCCAAGGCATCAGGATTCCTGTTAGCAGTTTCTCTCCAGAACAGATGGCATCAACAGTATGTACACCTTCACAATGGTAGGATGTTGTTATAAGGTCTGTTCCTAGAACACACACTAACAACTGAAGATGCTTCAACCTGGACAAATGTTCTCTTTTGCTTGCAGACTGGTGAAAAAATGGTGAAGGAACTGTCTGTCTTTCATTCAGCAACAAAAAGGATAAGCTATAAGTTTTAGCTGACAGCTCAAAAGATGCCAGCCCACCAACAAAGTCAACATGTTGCTAAGCAACAGAGTAGCCAATGTTATCATTAGCAATCATTGAATCATTAGGTCCAAGGTGACCAACAACAAGTGGTGGATGTAATGGCAAATCCTCCAGAAAACTGACAGAGCCTAAGTAAGGCTTGAACACTGGTTTGGAAAAGACCAGAAAATTGTTTGCCAAAAGGTGTTTAATGGTAAGTCCAGTTCTGTCAGGGCTTGGTGGAGCTTTGTATATGCAAGTGAGATTGCAAGGGCAATAAATTGATTTCACTTGTTGATACAGGATCAGCAAAAACCCTAGTTGACCTCATAATATTTCAATATCTCCAAGTGAGACCAGTGCTATGACTAGTGGATATCAACTTTACACAGGTAAGTGGCAATATACTAGACATTAGAGGAGATATAGATACCCATACAGTCTTGGAAATGTTAGCCAAAGAATAAAGACAGTTGTGTCTAATTGTGGATCAGGAATCTACTTCCTCATAATGGATATACCATGGAGTTTGTCCTTCAGTTCTGCATGTGCAGTGTGTGAGTGTGCTGATGTTCCATTTGAAAGTCATCCAGTGCATATCAAAATTGCTTTAATAGATCCTCTAATGTTACTCTATTACAGTAAAGACTGTAGACTCCTATTGGATACTGATACCAGTAAATAGCCAGAGCAGTGTTATCACATTTGCAGGAAACAGTAGAAATTGTTAATTATGTATGTGAGTTATATGCCCAAGACAGCCAAGTGCAGATACTGTATAACATAGAAAGAGCTGCTTGCAGTAGTTTTCTTTACACAATTATGTTGCAACTATTTGTACAGCATTAAGTTCACCATTCAAGTAGAACATACTTTGCTGAAATGATAAATAAATTTTTAAAATATTGAGGGCATTATAATAAGTTGAAAGAGTAATTGTAAGAGTACAACTTTATCAAAGTTCATTGTCAAGCTTGCAGCATGGAGACATTAATGGACTATCTCACTACATTGTAAGGCATTATTTGCTCATGGGGTATCTTAACCCTGAACATCATGTAGGACTGGCAACTGTAACAATTTCTACAATAGCAAATGAAAACCATGCACCAGAAAACTCCACTGGCTGGTGTATGTCAAGGAGATCTAGAAAGACCAATAGACCCCAACCTGGTATGGGAATTCCTTGTTCCCCACCAAGGTTAAACCAGACAAAGATTAATGTTCAAGCATAGCAGTAATAAACATAACATGTGGCACCTGTACAAGTATACTGAGACCATGGTGATTTAGTTCTGTGACAACCAATCTAAAGAGAATGAATAACGTAGGACTAAACACCACCTAGCTTATTGACTGTGATCCATTCTGTACAAGTATGCAAACTTTTTTTTTCTTGAATATGGTTCCTTTATTCAATATACTAGAGAACTCAGCAAGCTTATCAGTCATGGTTATTTTACAAATTACCTGTTTATTCCTTCTATTAAGGTTTTCTATCACATATTTTTCAGTTTTTACTGAAGAATACTACATAGCCAAAAGCCAGGCTAAGAGATTCTTGAAGAGTTACCAAACAGGTAATAGTACTTTCATCTTTCAAAAATCCCACTTTATATGAAAATTGCCCATGATATCAGACATTAATTTTAGAAATACAAGAAAATATTGTATTTGGATGATAAGATATCAAGAATGAATATGGTGTATAGGCTTAAGAATTCATATTTGTGAAATATTAATAGATACAAAAAAAAATCCATTACCTTGAACATCAAGTTGGATCTACATAGAGTAAATAGCTTAAACCATATCTGAAACGAATATTGTCAATAAAGTGTAAATTGTAATTCTAATTCAGTAAAAGTATCCTTATAAATATTAGTTTCCAAAAGCTTCATATTACATTGTTCAGTAGGAATGGTAAAAGTTCTGTTTTTATATATTCAGTTTACATCACCCTTGAGTGGTTGAGCATTACTAAATCTACAGAAAAATTCTAAACAAGGAAGAATGACTAATTATTTCTTAAAGAAACACAATCGTATTGATTAAGTACACTTTATGTGGATATTCTGCAGAGGGCACAGTAGGACCTGCATTGACAAGAATCTTTTGGGAGACGACTGGGAAGAAGAAAATTTACAAATAAAGATTAAATTGTTTTCCAAGAAAAATAATCACTTCCAAGAGAGTCTGGGAAAGCCTACCGGGAATACTAACCATTTATTCCTGAAGGAATAAGAGTCAAATCTTAAGGGCTAAGTTTTCTGGTTCTTAAATCCAGTTTTTTTATGAAAACCATCCTTAAAACCCCCCAGTGGCACAGCAGTATGTCTGCTGACTCATACTGCTAAACACTGGGTTTCGATACCTGTGATGGGCAGAGCACAGATAGCCCATTGTGTAGCTTTGTGCTTAATTCAAAAACAAATAAACATTCATCCTTAAAAAAGAATCAAAATGTCATATATTCAAAATATTCAGTTTCTTTACCATTGCTATTAATATATTTAGTCCCACACAAGGTGAAGTTACATTAAAATCTTCATGAATAAAAACATGAGTCATCACGTTCTACCATCTGAGATAACTGTTCATAAACAAAATTAGCACAAGAACTGTACAGAATAAAACGAAAGACGTGGAGAGAAACCACCATAATGCTAACTTGTAAGCATCTAAGGGAAGAGGCCCAGTGTGGCCAGGTGGGTCAAGGCGTTCGACTCGTAATATGAGGGTCGCGGATTCGAATCCCCGTCGCTCTAAACATGCTCGCCCTTTCGGCCGTGGGGGAGTTAATGTTAAGGCCAATCCCATTATTCGTTGGTAAAAGAGTTGCGGGTGGGTGTGATGACTAGCTGCCTTCCCTCTAGTCTTACACTGCTACATTAGGAATGGCTAGCGCAGATAGCCCTAGTGTAGCTTTAGGCGAAATTCCAAAACAAATAAACAAAACAATCTTAGGGAAGAAATCTGGGAAGTAGCTAATATTTTACCAATTCAAAGAACAGTCCAACCTGGTCAAAGTGAGTATGTTTATAATTATAAATGGAGTAATCAGAAATATAATCAAAAGTTGATAAAGAAATTTTATAAGCTGTAATAATATGAAAATAACGTAAATCAAAATAATTTTTAGCTTTGTATCATGAGTTTTCAAGCCTTGGCCATTTCATTTTATTATTTTAAGGTGGGAGATCATCGTGGAAGCTTATCAATTAGGAAAATTTGTTGTTTTAAAGTTCTGATATGTAACATGCCCTTCTGTTGCCTTCGTTCTTGTTAGATATATATGACTGTTTCTCTGTTGGTGGAATGTAAATTTATCACAAGCTTGTTTACGTAGTTCTTTACGAATCATACATTGCGTAGTTCAGTTGTTGTTGAATGGTGATTGTTATATTATTGCATCATTTTACTAGAACATTCTATGTTTTTCTCGTTGTTTTAATTTATTATTACTGTATCATAATATTTCGTAGTGTGTGGAACGCTTTTGGCCTCTGCGTTAGCCATCTCTAATTTAGTACTGTAAGAATAGAGGAAAGCCAGCTAGTCGTCATAACCCACCACCAACTCTTGGACTAATATTTTACAAACGAATAGTGAGATTGACCATAACATAGCAGAAAGGGCGAGCATGTTTGGTGTGATTGGGATTCGATCACGTGACCCCCAGATTGCGATTCGAGTGCCTTAACCGCCGGGCCTTTAGGCCTCTATAAGGCTATATATACACATCCGAAATGTGGTTAGTTAGATAGATTGTTAGACCTAAATTGCATGGTTGTGCGTTTAACCATAAAGAGTGTATAACTGTGATTTCTGAAGTGAAATCATAACAGATTGTATTGTAATAACAGAATAAACAAATAATTTGTCTTGTCAATTGTGTTATAAAGTAATTGCACTAACCTGTGTGGACTATGACGAAAGATATACAGTTATTTAAAGCTCTGGATACAATAGTGGTAACCAACAGTTATAGTGGTAATTTATAGTGAATTTTAGACGAATTGGACACTGTGAGAAGTGTACAGAATGTGCTTTATCACAAACGACAGAATTAAATGATTTTTGCCATAATTCAGTATTGTGTGTAATTATCACATTTAGGCACTAAGTCCTACTTCCACATTTATCAGCAATATGTCCAAAGCTATAACAATGAAAACTATATCAGGCTATTGATGTAAGGTCTTAGAAAGCGCTCAAAACTAATATTAGTATGAATGGGTAGGACTGTTCCTTCAGCATTCTATGTGTCTGTTAGACCAAAATTTTTATCACCTAGTCAGTCTTTTTACACTCAGAATCTTGCAAAAATGAAATATGAAGTAATATTTCTTCTTAATTATTCATCTATACTTTTTTGTTATTACTCTGAACCATATTACGATTGACACAATAATCACTTTACACGATATATCGTTGTTTATGCTTAATGTATTTTTTAAATATAATATATCTGTAATAAAATAAAATACAAGAGTATTGATAGTGTTCCAATACGTATGGCATTACGATCTGCAGAAAACTGAAATATATAAGTATTGTAATTCAGTTAGATTTTCTATTACAAATTTTGTAACAAATATATTGTTGCCAGAAAAAGAACACACAAAGGTCAATGAAAAATGACAATGAATGTTAAAATACATTATTTTAAAAAATGCTAAGCAGGATAACTTATAATGTGACAGTCAATCCCACTATTCGTTGGTAAAAGAGTAGCCCAAGAGTTGGTGGTAGGTGGTGATGACTAGCTGCCTTCCCTTTAATCTTACACTACTAAATTAGGGACGGCTAGCGCAGATAGCCCTTGTGTAGCTTTGCGCGAAATTCAAAACAAACAAACAAGTTGTAGCTAATAAATATGTACTGATACGAATCTGGAAAAGAGCAAACTATGCAAGTAGTCTTTCAGGTAAAATCCAAGGAACATCACCAGACAACATACTTAAAATCTACAAAACGTACATTAGACCAACAATAGAATATGCATCACCTGCTTGGATTAACATAGCACCCACACATGTACAGAAACTTCAACGAATACAAAATTCAGTACTAACTTCAGCATATAAAGTACCACGTAGCACCTCAACCACATTCATGCACAAGTATGCAAACATAGATACAATATCTGAAAGATTCTTGCATAATTCTCTAAAATATTTCAATAAAAATTGGCATAAAAATGACTTAATGTGTGATCTCGACAGATATCACGTACATGATGTAAATGGTCCTAAATACCTCTCCCCTTTTAACATATATTTAAGAAATGTAACACAAGCTGGCCACTATGCACTAGACACTTAGTCCTTGTTTCTTTTTATTATTATAATTATTATTTTCTTTTTTAATCATTATTATTATTTTTTTCTCTCTTTTTGAAGTATTGAATAATTATTATTACTTTCTTTTTTGTGTGTGTGTGTGTGTTACTACAAGTAGTAGTAGCATTCTCTCAATCGAGAAAAAGGAGAAAAATACAAAAAAAACATATATATGAAAATACAAAAATATATATATATATAAAAAAAATTAAATGAAGAAAAAAAAACAAAAATAACTTCTTGTTCGTCCATGCATGGACTGAGCCCTAAAATGGGCCTGAGTATAATGTTATACTTTTACTCTGGCCCAAAGCTTAAAAAAAAACCCTAAAGACAGACGCTATAATCGTTCGGGAGGGACGAAGAGGTCAAATGTACCTGACCCTCCTGGGTATTTAACAACATCAATACCCAAATACCGACACAGTGAAACTAATAAATATCCTTGCAACCCTATTTTCATATTTCTCTTAAAATGTTTGAACCTTGTAAATAAAATGTTTTGTATTTTGCCAACCGTCTTCATCTTTATTATTAGACTTCGTTTCCTCCATCATGGACTCATTGCCAACTAATTAAGGTTAACGCATATTATATGTACTGATTTTGATTTCACTTTATCATTCACTAGTATTAAGTAGGAGCTGTACAAAATTTAAATTGAAGAATGATGATTAATAGATTGCTTATTCATGCATTTTTTTCTTTTCCCAGAATATTCCTAAAACTTTAGTTCATTATTCTGTTATTAAGTAAGGAACATTTCTGAAAGTAATAAGAACGATCTTATAATTGTTAGAGATCAGGTAATATATGTTATATTATTTTACTTGTGTAGCTCTATAATATACTATAGCAGATAAACCAAAATATAGGATAGCAAAACAAACACTTCTGGGGCTGTAAAGTTGTTGTTTCGTGTCTCCCGATGGGTACACGGTAAGTTTACGGATTTAGAATGCTAAAATCCAGGATTAAATTCCCAGCAGCAGACTAAGAGCAGATATTCCATTGTGTGGCTTTGCATTAAAAAAGGAATAACAAAAGCTGTTATTATTTATTTAAATTATGCCTCCTAGATTACGGCTGGCACTGTATTGATTAAATAACAGGAGTAATACTATTGTTAACCAGGGAGCGCTTTATTATTGTGAGTCGGAAGTTAGGCGCTTGCAATTAAATTGTAAAACTTTTTAAGTTATGCAGTTTAGAATACAGTAAATTAGGTGAGTTTGAATAACGCAGTGTATTGTCCAAAGTTGTAGTATAGTAACACTTAGATAACAATATTCTGGAACAAATAAATGTACCGTTAATATTTCTGTCCTGACACTGTGACTTTACAGTTACACTAATGTCTGCAGTTAAATTACGTAGTCACTGGTTAGAAATTCGTTACCAATTATGAAATAAATTCTGAAAAGCTAAAACAATTTTAATTACAACATAAACTGTAAAAAAAATTAACTTACTTCATGAAGCGTTTGTACTAAGTGTATAGTATAATACTGTTATACTAGTATTAGTATTATTTTGAGTTGTGCTAAATTGCTTGTATTATTGTATTTGTGCTGGTACTAGTAAGAATAGTAATAACAGTCTGGCCAAAAGTGGAACCAGCAGAATATCAGTTTAGTTGTGATATATCAGAAAGAAATATGTAAAATTTGATAAAATTAACATGGGTGAAAGTTCTCCATCTGTAGATTGAATTCTGTGGAAATGGCTTTACCCAGACATGATTACAAAGTGAAATTTATATTTAATGTGAAATAAATACATTTTGCATTTTATTGTCAACATTGGTTTAAACTTCTAACCATTTTAATTTGTACAAAAAAAAGTTGTGATTTGTCATATCAGTGATATGTTTTATTACGTGCAGAGGTTTCACAATTTTCAGTTGAGCATATATGTAAAAGGTTTGAGTATTAACGTTTGAAAATTTAACAAGCTTTGTGAAATTATTTTGTTGATCTGTTAGGTTACATGATAACTTGTATATGATTTTCAATTTTTTTTTTAAATATCAAACCAGATTCAAATTTGATACTGATTGTTGTCCAAAATAGCTTAGTTAGATTAGACTACATCCAAGAACTTGTACATGAGGGGGACCTAAGTACCCTCTTAACCTCCAGTCAAAATGGAAAGTTTTGTACCAGTATTCAGTCAAGTTATATCTATTTTTAGTTAATCCAGTCTACAAATGCAACATAGGATAAGATAATTAGTTGTATAGCTTTAGTAATAAAACATTTGCATAATAATTTAGTTGGATCTATGCTGTCTACTTGTTTCTGTAGTACTGAAAATGAAAGTGTTAATGCTATTTTGTTGGACTGTTGAAAGTACACAACTTATAACTATTTTTGTATCAAGTCGTGTAAAGAATTTTGTGCCAAAATTTTTAAGGTGGATTTCTATAAATCTAATGAAACTTTAAAGTTTTTTTTCAGATTTTTAAAAGTATCTAAAGAAGCTTAATAAAATTTATTGATATTTGATCTGTTGTATGTAGTAACACACGTACAACAAGGCTATCCCTACCCAACCACCCTTGAGAAAAGTAAATATTTAAACCCACCCTTTATTTTCAGGAAATTATTAATTTCATTTTCACAAAAGACTTGCAAACTAGGTTATTATTCATGATAATGCACAAACAGATAACAAAACTAATAATAATAATGGTAATGCTTTAACTATATGGCATAAATATATATGAACTTGGCAGGCTATTAGATATTTGTATTGCATTTAATTAATCACTATTGGTAATTAATATTTAACAATAAATAAATTATATATGCAAAAACAGCTTGTTTGGGTTGAGAAAATATTTTACGTAGAGGAGCGAACAACGTTTCGACTTCCTTCGGTCATCTTCAGGTTCACAAAAAATATTTTCTCAACTCAAACGAGCTGTTTTTACACGTATATATTGTTCTCTAGAAGTGGGTTTTCTCAACCCAAACGAGTCGTTTTTACATGTATATTTTTTCTCTACAAGTGGGTTTTCTTGACATCACTGAATAAATAAATTAATTTCAATAGGAATAAGAATCCTGTCAATAGTGTTTGACATGCACTGATCTTTAGCCATCTGTTAGTATAGAAATTTTCTTTTTTTATTGATTAAATTATTCAAATGGAAATAAATCAATTGGACATTCTAATCAAGGTATCTATGTAATACTTGCTAAGTATTAACTGATTATCAACCTCAAATATAACGTTTTGTATGCTGTATTTAAGTTGCATTGTTACTTCAACCTCATTGAAGTGTTTAATTGTTGTTAAATGTTCATTGAATGACAGTAATAAATATTTAAATGTGATGTGTACATATATGTAATTGAATATCATTTGAATTTTTTGTGCCATACAATTTAAAGCATTACCAAAATAGTTTTATATTTTTTTGCATTGTGTATTCTTAAGTTGATTGAATGGAATGAAACTATAACAAAGTCAGTATGTGTTACAGTTCTTTAAATTATTATTTTGGATGTTTATATTGAAATAAATAGATTATTTTTATTGGGTAATGAATAGCTGTATGCACCATTTATATCAGCAAATGGCTATGATTGAATACTAGCATGAAATAGTTATTGAGTATTTGCAGGTAAGATGTTAACTATGCGTTGAAAGCCTGATATGATTATTCCTTTTTAAAGTTTGATCTCAGTCCTGAAATTCAAGTCAAGTCTTGGTTTAGGTCTCAGAATGCACTTTAGGTTTTTTTTCTTATTCTTGGAACATCAGATCTTGGACTTGATGTTGACATCATTTCTGTTATTCACTAGAGATACCTTTATCAGTATGTTTTGTGAAAGACCTCACTTATATAAACCTCTTAAGCATTTCATTCTTCATTGCAAGCAGCCAAATGACCCAATCTATTAGAGACTGGTAGAGGATTGATAATTCAACACAACCAAATTTCATGGTGATATTTATGGCTGAAGTAACTGCAAAGGTCTTAATTCTACTAATGTAGTAATAAAGCTACAGAAGTTTCTCCCAAATTATCTTAATGTTATACTGATTATCTAGGCCAACATGATAATGACTAGCTGTGGTACTTGAGTGCATGCACCAAGTGTAGTCATACCAGCTTATTAGCTTGTGAATCAAGTTTAAGTACACATTCCAAGGGTGGCCAACAACATAAATTCCAATGTCAGAATCAAGTTTGATATCTTTGCTAACCTACTGCTAGACTCCCTTTATGCCTAAGTGACTTTCTGGCCATATTTTAAATCCACCTTTATACCATAAATAAATAAGGATATTAGGCTGTACCATATAAATAAGGTCCCTCCTTCTTCAGGGCATCCTGAGTCTGCCTGCCAAGTTTGGTTCTATTCTAGCTCCAAAACTGTGGGAGGAGTTTACAGACAAAATAATTCCCGAATAAGATAGTATGCAAGTTTAAAATCATCACAGGATAAACAACTTATAGAGCGTCCTTTGAAATTTTAAAATAAAAGAAAATTAAAAATGTTTCCAACCATGGCTGACCTAAATAACAATATTTTCAAATCTAATAATATGTAAGTTTGTATTGATGGAATAGTAATGTCATTCAAATTCTTTCTAATGGCCTTAGTATTCATAACATACATTTGTCTTCAAAAACAAAAGTTACAGTTAAGAAATTCAATAGATTTACTTAGGTTATTTTTTCTTTTTGAAATGCTTTATTACTTTACTGCTGAAAAAGAATGCTAACAAAAGTTTTTTAAAAATCAAGCAGCATAATATCTTTTGTGTTTTATAATTAATAAGAGATAAAGTAATGTATGTGTATAGACTTTTTTCAGTTGATTTAAAAAAATATGTACATTTTTATAAAATGTTTTGTTCAGATACATTAGCATATTTTCCTTTCATGTAGTGAAATTATGTATGACTAAACATTTCTCTTGTAGAAATTCCACTTGCTCTTTTTAGGTAATTTAGACACAACTGAAGGAAAACTACGACACCATATAACAACTTAAAACTTGCCCATCTGTATCCCTGAGTAACAACAATATTTTTTTTTTATATCAAAACACACACAGTGATATCTTAAGACAATTCCTTTAAAGTAAGTTTAGAATGTCATCAATGGTGGGTTGTAATAGTTGTAATGTAATATTTGAAAAAAATTGAAATACAAATTTTGATTAAATTGTTATTTTCATGATCACTATATAATAATTTGTATGAATACTGAATTTCAGTTTAGAAGTATGTGAGAAAACAGTTATACACTTATTTATTTGACAACTGCTAAATGATAAAAATAAAGATTTTTAGCATATTATAAGATGAACTGATTAATATCATTAAATATATTTAAATCATTTGATGAGAATAAGTGTTTCAGTTTATTTGCTGAGCTGATGTTATTCAAATCTTGTGAAATTTTGCTTTTACTCATTTTGTTTCCTGTTTTTCTAGCACTGATTTGACTTTCCTATAGCAGAGCAACTAGAAATTGAACAGAACCATATATATTTCGGTAAATGTTTTAGTTATGATGTAAAACAGATGTGAACACAGTTTCATCAATATGAATTTGTACATATTAAAGTGTTTGTCAATGTTTTGTAAACAGATTTCTTTATGAGAAAATATGAAACTTGCAAAAATGATCAGTTTTTCAAAAAATAAACTCAATTAAAACAGTTTAAATCATCATTACTTAGTGGAGTACAAAAAGTAGAGATATCAGTAGTTCTAGCTTGCTAAATTCTGATAAAGTTAAATGATTTTCTGGCCTTTCCTGAAGTTCATATGTGTTTGTTTGATGAACCACTAGAGTATGGCATCAGAAGTAGAGGCTCCTAATTCATCAGAAACTGAACATAATGGTTTTCCAATTGGGCCTCAACCAGGAGTTAGTTACCCCCTGAAAGTTTTGTACTGTGGAGGTATGTATAAAATACTTTTAGCAATGATGCATAGTGAAGTTGTTCTTTAAAGAGAGATGATCATACAAATAAACAGCTTAAATGTTTTTGTTCTAATTTTGTGTACTTGGAGTTTAATAAGTTTGATATAAATATAAAGTAACTCTTAATTTTCTTACAATAAATCTAACCAACAGTAGTAACCATAGAATTTCAAATACATATAAGTGATGCATTAGTAAGTTTAAGTTTCATGAAATTGATAATTGTGATGAATAGATACCAGTCAATTAACTATAGTCTGTTTCCACAGAGCGTCTTTTGTTTTTAACATTTTCACACTTTCCTTTTAAGCTGATATTTTGAGTAACTAATTATTTTAAACTTATAATGTAGCAGTCTTATGTCATTTATAAACTTGCATGTCCAAAGTGCAACTATAGGTGTGAGGACTGTACAGTTCATTGAGTTGAAGGATAAAAGAGCAATTTAAAAACATTCCATATGATAAACCAGTTAAAGAAACTAATTAAATATATCCACTCTCTTGAATAAATACTAGTTACTAAAAGGAAGAAATATGTATCTATTTTGTTGAATAAGTATCAGTCAATTAAAGACAAAAACTGAATATATCCAATGTATTGAATAGATGCCAGTTATTTAAAGGAAGAAAACTATTGTGGTTCATAATAGTGATCACAGAGGAATTTACTGAAAACTAATAGGACATTTGTTCATATCATTATTAACATATTTTGTTTCACAAACCAACAAAATCAGCTGGGTATTTTGCATCAAAACCTTGACAAATATACTAGATGAAGTGCTGTGAATATGCATGACCTATTTAAAAGTTGTTTATTTTTCACTGAAAGTTTATTTATGTGGTTATAAATACATAATAGGCAATTGTTTCGAGTGGCTGCTTTTGTACTTAATGCATGTTAACCATGCATGAAACCTCGGGCACAAAGCTACAAGGCTTAGTAAATAATTATTTTAAAAGACATGAAGCTTTACTTAAGGTGATATTTTAGATGTATTTATTTTATTTGAAAATACTGCTTCTCTAAAATGATGCTCCTGCAGTTAATGTTTATAGGTTTGTTTAGATTGTATTTTCAAAAAAGTAGTCGTATAATTTTAATAAATTTGATACTAAATCATTTCCACTTTAGTATCTTGGATTATATTAGGCCTACTTTTAAACTGAATATTTGTATTTTAATATAACTTTGGATACTTTCTCTATAATTGGAAAATCAGTATCCACAAAGATGTAGATAAAAGTATAATCCTTAGACTTTAAAAACAAATGGTGGTAGTGAAGGTAAAGTATTCTTATTAAATTAATTATTTTAAAAGTGAGATATATAGGAAACATTTCCATGGGCAATATATAGTTTTGATTTTTATGTGAATAAATTTTACAATAAGTGTAGAATATATGTAATAGTGATATATTTTAGATTTGTTCTATCTGTATAACTTGTTTGCTCTTTTCAGAATGCACTATGCCTCTTGAGGTAAGATTTTATGCCTTTTTTTAAATTTTATAGATGTAAATATACATAATTATACATTTGAAAGTCTAGGTTCTAACTTGTTTATATTAAGTTTATTACAAGAATAATAAATTGCCAATTAATTTGCATACAGTGATATCACCAGTGGCAGCACATAAAACTCAAAACATTTTATTAGAAAAGTTTCCATATAAGTATTTTCTTTTTATAATCTGTAAAATATGTTTAATGGTAACATGAGATTAATCTTCAGCCTTACATCTTGAAAATATCAAAATAACAATGTTGTGAATTCCAAAGTAGAAGATAAAGTTCTTTGATGTGAATTCTAGCATCATTTTAAAAACTAAACTGCATACAAGTTGTATTGAATTATAGAACAAAACCTTCTCTATCTAATTTATTTTTTAATGTCATATCTATTGTATAATAAAGTAATTTATTGATTATTATAGATTTAATACATAGTTATCATTAAGTAGCTGAAGAATACATTATAAAATTTACTACTCGTGCTGATTCAGCAGTAATAAAACACTAAAAAATGGTTGGCAGGGTACAGATAGCCCACTGTGTAGCTATATGCTTAGCAACAAAGAAACAAAACTACTGAATTTGCACTAGGGCTAATTTATAATGCACATAAATGTATATCATTTATAAGTTCACTGGAATAAAAAGACTTGTAAATTTGATTATTTAAAAAAAAGGTTTTCTGGTAAATAACTCCCTGGGAATGCTTCATGTTTTTAATGGTATCAGCTGCTGTTGGGGAGGTACCTATCTGACAAATTTCAGGGTTATAATAAAGTTACAAAAGAAAATTATAAGATCCACATTACCTTCATTATAGTGTGACCATACCAGATTACATTTTCAAAACTTAAATACTAGCATTTTGCAAGTTATTTATTTATTAAACTTTAAATAGATTCAGTAAAGATATTCTAAATTGGGAAAGAAATAAAATCAATATATGAAACAAGAGTGAACTGGGAAATATATCAAGGACTAAAATTATATAATAATAATGAGATCATTGTTCAGAATAAAGAATAAAAATATTAAGTTAGCATTAAAGCATAGGAAATATAGAAGAACCATATAGTGTTATTTTAAGTTTATACATAATATAAAAAAAATAGGTCAAAATGTAAATAATTTTGTAAAGGAAATATATGTATTATTAATATTGAGGATTCAAAGTTGAGAAATATTGTGGATCTTTTTTTTGCTTATTTGATATATTATTTGTATTTCTTGTGTATATTTTGAATTTAAATTACATGAAAGATAGCCACACAGATATGAAAGCACTCAGGTTATAAATTTTTATATCATGAAATTGTCTAAATGTATTTAGAAAACATGATAAGCATGTTAATTTGAAAATTCTTTTTGCAAATTAAGAATACATTAACTGGTAGGTGTAGTTTTAAACTAAAGTGTCATTCACTGTTAATAAACTTAATGCAATATAATTCTTAACTATCAGCCTGAAGCTAAGGTTATTTAGTAACTAAAATACTGTAATTAACAAGATATGAAAGTATTTAAGTTGTGTTTGGAATAATACACTGTTGAAATAAAAGACATTCAGATTCATGTATATGAAACTTGCATTGATTAAAAATGTTTTGTTTGCTACTAGTATTGTGAATATTATCCTGGCTTTGAGAAGTGTAAAGAATGGCTTCAGAAAAATTTACCAGATGAATTTGAAAAGAGATTACAATTAGGTAAGTTTTAGAAAATGAACAGTAGGTGTTCAAATATGTTTTATGTGTCATCTTACTATAAATTTATAAGTAAAGAACACAAAGAATTTCATTGCAGTGTTGGTAAATGCAACTTCTTTGAAATATAAAAACAGTTATGAATCATATTATTTTAAAATAAAGCTTTGTTGTCATAATTCAATTAGTTGTGAGTTATTATTTCAGAATTTTAAGATTGTCTTTATAACTTCCAAGATGATTTGCTACTTTGAATTTACTTTTAAACATTTTGTAACTGTGCAGAATTTTTAATCACCATCATAACAAAAAAAATTTGATTTTTCTGGGAAAAGAAATTGCTTTACTGCAGGCATTTGCTATTGAATTATTCAATTTTCTGAAACATCAAGAATAATGTAACATAGAGCTTAATGCTTCCAACTTTATTATACTGTGAACATTGTTCAAATCATGATTCTGGTAAGTTTTACTGTCAGGCCTTTCATGTGATTTTTGTAGGTATTTTACTGTCAGATAGAAGTGAAGATTAGAACATGAAACACTGTGGTAAGCAAAGGACATGAGAAAAACATTTTAACTAAATACCTTATTCAGGCTCTTCATCTTATTACTACTACCCTAGCCTTCCTGCTGCAATCACTAACTAACTGTAAATCTTCTAGTTCTTTTCAACAGACAAAGTAGGGAAATGCCTTTCAATTTCAACAATTCAGTTTGTTACTGAAACTGCATTTAATGGTTTATATTAGCAGTTGTATTCTTGTTATTTTATAATAGCTAAGATTTTATCCAGTATTTTGTGAGCCATTAACCAGTTTTTCTTGTTTTGGATTTTTCTCTAATCATAAGTTATTTGTATATCAGTCAGTGAATCAAATTCACCCAAAAGCTAAATCAAGTGTAAGAGCTTCACAATATTTCCTTTACAAAGATCAAAAAAGAAAGAAAAAGAGACTATTAAACTAATAGCTTAAAACTACTAATTTTTTGTAACTAAAGTAGTTAGGAAACAAATTAGAGCAAAAAAAATATATAGTACTAAACTTTTGCTTTCAGAATGCACTAGCTATCAGTGGTTAAGTTCAAGCATTCAAAACAGCTTTTCTTTTCCCAATCCACTGTTTAATCAAAATTATAATAGGCCTTGTATCTGCCATACAAAATATTTATTTTAGATTAGAAATTTGTTAGGTTAAAAGTCCAGGTCAGGTAGATCTGGGCCAAATGTTTTTCATCATTCTAATTTTGATGTGACCAAATTGTACAATTGCACATTTCTATTTTAAAATAAGTTTTGTTTATATACGAGGTCTGTTCAAAAAATACGCGGACTGACGTCATAAAACAAAATGTACTTTATTTAGAAGTTACAGGTCTGGGACCCCTTCAAAGTACTCTCCTCCCCAATGCACACACTTATCCCAACGGTGTTTCCACTTGTTGAAACAGTCCTGGTACACTTCTTTTGTAATGTCCTCCAGCTCCTTCGTCGCATTTGCCTTAATCTCGGGAATCGTCTCAAATCTTCTTCCTTTCAAGGGTCTTTTGAGTTTGGGGAACAAATTGCAAGGAGCAAGGTCAGGTGAGTAGGGGGGGGGGGGGCGAAAAGAACAGTGATCGAGTGTTTGGCCAAAAACTCACGAGTTCTGAGGGCTGAATTTCGCAGCAACGAGGTGCGTCTTCAATTTTTCGGTCAAAATCTCGTAACAAGATCCAATTGATATCTCACACTCTTCAGCAAGCTCCCTGACAGTCAGACGTCGATTTGCCCGCACCAGGGTGTTGATTTTGTCGACATGTGGGTCGTCAGTTGACGTGGAAGGACGTCCAGGACGCTCATCATCTTCAATGGACTGTCAACCATCCTTAAAACATTCATGCCACATGAAACATGCCATACGCTTCATAGCAACACCACCGTAAGCCGTGTTAAGCATAGCAAAAGTTTCAGTCGCAGAATTTCCAAGTTTAAC
Source organism: Tachypleus tridentatus (assembly GCF_004210375.1). Classification (NCBI taxonomy): domain Eukaryota; kingdom Metazoa; phylum Arthropoda; class Merostomata; order Xiphosura; family Limulidae; genus Tachypleus; species Tachypleus tridentatus. The sequence continues at coordinate 126,550,578 of NC_134825.1, forward strand.
ACAAAATTTCACAGCAAGTCGTTGCTCCTTCAGGTCATTTCATTCTGAAATCCGCCAAATGAAAAAACTGTGTAGCTAATACACAAATGAAGATATCTGCAATCAGGAATTGGCGTCGTAATCAGCTGATCTGTACGAACCTAGCGACACCAAGCGGATTCCCCTGGAACCAACTGGAGCCGTGCAATTCAAACAGTCCGCGTATTTTTTTAACAGCCCTCGTATTTTCACTTGCATATTTTGTTGTTTGCTGATGTGACTTCACTAAAGAATATTCTTTTTAACATAATACAATAAAGACTTGCTAACCACTTAGTGGTGCTCAGTTCATGGATCTAGAAAATAAACACTAGGAAATTAACCTGCAAGCCTGTTAAAATAAACAAGACATTCATTGTAATTCTACCTAATTAACAGTACCTTAGTTTTTAATGTGAATACAAAGAGAAATAAAATTTTCAAACTAGGTACTTGCAGAGAGATGTTTTTAAACAATGCATTGAAATTTAATGGGAGACCAAAAAAAGGTGAATTTTTATTTATACAATATGTGATCTTACATATCAAATGCAATCAATTAGGTAATTATCACTAACATGATTTGGGGAGCTAACTAAAATGTACTAATAATTGACATAGTTTAGCAGCAGGTAAGAAGTGGAGGCATAATTTTCTTTTGTTTCTCAAGGCCTTTTCAAATTACCTGATTTACTGTTGTTCAAAGATATCCTGAAAAGAAACAACAAAAATAGAACAATATTCTTTAGCCTATTTCAAAAATTTAAAATGGAAATACTCCTGATGTATTACAAAATGAAATTTGTGAAGTTCAATTTTTACAAGTCGCATTTATTGATTGAAAACAATGGCTATTATTGTCAGTAACTGAAATGCTAAATGAAACCATAAAACAGTCTATTTTGATTTCTTCAGGCTAGTAAATTACATAGTCAAGAATCTAAGCATTATTGAAATCATGGTAAATTACGTAGATTATAAGTACTTCAGGAACATATGGCAATATCTTTCATCCTTCTGCTATAACTTACTAATTTCTGTTTCTCAGCACTTCCCTGACTTTTGTTATCATGGTACATAAGAAATTAAAATACTGATTAATATCATATTCTCATGAAGTCTTAACTTTCAAGAAATCAGTATTTTCCTTCATAATTCATTTCATGTGGAACATAAAACCAAAATCCAATAATTAGTATGAAATAAGATTCAAGAAACAAGTTAGTGTTAAACAGTGTGAATAACTGGAACTTGCAATGTGTAAATCCAAAATTTGGATCTCTGAAGTTACCACACTGATCATAATTGGGTAATATTTTTACAACTACACAGTATTTTTATAGCTGAGCAATAAATAAATAAAAATTTCTACAGAAATGATGTTTCAGATTTAATCAATAAAAATTACAGTGTTACAATAGAAAAACAAGGCACTTTCATTGATAACTGCAGCTTTGATGAAATGCTGTAATATAGTGCATCTTTAAACTAAAATCTTTTTTCTCATGAATAGTGGACATTATTTAATGCTCAGAGGGTAAGTATTTATGCTAGTAAGTATAACAGTAATATCTTGGTTTAAAATGCTCCTTTGATGATAAACTGGTACAAAATTAAGCCCCATCCCCAGATAAAAAAAAATGATTAATCTTGCCCTGTACAGTTAGAAATAGTGGATATTTTAAAAACTTTGCAGATATAGATTATTTACATACTTTCACTAGTTTTAATAAACACTGAATTAAAAAGTAATCACTTTTAAGCTTTGTCAGTTTCCTTTTCCAGTATAAGAAATACCTAGTGAATTGTTTTTATTGTTAATTAAGTACTGATAACAGAATAGGATCAAGATTTTGTTGATACAAGAATGAATAATATTGGCATATATACAACCTATAGTAAATTGTCTTGCAGATCAGCAAGGAGCAGGGGAAGAGGAGAAAAAGAGACAGAAACGAGGAGGCAAAGGTATAGTGAAAACGAAGAAGAAAACTGAAAAAGAGAAACGAATTTGTTTATCACGTGCTCCTCGTGGAAAGAAGAAATCTGTTACTGTTGTTTCAGGGCTGAAAACATTTGGTAAATATATTACATTACATTACATAATAAAAATCTGTTATGAGTGTACTTGTACAAGAATTACATAATAAGCACTAAAATGTGCACAATTTTATATAATGAACACAAAGTATTAAACAGATTCCATCACTTGTTACTATTGTACAAACTTCTTTACTTCTCACTGTAAGGAAGATGATGTAGCTTTGAAACGGTGAAATGGGAAGATCATACTACCATGGTAGAAGTAATCATGTGTCTGTTGATTATTATTTATTTTTATACATTTTCTTTCAGATATTGATCTGAAAGATGCTGCCAAATTTTTTGCTCACAAGTTTTCCTGTGGCTCCTCTGTAACTGGTGAAGATGAACTTGTGATTCAAGGAGATGTAAAGGATGACCTTTTTGACATCATTACTGAAAAATGGCCAGAGGTTAGTCAAAATTTAAAGTGTAAATGGTACTATTTTAAATTCAAATTGTCTTGATCCCCCCCATAAACAGACATCTTGTTTTCATTTTCCTACTGCTCATACAGATTAATAGATAAATTTGTGGTTTGTCTTAACATCACAAAACACTGCCTTCATACCAGTTCTAGAGGTTTTGTTGTGTTCAGGTTGAAGTAATTTCTTCTAGATTAACAACAATTTTAATTATAATCTAATCCATCCTATTGTTATTCACTTGTACAAGCATTTTACAGAGATTATGTATTGATGGCGAGGGAACTAACAATACTAATTTAAGTTTAAAGTTTTCACTTCTGTGTTTGTAACCCCCAACTAAATATTTAGTGAGGGTAAGCCTCAAAACAGTTTTTATATCCAACAATTACTACCTATGTTTTTTGATGGGAGGTCCTGTAGAGAACGTATTTTTATTTTTTTCTTCCAGATTGATGATGACTTCATAGAAGATTTAGGAAACCAGTCACGCTAATAATTCACTTTAATTCTTTTATTTGTACAAAGCTTGGTTTGAAACTAATGTACTAGTAGAAATAAAACTTAAGTTTACATTATTTGAATTGTATTGCATTCCATGGGATATACTTTTATAATCTGGGAACAGTAAATGTAACATTAAGAACATACACAGAGAAATATTTTCTGAAAAGGTTATTTTTCCTTTACAAGACGCTTTCCATCTGCTGAATATCATTCAGAAGTTTCTTTCCATATTCCGTGGGATTGATAGGGGTGACCGATACAACAACTGTCTTCAGACGACTTTCCTCCTAAAAGTAATAAGACAAAACCTCACTTTATGCTGAGAGTGAACTAACCCTGTCTTAAAAATCTTGCTTTCACTTTAATGAATATTTTATCCCTAGTGTGAATGCCACATAGAGAGAATACTTAAACACAAAAGTTGCTTCATGTTCTAGATACTTACATTGTACAACTCCATCTTTGTCCTCAGTCTGAATATGTAAGTACTGAAATTAGCATCATCAATAATTGCTGAAAACTGGTCTTCGTTCTGAAACATTAAAAAGATGCATGTGTTTTGTATCCTCTAAAGAAAATAATACAGCATCTATAAAAAAAATCCTTTACAAGTGTTTAGTAAGTTTGCTGGTATACTTTACCATCTGACACGAAATATGTATACAAAAATGACATGAAGTGATTAAACATGAGCTCTTTGGCTACTAATATTAGGGGATCTTGGATGCCTGACTACCAGTTTATCATAATTTAGTTTAAACTGACCAAAAAGGCTTATTTGTAACATTCATTATTAAATGAAAAATCATGCTGGTTTACATTTCAGCCAAACACACTGATGGTTGCTCAACTGAAAAGTTGTTTCCACACACAGTGACTGTTTTGATATATTTGGAGGAAATAAAATATTAAGACTAAGAATTGCTTACAGATTCTTTGAGATAGCCAATGTCATTAGCAGTTGATTTCAAAATAGTTTCAGCACCTTCTTGAAAGCAAGTCACCCACTGGTTTTCTGAGAAGTCTGCTATATTGAACTGCAAATTTGCAACAAGATAAATATACTTGCACAACATATCCTTGTATATAAACTACATGAAAAACTATGACAAAAATAAAGTTTCATTGGAAAGGAAGCTACACATCTACCACAAATTTATGTTCATTGCTAGGAAGATTCTATTTATATACATTACACTAATAGCTGATTAACACAGACTGTACTACATGAACTCTCTCAATTTAACCAAACATGACCTCTTTGTTTTCATTTAAGTTTATATATTAAATACTTCTAACTTCCAATAAAATGTGGCAGTCTTTCGTAGATACAAAACCATATTTTTCATGCAGTATTTTTAATAAACTAAAGATTATTAGAGTATATTGAATATTTGTTTAGAAAAACCCATTTGCAAAGTAATTTTCATGTTAAGATTAAAGGTACTTTTCTTTATCTTAAATTTACTTTGTGTATTCCTTAAAACCTCCTAAATACATTGTTTTTTAGTAAAACTTTATTTTATCCAATATTTTCCCTATCTCTAAATGGGATTTGACTGACTTCATAGCCACAAAAAACTAAATTATACTTTTGTTTCTTTTTAAAATGACTTCAAGTTGCAACATGAAACTATATTCACTTATAACTAGCAATGGATTCATGATGGTGAAACTGAAGTTTAATAATGATGAAGACAATCAATAAAACAGGAAACATTTTATTTACAAGGTTCGAATGTTTTGGAATAACTTATTTTATCTTCAGTGAAGCCTGAAAATTGTGTTAAAAGATAATTATTACTAAAATTATAATAACTTAATCATTATACAACAATTGAAACCAATATAAAGGAACACCTTTATACCTATACTAATTAATAACCTAACATCCAACTGTAATGCCCCTACAATCCTGTACCCGTTTATACTCTTGTCCCTAAGAAGTGTTCAGCAACAGTCAGTTGCAAACTCCCTTTGTCAACCTGAACATAACCTAGGAAGGTCGAAACATTGTTCTCTGCTTATCAATAAAAATGTTAGTACCCACACTTGCCATTCTGAAATACAACTTAATCATTAGTTTACTTAAGAAAAGTGGTAAATTAATGGACAAAATGTTTGTAAGTATATTACACAACAGCTGAATTAAGTGTGAAAGTTTAAAACAATTTTAAATCTAAAACAGTTTTGTGAATTGTTAAGGGTAGGGATCTACGAGTAGACTTTCTTTAATTTGGAAGTCAAGGTCTGAAGATCATGTAGTGATGATAGAGGACTTGTTAAATGACATTGTGACCTGTTGTTTCAGAATGTCAACAAGTGGATGAGTGGCTAGGTTTATGTAATGGAAAGCTGGTTCTGTGAAATACTCCTGAATATACATGACTTTCATACCAAAATAAATGTTTAAGGCAGAGGCTAAGTCTGCATATTATATTTTTGGCTACTGCTGGACCCAGCAGAGATCCCATGGCAGTTCCATTTACTTTGTCAAAAATGATGCCATTAAAGAAGAAATGGTGTAACTTGAAAATTACAAAAGTTCTAAGAATTATTTACGAGGGAAATCAAGACACTGTTCAGTGTTTGTGGGAAAGGTCCACAATTAAAGTTTCATCAATGGATATACTGGTATATAGAGATTCACTACCAAAACTGGCCATATCATATTGATCTGTAGAGGGAATTTTGTATATTTCAGAAACAAAGGTAAAAAAAAATAGTAGTCAAATTCATTTAAAGCAAGGCATCTAACAATAGGAACAATAAATTTAGACAGTTTGTAGTTGCAAGAGCTTACAGCTGAGAGAATAGGCAAAGAGGATATCTAGTTTTGTATACTTCAGGTAGGCCATAAAGAATATACTAGGTTTGGTGCCACATGGGACAATTTGTTGAAAAGGCATTTCAGAGATAATACTTCAACTTTTAAAGGTCTTGAAAAAACACAGAATCTCGTATCTTAAAGGTCAAAGATGAAAAACCTACATCATTTTTTGATTTTAATCTATTTACAAGGGTCATTAAGCTGTTGGTTTATCTCAATCAGTTTTATGACATTCCCTTTGTCTGGCTTAGTGAAAATAATGCCTGTTTGTAGACAGTTTTAAAAGGCTTCCAGTTCAACATTGTTTAATGGAGAAGTAGGAAGACAGCAATTATATCTGTACAATGAGGAAATAGTAATGTTTTTAATTTGGTTTATAAAAAACTTTTCCACTGTATCATTGTTTGATGTGTTGACACTGGAAGTACTGGTTCAGTTTTTCAAAATTAACTATAATCAGCTGTTTCAATAATCAAACTGCATTTCCAAGTTCCTTTCTCACTTTAACTCCCAACACTAATATCAAATTCACAGTTGAACTTAAGAAAATAATGATTTATTGTTTCCAGACATCAGGATTACCAAAGAAGTTAAGCATGTTTCTACCTTTGTTTATCATAAAAAAACTTAACTGGCCTCTACATTAATTTCAATAGGTTTATCCATGTTTTCAAATGTAATCCAGTTATATCATTGTTAAACAGAATTTTAATCTCAGATTTTATTTTACATGAAGAAATTACCCTCCTACAAAAACAACTTTTCACTATAAAAAATTACTATCAAATTCAGCTCAGAATAGTACATAGACCCAGTCATTGCATTAAATACCTACTTAAGGGCAAGGCTCAAGTACCTAAACTTCTGCATTCATAGCATAACTAAGTAAACTAACAATTTTGTTATAAATTTTAGATATAATCATCTTAGTAACATGATTTTGAGTTTTCAGTGAAGATGGAATAAGTTATTCCAAAACATTCGAACCTTGTAAATAAAATGTTTTGTATTATTGAGTTTTCAACTTCATTATTACACTCATCTATCCCAAGTAGCTTTAAGCTCATAACAATCTGTTTATATTTAAATTTTGTCTCATTGCCCTTTATAACTACTATTACAAGTTCCAAATCACTCTGGGTGCATGCAGCTCAAATTATCTATATTCTAGTTGTGTGCATGTCTTGTGAAACATTTTTATTATATTACTATTATTTATTTTACCTAATCTTAACTAACTTAAAAAGATCCCTACCTTAAGATTTTAGGTATTTTTATAGTAATAATAATAAAAAAAATAAATATAAACAAGAAATAAAGTATTTACCTAATCTTTTTTGTTATTGCTGTTGATTGTCAAGGGCACGTAAGCCTACTATTTTATGCTTATGGTAGTAATGCACTAAATGATTTTTATTTAATTAAATGATGCATCAAAGAATATAGACTAGTAACATGCAAAAAGTAGACAATTTCCCTTTGCTCAAATATTTTAGTTTTTAACAATGGAACAAGAGCTGTTACAAATTCATCCAAGCTACTTGTTAAGTTTATCATGGTAACATTGTTACACTGAGCAAAATTTACACTTATCTGTTTAAAACATAATGTTATACATCATTTGATAGAAGAAAACTGACTTTTTATAGGCAATATATAATTGTATGTAAGAGAGAACTAATAAATTCTAAAAGAGAGCATGAGACAGGAGGAATCTGATTTTCTTCTCAATAGCTCTGTAACCAAATAAAGCCGAAAACTATAACAATTGTGGTTTGCCTGAGCAATGATGATTCTACAATAACTGACATTCAATTTCATACTTTTTCAAGGGGTAGAGGATAAAATAGAGAAAACAAGATCTCTAGGGAAAATATGTGCACTACATTAGGGGAAATTTATGATTTAAAATATTTCCTTGTAGAATTAGGAAGTTAAAACTTATATTATACTAAAATATGAATTATTAGATAAGATTTTATGTCATACTAATTAATAATAACAAAGTAATTTAATAAAATTTTGTCATGCATAGTAAAGGATACCCAGGAAGAAAGGGTTAATTTCAAAAATGCATCTATAGGAAAAACAAATTTCTTCTTAATTAGAAATAATTAATAAATTTTGTGCATGTAATGAGGTTCTTGTGAGTTATAAATATTGAATATACTACTTTATATATATTATTATGGTATACCTATAAACATAGTATAAAAATGTAACCAATAATTCATATTTCAATAGTATACAAGTTATGTTTTTGCTTTTATAGGGCAATATTAAAGAAACAAAAATTTTGAATTTCACTGGAAGAATTGTGGTATTTGCTTTCTAGGCATCTCTACTTTTCTAGAATTTGTAACTAGCTCTCCAAGAAGTATGAAAACATAAATTACTTATATTTCCATCAATCAAGCAAAGCATAATTTTTATAGATCACAATCTTATTTGGTTACAGAGCCATCAAATAAAAATTCAGACTCTTCTTGTCACACTCACCTGTTACTTACTCTTTCAGAAACTGCTAATGGTTCTTTCCTGTTCAATACTTGTATAATTTATAACCAAGTAGATAGCCAACATTTTCAAGTATTATATTTCATTGTTTTCTGTACAGAGATTTATCAGTTTCTTCCAGTTCAACCTTTATTCTCACAGGAAACACCGACAAGTTTAGATGAACTTCTAATGGCTCTTGTAGAATAGATAGAAAGTTTAAAAAAGAAAAAGGGAAAGTGTTTTTTGCTAGGTATTATTTTGCATTCTTTGTTTTATTAGTAATTAAAATAAAATTTAGTGCAGTGCTACCATTAGTATACAAAAGTAGGGTTAAGTGTCATTAACAAATACTTTTTTTTTACTTGTTTTGAGGTCTATTCTTTATTATAAAAGTAACAAAAATGTAAAAGTTTCTTATTTTATGTTGATTAAGGTTAGATTAGATGTAATTAGTAATAATCATAACACTTATATTAGAAAAACATTTTCACGAGTTATGCTCATGAATAATGTAATTCAATAATGCAACATCAACTTAAGTTTGTCAAACTATTTTATGACTTATAATGGTAAGAATAATAACTTAGACAATTCAAAGGGAAATAAAACAATATTGTATACTATTATGAGTTTAAAGCTATTAAGGTAAATGCAGTTTCACTGTAGAATATTAACTTATTCAAGAAAGAAAAAAGGGTAATTTAGATTTGCTTCTATTATATTTTAGTGGCTATGATGTCAGTCAAATTGAATAACCTCATATAAAGTTAAGGTAGAGATAATAATAGATGATAAAGTTTTATTGGAGAAAAAGTTTGAAATTTATTTAGGTTTCATAAATTATGCAAATAAAATTTAAAATGAAGTATTTTTAATCTTTATGTAAATATCAGCATTCAGACTAGTATACAAAAGACTTGTAATGTTTACCAAAGCTGCCAGATTTTGTGAAGATATATAAAGTGTATTAAAAGTTATGGCATGGAAACTAACAAGTACAGAGGTGGTTATGATGTCAGTTGATTATATTAACTCTATTGCAAATAGTTAAACCTCATTTATATGAATTATATTTAGGAACATTTAACTTCAAAACAAATTGCTCATGAACAAAGATATTCTATTAGAAACAACAAAATTTCAACTTAAATGTACAGCATGAAGACTGGATAACAATTTACCTTATCATTTACCAGTTTTATTTTACCTGTAACAGCAATCTCCACTTGTAGTTTGGATATTCACACTGGCATTTTTCACATCGGTACAAGCCATTATTCATATCAATTACCTTTTTCTGGCACCCTTCTCGTGGACAAGCCTGTAAATTAAGAATTCTCACTAGAAACCTTTCTTTTTTTAACATTGAAGAATACAAGTAAAAAATTAAAAAGACTAAAGAAAGAACACTCCTTATGATAAAAGCTCTATAGTTTATCATCACTCCATGCTATATAAATATCTAAGGGTATACATACAATAATTTTATATAGATGACATGTTTTGACCATTACAACTAGAGTCAAAATGAACTTATTAAATGTGACTGTTTCTCAACTCTTTTAAAAACTGTATATTATAATATACTAAGCCCATACTGCCCTTTCAAGTTAGCCTGGTGAGCTGGGAGTGTAATTTCAATACAAGAAGAAAAAGAATGCTTAACATTTATATTTATGCATGTTCAAAACAACTACTGCAATTGAGACAAAATGCCATGGTGAAAGAGAAAATGTGACACATCTATGTCCTAGAAGGGGCCAAGGGCAAACATACATTTTTAAACTGCTTTTATCAGTTGCAACATAGCAGCTAATAGAATGGCTCATTTTCAAGTACAAAGTTTCAGCTCACAGTTCTGTCATATCTTGACCAATTTCAGCTCTAATAACAGTTTTGACCTGAGGAGGTCAAACACTTTTGTATGGTGTGTTTGGCCATGCCCAAGGTCACATACTTTAATCTAATTCAGCCTAAGAGAGTTTAAATTTGGGGGTAGGCTGGTAAAGATCCTTATGACTAATGAAACTAAATTGGGTAAACACATACCCCAAGCATGGTACTGCCTGATTCACAAAAATATAACTAATAAAAAAGGAGAAAAAAGTTTCACAGATTAATTTACTCTAATCCTGTCTAAAAGAATTTCAAGTGTTACAGCTATTGAGGATGCCCTTTATTATTATGAAACGAGCATTATAAAGATAGCATCTCTAAAGTACAGCTTCTCTCTATTTAAGTCCTGACCCCTGACAGCAAAGAGAGATCTCCTGTTACACTCAGCAGTCAACTTCCATCTTTATTACCCAAGTAATTTTTCTTTAATTTCATCACCGACAAGGAAAATACAAACCTCTTTCTCAGACCAAATGCATAACTTGATATAAAACATACACACTATAATTTATATTACACATTTTATTCATTATATCATTAAAAAATGTTGTGTGTGCAGAAAATCGAACATCATTACTATTTGTCAAAAGCCCATTAATAAAACCTTAAGAGGTCAATATATATAACAAAAATAGCTAATTACAATCTTCTATATGCTATATTAAAAATTAACTATGAAAAAAATCTAGCCAGTTCTAGGCTTCCTTCAACACAGATCTAATTGCTCACCCTGTACATGCAGTTTTCCTTCCGAATCATCACAACAGAAGCTTTAGCTGTGTAGTAGTCTGCTTTCTCTCCAGCACCCAACATTTCTGCTTTTGCTTGAGCAAATGTTTTCCAGTTTGCTCCAGCACCTGAATCCAAGCATGTCAGAGAAACAAAAATGTTGCTTTCTTTTTCTTTCTTTTTTTTACCATTAATAACTAAAACAAATTGATTAAAAAAACAACTAATGTTAAATTTGTTATACATGTAGCATGTAAGAATTAAAAACAATTATATACATACAACTGTCCTATCAGTAGAATCAAACATGCACGACAGTGCCATACACTGCAAGTAAGCACACATTACGCCAGCAGTGAAAACTACTAATATGCAAACACACCTAACAGAACCAAGTTCAATACTAACACCAATGAAGTGAAAAAAGAAATGGAGTATCAGCAACATTAAAGTTTATAATTACCAACATGTACTCAATCACAACATACCAATATATTTGCTTGACATACATCAAGTTAAATATAACCAATATGCATAAAACTGCTATAAGTGAAAGTTAGAAGTATCATTGATTACAACAATAGTATTAATGTTATCTTGCCGGTCATTCCGCCTGCACCAGGTTTTCCTGAAATCAACTGAGTCTGAATGTGTTGTCCTTCACGATCATACCATCCTCGTAGGGCATGGGCTTCTTTAATATCTGGATTTATCTGCACACCAGTTGCACTAACAGTTGTAAGAGTGCAACCTAAGAATAATAGCTTGTCAATTTTATTCAATACTTTTCTATGCTGTAAATTATGTAAGTAAATAACAATGAACCAGAAAAGAATTTTAAAACAATGTTATAATTTTCATCTTTTGTTAGACTGTCTACAACAGATAAAGAAATAGTGATGTGAATTTTTACTAAAAATAATTTGAAATAAGATTAGTGTTATCAATATTATTTAGTATTTCAGACTTAAGACATAGCAGTAGGTATAATAACAATATTTCATAAAAGTAACCCTAAATAAAAAAAATACTGACATTTTTAAGAGTTCCAAACACAAAAAATGATTGATAAAATCTAACTTCTGCTACCTTTCAACAACAACAAAAAAGGCATTGTATAAATAATTAGTTTTAGAGTGCTTTTGGACATACTATGATGCAATTTTGCCCTTGAAACTTTTTAAATTTGTACATATTTGTAATAATTTACATTTCCAATAACAACTCTACTTTATCCTAACCTAAAGTTAAAATACAACTTAATTTCACAAAGAATAAGAAATGTCACTAATTCTAACTATTCATATAAAGATCTGTGTTACAAATTACTTCTCCACAATATAGGTAAACTAACTTATTATCAATGTCATGCCTAAAAAACTAATAAAAATATTTTTGTTGATAAAATAGTTTTATTTTAAGAAAGCACATAATTGAGAAAATTATAACTATCACACACACAATATGGGAACTTACTGATAAATAAACTTAATTATATTGTTCATTTTTAATCTTTTTATTTATTAACATAATAAAAAGGTGAAAACAGAACTAATATTAGCACATAGATTTGTTCCCAAAACATTACAGTTTGAAAAACTTTCCTCATTCTCATATTGGTACTGGTACTGCTTTCTTTTCACAACTATAATTCATGAATGATTTCCCACAACATGTTGAAAGAATATAAAGCTCTTACTGAATAAGGAAAATATTAGTTACAACAAAACCAGAGAAAATATAGACAACTGTATATTTCACAAATATTTCATCTGTGCCAAACAATTCCTTTACTGGTGAAACCATAATAGCCATAAAATATTTGTGAATAATACAGTTGTTTTTGTTTTCCTCAACCACATAACAATGAGTTTAAGTATATTAATTATATATATATAAATTAACACTTCAGAATAATGCATTAAGAAGTTAACTATATGATAAATTATAGTACACATTAAAGTTGAATAAAGATCCAAGATCTACAACAAAAACAAAATTATTATATGTTTTGTAGTTTAAAAAAAGTTCACAAGTAAATCAGACCAATTTATTTTGATGCTGGAATAATGAAAGGTTTGCACAAAATTTATAAGCTATAAATTCCTCCAAGACAACTAGTGTCAAATATTAGTACTTAAACCACATATTACAGTTAATGGAACAATTTATTATCACACTGGTTTTGTCAAGCATAGTATCTAAGCTTGCACCTGCTTATTTTAAACATTTAAGAAGAACAGTGACTAACTGTAGAATTTAGGTCACTTTATTAGATAAAAAATAAATTAACTCTTTGGCTGTCAAATTCAACTGTAGTCAATCCTATGGCTTTGTGCCATTTATGACGACAGTTGAACTTTTATAGTGTCTTCTTTATTCAATAGATAGCACCACTTTACAGGTAAATGCAAAGCTCCCACTTAACACTCCTACGAAAAGTGGGGCCTAATAGACCCCAGAGCAACTTGAAAGGTTATTAATATTAGGCTAATAATTTTGTATTTAAATGAAATTGCCATTTAAATCCATTAATGAATGGATTAACGAGATTCCCACTGTCCCTATCTACTATCTAGCGAAACCACAGCCAGGGAAACGGGCTTGGAGAAATCAGGACTAGAAACGTCTTTTCGTAGAAGTGTTAATATTTACAAGCCTTAGATGTTTATTTTGGACTATTAACATATTCATGAATTCGATCACATGATTAACATTATCTTCAGGACACAAAAAATGGGAATATTTTTGTCAACAAAGTTATAAGATGGCTTCGTGTAGGCATTCATCATTCACTGCAGCTCAAGTTTTGGAATTAATTAAGCATGATTTGGACTCAGGGAATGATTGTATCGAGTATGAAAGCTCAGAAGAAGACTTGGAAGACAGTGGTGAAGAAAGTAGACCAAGAAAACAAAGCACATTGGAAGCAACCAAGATAATGGACATAGTTAAAACCCTGAGGTGGTGATTCCACTACCATGGGAAAGTCAGCAAAATCACAGGAAAGAATGACTACAGTTCAAGGAAGGGCCTGAGGAAGCAGTTCAGGAATTCCATCCCAGGTACAGTCCCCCACCTGAACTGAACTATCAACCAGTTCAGAACAGGATGTCCAGTGGCATTCTAGAAGAAATTGAGATGTTTGAACAGGACTAGCTACCTAACTACGTACATTCGAAATGCTGAAAATTTCATGTTTATGTGTTCATTTGCACAGGCAAAATGAATATGGCAGTCAGCAATAGTTAAAAATAATAATTTGGCAGCAAAAAAGTTAATTGAACATTTATTATTTTTCAATCAATCACAATGAAGATTTTTTAAAAATATTCTGATAATAAAATCAAGTATAGAATTTGCTATTAAATGTGAACAAGAATCTAGTCTGCTATTTTTACATACTATGTTATTTAATCAACATTGCAATTCTGAAACTGGTGTTTATCAATAACCAACTTTTTTAGAACTGTGCCCATTTTACAAATAGTTTTGTTCCTAAAACTTCAAATAACTTTAATAAACAATACTCACTTAAAGTATCTAGAAGATTGTGAGCAATTATTGTAATTCACATGATGAAATAAACCATATTAATTACAATCCTGAAACAGAGTTTGACTGTGCATTCATTGATAGTAATTCCAATGAAATGTTAACTTGACTAAAGTTCTGAAGTTCCATATAGCAAAGTAACTAGTACCAATAGAAGTCACAAGATAAAAACTTACATTACTACTTAAAATGTTAGGTTAATACATTCCACTGTTAATACATGCTTATTTATTTATTTTTTATGCAGCTTTGTTTTTCAAGTTGTAGAAAGAAATGAACTAAAGAAAGAAACATTACTACAGTCCCACAACAAAAAGTTAAGTTCCGAAACTTAACCATTGTTTAAAGCAAAAAATAATAATTTTCTAGAAAACAGTTTTTACTTTATAAAGGTAAAAATTAAAAATATATTATTGGATTAAATTAATTAATGTTTAAAAAAGCATCATTCAATTTACCTATTGGAATTTAGTTTAAAAAAGTTATAACAACTATGGTCAATAAGTATTTATTTAATTGCTGGAAAGGGTTCAGATAAGGGTTACTAGAATGGTGCTTGGGATGGAGGGGTTTGTCATTTTAAGAAAGGTTGAAATCTCTCAAACTGTTTAAGATTGTAAAAGGAATAGATAGTTTTGACTCATCTTTTTTCATACTTAACAGTGAGAACAGTAGGACAATAAGACACAAATACAAATTTTGGCAGGGTAGGAGTCTTCTTCAGCTTAGACTATTTTCCTAATAGGATGGTTGGTCTTTAGAATGGGTTGCTTTCAGATGTCTTGAATTTAAGTAAGTTAAAGAAAGAACTTGACAAGTATATGAATGAAAAGAACTGGCTTAAAGTTTTTTTTTTAATTTCTGTGTTAATAGTTTTAGTTTAGAGGATGGAACAATCAAGATAGAACCAATAAGTTCCATGTTGTCCCAAAATGTTATAAATACATTACAAGAGTAAACTCCAAAATTTTTATTTAACATTCTGCCAGCTTTCAAATACAGTGCCAGTTATCATCAGATTGAACTGATTTTGATTATAAAACTTATAATCCATTCATCCTGATGATGGCTATGGCCCAATAGCTAAAAATATGCACATTAAAAACCAAAACTTGAAGTGAATTAACTTTTTACATTATGAACCTTGAAGAGTTCAAATACTCTGCGAGATGCACCCTTCACTTTTAAACAGACCAGAAAGCTTGCTACTGAAGTCTTATTGACATGTAATCAGATGAGCTATTTTTATATTTTGGTCATAGGTTGAAAAATAAATCTATTATATTACTAAAACTTCTAACTGTCCAATATAAAGACTAAAACACCAAAGCTATATTTTAAATTATTTAAATGAAGAAATATTCCAAGTTATCTTTTCTAAATGAATTTATTCTTAAATACAATCTGTACACTAAGATGAAGAAGAGAGAAAAAGCACATATCCCTAAGATATGTTTGAAAAACAAAGCTCACCACTAAAATCTGAAACTTTTACACCCTTCAGAGCCACTACAGGGTTGGTGCTACTGTCAAAATTTTCTGCCTGTAAAACAATGTTTGAGAGTATTATATGAAGAAATTCATTTCTGGACTTACTGAACAAAACGTAAATCATGAAAAAAATGAGTGTATCTTGAATAGAAATATAAACATATTTTTGAACAAGGATGTAAGGGTGTAGATTAACCAGTATATCACTGGTTTGTTTCCCAGCAGGATGCAGATTAAGGTATGGTTTCTCAGAACCAGTTTTTCACAGCATTTTTTTCCAAAAAGTATATTTTCATGAATTTGAAGAATTTAAGGTTTTTCATAGAATCTAGTGTAAAGATGGTAGTCGATAACTATTACACTATATTTAAAATTGCAAACACTGAACATCAATAATATAAGTGACTTATTTGCATAGGATTAGGTGTTCTCATTGCAAAACATTTGCTATAATTAGCATAATTTATAACATAGAAATATAATATACAAACCAATGATTTTCTTAATTACCTGTTCTCCCACACTTTGATTGAAATTCTGGTGGTTAGTCAAAATCTCTTACGCCATGCAAAACACATTTTTTCCCATTTTCAATTTTGTTTTATGACCAAAACAATTTGACAAAACAAGTATTTGAATCATCTAGCTATGTACTTTCTTGTCAATTCGTACTAAAGCTATGTAACCATGTTCCTGCATTGTTGTTTTGTTCACTCTGGCACATTTGTGCTATGTCATGTTCTATTTATAGCCTTAAAAATACCCTACAGGATTTACTCATAAGCATTACAAACATAGTAGGAGTGACATGTATGGATAACTTGTAATAGTGTGGTTTAGATTCATTTACTTTAAATGCTGTACAATATATTTAGATGGACATGATATCACTACTTCTAAAATGCTTTACCTCTATGTCTCTCTGTCAAGAATCCTTTTAAACTTCATTTTTAATAATACTCAATAACATACATCATCACTTAACAACAAAACTTACCCAACTATTCTTAGGCTAACTGTGGTGTTTATGTTGAATGCTCAATATCCATGTTAATTTGTTACCAAGGTTTGTCTTTTTTATTCTTTATTTTTTGTTAACTTCAATGAAATAAAAGCAAAATAAAACTTACCAAGTAGTGTTTCAGTAAAGTCTCGTCTTGAGTATATTGCTGGTACGGGTATTAAAACTTTAATTAAACTAAAGTACAGGACATTTCAACCTTCTTAGGTCATCTTTAGGCTTCTTTTCATCACAAACATAGGCCTACTATTACTAACACTATACACTCAATATGTTTAGAACACATTTTTACTTTAAGTAGGTTTCCCATCATCATGAATATAGGCCTACCAGTACTAACATTATATAGTCAATGTTTAAAAAGTTTTAAGTGGTGAATAAATGTTACATAATAAATATTTCTTTGATATTTTAATGCATATATTACCTAATTGGCTTTACTACAAAGAAAAATAAATGTTTATTACTACTAAATAACTTTTATCCTTTGTATAGTTGAAAGAGATAAAAATGTGTGTTAGAATATCCACACTGTTTTCTACTTCCTGACCTAGAATACAGCAAAAGCTCAATGGTTGTTCAAGTAATATGATGAACGAAAGTCTTGTGAGATAAGCAACTGGAAAATATAGTTCACTTTTATGCCGTTGTCTTACATACAAAATAAAAAGCACTTGATCACAAAATTACTTAGAAAGCTTTTATTAAACATGTTTTAATCAAACTGTAGCCAAGACAAAAGTCTAAAAAGTAATACTTCCTACTGCCTTTCATGTAGATAGTGGGAAATTGTCTGCCTAATAAATGATTGATATAAGCTTAGTGTTGTGAAAGAGGTCAATAACTAAAGAATTAAATATAAATTTTTCCCTTTTGTTGTTTTTTATTCATTTTTCCTCCATTTGATATATTTTATTTACTTTTATGTCTAGTTACAGTTTACATATTTTACAACCTCTTAGGTGTACTTTTACCATTTACCTCCATACAGACTTTGTTTTCTTAATATTCAGTGTTGTCGATTTAAATTATTTAATACATATATAAAACTTTATAGAACCAGTAGGATAAAAAGTCAATGATCAATAAAATGTCAAAAAACTAACCTCTGCTGCCCATAAAGTTACAGCAATCTCAGTTCCTGACTGGTCAACTAAGAAAATATCTCGTTTTCTCAGTTCTTTGTTTGTGGATTTAGATGTCAGTGTTTGAACATCTGATGAGCTTTTACATATACCTATAACATCTATTATAAAAGATGTTTAATGTTTAAGCATATGAACAATTAAGGTTCATCTTATAGTTTTAAACAATTTTGTAAAATAAAATATTACAAAATCCAATAATTTGAAAGAAATTTTACAAAACAATGTGAAATTCATATTTCAAAAATTAGATTCAGAGACTACAAGGAGAAAAAAAAACCCATTACTTCTGATCATACATTTGAAATGAAAACAAAAATAAAATATACAAGTCACATCTGAGAAAATACTACATTAAATGGTTCATGAGATTTAAATTATTAGATCTTTTAACTTTAACTCCTTAGGTACTTCAAATTTCTTAATTTTTCTCAGCACATTTACAAATGGATTTTGCTTTTAAACCAAACAACTTTAAGATTACTCCAATACAATTCTAAATCCTTACCTACAAGAGAATCCTTTGCAACCTGTTCTAGATTATTAATTGGTACAAAGTTGAACTGCAACATTGGAATCACATTAACACTTTCATAGCATGGGATTACAGTAGTTTCATCATTAAAAGTAATTTCATAGTCATTCTTGATAGAAGTATACTGTTTATTTGCTGTCTTCAATGAACCTTTTGAGATATAATACACCTACAAGAAGAATAATTGTTTAAAGTGATTCAAAATACTACAGTAAAGATATGATTAAAAAGCAAAAGCTCAAATAATAAATTTTGCAGACAATTTTGTAAAACTACCATCTCCATTTGATTGAATACACACACTTCATATATCACTATATTAAACAACTAAATTTGTTTTATTACAAGCCATCATTTTGATACTGACCAATAGCAAAATTTGTGAACATCAGAAACTTGTCTATTCTGCTAGTGTTACTGTGCAACCACTGAAGTGTTGATTTTTAAATTTCTCAGTAATATACTTTATTACATTACACCAGCTAAATGCTAAAGTTGTCATTAATAAAACAGTTTCAAACTGTTTGTTTGTTATTAAGCACAAAACTTTACAATAGGCTTTACAATATGTCATGCTCTTCACATGTACTGAAATCCATTTGTAGTACCATAAACCTTCAAATTTACAAGGGTACATTTTCAAAATTGTAAATGATTATTTGATGTTAATATAGAAAATTGCTTACTTTGTTTATCTCAATCATGTCATAAAACTTATCACAAGCTTCTTTAAAAGCTGTTGCCCTTATCTCTCCACTTTCATCAAGCAAGTCCATGGAGAATAGTTTTCCCTCACCTCGAGAATTACTCCATGTTTTAATAGGTGTCTTATTGGTCACACGAGCACGAATGGTCCACCTATGTAAGAAATATAACCAAGTTCCTAATTTCTGGTAAAAAGCCACTGTATAATTTTGCATATTTTATATCATTCAATAAGATTCTACAAAACTGCGATAAAATAATTTATATTTGATATTCTACCAAATTATAAATCTTATCTTTGAAGTAAATGTCAGTTATGCTAAAATATATGCAAATAGCTATGCTCATCATCATGTATAAAATCAGCAATACTAAATGCTTATATGATATCAAAATTTCTTGAAAGGCTTAGTTTATGTAGAAGTTCATGCAAAGCTGCACAAGAACTATCTGCACTATCCATCCCTAATTTAGCAGTTAAAGGCCAAAGAGAAGGCATTAGTCATCACCACTCAAAACCAACTCTGGACCTACTCTTACCAATGAATAGTGGGTTTGGTTGTCACATTATAATGTTCCCTTGGTTGGGACGATGATTCCAACCCATGACCCCCAAACTGTGAGTCAAGTACCCTGACCACCCATCTATGTCAGGCTATTTTTTGAAATGTGTAACCTTGGGAACGTATTTCAGTATGTTACACCAATCACAGAGTGACTTGTGACATAAAAAGAGAAAACTTCTAAACTTAAATAAAGATATAAAAAATTGAAAAGCATACTTGTTTTGGTATGGAGTGAGACTGCTAATTGGATGAACTTGTGTCTGAGCAGACTTGTCAATGGAGGAAGCATATGGACTTGGTTTAGAAATGACACCTACAGCAAGACAGCATATGAAATAACTTGACAGTGCCACTCACAACACTGAGTTGTACACTTTGTTCTCAGATAATGAACAATTTACATGATGCATAAAATTCAGTTCCAAGTCAAAGCAACAAGCCATAATTTAAACTATTGAATAAAACTTGAAAAACAAATGGTCAAATAATTGACATTTTTTCTCTCATGTACATCAGTCAAGTAATTTCCTTACTTACAGAAGATAATTTAAAGTATTGACAGCAATTGTATTAAGCAAACATACTTCACATTTTACTGTTGTGCCTCATTTCCATGCCTTTACAACAAGTAACCTTGATGGGTGAAGAATAACTGATTATTTGTAACATTTTTATTATCAAATCCAGAGGTAAACAGATGGGAAATATTTTCAAAGGAAATGAACCTATTTTAGAAAATCTGAACAGTTATCATACAAATGTTACCACAAACATAAGTAAAATACCAAGCTAACATACACCACTCACAAAATAAGCAACAATAAGGTTTTATGTATTTTTAGGTTATTAACACTTTGCAAATGTAGTATGCTTGTTGTAGAGGATTATACTAATCCTACTTCGGGTATGCGAGTTTATGCACTAACAATTCCTTATATGACAGACCCACATATACAAAAAAAGACCTAATTTCTGCAAAGTAAAAAGCTAGTTTTGATTGACTAGAAAAGATGTTTATTGTTGAGATAGTGTTAGATTTATGGATTTTTCTAGCTGTGCAAACTACTAGAAACCAATTAATAGTAACTGAAATTTGCAAAGCTTGTCACTGCTTCAAGAAGGTTGCACACAAACTAATACGACAGGTTATGGGGTTGCCCCAATCTGTAGTCAGCAGACTGTGGTGTAGGTACCAGGCCCCAGGCAAATACACCAAGACAGGTAGAGTGGACAACTGATACATACGGAAAGAGCCTTTAAAAACCACACCAGCAGCACCACAAGTTTCACATGAAAACTTCAGCAAGCCACTGGCATACATGTTTCATATTCAACATGAGGCTGGGTTTAGGTCCAGTTTACCTGGTACAGTCTAGATGGTGCTCACCTAAGATGTCACCTGGATCTCTTTACTGTTCACAGATGGAACTGCATTCTGTTTCTCTTCAAGTGATTGATGAGGGAGGTCTGGAGGCATGAAGGAGAGTGATATTTAGCCTGTGCTACTGTCAACCATTATCCTGGTACCTAGCCATTGTTCAACCTTTTGCTGGTGCTTTTGGAGATAAATCTGTGTATCAGCAAAATAACGATCATCCTCATGCCATAGAACCATGCAGCAATTTATTTCAGGAAGAAAGAACAAAGGTTCTGGACTGGCATGTTACATCACTCAACTCCAAGTTAGCATTTGTGGGTCTTGCTAGAAGAGTGGTCAGAGACCTACAGTTTGTAATTGTCCAGGAGCTCACACCTATTCTCATCCAGCAGCAGGCTATGCTGCCCCAGTAAGTCATCCAAAAAGGCATCAGTGGTATACAGAAAATGTGTAGAGAAGTAAAACAACAGAAGACATACCAGCTAATAAATACTAATCTTGTTAAGCTTGTTCATCTTAATTTTTTAAATATTTGTGCAGCCAAATATAATTTTTTAAATCATTTTTACCTTTCTGTTATTTGTAATCAAATTTTAAACTTCATTTGTATTATTTATTTTCCATACTTCTGTTAAACAAATTTTGTCAGTATTGAATGTTTGCATTTTGTACTTCAATCTTTCCAAATTCATTCCAAACCACAATAGCCTTTAATTTTTTACGAGTAGTGAAGTTATGTTAGCAAAGTAAAAATTAAACATTAAACAAAGAAAAATATTACATCTAATACCATTAGCCTAAAAGATGTGGCCATGGAATCAAACATCCACCAATTAAATTGGAAAAGATGCACCATATATTCAATGATATATCTTAATTTATAACTTATTATTTAGTATTAGCTGTTTGTTTTTGCAATTACTAACTGGTATTCACACCCATTCAAAACATTTGGAAAAAGTGAATATTTTCTGAAAAAGGATTTGTCTGAAACATACTGCACAGGAAAAAAGTTTGGATTTGGGGATATAAACAATGATTTTTATATATTAAAAGTGGAAGTTGTGTTCTTGTTGCAAGGAGAGAAGTTTTGGTTAAAATTGTGCTATGTTACAAAGAAATGGTTGTTGCATATACCAGTTTTTATATAATTCACCAAACATTGAATAACTAAACCATAAAACTTTTTTTTTTATTTTTGTTTGTTGTGCCATTTAACAGATGGCATCACAATGTAATTATTATTTAAGCTATTATTATAGATACATAGATGTACATACTACATACATTATAATAAGATATACCAATCTATTTCACTAAAAATAGTTAAGTAATTTTTAAGGCTATTTAACACATACAAAATGTGCCAGAACCAACTTCATCTTTACTAAAGAAATAATTTCACAGGAAACCATTTTAAATCTAGTACAATTCGCAAATGGATTCCAAAATACAGCATGTCTTAATTTCCTGCACGATGGAAAGTTATTATTACTTTCTTTGATCTCAAGCTTTAAAACTATATTATTACAAAAATATTTTTAAAAACAAGTTTGTTAATTAGTTACATCATTATTTAAGAAGTCACACTGAACAAGTACATGCATAAATATTCAGAAACTGACAAAGTGTTCAGTTTTTGACCAATATATGTAAATGTAAATAGATGCTTCCTTACCTCCTGTTAGTGGATGAGTTTGTCTGTTTTCCTGAAATGCTAAGAAAATTAAAATAATTGTTTGTATTTTCCATTAAATTTAAGACTAGTACCTTACACCTGTACATTACCAATTATTTACTAACAAAGATGCATTACTTCATGCTATGACATTCAATGCTATTTTTAATAACAAATTTGTTTCCAAAAATAATTCATTCATATTTCAAATCCAACAGTAATTTAACAATTTCTTACATACAGAAAACAGTAAACACACCTCAATGTCCCAACTATCTAAACTCAGTAGCAAAACAATCACATGAACACATTAATTAATCTAGAATATTAAAATAACAAACTCACAAGGGGTCAGTATAAAAATGAGGTACAGAAGTGATAAGTCAGAATTAACTTCTTTTTAATATATTGCTTTTTTCTCAAAGAACATAACTACGAAAAAATGCTATGAAAGAACAATATTTCATCAGAGAAAAAACTTCAAACTTAGTATTTTATCCAATTTGCTCCAAATGCTATACCATATCTCAAAGATCTTCAGGAAACTAGTAAATCAAATTTGGTGTATGCATTTCTAATTTTTTTTTTTTATTATTCAATTATGTTTTTAAGAGAAATGTTATCAGAGCAAACAAGTTAAATTCCATTTTTGTAAAGTGTAAAACATTATTTAAAATTAGTTAATTTATCTTCTTAAAACTTTTCATAAACATTCTCAGTAAATCTTGAACAAGGCGTACAAGTTTGTGTGTGTGCACGTATGTGAAAAGATAAATTACGGAAAATACTGAAAGCCACATTAAACTCATTCTTTAAAACTTATGAGCCACAAAGATAATTGTTTCACTAAGGCAGTTTCATGAAATGATTTCTGCAGCTTATACTAAAAATAAACAAACCAATCTGTAGCTGTAAGATTAGCTGTGGGTACTCATAATGTTATGGCAAGAAAGAAAAAATTACAAGTTTATAGTCCAGGCTTGTTTATGAACATTCACACTAGGTTTAAATAACAATCAAAATTACTTTAAAGAACATTAAAAATTCCATATGGTAATTAATTTATAAGCCATTCTCAGTAGGTTGCATATTTTTCTCAAAAATCTTTTGGTAGGATTCCCCACTTTTAAAACAGCAAGTAAAAATAGCTCATTCTACAGTGTTTTAGTTTGCTTATTATATTTTCCCCCTATTTTACAGTAAGAAATATAATTATAAACAGATCTAAATATGACACTATATTAAAACACTTAAAATATGAAACTTTTTGGAAATTCACATAATCTGATTAACTGTATTTGTTAACAGAGAGCATTCAACTCTTTTTTTTTTAATTCAGTGTGGTTGGCACTCTTATGAAGAACTTGTAGCAAATAGCCAATATTCATCTTTGACCAAAAAGTGTTTAAAGCCCTGGAGATGTACACATTTTAAAAGCAGTTGCATCAGTTACTACAATTATAAGCCCAAAACTGCATGCACATATCAAAACTACACGTTTCATCCAAAACCTGTTTTTCAGAAATACTCACCATTCATTTTTGAAGCATTTGAAGAAGCAACTGAATGTGATGGATCAACTCCTGGATTAACCACAGGATTTCCAATTTTCTGGCCCACCTCACTACCACGAGCAAGAACTGTCAATTCTAGAATTATCACCACTCGCCTGAAAATATTTCAATCATTACAAATGTATTTCTTAAAAAATGGTAAAACATATTGTCTATAAATTACTATCAGATTTTTGTTCTCATAAATACTTTATTTTTAAGCATCCAACATTGATGTTACATATTTGTATGAGCTGTTCTAGCACAGATACAAGATTCAAACTTCAAATTTTCTTAGAAATACTTTAATTTTTCATGTTGAAATCAAGAAAAATCAAGCTTGTTGTAAATAAGTTATTATCACATTACAAATTAACACGACTTAAAGTAATAAGAATTATCTTCTAGGAAACAAACTACTTTATGTAAACTTTAAATTCTAAATATAAGATGTTTATTTATTTATCTGTTTGGAAAAAAAGCTTTATTCTGGTGTATTTTAACTGAAGAGAGATAAAATAGCAATTAAAATAACATATGCCTATACATAGTTAACACTCTTTCAAACACAATAATAGATGCCACTATAACCATAAAATTGTAATTGTTTTGAAATTTACTGTCATGCATTACACATCACAATGGCAGCAGTAAATAAATATGAACTATGAAAGAGTAGCATAAAAAGTTACAAATTCTGAATGTACACAAAATGAGTCATGATGTTAAAAAATAAAGTCTACTCTGGAACAGCTGCATCAGAAAGAAGAAAAATTATGTATATTGAAGCAGTGAATTCATTCTAAGCTAACAATGAAAGGTAACTGCAGTACTGGTTCAAATTAAATGTTTGTGATGCCAAAATACAAAGTCCATAGCTTTGTATGAATTTAACTCGTATTACCAAAACTATGTTAGAATATAAAAGAGAAACCTTCTATCTTTATTATTTACTGAGATATTGCTCATGTACTGAATAAAACACAATGGCCCCACTCACCTCTTTCCAATTTTGGTTGATTGATTGATTTAGTGTTTTATGGCACAAAGCAGCTAGGCTATCTGTGCCAAATGTCCGGTTAAAATGTAAAAGTAAAGTAAATGTAGTAAAATTTGTAAAAGTAAACGAAGGTAAAAACAAAACAGCAATTAAAAACAGAAAATTGCATAAAACTGATGTTGACATCCAGTCAACAAAGTTGTAAAGGACTTCCTGTAGCAGAATGGTAATGATCATAACCCGCCAGGAAGACTAACAGGTAAGTACAAGAACCAACGTCAGTCACCTGAAGTTGGTATTTCCAGTCCTGGTTCTGGGTTATGTGTCATTATGGCCAGTACCAAAGAGTAAAGTAATAAAAGTGTAAAAAACATGCAGCAAAACAGGAATAACAACTCGCCAGGACGACTAACAGGTAGTTCAAACAGCAGCGTTAGTCACCTGAAGTTGGTCTTTCCAGTCCTGGTGTCAAGCTATTTAATGTTCTGGCCATTTTTCAATGTCAAATTGAACTAGAGAGAATGAAACTGTGAAAAGGAAACCACAATTAAAAAGGTGTAATGAATAAATATCAAACACTTAAATGAGATTAAAAAGATTAATGGCCATTAAAAAACTAAAAACTTTATCGAGGTGGACAGAGTCACCATCACCAATAACACCGTCCAATGTTTAAAATATTGCCGTTGTTGAGAATCGTTATGATGGCAAGAAAGTAAAATGTGGCTGATAGTGATTTGAGTGTTACACAAACTACACATTGGTGCATCAGTTCCAGATAAAAGAAACCGATGAGCTAAAAAACTGTGACCAATGCGTAGTCTAGTTAGAACAACTTCCTCCTTCAAAACCTTAGGGAAGCTAAATGGCCAAAGCCCAATATAGGGTTTTATTTGAAAAAAGCTTGTTGTCGTGTTGCTCACTCCAAGTGGACTGCCAGCTGGCACAGAGCCGAGCCTTGAATACAAGACCATAGTCCATGTACGGAATAGGCATAGGAGTGATAGTGCTGAAGCAGACATATTTAGCTGCCATATCTGCAAGCTCGTTCCCGCGAATACCAACATGGCCTGGTATCCAGAAAAACTGGATTGAAGTAGCTGCTAATGAGAAATGGGCCAGTCGTTTTCAAATATCAGCAAGAATAGGATGTGAGCTAACGTGTAGCGATTCCAAGGCAAGTATAGAACTAAGCGAATCAGTATAAATAGTGCAGTTGGAGTACTGCTCAGCTGCAATATGATCCAGGGCAAGAGATATGGCATACAGTTCAGCAGTGAACACAGAAGCTGTAGAAGGGATTCTGCGCGCAACTACTGCAAACCATAGCAGAGCCCACTGAATTACCTGATTTGGAACCATCTGTATAAATGGGAACTGAATGATTGTTTGAAAGATATTCATTGAATAAAAGACGGTACTTCCAATCTGGAGTATCTGCCTTTTTTAGGTGACTGAAAGAAAGGTCACATTTGGGGGCTGTAATAAGCCATGGTGGGATGGGGTGACCTGTGGAATTTGCAATGTTATCAAAAGACAGACCCAAGTCACCCAATTGGGCCTATATGCGAAGGCAAATCGTCTGTTCTGAAAAAGTACAGCCCACCGAGGAAGGAAAACATCCCCAGGTGAGTTGCTTTGGTAAGGAACGAAGTTTTGAAGAATATAGTAAAGATAGTTACAAACGGCGAAGGTTCATGAGATTCAACGTGCAGAGTCGAAGTCCTTGGTGATGAATGGGGTCTAGCATCTTTAAGACTGAGGGCCTGGCAGAGCCATAGTCGACTTTTGATCGAATAAGAGCACGACATACCTTTAACATAGAACATCGATCTGCTCCCCAACTGGTAGTAAAGAGGACACGGAGGATGTTCAGTGCTCTTGTGCATTTGACCCGTAGCTGCTTTAAGTGTGATATAAAGGTCAGCTTACGGTCAAAGATAAGCCCCAAGAACTTGGTCTCAGGGACTACTGGCAGCAAAACTTCACTGATATGAAGTTCAGGATCAGGGTGAATACCCCATTGGTGGCAAAAGTGCATGCAAACGGTTTTAGAGAGAGAGAAATTAAAACCCATTCACCATAGTCCACTTCAGTACACGATTGAGGGCAGTTTGTAGTTGCCAATCATGAGATGTGAAAGTCGTCGACATATAGCCCATTCGCTATAGTGAGAGGCAGTTGTTCAGTGATGGCATTTATCTTCATACTGAAAAGTGGGACACTCAAAACACAGCCCTGATTGACTCCAAGTTCCTGTACAAAAGAACGGGAAAGTGTCGAACCCACACGAACTTGGAATCTCCTGTCCATTAAAATTTTTTAATAAACATGGGTAAATGGCCACGTAACCAATATGTATGGAGGTCTCGCAAAATGCCATACCTCCATGTTGTGTCGTAAGCCTTCTCAATGTCAAAGAATATTGATACAAGATGTTGGCATTTGAGAAAGGCTTCTCTGATTGATGTTTCAAGTCGAATTAGGTGGTCTGTGGTGGAGTGCTGTCGTTGGAACCCACACTGGGTGGGCGAGAGGAGGTTGTTTGATTCGAGGAACCAAACAAGACGAGCATTAACCATCCTTTCTAAGGTCTTACAAAGACAGCTCGTCAAAGCAATTGGACAGTAGTTTGAAGGAATCTTGGGATCTTTCCCTGGCTTAGAGAAAAGTATAATAATAGCCTGGGCCAGGCATCAGGAAAAACATTCTCCTGCCAGATCCGGTTAAAGACAATTAGAAGGACATCAAGAGAAGCAGGAGATAGATGGTGCAGCATGTCATAGTGTACATCATCAGGTATAACAGATGTACTGCCAGACTGATGAAGGCCATTTTCAGTTCCACCAGTGTAAAGGGATAATTATTGTCAAAGAGACAGTCGGTTCGAAAGTAAGAGGTGAACGCTCTGCCTGAGTATTGATGGCAAAGAAGGTGGAGGAACAAGCAGAAGTGCTAGATATCTGGCAAAAGCTTTCACCTAGAGTATCAGTGATGTTCCGGACATCAGCCACATCCTGACCATCAGAGAGTAAGATCGAGAGGGGGACAGAATTGTTGTGCCCACTGACCTTTCGAATCCTATCCCATATGACCTTGGAACTGGTGGTAGAAGATATGCTAGTTGTGAACTTAATCCAAGATTCCTTCTGGCTTTGACGTCTTACCCACCTTGCATGTGCATGGGCCCATTGGAAAGCGACGCGGTTCTAAAGTGCGGGATATCTACAAAAAGTATCCCAGGCCCATTTTTGAGCCTTCCATGCTAAGTGGCAAGCAGGATTCCACCACAAACGAGGATATCGTGGAAAACGTGTCGAGGTTTTAGGAATACACTGAGCAGCTGCTTGTATAATACAGCCAGTTACCCCTGCCATACAGTCGTCTATTGATGGCTGATTCACGATGGCAGGATCAAGTTCTGCGAGAGCAGTGAAAGTTGGCCAGTCTGCCTGATCCAGCTTCCACCGGGGCACACGGGTAGGGTGGCATCGACCACAGCCAATCTCTCTCAAAAGTATACGAAAATGATCACTGCCTAGTGGATAATTGTCAACCCACCATGAAAAATGGGAGAATAATGAAGGGGAGCAAACTGAAAGATCAATAGCAGTAAAGGACTGACTAGGTGCATGAAAATAAGTGGAAGAACCAGTATTGAAAAGAAAAAGATTGTGATCAGAGATCATAAACTCTACAGAGCGACCCCTCCCATCAATAACAGCACTTCCCCAGAGGGGATGATGCCCATTTGAGTCCCCCAGGAGTAGAAAGGGAGACGGCAACTGTTCAACAAGAGCATCAAGGTCTGATTGATCATATGTCTCTCCATGGGACAGGTAGAGAGAACAAACAGTGATGGTATGACCCAAGGAAACACGGATGGCTACGGCCTCCAAGGGTGTGTTGAGTGACAAAGACAGGGTGGCACATGCAGATCGACCAATAGTGCCACCCCTCCATGTACTCGTCCGTCACACAGCCTGTCATTTCTGTACAGAGAAAACTGCCAAATGGTAACTGTATCAGCAGGTTTTAGAAATGTTTCTTGTAAGGAAAGACATGCAGGATGGTAGGAAGCAATCAGTGTTTTGATGTCATTCAGATTAGAACGTAAACCTCGACAGTTCCATTGTATCAAGGTGGCCATTTTTAATGACTGGTAGGCGAAGTGGCTGGAGAACCCTTCTGTGTACGACCACGTCTTTTTTCCTTACTGTCCTTAGTCGGAGGAGGTCTATCAACCTCCATAGATCCTGCCCTGGGTCGATTGGGCAGGTCTTTGTTATTGGAAAGGGATTCCAGTGACTGAGGACGCGAACGAATGACTGTTTTGCCTCTTGGGGTGGGAGAAAAAGATGTATCAAAAGAAATGCCTGTATATAAAACTGAAGGATGTGGATCTTGAGGTTTTTTGGAATGTATGGGAGGAACAGAGATGGGTGTGGAAGTCGATTCATCAACCTTTTTAACCATGGAGGTCAAAAGGCTTTTCATTTGTTTTGAAAACAATTCTCTTGGAGGCACAGAGAGATCTGTCTACACTCCCACTGTAGTTGTGGAATGAAGTGCAGCAGCATATGTCCGAGATGGAGTGGCGGGAAGCAATTTCCGAGCCTCAGGATAACTAATGTTATGGGTCGTTTTCAAACGCTGCACCTCTTTTTCCTCCAACCATTTTGGGCAAGAACAAAAGTAGAAAGGGTGAGAACCATTGCAGTTGACACAATGTGCGTCCATGTCACATTCATAGGCATTGTGGTCCTTGCCACCACAGCGAGCACATGTCAGGGAACCACGACACGATGTCTTTGAGTGGCTGAACCTCTGACATTGGAAACATCGGAGAGGGTTTGGAATGTATGGCCGTACCCTGCAAATTAGATGATGAAGTAAATGTCAAAACGAGTGTATTTGTTGGCAGTGTAACTCCATCTTTGCGAGTGGAGATGCGCCTCACTGCAGAAACTCCTTGAGTGGAGAGACCAGTAAGAATCTCTGACTCGGGGACATTCTTCAAATCCCTCTCAACAATAACTGCTCGTGATGAATTCAAGGTAGCATGAGGGGTAACCTCAATAGGTATATCCCCAATTGCCATTGAATTCAAGAGGAGTTCACTGTGGTGGGTTGTAGATGTTTCAACTAATATGTCTCCAGATCAAAGCTTCTTTACTGACTTTGGAGAGCCAGCAAGACCCTCTGGTCCCTTCTGAACAAAAAAGGGGGATAATTGCCCTAAAGGTTTTTCTGAAAGAGAATGTAATATAAGAAAATGAGGTACGTGTGTTACAGATGTCAAAGATTGCTGCTCAGAGTCTTCAAGACGTGGTCGCTTACCTATTGACTGTTTTTTCACTATTTTATTTAAATTTTTTGAAGGAGGATCCAAAGGAAAAAGAAAAATTTCAGTACCCACTGACCCCACCCACCATGGAGCCCTATGAGGGGACGCACTACAATGTCATGCAAGGACAATGCAGCAACGCCAGGGTTTCGTGAGCACTATACCCAAACACCAGCATCAGGCACAATGTCCACAACACCCGTTGAGAACTTCCAACACTGCTACTTGGTTGACTCTAGCCCAAGTGGACCAGCCGACTGACCCAAGGGGGGCCACCCAAAGGCCGCCCGTCTACAGGAATTCAAGGCCAAAGTGGTGTGTTAGGGTTGGACCCCTCAACCACCAAGATCCTCTCCTCCCCTTCACGGGTCGCCACGCAAGGTAAACACGTGGGTGGATGTTTAGATCTCAGAGACAGTAACCAGACAGAACAGAGCCTTCCCTGGGAGGTACCCTCACCACATACAGGAATCCACACCGAGGGGTCCATTTTTGGAAACAATCCACTAAATACACTTACTTTTTATATATGTTATGTGAATAATTATTTGAAAGCTCCAAATATCACTTAAATGGTTTCTCAACCATTTTAAAATATAGAGACTTCTTTTTCTTTTCAGACAAAAACTTTCATACTATTGAGTTTTTGGCCTATTCAAAATTTCAATTATTTTAGATCCAAATACAGCTTAATTACTAGGCTTGATAAACTATTGGAATTCTATGGTATTAATATAGTAATTTATGATTTTTTTGGTTATTCAAGTGTGTATATAAAACCTTAAAAAAATTCATTTCATATCCCCCATTCGTGACATTCCTTGAGGCTGAGCTACCTACAGGAAGCAGTGTGTGTGTGTGTGTGTGTGTGTTTTTTTTTATAGCAAAGCCACCTCGGACCATCTGCTGAGCCCACTAAGGGGAGGCGAACCCCTGATTTAAGCGTTATAAATCCGTAGACTTACCGCTGTACTAGTGGGAGGCACAAGAAGCAGTAACCAAGAACAAAGATTGTAACTAGAAGAGACTAGTTAAATCTACTGAACACAGATTCTGAATCAATGTTGAAAACAACACATAAAATAAACTTTTTCTTAAAAAAGCATTTCATAATTATTTGGAGCTCACAAAAATTTCAAATTTCACATGAGTCAACATTCTGAAAGAAAATATTTATGAGAAAATCTTTAATTTAAAACAAATCTTAATTCAAAAACTTGATTTTGTGTATGAAAGCCTTATAATGTTTACCAATAACATGTAAAATTTTGTACAAATATGCATACATTAACAAAAATAGTAATATATTTATTCTCATGGATAACTTTCATGGTTAAGAGTTGGGTAGATTCCATCCAACCCAAAATGAAAGGGTTTTACAAAACTAGACTGATTAAACAGATTCATAATGGATATTTATTTTGTAATACTTAATATGTAAAAATACTGCATAATAAAAATTTCGAATTGAAGGGAAAACAGTAGCATACTTTCCAGGTTGAACTTCATTACAGAGGTATTTGTCAAGGCAAATCACAGTGTTCCGTTCTAGTTCACCTTTATGAATTAGAGTATTCAATTGTGTGGCCAACATAGCAACTGAAACAGAGATTAAGTTCATTCATGAAGCCTTACACTGTGACCAAGTTCAACAATAAAGATACCATTCTTTAAATAACACAACATTTAATGCAGTTTTAGTCACTAATTCTTGCCTCACTTTTGATAATTTTGCATATACTGTAGAAACAATAACCAACACCATCACTTATATTATAATTATACATTTTTTTCAGAATTTACATCCACTATACAAAATTTTAATTTACACAAGATGCTAGTAGTACTTAAGTCCATTCTACATTAATGTAAACAAATACAAGCTGGGTGATTTGTGAAACTAGCCAACTGATTAATTAATGATATTTGACTGATTCCTTATTCTCACAAGCCTAATTTTCCCATTTCCATCTCATTTTAAATTTTATTAGGCAAGTCTCAACTACCCTTTGCTTAATATGATGGATATCTTCAATCACAACAATTTAGGAAGAAGTTATTTTTTAAATCCTAAACTATTTTATGTGAAAATGTATTACAGAAGGTTGTGAAACTTATAACAAACTGAAATATGATTAATACTATTCTATGGGTTCCCTCTACAATTTTTCACAATACTATACTAAAACTAACAGTTATTTGTTAAAAATAGTTGTCTTAATCTTTTGTGTGACAAAAATAGCAACGATTCTTGTCCCTGTGGCATACAATTCAATGAAAACAAATTCATGTCAATCTTACAAAAACAAAGACAGTTAACATTTATTACTTGGCTAATAACTTGTGATGATACTGGATAAATTCTTTGCATAGATTGCAATGATTCATAAGACAGAAACAAAAGTACTACATGAAATATTAAAAACACAGCTGTACGAAAAAATATTTAATCAGACATTTTAAAATTTATTTCTCATGGCTTCTTAAGTATGAAGAATGAAAACTAACTTAAAAAGATACATCATAAACTTAAGCAAAAAGTTCTTGATGTGGACGGAAATTTAAAAAGACTATCAAAATGAATAACATGTTTACATTTTATATTACAAGCTGGAATAAACTATAAAAATACACAACTTAAAGATTGTATTAGGCAGAATTTGTGGCACCTGAAGAAAGCCAAACTTTGTTTATGCTTTAAAGTGCTTCCTGACTAACTAGAGTTATTCATAATTAAACAGGAGTCCTGTTCATGTAAATAGATTAGATTTATTAGACTAAGTCTAATAATTACTGAGAAACTCTGTTTATTAAGCAAGTTATCTAATAATCAACATTTTTGAGTGAATAAAGAATGATAAATATTACTTTACTATAATTTGTTTTATGAAAGCAATCTTATTCTAAGTAACACTGATTACTTGTGCAGCTTGTAACAAATATGTAACATGTTAAGTTAAGGTTACTCTTATTTAGATGTACAAGGTATACAAGAATAACTGTCATCACTGTGGTTAGTCGTATAACCAAGTCCACACCCCTTATATTCATAAGTTGTGTACAAGAGAATACACTCATGATTCCAATCATACCAAAGGAAATAGTAATAGCTAACACTTCAATTACTTGGATAATTACAATAATCAGGAACATAAATTTAAATTAGCTGGTTGAATCATTAACATCAATATTAAGAATGAAATAAGCACCTTGAAATCTGACTTGTAAATAAATTCAATAAAACTGATATCTATAATGGCCATTGGAAATTGTTGGTATAATTAGTGCCTAGCTATGTGATTTGTATTCCAATTAGCCTGATAAGCTCTAGAATTTGGCAAAAGACCTTACTGCTATTTGAAAAGGTAAGATCTAATGTATTTAACAATTCTTATATAACTTACCAATTAAGCTAAGCAAACCCTAATTAAATGAAAATAATAATTACAATATTTTGATCATTTGGATAATTTAAATAATTGGAAACAACTTTCTAGTAGTTGATTAATTTTGTGATGTTAACCAAGTTATTCATAAGTTCAATTAATCATTTTAAGTTAACACCAGATGATACGATTGATGCTTATGGTATCAATCAATAAAGTTCATCATCCAGCTCAACAGACTAGAAAACCAAATTCAATGAGTTTATAAAAAAATTAGCTGCAGAAGTTATTCCTAGATATGTAGTGCCATTTTCTGAATGTGAATGTGCTACGTAATATATAAAAAAAAAGAATTGTTTCTTCTTAACCATCTCTATTTTACTGAAAGAAATAATGTGTTTACAAATCATACTTTCTCAGAAACAAAGGTATTTACATTGTATGCAGGCTTCACCATCTGACAGCAGGAGTCTGAACCTCTCATTTCCACCCCCAGAAATTTGTTTATAACTCTAGAAAAAAAAATGATGCTATCACAAAAACTTGGAAATCTTGTATATTTATTATACACAGTTATATATTTGTTTTCACATATGTGCAGCTAAACTTTCATTTTATAGCTTTAATTATCTGCTTTAAACTTACTCTCTCAAAGAGAATTGAAAGACATTAATAAAGCTTACTTCCCTCAAATTTTCTGACTGAAATTTTCTATGCATAATATAGAATATCAGAAAACAACTGATCACTGGTATTTTGTTTTCAAATAGGTTCAAGCCACTTAATATTTATTTTTTAATTAGTGATTACTGTAACAGACAATTTGATCAATCTTATAAGAACACAAATGTATCTTAATGACTTAGTGTCACATTACCAATATCTGTAGAACAGGCTTTTCTACCACTTCTTTATTAAGGATTTTCTGTTTTAAAAAAAGAAAACAGTAAGCATATATTTTTTTTCAAACAGAAGAATATATTTATGCTGTTATTCATAATCATAACAGTAGAAATAGTGATAGCTAATATTTTAAATACTTAAAGAGTTAGAATAATCAAATATAACACACAGGGACACTAATGTCAATTAGCTACTTTTTAGATTTGGCATTTTAAGAATTAAATAAATATTGTGCTAATACTTCTTACCCTAAAAATGTGACTGAGAAGTGAATTCAGTAAAAGAGTATACATGTGTGTGTGTGTATTAGAATTAATCACCCCCATGGAACTCACAAGATTAGATTTGAAATTCTTAACTCATGCAGCAAAATCTGCAAGTACAAAGCAAAGTTTATTAAAAATTTATTTACACTGGATAAATTATCATGTAAAAGGTCAAGAAAAATATATTTTGAGAAACAACACAAATGCTACAAGAAAAATTCTAACTGTAGTTCTATGAAGTATGCTTAAATTAAATTTTTCTATCTTAGTGGTGTATTGTTTTTGAAGAAAGGATCTCTAACATTACATAAGTGAAGATCCGGCAGTTAGACATTTGTGAAACAATTAAAACAAATAGACAACTTAAAAACAAACAAAAACTTTACAACTTAAAAAAGCATTTAAATATACAACAAAGTAAAAGAGAGAAACAATGCCATGTGGAACTTAAAAATCCTCAATCTTTGGTTCAAAATCAAGTTTTTATGTAACTGCAAGTAAACAAAAATGAATGTATATTTATTTCTACTGAATCAAAAACAATTTACTCTTTTTCATCACCCGTTTAGCAAACTCTATAAAGTTAAAAAAAAAAACAGTCTTAACCGAAGGGGGAATGAGAGTTAATATAAAATAGAAACTACTAGAGAAGTAATTAATAACAAAGAACTTCTCACATTCACAGATCCAACTGATAACCTGACTGCCATTTTTACCGATAATATTAACTTCTAATATTCAGCAAAATTCAAAAACTAAACTCTCAACACGTTTATAATATTACTAACGTAAAAAAATTGCAACACAATTCTTCTCACGTAAAACAGTTAACAGTAACAAAACCTGTCACAATATTCCCGCGATATAATAACGCGGTTTAAAAAGGTGGCGTCTCAATATATAAATTGGTTATTAAAATTATTTCTCAATCAATACGAAAAAATGTATTAAATTTTTGTGGTTAGATTTACAGCAACAATTCATTGGGGTATCTTTTTGCCAATCACAAAGAATTGAACGTAGGATTTGAGCGTTGTAAGTTTGTATATCTAGAGCTGTCCCACCGAGAAATGTTGTACTTTAAAACTAATCTGATATCTTGTTCAGTTCTCCAAGGAAAGTATAATTACATCAGTTACATTTAAATTAATTATTCAAAAGCCATTTATCATTGAAATAAAAAACAACTTAAAATCTCGAATTTGTTTATATGTGGCATCGGTTTTTTTTTTTCTGCACAATAAGTTTGTACGATCCGATTATTCGCACTTCTAATTTAAATTAATCCAAACGACTTTCTTCTTTATGTTAAAATTCAACACTTTTCTCTTTTCTTTTTTGCTATGAAATAGATGGGTGAAAGAAAGTGCGAGTGGAAGTCATTTGCTACTGAACATACTCATCCTTTCAACCGTGGAGGCTTTATAATAAACAATCAATCCTTTTATGCGTTGGTAGTGAGTACCTCAAGAATCGCGTGGATAATGTTACCTTACTGTCTCTCTCTCTCCCTCTAGTGTTTTGGTATATATATTTGTATACTCAAAAGGGTCAGGTGCACTTGACCTCTTCCACCTTCCATAACTTTGTTGGAGTGGCCTGATTAATATATTACGAGTAAATACTGAATGGTTGGAATAATATGATAACTTTAGTCTGGTCCTTTTCAGGGCAATGTCCATTTATATTGTTCTTTCATATTTTTTATTTTATTTTATTATTTTTAATAAGTCTAGAACGTAGGTGACCTGTTTTATTTTAGTTCTATTTAATTATTACTATTATTATTATTATAAATAATTTTATCTTAATGATCTGATGTACAAATTTAACGGGGAGAGGTGTTTAGGTCTCTCTTTATCATATATGCAATATGTGTCTAGTTCACATAACAACTCATTTTTTCGCCAGTTTTTATCAAAATATTTTATTGTACTATGTAGAAGTCTACCTGGTATTGTTTGTGTATCTGAGTAATTGTGCATGAATTTTGAGGAATTGGTGTTAGGTACTCTGTATGCTGATGTAATTAGTGTATTCTCTAATATTTGATGTTTGGTTTGTATTTGTTTTTCACTTGCATTGATCCATGCAGGAGCTGCATAGTCTATTACAGGTCTAATGTATGTCTTGTATATTTTAATGATGTTTTCTGGTGTTGTTCCGTAGTTTTTACCAGTTAGACTCTTAGCATAGTTTATTCTTCGCCAAATTTTTGTTTTTATGTTATTTACATGTTTTATCCGTGTAAGTTTCGAATCATATGTTAACCCTAAAAATTTTGCAGATGTAGCAGTTTGGAGAAGCTTTCCGTTCATGTAGATCTGAGGTTAAACTTTTTGATATTTCGTTGATTTTGAAAATATTACTAATTATGTCCTCGCTGTATTTATTTTAATTTTATATTTTTCACAATATTCACATAATCTATTTAGTTGTGGTTGGAAGTTAGTGGCTGCTATTTCTGGTGTAGAAGCACTTTTCCACATTGCTACATCATCAGCGAACTGTGACGCGTATCCATGGTTTGGGTCTTTGAGTGGCATATTATTTGCATACATGATGAAGAGAATAGGACTTACCACCCATCCTTGAGAGACGCCAGCTTCTGGAGAAAAGAACTCCGAGAAAGTTTCCTCTACGTTTATTCTACATTTTCTATTTTCCATAAAGTTGGATAACAAGCGAATATTTTCTCGCGGTAGTCCCATTTTATACATACGGAACCGAAGACCATAGTGCCATACAGTGTCGAATGCTTCCTCGATATCAAGGAAGCAGGCGACAGTGCATTCTTTTTTATTAAAGCTGTTTATTATAGTTTTAGTTAATCTAATTAAGTGATCTGTTGTTTGTCTATATTTTCTAAATCCGTTTTGCTTTTCTGATAATTTTGAATTAATCTCCAAAAATGTGGAGAGTCTGTTGCTTATTATTCTTTTAAGAATTTTGCCTACACAGCTGGTCAGGTTGATCGGTTGATAACTGTTTGGTTTATTGGCTGGTTTTCCGTCTTTGTGGAAAATTAAAATGTTAGCTTGCTTCCAAGAAACTGGGATGTATCCAGAATATAGAGATAAGTTAAATATAGCTAATAGGTGATCAAATAATTTTGGAGTGCCTTTTTTGAGAAGTATTGTTTGTATTCCATCATTTCCCGGCGCTTTTTTTTGTATTTTTGATTGCTTGTTCAAGTTCATTGAGTTTAATTTTTATGGTGAGTAGTTGTGTATTGTAGTCATTTGTATTATTAGAAAATCAGCGAGGCTACAACAAATCTCCCTTGAGTAGATTTGTGAGAAATTTAACAACAACAACAACAAAATATTCTATAAAAGTAACAGTATTTAAACCTCGTATCACCCATTAGTCTAAATTGAAACATATTCATAGAAACGTAAAAGCACCTGGGCTTATAAAACTAAAATTTTTACATAAAAAATAAAATAAGCTAAGCACTAGCAAAAAGTATACTCTCAAGAGACTAACTTCATTTTTTCTCATCTGGCGTAAAACATATTTTCAGTCAGTTATATTCAAGCAGTTTTTTTAATAACCTAAAGGCGTTATTTGTGTCGAATGATATTATTGTAAACTTGATGTAAAAGAAATAATTTAGGGTTCTCTCTGTATTTGTTATTTGAAATAGTTGATGACGTACAGAGCAGGTCATGGCCTGGCATGGGGAGGTGGTTAAAGCACTCGACTCGTAATCTGAAGGTCGCAGGTTCGAATCCCAGTCGCATCAAACACGCTCGCCCTTTCAGCCGTGGGAGCGTTATAATGTTACAGTCAATCCCACTATTCGTTGGTATAAAAGAGTAGCTCACGAATTGGTGGTGGGTGGTGATGACTATGATGCCTTCCATCTAGTTTTATACAGCTAAATTAGAGACGGTTAGCGTAGATAGCCCTCCTGTAGCTTTGCGCGAAATTAAAAAAAAACACAACAAACACTCAGTGAACCTAAAAATCACAAAGTTATTTACTTCGGTTCTAAATCTGCAGTTATTTTCATATAATAACATTAGTAATTATATACTGCCTTTGTTACATCTGTCAGGAAATAGATAGACGAAACAATTTATCACTTCCTTTTTAAGGGTTTGTGAGAAGAAAAGCTTAAACCATTGTATTAAGCAGTTTTGCCACGTTACTACATTGCTAGCTCAAGTGCAAACGATGCAACATTTGCTCAATGCTCGTAAACGTAGTGACCACACAGACTTTTTAAAATATTAGCTGCATATACCAGTGAGATACACATATCTCAGCATGGTAGCGTATGATCAGGAAGATATCTTGATCAATAAGTTTGTGAAAAAAACTCCCTAGTGAGTCAATACAACAACATTTGGTCATTACTGATATTACGTTACTAGCATAAGATATACCCATGACAATAACATGTGATATGATAGCTACAATCAAATTTCCAGAGCAAAAGAAACTAACAATGGTAGTTGTGAAGGCTCAATCACAAATAGCACCCGAGTAACTGATACATTGATATGAGTAATAACGACAGATGGCGTTACCTCCACTGATTCCATATCATTCGATGGTTCAGCCTAATGTCATCAGTGTCATGAACCAAAACAACAGATAATCTATTGATTATTCAGATGCACAGATGTTCCGCTCCATGGAAGAACATTTTAAGCACCTGCTAAGAACTGCGAACAACCTGGTCTTATGTAGTGGTAATTTGTTTTATCTAAACCTTCACATGAGTCTACATGTCTGCTTACTAGATCAAATGATCAATAACAGGCTGAGTGGAGAAGACAGACTGATCAGTTATTTTTTACTATTGAGCTCCGAATTAGTAGAACTAATCTCCTGAAGTTCTGTGTAGACGTCAGATGGATGAACACATTAACGCGTGTCCCCATTAAAAGCCACATATGTCAGTCTAAGAACATTATTAGTTTATTTCTCTATATCTCGAACTTGAATACTAATAAATCTAACTAAACATTTAAGGCAGATCCTAGATTGCATCCAGAAGTCGAAAAGGCTAGTATGACGTATCACTTAGGTCATTTAGCAAGCTACTTTCAAGCAACAAAAATAACTCATGTGGTTTGTAGTAAGAATTGAAATTAATAAAAAAAAAGATCATTGTATATTTCACAAGAACTTCATTTATTTATGAGCATGGTTTTGCCAGTAAAGCCATTATCTTTAATTCGTAGCTATGGAGTTTCATCAAGGACCAACGGTTTCAAGTATCAGTTGTATATGCCACTGACATATCAATCTTTAGTAATACACATCCGACTAAAACTGAAAGCAGTATTTAAATATTTACGATAAGCTAATCTGAAAATCGATCCCAAGCAATGTTTTCTCATGCAAATAAATACAGAGTTGCTTGGACGTATAACAAGTTGGATGCGCTGTCTAAAGATCATGCTAAAAGTTTTAATGGTAAATTGGTCGGAATCTACAAATAAGAATGGAATTAAAGTTCTGCCTTTTATGTTTCATATTGTCAGTGTCTTGTGACCAACTTTACACCTAAAGCAGCACAACGTTTGGTATTACCTAAACTAAAACCTTGTTAGATTAATTAAAAACTCTGAAAAATCGTTTTTGTGTTATTTTTTTCCCAAAAGAGATGTTCCATTCATCCTGGATGCAGATATCAGACGCAGTGGAATTAGAGTAGTGCTATTATAAGTACCTAATTGTGTAGATCGTACTAACACCCGAAAAATGTTAATACTGTACAAAAATTAAAGAATTGCAAGCAATCATAAAAACTGTCAAACATTTTTGCCAGTGTTTTTATTACCAAAAGTTACCACTGGAGTTTATCATGCATCACTAATTTTAGAAAACCAGAATTTGCGATTACATTGGATAAGAATGTTACAGGAACACAAATTTTTTGTACTTCATTAACTGAAACGACAGGATGCAAATTTAACTAAACATTTTAAATAAACAAGAACTTGTCTATTTGTGAAATATCCAAATTCGGGGTATAAGTTTGCTATGATATTTAAAGTTTCAGTAATGACATTGAATCCTTCAGTATTGTAACGATTTCCATTGATATGTGGCTGCTAAATACACTGAAATAAAAGCAGGAAAAAAAGCAGTCAAACTATCTGGATTTAGTGAATATTAAATGAAACTCGTGGTTTTTCACAATTGCTATAATCCTTACACGAGCAATACTTGAACTGTGATGCAACTAGAGATTCCACAGTTTCTTATATCTGAAATTCTTTGAGCATTTACGACACACTTATCAGAAAAACTAAGCAGTGCCTTTTACTACAGCTAATTTGCAGAATTATTTTTACCGGCCACTTTCCCTTAAATATATTGTGTAAAAAATTACATTACTTGTATAGCTCAGAGAAAGAATCGTCTGTAGAGAGAAAATTGTCAATAATTATATTGTCTCAGTTTTAGATTATTTATGTGATACATTTCCAAAACTGATCACGATAGTTGTTACATTCTAGTAGTAATTAATACCTGAGCTCAAAGGATTCTTATTAAATTAGCTGAACATGGATAGGTCATTTTAAAGCACGAAACACACACACGTACGGAGTTGTGCACGGTAATGGGTGTGAGATGTTAAGGTCGTGTTATGTTCACCAGTTGCCAGTTAAAGGCTTTTACTTGTACTTTTTAATAGTATAAATATATACTGCATTGTTTTTAGGCTTAGATTTTTCTTCGGTAGGTGTCCCTTACTTGTTGGTGATATATTCAAAGATAAACGTACAGCATGCTGTCCACTTGCTTAATTAGTTCGTTTGAAATTTTGCGCAAAGCTACACGAAGGTTATCCGCGCTAGCCGTCCCTAATTTAGCAGGGTACGACTAAAGGGAAGGCAGCTAGTCATCACCACCCACCGCCAACTCCTGGTCTACTCTTTTACCAACGAGTAGTGAGATTGACCGTGAGAATGTTTGGTGTGACGGGGATTCGAACCCGCGCGCCTCGGATTACGAGTCGAGCGCCTTAACAATCTGGCAATGCTGGGCCTTCACTTGCTTAAAAAATAGTATATATATATATATGAACTAGTTGAACGTATGTAGAACAAATGTTTTACACAGATGAGATCATGGGCATATCATAAACGCTATATATATATATAGTTTTCTTCTTGTTGTCAAAAGTTCACTTTAAAATTTCAGTTGACAAGCCGAGCTGTTTTTTTTTATTTCTATTGTACTAATATCCTATGTATAATTCACATTATGACATAAGTTATCACGACTGTATACTACTCTCACAGTATTCGTTTGGTCTCCTTTCTTCCAAATATTCTCTGTACCTTTTGTCAAAGTGTACTCAGACTGATTCAGTTACTCTAGAACCACGCTTTGACGGAATAACTTTTTCTTCTTATCGCCCTTTCTACTGTTAGTTTTACTCTTAACATATTGAATGTCAGGCCTACCACTTCGAAGAAAGTTAAATTCAAGCCGAATTTTATCTTGGCTGGGATTTTCCTTTCTTCTGACATTGTTTTTGTCTGTCTGCTGTTTCCAGTTCATCTCATACTATCTATATGTTTATCACTAAATCGTCTGCTCCCTATATTCTCTACATTAACAAGTTACAAAAACAACTTCCAATAATTTAAAATAAACAACAAATAAACTGCACAATCAAACAATATTCATTCCCAAAATAAATTAAATTATAACATATACACTAAAAGACTTGTGTATAATGACAATGGGTTTGCCGAATACTTTTACTTTGTCTTATCACACTCAGCCTTATGGTTTATTCAAGTATTCAGTGACATTCATGTTAATCGAATATTTTTAGAAACTCTCATTTATCAAGCATGACATGTGCCACAATGCAATTGACCATTCTTCTTACTCATAAATTGGGATATACCCTATAGACATCACTCGAACTCTCTTCTCCAAACATGTTTGTTCTTTCAGTCATGGGATTGTTATAATGTAATGGTTAATCCCATTTTTCATTGTTAAAATAGTAGCCAACGAGTTGGCAGTGTGTGATGTTGACGAGTTGGCTTGCCTCTAGTCTATCACTTACAATCTAGAGACATTTAGTGCAGATAGCCATCGAGTAGGTTTGTGCAAAATGCTAAAAGCAATCAAACAAATCCAAGCAACTGTTGAAGGACATTGCTTTCAATATTCTTACACTACGTTCTCTACTGGTGGGAGAAGTTTTTGTCTACTGGGGTAATAACAAATATAACTTGAAACAAAATCAACTTAACTTTTTCTGTACGCAAATATTTAGAACAGTGTAATAAGTTAATAGTGTAAGATAAGAGGAAAGTCAGCTAGTCATCACCACCCACTGCCAACTCTTAATCTACTCTTTTACCAACGAATAATGGATTTGACCATTACATTATAACGCCCCACAGCTAAAAGAATAAGCATGTTTGGTATGATGGGGATGCGAATCCTCAACCCTCAGATTATGAGTCGATCATCCCTGGCCACCTGGCCCTAAGAAAGAATAGATTCAGAATAAATGTTATATCACTATAAAGATATGGACACATGACATATTCACATCTTTCTGTCTTGCCCCTAGTCAACAATAAACTTCAACTTTAAAGCAATACATTTTATATTTGCGCAATTTGAGAACTGCATTAAACCTTTCGGGCTTCTAAAAACACACGACATACAGACATCACAACTCTTTAACAAGTACTAAAATATTGTACTTGCATATAAGTGTCATGTATAATTACAAAATTAAATCTGTTAAAACTAATTGAATATCACCTTAACACATATATGATATATAATTTAAAAGTAAAAATTTTAAACACATATAAATATGAGTTTTGTTTGTTTGTTTTTGAATTTCGCACAAAGCTACTCGAGGGCTAACTGTGCTAGCCGTCCCTAATATAGCAGTGTAAGACTAGAGGGAAGGCAGCTAGTCATCACCACCCACCGCCAACTCTTGGGCTAATCTTTTACCAACGAATAGTGGGATTGATCGTCACATTATAACGCCCCCACGGCTGAAAGGGC
Organism: Tachypleus tridentatus; assembly: GCF_004210375.1. NCBI lineage: Eukaryota > Metazoa > Arthropoda > Merostomata > Xiphosura > Limulidae > Tachypleus > Tachypleus tridentatus. The sequence goes on from NC_134825.1 coordinate 126,595,114, forward strand.
GAGCATGTTTGGCGCAACGGGGATGCGAACCCGCGACCCTCAGATAAGGAGTCGCACGCCTTAACGCGCTTGACCATGCCGGGCCCATATAAAAATGAGTCCTTTAACAAGAAGAATACATAAAAGAATGACTTTTTTTTTTTTAACACAGATGTCATACATTGTCTAAAAATATTTAACAAAATCCTTGTAATAATGACAAGTAAACGAATAAGAAATTTAAAACACAATTAACTCTAACCACGAGATCTGTTGTTTTGGAATACACACTAAATAACAAAAGTAAACACTTTAGATATAGAAATATCTCATAAAGTTTCACAAACATATCATATCCTTTCCACCATAAAAGGCCCGGCATGGCCAAGCGTGTTAAGGCGTGCGACTCGTAATCTGAGGGTTGCGGGTTCGCATCCCCGTCGCGCCAAACATGCTCGCCCTTTCAGCCGTAGGGGCGTTATAATTTAACAGTGAATCCCACTATTCGTTGGTAAAAAAATAGCTCAAGAGTTGGCGGTGGGTAATGATGACTAGTTGCCTTCCCTCTAATCTTACATTGCTAAATTAGGGATGGCTAGTTCAGACAGCCCTCGAGTAGCTTTGTGCGAAATAAAAAAACAAACAAAAACCAAATCCACCATAAAAAAAGCTGCAACAGACACTCCAGTAAATAAGACATACACTGCTATCAAAAATAAAATATCTTTTTTAATTGTGTAAATATAAAAAATAAGCTCTACTCGAAATTAAAGCACGTAAGAAAGTTGCATTTTAAATGAGATTGTAGTACATTAATTAATTAGTGAAATAAGATTTTGTAATTATTAAAAAAAGATAACATAAAAGTCTGTACAATTTGTTTGTTTTGAATTTCGCACAATGCTACTCGAGGGCCATCTATGCTAGCCGTCCCTAATTTAGCAGTGTAAGACTAGAGGGAAGGCAGCTAGTCATCACCACTCACCGCCAACTCTTGGGCTTCTCTTTTACCAACGAGTAGTGGGATTGACCGTCACATTATAACGCCCCCACGGCTGAAAGGGCGAGCATGTTTAGCGCGACGCGGGCGCGAACCCGCGACCCTCGGATTACGAGTCGCACGCCTTACGCGCTAGGCCATGCCGGGATAGAATTTTGCAACTTACAATTAGGTATCACATTCGGTCCAAATATAAGCTACATGTGCAATTTATTTTACAAAAACTACTCAATTTTAACCAAAAGTTGTGTGCAAGTCTATGCGAAAAGTCATGTGATTTATCGGTTTGAAATCTTTACTACAACTTCACCTAAGAGTAAGGGTTGAGCAATTTTAGTTTATTTGTTGTTGTTTTTTGTCATTCTGATTAAAGACAACTGATTTATAACAGCAAAACTATAGGATGAAAGTGCATGTAGATACACAGGTATTAGTTAGGCCAAACAAACTAGATTAATAGTTTCTAGCTCAAGTTTACAAAAGAATCATAGGGTAGATGGTTATTATTCATTTTCTATTGCCAAATTTTAATCACAAATTTGCTAACTTTTATGAAATTTTCCTAATTGAAGATCGTGTAGCGTTACGTGATATCAACATAAATATTAATGCCAGATACAGCATACTGAGTGCATGTAGGTGATGGAAAGAAACTGTTAATCTTATTAACTAGTGTCACTTTCTCATTTGGTGTGGTTTGACAGTATTCATTAACAAAAACACCTTGGGTGTGAAAAAAACATGTATCCAAGAAAAGATTGAACATGTGACTCAAAGGAATGAAATGAAAATTGATAGCCAAACTGGTAGCTTCACTTGTAGTATTGATAAGACTTTTACAGCAAATAGTTGTTCACTAGTTAGCTAGGCCATATATTTTTGGTTTTACCCATCAGCATGCTCCAAGTCGAATAAAAAATTCAGCCCGTCTGTCCCTAAATATCCCCATTCGATACAGTGACCTGTTTGAAATAATTAAAAAATTGGCCTAAACCTTTCTTGGTTGTGTACTTTACTACCAGGGGAAGAAAAACTGATATTGTGATCACAATATGGCAGCAGAACAGGTTCCAAAATGATGGAATCTGTCCCTCATTTCTGTTCGATCCCGAACTCCATAAGTCACGTCTGCATTGACTGTATACTTCCTCACTTAATGAGATTCATCACCATTCCATGGCTTATTCATATTATTGCACATCAGCAGATGGGAAAAAAGTCAAGAGACAGAAGTGAACACTTGTGAAAATGGTGAAGGAATAACAGCTTAAATGTGAATACTGAACCTAGCAGCAGCACATAAATTACTCAAAGTTGTCTGGAATGTTCTTTAACCAATTATGCTACAAATTAATCTATTCAGCTTCTGCAACACTATAGTAACAAGGAACCACATGATGCTAAATGTACATCTCTAATCCAGTTGTTTATGATGAGTCAGATGATGAGAAAATGCACTACGGGCATTATGTAGTAAGTCACATGACCACAGTGATAAGGTTAGCTCAGCCACTATGACTTGAACTTGGAGATAACTTGCTAAAGCTAAGATGGATTAATTTGTTAACAGAGTGCAGGAAAGGACATCACAACCCTTACTTTCTGAATCACCTTATAAATAAATACAAAGCATTTGTCACACACATGGTTCATCACATATAGCTGGAAATCAGTAGGTTTTGACAGTTGGAACAGCAGATGTAATGCCTAAAACAATGTTTGTAGAACTTGAGATGACAGTTATGATCTTAAAATGGAGTTGTAGTTCCTACTTCTCAAACAATCAAGTGGAATTTCATACCAACATATTTGTAAAGCATTTTGTTGCCCAATGGATTTTAAAATAAGAAAACAGTGTGTGGTGACACATAGTGGACCCAGTACCCAAAAGACACTGTAACACATTACTTTCACTGCTTTATTGGATATCACTTAAACACATTAGATGTTTTGCCATGTAAATCTATTCATTCTTATTTGTTACCTGTGAAACATCCACGATTGTGTGGTGCTGAGAAGTTGTTGGTCTGCAAACAATAACACAGTTGCATATGTAGTGAATATAGAAAATGTGAAAGAACCCTGTAAATTGGGACTCCAATCTCCTACAGTTATATTGTGAGTTAAATGCAACTTACACTGGACAAAAGTAGAAGACAGTTTAAATTTGCTGTTTTATCCACTCAAAAATCTTTAATGTACTGAAGTGTCAATTTTGTGCTAGTACAGTGCTTGATGTGCGTACATGTACCCACGTGTATATTAACCAATATCTGTTTTGTTATCAAGCACAAGTATCAGTACTCAAATTTTTTAGCATTATAAGCTCTCAGACTTATCACTGATCCATAATGGTGTGTCTGTGTTTTATGCATACACATATTCTTAAGAACATCCTGCACCCTATTTCCAAAGAATAAGAAAATGGCAAGTGCTTATAAAATACTAAAAAAAAGCACAGCACTGTCTTCTATACTGTTTAAAATGAGAGTTACAATTTTTACCTGTGTATATGGAACAAAGCAAACTCTGGTGGCTAAAATGTGAACACTTGAAACACTGAAGTTGAAAAGGTCGATTTTGCAAAATTTTAAAAACATGGAAAATTTTTAAATGTTAATCATATATTAATACTTCATATCAGCAGTATATTACTATGAAAATACTGAATCATAGGTTTCATCTATTTCTACTGTTTAGTGAGTGAGATCAGAACTCTTGAACTGAATTCTAAATATGTTGCCCATTGCTGACTTCACTACTTGTTTTCAACTTTCTGGTTGTCACATAAGTCAGAGCAATCTTTCTCAAAAAAGTAAAAAATATTCAGTTTGGTATATTTTGTAAGGATTTTTTTTTTTTTTTGCCAAACATCATTTAGCTGGAAAACTCAACAAGTAGGCCCTTACGATTCACATTCTTTGATACCAACAATCTACCTCCTTCAGCCCCAACAGAATACTCATTCCTACATCTCTCTTCCCAGCCATCATGCTAACTAATGATGAAGTAAGAGATGCATTGAATCAAGAAGCAGTTTAGTGTGCAGATCTCTTCCTAGCTCCCATGGGTTTGTGCAGAGGGTGACTACATTGGTTCCATTCCCCTCTATTGAGTGCAGGATCCTCCAACAGCAACTGAAGAAGGAAGCAACACCAACTGGAACCTGTTGATACACAGCAAGCCCATTGGAGGGATGCCTGGAGCAACACTTGCATAAGAATATATACATTATATAAGCATAAAATAAGCAGATTTATTGGATGGAGGACCTCAGTCTGATGCAAAATGTACCTGGGGAATAAGTGCTGAGAAAATTTGGGAATCATGTATTATAAGCTGGATCCTATCCAAGCACTTCAGAAGATGGATTTAATGGAACATTTATGTTATATTGTAGTTCATGACAAAACTGGAAGTCAGTGACCAATGACTTACCAATATGTTATGGACTCATCTTTCTCAGAAGTGTCAACACACACAACTGTATCATCTGGCTAGAAAGTAATCCACATCAAATATTTTCTACAGATCTCTATGATGTTAAAGTGACAGTGTGGCATGGTTTCACAACTGATCTTGTTACTGGGTTGTACTTTTCTGAAAAAACCTTCAGCACATGTTCTGCAAAGTCAATGAATTTGTACCAACAAATGTATCTACATTGTTTCACAAGGTATATACCAGTATCATTCAATAGCAGGTTAGGTGATACTTTAAGGTGAAAAAATTACATTTGATTAGCTACACTGGTAGCCAGACTTAATTTTTAGTTTTGCCTTAAGTACATAGTTTACTCTGATTCAAAGTTATTTAAAACCTTTCTAAATTTTGAATGACAGTAACCACTCAAATGGGTAGTTCAAGTTGCTCTAAGTAAACCCAATATTACCTGTTAAGCAAGGACTATTAGATTTAAACAATCTGGTACATGTTCAAGGAAAACAGTCAGTTAAGTAATGCAAACACACTGCATTTGTGTTATAAATATTATAAATTTATTTTAAATTGTGTCCAGCCTCATTATTTCATTTGTACTCAATTATTCTGAAAAAAATTAGAACTACCCCGTAAGATATATCTTGTCAAATCTACTGTTATTCAGTGGACTTATCCCATCACTCAAAAATGATCTAGTCATGGCTGTGTTTGCAATGAAACAGTTGGTTTCAATGAATTTGTCATATCTGCTGGTAGACTACAATCCCAGGGGGCTACTGATGAAGCTCTAAAGTGCAGTGGAAACATCACTGTCACTTTTAAACTATAAAATAAATGACAAGCTGGGAGTTTACTGTGGTTAAGAGAAGTGATTACAGGATAGCATCAGATCTATGATGATTGAAGAAATCTTATTAGCTATCAATGGAAACTTACCCAGGAAATGTAGGTAATCCATTAAATGACACTAGAATAAAAGAAATGCACTAAAGCTTTGTGTTCTGCTGAAGACTCAGGCACACAGATTGGATAGTACTCCTGTCTGTGAAAACATTTTAATACATGTTATACAGTTCACTTTCGTTTTTTTGTAGATTACAGATGCATCTATGTATGCACTCACACACATACAGGGTGGTTATAAAGAAGTGTTTCTGTTCAGTACATCAAATCTGCTTAGGAGTGTTAAGAGCATCAGGAAAATATCACAGTTGGCACTAAAGATGCCACTGCAGTTTCTTTCATGTTTTCCAGGGGATACAAGTAGGCTTGTCAATTTGCACTGTAACTCATTCAACCAACATGACACTGACATGCAAACAAAGAGGTGAACCAGCGAAATATTATTACAACATAGCATGTAATGCCCAGACAACGATCAGGAAATACTGTAGAGTGCATAAAATTTGAATAAGGCTGCCTTCTTTCAGTGATGATGCACACAAGTTCATAAAAATATTAAAAAGTTGAGGATACAGGTTGTACTTGTGATAAGCCATGTATAGGCAGACCACTGACACAAAGACACTACTACTGAGGACAAACATGGCATAATTGAACAAGCCAGATTCTGGAGTTGTGAAGTTAAACTGTTCAGAATAATTTTCAGTCAATTTTATAAATGTATCCTTAGAACACTGGTGCTGATATTGGGGGTTACAGCACGTACACAATACTTTAAGGGTACTCATTATCTACAGATTTATTGGATGGAGGACCTCAGTCTGATGCAAAATGTACCTGGAGAATAAGTGCTGAGAAAATTTAGGAATCATGTATTATAAGTTGCATCCTATTCAAGCACTTCAGCAGATGGATTTAATGGAACATTTATGTTATATTGTAGTTCATGACAAAACTGGAAGTCAGTGACCAATGACCTACTAATATGTTATGGACTCATCTTTCCCAGAAGTGTCAACACACACAACTGTATCATCTGGCTAGAAAGTAATCCACATCAAATATTTTCTACAGATCTCTATGATGTTAAGGTGACAGTGTGGCATGGTTTCACAACTGATCTTGTTACTGGGTTGTACTTTTCTGAAAAAAACCTTCAGCACATGTTCTGCAAAGTCAATGAATTTGTACCAACAAATGCTATTCCCATGCTACATCAAAAAAATGTGACAAACATTATAGCTTTCACATAGGATGGTGCAAATTAACATATTTGTAACCTGATTAAATATTCTTGCAAGGGAATTTTGAGAATGGAATTATTTCTCATGACTCTCCTTGTGAACAACAACCTAATTCATTAAATAAAACATCAGCTGATTTTGGTTGTAGACATTACCAAAAGTCTTGCACAATTGCCCAGAAAGTTCCCAGCATTCTAGATGAAATGTACATTATTGCTGTAATGCCCACTGTTAAATAGATACAATGCTTTCTGGATGCTGGAGGAGTACGTTTTGAACAGTTGCTGTGACTGTTTAGATATTAGGTCACAGTGACACCATCTGAAAACTGTAGAATTTCACACTATTTATGAAATATAGCATATTAAACTGTGAAATTTTCTTATAATCACCTTGAACCATATACCAGAAATTGTAAGTTACCTATTACTTTTCTACTTTATTTTATATATGTATTCCATAATATGAAGCTAAATATATTTTTGATTTTTCATTACACAAGAAGCACACAAGTTTTTAAAACCTAGTGTTTTATTTTACTCTAAAATCTCTCCATAAAAATGTCACTGCAAAAACCAAGTTTCATAGTGTCTTTATCTCCACACTGATATGTCCATTTGTGTCACCATTTGCTACAGAAACACACAACATAACCTTATATCACTTTTCCAAACAATATTTAAATATCAAACCAGTTCCTTCCTAAAGATTTCTTAGCATTAACAATTTCCTAAAATCTTTAGAGAAACTTGGTAAATAACTTAAATCTGTACAAAAATTGTAAACAAAGTACAAAATTTACAGACAACTGCTAGAAAAGTCCAGTCTGAAATAGACTAAAACCATAACCCATAAAACTGCATGTAAAAATTACAAAATGTTCTACTTCTATGTGAAAAGAACACTGTGAGCAAATATTACTGTATAAAACATCTTCATGATTATGGCCAACACATTTAAAAATACACAAAATGATAGCTTCTTATGAATGTTGCAAATGTTGAATATGCAAGTTTCTTATTATAAATTGTGAGCTAACTAGATATTTCAGAGCCAGTTCACAGTTAGAACTTGTCTGTTTTCAAGTTTGAAACCACTGATGCAAAATAATAGCTATGTTCTTAAAATCACACACTTCATAAAAAATATGCCACATAGTTTAAACTTCATTTGTTACAAATAAAATTTAAAATTTAAATATTGACACTTAGATTAAACTTACAATAGCAAAAAAGAAAAAAAAAATCAAGTTAGTAACATAGTTTAGATAATTCAGTTGATGTATCTTCCTCCAAAATGCCTAAAAATTATTTACATGATATGGTTACAATCAGTTAACTTACCATGTCTAATAATCACAATGAACTGGAAATTTCCCTGAAAAATAATTTTCTGAATAATGTTAAAAATTCTCTCTCACACTACAAGTTATTATTTTCAACTTTGAGAGTGTCCTTGTACTTATTTCTAGTTTGGCAAAAACAAGTATCTGTGTACCATGATAACAAAATAAAATGGTTACAGTACAGCCAAAACAGTATCACATATATAAACAAAAATGAAACTTTTTTTTTTTTTTACTTAAAATGAAAGACAAACACTTAGGACTTGCAAAATGGTAAACTGGTCAAATAATTCAAAGAAAGACTGGAAAGAAACCCAGTGAATAGAGTTCTTAAAATTATTTCATGCCTGCCAATCCTTTATAGTTTTCCATAGTACCAATTCCATGCAGGCTCTAGCATCCTCAACACTATCATGGCCAAAGCCATTCTCTTGGATAGTTCTCTTCAAGTAGCTTTTAATGAGAGATTTGAGAGATCGCTTAAATGGAAGACCATAGTAATGAGGAAAGAGAATGGAAGTATCAATCACAGTCTCATGAATAAGCTTCAAAGCTTTTAGGTCATTATCCAATGCATGACCAATAAGAATTGTCTTAGAGTTGAACATCTTCAGTAATACTGCTCGAACATCAGTCAAGGTTGTGTGGACATTCAGCATGTCACTAGCAGTGATGCCACTGAAACGAGTATTATAATCTATAATAGGATTTTCTGGCAACACCAGAGAGTCATACACTGTTAATCCATCAGCTCCCACAACACTTACCTTAGTAACTTCTAGACCCTTGAGTGTAAAACACATCTCACAGTCTAGGGCATATATCCCATAGTGTCCCATTTTCTTGCTTTTGTTCTTTAATTTGGTTTTCAGAAATCCATCAACTGTATCATGGTTTTGAACACTAACATGGAATCTACTTCTGTGGCAGCCATAAGCAGCCAGTTGCCCTCCACAACATGAGTAACTTATCTGTTTCACACTGCCCTCAAAAGAGATTCGTTTTTTTCCAAAATGATATACACATTCTTCATTTGCCTGATACTCTCCATCTGTAGTGATATAAAATTTGGCATGACATCGACAGCACGTTCGTTCCGTAGGGTCTGCAACATCCTTCTCGAATGGAAGTGGAAAACCATTTGTGATGATCAAACTACCAGAGTCGTCAGGGAGGTTAACAGGAAAACCATGCCTTCTTTGTTCTTCCTTTGATAAAATATAAGAATACAGTCGATGGTACAATTCACTTTCATCTACTTTAAGCTTCCTGTAAATCTGTAGTGGAGAAAGCAGTTTGTTATTCATGTATTTAGGCTGATGATTGATATCATTTTCCCGTTTATTAGAAGTGTTACATTTGTGAGCATTCTTTAAAGCACTGCTATGCCGTGATTTTTTAGTTCTTATGCGTGTAAAATTCTTCCGAGTCTTTTCTTTATGACTCTTTTCCTTGTTCTCAGAGTTCTGTCCATCTGTGAGAAATATAAGAAAAAATTAAAAAATTTATTCTAATGATACCTAATGAATAACAAATAAAACAACAGGATCAATATATAACTTCTGGTCACAGATCAAATGTTTAGTTACTCTCCATAAAACAGCAACCAATATGAAAAACAAACAAACACTGAAAGGAAAAGGTTCCTTGTCTTTAATATTAAATATATATATATAAAGAAAAAAACATTTTAGTTTCTGTTAACACAAACTACAAACTTTGGTCACAAGAAAATATATCTGTTATACTTTTCAGAGAAAAAAAAGTATTAGATGGTTGAAACCACATTAATAATAAAGCATTACTATATCATAAATAACACCTCAGCAGGCCATAATTGTTATAATGCTGTTTAATCACACTTAAATTTGAATGTCTAATGATGGATAACCCTGTAAACAAAATTCATCCATAAAACTTTAGAATAAAGTTGCAAATAAGCAATATAATTTTGTTTTTATGTTACTGAAGACACAAGAACATCTCCACATATACATAAGTGACATACTTCCAAAATATTAATTTTTTTCCCGTGTTTCTCTAAATGTTTTGGTCTGAAATGGATACTTTTCTTACATCAATTATAAAAGAAGCTTGAAACCCACAGTTATGAAATGCAACATTGCTGATAATTTAAAAACTAAATATTAAATTGATTAATACTTTATTATTGTAAAATTAATTGGTTTTTGTAATCTTTAGAACAATACATTAATATCAAAAATACTAATTCTATCACTATAAAAACACCAGATATAACTTTAGTATTTTTAAACTATTTTTCTTCTATTTTATGAAAAGTAACTGGAAGTACAAAAAAAAGTAAAAATATTTTTTATTATGATTTAGCATGAACACTACCATCATAATACGAAAAGTACTGTTAGTTTGAAATGAACACTACCATCATAATACGAAAAGTACTGTTAGTTTGAAATGAACACTACCATCATAATACGAAAAGTACTTAGTTTGAAATGAACACTACCATCATAATACGAAAAGTACTGTTAGTCTGAAATGAACACTACCATCATAATACGAAAAGTACTGTTAGTTTGAAATGAACACTACCATCATAATACAAAAAGTACTGTTAGTTTGAAATGAACACTACCATCATAATACGAAAAGTACTGTTAGTTTGAAATGAACACTACCATCATAATACGAAAAGTACTGTTAGTTTGAAATGAACACTACCATCATAATATAAAAAAGTACTGTTAGTTTGAAATGAACACTACCATCATAATACGAAAAGTACTGTTAGTTTGAAATGAACACTACCATCATAATACGAAAAGTACTGTTAGTCTGAAATGAACACTACCATCATAATACGAAAAGTACTGTTAGTTTGAAATGAACACTACCATCATAATACGAAAAGTACTGTTAGTCTGAAATGAACACTACCATCATAATACGAAAAGTACTGTTAGTCTGAAATGAACACTACCATCATAATACGAAAAGTACTGTTAGTTTGAAATGAACACTACCATCATAATACGAAAAGTACTGTTAGTTTGAAATGAACACTACCATCATAATACGAAAAGTACTGTTAGTTTGAAATGAACACTACCATCATAATACGAAAAGTACTGTTAGTTTGAAATGAACACTACCATCATAATACGAAAAGTACTGTTAGTTTGAAATGAACACTACCATCATAATACGAAAAGTACTGTTAGTTTGAAATGAACACTACCATCATAATACGAAAAGTACTGTTAGTTTGAAGTTTTGTTCTTACTACATTGTAAAATTTAAAAACTGATTTTGCTGAAGGAAACAAAATCACTTAGAGCATTAGTAATTACTGAAATAATTTGTCTTATAAAGTGATTAATGTTAGGAGTTTTAATAAATTTCTACACTAATGTGGTTAAGTTCGAAAAACAAGGTTATGCACAGTTCTGAAATTTTAAAGTTGCCATTTCTTGCAAATCATATTCTTTGAACTTTTTAAAATATATTTTTATTACTTCATATCATTAAAGGTTTTTAAATAGAAACTGATTACTCTGAAATTACTGTTATCATATTTCGTAAAATTCTTTATTCACAATTAAACTGTGAAAAACCCTTCATAAGCACCAATGTCATACACAGTTATTTCAAGAATATAACATTAACAGCTTCATTAAATAAGCCAAATGTAGTTCTTGATTTCTTTATAAAGTCTCATAATATCTAAGCCCATTACATATATAAATATACACTGTGTACCTTTATAAAATATTCTAAATTATGTTTGACTTTAAAAGATGAGGAAAATACATTACCTTCTTTGTATGATTCCAAATATTTTTCACCACCATTTAATTTCACTTCAAGAATGTCACCACTGTGGCCTTTGAGAGTCGAAAGTAGCCAAGGCTGACTGTACTGGGATTTCATGTTACCTTTAGATTTTGAATCTTTTTCTTCAATGTTACAATCTGAATCTGTCAAAGAAGCTGAAGTTCATCAAAAGGTAAAAAATTCACACTTAAAGTTCAAAATCACTGGAAAAAAATTCTTATAAAAATAACAACATACATGCCACAAATAAACAATTATCATCCTTTATTTACACTCATTCTTATTTCTCTAATGCAAGTTTTAAGAGCCATAAAATGTCTGTTTTTGATGAAAAAATACAAATTTAAAGTTTCAGTTTTAAACTAGTAATGTATGAAAATGTTAGTTATAATTTTAACCTGCTACTTATTTGATAGTTGAAAAAATAACCAGTTCATATTTGTTTGTATACAAGGTGCACAACTGTTTGGGCAAGTACATGGAAAATCACATGCCTTAGTTTATTTTAAAAATTAAACAATGCACATCTCTGTAAATATATATCTGTTTTGTACAAATATTTTCTTTGTTTGAAATGCTGAGTACTGATTAACAATTACACATACTTATATTTATTTCTGTGCTAAACTTAGATATCAGGGTTGCAAAGAATTGTTCAACAATTACTTTTAAAGCAGTACCAAGCACGACAAATCAACACATGCTTAAGATTTGGAAAAGTTTGATAAATGTGTGTGTGTGTTGTTTGATGCACATGTACAAAATGTCTCATTGCTTGTAATGAACAAGATTATTTCTAAACCAAAGACGTGCATTGAATAAATGATACGAAGTAACTGAAGGTGCTTGAATGATGTAAGCAAATAGAGTAATGAGATGACTGCTCACATCAGCAATTTGTTGTAAATGGTAAATAATTCAGCAAGATCTGTGAAATGTATCAAAAACACAGCTCCTGAACAGCTGTGTGTATCTTAAAATGTAAATGAGCAAAACCTGATTCAAGTGGTTTTGTAAGTGTAATTTATTTTTCTACTTCACTGTATTTTAAAATGTAGTAATGAACCACTACTATCTTTGCTGTAATTCTGATTTTTTCAGGTTTGTTTTTAACCAACATATACAGCATTGATAAAATTGTTTCAACCAAAAAATATTTAAACAAAATATTCTACTAGTTGTTAAACTGGTCAGTGTATTTATATGGTTGTTTGCAAGCAGCTGTGTTCATAAAAATCACCTAATTTGAATAACGTTAGAAACCAGCCATGTATCTAGTACTCTGATGGGATGCAGACTACAAGAAGATTAAATGAAACTGTCAACTAAGGATTTCTGGTCTGATGGTCCAAACCATACTTTTTTACCTGTGGCAATTTGACATTTACTGTAATGTTACAATAAGCAAATGAACCTAAAATATGTCAATGTTTCATCATAATGTATCAAATTATCATGACTATTATCATTTACCTCTTTAGCCTTTATTCTTTGATGGGGACCTTTACAATATCAAAATAAAAGCTAGTAACAATAAATATATTATCAATACGCTTCATAAAAAAAAATAAAAATGTGAATTAGAATTTGCTGGTTCATTTTTAAATTTTCCAAGTGAAAACAATAACCACTACAGTGTACAAAAGTACAATTTAGATAAAAATTCTACCTCACATTTATAAGTATAGTTATAGTGTTAATAACAACACTAAAGTTACTTGTGGTATGATTTCAAATTAGCTCAAAATTGTGTATAATTATGAGAATTTACAATAAACACAAATTTCTCCGATGCTTATTTTTTTAGTAGATCATTGTTTTTTCTTTCTTTTAAATATATAATATGGTTTATATCTTTCCCCTTACATAAGGTAAGCATCCTTGACATACAAACTTACCCAGTGAAACCTGTATGTACAAAAATATCAAATTAATGGTAATCTGCTGATAAAAGAAGAAAATTTTGTATTTATGTAAGACAAAAAACCCATGGTACCTATCAATACAAAAGGTGAACCATTTTTAACAGTAATAGTAATGAGTTTATCACATTCAACACCCACATATATTTACAATTTTTCTTGTAGAACTGGAAATAACAACAGAAAAAACAAAGTACTTTGCACTGACTTTGTTTCCAGCTAATAATGCAAATTCATCATTCCAAAAAACCAACAGACATACAATTACTGAGGCTGTGCTAATCATATAGCAGTTATTTATATAAGTGTGTTTGTACTCTGTACACATTTATTAAAATTAGTTGGGTTTCACAAAATAATTTAAGACTAAAAAAATTAAAGTATTTCATACCATACCAATTACTTAGCTTGTACATCATTATTAAAACAAGTATCCCATGAAACATATCTGCTATTTAATCAAAACAAGACATACGCAAAGAATGTATAATACTTGTTTTACAGCTGTCCTAGTGACCTCAAAAGAAATAAGCAAACACCTTTCTAAAGAAACACTGTGATGACTACCACACATTTTGTTTGACCTAATTGACTTCTGAATGAGGTTATGTTAAGAGTTCACTTGAAAAAATATACATACTAACACATATTTTGCAAAACCTACAAACATGTTCAATATTTAAGTTTTTCAACTGTTAACTAATATCTTTATTCCTTAACACTCCTACGAAAAGACGTTTCTAGTCCTGATTTCTCCAAGCCTGTTCCCCTGGCTGTGGTTTCACTAGATAGTAGATAGGGACAGTGGGAATCTCGTTAATCCATTCATTAATGGATTTAAATGGCAATTTCATTTAAATACAAAATTATTAGCCTAATATTAATAACCTTTCAAGTTGCTCTGGGGCCTATTAGGCCCCACTTTTCATAGGAGTGTTAATTTACATTTCAAGATGTTATTTGACATAACTTGTACAACTTATAAATAAATGCTTCACAATGCAATTTCCATATTATCTATGAGTTACACAGAAAATATAAAACTACATTCAATAAAATATATCATTTAACTGTACCTAGGTAAAAACTATATACATGTGAAGGTTGGACTACAACATGTGGCTTTTAAATTATGCAGTATTTGAATTACATAAACAGCATGACATGCAAATTTCTCTTCACATGAAAACAACTTTAACATACACAATGAATCTTTATACAGAAGACGTTTGTATATGAAGCGTTATAAATTAATATCTAATTAAATTCAATGTTGCATTTATACACAATATTCAAGTATGAATTGGTTTCATATGCATGCACCTAAAATGATAAAGTTCTATATATAAATTTCCTATCAAGAAACAATTTTCAACTATGATTTCATGTTTCCTGAATTAGTTTAAGCAAAAATGTAAGCACTTGGTAATTTTGAAAATGTATTACTAATATTAATTTCATATGTTAAAAGGACAAAGTGCAAAAACGTTTATTTAACTTACAATTTCAAATGAAGTACAAAATTTCATATCAATAAAATAAACACACGGTGGAGGACACATGCATTATGATAAATGTTTCATCATTTATACCTCACAAAGAAATTTTCACAATTAAAATACCTAGACTTTTTTAGTTACTACCTTTATGATGATCAAGTTGGGTAACTAGCCTGATCTAAGTATAAAAATATTTGAAAGTTTATTGTTCTAATGTCATAGGTTGTTAAAGCATTCAGTAACATCACTTATTGGAAACAGTCTTATAGTAAATGTTACTACCCATAACTAATCACTGTCTGGTGTATTACCAAGAATTTCATACCAATACATCTTACTTTGCGAGTTAGAATTTTTTTTTTTAACTAGGTGAGAGAATTCAAGTTAAAAGGTTTCTTGTATAGGTTTATATTGTACTTCTTACATTGTATTTAATGAAATTTGTGTTCTATAAAGACTTTAAACAACTAATTTTTAGTTAACAGTTAACATTTACATAATACAAATTAACAGGTCTGTAAATAACATTTGTTACTACACATACTGCAAATACTTAGGTTTGGGAATTAAAATTTCCTACTATTATTATAATTAAACCAATCAAACATATTACATTTATTAAAAATTCTTAAGTTTTCCAGTTTTAAATAATGGATAAAATAAATTATCAAGGTTCTTACCAGAAATTTAATTTTCATTGGGAAATTAATGTCTAAATTTGTGTAAAGTAAAAAATGAATAACTTTATATGACAACAAATTTCACTCATTATCTTAACCTTTCTCATAAGAACAAAAGGTACTTTTTATTACAACTTTATAAGACCCTTTATGACAACCAACATATTCAACAATTTAACAGCACATACCATCATAAGACAACTTGCAATGTAAAAAAATAAACTCATAAAGAACAAACATGTGTTTAAGATTAATTCTTTAAACCCACCACTTCTAATGTTCAAGCTTGTTTCCAATCTCTTTATTTCATCAAATTAACACTTACTTCCTCCTTTCACTAGTTAAACTTTTAGCATATTTGAAGGTTTTATCGATAAATACACTTGAATCCTTTTTTTCTACTACACCATAATGCTACTGGTGCAAAATGAGCTACTAATGCTTTTCAAATTTTGTTAAATAACATAAATAGCTTTAAAACTTCCCATATTAGAATTCATCTTCTATGCTCAAGTCTCTTCATTTTGGATAAGAGAAGCATCCCAACCATTTTAGTACCATCAGCAAATTTATAAATATTACTTGAATACTTCTTAAAAAAACAAAAACAAAAAACACACTAACAGGATACCCTGAAACAAGTCCATGATTCACATTTTTCCATTTGGAAAAATTCCTTTATCACTTTGTTCCATTAAACTAATTTTCTATCCACTTACTTTTACATGTAAATGTAATTTATAAACAACAGGGGACCCATTGGTTCATCTACACTGTCCCATCCATTAAATGACTATAAACAACTGTCAAAAAAACTCTTATCATTCAAAAATTATCAAACCCATTAAACTCCTTTACGTTGGCTGCATCCATCACACCTGTACGTAACTCATTTCAAAAACCAACTACTCTATTAGAATTATAGCTTAATTTAAATTTACTTTTACACTGCCTGCTAAATGTTACATCTGTCTCACCATAAATTATAATAAAAGATGATGCATTAATACTGTTAATTCCCTTATAAGTCTGAAACATATGAAGAAGATTCTTTCTAAATCTTTTTTAAAGAAAAAATTTTATAGATCCTAAACTGTCCTCATAATATAACCATGTATCATTCTAAGAGCTTCCCTCTGAACCCTTTAACAGTTCAATATCTTTCCTAAGATAAGAAACCCAAAACTGAACATTATTCCAGATGTAGCATACACAGTTATAATTATAAAAGCAAAGTACTGGTCTGTCATGCTTGATTTCTCCAAACTTTGCAAGTTACAAAAGTCAAATTCAACTTCTTTTCCCATAATACTCTCTCTTTTCATTGCCTGTTCCCACTGAATTCAAATGCTAATATATAAACAACTTCTAAACTTTGGGACTTTTTCTATTCTATGAAAGCCTGTCAAGAAGGCAGTTTTTATACAAAGGATTTATTTAGCATTGAAAGAAATTAATTTATTGTTTGTTATGATGAGAAGTTTTTGAATGACAATCAAGTACTTACAAGAAATATGGTTTCAAGAGAGCTATTACAGTAATACAATTAACATGATTTTAAAATAAGTGATCAATGAATGTTAGGACAAGGACAAATGCTGGGAAAAAGACTTTTTAAATATAGTAAATATTGCTCATGATAAGCTTTGGTTTCCTGTCATTTTTGATGAGCTTTTATACTAGTATAATTATAACCTCCTAAGTCTATTGATGCATAAACATTCAACTCTCTAATTACTCTCCATGAAGTACCTCTTCAAAATGATTAATTAGTAAATTCAAAACTTGAAGGCTGGTGATAAACTTTCATTAAAATAAATAAATAAAACCAATGTAGTTCACACAACAATGGAAGGTATAAGAATCAATTCCTGCTCAAACTAATTTAATTGATGTTGGAAGTCAATATAATTACCACAAGTAATGAATTGTTAAGAACTGAAGCTATTAACAAATATTAAAAATATTCATTTCAAAATAACTAAAATGAATCTTTTCCAAAATGTTGATTTTAACATTTTTGTATTCTATCTTCTGCGTATATTATTCACTTAACCAATACTTCAAATTTTCAACTATCAGTTCTTCATTGAACCACAACAGGTTAAGTAATAATATACATATTTATGATCAAATAACTTCTAAAATTATTAGGGGTGTAATCCTGTAGGTTTGTAAAGAAACATTTATCTCTCACTTCACCTACAGTACTCTTCTCATATTTCAAATGTAGATTTTTTCCTGTGTTGCTTTTTTTTATTACAATTAAGTGTGGATCGATGGAACTGCAATAACATCTCTAATATGGAATGATTTATATATAATTATTTTTATCATTAGCTGGAACCCCTCTACCTTTACATATGCTTCTGCTTTACAGTAATATCTTTCAATCAATGATTTTATAAATTTGTGATTAATTATTTAACATGATTGCCATATTAAATAACCAGTTCAATAAAAGCTCTTCTGCAGGAAGAGTGTAAAAGGGAAATTGTGGTGGCCTTTGCTGATTAAGTGACTCTTACACTACATGTACAGTATTTTGTTTACACATGCATGATCAATTCCATATTCAAACACTTTGAATATTGTGTCATTATCACTAACAATAAACATAATACCTAACTGATTACATTTATGTACTTACCTTTTCTTTTCTTTTTTTACCAAATTCAGATTTCGTTATAGCTTACACAACGTTCATACTCCACAAAAAACACAGAATTTTTCATATATTATATACAACGTACTACACCGTTCATTTTAATCTTATGTTACTATTACCATCTTGTTCCTTTGTTTGGCTGGGTAACAAATATCGTTGTCCGAATTTAAACTTTTCAAAAGTCATTACTACAAGTGGGTACGACAGAAATGAATTACTTTTCTGTGGTAACAGTGTTTAAAAGATTTGAAATATCCTAAATCCTTACATCAGAAAATGATTCACTAACGTTATTTCCCTCTAAAAAAAGTAATATCACTTCTCAGAATTTCGACGATGATGTCAATGTTATCTCCGAGTCGGCGTGATGTAGTACTACTTGTAGTATTAAGCTATCATAATTTATCTAGTTCAGGCCTGTCGAAAAATTATATACATAGACCTCATTGCGTAAATTCGGTGAATGTATTGTAATAATAGTAGATTATCTTATGGCGAGTTTTGATACGATAAAAAAGAACATGTAATTTATTTTTATAACATTTTGCAATCATGTAATTACCACTATTGTTTGTTCATCTGCGGTCGTTTAACATTTCAGAGGTAGATCCTTTACTCTAATTTTCCAAGACGAATGACGATGTTTTCTAACAAACATAGGTAACTTTCTTTGTTTAATTTGGAAATATCTTTTGGATGATTGAATATCACTGAATTCCAACATGTTTGCTGATGCTACTGGGATAGTTTTTAAATTCTAATAATATTTGTATCTCCGTTGAGGCCTTTTGCAGCATTTCAATATTAGTTTTACAAATACGAGCCAGCGTTAAAGAGCGCGCTTTCACTTTTCAAACTTAGCTAAACTCATATTTCGGATATATCAATACATGATTGGATTGTTTAATCGATAAAGCTATGACCTCAAAGAAATAGTCTGCTCTTCAAAATAAATCACGTCTGACACAAATTTTGGGACTGTTTTACTTGATTCTGGTAAGTTGTAATGATACGTTATCCACATTATGAAATAAAGTCAAACATTAACTTTTAGTTTTACGTACTTCATATACTAGAAATTTTAAAATTAAGATTGTCAGCGATTTGCTACCGTTTTTGTAAAATTAGGAAAACATTAGTTTTTCAATATTCGCTTGTATGCACATTTTTCAAAGCAATCATTATTTTCTAGACTAACATTAGTAACAATTACATTATGTTTATGAAAAGAATGAGAAGCAAATATGACAAAGACTTTGAAGGTAAAACAATAATGTACAATTTGTGAATTTTAAAGCAGTACTTTAATGATAGTATGATTAAAATTTAGAGTAAGCTTAACTTTAAAACTTATAATTCTTGTAACATTTTTCTTCCCCGGTCGTGATTCTTATTGTTAATATTAATTATTATAATAAAATTCTTACTCAATTCAGTCAAAATATTTTGAGTGAAACACGAAAAAATATCGTACCTTGTATGTGAGGATTATCTTCATCGTTCCGGCTGAGAAGAAAAACGATGACAAGAATCATAGACGATATTACTGACGTAACAATAGCAATTTCCGAGTGTTCACCAAGAGATTCAGTCCACACCGCCATGCTGTTTACGAGTAGAACAAACCTCGTGTGGTGCAGAAAGCAGTAGTTAAAGCCCGAGAAAAACAGGAGCAAATATTCATCTATGAAAAATAAAATCAGTCAATAAATGAAATACTTTAAAAGTAAAGAAAAATTATTTTGTACATATTTACATCATGTTTTTTTTGCATTTCCATATTTTTTACTCATATTGGCTCACTGTTATTAGCTGAAAAGTCTCTCTTGAGAATATGCTACATTATCAGCTTTTTAAATTTTGCACTTTGATTATATCTGAAGAAGGGAATAACGACGAACATCTAATTGTTAATGTTCGGTTACTACATTTCGCTCCAAAGCTTTTACAAGTGATGTAACTATTGCTCAACATCACTTAGTTCACAAAAGTGACTGAGGACGTACAAAACGTGATGTCATCACTTGCTTTGAGGTGCCGTTTTATGTTATCGTTACTCATCAATTTTATGAAATAGTAAATGGTGATTTTACTTACGTAAATATCAGCGGTTACATTGGAAATCTGGAACTGTGAAAGAGGCAGTGACCAACCAACCTCATTTGTCCTTCCTGAACCTGTAAGCACTTGCAGTTACATTTTTTTTTTTTACTTCCAAAACTTGACATGTGTTAGTATATATCACTTCACTTGAGATAGCCAATTACTGGATATCAGAATTAGTACACTAATATATTCGCCACTCCCACCTCTCCTTGTAGACAGCCGCAGTTTCAATCTTTTCCGGTGAAAACCAGTTTTCGTATATAATCTATGCTTTTAATTGTATCTCCTCTACAAACGTTCGATTGTTGTAAAAAATTGTTTCAGCTCATTGTTCTTCTTCATAGTTAAAGTGGCTCTTCTTAACAACTTCTTTATCTACGAAAGCTTAAGCCGCCCTCACTTTAACCACTGGATAATAAGTAAAAACTAAATTACGAATTAGGTCAAACAGAGGCAACACAGTTGTAAATATCTTAATATATTGATTTTAAAATGATAAATTATTTATTCGATGTTAAACATAAAGTTACAGAATGTGATATCTATGCTCTGTTTACAGTGAATATCGAAAATTATTTTTAAAGTTACAAACTCATCTCTGAGATATCAGGAGACAAAATAAACAGAGGAGACATAATCTTCTTATGCAGAATACTTCCACTACTTGAGCAATGTTAAAATATCCTTCGTGAAAATAAAAACCGAAATATGTTGTGATGCTATTGAATGTGCATAGTGTTTGTTTTAATAGCGTTCTTTTAGGTAGATTAGTTATTAGAATGATTTTATCCGTAAATGTAAGACTCATTAGGTTTGAGGCTTTATGTACTCCACTCTACCATACAAATTTAAGCCTTCGAGTAACAGACGAAATAGTAAAATTATTCCTATCCGTACTATTGACATCTCTTATGGAATTGTATTTGATATTACGTAAACATTTCGTGGTTAAATGAAATTTGATAACATGTTTGTAATTCATATACGTACCGAGAATGGATTCTTTTTGTTTGAAATTCACTAAAATATTGCGTACTCCGTTTTTTCAATAACTTTAAATTAGGTGGGAAACTTTTGTTTCGCTTACGAGCCATTTTTTTGTTATATTATATTTTATTTGAATGCACAGAGTTTATAAAATGTAAAATCAACCAGGATAAATTTTGCTGTATTACAGTTAAGTGATTTGTTTAGACTACGTAGAGTTCTAAAAGAATATGATAGTTATGCAGGACATCTCAGTAACCATGAGGTTAAACTTATTCCGCAATATGTCAGACTCACCAAACACTTTTAGTACAAAAGCCACTTTCAGCGAAATGGTATGACAAAAATGAAGAACCGATCGACTTATCTCGTAAGAAGCACCATATATGGCAACTCTTTCAAAACTTGGGTATCAGTAGTAAATATTATACTCTCAGGTCTCTACTCAATAGTCTGACGGTACCTGAACTTTAAGTGTCTATAAATGAAAGAACAAATTCACATATAAACCTTAACACACTAATACTGCTGTCTGAGATGGAGTTCTCAGGGAATGCACACATGTATTGTGTAAACTACGAAGCTTAGAAATATTCAGATTTTCTTACTGTTATTCTAACGTAGACATAAATGTTTTTGATAAAAGAAATAAAGACAACACGTAGAATTCAATATTCATCTTCCGTTATTGAATCATTAATTATTTTTAGCAGAAATATTTCGTTAGCAACTTTGATTTTTTCTGTACAAAAGACTTATACTCTTTACTGAAAGCTTGTTACATTTTGTATAAATACAGAAATTGTATCGGACGAAGTATCACCACACCTTTAATACTTATGAACAAAATACATAGTCTAACAACAGGATGTTGTAATAGTAACTTTAACCGGGTAACGGTATTACGGTGATGGTAACGGATTTACATCTTCTGAATTTTAAAAAGTAAAAACGTGTGAAATTATGCATTATCATTGTAATGCAATAATACTCAATAAACTCGAATACCTAAAATGGTTTGTGATAGGTATTTTATTGATCTGTTTGTTTTTTAATTTCGCGCAAAGCTACTCGAGTGCTATCCGTCCCTAATTTAGCAGTGTGAGGATAGAGAGAAGGCAGCTAGACATCACCACCCACCGCCAACTCTTGGGCTACTCTTTTACCAACGAATAGAGGGACTGACTGTCATATTATAACGCCCTATGTCGAGCCTTATTGATCTCTAAAAGAATAAACTACAAATTTCGAATACAGCTACATAATAATAATAAATTAAAATATCAAATTTTCCGAGTAGGTATATTGAATGTTACCAATCCACTGTATTTTTTTCAGATTGTACTCACCGTCAGTTTGTGTCTTTATGTGTATGTCTGTTGGGCTATTTAGTCTGTCGGAATAAAGTGCCTGAAATGTGGGGGTTCCCTTGCATATTAAATAATTAAATATGAGGTTCTGCAAAATGTCGTGTTCTGTGAGGGGTCTATCTACTTCACAGATTGGTCCTGACAGTTGCGACAATTGGATATTTGCCTATCTCTTCCCACTAACTGAATGATCCGGTAGTAATAGAATCAGGTGGTAAATAAACAAAAAATGTACACGTAATTCAGAAAAAAAGACTAAAGTTGCACGGCGAAAAGAGGATCAAAGAGAGAGATAAACTTTACCATTTTATCGGACGTATTTATTTTTATTTTTTTTCAAGTGGCTAACACGAAGATTTTTTACTGTAGAATCCAAATAAACATAAGGGAATAAAGCGTGTTATGCCTGTATCCAGATTATATTTTAGCAGTTTTAAAACGAGAAACGTTATTTTGGAACGAAAATGTTAAAAATGTTAAAATTTCATGTGGACACGTCGTCACGTTAGCTTTCAGCACAGCACTGGTTATTTTAACGTTATGTAATTTAAAACTACCCCAATTTTGGCAGAAAACATTTTTTAAGTACCTGTTTTCATGACCAGTGCTCGAAATTTAGATTGAAATGAGTCCTATAACATTGTACAAAAGAAATACAATAGAAAGAGGATACACTAAGAATAAAATAAAAACACAGAAACTAAACAATATGAGTGAGTTTTCTCTAGAGAATTATGGGCATAGCTTTTGCACACAATTGGCTACTGCTTAGGCAGAGCAAATTGCAAAAGTATAAAGATAGCACTTGATTGACCTTGATTTACATTTTATATTAAAACATTATGTCTTGTAACAAATGACTTCCAACGTGACTAAACATTCCACATGAACAGATTTTCGATATTACACAACTACTTTACAACAATAGGGAAAATTAGGACTTCTGACTCATCCAGTATATGATTCAATACACAACAAATGTAAAAAATCTATAAAAAATATAAGAAATAAACTGTACATTAAAACATACATGAGATGCTACTGGAAATACTTGAATAGGCTTATTCTATCTCTTAATATTCTTTTCTCTTTCTTTTTAGTAAACTGGACAACCTAACATACATAGTGAGCATGTATTGTTTAAAACTAATGTGACATATTTACTTCAGGCATAAATCATTCATCTCTTAAACTTATTTATTTTAAGCACTGAAAATAGTTGTTATAATAAATATAAATACAGACAGCCTTATTGTAGAATCAAGGGTAATAAGTAAAGTGGCTCGGCATTGCCAAGTGGTTAAGGTACTCGGCTCATAATCTGAGAGTCTTCTGTTTGAATCCCCATCACAACAAACATGCTCGCCCTTTCAGCCCTTTGGGCATTATAATGTTTTGGTTAATTCCACCATTCGTTGGTAAAAGAGTAGTCCATGAGTTGACGGGTGAGTGGTGCTGACTAGCCACCTTCCCTCTAGTCTTACACTGCTAAATTATGGACGGCTAGCGCAAATAGCCCTCGTGTAGCTTTGCGCGAAATTCAAAACAAACAACAACAAACCAAACGTAGGTATGGACAGTTTGGTCTGTATTGCTATTCGTGATAGAAAGCTAGTAAAACTGATTCAACATTTATGCTGTCGTCTTCTCTCTAATATTAGTGATGGAGAATATCAAGGATCCATTATTTGAAGCATAACAATTCCAGATGTGGTTATTTGTTGAGTATAAGATCTCTGAACCGCTGGGTTAAGGCTGCAGATGTTTTTAATTCAGCCAAAACCTGTTTCATCAGAACTTACCAAATGATGAGTTATAATATGTTAGTCCTCGTTGTTAGGGCACTCGACTCGTAATCTGAAGGTCGCGAGTTCGAATCTCAGTCGCACTAAACATGTTCGTCCTTTCAGTTGTGGAAGAGTTAAAATGTGACCGTTAGTCCAACTATTCGTTGGTAAAAGAGTAGCCCAAAAGTCTGTGCTAGCCATCCCTAATTTAGCAGAGATAAAATAGAAGAAAGGCAGCTAGTCAGTTTCACCCCACACCGAAGAGTAACATTGTGCAAAGTTCAAAACAAATCAAATCTAATGTGCTGTCCATCATGGCTTAATAATTAATAGAGACTAGTCAACTGGTAATTTTGACTACGATACTCCAACTCCAACGATAAATTTACCATTAACTATTCAGCTTATCACTTCTGATGCATGAAGTATATTGCATGTAGTTTAAAGGTAACACGCAGAATTTAACACTCCTACGAAAAGTGGGGCCTAATAGGCCCCAGAGTAACTTGAAAGGTTATTAATATTAGGCTAATAATTTTGTATTTAAATGAAATTGCCATTTAAATCCATTAATGAATGGATTAACGAGATTCCCACTGTCCCTATCTACTATCTAGCGAAACCACAGCCAGGGGAACGGGCTTGGAGAAATCAGGACTAGAAACGTCTTTTCGTAGGAGTGTTAACTTCAACTACTGAATAACTTGAATCAGAGGTGAAACATAATAACAATCTCTCAGCAGCTGCTCTTTTTACACTTATATGGATGCTGTATATTCCACAACCTATAATAAACTGAATCAAATTGGTGTCTTTTCAATTCTGTTAAGTGCAACATTAATGACAGCCCCTGGTGCTTCCCACAACGTTGAAAACCTCATTATAGTTTTATTCAAAATGTTTGTTGTTCAGCGTGTGAGCATATTTGTGGTAATATTGGTCTTTGTCCATGATATAAAAAGAATAGGATTCTATACTGTATCCTTGTGGTAGTTGGGACATAGTCCTATTTTCTATATTTCTTCATCTTAGTAAACAGTTATGTGTGTAATAATAAATTCTGGAAAACTAGCTATGTAAGATGCTTGAATATTATTATCTTTATTCAGCTCAGGGAACTACAGCCTTTCGGTCTATGCACGTATCTATTGAATCATTATACATTTAATTATTTTGTGTTTAAAAATAAAGTGACTGATATTACGCTACTTTTGTATCTACTTTCTTTCCTTTATTCCTACAAGTCAAATTTATATGCACTCTGCAAACATTTCTTTTCGAGTATCTAATTACTGTGGGTTACTTAACTTACCTGTGAAATACTACAGAATAGGCTAGCAAGGAATACATTTTAATGTCATAGCTACGGGATTTGTTATTGCATAGTTTCTAAATTTTATGTGGTAACTTCTATATACTTATTTTAACTTTGTACTTATGTTAGCATCGAAAAATAGAAAATATTTTCAAAATAAAGAACTTGTGGGAAAGAGAATGAGGAGGCCACTGAAAGGAAAGTATTATCCAATAACTTTGTCTAGGGGATATTCTACTGTGGATAACTTATATTAAAGACCAAGTCTACGATCTCAATCTATCCACAGGTTCTGGTGGAAGATATACACTTCAGGACTTCCTAGGCTGTTGAATAATTTTTACCGCTGGATTTGAACTTTAACAAAAAAGAGATATGTATTACTGAAGGTTCCTATATCCACTTGCATTCTGGAAGTTCTGAAATTATTGGAGCCCTCTGTAAATGGTTCAGCACCTAATAGAGCATCTGAAAAAGGAGCTCAGTGAATGGGACGTAGTTGTAATTAAATTTATCTAACTATTGAATCCAATTCACAGCTATCTACTGGGTTGAGTTCAAGGCTATAAACTTTAGCACCTCAGCATAACTTGGTTATTCTTGCATATTATCTGTATCATTTACGGAGGAAGACATTAATGACATTGATAACTACAGACCAAAAACTGTCCCCATTGATAAGTTCATATAAAATACTTGTGAAATCATGTTACACGATGCTTATATCAGAGAATTTATAATCTGAGGTCATCATTGTGATAACTGGATTTGAGGTGACCATATCAAGCATTTGCAGGAGTGGATGGAGCCTACAATTGTAGTTGCAGTGGTACCACCTCAGACAGATAATCTTTTGACATGACATCATCTTGAAAGACTCAAACCCAACCTCGGTCTTTAACTACAAGTGTTTTAATTCACACACACTGAACACTAATAAGCTTGTCACAAGTATCAAGTGCCTCATGACAACTGTACCATCACAGCAGCAAGTACCTCTCACAAAACAGGAATAAGACCATACTTTGATTATAAAATGATAGAGAAGTTCAATAAACATCACTCATACATTGAACCCAGGCAAATAGGAAGAATTACTATTACTAGTAATTACTAGTTTATGCCCAATATCAAAACATGGGATCAGATGCAAGCTATGGCTGTTAATATCTGGTTCTTTGAAGCTAATGAAGACCAGACAGGTTTCGACCAACCATCTGAGAAGCAAAGTATTAAGACTGTATCTGAAGGTGTGGCAGCCAGCCCATTTTATATAAATTGGGTGCAGCTGGTTGAACTTCACACCAGAACATGAGCCACAAGAACTTTGGTCAATCTTGTTGTGTAATTATATGTGAAGCTATAATTTCAATTTCCTAAAAAACTTGATTTTGACTAATTGACATAGGTTTCGACTGAGAGGAGAAGCATGTTTCTGCTTTATCTTTGACCATTTCTATGCATGATTAATACTATTAATTTAAGATTGAGGATTGATGTTTTAGGAATGAACCTTCTGCAGAAGTTATTAATACCAAAATAGCTTGTGCAACAGAAGTTTTGCAGCTTTACAGAGAAATTATACAATGACGACCTGTACGAACACAGAAACAGTATATTGTAAGAGTTTATCTTCAGAAAAGTCACATTGCCTCTGCATGTACGATTGGTATTCTTGGAGGTTATGTGGAGACAGTATGGCGTGACTCTGGAACAAAAATATGAAACATATTTTTTGTCCCGAAATCAAGCTGCATTTGATTGGACATCTATATTTCTAAGTGTAATCTCTGTGCCAGTATTAACATATAAACACAGATACACAGCTATTCATTTTCTGATTGAACAGTTCAGTAAATAAAGCAATAGAGAATGGTCACTGTTTCTTCATTTCTACCTTGGCTGAGGAAAAATGCACATCCACTATAGTATCTGGACTCAACACAGTGACATGAAGACAGTAAATTACTAGATTAATTTATCAATGTGTTCATGAGACCAGACGACTGCAATCATGTAGACACAAGTGGCTCAAATCCAATAAAATAACCACCACACAGGCTCCTTTGAAACACTAGAGATGTAGCCAGTACTGAAATCAAATGAATTTTTTTGGATGAAATAAACGCCCTGCAAAGAGCAGTTGAAGACTAAAGTTTTGTGGGAGTTTAGGTGAACTAACGTTAACGTAACATAAATACTTTCTTCTGTTGTGGGCAGATGGATATCTGGACCATCTGTAAGGTACTTGATGATAATAATAGATTCTGTATACTGGGAAGTCAAATCGGACAAATAAAGCATACTTGTGATTGTTTTCTGGACTAGAAATCCCTTGTACAACGCATCTGCAACTGTTAGAGGATGATAGAGCTTAAACCTAGAGAGATGTATCGTATATATATAAGAAAGTTTTGTCAGACTGGAACATATTTGGTAAAGAAGTTACAAAATGCCTAGACATTGCGTATTTTCAAAGTGTATATTCCCATTAGCAGTTCTGCAGGCTTACAATACTAAAAACCAAATTTCAATTCCTGTGGTGGCAGAGCATGGGTATCCCACTGTTTTGCTTTGCACTTTAAAACAAGTAAGCTAATCAAATTGTACAACATACCAGCAAAATCGATTATCTTTTGCTTTGAAAAAATAACCATACCATGTGTTGTTAAGAACTACTTCATAGTATTTTCTGGTTAAATAGTCTGTTATATTGTGAGCTTATCTTATTCATTCTTTGGGGAAGTCAGTTTTACCTGAGAATATCAAACACCTGTCCACTTAAAGCATGCAGATTAGCCCTCTTTAACTTAGCTTTGTTCTTGTGCCATTCATACTTTGCTAGGTTCATTCGTTTTTGGTTTTTCTGTATCTTTTTGTGGCTAGTGTTTTTAAAGAATGAACATAGACTTTCTTAATATTGTAGATATTATCCTAGTAGAATTAGTCCTGTTAGAGCTAAAATGTTATCATTTTTATAAGATTCATTCAGTTCAACAGAAAGTCTTTTGATTCAGTGTAGATCTTGGCTTATGCTTCTACAAATAAAATAAAGTATAAAATGTTTTATTTCATACAATTTTGTTATCTAGTATTTTTGTTGATTCAACCAAGTCAAGTTTAAATACACCTTATAAATATTTCTTATTGAATATCGAGTTATTTTAGTTTGTTTAACTTACAGGTGGAATATCTTCAGTCCTGACGTGTGGCCCACGATTATTATTTGAAATTTAACTCATAGTAATTTGATATATTTCAATACATTGTATTTGTTGTTATTTTGTTTGTCTTCTCTACGACAATACATCTGAGGTTATCTGCTACCATCGCTAATGGTAATGTTATGGGTAAAGCAAATGGCTGACAGCACCAACAGCCAACTTTGGAACTACTTTATAACACTTCCAAGGTTAAAAGAAGATGTATTACACCAAGTTTCCATTCCGATTCCCATAGGTTATAAGTCGAGTGTTTCAACCACCAATCTCATTTGACTGAAATATTTGTGGAAAAGAAAGAGCAGACTCACAGAAAAGAGCAACATTTACAGTTTTTGGCTTCAGTCCAGAATAAATTGATGCATCCTTCAATCATCTGGCCTGAAGGTAATGCTCATTCGTAGTTTTGTGTACAATATCTCCACTTTCAAAAATGAACCTTCAGTTAATTTATTTTCAGTATGAAGTAGTTGCAATATTTTCCGTATTAACCTTGCAATCTTGTTTGGTTTAAAATTTCTAATGGTCAGCTGTGCATAACTGTTCCTAATTCTGAGCTGATACACTAGAAAGGAAGCAACTAATGCACAACATTCACTGATAACTTTTGAGCTACATCTATCAGGCCAAATAGTACACTTTGACCATGTATTCATGGCTACAAAATGTAGAGTGCGTTTTTGTAGAGACAGGACAAGAATTATGAACCTTCGGATTTACAGTTTGGACAATTTATTCATTTGTTCATGCTCGAATATTCTTTAAGTCAAATGACCTTGGAAATAAATCTCATGACTGCTAAAATATACATAATTTTTGCATATATAAATAGCATTTAATTCCTGCCAGATCTCTCTGAACCTAGGAAACGAGATATGTTTTTGATATTTCTAAAATAAAGGTTAAAACATCATAACTGATTTTAAAACATTGTGACCTGATATTTAACTGAAGTAACTACACTTCTTCTCTTCAGTACCATTCCAAATAGTAGCCTACCTTTTTTGATAAAGCATGTATTTATATTAGATATTAAAACATCCTTAATTCTATGCTTGTTTGCGGTCACTGGGGGGAAGGGAGCATCCTTAAATAATGTTCCTTCTTGTTTTATTAACTAGCGTATTGAAGGTTAGTTATACTACTAACAGAGTTATGATTTCTTGAATGTAACGTCAGTGATAATATGGTTTAGTCTTATCTATCTTCAGAACCTTCCGTCTGAGTTTATTTAGGCAAAATAATCATGTTGTGGTTTTTGTAGATAAACTCTTTCGTCCCCTAGTGGCACAGCGGTACGTCTGGTGACTAATAATGCTAGGAACTGGGTTTCAGTACTGTTGTTATATCTAATTTGTGTTTAATCCTGAATCTAATTTATAATTTGAAAATTAACAAGAACATCGTTTGAACGAATATTATTTGTAGCACTGATATATTTGTTTAAAAAGAATGCTTTTGGATTTAAAACAAAATCAATAAAACAACTTTTATATACTATATAAACTAGTATTTTGAAAACTTTTTAAAAATTAATCGCGGTAACACAAAAGTAATGCATTATTAGTTAGTTTAACTGAAGAATGAATTATTCTGTGTAATGCGTCATATTCATATCCAGAATTGGTTTAAATACATTTCAAGAAACTTTGATTGCCTAGTTTGTTTACTACGATAACTCTTAGCCAGGTGATTATGGTACTCTATTCGTAACCTGAGGGTCTCGGGTTCGAATTCCCATCATATCAAACATTCTTGTCCTTTTGTGGGGGCATTATAAAGGTACGGTGAATCCCACTATTCATTGATAAAAGAGTTGTCCAAGAGTTGGTGGTGAGTGGTAATAACTACCTACTTTTCTTCTAGTCTTACTTTGCTAAATTAGGTACGGCTAGCTCAAGTAACCCTCGTGTAGATTTGAGTGAAATTCAACCAACCACACCAATTGGTTTAGCAAAATACTTTTATTTAACAATTTTTTTACACAGTGTTGAAACTGTTGCCCATTTTGAGAAAAAAAAACTTATGAGCTGTGGTATAACAATATTTTTTTTCTTGTAGCTTGGTGCATTTCATATTTCAGCAACTTTTTTGTCTGATTGAAAAACGACTTTCCATATCTATGTTTGTTTGTATTACTGTATCTTGGGCGTGTGAATCTATGGCTGTACCATCGTGCTATTTTTTCTTGAATATAAAAATAAATAGATATGCGGTTTTTGTTACTTCTCCAACAGCTGTTTTAATTCCATGAATATAATAAGACCTTCAGAGGCCTGAAACGTGTATGGTTCAGAATAAAATATGCTGGTAGATCTAATTAAAACTATTACATTGTGACTGATGGATATCATGTACTACTTATTTTAACTTATTATGCAAAAGCGCAGACATATGAATGAAATTGCAAGCATTTTGACGAGTTCGAAGGTGACATTTAATTATTCGTATAAGGTTTATTGTTTGTTTAATTTTTTTTTTATTTCGCACTAATCATCCCTAATTTAAGTAATAGACTATAATACCCACCGCCAACTGTTGGCCCACTCTTCGCTAACGAAAAGTGGGATTAATCACAAATTATAACTCTCCCAAAGTTAAAACAGTGAACATGTTCAGTGAGGGAATTCGAATCCACGACTGTTCAATTACAAGTCGAGTCCCTTACGTACCAGACCTGTATGGGATTTATGGTAGAAAATTTGCAGGAAAATGGTGTTTGAGAAAAATATTCGAATCTTTTTATTGCTTTAAATTATATAACACATAAGTACAAAAGTGAACGGTAAAAAATGTTATACAATTTTTTTTTCTATCACCATAAGAGAGAACCATTTTCGGTTTTGTTAATGAATACTTGTTGGCCTTTGACCTCCTCCCCAACCCAGTTTTGGAGTTTATTGGTGTGAGTCATACTGTAGGAATATTGGTATGAGTGTGCGTAAATAAAGTATAAATAAAAGACACGCATACCAAACTTTAAGAAAGATGTGAATACAATTCATTTAGTAAATAATAAAACCTTTTACGACAACAGTTTCTTAAAAGATTGACTCGACAGCTACAACAATCCATACTTTAACAATGGAGCGTAGAATGTCGTTTATAAAGCAGCATCGAGCTAAACTGCTTGTTAAGGGACTAAAATTTTAAGATAGTCTGATTGTGAATTTCGCACAAAGCTACACTAGGGCTATATGCGCTAGCCATCCCCAGTTTAGCAGTGTAACACTAGAGGGAAGTCAAATAGTCATCACCGCCAACTCTTTTGCCAATGAATACTAATCACATTATAACACCCCCACGGCTAAAAGGGCGAGCACGTTTGGTGTGACGGGGATTCGAACCCGCGACTCTCAGATTACGAGCCAAGTGCCTTAACCACCTATCCCCTTTTAAAATAGCCGTAAATTGGAGTGAGAAACTAGAAAATGTATTAGCCTATATATATTTTATCATTTTTGTATTACCAAAAGAATATGGGCGAGTAACACAAACAAGCGAAAGATAGCAAGAGGCCTCTTTATAACACAAGCACAAATTTTTCATCAAAATTGATAACTGTAAGAGAACTCATAATTTTTAGAGGTTTTTTTACAGATATTACTAAAAAACGCTATTCGGGTTGTGGGAAAAAAGAGCATGCACAAAATAAGGTTGGGAATCTGGGGTTTAATATTTTCATTGCGTGAATATTTTCTTGCATACGTTTCATGCTATCGATCCAGCCTGATTGGTGTGGTTTGCTTTTATGTTCGAAACTAATACCTTCCTAAAACCGCATCGATAGCTCCACAGTGGCACAGTTTGCGGATGTATACTGCTAGAAACCGGGTTTCGATGCCCGTGATTGGCAGAGCACAGATAGCCCTTCGTTCAGTTTTGTGCTTAATAATAAACAAAAACAAACCAAATTAACCGTACGGATATTGGAAGAAAAACGGTAGTTAGTGAACACGTATTTTGATAGTTTGTAGATTAATCAATAAACAGTTTTATATTCAACATAGATGTGGAAACATGTCGGTTTTTAACACTCACGTAAAGCCAGGAAATCTTTTCAATAAACTCAAAGTAATACCCCTTGATTTCTATTGCTAAAGACAGCAATTTAAATTTTAAAAAATGATTTAGATATCGAGACAGAAATTTATAATTTCAAACATATATGCCGGACATATAGTTACAATAAAAGGTCTCACTCAGTAGCGAAATATAGTTTTATTTGGAAAATTGAAACGCTGGTTGTAAATTACATCACAAAAGAAAGTAGCGAAAACGTATTATCCAAGTATCGTTCTGACATATTAAAAAATAACAGGAGCCTCAAAGCAAAATCACATTGTCTACACTACTGTAGCGAAGTTTTTAATATATTTTAAATAAATCCTGTAGATTTGTTAAGGAGAATGGTTCTAAAAAATCACTTTCACCGTTTAGTTTTTTTTTCACGCGTTTAGTACTCATTTTCTCTGTTGAGTACTTGAAAAGATTAATTTGTTAAAATTAAAAATCCATATCGTGTAGAATAAAATTTTAAGAATTTTAATGAAAGATGCTTCACTGTTTTTACAATGGAACCTTTGAAGATTCTATATTCGGTAACGAAATTTGAAGTTATTTACCTATTTATTCGGCTAATTTTCTTCTATAATTCCAATTATGTGAAAATTTGAATGTATATTTAATCTTGATCAGCGTTAATTCTGAACTTGTGTTTTCACATAAACTGAAAATCTTGTTTAATGCCATGTCCAGACTTCTTATATGTCTATTTATTTCAATTATCACTTGAATTAGTTTAGAATACTAGCTTGATATTCAGTTGTTACAATGTTACGGTAAGTCGCAATAAGATCTGGACATAGTTGTGCACAACCACCAGCTAACTTACCAACAACCAAATTGAAAGGGCTAATTTTCTCGGAAATTATATAAACTATCGCAATCTCTACCAGGACTCCTCGAATAGTATTCCAGTGTTTGTCTGATCCTACATACTTCGCTAAAGGACGCTCTACTTGTTCATTTTCCAAGGTATGTATATGGCCATCCTAATTAGTTTATTAAACCCTTTCTTATATTTGGAACTCATCTAGTACTTATAGAGTATTCAACTGACTGTTTAGCAACTAGTCCATCCAAACTATTTCGAACAATACCGAAATTACAAAGTTACCAAAATGTTTATAATCAGTTCTTACTCATTTCAGTCTCATGAACTATAACCTCTGGTACATTCTCATCAAAATCACTAGCCTTACCAGACTTATTCTCTAAAGAAAAATCAGACAATGACCCACAATCTTTTTAAAGCAATGGTGGATCTCAACCTACCACTGAGAGAAATGTCACTTTCCTAACTTGCCTTTAAATAATAAACCTTTCATTTGATATATGCAATTTATGATCTTCAATGTCTCATGAAGAAATTAACCTCCAGTTTATTCCAGCAAATGTTCAAACCTCAAAAAAAGAATCAAAGAAAAGAGCAAATAACTTACCAGTTATTACATATCTGTGGCGATTTTTCACCGTATCCAAATCTTCAAGTCCAGTAAGACAATGAGAGATACTATGCTTTCATTTTTAGTTAAAGTTATTACAAGTCAAACAAAAAACTGTCATGATATATAAGGTGGAAAATATCTCTTCCATACAATGGCAGTTAATTTCTCTGTACTCTTATGTGGGGAAAAACCCGTAAATAATTGAAAGTATATATATCCCCTATTTATTTTCAAAAAGACAGATTTTTAATGTTATTTCGGCTTTCTTACAGACGCTTATAAATTAATAAGCAATCCCATGCTGACAATTAACTTCTTCCAACAGCATATCTGTTAATTAGGTCCCATTTTCAGACATTAAGAATTAAAGAAGGCCATGATGACTGATGCTTTTATCAGAAAAAAAAACAAAACATGTACAATAACGATAATGAAGTCATCAGTTTATTCCGCTTCATGAATAAACCATAAATACAGTACAATAGTGTAACAGTTAGATATTTCAAACACCACAAAAATAATTTCAAAGTAACCCACATGAAAATTAGAAATAACCTAAACCATTAATTATCCAGGTTGTTACTGAGGTGAATTAAACACCTGAATGGTTGGTAGAAATGTACACAAAGCTTAACTTGTTTTTCATACCTGGACAAATGGCAAAAAAACACTATAACACCTTCTAGGTTTTAGACAAATATTCTAAGATATAACGTCAAATGATTGACCTTGGGTAGCAACGTTTTACAATGAAAAATAATTATTCATGCACACAGGCTCTATAATGTCGAAAGCGTTTTAGCAGTTAAGTTGTTAAATATATTAGCCTACAAAATTATGTTAACTATTACTACTTTTGCTGGTTGACCCATGAATGTACAGTAAGATATGAAAACAGAAGTGCAAAATCAAAAGCCAGTTAAACATCAGCCGGCATATAAACAAAGCACTTACAAATGAACCAATTATATAAACATTGTTATGAGTTTGGGTGTTTCATTCCACAGCTAAACCACATTGGTCTATCTGTTGGGGTCACTGGCAGGAATTGGACCCTGAATATTTGCATTGTAAGTGTGCTGAATCATCGGTGGAATCATTTTCAAGTAAATAGTCAAGTGCTTTGAAAAAAGTGAATTGAACTCCTTACATAGAGGGAAAAATACCCAGTTTTCAGACTAATTTCAGCAATCACATATTCCTAAACTACTTAAACTGTACACATGTGGAAATCGCTTTACATGTCAGGATCAAATCCAGTCTCACTCACACACCAAGTGATACCTTTACTAAATTAATTAGCGCTAGCCTCATAAAAATAGTAAGTCTTTTTATTTTAAAAGCTCTTTGTCACATTCCTTCCCTCTCACTAATGTAGCCTATCTTTGGATCCAGTTTCTGGCTCATAAAACAAGTACCAGTTAAGTGACATTTTTTTCTTGTGATAATTACAGTTGTCGCACGAGTGCCAATTTTTAGTGTAGAAATTATATTGTTTTTACCTATTTATGACAAATACGAGAATTTATGCACATTAAGCAAATGCTACTAACTGAGCTCAAGCGTTAACACTTACTGTTTTCAAACAAATGCATTTTCTATAACCATGACAAACCTGTCTATCACATGCAACTGATCCGTCCTTCCATCTCTGAACTAAAGTATGGATAATACATAAATATTTGAAGCAACAAGTCTAATTATATAGCTGTACTTGACAGTATACGAATACCACATGACGTGTTCACTATACAGTATCAAATTTTATTAAATTCAAGAAGAGCGTGCGTGTGCCACATCGTGCTATCTGTTGTGTTCACCGAGAAGAATCGAACCCCTGATTTTAGCATTGCAAATCCAAAGACTTATTGCTGTCCCACAGGAAGATAAATTCAATAGGAGTAATTATAAATTTTGGGGTTAATATTTTAATTTTTTATACGAGGCTTTCTTGTTTTTGTTTTTTTAATTTCGCACAAAGCTACTCGAGGGCTATCTGTGCTAGCCGTCCCTAATTTGTAGTGCAAGACTAGAGGGAAGGCAGCTAGTCATCACCACCCACCGCCAACTCTTGGGCTACTCTTTTACCAACGAATAGTGGGATTGACCGTTACATTATAACGCCCCTACAGCTGAAAGGGCGAGCATGTTTGGCGCGACGGGGATGCGAACCCGCGGTCCTCACATTACGAGTCGCACACCTTAACGTGCTTGGCCATGCTGGGCCACTCTTGGTTTGGATTCATACAGAATTCAGACACGACTACAAAGATATTATAATTTATCAAATATTAGAACAGGTTTACATGTATGTTTTACAACATACAACCATTACCTAATGCGTATCAATTAATAAAGGAATTTTAAAAACATGTATATATATGTATGTGCACGTGTGTCTGAGATGCGTATATCATAAAGTTAATTACCCTATGATTTAGTGTAGGAATACACCTTTATTGATTCAGTCTTTTACAATTTTGTTACAGGTTTCTGTATTTCATGCAAGCTTTAAACAAACAGGTGTCCTGATCTTTCCTTAAACTAAATTACAATGTAAGTAAACACATGAATATATCACTATCCACACATATTTAAAAAATGGTACAAATTTTTGTATTTGTCACAAGTTCTTCAATGAACCGAACTAGAACAGTGTTAATCCTGCTTTAGACACACTCCTATATGTACTATTGACATCTCTTATAGAATTTTATTTGATATAACGTAAATTTTTCGTGGTTAAATGAAATTTGATAACATGTTTGTAATTCATATACGTACCGAGAATGGATTCTTTTTGTTTGAAATTCACTAAAATATTGCGTACTCCGTTTTTTCAATAACTTTAAATTAGGTGGGAAACTTTTGTTTCGCTTACGAGCCATTTTTTTGTTATATTATATTTTATTTGAATGCACAGAGTTTATAAAATGTAAAATCAACCAGGATAAATTTTGCTGTATTACAGTTAAGTGATTTGTTTAGACTACGTAGAGTTCTAAAAGAATATGATAGTTATGCAGGACATCTCAGTAACCATGAGGTTAAACTTATTCCACAATATGTCAGACTCACCAAACACTTTTAGTACAAAAGCCACTTTCAGCGAAATGGTATGACAAAAATGAAGAACCGATCGACTTATCTCGTAAGAAGCACCATATATGGCAACTCTTTCAAAACTTGGGTATCAGTAGTAAATATTATACTCTCAGGTCTCTACTCAATAGTCTGACGGTACCTGAACTTTAAGTGTCTATAAACGAAAGAACAAATTCACATATAAACCTTAACACTTTTACATAGAAGGTCGAAACGTTGTTCGCTCTTCTATGTAAAAGTGTTTTCTCAGCCCAAACGAGCCGTTTTTGCATATAAATTTCTCAACAAGTGGGTTTCTCGTCATCACTGATTAAACCTTAACACACTAATACTGCTGTCTGAGATGGAGTTCTCAGGGAATGCACACATGTATTGTGTAAACTACGAAGCTTAGAAATATTCAGATTTTCTTACTGTTATTCTAACATAAACATAAATGTTTTTGATAAAAGAAATAAAGACAACACGTAGAATTCAATATTCATCTTCCGTTATTAAATCATTAATTATTTTTAGCAGAAATATTTCGTTAGCAACTTTGATTTTTTCTGTACAAAAGACTTATAATCTTTACTGAAAGCTTGTTACATTTTGTATAAATACAGAAATTGTATCGGACGAAGTATCACCACACCTTTAATACTTATGAACAAAATACATAGTCTAACAACAGGATGTTGTAATAGTACCTTTAACCGGGTAACGGTATTACGGTGATGGTAACGGATTTACATCTTCTGAATTTTAAAAAGTAAAAACGTGTGAAATTATGCATTATCATTGTAATGCAATAATACTCAATAAACTCGAATACCTAAAATGGTTTGTGATAGGTATTTTATTGATCTGTTTGTTTTTTAATTTCGCGCAAAGCTACTCGAGTGCTAATTTAGCAGTGTGAGGATAGAGGGAAGGCAGCTAGACATCACCACCCACCGCCAACTCTTGGGCTACTCTTTTACCAACGAATAGAGGGACTGACTGTCACATTATAACGCCCTATGTCGAGCCTTATTGATCTCTAAAAGAATAAACTAAAAATTTCGAATACAGCTACATAATAATAATAAATTAAAATATCAAATTTTCCGAGTAGGTATATTGAATGTTACCAATCCACTGTATTTTTTTCAGGTTGTACTCACCGTCAGTTTGTGTCTTTATGTGTATGTCTGTTGGGCTATTTAGTCTGTCGGAATAAAGTGCCTGAAATGTGGGGGTTCCCTTGCATATTAAATAATTAAATATGACGTTCTGCAAGATGTGTTCTGTGAGGGGTCTATCTACTTCACAGATTGTTCCTGACAGTTGCGACAATTGGATATTTGCTTATCTCTTTCCACTAACTGAATGATCCGATAGTAATAGAATCAGGTGGTAAACAAACAAAAATGTACACGTAATTCAGAAAACAAAAAATCTAAAGTTGCACGGCGAAAAGAGGATCAAAGAGAGAGATAAACTTTACCATTTTATCGGACGTATTTATTGTTATTTTTTTTCAAGTGGCTAACACGAAGACTTTTTACTGTAGAATCCAAATAAACATAAGGGAATAAAGTGTGTTATGTCTGTATCCAGATTATATTTTAGCAGTTTTAAAACGAGAAACGTTATTTTGGAACGAAAATGTTAAAATGTCATCTGGATACGTCGACACGCATTTATTACGTTAGCTTTCAGCACAGCACTGGTTATTTTAACGTTATGTAATTTAAAACTAACCCAATTTTGGCAGAAAACATTTTTTAAGTACCTGTTTTCATGACCAGTGCTCGAAGTTTAGATTGAAATGAGTCTTATAACATTGTACAAAAGAAATACAATAGAAAGAGGATACACTAAGAATAAAATAAAAACACAGAAACTAAACAATATGAGTGAGTTTTCTCTAGAGAATTATGGGCATAGCTTTTGCACACAATTGGCTACTGCTTAGGCAGAGCAAATTGCAAAAATATAAAGATAGCACTTGATTGACCTTGATTTACATTTTATATTAAAACATTATGTCTTGTAACAAATGACTTCCAACGTGACTAAACATCCCACATGAACATATTTTCGATATTATGCACCTACTTTACAACAATAGGGAAAATTAGGACTTCTGACTCATCCAGTATATGATTCAATACACAACAAATGTAAAAAATCTATAAAAAATATAAGAAATAAACTGTACATTAAAACATACATGAGATGCTACTGGAAATACTTGAATAGGCTTATTCTATCTCTTAATATTCTTTTCTCTTTCTTTTTAGTAAACTGGACAACCTAACATACATAGTGAGCATGTATTGTTTAAAACTAATGTGACATATTTACTTCAGGCATAAATCATTCATCTCTTAAACTTATTTATTTTAAGCACTGAAAATAGTTGTTATAATAAAAATAAATACAGACAGCCTTATTGTAGAATCAAGGGTAATAAGTAAAGTGGCTCGGCATTGCCAAGTGGTTAAGGTACTCGGCTCATAATCTGAGAGTCTTCTGTTTGAATCCCCATCACAACAAACATGCTCGCCCTTTCAGCCCTTTGGGCATTATAATGTTTTGGTTAATTCCACCATTCGTTGGAAAATTAAATTACAATGTAAGTAAACACATGCATATATCACTATCCACACATATTTAAAAAATGTTACAAATTTTTGTATTTGTCACAAGTTCTTAAATGAACAATAGGTGACCATACTAGAACAGTGCTAAGCCTGTTTTAGACACACTGTTAAATACGACTGTAAGCTTGACATAACATTCATTTGTTTTTAACACCTGAATCACTTATTGTCAATTTGAACTTCATGAGTTGTTAATATATATTGATTGTATGTGGAGAGAGAAGTTGGAAACTCTACCTTCCCCTTTGTTTTAATGGATGTTACTGGTGGCAATATTCAGGAAACTCCTAGTGGACTGAAAACTGTGATATATAAACAAACTTAGAACTGGTCAAACTTACTTTTGTCATTGTTCAGTGAAATTGTGTGATATTCAAAATCACTGATATATACGAGAAAGAAATCAACTACTGACATAACATAGGAACTGGAAATGTGTAGATAATCAAATTAAACAGGGCAACAAAAGAAAACAAATGCATATGTGAACAAATGAAACAGTGTCTTTGTTCACAATGTGTAAACATACATTTACTCACTGGCCAGCTTTTAATTCACAGTGACTTTTGACTGCTTCCACAAGCTTATGCACAGGTCAAAGACAAAATGTGTAACAAACATCCACTCATGATGGGAACGAATGCTAGAATAATTAAGTACAACTCTGTTAAGTTGGAACCATGATCCTATTGGATATTGCACGATACTTAGACTACCTAACTCAACGTTCCAAGTAAGTATATTCAAAGGAGACAACTCCCAACTCATATTAACTTGTACGAGTCTCTGTATCACCAATTCAAGTAATCTTGACACACACTTCAAGAAACAAATAGACAGAGTTAACTGAATATGGAATTCCTGTGTGAAAACTTAAAAAAACAAAACAAACCTGAATAAGAATACAGTCTACACTGGCTATGATTAAAAAAACTCAGGCTGTGTTTTGTTACACATGAAGAATACTTAATTTTACAAACTAAATAATATAGTTTGTTTCAAAGAAACACGTGATTCCATCATTTTGTTGATTATTTGTTTTCATTCTTTATACTTATCACTAACACTACAAACTAGTTGTTTTGTTTCATTTTATTCACTTATAACTGAAGAATTTATCATCACTCAATCGTGACCAGCCTTGCTTATACCATTTGTTATAAAAGAATATAATATGGTGTCAATAACTGTTGTTTGATCAAATTTTTCTGGACATTTGTGTTTTAGGTCTGCTTTTCTCCAACCTTTATCACAAAATAAGCTTCTAACTAAATAATGAAAGCACCTGTTAGCATTTTCCATACAGTTGCTATTTAAACTTTTTTTTTTCATATTTAAAAAAAAACTATTTTACTTTTTTTTTTGGTCAAGTAGAAATTAAATACAATTCTGATGAACAAATCGATTCATATTATTATCAGTAGCCTGGTAACTTACCAACTGATTTAAGAATACTTTATTGCCACCTACATATGTGCAACAAAGTAAATTGTACCTTCTGTTTTCATTGTTTTGAAAATTTTAAGTCTCTGCAGTGTAATATCAGTCATTCTATTATTTTATGATAATACTGCTGTTGTGTTAATATTCATCTTAAAAATATTGTTACTATTGCACCATTGAAACACATTTTTGTGACAATATTTTCAAACCCACATTTCAGTGTTTTCCATTCACACTCAGCAGGCATAAAGTTTTTCTTTACTTTTTAATAGTTAAGCTTTAGTTTCACAACAAAGAGATATATATCTCAGGATGACATTTGTTTTTCCTAGTCAGAATTTGTTAGCTTAACTTGGCATCTACAAAAAGTCCTAACCAACAGAAGCATCGTAAGGGTGTAAAGAAAAATAAATGAAATAATTCAGTAAAATCGTTCACTTTCTTCCTAGTAACATCAAGAAAGACGTGCTGTAACATGTTATAATTATCAACCGTACATCACTACAGATGTAACTGGGTTCATTGTGAACACAGTTAAAGCTGTAAGCAGATAATTTTGCATCAATAATAAGAAAGAGTATAACAAACTCGAAACAATTTAAAGTTCTTTTATTAATTAGGTTTAATGTTCAGTGCAATTTTACAACAAACATAAACATATAAGCTTTTAGAGTATTAGCTTATTAATCATTATATCTCTTACCTAAAGACACATTACTGTGTTCTAGATGTATAATAATTTCACTATTTTGTACTGTGATTATGGTGCACTTCTGGTGGATGATCTCCACAATCCAAAGTTCTTTCCTCAGCAGTGTGACAAGTGTGAAATGTCTCAATGCAAGCAGGTCATTGCACTATCACTCTGGACTGATTACTCCTTCAAGTAATAGGGTCCCTGAATATGAATATTTTTCTGCACCCACAACACTGTTCGCATTTCAACCAGGCTTTGGAAAAACCTGCAATGTAGAGGCTCTGGTCAGTACCACAGGTCTCTGTGAGTAAGGCTAAGCAGATTATGCCCATGATGTTTAAGGAAATGGCAAAGGAGGGCATTGATAATGTTTTGAAGTAATTCATGGGTAGTTGCCTGGAATGGATGGCTGTCAAGTTCCTGATCTGAACACTTGAAAACAGTCATCTGTAAGCTGCATTACTGGACTGACCCAGTGGACAATCAAATGATACACAGGGTTCAAGTTCAAGGCTCAGAAGAGAACTGACACAAAGATCCTAACCCTTGAATGGAGATAATCTGTGGTAATTAACCATGAAGGCCTACCCTGCAATGGCAACTACATATTGGGAAATATTTTTCTGGAGATATTAATTGAAGGACTTTCCAGTGAAGCCATAAGGCAACACCTGAGTCTAAGGAGTACATTTACTTTAACTCATGCAGTTCCTGTCATGACCTGGTATGAAGTTGTAACTTCAAACCAGTCATTACACTAAAAAGCTTTTGTGGCTATTCCACAGAAGGACCAACTTACTCAGACACTGCAATGCAACCACACTGGTTTCTAATAGTGGACAAGACTCTTAAGACCTATGCATGGGATAATTGCTGTAGCAAGTGCTAATGCCTCCACCTGGACATAATGGGAGGAGCAAGATGTATGCTTCACGCATGAACGGATGGGGCACTGGCAAAGAAACTGCTCTTACTCTGCCAAGCAGCAAAGATGGCAAGGTTACCACTTCCAACTAATGCCAATCAACCCACAATATACTAGTATTCTTTTGAACAAGAAAACAGGCAAGGTTATAAATACTACCCATCAGGTCAAAGATATAAACCTAATAGTAGTAAATGCTGTGGCAAATCCTCCAGAAAACTGAAGGAATCCAGATCATGTTTGGCTACAAGGCTTGGAAGAACACACAAAAATTTTCTTGCACCAAAGAGTTTAGCCATCACTTCAGCTCTTTCAGGATTGAGTGGATCTTGGTAAACACCTGTGACAATACAAGGGAGAGAAGTTGAGTTCCTGAATGACACAGGAATAGCAAGAACTTCTAGCAGACCTTTATGGCTAGACATCAATAGATAATGAATCTGTTCACTAGCAGTCTATTTCTAATAGAGATTGCATTTTAGAAAGTTTGATTTTCAGAGTGCTTGAGAATACACCTCAGAAAGTTTTTAACAAAAGGAGTGGAAAACATATTACAGTCTGGTACAAGACAGGGCACTTCCTACTTTTCTATATTGTATTAAATATCTCTCTAAAACAAATCTCAACTTAACATATCTTATATGCATCACTTTACTTATTAATATTTTATGAAATCATACTTAAAATAGGCTCTAATGTTATTTTTAGCATTAAACAAAACATGTTCCATGACTAAATAAAAAAATCTAAAGCTTGAATGTGTAAAATAATGT
Organism: Tachypleus tridentatus; assembly: GCF_004210375.1. Classification (NCBI taxonomy): domain Eukaryota; kingdom Metazoa; phylum Arthropoda; class Merostomata; order Xiphosura; family Limulidae; genus Tachypleus; species Tachypleus tridentatus. Next base: position 126,639,480 of record NC_134825.1, read on the forward strand.
TGTTAAGTGTAAATTTCTAAATGTTTGTTATGTATTAACAAGTAAATCATAGAGAGGCTCATTTTTCTTCAACTTAATATTTTCAACAGTGCAATTCCTTACATTTTTTGCAAAGAGTCTGTAGGAAATGCATAATCTTTAGTGCTAGAGTTTGATATATTAACAATTTTTTGAATAGATCTAGTTCTACATGATATCAAACAGATTAGAGGGATGCTGAGAAGCTAAAAAAAGTTTTAAAACATCAAAAAATATCAAAGAACAAAAAACAGTTTTATCATAAATGCCAAATCATATTTCAAATATGCAGAATTCTGTAAATTGCAATGTATGAAACCTAAGACTACGAATCTAGTTTTTGTAATGTAGAAACAGAAAGTAGTAAGATCACTGATTCTACAATAATTAATCTTGTCTTTAAAGAATCATCTATGCATTCCAAGTTTAACAGAGTTTTAGTGGACTAGATTAGGATCCTATGAAAATAATAAAAAAATAAAGACTCAAATAGTAACAAACATTATAAAAATCCAATAACTGAAAATACTATTAGTCAGATCTCCTCAGTTCATGTTGAAGTGAGATCCAACTAATATGCATCTCAGTAATACCTTTGTCTTCTCTGAAGTAATATAACTTTTAATGTCACATTTTTCTTATGCTCATAGAAGACAACAAAGTTTACAAAAACTTACATTTAAGACAAATGTACAAGAAAAAAAAGATACAAAAGAAAATACATAAACACATGCAGTAATGTTAGATCAGGTTAAACTGTGATAGTCCAGGATATCTCCTTACTCACTATAAATTCAAATTATACTTGTCTGCATGTTCATTGGAAAAGAATCTATGTGAAATGTTAATTTAAAGGACCTACTATTATTACTGAACCTCCAAATGTTGTTACCATGGAAGATATATGACTTTCAGTTCTAACACATGAGATTGTGATCTATAACTAGTGTTATAAGCTATGAATTGAAAACTAAAGATAAAATAAACAATATTAGTCACTGGATAGCCTGAGTATGAAAAATAATTTCTGTACATTGTGTACCAATTAAATCATCAGAAAATATTGATTTTTTTAAATTATTACTTTGTACATGGTTAATATCTCACCCAAAAAGTGAAGTTCCAATATCCTTACATGTGTAGAGAGCAAAACCTCAGTATTCGAACTATTGTGAAGCACTTCTCCATCACAGATTACTGATATTGAAACTTTATAAAATAATTATATATAATAATTGCAAAAGTTAGCTTGCAACCTTGGGTGAAGTTCATCATTTCATCAAAATAGATATCTAACCATAAGTCTGAAACTACAAGTATTCAGGAAAAGTACAATGCTTGAAACATTTAAAGGACAATAGAAATTTTTAATAATGTAGTATTAACCATAAACTATTGTAATTGCATATAGCTCCATTATGAAAATTATTCTTAAGCAATTTTTACTGTAATATGAAGAAAAAATAAAATATTAGATGACCACAATGCTACCCAGATTTTGAACAAGTCAAATAAAAATATGTATATTTAGTTATAGTTTTTTCCAAGTTTTACTTCTGTACTAGTGGTGATCAACAAGCATGAGCTGGTGATAATCACACCTTTAAATGTTAACCAGGTGACTGTTATATTCTTAAATGCACAGTTGATGGTAATCACATTTGATGTCTTTTAATATTAATTAATTCTAATTAATATTATTAGGCTCAAACATTAATTGAGAACGTACGCATAACTGGAGGTAGCTCCTTATTTTGTGAACTTGTGTTGCAAAATAAATGCAAACATTAGAATCATTAAACTTGAATAAATTTAATATCAAAACACATATGTAAAAAACAACAACAACAACAAAAGCACCATAAAAAATATTTTATAAGCTTGTCAATACAACAAAATATATTAACAAGCCTACTCAGTGTTATACTAATATAGCTCCACAAGCAACCTGTACTATAAATACTCCAGCTTTTCTTTTTCCTGTAGTGAATGTTATGGCCCTTTCTTAGAATATTTGTTGGAATATAGTTGATTATGTTTTACAGCCAGGGATGATTCATGACAATATTCCAGGATGTGTAGTGTGTGAGTAATGCCCATGGAATTTACTTGAGTATATCTTTGTTCTAAATGTTAGTTGTGATATTTTTAAAGCTTAGTTTGGATTTTATATGTGACAGTCCTTTTTCTGTGTGTGAGGGTGGTGACATATTTTTGGTATATAGTTCAGCTGTACAAATGAATTACACTTTTTTTGTTATGCATTTAAAGAATTAGTTTATTGGTAGTATCTATGGGTCCAAAGCTCTGTTGTTTTCTCCCCTCCCAAAAGTTGGTGCTGTGAACTCAATCCAGCAGATTAAATACGTAAATAATGAGAGACAGGAGAAACTGGGTACCTTAAGTGCCAAACCCAACAAGCTATATTTAGCTCACTGCTTCTGGTCCGTGTCGTCACACTGAAAAGTCTTGGCTATCATTTCAACCCCTAACAACACACTTCCAAACTAGGTAGACTGAACAAGTTGTCTTCCAAGAGTTGATCAACCATACATTGTAAGTCTTCCCTTATGACATTATTTATAGTAATGTAAGGAATATGTTTGAATGTACTGTTTTTTGTGAGCTGTTGCTTATTTTATACATGATTATTTGTGACTTTATGTAATCTGTTGTTAAGCAATAATGTTTTCTCTTAATATATGGTATTAAATACCAGGTTTTCTTTTTTGCATTATATAACCTTACAGTGTCAAAATACTTCAGAGCTCTCTGCTTCTTCTCAACCAATTACTCACACATAGTTTAACTTGTTGAAAACAGTTGTTTGGTAATTATCACATTTTCTTTATCTTGTTATCATGATTTAACTTACTGCCTCATATTTTATGTCGTAAGAAATTAGTGGTGTTACCTAATGTCAAGAAATTAACTCCCAGTTTTAATAACCACAGCTATCTTCATTCACCAACCTAACATTCATCATTTAATTTATATTGAGTTGTCACTTGTTACATTACTCACTGGAACATATCTCATACCTATTGTCATTAGGATTTAGTATTAGAAGTGACTAGTTTCATACCTTGACCAAGAATTTTGCTTCTGTTGTGTAGCAAGGTCCTTAAGGTTGAGATTTTTTGTTCTGATGACAATTTTCATGTTATTATAATTTAATTTTTAGCTTCATTTAGTGTCAAGTCATTTTATTCTATACACCTTCAATGACATGTCATTCTTTAACTTACAGAGTCTAGTTCATGTTGTAAGAACATTTTTTCTGTGTGATAATCTATCATGTAGTATAAACCATACTTGTAATATTGTAGTGCTAAAAATAGCATCTAGTATAGTGTAGTTACTTATTTTGAGTTTTCAAGTAGCATAATGTTTTAATTCTGTTGTACATCTACATTTTAAATAAAAGAATTGTTCTGTATATACAACAGGATATACATATAGTTTTTGCAGATGAATAGTCATTTGCATAGTATTATCTTCAGTTGAGAGAACAATTTGTTGGAGCTCAAAGTTAATGCATTTGTTTTAAAAATGTTTGTGAAAGTCAAAAAGCAAAAACCCATCAATAGATTTACTTTTGTGAAAAGTTTCAATCTGGTAAAATTATGTGCTAGTTTCATTTCTGTATTTATATGCACCTGAACATTTTGTATGTTCCAAAGTGTAATGCAATATAATTGTTTTGTGTTAAAATGCTGCAATATACAATTAAAGACAAATAAGTATTCCAAATGTGTGTTTTAGATTGTTATACTATCAATATATAATCTATTTTCATACTTCATGGTGAGACAAGTAGAATTAAGGACACAGGAACACAAAAACAAATTTTGGCAGGGTAGAAGTCATCTTCAGCTAAGACAGTTTTGCTATTCTACCAGTACTGTTGCTTTTGTGGACTGACTTCAAATGTAATAAATTTAAGGGATTTTAAGGAAAAATTTGATAAATATTTAAAGTATAAGGGTTAGGCTTCAGTGTGTTTAATTTTTAAGTTTTATTTTATGTGACAGCTAAGATGGAACAATAGATCCCTTGTTGTCCTTACATCTTATATTAATCAATTTATCAGTTTTACTGCATATATATGTGACAGTGTTATGTTCTTTCATCTATAGTTACATACAGACTGATCCCATTGCATAAGTTTATTTCCTTATATAGAAAAATTTATCCTTTTTCAGCAATAGGATCTTGCATATACTTTATACATTCTTAAAAATAGTAATCAAAGAACTGTGCAAATGTAGCTGATTAGTGTGAATATACTTGTTGATTGCATGCCCCATACAAACAAGGAATAAACTGTTTTTCATACAAAATTTATTATTCCCAACTATTATGATAATGTTGTTAAACTTTTTAGTGTAGAAATAAATGAAAAATGACTAGAAAAGTTTGATCTAGAGGGAAGAAGACAAATCAGTATTCATTAGGAGATAGAAGAAAATTTCTTAGCAGTAGCTTTACATACTGTATGTGTAACTTTTGGTTAAGTATATTAATGAACAGAGCAGGGAAATTAGTGGAATTTGTGAATCAATCTGCAGTGATCTAATGCTGCAGAAGTGCTGCTCTGGTACCTGAAATTGAATTTCAAAAATTCAGAAGCTAAAAATATATTTATAATAAAATAAGTTGTTCACTTTACACCTGAAATTGTTTTTGTGACCAAACTCTCAGTGTCAGAGAACATATGTTCATTAGTGTAAAGTTCTCAGACTTCCTAGCATGTATTATCCTTCAAGAATTAGAGTTAGGCAGAGGGTGACTTATCCAGCTCAAAAATAGGTGTCAGATCATAATAACACATAAGTGTTTTTTGTCATACATTAAATGGACAGGAGGTATACAAAGTACTATGAATGTTAAAATTGTTAAATTTTAGTACAGTAAGAAATATAGTAAATGAATAAGATATACAATTTTAAGACTTGTTTTAATGATGAAATATAGATAATTGCATTATATTTTCTCTCACTAATATATATGAATTCAACTTGGTACACATGTAAGTAGTCTCAAACAATTAGTGCTGCATATATTTAGTGATGAACAACCTAATAATGAAAAAGCATAATTATCAATATATCTATTACTTGAATAATTAAAATAATCAAAATTGTCAATAATACAAAAACTAATTTGAAGTAGTTCACTATGTTTGTGACATTAACAGAATTAGTTATAATTTGAATCAGTTGATTATTTTATATGACACTAATCATTGTAACTGATGCTTGTAGGCAACTGATTGAGTCAACTGTCCAGCTATATTTAGTAATTAATTATATATAAATGTTAAACCCTGATAATTTTTAATTTCTTTCAGAGATAACCCAACTCCTGAATTATCCAAACTGTCCATCACAAGACAGTCATACATCTCAACTTTCCAGAACCAGGTGATTACTATTTGCTTGCTGTACCAATGGCCTCTTTTGCCACTAATGATCTGGATGACCTTATGGCCTCCCTCTCCGACTTTAAAGTAAAGATTTCTTAGTGTACTTGACTCATATATAAAAACAAAAATGTTACAATAGTAAGATAGTTTTATTGAAATGCAATGCTCAACTGTAGTTTAACCTTTGGTGTTTTGTTTGTTTTAAGCTTGTCAGTGGAATTAAAACTTCAATGAATTTAATAAGTTGTTGTGATTGAAGAGAAAGTAAGTTATTTTTATAGTCTGCTACCATCCTCTTATTATCAATAAAACCCAGTAATTAATGCCTTCAGTGTATTAACACTGAATATTCTGAGAGAAGTTAAATTTTCATTACTTTAAAATGTATTTCAAATAAATATCTTTCCACAGAATAGATAACTAATACTTTGTGCTACTTCCAAGTAGTTTTATGAATACATCAAGTCTTTGAACAGAATTTATATTTCCATATGTAATAATGTGTGCTGTGAACATCTATGATGAAATAAGCATTAGACTATACACCAATAGAAGCAACACATCTTTCAAACACCACACTCACCTTGATCACTTTGTGTATACCAAAAGTTATTCTTGACAAAGTAAAAGACAGAGAAAGTGGGGAAGAAAAATGGTTGGTTCTGTGGAGAAGTATCTTATCTGAAATACATTTTCAGGTGGAAAAATGTTAACTTCTGGAATGCAATTCATATCAACAAAGGACAGTTAGTTAGAATCCCATAAGAAGATGCTTTAGGGACTTGTACAGATATACAGATAAAGAAATTAAAAATATGAACTCCTTTTTCAAGTAGAAAGGGAAAAACCCACAGAATGTACTTCCAACTGGGAGGGGGGGGGATGGCTAGTAGAAGCATTATTTGGTGATAGATAGCATCTATCTCAAACAGGGATTGTTCTTCACCCAAAGCAAACTCAAACCAGAAGACTCACAAAGGAGGAACGGGGTTGGTTGTAGCAGATGATGTCTCCCAGACTATAGTATAAGCATGCTTTCTTAGCTTCCACAATTGCAGGAGGGTGGCCAAATCAGCCAGAATCATAACTAAAATTATAAAGATATAATTGCAGCAAACTCAATTACATTTTATGTGGGAGGAGCTATTTTCTGTAGCTACATCACTGCTCCCAGAAAAAGGCTAAGAGATACCAAATATACACACAGTGGTGGAAATGCAGATCCAATGAGTGAATTCTCTATGTGAGAGTTCTTAAGATTTAGATCCAAGCAGACAGGTGTAAGAAAGCTTTTGAGAGAAAACTTGTGTGATCCAAAGGCTTCTCAGCGAAGTGAGTCCACAGGTGGACAAAATACAAGATCCAAACTTGTTAGAAGATAATGCAGAGCCTCAAAATGAAATAGTAAAGAAGAAAGAAAGTTAAGGTGGATAAGTAAACCAACAAAACAAGCAGACAGAGAGCAAAAGAGAGTCAAATAGGAGAAGAAAATACCCAAGCTAAGAGAAGAGATTCATAGATTAGTAAACCTAGAAAAGAGGAAGAAATCCAATCACAGCCTACAGAGAAGCCTGAATATAGTTCAGGGAGGATACAACAACTAAGAGATAACACAATGCAGAGGCATAAACAATCTATTATAATGCAACTATCAGGTGAAGGAACAAGAGGAGAAACGTATTTCAACCTGGGATACATGTAAGAAACTTGTCCACGAACTAGCCAAAACATCTGAAGTAAAAATGTTACATAGCTGAGTTAGTATAGTGAGGAAAAAAATATAGATATTACCTTATTCATGAGGGGGGATAGAAGGACTGAAAACAAAGACAGGTTGTGGAAAGAGCTGGTCAAAGACTATGCAAACTCAGCTTATATTAACAGCAGCAGGAAGCCATAAGTCCCAACTTCAAGATGGAGAATGTATAATAGAATCTATAATATGATCCACAATGGTAGTAACCAGTGGCTTTTAAAGAAAATAAGACAACTCCTAAACTCTGAGAGGTTTCAGGAATGTAAATATTAGAAATAGTATTAAATAAGATCCACAACCTGACGGCAGGGAAAGTAGTAATAATGTTATCTTTTGTATGCCCATGGTATAGTATTTAGAATGGGTTTAAGATGATGTGGAATATCCCTGTTAAAGAAACCACATCACAGAATCTGGAACATTAGAATGTTATAATGTGGAAACAGTGTTTATTTCCTGTTTTTCCTTCTAAACAAGTAGAAAAAGTTTGATTAATAAATAAGAAACAAAGCACTCTGGAGTAATCAAAGTTTACTAGTGTTTATGGGTTTGTTTTGAATTTCATGCAAAGCTATATGAGGGCTATCTGCATTAGCCATTCCTAATTCAACACTGGAAAACTAGAGGAAAGGCAGCTAGTCATCAACACCTACTGCCCAGTATTGTGCTACACTTTTACCAATGAATAGTGGGACTGACCATCACATTATAATGCTCCCACAGCTGAAAGGGTGAGCATATTTAGTGTGACAGGGATTCAAACTAGTAACCTTCAGGTTATGAGTTGAGCACCCTAACCACCTGGCCATGCTAGGTGTAGTGCTAGTGGAAGATGGTTCAGTGACATGCAGGTTATGGTTACAACTATCTGTCTAGGCTGTTGTTCTACTTTCATAATCTAATCAGCTTTGGCCTGCTATAGAAATAGCCTTACAAATCTCTTCAATCTATATAATCCAAGTTTCTGTCTTGTAAAAATATTTAATTTTCATGGATCATAAACATAATAGCCATAAAATAAAATTGGTGCATTATTTACATTGCTCAAAACTTTAAATACAAAATTAACATGGTAGAATAGCATTAACATAAGAAAAAAAAAAGATTTGAAACATGTAAAAAAATATAGATTTTTTACCTGTTTTGTCATATGAATGTACAGATGAACAATGTGGGGCAGTCAAGTGGTGAATCTCATAAACCAACCAAAGAGCCTTCTGTTCCAGTTCAACCAGGTTCTGGTCATAAAAATCAGATGGACTCTGCTAAGAATCATTGTGCTGCTTGTAAAAAGCCCATCACTGGGCAGGTATGTGCCCATGTCTTTTTCCCCTTAGGTATTCACTTATAAAACATCATACTGTTAAGTACTTTTATTATAATTAAAATATTTCACTATCAACATTATAACTTTAACTGTAATATATCTGAGATCTTGTTACTAATACTCAATTGAAGGTACATCAACCAGTTATATTTATCTTTATACAATACTCAGTGTATTATACAGAATTAATTATAATTGAACACTAACAACAACAAAAATTCAAGCTATAATTCAACCATTTATTTAAAAAAACTTGTTGAGTCACCTTCAGCTAATTTGTTAATTAGTTACTAGTATATATTTTAGAATACTAGGTACTAATGATATGATGTTAACGATTAATTCAGAAAGTTAAAAGTTAATAAAGCCACATTCCAAATTAGTATCAAATATAATTATATAAAAAAAAGCCACAAGAAACAGAACATTACTGATCTGTAAAAAAAATTAGGTAATGCAAGAGTCAATGTAGACAACCATTAAAACTTTATATCAGCTTATACACATACCACAGAAATACACATAATAGACTACATTGACATACTGTTTATCAGTATAAGAATCCTTCTAATACTATGGACACCTACACAAAAATACATATAACAGACTACATTCACTAACTGTTTCTCAGTATAAGAATCCTTCTAATACTATGGACACCTACACAAAAATACATATAACAGACTACATTCACTAACTGTTTCTCAGTATAAGAATCCTTCTAATACTATGGACACCTACACAAAAATACAATAGTGAACTTTAGCTAATGATAATTATGTACAAGAGAACACGAAGAAAGTGTACTAAGGGCTAAATCATACTTTAACTCATAACAAAGTACCCACATTAGATATAGTTACAACCACAGAAGACACAATTTACAGACTACCAAAAGAAGAAAAGAGAATAATTCAAAATAAAAACAAGGTCTAGAAAAACCATAAATACCTTCTGAACATAAAAATTAATGCTAATGAACTAAAAAAAAGGGTAATACAATGTATAACAGCTGTATGCATAAACCCTATTACAATACCTTTTGAGCGTAAAAATTAATGTTCATGAACTGAAAAAAGGCAACACAATGCATAACAACTCTTATCTGCAGACTAAGATAACCTCACTGCAATCACAGACAAGAAGAAATACACCTTGAAGCTCTAAACATCAGCTAAAAACTACTATTAAAAGAAAATCAAATCTAACCCAACAGCTAACACAGAGGAAAAATTAACAATGTTCTCAAGAAACATATTAGATAACTAGAAACAAAACCATTCAAACAACTAACGGCATAGTGCAAAATCATCACATGCATGTGTGGTCTACCTGAAGTTCAAAAGCAAGGCCATAATCTCTGTCCTAGAGTTAATTGTGAAGACTGGTCTTTCCACCCCTTAGTTAATTATCCTAGAGATATAATATTATTATTAATGGATTAGACATCCTCACTGTTAGAAATGCAGTTTCACTATGTAGAGATTATAAAAGCAACCATGATAGGTTCAAAGGACACAATGATAAACTCTGATACATCCAACTCATTCATTAAAGTACTATCTATGAATTACTACAAATATTTTCAACAGCTTGCAAGTGATAGAATTTTCAACGAGTGCACCTAGTAGATGATCTTCACAATATTATAACATAACCTACTTTCAATTTGAAAATAACTACTACCAAGAAGAAGGCTTAGCTGTGGGTTCATCTGTATTCAGTAACTTCTTCATGAAGCATTTTAAAGATAAGAACAGCAAAACAGCCACTATAAGACCTGTTTGTTGGCTCAGATATGTAAATGATATATTCAAAATATAAACATACATACACTACAGAAAATATTACTTATACAGACATGATTTAAAAGTCACCCAAACAGACAATATTCCACAATATAATTCACAATGGAAATTAAAGATAGCAAACTTTCATTCCGAACATGGTGGTTACTAAGACACAAAACTTGTATGCTTTAAGTGTTTACAGGAAACCCATAAATAATGGTAAATACTTTGGCTCTAAATCAAAGAAAAAGAGGGGTATCATAGACTGTTTAATTTCAAGAAGTTACTAAGTTTGTAATACTAAAGATGCCAATCATGAAGCAAAACACATCACTATGATCCCAACAATAACATATACTGTAAACACTCAATGAAAATAAAAAACAGATATACCAAGAACAACCAGAAAAAAAAGTATAGTTACACAATCATATCTCTCTGTGTTAAATGTCTCTAAAAAAAATCTAGAGAACTTGTAACCAACATAAAGTCAACACAGTATTCAGAAGACACAACACAATACAATTACAGCTAGTGCATATCAAATAATCTACTAACTTTAAAGAGAAAATATCACTTAAAATATCCTTGTAAATGCAGATGCCAACACAATGTAGAAATGAAAACAACAAATTTTAAAATTCAAGATTCTAATATACACAGGCACTAACTAATAGGTTAGTTGCTTCAAGTCCTGATAACAGAGACACCAATTTCTCTATCATGAAAACCTAGGAATAAATCCTGGTAACTACCAATGCAGGAACAATTCTTCTCTGAACTTCCATGATGATAGAAGTAGATCAGCAGCCAAAACATGGGTTAAAATTAGTTAGCTTTTGTTTGTTTGTCAATTTTGCACAAAGGGACATGAGAGCTATCTGTCCTAGCCATCCCTAATTTAGCAGTGTAAGATTAGAAGGAAAGCAGTTGATCATCACCACCCACTGCCAATATCTGGACTACTCCTTTTACCCATGAACAGTAAGATTGACTGTCACATTATAATGCCCCCATGACTGAAAGGGTAAGCATGTTTGGTGGGACAGAGATTCAAACCCATGACCTTCAGACTGCAAGTTGAGTGCCTTAACCACTTGGTCTGTCTGGGCCAGTTAGTTAACAAGTAGACTTAGGAGATTGTTTGGTTTACTAACCAAAAGTCTTGGTATGGTGGAAAATAAATAATTCAGATCTTAACTTTATAGCTGTTGTAAACTGTATACACTACATAAAAATTACAGCAAATTCTATAACATTTTCAACATAGATCTATATGTAACACTATACATCAATGTTGTACTGGTTTTCTATTCTTATGGCCTTTGCTTTTTCAGCTTTCTAATTACAAATCTTTTGTTACAAGTAGAATAACAACAAATGAAAATGTTAGAGTGATTTCTTAGGTAAAAAAGCATTACACTTTCTACTGTTTTAATTTAAAATTATTAACACAAATTATATAACACTGGAGGAAATTAAAACTCATTAGTTTTCTACTTCTGTTACAAATATTACCTTAGATAAAAGAATATGCTAGTTTCTTAGTTTTTCTAAGCTTTATTAATTTTAAATGAAGTGAAGACTGCATTTATAATTAATATTCATCAAAACTCCTAGCTAACACTGTGTAAACTTACATTTAAAAATTAAAAATGCATTTTTGTTATTTTCTTATATTAGGAATTTGACTGACAGTTAATCAACTCTTGAAAACATTGGTAAAATATTTTAACAACGTTCATATCAAGATAAGTACATGGCCAGTAATTAGCTTAACAGACATATTAGGCATAAATTAAGACTTTGCTCCTACTAATATCAGAACCCCTAGAACGTTTGCCTATCCTTAAGGCCAAATACAGATAGCTGACAAAGGATTACTGCAATAAAATTAAATGGCTTGGCTTGTCTTGAATTTTGCACAAAGCTACATGTGAGCTATCTGTGCTGCTAGCCACCCCTAATTTTGCAGTGTAAGACTAGAGGGAAGGCAGCTAGTCATCACCACCCACTGCCAACTCTTGAGCTACTTTTTTAACAATGAATAGTGGCACTGACCATCACATTATAATGCCCCCATAGCTGAAAGGGCGAGCATGTTTGATGTGATGGGGATTTGAACCCACGACCCTCAGATTACAAATGCCTTAATCACCTGGCCATGCCAGGCTGGAATTAAATGGAAGTAAGCTAAATTATCTTTACTAATGGATAAGAAATGACTGTAAGTTTTTATTATTAAAATAATATGATCACTGTCCACAGAATCTTTAACTATCAAATATATATATATGTGTGTGTGTGTGTGTGAATTTTTCCACTACTTTATATGTAAGGCTTTACTTATTACAACTTAAATTTATTTATCTGAAAGGAATCACTTGTGAAAATCATCAAGTCTTATCATAGGTGGTGACTGCTTTAGGAAAAACATGGCATCCTGAACATTTCACCTGCAAACATTGTAATGAAGAACTTGGGACAAAAAGCTTCTTTGAACAAGAAGGAGAACCCTACTGTGAAAAAGACTATCACAATATATTCTCTCCTCACTGTGCCTACTGCAATGAGCCAATTCTAGATGTGAGTTTGTATTTTTATTCTCTCAATAAATTTATACTGTTATGAGCATTAAATGATAAATTTTAAAGAGCTTGTAAAAATAGCAACCAATTTTGGGATTCAAGGACAAAAACTGTAAACTTTAAACAATAAAAAACAGTTATTCAGTTTGTCATGATAAACTCATAAACTTAAAGTATTTTTTTCAGAGAGTATGGTATAAAAATGTATATTTCAAACAAAATGCTTAATATTTTGTTAGTTTTAGTGTTATTCTACTGTAGCATAAATTATGTATATAGTGTGAATTTGAATGGATAACAACTCTAATGTGTTGATATTACACTTTTTTCTTAACTTGACAGAAATGTGTAATGGCTTTGGATAAGAGTTGGCATCCAGATCATTTCTGTTGTACAGCATGCGGAGAACAGTTTGATGAAGATGGTTTCCATGTAAAAGATGGAAAACCCTATTGTGAAGAAGATTACTTGGAGCTATTTGGAGTAAAATGTGGTGGATGTAAACATCCCATTACAGAAAACTACATCTCAGCATTAGACAACCAATGGCATTCTCAGTGTTTTGTATGTAAAGTAGGTAGATCAGTTAATACATTATGGCATTTAAGGGGTAGTGTATCAGACATGAAAAATAGGAAGTGATTCATAGAGTTCTATCATTATTAAAGTTTGTGTACAATGTATATAGCTCATTTGTAAGCAAATATCTCACAAGCATAATGAAAGTTTTAGAATATTTATTATACTTTAACAATCTATAGCAGTAACTGCTCTAACATGAATATGTAAGTTTTCATATAATTTATGCTTACTGCTTACCATACCTGTATAAATCTATGTAATTAGAATGTTAATAAAAATGAATGACAAGTGTTATATCATTAGTATTATTATAAGTTTTACCTGTTTTAAGAGATCACTTCTATTGTTCATAAATTACTACTAGAAGAAATTTCTAAAGGATGAATAAATACTGTTGTGTACGCTGATTTTATACAACCAGTGGTATGCAACTTATACTATGGTGCCTACTGGTGGAGATTATTTTAGACACTGAAATTGCTTCTTGCATAATTTCATTAGCTTATCTACCAAATATCATTACCTATTGTTGATTAAATTTTCAATTATAAATGTCAGAATAGGACCACTAACTTTATAATAACCTTGTATGTGTGTATAGTTTTATATATTTATAGTTTGCTATTTACAGAAATAATTTTAGATGAACTGTAAACATTATAGCTGTGCATCTGTTGTTGTGACCAATTTGACATATATACTTCTCAAAACAAACCCACTGTTATAAAATATTTACCACCCTCCTCAATTCGTTTTGTCTAGTTCAGACATCTGACATAAAACAACTAAATTGTCATTCATCACATTTTTATAAATTAACTTTTTAGTACATATATTTATACCTTTATAGTCCATAACATTTCACTTCAGTATTGAGTATAACTAACAAAAAACAAAAATAAAATCACATACTTATAATGGGAGTGCTGATAAAGTCCCATGGTGTCCTGGTCTACTCCTCTAAAAAATATGGAAAGAATTGGATGTGAGTACAATATCGCATTGTCAAACAGTGATTGGTGGTCTTAACACCACAATGTTCACTTACCAAACTTCAAAAGAGACTTCAAGTGGAGGAACCAATATGTTCCTAATTGCACCGAGTATCTGAACTCATACCTTACTATTGAGCTATTTGGATGTTTTACCTTTAAAACTGAAACTGTTTTAAACTTATTTCTATTTTTAAAACATAGATGAAATAAGCTTGTGGTTACAGCTGTGTAACAGTTTTCTTATTTAAATTAAAACAAAAACACAACCTAAACAGGTTATACCTGAAGTTACAACTTTCTTTGAAACATCACACACACATCATGTCTGATTAGATATTGAGCTTATCAGCTTATATCTGAATGCTACAACTTAAAGATGCAATGCATCAAAGTTCTAGTTTCAAAGCATATATTTAACAATCTCAACTTCTTCACGAAAACTTCTAGCAAGACTATGTGATGGAAATACCAGCAATAATGTAAACCACTGTTTGCAAACATGATACTGCACCCACATCCAAGCCTTTTTGTACCTTCCAACATGAAGTTCACCAGCTATGCCTTTTCAGATTTCTTTTAAATTGCTATGCACGTATGTGTATTTCCAACCTTTTTATAGTGTTTAAAAAAAACAAAACAACAAAGATGTATGTATGAGCAATTTTCACATAAGATGTGGTCAGGAAAGTCACTGAGTTGCTTTTGTTCTAGCTACCCTTGTTCTCTGTCAGTCCTTTGAAATTGTACCTGAGATATAGCGATACAGTTACATTTTGAGTATGGAAGTACTTAATCGTATCCTCCAATATTATGTAAAGTTATTTCTTGAGGTTACAACCTCTCTTTCCTATAAATGGGAATGACCAGTCACAAAAGTTGTATAATTTGCTCTAGGTAAATCTGATATTACAGATTTAACTAAGTAATGTGACTATTAATCAGTTTGGAGCAGAATTTTGAATGAGTTGAAACAACTCCTCTGGAAAAATGCCAATCTGTTCAGTATACTTCTTCAGTAAAAGTGATTGTCCATTATCCACATATAACAAATTCATGCACTGTTGTTTCATGATACAATAAAAACTGTTTCCTTATGTTTTACCCACTTGTGTATAGTCAATTTATTTCTTGTCACAACTTAGTCAGTTTCACAGAAATTCAGTATTATTTCATGATACATCTTGTCAAAACTTTCATTATATAGTAGACCTATCTTATTCACTGTTGTGGTGAAATCAGTTTTACTAGGAAATACCACATCAGTAAACATTAGAAAATCCCTCTGAATGTGATGTTGAAAATATAAAGACTTATAATCCTGGAATTTGAAAAATGTAAGAGAATAAGATTTTGCAATTTCTCCAAGAATATCCCATACAAACTTCATAAATTTAAGTCTGATTAATGTGAAGACTATGTCACTTTGTCAGTCTGTTTTTCTTCTTCTAGCAATGTATCAACAATTTTAGCACTATGGGAATAAACACTATCACGTGTAAGGCTTAAACATTTGGCAAAAGCATCAAAACATAGTAGAATAAAAGGTTGTAGGTTGTGGTTCCTATAATCTGTATCATCAATGTTACAATTACTGAGGACATAGAGATCTTAAGATCTAACCAGGGTGTTGACTTTATTTTGTAACAGTGGGTTTATTTTTAAAAGTGTAAAGAATAGATTGAAAACATGCTAACTGTTAATAAGCTCCTGTTAAGCAACTGCTGTGTGTTAAAAAATACCTGTTTACTTGATAAAACATGTTTCTGATACCAATTAGTTTCATTAATTAAGCTAAATCAGATTTAGCCATTTTACTATTTCAAACTTATAGTTAACTTCATGTAGTTGTTTGTATTGCATAGTTCTACTTTTAAAACTTAACATAACAGAGCATATGACTGGTTTTTAAACATTTATGCTATATATGACTGAGAAGAGGTTTTCTTCTCCCTCAAATATATCATCATATTACAATCTTTACAATAGATATCTGTGACTTGTTGGAGATAAAATCCAACAAACAATACATTATTCAACTGTTTAAAAAATAACATATTAAAACAATTCAAATGTGTATACAAATGTTCATAATATTGCTCATTACCACAGTTGTATCCAGAGCTTAAATATTTGTCTCTCTTTGTCAAAGTCCAAAAACACTAGTTTAATTACCTTAGAATACAACTGATAGACAAATTCTTCTTCCCAACTATGTTATTATGAAAGAGTATGTAATCATTTTGTTTGAAAAATCATCACTATATGCTCTTTATCACTAAATTCACAATTTAGATCTATCTTTTAACTTTTCAACCCATATTTATACTCCAATAGAGATCTAGAATATTCTTCTCACAATTAGATATTATTATCCAACAATCCTCAAGAAAAAAACCAGAAGGTTCTTGTAACATGTTGCAAGAACATAAAAATCACCAATTCATAACTATTGAACTCACAATGTATGATTCGCAAACAGTTAGGTAAACAAACTCTCAATTAAATATTGCTTCTAAAAATTACTAAATTTGACACTCATGATACATAAGTTATTTGAATTATTACATTTGCATTAAACTTAAACAGAAACAGCTATGTATATCTTACAGCATCTCATACTTTTAGCTTGTATGATCATAATTTGAAGCTACTCTTTTGATATCTTTAACAGTATCCGTACAAAGTATATTATCAAATATAACTTTGTAGTAATTTGAATAGTTAAAAAATGACTTACTAATACATGCTAATGGATTAACTTTAACTCAGTACAGTACTCACCTGGGGTGTGGTAAGACTTCGGTTCAAATCCAAAACAAGGAAATGTACATATATTTCATGAACCTGAAATTATGTGTGAAGATGGGCTTTGTTTATAAGAATGGAAGAATGTAGTAGTTTGAGTTTTTAACAAGTGATTTACTGACAAGCAATAGCAGATCATCCTTTTAGCTCAATAGGTGGAAGACTCACCTGGGATAAGATATATCTCAGGTTTAAATCTGAAGCAAGGAAATACATACACTGCAAATATAAATTACCATACAATCATATTTCTCCAGCCTGTATAAATATGTAATACACATTCTATTTGAACAGTGAATTTATACAAACAGATGAATGTATTTATGGAGTTGAAGGCTTCAACTAGTTTAATACACAAACATATTATTGTATTTAGAAATGCAAAGATTTGATACTTATTCACACAGTTTATGCACTACTTATCTGTGAAAGTAAAGCCTGTATTTAATGATATTTGGTTAAAAAAGTATTTTAATTACACCCAAAGATAAGTATTGGATAAAAATAGCAAAATCAATAATGTACAGTTCATTTATCTTCACACAGGAAATTAGGCTATAGAAGTATTAACTTATCAATATTCAGATTATTATTAGCATTTGTGATGTCGAGAAAACCCACTTGCAGAGAAAAATATATATATAAAAACGGCTTGTTTGGGTTGAGAAAATATTTTATGTAGAGGAGCGAACAACATTTCGACCTTCTTCGGTCATCGAATATATATTATTAGCATTTATTTTGTAATATTATAGATTAACTTTATACCGCAGCTGCTAGTATATATTGATGCAACAATGCAAAAATTTATTAGCCAATATCAATGAACAATATAACTACAGTATGCTACAGAATGATTTTATTTTGTTTGTTTTTTCATCAGGAATGCAAACAGCCATTCAATGGAGGAAGCTTTTACAATCTTGATGGACAACCCTACTGTGAAATTCACTATCATGCTAAACAAGGTTCTCTTTGTGCTGGTTGCAACATGCCCATCTCTGGCCGCTGTGTCACAGCCTTGGGCCGTAAATTCCATCCAGAACACTTTGTGTGCTCTTTTTGTTTGAAGCAACTCAACAAAGGAAGTTTCAAAGAACAGAACAACAAGGCATACTGTCAGCCTTGTTTTGAGAAACTCTTTGAATAACACTGGACAGAGGTGATATTAATCATTAATAATGAAACAGTGTGTATGGATAACTGCTTTGTATGATGAAGTTCCTTCTATGCTCTATCTTTTAAAGGGAGCTTTTAGATATAGTATGTTAAGTATTTTAAGTGGTTAATTCTATATGAAAATACTTAAACTTTTATCTTAATTTTGTTTTAGCAAAATTTCTTATGCTTTTGGTTTATTTTTTAATGCCATTGTTTTACAGTGTATGAAATAGCTATGGAAATGAATTATAACTGGGCATAAAATGCTTTTGCTGCTATATGAAATAATTACAGGTTTTCACGTGTGGTATCTTTAACTTAAACAATTACATGCTATTGTTAGAAATTTACAAACTTATCATGCAACACGTCAATTGATAAAAATATACATATTCTTTATACTCTTTAAACTTCACTGTTTGAAATAGGTGACACAGTATGGTTACTGTACAAACTAACACTACACTTTTTAAACAAGGAGAGGATATTCTGTTTCTGAGAATTTTAGTTCATTCTACTGGTATGTTGTCTACCTTTTATCTTAAACACTATTTCTATTGATGAAATACTACACAGTGACCACCTTACTGTGTGACATTTAGTTTTGAAAATGCCCTTTGAATACTGATTTGACTATACACTGTACAATTACTGAAAGACTTTTTTAAATTATTCAAAATATGTATTGTTCTTTTATTGAATAAACTTTCATTTAGTTATATAATGAATCAGCTTGCTGTGATATTCTCAGATAAAAATTAAATCAACAGGTGATGAGCAAGCCTGCAAAACAATAGGTTTGAAAAAACCTATATGCAAGTTGTGGTTGAGTTTGGTTCAATAAACTGGGCAATTATAGTATAACATAATGTAAAAAAACTAGTATATATTAATTGAAATAAATTTTTATAAACTTCATTACTCTTTTAGAAGTTTATAAAAATTTATTTGAATTAATATATACTAGTTTTTTTACATTATGCCATACTATAATTGCCCAGTTTATTAGTGTATTACTGTTTAACTGGACCTCTATTTTTTTGTTGTAAATTTATAACATTTTTAGTCTTTTACAAAGATTTACTTTTTTCCATTTTAAATATCTGAAATATTTTAACACAAGAGGCAAACTAATGCTTGTAAGCAGGCATACTGTTTATTACACAGAATATTTTTCTCCATTCAGCACTTATTTTGCTATTCATTACAGTTAATATTCTTGTAAGTTGCTGGGGTTTCCACACATTCTGGTATAATAAACATTTTCAAAGTTAATTTCCAATCCCAGAAATAAATGGAAAATGGAGATAAATATAAATGTTCTATAAATATGAAATGGATTATTTAACTTAATAGCAGTTAATCATTCCATTAAATAGCTTACTTAAATTCAAATCCAATTAAATAAAGTAAAAACAAAAATAAAAAGATGTAATGATATGGTAGATATGAGAAGTGATGCAAACCTATAAAGTCCCATGAAGAACGACTAATGTCCTAGAAAATTATTATTAATAAAGGGTAGAAACCCTTGGATTGTACTTTATGTATTTCTTGTGTTTTGGTTTAGTGTTAAATTATTTCTATGTTGAATCCATTAAATTTCATGAAGGGTTCAACATGATGCCCAAAACATAATCTAAAAGAGTCTATGCAACAAACACACAACTACACTCACCTTAAGAAAACTAGTTTAATTCAATAAAGACCACTTTTGCTTCAAAGCTTTGTTTATTAATCCTGAAATGAATATTCCTTTAATTATAAATGACTGATTTTAGTACAGTAATTGAAGTTAGGTTTACTTTACATATTAGAATATAATTTGAGTTCAAGAATATGAGAAAAGTATAAAACAAAATGTTTAAGTATCTTAATTCTTAATTGTTTGTGTAATCAGAATGAGCATCATACACGAGCAGAAGCAATATATAATAATCAGATATATTCTAGCAGATGTATATATTTTTTTGTTTAATATCAAGTCACAGAGCTATAGATGCACCTATAATGGTATCTTTGCACAACATTCTATATTTTTAAGTAACAAAAATTTTTTTGTAATCAAACTTACTTTGGGTTACCCTTTTGTAGCGGCAAATTATCAAAAAGTTCAGGTTACATGGCACATCTAGAACTATACTCTGAGAGTATATATATCATTTATACAAGTTGTTGAAACCACAAAGTGACAAACAATGTTTAAGCTTTAATTTTGTAATCATTACCCTCACTATAATAGTTCAGATAAAGAAAACTGAAACCAAACTTTTTAATGTTATGACATTTCATTCCAAGTTCCACATTGCAATACAGACTATAAATACTTGGGCTATAGTGAGTGATACAATTGCACTTATAGCTGTGGTATCTATTGTATACCAATTGTTTTACACAGACATATCCAGTTATGCTAAGATGCTAAAATGACATTTAAATTACAAGGACTTAAAAACATCAACATCTATCTACACAGTTTTCAAACTTAAAAAGAATTATCTTTTGCTCTTTTATGTCATCATTCTTACTGCTTGATAATTTTTATATCTCAGTAAGTTAGTCTCATTTATTACATATTTTAAAATCAACTTTTATACAAGCCAAAAAAAAACAGAAAAATTTAGACTTTGTAATAAAAACACTGAAATTGGATATCCAGTTTTGATCTGTAGACACAAAAAAAACCTAAAACATAGTCTCGGCTCTTGTATTAGGATTCGAAAAATTTTTGCAATGGACCTTGAAGCAATTTCTATTGCATTATGGAGCAGAATTTTCCACAAACACAAGGAAAATTACATATAAATAGGGATATTATGAGAATATATATGGATAATAAAATATATGGCATTAAAATATGCATTGTGTCACATTCAATAGCCAAGCTTACCATCCAAGATTTAAAATGCCAATATATTTTCAGTCAAAACAATTAACTGCTAGTTTAAAGTTTCAAATAGTTTGTTTTAAAATCAAAAAAACTGTTCACAAGTCCCTCAATTGTTTGACAGGTTGTGATTTCCAACCCTCTTCCAATGTAACTGAAAAACCCACATGCTTCAAATTAATTTTATTACTCCACAATTTAGAGCAACTTTTGTGTTAAAAGAGAAACAGAAACTCTATGTTATGACCATTCAAGGGTCATATCTCATAAATGCATCAGTTGATGCATATTAGCAGTGATCAAACGGGCACAAACTTTCATTAATCTTCACTGAAACAAAGGTGCAGTAAGAAAACTCATCAGAAACAAAAATCAGAAGTCTACAAAGATTTGTGACAAATATACAAAATTTTTAAAAGGAAATAAACATTTGAAGGATTTCTATAAATTAAAGGCCTTAACAGAGATAGTGTATTTGTTGCACTCAATTTATTTTAGTCTAATAAGCCCTGAATATTTGGGCCTTTAACCAGCTCACCTTATTATCAGGTAGTACAGAAATCAACAGAGCCAAAAAAAAAAAAAAAATCATGCAGCTACCTTTCCACAGAACACAATTACTAGTTCTTGTCATTGTCAAAATGTTTTCACAGATGTTTTGTTCAAAGTCTTAATACATGTGTATTAAAACTTTGAATCAAACATGAACCCCTAAACATAACATGTACTTGGCCATGTGGGTGCTACTTCTATAAATACTTCAATCTCTGAATTATTCTAATATCATATTAAGCTTCCTATTTCCATTGACAATACTTTATTTTTTTTAAGTTTTCAAATTACTTTTGGTTTCATAAGACAGAACCTCTTCTGAAGGTCAACACTGGCACGTTTTGCAGAAAACATATTTTCTGTTTAAAAATTCTTTGCTGCAATTTTTTTAAAGATAATTATGATATACTCTGCTTTCATAATAAACTGATAATATGAACTAAACATTATTATTTTTGTTTCTAAAATATACAATAATCCTATACTGATTTTCTGTAAATTAAATAATAAAAACATGTTTTACTATCACTGCTAATCCTAATAGTATTTTTATTTGAAATATATCACAACTGCAATTAGAAATAACTAAGCACTCAGCTAATTTATCTACAGGGTGGCCTGTAAGTCCCTGCCCATCCTTATGTTATTATAAACAATGTTATAATACTAATGATGAGTTTAAGGCAGCTGTTACCATAGCATTTAGAACAATAACCCCTGCTATGTTGAGGAAAATGTCTCATAGGACATGGCATCGCATAATATTATGCAGAAAATGAGGGACAGCACACAGATACACTGGATACATAAGATATATGGATGGGTAGGGACTTACGGGCCACCCTGTATGTATGTTATTTAAATAACATAAACAAGAAGATAATATTTAACAACAACCTAAACACTAGTTTATTGTGCTAGCCCACTGTCTATTCATGTTTTAAGAATTAATTTGGTTACTTGAACTTCGGTCCATTAGTTTAAATTCAGCTTATAAGTAGGTTATAAATCAGGCTAAATACATTATATTATTAGCATTGCTTTAGTGTTGATAACTATCCTATTTAGAGATAAAACGTGTTTATGTTTTGCTATTAACTGTTGTAAAAGTGTTCATTTATTTCAGTTTGGGGCCATCCATATGACCAAGTGTGATGTAAAGGGCCAAAACGTGGCTTAAATCAAGTCTATACGACCAAGTGTTACAAGAGGGGGAGTTCAAAACGTGGCATAAATTGTGTTATGTTTTTTATAGTTAAAGCCACTTCCACTTTAAATTTCTATATAATTTAAGATAAAGTTAATTACTTTAATGCAAAGACACAGTACTGATTAAAAACTAATATAATTGGTTCTCAAACAAGAGATTTAACAGTAACAGTGCTTACAATAGGTTACTGGTATTCAGTATTTATTTCCAGGTTATAAATATGATGGTTAAAAATAGTGTATCAATTAAGCATTCATAGTTTGTCAGGTGTTGATTTTATATGGGAACTCGAGGCTGTTTTGTACTTTTAAGAATGCTAGTAGTGAAATCATGAAATCTGTATGTAGAGTTTGTAAGTTGAAGTTACAGGCTGTCCTAATTAAAGTAGAGGCAAGAGATAAAGAAAAGAGTATACAATGAGAAATGGCAACAGGATTTCAAGAAGAGTTTAAGTTTTTCTTTGCAAAGGATACATCAGCTATCAATCACTTTCTGGAAATAGAAAGAATACTATTAGGGCTAAAAGTAGAAGATTTAATTGTAATTAGCCTGTTATTTGAGCAACAGTTTTCAGCCCTTGGCTTCTGCAGATGAAAAACTACCAGAGGAAAGGAAAACAAAAGGGTCAGAGAAAGATATGGATAATAAACTTAAGAAGGTTATGGTTATAGATGATTCCTTGACAAGGCATATGGATAGAATAGCCTATTTGGTAAACAGGGAGATAAGAATCAGATTATGCTACTCAGGGGCACAGGTGGAGGATGTAACCAACAAAGCAGGAGATTTAATACAGAGGGCAGGCAATGATGCAGTTTTTTTGTGCACATAGGGGCTAATAACGTAAAGAAAGGTAGGTTAGAGGAGTTAATTAATACATATAAGAAGTTGATAAAGATATTTAAAGAAAAAGGTTATAACTTAACTTTGTCTGGGATACTGTTAAGAATCAATTTTGGGAATAAAATTATAAATAAGTCACTGTGACTAAAAATTAGGCTTAGGTTAAAGTATAAGGGCAAACAGCTGGTTCGTTGGACTTGTGGGATCATTTCAGTGTAAGAAGGGAGCTTTTTTGTAATGGATGGTTAACATTTAACTAGGATAAGGGCTAGCTTGTTTGCAACAGCTATTACCTCAGCTGTAAAGGAAGTTTTAAACTAAGACTACATAGTGGTTAGGGCCAAGATAAACTAAGTGCAAAAAGAATAGGAGGTTGAGAAAAAGTTAGCATAGGAAATGAGTATAGAAATAGTTATATCAGGACAGGCTTTAAAATATTTATATTTGCTGTAACCCAACAAACTGTCTGAAATTGAGACCAACTTAGAAATTATTTTTTTCATTATGACTTGGGAAACTTTTTATTTTCACTACTTTCTGTCAATATACTGACCAATCTTACAGAACATTCCAGGTAGATTCAATGCTGATTATCTGATAGAGAATTTTCTCTAATTTTCAAGAATGTTGTAGAACTTTCAAGAATTTTCAAGAACCTTTTAGAATTTTCTACAACTTTACATAGTAATATATATACATATGTAGGGACTCACCACTCACCACTTCAGTTTAGTTCTAGCTGCCTAAGTGAACACGTAGACCTATCTGATTTTATCAGAGATGGCATCAAGAAGCTGCAAGCATTCTCCAGATGCATTCTGCTATGTATGTGGCCCATTTATCAAAACAAGAGCAAAAAAATACTCTGTGATAGCATCTGCTAAAAAGTGTGAAGCTTACAAAGCATATTTCGGCATGCCTGTTGGGGATCAAGACAAACCCTGGGCACCTCATTTTACCTGTAAGCACTGTAAAAAAAACTCTAGAAGGTAAGATGGACAATTTTTGTTTGCTTGAATAGTAAGATTTTATATTATACAAATTTTAGACCTTTTAAAATTTATATATATTTTGGTGCACTTCAAAGAAGAATACAACAGTGTCAAGACCTTGCTAGAAACCTTGAAGTATAATGAGTATGGCTGGGAGGTTATCAGAGACTTCAAAATGGTGGCATTCCTGATGGGTCTAAAAGGAGGCTTTACAAAGGGACACCAGGAAGCACTGACCACAATGTAATGAATTCTCTTTGGGGAGGCACAATGTCAAGTATGAGCCACTAGTGGACCTCCAGAAGGTGCTGTTCCTACCATTGCACATAAAATTAGGCCTTATGAAACAATTTGTCACAGCTCTTGATAAGGAGTCTGCAGCCTTCAAGTACCTTCGAGACTTCTTCCCTTAGCTGTTTGAGGCAAAGGCCAAAGCTGGTGTCTTCGTTGGACCACAAATACAGAAGATGCTGGAGTGCACAGAATTCCTCAAGAAGCTCAGTAGGAAGGAAACCAAAGCTTGGGGCAGATTTGTTGCAGTGATTTGGGGCTTCTTAGGCAATCACAAGGCCAAAAATTATGTGGAATTGATTGAGGCTCTGGTAAAGAACTATGGCAAAATGGGCTGCACAATGTCCCTGAAAGTCCATATCCCTGATGCTCATCTTGATAAATTCAAGAACATGGGAGCATACCCAGAGAAGCAAAGTGAGCACTTCCACCAAGATGTACTGGACTTTGAATGCTGCTGCCAAGGAGCATATAACAAAAACATGGAAGACTATATTTAGAGGCTGATACGTGAAAGTGATTTACATTACAGTTGCAAATCTCGAAAAACTACTCACTTCTAAACATTTTTTGTTCATTTTTGTATAATTTTAGTATAAATACATGTAAATCTTGATTCATATGTTGTTTTATTCAGACCTTATGTAAATGAAAATGTGCAAATTTGCCTGATTTTAAATAGAAAATAGGTTAATTTCTAAATTTCATTATCCAGGTCGCAAAAGCAATGTTTGAAGGGAATAATGACCATTTTCTGTACTTTTAGAACATAAACAATTAAGAAATAACACGTACTATCCAGGAACAAAATTTGTGTTACGAAGTGTCATTCTGTTTTAAGATTGAAAATTCGCAAATTCCGTTAGTAGCAGGTTTGCTCTTATAATATTTAACTAACCTAAACTGCTTTAAAATAATGACAAATACGCTTATTTTTAATTACTCAGTGATACACACGGAAAACTTAAGTGTCAATAGTAAATAAAGTGGCTGACTCAATGTGAGCCCCACTCTCTCACAACAATCTGGTGCTCACTCATACTGATTATGTAATGTATCACAAAGTTAAATATAGTATCTTCTAATACGGCTACAACTAGTTTCAACTCGCATTAGCACACAATCAGTCGAGACTTTAGACTAATCTAATTTATCCAATATCTATGCTCTGAGATAATTCATTACTGTTAGATTAAATTATTCAGACTAAACTTGGGAAGAGTAAAATCACAGCATTTATTGTAACACTGTAAAATTACCCGCAAATTATATATTTCTCAATATTTTAGTAATACGCCAATTTCAAATTTTTTACCTGCATCCGCCATTATAAAATCCCTTGCTCAACAACTTAAGCGCAAACGTTAACGGTGATAGAATTTTATTTGTTATTTTTGTCGTTGGGTTCGGTTATATCTTTATTTACCTCAAACGTGTGTCCACTTTTCTTCTTGCCCAAATAAAACATTTTAAAAAATGTCTTTTATTATTACTAAAACACCTACTGGATGTTCTGTTTGCGAAACTGCATGTGTGTGTTTTCGTTCAGCAAAGCCACATCACGCTATCTGCTGTGTCCACTGAGGGGAATCGAGCCCCTGATTTTAGCGTTGTAAATCCGTGGACTTACCGCTGTCCCAGCAGGGGACAAGCGAAATTGTCCATGACAGTTAGCTATACATATAATAATATATAGTTCATCATAAATTACACAAAACAAATGCTGAGAAGTTAGTTATTTGACACGTACTTTCACTGTCTAATAAGGTTTGGTTTGTTTTGAATTTCGCGCAAAGCTACACGTGGGCTATCTGTGCTTGCCTTCCCTAATTTAGCAGTGTAAGACTAGAGGGAAAGCAGGTAGTCATCACCACCTACCGCCAGCTCTTAGGCTTTTCTTTTACCAACGAATAGTGGGATTGACCATACATTCTAATGCCCCCCACGGCTGAAAGGGTGAGCATGTTTGGTGTGACAGGGATTCGAACCCGCGACCCTCGTATTACGGGTCGAGTATCTTAATCACCTGGCCATGCGGGCCAGACAGTAAGGAGAGAGAAATATTTCAGGTTAGAGATTCAAGAAACTGTGATTCGTAAGATATCTTGTTTATTAGATATTGTTTAAAGTAGTCATTTGATCTTTCATTTGTGACATAACGATTTTTGTTTGAGTATCTTTGATATTGTTATTGTGGCTAATCTTACTATCGATGTCATAGCAAAACCACATTGGGCTACCTTCTATGCTCACCGAGCGAAATGGAACCCCTAATTTTAATGTGTGGTGTTGAATGTATAAGACTATATAGCTTAATTCTTATTATTTAGTCTGTTTAGTGTTTTAATATATAATCAATATTTAGTTTTGTGTAATTGATAATGAAATATATATTATATATTATATATATATATATATAGCTAACAGTCACAGACAGCGGTAAGTCTTCGGATTTACAACGCTTAAAGCAGGGGTTCGATTACCCTCGGTGGACTTAGCAGATAAACTGATGTAGCTTTGTTGTAAGAAAATATACACACATACTAAGAGTGTTAAGTAATATTTATAACAAATTTCGTTATGTAACGCGGTAAGAGTCTTAAGCTACAGTCATGTGAAAAAAGTTAGAACACCCTATGAAAGCCTGTGTATTTTTGTAACATTTTTGGATATATAGATAACTGATCTCAATTTCAACAATACTGAGATATTATAGGAATATAACTAAACAATTAAAACTGAAGAAAAGACTTTTCAAGATCTTCTGTAAATGTAATTCTACAAAAATGCATATTCTAACTGAGGAAAAAGTTAGGACACCCTACCCCCTAATAGCTGGTGTTACCCCCTTTGGCTGAAATAACTGCAGTAAGACGCTTCTTGTAGCCATCTACCAGTCTCTGATATCGGTCTGAAAAAAGTTTGCCCCACTCCTCAATGCAGAATTTTTTCAGCTGTGAGATGTTTGAGGGGTTTCTTGCAAGTACAGCCCGTTTCAAGTCACCTCACAACATCTCAATGGGATTAAGATCTGGGCTTTGATTCGGCCATTCCAGGACTCTCCATTTCTTAGTTTTTCAGCCAGTCCTTGGTGGATTTACTGGTATGTTTTGAGTCATTGTCGTGTTGCAGGGTCCAGTTCCGCTTTAGCTTTAATTTTCGTACAGATGGAGGGGCCTGGCATGGCCTAGCGCGTTAAGGCGTGCGCTTCGTAATCTGAGGGTCGCGGGTTCGCGCCCAAGTCGCGCCAAACATGCTCGCCCTCCCAGCCGTGGGGGCGTTATAATGTTACGGTCAATCCCACTATTCGTTGGTAAAAGAGTAGCCCAAGAGTTGGCGGTGGGTGGTGATGACTAGCTGCCTTCCCTCTAGTCTTACACTGCTAAATTAGGGACGGCTAGCGCAGATAGCCCTCGAGTAGCTTTGTGCGAAATTCTAAATACCAAATATCAATCGTACAGGTGGTCTCACATGAATCTCAAGCACCCTCTGATACACAGTAGAATTTATGGTGGATTCTATGATTGTGAGCTGTCCAGGTTCTGCTGCAGCAAAGCAGCCCCAAACCATGACACTTCTACCTCCATGCTTCACAGTTGGTATGAGTTTCTCTTCCTGGAATGCTGTATTTGGTTTACGCCAAACATGTCCTCTGTTATGGTGTCCAAATAATTCAATTTTGGACTCATCTGTCCAAAGAACATTATTCCAGAAGTCCTGGTCTTTGTCTATATTCTCTCTGGCAAACTTCAGTCTGGCCTTGATGTTTCTCTTAGAGAGCAAAAGTTTCCTCCTTGCACACCTCCCATGCAAGTTAAACTTGTGCAATCTCTTTCTGATTGTAGAGGCATGCGGTTTCACATCAACAGTAGCCAGAGCCTGCTGTAGGTCACGTGATGACATGTTAGGGTGTTTGGAGACCTCTTTTAGCATCTTGCGGTCTGCTCTCGGGGTGAACTTGCTTGGACGACCAGACCTGGGCATGTTGGCAGTTGTTTTGAAAGCCCTCCACTTGTTGACTATTTTCCGGACAGTGGAATGGCTGATTTCAAAATATTTTGGGATCTTTTTAAATCCCTCATCAGCCTTTTAAGCTGCTACAATTTTATTTCTGAAGGCCTCAGTGACAGCTCTTTTGCTCTCACCATGGCGCTCACTCTCAGTTCAACAGTCAGGAGCACACCAAACTAAATGTCTGAGGTTTAAATAGGGCAAGCCTCATTCAAAATGCTGAGTAACGATCTTCTAATCATGTGCACCTGGTGTGACACACCTGTGTATGAGTTAAGCCATTTTAAGTGAGAATAAATGTGGGGGTGTCCTAACTTTTTCCTCAGTTAGAATATGCATTTTTGGAGAATTACATTTACAGAAAATCTTGAAAAGTCTTTTCTTCAGTTTTAATTGTTTAGTTATATTCCTATAATATCTCAGTATTGTTGAAATTGAGATTAATTATCTATATATCCAAAAATGTTACAAAAATACACACGCTTTCATAGGGTGTCCTAACTTTTTCACCTGACGGTAGCTGTCATAGAAGCAGAATATGAAGAAAGTTGCTTCGTTATAGAAGACGATCTGGCATTGGCAGGCGGTTAAAGCACTCGACTCATAATCTGAGGGTCGCGGGTTCGAATCTCTATCACACCAAACACACTCGTCCTTCCAGCCGTAGTGGCGTTATAATGTTCTGTCAATCCCATTATTCGTTGGTAAAAGAGTAGCCCAAGAGTTGGCGGTGGGTGATGATGACTAGCTGCTTTCCCTCTAGTCTTACACTGCTAAATTAAGAACAGTTAACGCAGATAGCCCTTGTGTAGCTTTGTGCGAAATTCAAAACAAACCAAAACCAATCGTTGTAGAAGATCAAGACATATTAAACCTAAGACCACTGGGTGTAGATGATACATGCAAGGACGTCAACATAAGTGAAGAATTTACTGGGAAGAAGAAGAAATAGATACGGTATCTAGTGTGCCAGTACACATATAGATTTGGAGAGGCAGGTCTTAGGCAATACAAGATCAAGACAAAGGAACCTTTCAAGATGAAACCCTTGCAGAGGCCTTATGCGAGAAGAGACCAACAAAGGAACTGAAAATATTCACAATTGTACGTATTTCTAGTTCACAGATGTCCAAGGGAATGTTTTTTTTTCTTATGAGAATCTTTTGATGTATTTTTGGCTTGTAAATTTATATCCAAAATTAAATATGGGAATGTATATATATATATATTGTCTAGCAGAAAGCACATAAATCTAACAATATATAAATCTCTCTTAAACAAAGAAAACACGATCATATAAACAAAGTTTTATTCTCTTCAGGTATACACGCCATATATATGATTAAGAGCCACACTTATGCCAAAAAGAACTGTCATGCTTTTCAGCTATCACTTAGCTCTTCTCAGAGGAGATCACATTTTCTATATCTGTAGCATCTTTAATGCTACAGCGATTTTTCCGTAATGAAGAACATTTATGATGTCTTTGGCATCTTGTACATTCTCATGAACACCAAGAGAAACTTTATGGTTCCCTTGACTAATGGGCTATATTGATAACATAATTTGAAATACACTAAATATTTGCAAAACTCTCTAGTAACTAGGATGGTATAAAATGCATGACAACTACACGCATCAAACCTTCAGTAATTTGAAAAATGGCAAAGTAGAAGTGTAAAAGAGATGATATATTGCCAATATTCAATGGAAATAGCTGCATCATTGTTCATGTTGTTAGGTTTGTTTGTTTTGGAATTTCGCACAAAGCTACTCGAGGGCTATCTGTGCTAGCCGTCCCTAATTTAGCAGTGTAAGACTAGAGGGAAGGCAGCTAGTCATCACCACCCACCGCCAACTCTTGGGCTCCTCTTTTACCAACAAATAGTGGGATTGACCGTCACATTATACGTCCCCACGGCTGGGAGGGCGAGCATGTTTAGCGCGACGCGGGCGCGAACCCGCGACCCTCGGATTACGAGTCGCACGCCTTACACGCTTGGCCATGCCGGGCCCATGTTGTTAGAAAGTTCAACTGAAGTCAAAACTCTCTCATCTTTGTCACTCTCGATAACTGTTTAGTTTAAAAGGGCAAATATTTTTTAAATGTTGTTTAAGGTTCTTGACTATACATTTTGAGAATTCATGAGTCAACAGTTTTGGCATGCCGAAAGACTTGGCCATCAAACTGAAATTTCCATTATATCTCACATGACTCTTTTGTATAATTCCGTGATTGATGAATAGATGTTGACAATTTCTTCGTGGTTCGTGTTTACATCATTTGTTTTCAGACGTGTCAGTGAGGGATTTTCTAAGGTGCTTAAATATACTTGTCAGAGACAAATTATCTCTTTCCTTTTATCAACAGTCATAGTGTCATTATAACTGAAACAGTTATGGACTTGAACCTTTTTGTAATGTAATAATATAGCTTTATTTGGTATTTTCATGTAATAATTTTATAAAGCGTAATGCAGTTCCTTATATAGTTGATTACATTCATGTTCTTTCAAGGTCATAAAGGTACAGTACTGTGCAAACGTGTTAGGGCAAAATAAAAAAATAGATTTCAGGCTACTTTCGAAGAACAATGAAAAGTAAGTCACAAGTGAAACATCAAAATTTTATCAATTTCCATATTTAGTA
Organism: Tachypleus tridentatus; assembly: GCF_004210375.1. Lineage (NCBI taxonomy): Eukaryota > Metazoa > Arthropoda > Merostomata > Xiphosura > Limulidae > Tachypleus > Tachypleus tridentatus. Next base: position 126,671,365 of record NC_134825.1, read on the forward strand.
CAACTGATACTCAGTGAAAGCGCCTAAGTTCAGTAAACAGTTAATATTTTGTGTCCCCTTTAAGCTATAAACACTGTTTTAAGCATTATTATAACATACTTAATCAAAGTGTTCTTTGGGACTTTTCTCTAAATGTCTCTAATACACTCCCATAAATTTTCTTTGAAGTAACTTTGGATTTGTCAAATTTTTGATCTATCAAATCTCAGATCTGCTAAATTGGGTTGAGATCAGGGCCGTGTGGAGGCCATTGCATCATTTGAATGACTCCAGCAGCTTCTTTCTTAGCTAAGAGATTGTTGTACGAGTGTTTTGGATAATTATCTTCTTGGTAGTAGAATTATTTACCAATAATACACAAAACACTGGATATACCATGACAGAACTGTTGGTACTTGTAGTGGTCCGTTATTATATCCATTTTGCAAATATCTCCTGTCCTATCAGCGGAAAACACCCGCAAACCATTACACTGCTTCCAACATGCTTCACAGTAGATATTTCAAACTTGGACTCATTAGTCCCTAACACACCTTTTCAATCATCTTGGGCTCTATTTATCTAGTTTTTGTATTTTTTAAACAAATTTTTCAATCTCTTTACAATATTTATTTAAAGATCAAAATAAAGTGTTTTCTTGACTGCCACACAACCAGGTATTTCAGTATCGTTGAGTCTTCTTGATACTGTAGATACTCTGTTATCAGCTGGTACATTGTCGTTTATCTCATGCTTGAGATCTGTCCCAAAGGATGCTTAAACGAAGACATTTCACATTAGTATCATCGAATTTAGGTGTTCTGCTCTCTTTCTTTGATAATTTTAAATTGGTCTCATGTTCTATTAAAGAGTACACTTGACAGTGCTTGGGGAGCATTTCAAATCTGCAGCAATTTGGCGAAGAGTCCAATCAGTATCACGTAAAGTTTTGTGCGAATTATCTGCGATATTGACAATTCTTACGCTTTTTCGTTGAGATATTCGTTGCACTCGACTCGTAATCCGAGGGTCGCGGATTAGAATCCCCGTCACACCAAACATGCTCGCCCTTTCAGCCATGGGGGCGTTAAAATGTACGGTCAATCCCACTATTTGTTGGTAAAATAATAGCCCAAGGGTATGCAATACAAGAGGCTTCATAGGATAAACATTTGACACAGTCATGCTCCATACTGGATATATGATGGTACTACAGAAAACCCTACAACTTTGTTTTGGCTGCTATCCCAGTCATGCTGTGTTTACTGCCAGTATTTGGATGGTATACAGGTGGCTAATCAGTTATTCAAGTACTAATTTTGGTCTTCATTGTCAGCTGAAGCTTCCAAGCTTATTCAAGCTGCCATGGAAGTATTGTGTATTACCAATAACAATGAGGTAATCAGAAGTACCAATAAAACCTTTAAGCATCTTGTGGTCTGGATGTACTAACTTTGAGCCTGTAAAGGAGGGTGTTCTGTTGGCAGTATCTTCCAATATGCTGTTTTCATCTGGTACTGCTCACAGTTTTATCTTAGAATCAGGGAATCATTAGTTCCACCCCAACCACAACAATGTCATTGGATATTCACCTACCAAGATAACTTAGAAAGATTGACTACTCATTGCAGGGTACCACCATTTGATAGTTGTTTACTGTTTGCTTTCTTTTCCATTTTACCAAATGATCATTTAATTGTGAAAGACGAAATTCATTATAAAAATAAAAACAAAACTGGTATAGTTTTCCATGCATGAGTGTTTATATTGAACATGAACTTTATCATTTTTGCTAATTCTGTGGAATTTTTAAGTGATCCTGTTCCAGTTAAAATCAACATACTGTTCTGCTTATAATTTCAAAGTAAATTTTGAGTTTATTTTTGTTTGATCTGCTTCACTGAGGTCATTCAGTTGTGTTCTTTTTCACTTTTGTATTAATCCATGCTATTCTTTCTCTCTTCTTTTTTACCAGTTTGATTTAATTAATTCTGTATTTTATGTAACTTAAAAGTTTCAGTATTATGTAACCATTGCTCCAAAATATATTTTCAATATTTCAATGTAAATGCTAGCTAGAGAGCATGTGACCAAAAAGTTTGTAACAGTAAATCTCAATTACCTATAATGTTATTGATGACGTCACGAAAATCCAGTAACTTAAACAAATATTTAAAAGTGTGATAACAGATAAAAATACAAGCGGACCAGTTAATAAGATATCATTAAATTAGTTATTCAGTGAAATAATTGAGTCAGTGTTATGTATCATGTATATTCGGTTAATCGATTGATTAGTTATGAATTTATACAGTTATGTTTATTTTTATATTAGCCATGCAGCCATCGCACCATTAGCAAGTTACTACCGTTTGAACGTCATTTGCAAACTTAGCTCTACAAATTACCTTGCAAAGAGAAGGCAGTTTGTAGAAACATTAAGGAAGAAATAAACTATTTTTATCAATACTTGAAGTAGAGTTTGATCATTTCTATCAAATAATTTAAAAGAACCCAACCAACGAAAGAACAATGGTAAAATGTTATATCCGGATTTACTCAATTTGGTTTAAGTTACGTTACTAGCTGTTGAGGTTTATCCTCATTCATTTTTATAGCACCTTGTGCGTCAACTAAAAAGGTTTTTAATATAATTGATGACAAATATTAGACAAATTACCCAATTCAGTCATTTAAACTAAATTTTAAATCTTCAGGACTAGAAAGATTTTAAGATAAATGAAGGGGAATGTAGCGGTTCAAAATGCTATGTTTTAACCTATTAAGCATATTTGTTCAAGTAAATTGTTTAAAATATTTACATGCAGGTCTTTTAAAGTTATTAAGTCCTTGCAAAAAGGAAGTGAATAGTTTTAAATTGAAATAGTATTTGTTTGAGACTCAAGCTATATATCACACTGGTCATTACAAAAATTACACTTGTGCTGTTACTCCCTATATAGTTTGTCATACTAAGGTTGATGGGTGATATATAGGGACTGTAAAAGTTATGATGAGTTGGAAGTTGGTTTCATTTTGGAATCGTAAAATAAGATAAAGTACTAATATTAGTAATATAGAACTGTGAGATACCACATTAAGACTTTAGTTTAAGTTAGCTGTATAGTATAAACACTAGATTGTCATTGTTGCATGCAGAAACATTAAATTTAGTTTATAATTACTTTAAAGCTCAGAAGCTAGTCAGAACTAAAATAATTGTTTCTTGTATTATACCATGTCTGAATCCTCCTGTTGTAGCACTGTTATTTTATGGGGGGAGGTCTTTTAAATTATTTGGTGAAAACTTCGAGGTCCAGTTAATGTGAAGATAAAAAAGTTAGCCTTTCTTTCTTAATTTTTCTATAAGCTGTTTCTACTCATACACTGTTGTAATTTCTAGGTCTGAGCTGATAACCGGTGCTTAGATGAAAATACTTCAATTAAGTAAAAAAAAAAAAGTGTTGCAATTTCACGACTAATCGATGGAGTAACTAAATATACAAATATTTAACACTGATCCAGCTTCTTCACTGGCACTCTAACACTAAAAACAAAACTTACTGATTCACTGTTAACCTACTATTAACGAGCAGTTATATCCATTGTCTCATTTCTAGATATTCGTTTAAGTTAGTGAGTTTTAGTGAAGTCAAATTTAGAAGGTTTTACATATTCCATACCTATTTTTATAATATTTTCTATCCTAACATCGCGCCCTCTTTAGCTAAGATTTAAATTAAGTCGTCGAAAATGTAACATTTCCTTCGCCGTCCATGTTCATTTTATTTTTCACAATCAAAGTTTTTCAACTCTTCAGTTATTGCAATACTCAGTATTTACTTGTCAGACGTCAATAGGGCACGGCATGGCCAGGTGGGTTAAGGCGTTCGACTCGTAATCTGAGGGTTGCGGGTTAGAATCCTGGTCGCACCAAACATGCTCGCCCTTTCAGCCGTGGGAGCGTTACAATGTTCGGTCAATCCCACTATTCGTTGGTAAAAGAATAGCCCAAGAGTTGGCGGTGGGTGTTGATGACTAGTTGCCTTCACTCTTGTCTTACACTGTTAAATTAGGGACGGCTAGCCCAGATAGCCCTCGAGTAGCTTTGCGCGAAATTCAAAAAACAAAAAAAAAACCAAACAAACAGACGCCAATGAACCTGATCTGGCACATGACAGTTCTAACCACTATTAAATAATCGATTAATTGGGATACAATCTGAATGTTCTCTGCTTTATTAGTAAGTGTTAATACTCATACCAGCCGTCCTGAGGTACATTTTTACTTCAAGTGGATTTCTCGTCATCACGAAACAACAATACTTGGTTTATCAATATCTTAATACATGAACATCAGGAGATAATTAGAATCAATAGCATTTAACATAGATATAATAGATACAAATATTTTAAATTAAATTGGTTTGTTTTGAATTTCGCGTAAAACTACACCAGAGCTATCTGAACCAGCTGTCCATAATTTAGCAGTGAAGAACTAGGGGAAAGGCAGCCAGTCTTCAACAGTCACTGCCAGTTCTTGGGATACTCTTTTAGCAATTAATAGCGAGATTGACCAGAATTTATAAAGCCTCCATGGCTTAAAGGGCGAGCATGTTTGGGGAGGCGGGGATTCGAACCTGTGACTCTCAGATTACGAATCAAATGCTCTAACTACTTAGATATCCAGGGTCCTCTTAATTAAATTGCAGTCATAATATCGAAGTAACGTGCCTTGGAAAAACAAAAACACCTATTATGTAATGCCCATTTGTAAAGTAACATGAAAATTTCGTATTTAATTTTCCAAATAAAACTATAATATAAAATTAATATTAATCAATTAATAATAATAAGTATATGTAACAAATTTCTACTGAAAATAAACGTATAACGTGTAATAATTTTCTTATCAGAGGATTTCCCTTTTCAACACTTTTATACTTCTGTACAACTGCCGCCAAATCTCTTTTACTTAGGTGAAAAATTTGGCGTGATCCATTGCGGCAGTTACTTGCGTTTCTTTGTCTGGTTAGATTAGGGTTTTACCATGGCGAATGCACGTAAGGATTTGTAAAACCGTTATTCTTAGTTTAATAATTACTGTATGTTTTGCTAATGTTTTACATTAAAATTGTAAAGTTTGTGTATAGTTTCATTAAGAAGAGTTAATGTGGGCGAAAAGTATTACGTAGACTTCACATTTCAGGTTAAGATAATGTACTGTAGTTAGGCTTAGGTCTTGTACTAGTGGTAGCTATAACAGCAATAAGAGTAATATTTTATTAATAGGTATTAGTGGTATCGTGCAACAAATTACTATAATTTTATTAAGTTGTAGATTTTTAAGAAAACTGTTGCTAAATATTTTTTGTATTGTGTAATCATATTTTTATGAATATAAGATTTGTGCAATTTAGCAATAACAGCAGAAAATATAAAATTCGGCTACAGAAAAGTGGGAAGAATGAAATGGATTTAGTTTATTTCTTTTTAAAATATAACTTAATTAAAATTTGTAGGACTATTTCAACTTTCAAGTATTTGTAATCAACATTTAGTAATATAATGTTTTGCATGTGTAACCTTATTTATTTTATTCATAATAACATAATACAAATGCTAAACATTTTGTTGTCTGTATATCATTAAGGGGTTTTGGCAGTTTCAAATAATGGAAAAAATAATCACACTTGAGGGGATTCTGCAGTCCTAAATTAGAAGATCTACACTGCAAACTCAATTGTATAGTTAATAAATAATGAAAAACAATTACAGCTGTACCTGTAACTTGAACTTTCACTCCACACCACTTTCCCATTGAAACATTGCTAACAAGATGATGATGGCTGATATAGAATTAGGATTTTACTTGTGACCTGATACTGTGTGACATCTGTGTTATGGCAAGGTAAAATGTAGCCACAGTAATGTCCATCAGTTTCCAGTTTATCACATAGATTCACATATGGATAAGTGAAATGAAAATTTTCAATAACCAAATGTCAGGAATAAAGTACAAGCTTATCTGTGTACCTATAAATATATGGGAGTTTTAAGTCATATTGGTTGTAAATTTGACATACCATGATAGAACAAGTAGAAGTTACTACTGGTAGTCTGTCAGTGTAATGATGTAATTCATATATTATTTATACCACTTTTATCATAGACTATTGTAGTCAATTAAATTGTGCAAATTAAAGTTTCATAGATTTTATCTTTTTTTTTGTTTCATAAACTGTTGTAATTCACATTCTCTTAATTTAGCCACATCCAAAAATACAACGTGTAGCAAACTGTTGTCAAGACAACATGTTGTTTGTTTATGCCTGATGGTAGGATGTAAAGTTACTTGTTACCAAGCCATTGTGTAGTCTATATACATTTCTCATTTATTATTCTTTGATATGTCAGGTTGACTTGAGTAGACAACTGTGTATCAGTTTATGCTTTATGTAATGTGTAACAAAAAGTTTTATGTGTGGTTTTGTATCTATAAATTCAATGGCTAAAAATAATTTTATATAGTTTAAAATTTTGTTTGCCTTTTCTAGTAGTAAATGCTTCTTGATTTGATGAAACTTTCCCGGCCAAAGTAGATCATGAGGAGAGCTATTGTTTGATGTATCACTGAACCTTATTTGTTTAGCAAGTGTGAACTGACACCCTGTTTTTGGTTTTAACATTTGTTCCCAAGTTGTTGCCAAATGGCATAGGATGGTTTTGGTGATATGTTTTTAAATCCAATTTACAACTCGTGGAAGTACAGTTACTGTGAAATAAATTGTGCAGACTTAGCATGTATTGGTGCTGTAATAATGTGTACAATAATTTCTGTTTCATGTGAATTTTATATATCTGCAACTGTAACTGAGAACTATTTTTTGGACCCCACCAATAACATTAATAAAGTTGCTGCTGCTACTAGTACTAGTACAAACATTACTTGAGTTTTATATGATTTTAGGTATTATGTAGTTATTCATTTGTGAAAATTATAAGAACTGGGTGTGAATCTAAATCACAAAAGCAGGTACAATACTTTTAACCAGTTTCTTTGAGTGGAAAGATAATTACATTCTCTTTGAGATTTTAAATTTATAAAATTTGGCATTACTGTGTAGGAGCTCCATATGAAACTTGTTATTGAAGCATTTCCACGATGCAAAAATGTGTTAAATATTTCAGTGACATCTAAAATATTAATTTCTTTTCATTTAGATTAACTAGCTCAAGAGCATGGTTATTTTACCTTGTAGTTTTACATTTTCTTTCACAATTGGATTCAAGATGATTAATTCAATGTAAGATTCCAAGTATTAAAAATAGTGTTGATATATTGTAGTGGTTGAGATGTTGTTTGTCACACACTGTTTGACGTTATGAACTTCCTGGTATTGAGTGAAAGACTAGTAAGAGGCAACAGATCTGGTGATGTTTTTGTAACCTTGGTATTGGGGACAAATATTAAACTAACCATCCAAAAATCTTGAATATTATTTTTTGTAATCTCTTTAAAACCTTCAAAATACAATCAAATATTTGTTTTTAGTAAAACTATTTTCTCTGTTAATTTTTTTACCTCAACTGTATGGGTTTGTAATTTTGACTGACTGTGCAATGTCCAAATAAATAGGAAATATAAATTGTTTTTTGTTCTAGATTATGATGCTAAAACACATGGTTTTTCTAAATAGTTTAAAATCTCAAAACATTATATATTTATATTTATTAAATTGATCCTCAAGTTTGTGCATGACTAACATTATAGAAGCTGTATTGGTGCAGAGCAGGTGCACCCTTTTTACTACATCCAGTGATATAAAACTGACCTTGTCTTTACAAAGTTAGCTGTCCTTGCTGTGTTTTAGTAGACTAGTATTTTGTAAAATACTGTCACATTTCAATTATTATACGTATGTGTATGTAATTTATTACTATTTAGAAATAAGTTCTTATTTTTCTTAAAACATAGAACAGTAAATAAGTATAGTAAACAATTATATCTAGTAACAACTTTTATACTTGTTTGCTGCTTGCTGTAGGTTGCTAAACCTTTTTAAATTTCACATGTAGATGATGTGAAACAAAAATTTTGTTTAGATTTTATATATACATTTGAAATAATTTAAAGAAAAAAAAACTGTATTGATGCCACAGAATTCCACTATAATTGTGGAGTCTAGAGGGTTTGAGAGTTGTTTTCTAGTTCATCATGCTACCGTATTTTTTGCAGCTTTGCAAGTGTAATTATTGTATTGTTTTGCCATTGTAAATCGTATTACAACCACCATGTGTGCATTCATACAGAATCTGGAAAAGCATAAAGTAGGTAGTAGGTCTTTAGACGTGAATGTAATTTGAAAAGCGATTCAAATATCATTGTAGTTTAACATGTGGTTAAAAAGTTATAATATGCAACTTAAGTATGAAACTACTTACCTAATAAAGAAAAGACTAATCTCAATGTCTGTTTGTCTGTAGTTTATCGTTTCCTTGAGTTCAGTTTTGTTAGAAAATAATTTGAAAGTTAAGAGTTTGAGTAAAAGGCTAAGGATAACTTGTTTATTAGAATATTTTGTAAGGTGGCTACTTTATTGTAAAGAGAAAGTTGTATGCTATGTTGGGAATACTAAATTTAAGACTATATTTAAAGAAGTTGAAAATGCTGACAAGCTAGAATGTGAAATAAGAATTTCATATCTTTTCTCTTTGCTGAGATATGGCTCATGTACCATATTAGGTACAGTGGTTTCATTCACTTATTTCCATTTTTGGAAGTAGTCCCTTACATATGCTTAATATACAATGTGAGTAATAACCAATCAAAATCTCAGAATGCCCCTTTAGTCATTTTCAAGTGTTAGGATACAAACTCATTCTTTCAAACCAAGATTTGAAACAGGTAGGTTGTGTCTTTAGACTGACTGAAGTTACTTTTTTTTTTAAAGGAAAAGTACCACTTAGTTACTAACCATGATAAATCATAGTGGAATTCTATATCAGTATAGTTATGATTTCGTGGTTATTTCAAATATATATATATATCTACACACACACACAAAACCTAAAAAAAAGTTTCGCATCCTATATGTGCAAAATGTGAAAAGGTATAGTAACTTATGACAAGCAGCAAATGAGTGCAAAGGTCATCATAGCCAGAAGTCTAATTGTTTGCTAAACATATTTATTTACTGTTCTATGTTTAAAGAAAAACAAGTATAAGAACTTGTTTGTAAATAGTAGTAACCTGTGTATGTATATAACATACAATAATTGAAATGTGACAAAATACTAGTTCACTAAAGCACAATGAAATGGGTCACTTTGTAAAGACTAAAGGTCAGTTTTATGTTATTGAATAAGGTAGCACGAGTGTACATTTACCACATCAATGCAACTGCTGTAATGTTAGTCAGACAAGACTGGGAGATCAGTATAATAAAAATAATGTATACTGTTTTGATTTTCAAGCTATTTAGACTAACCAATTGTAGTTTTGGTATAATCTGTAGTCATTCTAAAACAACAAAAGCATAATTTATATTTCCTAATTTTTGATGGTTATGATGTCAATCACTTAAGACCCTACATAGTTATGGTAGAGAAAATAACAAAAAAAAGTTTTACTCAAAACAAACATTTGAAATATTTTTAGGAGGTTTTAGAGATTACACAAATTATATTTGAAGTTTTTGGGACAAATAATAGTTTTTTAATCGTAACATGAAAATCACTTTGCATTCGGAGTGAATCAGATGTTTCACAAACAAATCTTTAAAATATTTTATTAAAAAAATCTGAGTTTTTGTGTACAAATGACAATTGTTACTAAAAAATTTACTGAATTTTGTGAAGTACACATACTGCATCAAAAGTTGAAGTATAAATACTTTAATATTATACTGAGCCCATTGCAAAAGGGTTGAAGGTTGTGTGCTTTAAATTATTTAGGAAACATTTCTTTAAAATTATTTGTATTGTACTTTTGTGTGGAAGGTTAGCAAATATTCAGTCTTAAAACTAGAAAGTATATATTGACTAGCATTAGTGTGTTAAGGTCTTGTACAATAGATAAAGAATCTAACTGTAAACTCATTGAAAGGAAGTGTACTTGAAATAGGAACAATAAATTTAGTCACTTTATAATTGTGAGGTTTGATTCTAGGTAAAACATGTCCCAGTGGGATATTGTTTTTGTAAACTTGAGACAACCCATGAGATTTAGTGGAAGCCTAAGGGGCCTTCAAGAACATTTTCAGAAATGTAACTACATTGCTTGAATTTTTTTAACTTTTTTCCCATGTTTTATGGTGAGTTTTAACTAATCAACATTGAGAGTTTTGAATTTTGTTTTGCTATTGAGATTCCCTTCATTTTTAATGTAATTTAATTTATTAAGTGTAACACCTGTACCTTTATTAGGATAAGTGTTAGTATTTTTGTTAGTATATAATTCCTGTAAGGCAGTGTGTTCTTTATGAGAGTAGTACAACTGGTTTTGTGTGAGTCCTAGTTATAAAATGAAGACAAGGCAGTGTTTTTTAACCTAATTTGTACAAAGCTGTGTAAGTTCTTGCAACAATGTGTTGAAACTAGGTTGATATTTCAAGGTTTTGTAACTGCACTCAAAGGGGAATAGGTAATCAAATAATTTATGTTTAGGGGGAAGTAAGCAAAAGTAGTCCCCTAGCTAGAACACTCCTGTAGTTTTGCCAAGTACAACATCACTAAAGATAAAAATCAACCTGTTAGGATCAATACTTTTGGTAAATTTGTCTGGAATTAATAATTTAATTTAATGTTCTGCTTGCATGCTAGGTGGATTGCAATTTTGATATTAATTGTTAAGACCTGTGGTTGAAGTAGATGCATGATATATTGGTTTTTAGTTTATTCTTCATTGATTTATGTTAAGTGATGCACTGTTTACTGTTTCTTTTGTATGAATTTCAACTTCCAAAAGACAACAATGACATGAGAATAAGCACTGATTATTTGTGCACATAATGGGTTTTAGTTTTGAAATAGAGGAATTTAGGAATGACTTAATGGCATTTGCAAGTTAAAAAATGAATGGCCAGTAACATTTTCCATAATTTCAGGTTGATGTTTTTGAAAAATCAAAATAGCCATAGAGTGTAATTCTCATATCACTTTTATAACACTTGCAGCAGGCCCATTAAATGCATGAGTCAGTTTTATGGTGAATAGCATGATAGCAACAACAAAAGGAAATTGACATGGCATAGTAACAAACATTTAATTCTTGAAAATTTTGGAATATACATATTTCGTATTCAGCAGTTAAACAAGGTAAAATGTCAGATATAAAAATTTCTAAAGTTTCAATATTTCATAGAGAAATTAAGCTACTGCTCTACAATATGATTCAGATCATTTGGTAAATATAACATGGATTTAAAACTTGCTAAATCTGTCAAACAACCTGATAAACAGTTTGGTTGGCTTACTTGTATTTTCATATGATAAGTTTTGATAAGCCAGTGATTATAAACTCAGTGGATTCTATGAATAAAAAGTGACTAAGAGATGGATTCTGACAAATTTTAAGTTTTTTTATTATTATTCAGTTGTTTGTAGTTTTAATAATTACTTTGAAAATGATGACTGGACAGCTGGCTATTTCTTGCCTCTGCCATACTATGCACAGAATTTCATACTACATGTAAAATATAACTAACAGCTTATCAAACCATTAATATCCATATACAGTAAAGATATTTGGTTTTTGTGGTGCATAGAGAGAGTGGAGCAGCATTGACTGAATGTGTCCAAATTTTATTCTTTATGAATGGATAGTTTATAGTGTTCAGAAAACATGATGAAATATGGAATCAAAGGTATATGATGCTTACAGTTGTGATGGTTTTTTTTTTTTTTGTTTTTAATCCTCATAGAAGATTGAGTGAAATCTAGAGCCTGCTTTGACATTGTGTCTAACTAGACTCTTTCTCATGTTATGGTTGATATTTATATTCTAATGGCAATGACTTCTTTCAGAAAATAATGTAATAATCCACTGTATTCAGTGCCTAAAGTTTTTCTGTGATTTGTAGAATGTCTGAATTATTTTAGCTTGCATTGAACAAAAAAGACATTTTAAACATAAAGTAATCAAATACATTTTGAAAGTATTTAGCACTGCATGTAAATAAAATGTGTTACAAACAGTAGTGTCCTCCACAAAATCTGATGGTTTATTAAATTTGGACAAATAAAAGAACCACCGTCGGTTGCAGACTAAGCTAAGCAAAAGCCAAAGTAATGGTTTGCAATCTTCAGTCTGTAAAAAGATTCAGTCCTTATTTTCTCATTTTGCTATTCATGCAACTGACAATCTACTATTTGAAACTGACTATATCATTTAGTTACAAAGTTCAAGTAATCCTGAGTTACATAGTGAGATGCAAGGTTTCTTCAAAAGTGGACATTTTTGGTCAGTTATGATTAGCACATCAAGAGATTTTGTTTTATAAGATACTGCATGTGTTTGTTTCAGTTTGGTAAGTTTTCAAGTACTGTTTATGACTCAGTTTGTAGGTGTGCAGCTTTCAGTGAATAGTCATAAATGATGATCAAGTGAATCCTTATCAGTGTATTCATAATGGAGAAACAAACCCTCACTCAACACACAAGCTCAAAACAGCATATAAAACACAATGTATGAAAAGTTACAATACTTCCTGTAGTTAGTCTGTAATGTTTCCTTGGACTGTTTTTCTTTATTTTGTTTTGATGTTTCTGAATATGAGTTTTTAGATTTGTCCAAGCATTAAAATGTTCATATCAACTTGTTTTGCCTTCAGTAAATTTGCAAGATGTTCTAACATTTTTTCATTTATTATTTATATTATTTGCAAGTTTGTCTTAAGGCCATTCTGACACTTTCAACAAAGTCAGTAGCTGAAATGTACTTAAATAAATCACCAAACGCAGTCAGTGACTTTGTTTTGATAAATGTCCTTTGTATCATAAAAATCTGTAACACCAAATACTTATGGAATAATATGAGTAAGTTTTACATTTAAGTAAACGTAATCTGTGTCGCTTTGTTGTGCATGGTTAAAGTTTTAAGGTACCTTTTGGTAAATTACAGCCTGATCTTTTAACATCTACCAGATTCTTTTAGGTGCCCCAGCAAAATAGCTTTACATAAGTAATAGCTCTCCTATTGTAAAGCTACAGTATTATTCAAAGGGCCAAAATTTCTGTAAAAGCAGCATTTGAACTACAAATTACAATGATTTAATTTTTTCTAATTATCATTCTGTTTTGGCTTTGCCATTTAATGTGGTGAGTAAATCCTCAGCCACATGTTATAGGTGTAACACAGTGACAATGAAGGATTCAATGAATATTAAAAGAGCATTTTGTTCATTTTGAAACCAGTGGGTTCCGTGTACCTTTTTAGACTTCCATAATATCTTAAGTTCCTTAAGTTGCCTTAGGCTGTTAGGTTACAAACAGTAAAGGTTCGTAAGTATTTCAGTCACATTGTCAAGATGTTTTTAAAAGCAGCCCATTGTAATTTAGGCTTCTGAATTCATTGCTTGATTTTTGAAAGGGATGTGAACTCTTTCTTTCTAGACTTCATATTAATTTCATGCTGTAATTGGTGTTTAAAAAGGCTTATACTTTACACTATTTGTAGCATCTTATGTAATTACACCTTAGAATAACTTGGTTTCATGTATTTGTGATGTTTTGAAAACACATAGGTCCAAGAAGCCTTAATAAAAATGAATTAAAAATCCTATAACCCAAGCACTTTCAAAAGGTGGACCTTTCTTCTTCAGGGTCAAACTGGGAGTGGTAGTGTGATTGAACAAGTGATATATGTAGAGGATGTTTAGTGACATCATAGGGGTCATCTGGTTTTCCAGGAATTTTTTATTTCTCTGTGTACTATTGTGAGCATTGCATTTCTGGTGCAATGTAGGTGATGGTGAGTGTGTGTGTGAAAAGGTGTCAGTGATATTTTAATTTTGAAATGGCTAAATGTATGTGTATTTTAAAAAAAATGTGCTTAGGTATTTAGGTAAAATAAAAATAAAGATAACACCTGGAGAGTGATTGAAAAAGATATGTTCTACTAATTAATTTAAAAAAAAATCAGCTTTGATATTTCATGAAAAAGTGAAGAATAAAGTTATTTTTCTGACAGAGATGAAACTAATGACCAGAGTTCACTGATTCCTCTATCTAGATTAATTCTGAAAGGTTGAACAGTGTTTAGCTTGGCAATCCAATATGCATCTTTTATTTCTCTTTTTGCTTTAGTTTTGAAACCTGTTTTAATGCCAGTGAGAATAACATTGTTAATGGAGTGACCATGTTAGTTGAAGTGTTGAGCGATAGGGAGATCTATTTTGGTGTTAATAGAAGATTTATGATTGTTAAAATATTCTCTTAGAGTTGTTTGTGTATGTCCTACATATTGATGATTGTATTTTTACACTGTATAAAATAAATGTTTTTTGTTTCACGAGTAAGTTCTTTAGATATTTTAAAATTTCTTTGATTGTGCTTGTAGGAAAACGATTCAGTGGTTTTTTTTTATGAATTTGCAGGTTTGACAATAGGCTTTATTATATGGATGACAACCGTTTTGGGGTAGGATGTAATTTATTTTTCTGTGAACAAATATCTTTTAGAGTTCTGCTTTTTTGGAAAGAGACAATGGGAACTTCAGGAAATATCTGTTTAAAATGACTGTTGAGCTGCAGTGGATGAAAAATGTATTTTAAGAATTTGTGAAACATTTCTAAGTTTAAACTGATAGGTAATAACAAGAAGAATTCTATTTGAAAGTTTAGTATTACTCTGATTTAGGATGTTTTTCCACTGAGTGTTATTAACCTTCTCAGTTTGCTTGTCGATTTCGGTATCTTTATATACTCTTTGTAACATGGTCTGTTTTAGATCCTTTGTGTCTTCTGTAGTCTGTTTCATCTGAGTATATTCCCTTTTATTCTAAGAGCTTGACTGTAGATAATGTTTTGTTTAGTGTGAGAGGGGTGACAGCTTTAAAAGTGAAGATATTATGGTCTGTCTATAGGTTTCTTGTACAAGTTAATTTGTAAAGTTCCATTTTTTAGAAAAAGTGTGATGTCAAGGAAGTTAATCTGCATGGCAATAATTGCAAGTAAACTTGATTGTTTTGTGAAAGGAGTTTGTAAGTGTGATAAATTCTTTAAGTTATTTACGATCGGCTGTCCAAATGAAAAAAGATGTTGTCTATGTAACGTTTTTATGTGTTGGGATTTACAGGGCTGAGTTGTAAAAGCTGGTTTTCAATATAATCCATAAAAATATTGGTGTAATTGGGAGCCATTTTGGTACCTATTGTGGTACCATTAACCTGAATGTAGTGCTCGTTATTAAATTTGAAGTTTTTCAGTGTTAGAACTAGGCTCGCAAGATCAGTTATTTTTGAGATTCATATGGGTTAGAGAGGTTTAATGCAGACTTTAAGAGTTTCTAGTCCTACATCGTGTGGGATGTTGTAAAGAAAAAAAACATCCATTGTGCAAAGATTATTATTTGGTGGTAACTGTCTGTCAGTATTAATATCTTCTATGATGTTGAGAAAGAGGGTAGTATTCTTTATGTAAGAGGGGGAGTGTGCAGGGAATACATTTTATGTGTTGGTCAACAAAAGCAGGCAGCTTTTCAGTAGCCATGTTTATATTAGAAATTATGGGTTGGTGAAGGTCACTTGGTTTGTGTATTTTGGGTAAGAAAGAAAATTTACCAGGAAAAGCTTGTCTGGGTATCAAATACTGAAAGGTTTCTTTGTTAATTTTACTGTTTTTGAGGAGTTCTTTAAGCTTTCAGTTATGATTTTAATAAACTGAGTTGTAGGATCATGTGAAAATTTTTTTTATAGAAATTAATGTCCTCAAGTTGGCTTTCTACTTTAATTTATGCTGTCATTTATGTAAGCAACGTAACTTCTTTTCAATTGCACTTCTCACTGGAGCAAACAAGAACTTTGTTCAGATAATTTAATATCTGGTGTGACATTGTTTAGATAAACAGTTCCAGTGCACAATTTAAATTGCTGAAATATTATTGGATTGCATCAAGGTTTATAACTTGTTACTTCACCGTGTCAACAAAATTAAGAAATTGTATCTGTAACATATATACATACTTAATAATTAAAAGTTTTGATGGCAGAAAGTAAGAATTAATATGGTTATATTCCAAATGGTACTTAAATTTTGTATTAATATGAAATTGATAAAAAATAAGATTTTTAATTTCTTCCTACCACTGTTATTTTCTGTGTTAAATAGCAATCGAGTTTCTAGATGCGTAGGAATTGTGCAGCTGATTTTGTATAGATTAGCCATCTTGCTCTTTGTTTCAACTGTAAAATTATATCTTGATCCAACTGATTTACTGTGATAAAAGTTTGCAGTATTTTTAGGTTCTTCTGGACACTATCCTTTTCTGATACATTTTTATACTTTTCCAGATATCCCATTAACAACAGTTTCTTGAGGAAATCTGTCCATGTTTTGAACAGTTTGAAGAAGACATTTGGGATACAAAAGCTTTAGAATATTTTTTTCATTTTCAACCCCAGTTCATTCTTTGCCAGTTGATAGCAGTGCTTGGTTTTACATGTGTGACCTTTGTTTTATCCATGTATAAATCTTACAGGTATTATGTGAGAACACAAATATGTCAATGAAGGAAACACATTCACATACTTGACAGAATTTAGGTACTTGGATAGAAGCTGTGGTATTTTATAATTTGGTAAGGTAGCACAAATGATTTATGAAGTATGTGCATCACTTAACACAAATAATATTCTTTTAAAAATAAATCAACATGTAGTTTAATGAATGAAATAACAACTGCTTATGGATAGTCTTATAACTACAAATATACTCTAAGGGCTGTAGTAAGCTAATGAAACAAGGTAGAAAGTAACAAAAAACTAATCTTACAATATTGTTTATATATATTTATATATGTATAAAAGGTTATTTAACAAATTGAGTAAAAAATAGAAATAGATTGAAAAACTTCAAGGTCATGCTTTTCTTCCCCCAAGAATGTGGATAAAATGTATTAATTATTATTATACAGCTTGAATTTTGGTTTGCAAAACCTCAAATATTCATTGCAACTTGTAATATGTCATGAGTTACTCTGATTTCTGGATTGATATGCTGGGTGTATTGCAGAGTTCAGGTGATTAAAACGGTTTAAGGCAGAAAATTATGAAGCTGTATTTTTAGTTTATCACTGGTTCTTTTAGTGTTTAGTGCACTTTTCTGCTTCCTTTATTTTCTATTCTAATTGCAACATACTTTAACTGAATGATTTTTGAGTAAAATGTTTATTTTCAGAGTATACGGGCTACAGCAACAATGGTAGCACTCAACAACCATCGAGGTAGGTGTATTACATAGTTATCTTTATTGTGTACTTTCAATCTTGTCAAATATAGTTACATTTTGTGAAAACTTTTACATTTTTGTTATTGTTGAAGAATAACAGTGATAGAAATTAAGAATAGCTTTTTAAGGTTTTTACAAAAGCCATGTAAATCTTTACCAGTTTTTTATTGATGGTGAAAGTTTGAACAAGTTGCAAACAAAGCAATTCTAATTTGTCTTATTAGGGATGATGATAATGAGGCAAAAAAAAATCAGTTTTTTGTGTGTGTGTGTGTACTGAAAGGTATATATATATATATATATGTATGTGATGATACAATGTTTTGCAAAAGTTATGGAAAAACTTAAGTCACTTCTATCATATTGAAACTAACAAAGTTAAAGGCTTACGAGGAGTAATTATTATTTGAGAGCAGAGTTACTTCTGTGTTTCTAGAATAGAAATTGACTAGATCTTACCCAACCAGGAGTAGAGAGTTCTGTGTTTGAAAGGAAGATTGCATTTTACATCTTCATTTTTGTGTGAAATTTTATAAGGCTAAGCAACATATGGCAAGCAGCAAATGAGGAAAAAGTTAATAACTAGAAGAAATAATTGTTTGCTGTATTCATTTATTTACTGTTCTATGTTTTAAGAAAAATAAGTGGGGGCATTATAATGTGACAGTCAATCCCACTATTTGTTGGTAAAAGAGTAGCTCAAGATTCTTTGATAGATTATTTAGACAGAGTATTCATGATGAAACCTTGTACAATGGAAGGTATCTGCCTGTTGTGTTTCCACAACAAGCAGTTGCCATCCATTCTACAAAGTTTCATTAGGTATATATACATTTAATGTATTATAACTGAAATTATGACTGTATATTGTATTATAACTGAAGTATGACCATTTTAGTCTTGTCTGCTTGAACACAGCCAAGACAGGTCACTTTGTAAAGGCCAGTTTTATAACTTGGATATAGTAATATAAGTGAATGGGTGCTGAGTCATTGAATCTTCTGTAATGTTAATCAAGCATGGCTGAAAGGTCAATGTAATAAAAATGTATGTAACTGTAATTTTATTAGATATAAGCTATTTAAACTAAACACTTGTGTTTTTGTGTTATTTGTAGTCATTTTAAAACAAAATATAATTTATATTTATATTCTAATTTTTTATGGTGTTTATGAGGTTAGTCAAATCAACTGAACCCATACAGTGAAAATAACAGATGAAATGTAAAGGTTTTTCTTTAAATGTAATGTTTATTAATTATCTGGAGGTTAAAGATTTTGAACATGGACATTGAACAAATTTTTTGATGCACAAAAGTATTTTTTTAATTTGATTATTGTTTGACAAGACCTGCCACTTATTAGAATTTTTCTGAGTGAAATCTTTGTCTTTAGTATATGTACATGTATTTGTAATTTCCTATGGCCCTGGCATGATGTACTGTACGTGATGCCAGTTGATCCAATAATTTAATATTGCAGTTGTCAAAAATGGCAATAGTATATAATGAAGATGGGTCATGAGCATCACACTATCTGTGATGAAAGTAAACAATATTATAAATAATTCTGAATCTTGAGTATATTCTTTAACACACACATAATTATTTTGCCTGTTTTTATAAAAAAAAATTATTTCAATCATTTTCAAATGTAAAATTTGTTCACACATTAAAAGTTTGTATGCCTCAAATTATGCTACACTTAAGTAATTCTTCTGATACACCAAGACCTTTTAATTATGATTTGACATGTCTATGGTGTTATTATGGTAATATCATTAGCATATGAATCACTACTTAAGATATTGATTTTTTAATTTTACAGGTTATTTGTGGTTAGTGTGATTATATAACATTGGCTATTAGAAATTTATTTACTAAATACTTATTAAATGGAAATGAAAATTGTAGATAGCCTTTTGGTTTAAAACGTAGACACTCCTTCATAATTCATGTGCCAAGTTTTTATGGGAATTTGGATTAATCAGATCTTTTGACTGGCAGTTGTCCTAGACTCCTGGCCCGGCATGGCCTAGCGCGTAAGGCGTGCGACTCGTAATCCGAGGGTCACGGGTTCGCGCCCGCGTCGCGCTAAACATGCTCGCCCTCCCAGCCGTGGGGGTGTATAATGTAATGGTCAATCCCACTATTTGTTGGTAAAAGAGTAGCCCAAGAGTTGGCGGTGGGTGGTGATGCCTTCCCTCTAGTCTTACACTGCTAAATTAGGGACGGCTAGCACAGATAGCCCTCGAGTAGCTTTGTGCGAAATTCCCAAACAAACAAACAAACCTAGACTCCTCCAAGATCTCAAAGTGGGGATGATATGTGCACTGGATAATTCTCTGAGTCCATTGATAGTCCAGGAAAAAATGAGTTGGGGTAAATCTGGAGAATGAGGAGGCCACTTTTGTGCTATTTCTGTCTATTCAGCATGAAAATGTGTGTGTTGACCATTCATGGACTGCCATTTGATCATTGTGTTTATGTGGGAGGGTATTCCATTCTGTGAAAAATAAATCTTATGAACAGGTATCCAAAGTTGATATAGGTTTGGATTGAAGAACTCCTGCAATAATGTTGTATAATCCTCACTATTGACAGTGCTGTTTTGGAGGAGATATGGCCCCTCACTAGCTGTTCAGCAGATGTTGTGCAACACTTATTAATTTTGGGTGGAATTTCTGTAAATACTTATGTTCATGTATATAACTGTGTTCCCCACATCACACTTTTGTTTGTTGACATGGCTGGACAGTTGAAGTGTTACATAAACTAAAAATGAAGAAGAGCAACGTCCTCTTCAATTGTAACATGGTAATCATTTTTTGATAAACTTACTATTGTTTTGGAAAATGTGTCTAAGTTTATGGAGAATTTGAATATGGTAAACTCTCATATTCAGATGATCATTCAAAACATGGAATAGACATTTCGGTAGGATAATTTCAATTCTAGACTTGCTCTTTGGATATATTTCTGACTGCTGTTCAGAAAGGCATCCTGCACCTGTAGCACATTTTCTTTGTAGCGTGTAGGATGTGAAGCTGTCCTATATGTTGTTTAAACAGATTTAGGAGACATTTGGACATTCTCCCTCAACAGCAGAAAATTCCCAAGCTACACAAAATACTGAAACTGGATCTGTTTGAACAGCATCTAGGACAGGGGTTCCCAACAGGTGGGGGGTCGAGTAGCCTTGTTAGAAGTAGCTTGGGATAACATTAATTTTATTTCATCAATTACATTTTCATGCTCTTACATTTTTGTTTCGGTGGAAAACAAAACATGTGCTACATTAGTTTAATGTCATTAGGTGATATTATGGGTGTATGTATGCTTGCCTGTGAGTGAATTTGCCTGTGTGAATGTGTATGTGTCTGCAACTGTATGCATGTGTGTACTAGTGAGTAGCGAGTATGTGAGTGCATGCGCATGTACGTATGCTTGTGTATCTGTTTAGCTGTGATTAAGTGTGTGCTCACTGTCGACACGTGAGTCACATGTCCGTGGTGATTGGTGGATGACAAATCGCGCGACTGGCCACGCTCCCTTCCCTCCCAATACTTACCCCATCATTACTCTACCTGCACTCCCACAAGTAGTCAGTGTAAGATCTACAGTTGCCAAAGCGTTCATTATTCAACATTTTTATTTTATTTTAACAAGGAGATAAGTAAGCAGTAGAGGTGTGAGTTGTGTCCATGTCTAAATGGTGCAGATACTCAGAATGCTACCTCAACATTGGCTTCACCACTGTGCTCGCCAACGACGGCATCGAGAAACCACAGTGTGTTTTGTGCCATGCTGTCCTGAGTGCAGAGTCAATGAAACCATCAAAACTCAAGCGTCATCTCGAGACAAAACATCCAGAACACGCAAGGAAGGGTTTGGATTTCTTCAAACGGCATGAATGGTGTCTTAAAAGCCAAAGAATCGATAGAAGTGGGTTGTTTCAGCAGCAGAGTGCAGCTGTAGTGGAAGCTTCATATGAGATTGCATTCGAAATTGCTAAGCAAAAAAAGCCTCAAACGATTGGAGAAACACTTCTTAAACCCTGCATGATGAAAGCAGTAAATCTTTTTCTTGGAGAAGCCAGTGCAAAGAAGATGCAGCAAGTATCCCTGTCAAATAATACTATACAGAGGCGCATTTCTAAAATGTCTATGGATGTGAAGGAACAGGTTTTGACTGAAATCAAGGGTTCCCCTTTGTTCTCCTTTCAGCTCGACGAGTCAACAGATGTAAGTTCATGTTCTCAGTTGCTTGTCTTCGTGAGATACATTAATTCAGGTGACATCAAAGAGGAATTCTTATTCTGCAGTGCACTTGAAACCACAACAAAAGCTGATGATGTCATGGAAAAAGTTTCAACCTTTTTTTCAAGACGAAGATCTTCAATGGGAAAACGTGTGTGGGGTTTGTATGGATGGGGCACTGGCTATGCTGGGATCGAAATCAGGATTCCAGTCGAGAGTGAAGAAGCTAGCATCTCAAGCAAAGGGCATCCACTGCATGATTCACCGATATGCTCTCGCCAGTAAGACTCTCCCTGCCTCTCTGCAGGAAGTACTTGAATCTGTAATCAAAATTGTAAATTATGTGAAGACTCAAGCACTCAACACTCGCCTATTCAAAGAACTATGCAAAGACATGAATGCTGACCACGAAGTCCTTCTCTTCTACACAGCAGTACGTTGGTTGTTGAAAGGAAACGTCATTAATCGTGTCTTTGAAATGAAAGATGAAATAAAGCTATTCCTGGAGACTCAAGAAGGGAAAGATCTTGTAGCTCACTTCGAAGATGAAGCATGGAATAAAAGGGTTGTGTACCTAGCCAATATTTTTGACCAGCTGAACAAGCTCAATTTGAAGCTTCAAGGAAGGGAAACACATGTTCTCCTTTTTCAAGATAGTCTTCGGGCCTTTGTTTCCAAACTGCAGAACTGGCGTCGGAAAACCAATCTTGGAAATGTCGCTATGTTTGAAAAACTTTGTGGAGTGACGGATGAGTCTCAGATCCAACTGGATTAGTTCCTCAAGGATGAGATTACCGAACATCTTCAGTCTCTAGAATAGGAAGTCGAGCGTTACTTCCATGAGCTATCACAGGAACAGGAGGCCCTGGTAAGGAACCCATTTTGTACTGAACTTGATGTATCCAGCATCCCAGATGATATCCAAGATGAATTTCTGGATCTAAGGAACAACTTTTCAGCTCGTGATCTCTTCAAGGTGAAATCCGTGACTCAGTTCTGGTGCGCTATGTATCAGTCATACTCAAAAGTCAGCATGATAGCTTTACGTGTCCTTGTTCCATTTGCTTCTATCTACTTGTGTGATGCAGGATTTTCCATTCTTGTCAATATAAAAACAAAGAATAGGAACAGATTGGATGTTGGAGATGACATGAGACTGGCTTTAACAAACACTCGGCCACGAATTTCAAAGCTTGCTGCTGAAATGCAACATCAGGCATCTCACTAGCTGGGTTGGATAGCTGTTCAAATCTATGTTAATATTATTTTAAGAAATATATGTTCTTTTTGTGAATTCAGGTTGGACCAATGTGATTTAATTTGCTAATAAATAATTACAGAATTTCTAATTTTTTTTTAGATATTTCTTTTCCTCTCCTTCACAGAAAATAAAAGAAAAATTAAGCTGCTGATAGTAAGCACTAAGTAGGGGGTCACATGGGTTTCAAACTTTTAGGTAAGGGGTCGCCGCGAGTGCCAAAAGGTTGGGAACCCCTGATCTAGGACATAGCTTCACATCCTAGTGCTGGAAGAAAGTGAGGGTTTGGAGCTGTCCCATCAGTATTTCACCTGAAAACCAATTTTAATATGGTTATTCAAAAATTTTAGCATATTCTTCCCATTTAAAAAAATCAAAAATAAAAAAAAAAATCAGTGGGGATACTTTTCATTTATTCACCCCATATATCAACAAATATTAAATGAAGTTAGCTAATAATAGCACTGGTAAAGAAAAATATCTAACTTAATCTTTAACTTAATCTTCATTGATTGAGCTTATAACTTGTACTATTAAGTAATGTGGTAACTCTAGGATATTTGAGGTTGCATTTAAAATTACTCTTTTAATAGGCATTAATTCTTTGTCAGATTTTATAGCTTTTCTTCAGATTGTGTGATAATGAATAATGCATTGCATACATTTTTTTTCACACTAAACATCATGTTTTGATATCTGAGGCAGCTGAAAAAAATCAGGACTTTAATGCTTTATTTAAAATGTTCCTACTGGTGAGCTATGTTTTGTTGAATTAACATTGTAACATCTTAAGGAGGTGTATTATTGAAATTTACATTAAAATTCATTCTTCCATCCTGGCTACAATTATACCAATCACTGGTCATTTAGCAGTATTGATTAAATTTGGAATGCATTTCCCTTAATTAGTGCTTAAGCAAATCACTAAGTGTAATGTGCACAGAAAAAAAATTATTTGAACCACAAAGGGGCCTACTTTGAAGTTATTATAAATGTAATTTGTAACATTTTAAATTTAACTGTTGCAAAACATTTAATTTATAGTACATTTCCTGTTGTGTATATTAATTGATTGCAATATACTTTCAGGTACAGTGGAGGATATGGTAGTTATGGGACTGATTCAAACTACACTGAAGGAACATATGGCCAATCTAACTTAGGATATAGTGTAAGTATTGTTTTTCACTGTTACTTGTGAAACATTTAAAGTTGAATGTATGCATATGCAAGAGTGTTTGTATGAATTATTTTGCTCAGTTATCCTTTGCCAAATGAAGTTGATACCTTATATTAGCTAAAGAAAAATGTACACAAACACTTAAGTATTTTTAATTTTCAACTCCCCTTCCTTTTTTTTTTTCTTACATTCTTCAATTCTTTTTAAAGCAACAACCACATCAACAAGGCTGGGGAGGAAATACAGGTGGAATGGCATCATCAAGCAGCTATTCAGGGTACAATCAGGATTACTCTCAACCTACTCAGTCACCAAGCTACAATTACAATCAGCAGCAGAGTTTGTCATATGGTCAAACATCTGGTCAGTATGTCTTGCAAGTTTTTATGAATATGTGTGATTTGAAAAACTGGTTTGATGATTTTCTGACTGTTGAAGTGAAAGTTACTGCAATATTCAAGTTAGCAAATTTTCTTCGTATAAACAATCTGTAATGCCAGATTCATTTGAGCAAATGATGTTTAAGTTTAGTATGTTAACTGTTACTGGTAAGTTTCCACAGATTATGTTAAAGAGAAAATTGCCTTGTGATTAATAGACATCTTTGTCCATTAATCTATGACTTCATCTTACTATGCATGATGTCTTTCAAGCAGACAGCAGTGATTCAGAGGTTTTATCATATCAGATCAGATTGGAACATACTCCATTTATGGAACTTTAGCAACACGTTATGGAAAATGGTCTCTTACCTACAGTACCAAGCCATCATTCTACTATCAATCCCCTGCTAGCCAACAGATGTATGCCTATCAAAATAGTTATGAAACCAGTCAAAATCAGTCACCATACAGAACTTCTCCATTGTACAATTATTCTTACACTTGCATATCAACAATAGATTATGGGCAGTAGCCAGGTACCACCTCAGTTCTAGTTTGTAGCAGCCAAAAGTAGTGGCTTCACTGCAGGTGGACTGTTTTCCTTTTTCCTATTATCACAACATTACCAGTTCAATAGTTATCGCCACAAGGAATTTCTCTGCCAGGGCATGATTTTATGAGACTTCCAGCACCTTCTTTTTACTGTTATGGTTAGAGTATACCACATACATACTTCCTTTTGCCCAACTGTCTTAGGGTGGACTGTTTGGCCCACCTTCTTGTAAAAATATTACAACCTAAAGTAATTTTCTTTACCATGGCAAAATAAACACTAGGTTGAAAGTACAACATTCTGTCTTTGCAATTCATTAGAAGCTCTGTTTTGAGCCTACAAGCTAAGCTTATGAGTTAGTGTTAAGATGTCTTTGGCAGATGTGAAAACTGTGTGTATTTCAGTGATAGTTTGTCAACCAGAAAATGGAGAAATTACACCTTATGCTCAATAAATTGTGAATCTGTTGATTTGCATATTTCAAAAAGTTATAAAATAAGTTTTACCTCTGTTACACAGAATAAAAATGCCTTATTAAAAGTGTTTTCATTATGCAACTGCTATGTTGTCACCAGTGAGATATGTTATGTTGAATTAAAGAAAAAGTCGAGAATAAATCAGTGATGTGGTTTGTGGTTCTATGCTTTTATTGACATAGCTCTAAAATTCTAAGGAAGTGTAGTATTGAAATGTGCGCTAAAAGTCATTCTGCTATCTTGGGTACAAGTATACAAGTTGTTAATATTTATAAGGATTTATCTCAACAAAATGACAAAAAGGTCATTTTGCAGTTTTTTTTGTATATGCATTTTGGGAAGTATGGATCAAATAATTGCTAGTACAACCACTACAGTTCAAGTTTTAGCATTTACATTTGAAATGTATTGAAATAGTAACTAACAGGACTACTAATACTTGAATTTAAGCAACAGATATATTTTCACTGAGCACTGAACTTGTAGCCATATTAATGAATAGATGTTTTAATGGTGCATTTTCATATTTTCTTTATATTTTACTTAAAAAAGACCAGGAAAAATATAGTAGTAACATAAGTTTGTTACATGATGGGAATCCTATCAATTGAAGTGGCCACACTAGTCTGAATATTTTTAGACTTTTCACTTTTCTAATTCTGGCCAATTTTCAATATGAGTTACAAACTCAAGTCTTTAAAAATGAAAACAAACAAGCATAATAAATATTGGAAACAAAATTACTGAACTTGTTTTAAATTAAAAAACCGTATTGCAAATTGTCTTTTTGGGGAAAGATAGTATGATGAATAGTTTCTTGCACATTATAATGGAAACTGCCTTAGAATATTTTAAATAATACTTGGACATGAGTCTTGTAAAATGTGGCTAAATATACATTGGTAGAAATGAAAAAGATATGAAAACTGCTTAGTTATTTATATGAATGTCAACATGAATATTTGAGTATAAGGATGAATATTCTCAGAAATTGCCTGTGTCATGTGTGTGTGTAATAACAATGAAGCTGTAATTTTCATTCATGGGCATTTTGTTGCTGTTTATGTCTGCTGCTGGAAATATGGTTAGCCCTTATAAGGTTATTAATGGTACATTTACTGTGCAGGTGGTCCTAGTTATGGAGATAGGGGAAGATCAGGCTTTGGGTAAGTTTTTTTTTATTTTTTATTTGTAATATACAGTTTTCAAACATTTAACTACACATTGAATTTCTTTTAGGAACATTATAATGGTAATGTACATTTATCATTGAAATGTTTTTAGATATAAAATTTCAGTGATGTCGAGAAAACCCACTTGTAGAGAAATATGTATTCAAAAACAGCTCGTTTGGGTTGAGAAAATATTTTACATAGAAGAGCGAACAACGTTTCGACCTTCTTCAGTCATCGTCAGGTTCAATCGAAGGTCATAACGTTGTTCCCTCTTCTACATAAAATATTTTCTCAACCCAAACAAGCCGTTTTTGCATAGGTATAAAATTTATCATTAATATTAAAAGCATTTTATATCAATTAGTTTGTGTAAATAAATCCATGACCTTAAATGTGATGAAAAAGTAACATAAAGAATTGTTCAAAATTTCTCAGCCATCTGATTCAAAGTTAGTTCCTGTGTGAGAGTCCTAAATCCTGTAGTTTTAGGATTACCTAAGATATCCATGAAATATTCATATAGGAAGGGCAAAAATCAAATGCTTGTATATCAGTTTCCTTGTTTTTTAAAAGTATTTCTGCAAGGAATTGTTTGGGAAGTACAAAGAATGTCATGATGAGAATAAAGTCATAAAGTTCTTTACCTCATTACATTATGAGCAGTAATCATTTATTGTTGTTAGAAAGATGAAAGCCTGTTGTATCAAAAAGCTATCTTAAAGATTTGTTAATACTAAACTTTTTTTTCGTTGTAGAGATTTGGTTGTCTTCATCATGTATTGGATAAAGCACTTATTTCATCACAAAAGTTAATATTTTGATACTGTAGCTAAAATAGAACAGTTAAAAACATTGAAAATATCTAAAAATAAATGAATATAACTAATTTCAAAGGTTAAATGAATTGCAAATTCTTACTTATTTTTTATTAGATATTAGTGATCTCTATTGTAGGAATGTAAAGCACTGAATTTGAGAGATTTTGTTTTACAACTGATATTACGAAGTAGATTCTAAATGACTAAAGATTTATTAAAAAAAAGTGTATAAACTAATTGCTGAAATTTTGAATTTTTGTACTGAAAATCCTGTTACCCTGAGTATGTTTTCAAAGAATGAGAGAAATGAATGGTTTGCAAGTTGTTTTAATGTTCTAAATTATGAACAGGAGATGTTCTAGTTTAATTAGTTAATAAATTTAATTAAGGTTTGTTTTGTAAAATATAATAATAGAAACATAATTGTGTATTTCAGAGTCTGTTTTATGAAACACCTATAAATGACAAGGTTTTGTACTGGAAATGTGAAATTTTTCAACATATGCAGGTTAAATTTCAATCAGAATGAAAAAAAAATTCATTTGATATGGCTAGATCATTTTAAAAAATGATTTAATACAAGTAGACTTTTTTTTGCTTAACAGGGAAATGAATGGATTGAATATGTTCAGTTTGAGTGTTTTGTATAAGCTCTAATAGACAAATAATATGACTTGATGTAAGCAAACTATAAAGGAGTTAGAAGTTTCATGTACACCACCAAAGAGAAAAACAACTTTGTTGTTAATGATCAAAAGTTTTTTACTAGCTAATGAAACTAGATGTGTTGTTGTAGAAAGTTGAATGCCTTAAACTAATGGAACTGAGATATGTTTTATTTTGGACACTTGCTAAAATATTTAGGTGTTTAAGCTTTGGTGCCAATATAAGCAGTAGACAATGGACTTTTGTATATATATAATAGAAGTAGCTTGATTATAAATGGTTGTTTTAGAAATAACTGTCTGTTGTAGGGTTTTGAAAACCCAAGTATTATCAAGCTGCCATTAATCCTTTCCCAATGACATGCTACGATATGTAGCACTTAATGTCGTTATTGTTATATTTCATTCCAAAAATAAAACTGGTGGTTGAAATTGCTTGAAATTTGACAAGAACTTTCCTAAAACCATGTAGTTTTACGTTTTGGAAAAATAAAATATTTAGTTTTGATTTTTTTTTCTATTTTTAATAAATTTGTTATTTAATGTAGTTAGTTATCTTTATATATATATTCTAAAAATACTATTTATCTTGAAGTTTTCACATTTCATTTCCATAACCTCTAAAACCTCATAAATGAATATCAAATTTTTGACATAAATATGTACATTTTTTTCATTTTCTCTACTGTATCAATAACTACCTATTTTCAGTGTATAGTGCTGTGAAATGTATAAAATTAAGTGCAAATATGTACGTACCTTTCAGCTCTTCACAGAATTATCTTTGATTTTTTTTTAATATGTGTAATTTCATATTTTTATCTTTTCACTTGTTTATTTTTAATTTTCCTTTCTACTTTGTCTTTTAATATTTATGCTGATACATAAATGGTGCTTGACCATTATTATTATATGGTGACTTCTGTACAGACTTGTTTCACTAATGCTTTGAACATGCATATGATGCTATCATGTTTATATATTTTCACAATCCAGGCAGCAACAAGTAAAACTTACAAAAAATATTTAAACCTTTCAGATATGATTTTTGAAAACCAGATAATACACAGTTAACTAAAGTATAAAACTAAGACCTAAATACAATTTAATTTTCTTTCTTGCAATAACATATTCAAGTGAGAAGCCACTGTCATTGTTATAGTTAATCAAGCAGACAATAATATTAATGGCAGTTAAACATACGTTGTGAGAAATACTGCACATCAAAATCAAATTAACTGTTGGTATAGTGTAAACTGAGCTCTTTCTAACAACTATATGCATTTGTGTCAACTAACTACATGTACATTGTAGATCTCAAGGTGAAGTATAGAAGGTGGGCAGAGCACCCATCAAGGGTTGAAAAATTTATGTTTACCAGTGAATACAATTCTAAAACTTTCTCTTCCATGTCAAAGAGACATGTATACCTACATTGCAGTTTAGACATTTGTATATTTCACAAGCTTGTGTTTATGCTCAGCCTCTGCTAAAGTTGAGATTTTTCATAGATGTGGATCACGTGGCATGTAAACTGCAGATAGTTCTTTGTTTCCTTTCTTGACATGTGTGGTGATAATAGTGTTTTAATTAAATTTTGCTTATAATGCAGTACCAATGCAGAAAGAAGTTTAAAAATGACACCTGGGAGCTATAGGGTTAAGTCTTCAGGGCTCATTTAAGTACTGAAAGAACAAACTCTGAACTGCATGTGGCTACACATTTCTTTCACCTGACAAGGGACAAAAACATTTGTGTTGCTATTGAATTAATATTTTGAATGGTTAGGAATATCAATTTCTAGGAAACCAGGTCAAAATCAGTGGTTTAATGTTTCATCATTCCACTGAATCTAAGCATGTGTCTGCTAGAAATAAGATAGGAGTTTAATTTGGAAAAAAGAGTGCATGGTGAACGATTTCTGCTATATATACATTAATTACAGCTGTTTAATATATTTAACTTCTGTTACTCCCAACAATGATTTATACATGAAAATAGCTTTGAGTTTATTATTTGCTAGTTGCTTAATGCAACAAATAAGTGATTAGTTATTTGTAAGTTTTCATTTCCTGAGTTAGAAGGGTCATTAAGTTGGCACTGATGATGCCATTACTTGCTTTACACAATTTGATTAAATCACAAATTTTATGAATTTGTGAGGTGTTGAGATGAGTTTTAAGTAGACAGCTTCCATCTTTAAAGTGTAAAGATTCATTTTACAGCTGGTAAGCGACACAATTTTAGTCAGATATGTTGGTAGTGTTACTTGTTTTGTTGTAACATTCCACAGTAATAATTTAAAAATGTTATTTTATTCCAATTTAGGTGGCTAGAATAAAAAGTTACTTTACCAAATATCATGCCAGAAAGCAGGTATAGCTACTGTTCTGAATAAAAGATTGTATTTGATGTTTCTAGGCTTGGAAGTGCTGTTAATTTATCTTTTGATTGTCTGGATTGTATAGTGGAAGTCTCACCTTTTAAAAAGTGTGAATATTAAATATTTTATTATTTCACTTAATATAAAATTAAGTAGTGTTGAAATATGTGGACCATCAGCTTAAGCATCACAATGGGTAAAAGGAAGCAAGAGAAATGATCAAATAATGTGTAATTGAAACAAAGAATGATTTAAAGCATTGATTTGATAAGATGTGATTCATAGCCATTTTTACTTCTTACTTGTCATTTGGCTTAAATGCAGTGTAACATACAGGCAGAAATTTATTCCATTGGAAAGCAGTACTCATTACCTGGGGTTTTATTCCTCTGTCTATAACAGGAAATCTTTGAGAAAACTCTACTTCACGAAATATTTGGTTTAGTGAGCAAATATTAAGTAAATAAATACCTTTAAATAACTGCCAGAGGTTATCCTTTTAAGTATTCATTAAAATTCTGTGCATTTATAGCAGATCTGAACTGGGTTGGAATTTTTTAGAAACAATTGGATATTTATTAAAATGTGTGTTAAATAGTAACATGTATAACTGCATCCAACTACTCATTGTTTCCTGTTCTTTATCGACTAACTGCTTGAATAGCTCAGTTGCACTATAAGTGGGTTATTTGCTTCTATGAGTGAAAACATTAAAATTAAAAATTAGTATTCAGTCTTTGATACCAGTATAAATGTTACTTTTAACAAACTTTAGATTGTAGTTTTTAAACAGCCTGTACATACATTTAAGAAACCAGTATAATATACGAGTAATTGAAATATTTTTTGATAGGATGAAAGTTTTCATTTGAACAAGATGTAGCTCTTAAAAATTATATATCAGTATTTTTTAACCAAATTGTTTAATCAAAATTGCAGAAGAACCAGTGGTTTTTATGGAAACAATACATTATAGAAAACAACTGAATACATTTATAGAAACTTTTAAATAAATGTGCCAGATAGCTCCTGTGTGTGTGTACCAGAATGGATGTAGTGCTTAAAACAAGCAAGACATACTTGTAGTTTTTAAGTAAATAGTGTAAAACTGTTTTTATAGATTTAACAAATTCCCACTGGTTCTATTGCTAATTGGACTAAAGTTAGACATAATAGTGTTTTGAAGTTTTCCAAGATCAAGAGTTCTCACTGAAATTTCTGTGCTTCGATTGTAGTAACCAAGGGCCTGGTGGAAGGGGAGGTTTCAACAAAGGTAAAGCATTGCAGAAGTGATGCTCAGTTTTTATATAATGTTGACAGTTAAATAAAAAAACTAATTTTTATAGGGTGGTGGCTGTTTACAAAGTATATAATATTTTTTGTGTGGTCATTGTCATTTAATATTTGTTTGACATTTGTAAGAGGTAAGTTAGAGAAAGTCTTGGATATGAAGGAACTTGTTTACAAGCAAACTTGATTGGAAGAAAAAGATGCTCTCCAAATACATTAAAAAGTGGTTATGGCAAAAATGTTATCTGAAGGCTGTAATAAGTTAAATCCAACAAGTTAAATGTTATTTTTGATAAGTTCTGCTTTAATGCATGGCTGAATTTTTTTATTATAAAGGTTCTGAATTTATTGCAATTGGCTGAAGCAAAAATAATTTAGTTCAAAATACATTACTATTTCATCAGATGAGTTTGATTGGGAGTACTTGGCAAGTGAATGAGTGTATAGTTTATATTGATTGTAAATGTATTCAACTTTTGAAGTAGTTTACTTAGTTGTGCTTGTTAATAACAAATTATCTTTCTTATTGTGTCTTAATATTATGCATCTCAAACATTAAAGTCAAACTTTACAGTCTAGTGATTTTTTTTTGTATAGAATACAGCTAATTTCAGATTTTATTGGAACTTAGCAGATGTGTTTTTGGAAACCTTGTTTTTTGTATGTTTAACATTATAACTATCTTTTAAGCTTGGTTAATAGGCTACTTAGTGAGTTGAGAAATTGTTTAATAATAATGACTTTTAAATAAGCTATCATACCCACTAACAGTTGTTCTGTAATTTTAAGATAGTAAAAAAAAACTTGATTTTGTATAAAATAACATATTAGAAGTTAAGATTGCATTGTACAATTGTAAATATCAAATTTATGTGCAGTTTTTCTAGTTATTATGCTGCAGATACAGCTCAAGATTGTTTATTGATTTTATGAAAAAAGTTTTCATATAAAACCTAACAATGATGAAATACATCATTATATTGCTATCAGAGTTTACTTGTACTGTAATAAAATGCCACATTATATGAGTCTTTAGGAAAATTAATGTATTTTTAATACATTAAATCAATTTTCCAAATTTTTTTAATTATTCAAAACTGTGTGAATTGGTTCCTGGAGTTAAAAAAATTCCAGAACAGTTTTCTCGGAGCACAGAAGTAAAATGTGACTGATGTTTTTCAAGAAAACTCTGAAATTCAAGAATAAGCATATGGGTATACTGATATGAAAGTAAAAATGCTTAAAACCTGGTTCTTTCTTTCTTTTTTTTTTAAAAAGTTAGTGATTATGAACACAGTGAACATAAAACACCAAAATACAGTTCTCTTGACCACTTTTAAGTATCCAAATATAATGAAAGTAAAGCATATGAACCATGTGTTTGACTAGAAAAGTACATTACTATCAAAGTTTTAAATAAGAACATGAATGTATTGGAGGTAAAACCTTGTTGAAGAATATTTTTGTTTACAGTGGTATTAGTCCTATGATAAATATGTGATATCTGTAAAACTTCCAAAACACAATTTTTAGTAAAATACTGTATATTAACTACTTCAGGTATAAGTAGAATATAATGAATCTAGAACACTGTTGTCAGTAAGAACGGATAATTTTATCATTTCAACAGATCAGTCCCCACACCTCATGGGTTCAAAAACCCACTGAGTTTCAGTAATATTCTCCCTCCCCAAAAGTATAAGAAATAGTATTACAAAAAGACTGTTATGAAAATAAACATTTTTATTTCATCTTAGTGGTAGAGTTGCCTTAGTTTTTTCTTGTTACCACACATTTTTCATTGTTGAACAGATAAAGTAGAAAAAAAACAGATGTCTAAAGGTATATAAGAAAAGGAGAAAACACTACTGTTTGTTATGAAAGTGTTAATTGTGAGTATTAAGTAACACACAAGGATGTACATGAGACAGTTAATCATTGTACGTTGTATTAATGAGGAAGGTTTACCTTAACATCTTTTGAAGCCAGTAGCTGACTGTAAAACTTATGCAATTGTGTAGAATATTGCTCCTACTTGCTCTCATTTGTATTAATTTAAAAGCAAAAGTTATCTTAAAGTGTAAAAACTGTCAAAGTTTCATTGATTATAATGTATCTCTAAAGTGATTGTATATCAAAAAATGAAAAACTTGTACGAGAGATATTTGATTTTTTTTTTACAGAAACGAAGTAGTTTTCATTTTATTGATAATAGGTTGATAAGGGTTAATGATTGACACATGATAAAAATCAAAAGGAAGACTAAGTATCATTTATAGTTATTAGTTTCATGGAAAAAACTATCAAACCTGTATTATGACATATCCATATGCTTCTGCAACCATTATAAACCCAAGCAAGGTAATATAGTTTGATCAGGGAATAAACTGTTTGATGCAAGCATTTACAATATTCAGATACAGAACAGGTATCTGATTAAACACTTAATTCAATGATAAATGAAGAAGTCCTTTATATGAGAAAGACCTTGTATAAGGAACGTGTTCCAACACTAAAATCAGGGGTTTGATTCTACTCGGTGGACTCAGCAGATAGCCCCATGTGACTTTGCTATAAGAAAACAAACGGAATGTGAATTGATAACACCAGACACCAGATTCTTGTATTAAAGTAGCCATAAATAAACAGTAAGATGTTATTTACATTTTCCTTTACTTGGCTTTAGCCTCAATGTCTTTTTGGGTAAAACAGTATGCATGCATATGATTTATTGCAACTGGACTGCAAGTCAAAGAAATCTAATGTTATAAGTTGATAGCATTATTATAGCAACATTGGTATAGTGTTCACTTTTTACCATGAAGAAAGGTTCCTATTGCTAATTTATCTGAATTTTTGTATAAAAGAAAAACAACTTATTTTTAATTTTAACAAACCTTTAGCATCAGCATTTGTTTTTCAATAGCAAGTCTGAAAGCAAATTATGGTGTTATGAACATGCACTAGTGTTAACTGGCTTTAGAATGTGAATGCAGTAGAGGTAGAAACATTTTTGATTTGTGGTTGTCTTATGAAACGTCATTATATGTGAATCTATTTTTAGAAAATTCAAGTACTGGATTTAAAAATCTGTTAAATCAGCAGGTTTCAGCACATATTATAATGCAAAGTTTTGTATAAATTGTACATAAATTTTTCATATCATTGGATGCCATGGGAATGCTCCTCCAGAAAATGTTTATTTACTGGATCACAGTATTATGTGGCTACCTTTTGATTATTCACCAATTTCAGACCATTTGAAGAATATTATAGACGATTCCTGGTCAACTGGGGTTTCTATAGTTCTTTAATGAACTAGGAACTTTTATTAAAGCTCCGAGTTAACATTGAATATTGATGATGTCAGGAAACTGCACTGGTGTCAACAAATTTATGAACAGTATATTGAAAGTAAAGAAAATAAACCAAGGTGTATAGAACTAACTAATTCTAGAAAAAGAATAATAAGTAATGGAAGTAGAGTAAAAGAACCTACAGTGGTTTCCAGACGTGGTGTTTTGGATTACACATCAGTGGTAATTGTCATGCTTGCAATAGAAGAATTTATATGAAGATGCTAGCCATTGAAATGTACTAGCAAGATAAACAATCATCTACCAAATCCATTGCAACTAAAGCATCCATGTAGAGACATTGCTGTTGTATCACAAAACAAGTTTATAGCAGTGTTTCTCAACTCGGAAACTAAGATAGTTCCATTGACAGTAATTAACATTCTCAGGATCAAACACAGAAGATATATATTCCACCTTTTATTTGCTCCAAATGTTTTGTTCTGGGAGTGAAATATTAAATTTATGGATGCTGCAATATCCTTCTTCCAATTTTCCATATGCACAGTTCTCTACAGATGAACCCAACAAAGCAAATCTCGTTTGGTTTCAGGCCTTTCAGTTTTCAACTTCATGTTCAATGACTACTAAATAAAGAAAGAGAAAAAGTAAAAGTTTGAGTTGAAGTAAATTTTCTTATTTTAGATTGTATAAGTATTATAAAGTTGCTCTCTTCTGTTTTTTTTTTTTTTCTTTCTTAGCCACTATTTCCATTTCTAAATCTTAACTGTTGGGGGGTGGGGAACTTATCAAACTATTTCACTCAGTTGTCTGTAAAAATATAATACTTTTTTTAAAAATATGTACATGAGTTATCTAGTTGTCACAAGATTTCAGCTCAGTTTACTCTATGTCTGTATTACTTTAGAAAGTTAATAAGACATAAGAACCTTGGTTGTAGTCATACTTAGAATGTGCATGAAGGGGTCGACTGAAAAGGTTCGAAAACTGAGAGAGAGGTATGATGCAAAGTTTGTATTTTAAGCATAAAACATTCAATATTAGTAGATGTACTAATTATCGTGCAGCATACTTGTTTCAAAAGCAAGTACATTTTGTTTTGATCGAAATTTAGAAGTAACAAATGTGGATCAATAGCTAGCATGTACAAGTTCTAAATCTGTTTCATGTATTGGTGGTGTAAACTAGCTCTAAATACCAGTTGTGTATTTCTCAGTTCTGATAGTATTTGATTTAAAATGTATTATTTTATAATATGTATGATTTACCATTTCAAAGTTACATGTGATTACTGTTCCTATCTTGATTGAAAATACCAATGTAAAATAAGAAAGAAATGCATTTCTTATAGCTTTCTTCTTGCATAAATTAGTGTATCTTTAATACTTCCATTTGTCAACATGTTCTCCTTTAATAAGGAATCTGAACAAATTAGCATGATCACATTGCAACTTGAATAGTTAAGTAATAGAGTTAAATGAGTTAGTAAATGATTTTACATAACTTATAAACTCCCAAGTCTATTCTGTGGGTTATAGTGGGTGTAACTGAAATCTTAGAGTTGTTTTTTTTTGTCATTTACTTGCCATTAGAATTTACTTTGTGGAAGCATAAAGTTGTTTAATTTTTAACATATGTTGTTATAACTTTCCAACTGAAGTTAATGAACCACTTTACTATTTCTTAATGGTCAAGAATTATTCTTTGTTAATATGTATAGTAAGTAAAATAAGGTAACATTGGTTAACTTATGCTTAAGTATCTTATTTCATAAGTTAAAAGGTAAATACTTAAATATGTATTGTTTGTCAACTAGTTTAAATTTAAGCATCGTGTTCTGATACAAAGCTGTTAGAAAACTGCAAATAAATTGGGACAGTTTAAAGAAAAGAACGAACAACATAATAACAATTATTAATTTAGGAATATTAAAGTTCAGGATTCACAGAATTGTTTGCAGCTGTTTTTTTCTTATTGTGAGCATTAGATTTTATGTGTGATGGGTTTCAATTGTATTACAACCAGTTTGTGTGAGCTTTGGCTATAGGGGAAAAAAGTTCATTGGTTTGGGATATTTTGTTCTATCAGTTTCATCTGATGTTCTTTTATTATGATTGTACATGTTTATTATGTAAAGGAGGTAAGGTCCTTGACCAAAAGGCAGTATCATGGTTAAGTAACATTTCATTGAAATGAGTAGAAAAAAGTGGAAATTTTATACACTATTTTTGGTTAGTGTGGAACCAACAAAACAGATTTTGGCATCTGTAAGTAAGATGATTATAAAAAGTCATTTTAATGTTTAACAACTGACCAATTGTGTGATAATTTCATTTTTTACTGTGTTTAAGTAGTTAGTTTTTACTAATATGTCTGGAGAAAAAAATTAATACTGGAACAAGTAAAAAAAATTTGGAATTTTTTTTATTTTCCATAATACCAAATCTTAGGTTTTAATATTCAAGCAGTTTTGAATGTAAAAATATGTAAGCAGTACAAGTATATACTCCCTTTCACACCCAATATGCTCGTACTTTTAGCCGCAGGAGCATTAAAATGTGACTGTCAATCCCACTATTCGTCTGTAAAAGAGTAACCCAAAAGTTGGCAGTGGGTGGTGATGGTTACCTTCCTTTCCTCTAGTCTTACACCAAAAAATTAGGGGTGGCTAGTGCAGATAACCCTCATGTAGCTTTGCACAAAATTCAAACCAAACCAGTACAGTTATAGGAGGTTGAAAAAAAGGTATCAAAGATAAAAAGTATAAAAACCTGTGTGAGAATTATGAGAAACAACTGTGATATTGTTACAAGTACACTTGGACTACTTAAAAAAATTAAATGTATATGGTTCTTTTTCATACTTGTTTCATGTTTGGTAGTGTATAAAAAAAAAATCAATTAAATTTTATCTGGAGTTACCTTAGGTATCATACAGGTGACCCTGTGTCACCACTTATTTTACTTGTTGGTCTTTGTTTGTATACAATTGTAAATAATACAAATGTACCTATTGACCTTAATTATGCCACAAATGTAAAAAATGTTTGACAGTATTAACTCTCAAAAATAAATAATTTCTTAATATAAAAAAAAATAGAAGGACCCTCACAATTATAAATTGGC
Organism: Tachypleus tridentatus; assembly: GCF_004210375.1. Lineage (NCBI taxonomy): Eukaryota > Metazoa > Arthropoda > Merostomata > Xiphosura > Limulidae > Tachypleus > Tachypleus tridentatus. The sequence continues at coordinate 126,709,670 of NC_134825.1, forward strand.
AATTAAGCAACCTTCATGATTTAAATATATTCTTAATGTAATTCATTTTAAGCATTATAGAATATCTAACATGATATGCTCAGATGCTTCTTGGCCTTTGACCCTTACTTCAGTCTCTCCTCATCTTGTATTGCTTAGATATTCTGATATATTAAGTACTGTATGAAGATTTTTTTTGTTAAAAAGTGGTTTAAATATTTAGAACTGTAGATTTGAATTTATTGTGACTGGACCAGGATGTTCTACCACACCCTCACGCTGAGAAATGATTCTGTAAAAAAAAAAGTCGGAATACTCAAATAGATTTGTAATGTTCACGAAATTAAAATTAAAATGACTTTTATAATCCTCTTTGTCTGAACAAAATTTAATGTCTTGCCATTTTTTGTTTACCCCATTGATCTGAAATTGTATGAAAAAAGTTTTGATTTCTTTATATATTTGTATGAATGCTAACTGATATTGACAGTTGGTCACATAACTTGCCAGTGTTTATTTTGGTTATTGGGAACTTTCACTTTGTCTTATTAGTTTTAATTTTCAAAATCTTTGTAAGTACTGCAGACGAGATCTTTTCTAAATTTCTTGTTATCAGCCTCTTTCATGTGTGTAATTTGATAATTTGATTGTGAAGTAATTAAGAATTGTTTTTCTTAACAAGATGTGCTGTTGAACAAATATTTCTGGTTTTGTATTATTGATACAGGAAGAGGTGAATTCAATCCTGTAAATGGAGGAGGAACTGGAGGATATGGAGGTGAAGTTTTGAATTTTTTTAATTCAGAGGTTAAAACTGCTCTTAAAAATATTAGTCTTATTATCAGGAGTGTTATTGTGGATATATATTTAGGACACATTTTTTGGTTCCTTTTTTTAGTTTTATGAAATGTTCATTCATGTTTATTATATGATTTTGAACAGAAGGTTTGTGTGTGTTTTCATTTTAATTGGTAAAAGTTGCTGTTGAAATGGTAATATAATATTTGAGTTCTCATCATTCGAACATTTAATGTATATCTTATGGCATGAATTTGTAACTTATTTATATTAGTGTAGTGAGTTAACTAATCCAGTAACAAAAGTAACAGTTTACTAACATTTTCAGCACTGCTTTGCATCTGGTATTCTTTGCTTACGGAAGTACTTATTTTCCTATGTGCTATGAACATTAATTTCTTACACTTTAAGTTGTCTTTATATTGTCTTAAAAACAAGTTTGATATGTCCATGTTTATATCACATGTACATAGCTCTTGAAGTTGCTTTGTCGGTCAGTTTAGGTCCAGATGCTGAGTTAATGGTGGACACTATCTTTGTCACTGGCTTACCAGAGGATGTTAGTGAACAACAGCTGAGTGAACACTTTGGCTGTATAGGAATAATTAAGGTTAGTTACTTGTACTCTTCTCTTTCAATTTATTACATTTTATGAAGCAGTTTAAAAAAAACGAGTTTTTATTCTGACTATTTTAATTACATAATGTCTTTTAATGCATAGCCTAAAATGTAAAGTATAACATTTTTTTTATCTAAGCTTTCTATTCAGGTTTGAGTAGTTTTAATAGAAATGAATAAAAATTTTGTAACCTAAGCTCTTTCAAAAGCACTCGGGTTATAGGGTTTTTTATTCATTTCTAAGCTGTCTATCATTATTGATTATTGTGACTATATAAAAAGATCATCAGGTTAGGTATCAAATAATAATAAAATTCTACTTTAAGTTTTTAGTATATCATCATGTGGTATGTGTTTTATTTGATCAGTATTGGAAAATAAATAATTTATCATTAGTGTATTTAATGTTATAAATTGATATTTGTAAACATGTTTAGTTTGTGGTCTCTTTTATCGTATATAATTTTAATTTATGTATTTTTTTCACTTTTAATATTTTCATTATACATTACAATTTTCTATATAAATTTTTTACTCTGTTTTTAAATATTTAAATAAAATTCTTTACTTGGACTTGTAACCTCATTATAGTCTTTGCTTAAGGGCAAAGTATATTTCTAACTAGACCCATGTTCTTGACCATTACAGAACCTGGTTTTACTCACTAAGTCTTTATAAGCTTCCTATAAAACATGCTTATAATATCATATTTTATGCATCTTGCACATGTGTATTTTGTAAATGGCTTGATTTTGGTTTAGTTACATGTTAAGGCTTTTGAGAGATGTAATAGATAGTGTTTTAGCTGGATAACAAATATTCTTCGGTCAAGTAACCAAATTGGCTGCTGAATAGGATAGTAAATTCACTTAAACAGTTTTGTTAGTTTTAGAGGACATTCAAAACTATATTAGATAAATTTGAAATCTTAAAGGAAGGAACACTTCTACTTACTGTCTAGGATGTGGGAATGATACTGCGACAAGTGATCATATAGTAATTTCAGTTAAATACTTATATTAAGTTGGCCCACTATAATATTTTTCAACAAAAGTGAAATAATTTTGTGAACACACTATATCTGTCCTGGACATTTCAAGTGCTTCTTTTAAGTCTTAGTTTGTGGTATGTCCTGGTATGAGATGTGAACAGACCTTTCACTTGTTTACACTGATTAATATATGAGATTGACATAGTTGATTGCTGTTTTCAATGTAAAATGCAGAAGGTTGTGTGGGATTATTGCAAATTAGTAATTTTAAAATGAAGTGCAATCACTGTGAAAGATTTTGATAATGTCAGGTTGTCAAGTGAAGCATGTTTTCTCCACACATAATGTGTTGCTCTGAAATCCCAGTTAGCTGTAGTTGATTTCATAATGGTCATTATACAGGCTGTTACAAATTTTAATAACTTGTTTCTAGAATATTGGAAGTTAATGGCTATAAAAAGTATTTAAATATACTTCAACAGAAACTTGTATGAAATTTAATTCTGAATATTATCTCCTGAAATTTTGGCAAATTGTATTGTAATGTACTTCATTCAGCCTGTAAGGAACTTATTCTATTGTAATGTACTTCATTCAGCTTGTAAGGAACTTATTACATTAATACATCCACATTTAAATGGCATTAAAATAAGATTATTTTTATTGGTGCAAAGCATCTGAGTAACTGTGTGGTTAATAGATGCAACACTTAAGGCTTCAAGGAAGTTGTAAATATGCTTAAGAACATGTGAAATAATACTAAATTGTCTGGAACAATAAAAAATTATTTACAGTTGATGTTATGTTTAGCACAAATTTTAGGTCTTTTAGAATAATATTTCTGGAAAAAATGATGTAGTATTTTTGCAACTGATGATTGATAAGTGAATAAATCTTGTTTCAGAATGTTCAAAAATGCACAAGTTAAAGTAGTTTTAGAAATGTTGAAAGAAAAAAAACTTAAGGTTGGTATTGTAGTAGAAATGATAGTTTTTAAGAACAAGCAGAATCCTCACAAGGCTTGTAGCTTTAAATAGTGCAGTAAAATACAGTAATTCTAGAAATTTGAAAATGGTTCATTCATTCCAAAGTTTTAACTAGAATTTCGCTGTACTTTAAAGGTATTATATTATCATTATAAGTGATAAAGATCTATTGCTTTAAACACTACTAGGTAAAATAACTTTGATTTTATTTAAGTCTTGTTTTACAGTGATTTTATTAGCTTTAGACATATCCAGTATCTCACACAACTGCTTGGCACTTAGATGTTCCTGCAGGTGTTCCATTACTTCTAACTGCAGTTTCAACCACAACACTGTTTTATTTTTTTTACATGCTATTTCAAACTAACTGTTTCCTGTCATAATGGTTTAAATGCCAAAAGCTGATATGGACAAATTAAGAAAGGAGGAGGTTATGCATTTTGGTGCCTTTTATGTATAACAGATTTTTAGGCCTTTTGGTTACTGTTGCTTGTGGATCATAGTATTACATTATTTTTTGTTTATGGAAATTATAATAGTCATGAAAAGTGTTTGATTGCACTTTAAAAATACTGTGTAAAGTTATGAATGTAGTATTACAAAAATGCTAAAGGAAAACCTCGTGGCTTATAAATAGATGATTGTGTGATAACTGAATAATAAATGAAAATCAAGTTCCATTTAAAACTATGGTGGCTAATTATTAAAAGATTAATCAAAATACTGAATTAGATTGAAAAACATTTAAGGTTATTGCTTTGAAAAACTTTAGAAACAAACAAATTATTTCAATTTATCAAATTTAATATTTGTTTTCTAAGTAAGAAAAGAAGGATCATGTATTTTGGAAAATATGAAAATTTAGGACATGCATGAATGCAACACGTTTCTGACAATGTTGAGTAACTTTTGTAATAGTTATTAAAAGTCAAACTTATTGCTATTACTGTTCTATATCAAAAAATGTTAATTGTTATTTTGTGTATTAATTATTTATAAGTAAGTTACTGGGCTATTTGATTGACTCTAGTTTCTTGCAAAATGATCAAATGGACTGCATACAAAGTATCAATTACAAATACAATCCCAGTATGTTCTGTCACATCCTTTATTAAATATTCCTTTAATTATGTTCCAGGCATTTCACATGTAACCTCTACGGATTGCATTACTGTTCTAGTTTATGCATTACATAAATGGCAGTTTATTCTGGAAAAAATATAACATGTATAGATTCTTTTTATACTACCATGTGTGCAGAAAACAACCTGTAAATTTAATTAGATAATGTTTCCTCCCTAGAAATGTTTGTAGTGATTGTACAGGGTAAATAATGCAATGACAGTATTGATGCTACATTTAACACAAGTTTTTTCAACTTGTTTCATGTTAATTCAAGTTCTTAAAAGAATTTATTGTTAATTATTAATCAGTTATTCCTCTTGTATACCAGATGGACAAAAAGACTGGGAAGCCTAAGATCTGGATCTATAAGGACAAGATGACTGGTAGAGGAAAAGGCGAAGCAACTATCACGTATGATGATCCTCCAACAGCCACCTCTGCTATATCCTGGTTCAGTGGTGTGTATGTTTTTTACCAATGACAAATTTAAGAAGTGGCAACATACTTTCAAATAATTGGCATGCCAAAGTTGCTTTTTATGATGCAAGACACTTTTTGATACTGTATCGTACTCGATTCTTTGGTTTTTCTTAAATTATATTTTATCGTTACAAGTTTCATTCCAACACCAGGGTATCAAAATTAACAGTGATGTAAACCTAAAACTATTAAGCTTTTAAGAATATTTTTTGCAAGATATTTTTTTTAGATTTCAAAAAATACAGTTAAAATGCTACATAACCTTTAGGAAGCTCATGTTAATTTTAAACTGTTGTGAATCATTTATATAAATGATATTATATATTCCTCACTTATACACTTGTCCAGATAAAGGCTGTTTTATGTATCTCTCTCTTCCAGTGATGTATTTTTGTATCATTGTCTTTTTGAATCCTGATAAACTAGTTCATAAATTTAGTTCTAACAAAAAAATTTGATATCTTATGGTATTTATTTTTCAATTTAAATTGCTTAGATTTGAATATATTTAATGAAAACAAAATCTGTAAAGTAGATTTCTGTAGCGTATAAAACATCACAATGAACAATCATTCTCTACTTGTACCTTGTGTTAATATGTGGAGCATTAACAAAACTGGTGTTTGTGTTGCATATTATTAGGTTTATTTATGAGTTCATGAAATCATATTTCTTATTTTATTTTCACATATTTAGGAAAAGAATTTCTTGGAAACATAATTAAAGTTGAGCTGGCCCAGAGAAAGCCCCATTCCTTTGGATCAGGTAGAGGTGGAGGTATGCGTGGTGGAAGAGGTAATTATTCATGGAAGATCTTTAGTTGTGTAAAATATTATACTTGACCAGTTAGTGGCAATGGTAAACATACTTTCTAAGAAAGTGGCTTTAGAGAATTAGTGAAGTAAAATGTATCTCACTTCAGCTATACAGTATTCAGTCTTGTGTAAAATATACATGGAGCTTTAGAAATTTGTATATAAAGGCTTTTAAGTGTGGCCTTTTGAACAGACTCCAACTAGCATTTGTACTTGTTTTTATGTAGACATGTCATTTGTAATGCCAATTTTTCAGTTCATTTCAGAGGTTAGTTCTGATCACAAAAGTTCTTAACACTGTTGAAAGTTTAATGCTTATATCAGATGGTGAAAACTACAGGTAGTGACTTCAAGTGCTGAATTAGACTTCAACAAAGTTTTATGACCTATCATTGAATTGAATAGAGAACTTATGAGAACTGAAGTTGTTCAGTTTTATTTATTGTTTATATTTGTAATCAAAGTACATCGTATTTTAAGTGGTATTGACCTCGTAATGCTGAGACATTCTGTGTATGAAGACATACTTGATTACAAGTGGTTTAACTGCACAGATATATTTGTAATATATTTTGTCATGATACATCGAGTAAGCTTGGAATGCACCTAGAGTTAACCCTTTTGCAACAGTTCACAGTTCAAAGGCCATGTCATTGTGTTTGTTGACTTGCATTCAAAATTTTATTGAACTACTATTTTACAGGTGTATGTCAGTAAGTTTGGGATCAGATTGTAGATTTTAACTCGAACATTAACATATGAGTTAATTTCTTAATTTAAAAGTAAATATTAAAAGAAGACATTTTATATATAGATATTTAGTGAGTCACATGGTATGTTGAATGCAGCAGTGTTTAAAATTAAATGTTTATGATGTCAGGTGATTATTTGATAAGCTAGAATATAAAATAAGAACCTTTTATTTTTTTATTTTGCTGAGATATGGCTTGTGTACTGAATCAAACACAGTGGTGCATTAAACTCCTCCATTTTTTGAAATGGTCCCTTTTATATTCTTACAACAGTATGTGACATGTGAATAACCAATTAACAGCTTAGAATGTTCCCAGAGCTGTCTTCTCAGCCATTTTAATCTACAAAAATCTACCATGTTCTTTTGATCTATGTTTTCAAGGAAGTAGATTATTTTTAGTCTGTTCAAAGTTTAATTGTTTTTGAAATCTAAATAAGTCTTAGTTACTAAGCTTAATAAATTATAGTGGAATTCTTTAGTATCAGTGTAGTTATTTATGATTTTTGATTATTTAACTGCATATATAAAATTTGAGAACAATTTTGTTAGTTATCTTGCTTGCACAGGCAAAATTTAAAAGGTTTAGCAACCTGTGTCCAGCAACAACTGTGAATACAAAGGTAATAGTGAGAAGAGATAATTGTTTGCTTGACTTGATTTGTTGTTCTATACTTTAAGAAAAAATAAGTTTAATAATTTATTTTTAAATAGTAATAACCTACCTACATGTATATAATATATAAGTGAAATGTGACTGTATGTTACAAAGTACTAGTACAGTAAAACACAGCCAAGACAGGGAAGACTAAAGATCAATTATATATTACTGAATATGTGACCTGGGTGCAAGTGTACCATGTTAATGTAAGTTATGTAATGTTAGTTAGGTATGACTGAAACGTCAATATGATTTAAAAAAAAAAGTTTTTGTTCATATATAGTCTTATGAGACTTAAGCTACTTAGACTAAACATTTATATTTTTGTGTTATAATATGTGGCTATTCTAGCATGAAAAAACAATTTATATTTATTTCCTAATTTTTTATGGTGGTTACGAGGCTGATTAAGTGACAGATCTCACATAGAGCATAGAAAATAACATAAAATATAAAGTCTTACTGAAAACAAATTTTTGAAATGTATTTAGGGGATTTTAAAGATTACACAAATAATATTTGGATTTTTGGGATGAAGAATGTTTTTTTTAATCGTAACATGGAATCACTTTACACTCAGACTAGTAATGAAATACTCTATATTCACAAACAAATCTTTAGTAAAAATACAAAATATTTTCAATCTTTACTACAATTATACCAAATTTTTTGAAGATACACGTGCTGTATTAAAAGTTATAATGCAAATATTTAATGTGCAAATGTATAGACAAACTTGTGTGTGTTATACTGAGCCTGTTGCAAAAGGGTTAAATTAGTGAAAATGGATTGCAAAATAACATAATTTCTAAGTTTTTAATATCTTTCTTAGTTGCCGTAGTGTGAAATTGTGTGGGTTTAAGTATAATGATCTATGAACTTTTTTAAATAAAAATTTACTTAATTTTGACATATTAAACAGATTTTATTATGAGATTAGTAGAGCTTCCTGGTATGTACTTTTGAAAAAGTGCTGTTTGATACATTAGTTTTTCTCTAAAATGTATACAGTTTAAAGTAAAGGGAATGCATACAATTTGAGCTTAGAGTTATTTATGCATAATTTGTTAGGATCCAATGTAAATATATATCTAATTGGTGATTATAGAAGATGTTATATAATAAATTTGTTTGAAAAAGTCTTGAGTTTTATTGTTTTCCAAGGTGGCCGTGGTGGAGGAGGTGGAGATGGTGGACCTCCAGTGGGTGGTGGTGGTAGAGATGGTGATTGGCAGTGCCCAAATCCGTGAGTATTAAGGTGGTTACTGAAAATGCTAGTCATACAGCAGTGTGTTATCTTTTGTGAAAAATGCTAAGTTGATTTTGACTATATGATATACACTCATTTTGTTAGAAAAACACAGTTTCAAGAAATCAGTTTAATACAAATATATGGTACACTATATGTAACCTGATTACTTTTGAAAAGCAGAACATTTTTGTTCAGAGACACTTTAGTACATATGTTTTATCTGAAAGGTGAATAATAGGTAGTATTTATAACTAACTTGTAAGACAGGTGAATTAGTAACATTTCACATTTTTGTAGTTTTAATTCATTATGCCATGTTTAACATTAGCTTATTTTAAATATTCATTTTCAGTAGTGTAAGTTATATTACTTCATCTGTACTGTTGGAGTAAGATACTGTTTTTCATGGAGTAAACGGTGACCAATTTGCTGATTAAAATGTCAGTTCTGATCAACTTGACTTCAAAGTTCATCTTGCTTAGGTTTTGATTCTTCATTGGTATTTCCTTCAAATTGTCATTAAATAAGTTAAAGAACAAAAATTGAAAAAAAAACAACAAAAAACTGCCAAGATTTTTTTTTTTGTTTCTGAATTTGAAAATTAACTCACCATTCACAAAGATTTTTTATTAGTTTTTGTTTCCCACTATGTTTTTTCACACTTTTCCTGGTGTTTGATACTGATACTGTAACTTTTTGAATTTATACGTATTTAGACAACGTTGAAGTGATTAATGTGGATTTTTTCATTCCTTCATTTCATTATCTGTTGAAACATTGCAGGGCTTGTGGAAATAATAACTTTGCATGGCGAGATGTGTGCAATCGCTGCAAATCCCCACGGGGGCCAGGAAGCCCGGGACATGATGGACCCCAGTTGCGAGGTGGATCTCGAGGAGGCATGAGAGGACGTAGTGATAGGGGACGTGGAGGATCATCCATGGGGGGACGTGGTTTTGGCCGAGGAGGGTCTGGACGTGGTGGATTTGGGTAATTAAACTGCTGGAATGCTAGTTACTTAACTGTTTATGGAAACAATACTAGCATTGAGTACATTAGATTAAGAAATATCAAGGCTAGAGATTTTTTTTTAAATAATGAAATCCATAATCAGATACCAGACTTGTCAGTTACAGAGAAATATGGAAATAAATTCATATCATAAAATGTGATGTATTTATACTAAAATATAGTATAGATTAATAAATCCCATAGCCTTCACTTATTTTAGAACTCATCTTTTTATTTTATTACCACAGTCACATATTGTTACTTGTTTTATTGTGTGTTTCACAGTTCTTTGGGGGGTGCACATTATGGGTATGCCCTTCTAAATAAGTTTTATAAAAAATTTTTTATTTATAGCTCAGATGAAAGCATAGTAAGTTTGTAGGTCTATTAATCTCAGTATGTTTCAATTCCCAATATCTAACAGTGTTGTAATCACACTAATGCAGTAGGCCTAGGTCTGTATTAAAATGTAAGAAACGTATACTCAGGCATAATATTTTCCTTTCAGATTGTCAGAAAAACAACTGCTCAGAAGACCCTCAGAAATATTTATCAAAAATCATTTTCATACCTGTATTTTCATTTGCTATTAATGATGTGTTACTAGGTGCTTAAAAAGGATGGATTCAAGATGTCTGTTTTGATTGTTTTCACCTGATATATTGGTGCAGCTTCTTGCATACAAACCTGAGTTAAACTTTCAGCTTTTATTATAATTCTACATAGAAATTATTTTGTATGTTACTTTACAGTGTGAACCTGCCATGATTTAGTGGAGACAGTCATCATTCAACTTTTGTATTTAGTAGAAGCTGAACTTGTGAATAAGCAGTCAATTTTTCCAAGAGAAAAACAGAAATCTAGTTTTTGTTTGTTTTTTAAATTTCAACTCCATTCTTTGATAACAAATAATTACTATTGATTTAAGTAGCAAATTGTAGGTGGCAGACTTGCAACTGTTAGTTTCAAACTTTAAAAATCTGTTTTAGTATACTTGATAATTGTCTTAAATGTGAATTAATATTTGATTTTTGCATATCAGTACATCTTTCTAAGAAATTGTTCAGTTTATGAAATTTCAATAATATTGTATGTGACATAAATGATAATTTTATGACTTACTTCTCAATAAGATTAGTGGGGTTAAGACTTCTTTTGTTTTTGTTTAGGGATCGAGGCGACAGAAGATCAAGACCCTATTGAAACGTGTTTTCCTGACTTACTGACAAATAATAAAAAAAAGAAAATCATTTAAACAACTGTAGTCATCAACTCATTGTCATCTTACCAGAATTTCATCACTGTGTTGTTTTATTATGTTTGTTGTAAATGTCAACAGTTAACTGTAAGTCTTGGTGAGCTTTTATTGAAATACAAGTTTCTTCTCCACAACGTTGTACTGGAAATGTTTGATAGTTCTATGGGTTAGTTACAGATGTGCTAATGAACAAATTTTGATGCTTGATATCGTAATTATGGAAACTGATAAAGCATGATGTATCAAAGAGAAGGCATTTTTCTGTTGTATGTGGGATTATATCGGTTTCTCAAAAAATAAAAATTTTTTGATTAATTTTTTATTGCACAATTTTAAACATTTCTGCAACATGACAAGGTGGAGACATTGTAAATGAGATATCGTTAAAGCCAGGATGTTTTATTACTAACCATTTTAGGATAACTAAAGACAATGTAAGTTTAGGAGAGTGTGATTCTTGACTTTAATGTGTTAAGGGTTCCTGATATTTATAAAATCAGAAACTTTGATATTATGTTATACTTAATGCATGTTCTTCTAATAGCTGGATTATTTTTTAACCCCTGCAGTTGCTCTGCAATCTTCTCTTATTTTACTTTAGCATGTCGTTGTACTAGACTAAAACCATTTATAATTTTTTGAGAATAAAATTTTTATCTTTTAATTGTTTATATAAGCCACAAATAATTCATCTACTAAAAGTACAGCTTTTCAGACCCCTGAAAAGTATTTTAAAAACTTGCTTTCTTTTGATGTGAAACTACTACAGTCATATGAATACATTCTGAATGCAAATGGCTCAAGCAAATAAAGATTACAACTTCCAATTAAAAAAAAAAAAAAAAATTCCCCTCACACATTTCACATGTTGCATGTTCAGAATGATACTACCTTCACAAATACAAAAGCTATCAAGCTATGATGTGTGAAAATTTATTGATGCTTTGGTTAAGCTTTTCTGATGGATAACTTTTGGATTAGTTTCCTTGGGAGCATTTTTGTGGCAGTTGACTCCCACAGTGTTTGTGGAGTCATAAAAGCATTTTTTAATTTAGATTTTAATTCATTATATTATTTTAGACAGCTCTTTTTGAATTACCATAATAAGTATTCATGATAATTCAAACAGTAACAGTTTTTCTTTGAAGTGTTAGAGCAAAAATGATCTTTTTGGGTGATCACTATGATAATAACAAATATTAGAGTTAATCAACTACTACTCTGCTCTTGTAGATTTTTTGTAATGATTTGTTTAAGTTTAGTATTTTAGATGTATTAACCAACCCAGCAATAATCAATGTATGATGGTTTTCATTTTTTAAAATGAGAGAAAAAAAATCCTATTTTATAGGTATTATACCAAAAGACTAGGCTTTTCCTTTCCTGCTGCATCTATCAAAAACAATTTTTATAGGTTATGCTATCTAAGATAACTTGCTTATTTAAATAACACATTTCATTTGACAGTAGAATCAAGGAAGTCAAGATTTCATTCTGTCATGTACTAGTTTAATGAAATGTGTGTATAATATCAAAATGTCCTCCTAATAGAGAAACAATAAAAACATTTTAAAGCAAAAATGCATTTTGATATATCATTTTATATGAATTAGTAAAAGACTACTTTTCAAAACCCGTAGTTTTTAGATAATACGATAACTTCACCAAACTTGTACTGTAGGTATTTGAAACTTGCAGTTTTAACATGCTTGTGGTAATAATGTCAGTTGCAATAAAATGTGTTCAAGTGTCTGTGACTAACAAGAAACAAATTATAATTTTTCTATTAAATAGCTGAATCAAGGATTTGTAGTTTATGGTGAAGCAAGTATTTCAAAACTAAAGGTTACTCTAAACTAACTTAAACAAAACAATAGTTTGAAACCAGTCCTTATCATTTATGTATTTACCAAGCTTTTTTTTTTTTTTTGAAGGCAACCTATTCTAAAAGTCTTAGATTTATTCTAAAAGTCTTAAATTTTAAACACCTTAGTCAGATCCCCCTAATTCTTTTTTCAAAAGAAAACTTGAGAGGTTTGAGTCTCTTCAAGTCTTGTATTCAATATTTCTGTAGATATAACCTAAAGTCCTATTTGCCCTACAAGTAGCAACAGCATACAGCTTAGATGGCATTAAAGACTGATCGAATGTTACACCAAGATCCATTTCTTTCATGGCACTGTTATTTCATTCAATTTATGAGGTAGAAATCATGTTTGCATTGTCGTTCTGCATTAAAAACTGCTTGAGTGATGAGTGACGACATGACATTAAAAAATCTAAACATGCTATAGAAACAATGTAACGTTTTACACGATACTGGTATGAGGACTGGCATTACAGATAGAATGTTATTCAAGTATCTTCAAATATATAATTGCAAACACGTTCAACTCTTTGTTCCTGAAGTATATTTGAGTTGTAGGTACTCATATCCATAAATAAAATATTTGTAATATTTAATAATTCTGCTACGTGATTAATTATTGACGTAAATATTGCATCTACTGTGTTATACTATATAGATACTATTGTAAGTGTTGCTGGTCACCAGATTGACAACGGCAGGCACCAAATTACTCCGATCGGTTTGCGGCACATTTTGTTTTGGTTTCACAGAACTTTCGTAGATCGAAATTCAAACACATAACTAAGGCAGAAATGTAAGGGTCACATTTTTGTGTGTAGTGTTACGAGCTCTGAATTCCTCATTTTGAACTACTGCAGTCGTGCAGATTGGCTGCAAACATGTTTTACCATACTCTATGGCTCGTTGTCTGCGGATCTCTAAAGTTGGGAAGGCCATGCACCCGTGTTTTGATATCGTCTGTGAATTAACACCGCAAGTGCGTACAGTTAACCAGTGTCTACTATAATTCTTGCTTAGGATCTGGGCTTTGGGTCCGTAATGCTACATCCGAGAACAAGATTTATCAGAAGATGATGATCCGATGCTCAGTTAAAACATGTTTTATTTAAAAAATGCATACCCATCTAGGTAAGGTAATACCTAGGTGCACACCCTCAGAATTCTACTTAGCATAGGTGCACAATTTCAGGTTTCTTTGTTCTCTTGTTTCCTTTTGTATTCTTGATGGTCACACTGGCTCGCACGTCTGCCTGTCGTCTTAATTTGTAATATAGAGAATCACTTATTTTCTATGTGGTTTTTCACTAGCTTGCCTCATGAAACAGATGCGCGCACGCATGTGGATAAATAATAATAAAACTCAAGTGCACACCCTCAGGGTACACTTGTGTAAGTAAAATTTCAAGTTTCTATATTCTTTGCTCTTGGAGCTATAGTAATTAAGGACGCGGATACGCCGTTTTAGTATTATAGGTGATTATGAATCTTTGTTGGTTATTTTACTATTGTGTTAGCATAAGTAAGGTTCTTTAGTACTCAAATGATGACAATGTAATAAAAATAACTTTTCAATGTCGTAATTCATGCTGAAAAAGTCAATTATGTGCTCGTAATAATGCTAGAAATTAAATTTACGATTCTGTAAACATTATGAGAACAATTATGGTAGTTATATGATAACAGACAACCACTCAGCTACACTATCTAATTTTTGTTTAAAAAAATACATTTTTGGGCTCTTAAGGCTAAACTTTCAGAGGGCACTTTTACAAACGGCCATAGAGTTATAAACAGAGGGAGAGAGCACGCTCGTATAGAGTTACCGCTGCGTAATAGTCGGAACACAGACGGAGCATTTTTGGAGCCAGAGCTAGTCACTGAGCAAGTCAGACGTGCTAATATCTCTGCCAACATGCTTTTTAGAACGAAACATTCATCCTCGCCAGTCAGGCCGTTAGTACCGCCGGTAATGTCGACGGCCTACCGTCAAACTTCACGCCGTTTCAATTCACCACGTTGATCGCCCGAGCCAAGCCAGGGGCAACCATTGAACCGTCCAGGACCAGAATTTTACGCCGGGGCGGAATCCTCATCCAACCAGCCACTACTGCAGACCAAATTTATCTTTGCCAACCATGGAACACCGAATCTTTACTCAGTATTCCTCAGGGGCGTCGACCCATCAATAGAACCAGAAGAAATCAAACAAGCCATAGAACCTCAAATCCAAGCCAATGTGTATGCTGTTCACCGAATTTTTTTTTGAAAACAATAATCTGCCTACGTACTTTATGAAGATAGTGACAACGTCGAAGTACAGTGCTGACTGTATTTTACGTGACGGCTGTTATTATCACATATTCCACTTTAGAGCCGAACGCTCACATCGACGACCTTTCAACACTTGGTCAAACAAAGCATTCAGACATCAGAAACAACCAACGGACAACTTCCAACAAGAAACTTCAAAAATACCGCCGAGTCCAGATCTAACCAGAAGAAACACCAAGACACTCAACCCAGAAGACGTCAACTCCCTCTGAGAGCAACACGCCAAGTGTCAGCAACCCAAGAAAGAAAGAGGACAGATCATGCCAGACTTCAATCCAAGTTCCACAGAATTTAACAACCAGCCAGACTCAAACCAAGATAGCAATCGACGCGACAGTTCAAACTGAAAAACTACCTCCACGCAGAAAACTCAAACTAAAATCACAAGAAGAAACAAAGCATCACAGACCAGCGAAGAACAACTCACCGAAGAACAGCCAGTTGTTCCATCACCAAGACCACGTTTTTTCATTGCACCAATGGGCTTCAAGTGTGAAAACAAGTTCGTGACGAAGATACCACCCGATCTACAAGACCGCAGCTAACAGTTTCCATGTATACCACCGTCACAGTTCACCAGTTCTTTTTTTTAATTTTTTTTTCTCTTCCCATGGGGCCTGGCATGGCCAAGCGCGTAAGGCGTGCGACTCGTAATCCGAAGGTCGCGGGTTCGCGCCCGCGTCGCGCTAAACATGCTCGCCCTCCCGGCCATGGGGGCGTATAAAGTGACGGTCAATCCCACTATTCGTTGGTAAAAGAGTAGCCCAAGAGTTGGCGGTGGGTTGTGATGACTAGCTGCCTTCCCTCTAGTCTTACACTGCTAAATTAGGGACGGCTAGCACAGATAGCCCTCGAGGAGCTTTGTGCGAAATTCCAAAACAAACAAACAAACAAACTCTACCCATGTTTCTTCCCAGCTACTTCCGGGCACGATCTGGGTTGATTTTTCGGCGCCCAGGCCGTGAAAGTGGGTTTTCTCGGGGTACTCCCGTTTCCCCCCACAGCAAGAACTCTTCTGATTTCTCTCTCTCTAAACTAAACCCCTGCCACGTTTGTTTGCGTTTTTTACACTCGTACATTGGTCAATCACAGACTGTGATGAAATGGAGGTTTCAAAATGGCCGCCAAAACGGAAACGGTGTCAACAACACACTAGCACATGCAAGTCTTTAAAGGGGTGAGAATTCCGGAGGAAACCATATAATTAACTAAACAAGTTTGTGATTATAGCAATTATGAAGCAAACTGCGTGCATGAAGTAAAGTTGGCAAGTTAATTGACAAAGTTTATTGTCGAATAATGCCTGGTGGTCATCATAGCGTACCTGATTCGGTAGAAATTTAACTCTATATTCACAGAGTTTTATCACTAAGTTTAGTGACGTCAACTCAACTTGGACTTTGATGAGAAGATTCTTTTCTTTTAGGATTTGTAGCAGTTTTGCAATAGATTCAGGTTTCCTTTTTATTTATTGCTTGCATACTCTCAACTCGTTTTGTACTTCTTTAGCTTGTCCTTAGCTGCTTCAAGCTGACATTCCACTGGGACAGTTGAACAATATGAATGTTCGACACCTGATGTCTTTTTCTTCTTCTTGGCAGGTATTGGGCATGCTTCCTTGATTTCGGGAGCACGTTTTCTTGGAGGTGATCTACTTTGTGATTGTGTAACTTGCTTATGTCGAGGATAACCTGGAAAGATGGTAGGCACTGCCAGAGGTTTCCGTTCATACTTCAATATGTCATCATCTTTTATATCTCTTGGATGCACTCCTGGAAATAAATGAAAATATTTTTTTACGTTTTGTGATTGCAGCAGGTTTTCACAAAGAAGGCCACTGGTAGTTTACTGTTATCTCATTTTTTAAACAGACCCGAAATTAAAGATAATGTCCTATAAACAGTAACAAACATACAGTCATTATTATGTATTTTACATAAGTTATAAAGTCGTTTATTGTATTTTCAAAATATGAGTTTTCTTTTTTAAAAATATTTTGTTTTTAATTTCGCGCAAAGCTGCACGAGCCGTCCCTAATTTAGCAGTGTAAGACTAAAGGGAAGGCAGCCACCGCCAAATCTTGAGCTACGCTTTTAGCAACGACTAGTGGGATTGACCGTCACATTATAACGCCCCCACGACTAAAAGGGGCGAGCATGTTTGGTGTGACGGGAATTCGAACCCGTGACCCTCAGATGACGAGTCGAACGCCTTAATCCACCCGGTCATGCCGAGCCTTCAAATATATTAATAAGTATTGACAGTATTGTCCAAGTAGTATTATACCTATCATATAACCTTTGCCAGAACGTGTTCACTGCACACCCTGTGTTGCCTGGATGGCAGAAATCATTCACGACTTATATTCTTTAACCATTGTTGACAAACTGTTTCATCGGAAGAGAAACTAAAAATGAAATTGTAGTGTAACCGATTTTTAGGATACACTTTCCGACATCAATCTAAAATCTTCTTTTCAAATTAAAATATCGGACAAGAAAAAACAGCATTGGGACCAAAAACGTGTTTAGCCTACGTCCAGTTTTCATCAGCGGCCATTACCCTTCACGATTTGGCTGCTCTATCGCTTATTCATACCTAAATACTGGTATATTTAATACCTCAATCTAAATCAGTACCATATCAAACTCAATTTTGACGTCCAATATCTTGGCGCGGCATGGCCAGGTGGTTAAGGCACTTGAATTGTAATCCTAGGGTCGCAGGTTCGAATCCCCGTCACACCAAACATACTCGCCTTTTCAGCCGTGTGAGCGTAATAAGATGATGGTCAATCCTACTATTCGTTGGTAAAAGAGTAGCCCAAGAGTTGGTGGCGATGCCTACATGCTTTCCCTCTAGTCTGACTGCTAAATTAGGGACGGCTAGCGCAGATAGCTCTCATGTAGCTTTGCGCGAAGTTCACAACAAACCAAACCAAAATCCAGTATCTTAATCAGGCCTACGGTGTATTGCTTTATAGATCTAGTAGAAATTAGTACATTACAATACAGTTTGGGCTTTGACAGTTTGCAATTGCTCGAGCTTCAAAGCTTTCATTTTGAAAGAAAAATTTATAAATGTGAATACTTACTTGTGGAAGGAGATTCCTAAGGCCTTTTTACGCTTATTTGTGCAATTAAAACAAGCACAGCTCTCGGGGATTGTTTGAGAAGTTTGCAGTTATCTGTCAGTGATATTCAGATGTCTATTCCAGTTTTGACAATGACGGCAACTTCCCCATGTCGTCACACGGTTACGTGACCAGTTCTTGCTATTTATAATTCTATGTAAATTGTTTGTGTATGACACAAGATCCAGTGTTAATACAACGTGGTATGAGAGTGTTTTTAGTCACAATGCGTAATATGAAATTAAAAACACATTTTGCAGTAAATTACTTGAGTGTTGTGATAAGACTTGAACTAAACTGTACTAAAAAAGTTCCAAATGAAGCTGAGATGAGATATAACTTGATAATTTAGGCCTAACCAATAATGCAAATGTTGGTTCAAAACGCTTGATATTTTTACTGAATTTCTTTATATTAACAACTGAATTTGTCGCAAAAAATTTGAAACTTGAAAGAAACGTTTATCAGTACAGTTTTTATTGTAACTATTATTTATTTTAATAAGCAATTTCCTGCGTTGTTTACTTCAACATACAGGCGTTAATTAGACCATGAGGCAAGTATTTGTAAGGCGTGCGACTCGTAATCCGAGGGTCGCGGGTTCGCGCCCGGGTCGCGCTAAACATGCTCGCCCTCCCAGCCGTGGGGGCGTATAATGTGACGGTCAATCCCACTATTCGTTGGTAAAAGAGTAGCCCAAGAGTTGGCGATGGGTGGTGATGACTAACTGCCTTCCCTCTAGTCTTACACTGCTAAATTAGGGACGGCTAGCACAGATAGCCCTCGAGTAGCTTTGTGCGAAATTCCAAAAAACAAAAACAATTGTTTATTTTATTAAAGTAATTTACGAGATATAAAAAGTTAATTGCAACAAATATTTTCCATGTATAAATAACTTTAAGCCTCAGAAAGGTAAATCTGGCTTAATAACGAAGGTGTTCTCTTATTAAATTCTGATTTAGCATATTCTTAAGGTACCAACAACAACCTTAAATTGTATGATTTTATTTCTTTTTGAAGCGTTTGTTTCTTTTATGTACATTGACACACATTGCGGAGAGCAGCGTTTTCTAAAGTTTGGGACGCCCCTTCCCGCAGTTGGGTGAGTGATCAGGGTAGAGTAAATATTGCAAATTAAATGTTTTTATTTTTTCTTTAATGAAGATAATAATTAGTTACAACAACACAGCATTTTATCTCATCACTTAACTCACAGCAACAAAGGGCATAGATGGAAAAAGTTTGGGACACTATATATATTATAACTGTCGACGTTGGTTTTTATGATCAGATCTGATTCACTGTCACTACCAGTTCTATTCTAATTCATATATTTTTACTACTGTTTTCAAGGTCTTCAGTTAGATACATAATAATAACTGTGTGTGTGTGTCTATATATATACACACACACAACTAGTGAATAAATAAATCGTTATCTACTAGAACACACTACCTAGTTATGAACATTCTAACACAGCTATTGTGTACTTTGTAGTCTATTAATTTAATGAATAATAATATAATTTAACCTGTGCATCAAGACACTTTAGTGCGTCATGTGGTCGAAACAACAGGCAGAATACGCTGTATGTTATTAAGAAGAGTGATAGTTTGGCGCTTTTACACTTTGCTTGTTTTAGAATTTAGCGCAAAGCTACACGAGGGATAGCTGTGCTAGCCGTCCATAATTTACAGTGCAAGACTAGAGGGAAGGCAGCTAGGGGGATTTACCATAACTTTATAACGCTCTCACGTCTGAAAAGGCAAGCATGTTTAGTGTGACAGGGATTCGAACCCGCGACCCTCAGATTACGAGTCGAGAGCCTTAACCACGTAGCCATGCCGGGCCCCAGAATATTGGAACTGGAATGACACCTGTTTTCACTTCTTGTAGACTATCACAGAATTTTATATTTTGTAACTAAATCAGTATTTTTAATCAAACCAAGTGTAGCGTTTTGGAGTTGTCATATTTTTGTGTTTGTTTTAAATCAAAATCTCATTGGACTAGCTGTTGTTTTCACCAAGAGAAAATGAACACAAAATTGTAGCGTTCTCCCATACAATAACACTATGTAACACAAATTTTGTTCCTGGATAGTATGTATTACTTCTTAATTGCTTATGTTCTAAACGTGCAGAAAATGGCCATTATTCCCTTCAAACATTGCTTTTGTGACCTGGATAATGAAATTTAGAAATTAACCTATTTTCTATTTAAAATCAGGCAAATTTGCACATTTTCATTTACATAAGGTCTGAATAAAACAACATATGAATCAAGATTTACATGTATTTATACTAAAATTATACAAAAATGAACAAAAAATGTTTAGAAGTGAGTAGTTTTTCGAGATTTGCGACTGTTATGTAAATCATTTTCACGTATCAGCCCCCAAATATAGTCTCCAATCATGTTTTCGTTATATGCTCTTTAGTAGCGGCGTTCAAAGTCCAGTATATCTTGAAGCGCTAGCCTTGCTCTTTGAGGTCCACCGAATGAGCCAGGGGAAGAGACAGATACTTATTCCCGTTATGGAGCAGCACAGCTTTGAGGCTTTTGAATGAGCTATCAATGAAGAGATGCCACTCGTTTGGATTACAGGCAATTCCAATTGCCTCGCACAGACCAGATACATTGTGGAAGAAGCAGAGCCCATTTTGACGAGTGAAGAAGCTTGAAAAATATCGGTGACGCTTCCTCTGATTTGTGACTTGCACACTTTCATCTGACAAATCCCACTCCTTGAGTCTAGATGTCAAAAGCTCGGCATTCAACTTTGTCAGGCCAAGATCTCTGATAAAGTCATTGAGGTCTCTTTGGTTGGGGTAATATGGGTTTCTCTCGCCAGCTGCACCTCTGAAATTGTAATCTGAATTTTCAACATCTACCTCCTTTTCTTATTTGCTGCTCTCTTTTGAAGATTGCTGCTTTTTCTCTGGCAGAGTGGGTACAGGGCAGTGGGGCGATGGATGATGGAAGGTACGAATACATGATAGCAGATGCATTCTTGCCAGTCCGACGTTTGGGAGGGTCCACCATGCAGAAATAGCAATTGCTTGAATGGTCAGTGAGTTCACACCAAATTCTTGGAATAGCGAACTTCATGGATCTCTTTTCCCCTCTGTACCATCCTGCAAAAGAGCAAAATAAAATTGTTATTATGAAGAATAAATTTATTTCATCCACAACTAATGTGTAGAATGTTCATGCAAAATATTCTATGTGTGATATTTTTTCTATACTATTGGACATTTTAAAAAAAATGAAAAGCTATTTAAATTTTAAAAGGTCTAAATTTTGTAAAATATAAAATCTTACTATTCAAGCAAGCAAAAAATTGTCCGTCTTACCTTCTAGAGTTTTTTACAGTGCTCACAGGTAAAATTAGGTGCCCAGGGTTTGTCTTGATCCCCGACAGGCATGCTGAAATATGTAGCAGATACTGTCACAGAGTACTTTTTCACACTTGTTTGATAAATTGGCCGCATAAATAGCAGAATGCGTCTCGATAATGCTTGCAGCTTCTTGATGTCATCTCTGATAAAATCAGATAGGTCTATGTGTTCACTTACGCAGTTAGAACTAAACTGAAGTGGTGAGTGATGAGCCCTTGTATATATATTACTACGGAAAGTTCTAGAAAATTCTAAAAGGTTCTTGAAAATTCTCGTAAGTTCTACAACATTCTTAAAAATTCTTGTAAGTTCTACAACACTTTAGAAAGTTCTTGAAAATTCTTGTAAGTTCGAGAAAATTCTCAAACAGCTACTCAGCACTGAATCTACCTGGAAAATTTGAAAATTTCATTACCCAGGTCACAAAAGCAAAGTTTAAAGAGAAAAACAGGTCTTTCAAATTTACTTTAGGCATAAACAATTGGGAAATAACACTTTCTGCCCAGGATCAAGAAAAAGTAAAAATTCTGTTACATTGTGTAATATATACATTCACTGATTCAGACATCAACGCTATTTCAGTTTATGTTGGTGTTTCATTCTTTAGTTTTACCTCTTCTCTATGTTTATAAATCTATATACATTAATCCTTCTGAATTACGTTTTCCCATTTCAGCATTATTTTCAAACAGGTGCTTAATTTGAGGGGAACGCTATTCCCATTCTTGAAGTGCCCCGCTACCCGCTAATCTAGCGGTAAGTCTACAGATTTATAAAGCTAAAATCAGAGGTTTGATTACCCTCGGTGGACTCAGCAGACAGCCCAATGTGGCTTTGCTATAAGAAAACACACACAAATTCTTGAAATAAATATCAATAATTAGTTTTTATATTATTCTTATTTTGTGGTTCATGCAGACTTGTATTTAAATCTTAGTTTTGGTCTAATATTTACAGAGTTCTTCATGTTAAGCAGTTACAATAAAGGCACATTTTCTACTACAAACTAAACTTTGCGCTAGCTTGAAAAATCTTCTTTCAGTGACATATATACCATTGTACCTTAATGCACATTTAGATATGGATATTTCATCACTCAAACTGATTCGATGTGATACAACGGAAGTAACTTAAAACAAATGCCAAACAAGTCGACTTATTACACAACTTTTAAGACCAAGAACAGACAGGCTATACTTGTTACTTGGAAAATGTTTGACAAATGATTTCTCTAATGAAATTAGCTGTTTCAATTTGTGCAATACTTAACATTTGTTTTCACTCCTAAGCTATACTCCCTATTTAAATTTGCACAGTGTTTCGCATTTGTTTTTAATCACAGACTAACTTTTTCAAATTGCACAATCTTTCAGATTTATTAGAAGTATAAAAGTTCTTTGCCAGATGATTCTAACTACAAATTAAAGGGGGTATTTTTATCTTTGCTAGTAAACTTTCTCTTCCTCAATCTTTCATTAAAGGTAGAATCTTCATTACTTTTAAAAATACAGCTTATTGCATTTTATTGTCAAAGGAAAGATTGACATTATAAAATTAATTTTGATGTATAAAAAGTAACTATATATATATATATATGGATGAAAAATATTCCATATGACAACAGGCACAACGTTGTACCCATATATTGCAGAGAATTGAGAACATTATTGTCAGGGTTTTGTATATGAACTGGAATTCTTTTGCAGTAGATGTCTGTGATGTGGTAGCATTAATTTGAACAATAAATGGACAGCACAAAATCTACTTGTTTTAAAATAATATATTCAAAATAAGTAGAATTTTTTTACACTGTAGGATATCACAGTTGTATCTAGAACTCTAAATGAGTTTCTTTTCTTGTCAAAAGTCCACGAAGTCTGATTCAATTACTTTAGAATCCAATTGACGAGACGAAGTGTTTTTCTACCTCTATCACAATAGTGTCAATGAATAATTCGTTTACCTCACCCCATGGGCTACCACAGTTGTATCCTGAACCTTAAATAATTGTCTTTATTTTCTTCTTATCGAAGTCCACACATGCAGGTTCAATTACTTTAGAACACCCTCTGACAAAACAAATTATTATCCTTATCTCTATTAATCTGTGAAACTTACTTCAAAATATCATCTGTTATGTCTAATCACTGACACGCTGGTCAACTTCACGTTCCTAAATTTTTCTGACTGAACTTTACTTGATTTGCGCTCACTTTGTTGGCTATATTTTTATGTTGATTAATGAGGCCTCGAACTTTCTATAAACTACGCAGGCAACGCTACAGTTTAACAATACTCACTTAATGTAATAAAAAAAATATTGAGGATTCGAGTATCGTGGCATCAACAGTACTTCAACAGTTTAACCACACACACACACAACGTACGATTCTTACGGAGTTATGAAGCCAAACTTTTTATAACTATTGCTTTAAAGTAATTACTCTTAACTCTCTTGTTATAAAAAGTAAATACTCATTAAATATTAAGTTACAAAATAAATTAAATAATAATACTTACACTGAACAGTCTTGTATATCCAACAGTTATATTAACATAATTTCGAATATGTAAATGAGCAAGTCGCGTGATATCCACAGTTGATATTAAGTCATAGTGGAATGGAATGTATCCAAACTATATTTAGTCATTGTTTAGCATTCGTAAATAGTGTGATGTCACTAAATATTTATCACTTTGGAAAGAGTACGTACCATATCTCTTCAATGCAAAGTGTTCACACACTTAGATTATAAAGATACGTTCAGAGTAGAGATTTACAATCTCCAAGATCAGAATATCCCTATTTAATGGCATTGGCAAATAAAGTAATATAAATCAACTTGAGACATGAGAACTATTCAGAAAGAGACCTTCAACAAATAGTGCTGCTGACATGGTAATCATAATTTGTCATCTTGTAAGAGAAGAGGATATCATAACATTATAATCATCGGAAATGTCGTCCACGTGCTTAAGACAATAGTCTGTGACATAATAAAAAAGAATTTCCATTTGAAATAGAAACTAAAACTACTGCTTCTACAACATATCCATTTAACTGTTGCATACCTTAAGTAAGTGGAGAATGAAACGGGATTTTCTGCTGTTCCGTACAATAGCATACTAAGTCAACCTCTTCATTTGTAATTCCATATTGGAAAACAAAATGATATGTTTGTTTCTTTTATGTATAATTTTTTTCTATTTGTTCTGTACATACTTTAGAGAAGAATTAAGTACGTGATTCCATTTTCTTATTTGTCTATCTTTATCCAGATATTTAAATTTTGGAGTGATCTTAAGGACTATAATGTTCTGAGATCGAGAGTAGAAAACAACTTTTGCACTAAAATAAAAACAAGTTAATTAAATTAAGGGTGCCTGGCATGGCCAAGCGCGTAAGGCGTGCGACTCGTAATCCGAGGGTCGCGGGTTTGCGCCCGCGTCGCGCTAAAACATGCTCGCCCTCCCAGCCGTGGGGGAGTATAATGTGACGATCAATCCCACTATTCGTTGGTAAGAGAGTAGCCCAAGAGATGGCGGTGGGTGGTGATGACTAGCTGCCTTCCCTCTAGTCTTACACTGCTAAATTAGGGACGGCTAGCACAGATAGCCCTCGAGTAGCTTTGTGCGAAATTCCAAAACAAACAATTAAATTAAGGTGAAACACAAGAGACTTTGTAATATAAAAATATCATGTGATATACTATTGGAAGACACAATCGTCTACATTCTTGTACAACGTGCAACATACAGTCTATCATCATGGTCAGAATAAGTGTTATCTCAAGAGAATGACAAGTGAGCGAAAAAATGATACGGAGGCTCATTACGTTCATGTCAGTGTACATAAAAATTTTCAGTTTTATATTTTGTGATTTATATAGGCGCTTTTTACCATTACTTCGCCCCCGGTTGATGGATATTTGCCAAATTTGTTATGAAGGTTTGTTGGGTCCGTGCAAATACACATGCAAACTTATGGTTTCACATTCTGTATTTTGCAGTTTTTATGGACGTTGTTTTTATAATTAGTTACAAAAAAAGCAACTTTAATTAATCATGAATTTACATAATTTCCGTCTAGAGAACTAGTACTCCAGCTAGTAAGTATTATATTAATACAAGAATGTATAAACATAGTATATTTACATACCACATTTCTTTCAAAACTTTTATTTATTTATTAAGTTACAGTTTCTGCTAAAGTTATCAAGTTCTTGTATTGAATTTTTTTTAACAAAATGTAGAACCCATTTTTGTAATGCTATACAGATGTAAGCTTTAGGGAGCAATGACAAATGTTCTGATAGCTACTTTTTCTATCGAAAGATGGGAAATGCTATAAAGATATCTCTCGTGAAAAGGGAAGTATGTGTTATATATAAATTCTATATGTAACGGGTGATATGTGTTATAAATAATCTGAAATGTGGAATATAGATGTTTTAACTTAATTAAAACACTCAAAATAATATTTTTATGAGATGAAAAACACATTTTTGTTTGAAGATCAAGTCTAATTGATCTGTAAACGATTTTTGTCATATTTTATAATTTTTATCTTTTGTAATTTAAACACTTAGTTAACATTCAAATTTTAAAGACCAAACAGTTTTCAAGGTTTTATAAAAGATTAATGCGCAAAAGAAACATCTACTTTAATTTAATAGGTTCTTTGATACGTCAGAGGAAACATGACGTTTATTTGATGATATTTTAAATGGATGCTATTATTTTATAATTGCTTTTAAAAATTGTCTAGCAAACGTTTCGCAAATTAAAGGTTATACTTACGTTTGTATGTACAGACGTCTTCTAGTTATATATTGAAATGAGGCTGGTAAGGTTTATGTGTAATATATTCACTCTTATAATTTATAAACATTTGCTTATATAATTAACTGGTATCTTCTTCAAGTGCGCATGCGTCTATTTAGCTAAGCTTTGGTTTGTTTCTCGATAGAAAATCGATAGTTGCAAGGCAAGAAACTTGATAAAACGTCAAGGTCTTTACTTTGTTGAGTCTGCTGTATTTCGCCAGGTGTCTAAGTCGAGGTACTTACAGTTTTGTGTTTTAAAAAAATCAGCATGTCAGTTGGTCAACTGCCTGTCGCATATACACTTTTGGAGTTGACTGTGGCCGTAATTGCCGTTGTTGGAAATATAGTAGTGATGATAGCTTTCAGACTAGACAAACGAGTTCGGAAAAAAACTAATTTCTACATCTTTAGTTTAGCTACGGCGGACCTTCTGGTCGGATTAGTAGGAGTCCCATCAGCTATCCTAACAAAGTTAGGTCTACCAGAGGGAAGTTTCAGTGGCTGTATAACCATGCTATCACTTTTGGTGGTATTGTGTACCATCTCCATATTAAATCTCTTGGCAGTATCTGTGGATCGCTACTGGGCCGTGCTTCACCCTTTCAGCTATCGTCGAAAGTTTACTGGTCGCGGAGTGATTGCTATCATCCTAGGCTGTTGGCTGTCAGGAAACTGCATCGGCTTTTCACCGCTCTTTGGGTGGAATTCCGGATCATTGTCCAGTGGCCGCTGTTTCTTTACAAACGTCATGAACTATGACTTTCTAGTGTTCCTTTATTTCGCAACTATCGTTTATCCGACGCTGCTAATGGCATTTTTCTATGCAAAGATCTACATTGTTGTGCTGAGACAGGCAAGCAGTTTTCTGTTTTTGTTAAAGTAATAACTTATCTGGTTCAAGTACGTGTACGCTGATCAAATACTCAATGACGTTTCCATTACATATATTTTGTACAAAATACACTAAAACGTTAGTATTAAACAGAAGATATGAATTCTGATAAAACAAAAAGAGTGATCCAATGTATTTCCGAGAATAAATTAGGTGGGTAGAGGAAAGGACAATTTAAAACTACACACACTCACACACAGGTACCTTTCACACATTAATTAATAATACAGGGTCGAGTGTAGCTCAGTGTTCAGGGTGTGGAATGCGTAGCTATGGTTACCATGTTAGCGTTCCGTTACTAAATAAAAAAGGGGGGCCCACATTTTAGTGCCGTTTATGCGAATTATAAGGGTACGATCAATCTAACTATTTGGTCAGACAAGAGTTGACAGTGGGTGCTATGTGCTGTTTACTAGCTTTCTTTCTTCTGTCACTTCAAAATCTGAACTGTTAAAATAGACGGCCATTGTGTAGCTTTGCACAAAATACAACAAACAAACAAAAAATAATTACTGAGCCTTATTCCATTGTAACATGGTCTTTACTATCCGACGTCGTAGAAGATAAACTCTAAAAATATTTCCTTCAGATGTGTCATTTTATTCTTTATTATCTTTTATCCACGTTTCTCTTTCACATCTTGCGAAACAACGCTCATTCGATAATTAGTGATAAGAGTTTACGTGCAAATAACGATGTGAAAACCAATCATTTGACAACAGTTTCTCATTATTAGATCAGGTTTAAGAGTCAACAATGTTTTGCCTTGAGCACAAGAATATTTCTCGGCTGTATCCGGAAAACAGGAGTTTCAACAAGTGAACATTTCTTCCGGGGCTTTTATTTCTTTCAGAGTTAGATGTCAGAGTGAAAGTACGTTTAATCTAACTTATATTAAATCATGTATTATTTATTATTTTACATTTAACTGAAAACCGTATGTAATATCTGACTCAATTTGTATATTTACAACTAAATATATCAACTATTAGCTGGGGGTGATATTTAAACTACTGTTTCCTTTGTTATTTTCCTTAAGTTGAATAAGATCCTCTTTCAACTTTCGATAGTGAAGGATTGTTTTCGAATAATATCGTTACTTTGTGTATTATATACAAATTTTCATAACTGTGTTTAGAAAGTGCTACAGTGCAACAGCTTGGTAACACTGTATAATATTGATTATATCTGTAGTGTACAAAGTGCTACAGTGCAACAGCTTGGTAACACTGTATAATATTTATTTTTTATGTATAAGTGATTTTTAATCATGTGGTTTTTAACTAGATATGCCAATGATAATTGTATTTTTTCATGAAGAAGATCTTGATATAGAAACCGAAACATAATACTCATTAAGGTTCTTACATCAATTGTATTTGTATTTTATTATTTTACATATGTGGCAAGGCTCTTAAAGTTATCTGCCATTGTGCCTAATGTTGCGCGGCATGCCCAGGTAGTTAGGGTGCTTGACTCGCAATTTGAGGGTAGCGATCGTCCAAACACGATCGTCCTTTCAGAAGTGAGGGCATTATATGTGGCAGTCAATCCCACTATTCGTTTGTAAAAGATAAAACCCAAAAGTTAATGGTGAGTGGTGATAAACAGCTGCCTTCCCCCTACTCTTTTACTGCTAAATTACGCGAAATACAAATCGTACCTAATTTCAAACTACTCCAATACGACATCACTGATTACTCCAATACTACGTTAAAGGGTATACTGTCACTCTTATCACGCACCCACAGTTTAAAATGTATAAGATATTTTGTGGTATCGACAAATTCGACTTTGGATTACGGGCTATGAAATGTAGAGCTCTACCAAAGGGTCAACCCGGATCTCCGCTCCCTAAGATAAAAGCGATCATGGACGACTTGCTGGAATATTTTACGAATAAGTTTGTCCGTCTGTTATTTAACGTCGCAGACTTTGTATGTGATATTTTAATTTTAGATAGTGACCATCTGATGATTTTGCAAATTTTAATAAGCATTTTTTTAATTCAGTGATGTGTTTGTTTTAATATATTCTCTCTATACCGTATTACTGTTGCGTTTACATGCATATCTTATACAAAGTTTTAGCCATTAGAATGGAAAGATGTTTTCATTATGTTAGTTATTACTCGTGTTTCTACTCCATTTACTGACTGTACAAAGATACACAGTCGATACAAGACGTAAATCCTAGTGCTAAAATGTGTAGATTGGAACTACGCAGTAATATTGCCAGTAATGAGAGAGAGAAAGAGATAACTTACGAAGTGCCGATTTTTACAGAATAACATTGTTTGGAGAATATCTTTTTATTCTGAAATTAGGTTTGCTTTTAGATGTGGAATAATATTGAAAAATAACACTATATTATAGATAAGTAAGTAACTGTTTTTGGCCCCACAACGCAGTGGTGCCATGAATAAAAATTCTACAGTTTTTCGTAAGCAGTATTTTAAGTTGAAATACAGAAAGTTTATTTTATCCAAAGCTTGTTTTCAAAAAGTTCCATCCGTTTCTAAATGCATTTATGTTATTTTTAATGCACCAGCTCTATTTTTAGTTTTTCACTACTATTTTGATGCGTCCTATACCAATTTTAAATACATCCGTACTGTTTTAATACATTATATACTGGTTTTAATATATTTGTATTATTTTAATACATCTATACTGTTCTAATACATTCTTTTCTGGATGTTAACACCCCTGCATTGTTCTAATACATTCTTTTCTGAATGTTAACACCTCTGCATTGTTCTAATACATTCTTTTCTGAATGTTAACACCCATGCATTGTTCTGATACATTCTTTTCTGAATGGTAACACTCCTGCGTTGTTCTAATACATCCTTTTCTGGGTTTTTAATTAAATGTATTGTTCTAAGACATTCTTCACTGGTTTTTAATACGTCTGTATACTGATTCAATATACGCATTTTGGTTTTTATTATATTCTTTACAATATTTTTTATTTATGTGTCTAAGTCGGTGTAGTGTTTCGTACAGTAATAAATTCCGCTGCCCCAGAAAAAAAAATATTGCTCACGACATATTTAATGGCTGACAAAGACTTTATTGAAAGTGTGACAGCGAAAACCATAAAACTTAACAAAAAATGAAGCAAAACAACCAACAAAAAACAAACAGCAGTACAGCTGTTTCCTCAGTAAAAGTATTTAAATTAATTTTTACTTTTGTTTTCAAGGTTAAAACTTTAAAGATTCTTCAGGCCTACTTACTATTCATAATTCCAGCTTTATTAATTCCAACGCCCATGTAAGGGCTTGCTGATGTGCTGTAAGTATATACTTGCATCAGATTTTAACTAGTAAATGAACTGCAGATATATGACGACCCCGAGCAACCCTGGTTAATAAACGTAACATACCAAACGCGAATAGCTATCCTGATTGGCTAACGCCATTTCGAGCTCTTATGGTACAAGTAGAAATGTGCCAATCGAGAAATAATCCATATACCCCGTTACGAATATTCTGGTAATATTAATTATAAATGAATAAATGTCTGTTATTGAAGGTTAAATATACTGATATCCGTGCTTAATCTCACTATTTTAAGACATGGATATTAAAAAAAAGCAGTTTTATAATGCATTAATGGAAATCTTTGCTACAAGCCCTAAATCTTTACATATGTAAAATTGTAATATCTGTTTATTCAGTAATTGTATGAGTTTTACGCTGTCTTTAGGCCCGGCGTAACCACGCGGTTAAGAGCGCTCTACTCGTAATATGAGGGTCGCGGGTTCGAATCCCCGTCACGCAAAACTTGGTCGCCCTTCGTTGGTAAAAGAGTAGCACAAGAGGTGGTGATGACAGTAGCTGCCTTTCTTTTAGTCTCTTACTGCTAAATTATGGATGGCTAGCGTAAACATCCCTCGTGTAGCTTTGAGCGAAATTCAAAACAAATAGTGTCTTTAAAGATCTTTTAATTTATTGGTCCTATATAGATTCACCTAAAAAAGATAAGGAATACCAGTTATTATTCTTTCTCGTTATTAACAGCAGAGCTGTATGATGGACTATCTTCGCTGTGCCCCCATTGCAATGATCGTACACCGAATGTTAGCGTATAAGCCCTCAAGGTTACCACTGAGTCATCAAGTGGTGAACAGATAATAACGATACTTATTTTCAAATTACGTACAAAGCGTAATGTGGACTAAAACGTGATTTAAACTATAAGTATGAACTATTATGATGTGGTAATGCTACTTTTAGACATGTTCTCATCAAGACTTGAATTTTATAGAGTAATTAACAGGCAATAATAGCCTATAATATAAACGCCAAATATATTAAAAACGTTTATATTTTGAAGGTATCTCTACGGTACCTTCAAGTTCTGTCCATCTTATGAATATAAATTTATTTTATGACATTCTTGGTTGATCGTTTTTTCATACCTTCATTTCTTTTTCATTTCGAGGCCCGGCATGGCCAAGCGTGCGACTCGTAATCTGAGGGTCGCGGGTTCGCATCCCCATCGCGCCAAACATGCTCGCCCTTTCAGCCGTGGGGGCGTTATAATGTGACGGTTAATCCCACTATTCGTTGGTAAAAGAGTGGCCCAAGAGTTGGCGGTGGGTGGTGATGACTAGCTGCCTTCCCTCTAGTCTTACACTGCTAAATTAGGAACGAATAGCACAGATAGCCCTCGAGTAGCTTTGTGCGAAATTCAAAAAACAAACAAACAAACTTTTCATTTCGAAATGTTATAGGATATATAAACTTTTATCATTTGATACTTCTAACGTCTATAAAATATTGAATACCAATCGGGTGCGAGCTTGTATTTCGTGAGTTTGGCCGCGAATCGGGGATTTTGGAGCTAGACACGTGATACCTCTGAACATGCTTAGTAATATCGGTTGTGGGTGCGTTATGAAAATACTAGTCAATCTCATTTATCCGTTCTTGGGGCCTGATAAAGCCTTTATAATAATGTTACATTTCATCTAGACAATATTTAAGTTAGTGATGGCTATACCTCAATCTAGGTAGAATATGGTTTTATCGCTTTTAAGCGCACGTGCACATAAGGCGCCTTTTTGTTGCAAATTCTAACTCTAATTAAATAATTCAATATTCTGAAGTCGTACATATCCGACGTAGAACGGAACATATTAAAATTTGTAAATGTAACATCAGCAATGTTCATACCGCTGTTTCTCAAGACTGTAATACGGTGTGAAAACTTCGTGAAGTCTGTTGATGCTTCTCGCATAGCGCTGTTGTCGAAATAAACAATCGATTTTTTTTCCACGAAATGTTACTGGTTGGACGTGGTTGGAATGCCTCAAAGCGTTTGTTTCATCCTTCGTATTTCAATGCCATGGCTAAACATCAGGATGTAATTAAGGAGATTCCTCTACTGAGCTTATTTTTTAAAGATCGATTATAGATGCTAATATCAAGGAGCCATACACCGTGGACAAGAGGAAGAAAGTGGGCTTCAGTATTCACAAGATGTTATAGGGAATTTGTAGTCGATAGATCAGTTCTGTAACCACAGTTGTGAAGTCCATGTTTTAAGCCAATTAATTCACGAAATTAATATCAACAAACTCTGCCTCTCGGTGGAATTGTTATTGTTATTCAATAGCCATTAAACTCTTTGACGGATTTCTTCTTTTGATACAATTTCTAAATCTTATTTATTTGTTATTGATTCTTAAAATGATATTAAAATCAATTAATGAAATGTTAAACTTTAAGATTTACATGGGGCTCGGGTATGTATGTTAAGCTCCCCAGTGGCTCAGCTGTATGTCTACGGACTTACAACGCTAGAAACCGGATTTCGGTACCCGTGGTGGGCAGAGCACAGATAGCCCTTTGTGTAGCGTTGTGCTAATTACAAACAAACACATACAAGTTAAATAAACTATATGACAGCACTAACTTATCAGGTTTTAGTAAAAACGAAAAGGAGATAGAATAAAACATGTATCGACTACCTCCTCCCCCCCGCCAGTACAGCGGTAAGTCTACAGATTTACAACACTAAAATCAGGGGTTCGATTTCCCTTGGTGGGCTCAGCAGATAGCCCGATGTGGCTTTGCTATAAGAAAACACACATACACATGTATCGACTGGTTGTTTCTGGAAACAGATCATTTGTTGTCCTCACATCCACTCAATAGTTGTTCGGTATATAATATATTTAATACAAAAAAATACGAGCACGGCTTTTATGAGAAGCAATAGATTTCGTGTAAATTGCGAATATTGTGAACAAAGTCTATAAGAAACATCTTAATTTAGTTTTAGGTAGGCAGTTAGTATTACTGTGATATTATTTTCGTATTGCATAGTAACTAATGAAAATTATGTTTTTGTTCCAACCTTTAATTAGAAGTGAAAACGTTATTTTTATTCAGTAAAAGTGTACACTTTTGGGCTGTTTACCGTTGAGAAACGGATACTACCTACACAGAATCTAATATTTAACTGGTACTGTTTATCTACTAGCTCGATCCAATAAGTGTTTGTGTGACAAATTTATGAGTTGAGCTTTAAGAACCAGAGGAAATAATTGGCTAGATAAACACTTACTGGTATTTAAATACCCATGGTCACCAATGTTATTTCTCATCTTTAATTTATGTTGGAATCAACCGAAACAATTTTCTAAAATGAGTTAGAAGCATAAGAGGAAAAAAAAAAAAAAAACTATGTTAATTGGTTATATAGTGCATAATTTATACAATGAAGATTCAATAGCATCTATTTTAAACTTTAGTTCCCGCTTCAAGCAGCAGTTGCCTGGAGTGTGACGCTGAATTCCAATCTGGCAGAGTTAAGTTTATAATACCTTCAGTTCAAAAATTAAAACATTTTCAACTATACCAAAGAAGCAAACAAAATTTAGGCGTTGTATAGTTATAACTACATTATAGTAACATATCTACAGAATTGATTATCATGGTGTATAGCGTGTGGAGTGGAGAAGTGTGATCGGTAGTTTATGTGATAACATATAACAGTAAAATCTATAACAATTTTTGGCACATTTTCTTCAATGGCCATATATGGGCTTTCAATCAGAAGAGTGTAAAAGCATTTCAATAGCATAACTTGTTTGTTGTACGCTGCTACTAATCTTCTAGGGCCCGGCATGGCCAGGTGATTAAGGCATTCGTCTCGTAAGCTGAGGGTCGCGGGTTCGAATCTTCGTCACACCAAACATACTCGCCCTTTCAGCTGTAGGGGTGTTATAATGTGACGATCAATTCCACTGTTCGTGTGTAAAAGAGTAGCCCAAGAGTTGGCGGTGGGTGATGATGACGAGCTGCCTTACACTGCAAAATTAGGGACGGCTAGCGCAGAATAGCCCTCAAAACAAACCAAAAACCAAAACCACACCAGTCTTTTACTCAATACTGAATAATTTGTTATGTTTAGTCGTATCACTGCAAAAGTTTGCATTGTGAAAGAAAATAGTGTGGTCACTGGAGATTTGCATCAAAACTTGTTAAATGAAGAATAAAGAAAAACTGGAATAACGAAACAACCTTTAGTCGAGCACTTTATGTATATTTGGCTTAAACGATTAAGGAAGTCAACTGTTAAGAGATTATCGTTTAAAATATATGATGATTTTTTGTACGGACTAATATGAAATATCACAATACGACTGAAATGTTATAAGTATTTTATTCTTAACTTGCCTGATGTAGGTTTCAATTGAGAAAGTTATATGATAGCGTTTACTCTAAACCGCTGGTTTTGAAATGACGTCACATAAAGGTAGTTTATCGTTGCAATTTGTGGTGTCATAACATCAGTAAAACATGCGCACCTCGTGAATCACGAAAAGAATTTTACACTCCGTAGGCTACAACTAAGCATGACATATGAGCTTGAAAAGCAATAGATTAAAATATTTGTTACTCTTAATTTTGGTTTTATATACTTTTCAAACAGAACACTTTCGGGAACTCTGCGAAATTACACTCAAGCGAAAATGATTTAATAATTTAAATTTTATGAGGAAAAACACACTTTTAAGAAAATAAAGGTTTGGAGGTGGTTTGAATAGGTAATTAAGAAAACTTTTTTAGAAATATACAACCTTTCGACAAGATTATGTCAACATCAGGTACCAAGTAGTTTACAGAGACATGAATATAGATATATATAGTATGTAACAAAGAGGTCACATGACCAGAGTTTGCATAACAGCTTAGTAAAGATATCTTGATTACCTCAGGTATTGGTTTAGGAGGGGTAACTGTTTTGTTCAGTTAAGATAGCTTCCTTCCTTCTGCGTTTATTGATTCTCTGTTTAAAATTAGAGTTTTGTATAGACAGACAGTGGTTCTTTGAGGATTTGTTTGTTCTGTCCGGTGGAACTGGTTTTCAACTTTCTAACATTTTCTCCAATGTAAAGTCCTTGACAGTTATTGTAAGTTTTTTTTAATTATGATTTTAGTTTAGGATTGGGTTTTGAGTGTAGTTCAAGTCAACGGGAATGTTTTATGGCAAGAGTCTCCAATTTTTGAACTACTTTCAGGGATAAATGCAAAACTGCATTGTAATTTTGTGTTGTTTGGTGTGTTTATGACGAAGCTTTCTTTGTTACCATTCAAGCCGTCTCCAAACTTTTATGTTTTTTGATAGTTGTTATAACAAAATCACTGATACCTTCAATCCGTATAATATCTAAGTGCGATTTTTGTTTGTGTAAGTAATTGAAATAAAAAGAAACATTTGCTTTTCTACAGATTTTGTTTTTCGGAAAATATTGTATTTCTCCTTTGGGAAAATCTCAAAGAAATAATAAATTTGTAGTTCTTTTGTGACGCTGAAGATGGACTAAAACATAACAAGCGTTTTACAGTTAAAACTTAAAAGCATGCATATGTTTGTAAATGTCCTGGTCTGATGACTTGATGTAATTTAAAATAAAGTGAATCACAATCATCAGTGATGTCGAGAAAACCCACTTGTAGAGAAATATATATGCAAAAACGGCTCGTTTAGGTTGTTCGCTCTTCTATGTAAAATATTTTCTCAACCCAAACGAGCCGTTTTTGCATATATGAATCACAATCAAGTCATACTACAGTATACAACAGTATTGTTTGTTTCTTTCTTTCTTGGAATTTCGCATAAAGATACACGAGGAATATTTACGCTAGCCGTTCCAAGTGTAAGATCAGATGAAAGGCAGCTTTGGAGCTGCTTTTTTACCAACAAATAATGGGATTGACCATAACATTATAACGCCCCAACGGCTGAAAGGGCAAGCATGTTTGGTGCGACGGGGATATGAAATAAGAAGACATACATGCGCCACCTGTATAGGCCAGGTGGCGCATGCGTGTCTTCTTATTTCATTAGTCGTACTGCTATATCGTTGTGATTGATGTACATATTACTTTTCGTCACTACGGATATTATGTAGCTAGCTCCTTGTTCGTTTCTTCAAGCATCAATTTCCAGGGCATACTCTGACAGACTACGAACTACCCTGTGATAAAACATGTATGCGTATCCTTCGCAGTCTAATTAGCTCAACATGCACAGTCTGCAGTCAATTAAATACACCTTGTTACTGTCAGTTCGGCTGTGTGTACTTAGTATTATTTTCTCATGCCTTCGCTATTCTATCAAAGTGGGTGTGTTCAAGCACACTTAACGTTTTCCTCTGCTATGGCCACTTAAAGCCACGCTGCGCCAACCTGAACTTTAGGTAGTCTAGAACATTATTAACACAACAGATGTGGACTTCAACTTTGTTACACCATATCCGGATTCAGAGAGTAAAATACATTACCGATATTACGCTGTAGGTGTAAGCGATGGTGTTTGGTTTAAACGAATACTATTTCACCGCTGTCAACATAGAGATTTCATCAAACATTTAATAGAGATACTTAAATGATTTATCTGGAACAAAGAGAACTTGAGTATTTATTTGCTAACCTGTGAGGAGTATAACTGACTGATTATCTGAACATAATTTACAGTTGCTACAAATTACGTAATTTAAATAATACGTGTATTTGTGACGATGGGATATGAATTGTCTGTTTGTTTTTGCAATTTTCACGCAATTAGTACACAGTGGTCCATCTTTGCATAGCTGTTCTTAACTTTGAATTGATGGACTGGAGGGAAGGCAGCTAGTCAGCAGCACTCACTGCCTTCCTCATCTTGTTTGAATCAATAGTGGGATTTGACCGTCATTATTATAGCGCATACCCATCCCCAGAGATGATCTATTCGGACTAACTATGGAGTTACGTTCGGACCTTGAATTGTCGCTAATATTTGGTAGTGGTATAATGATGAATATAATGAACTTTAATCGAAGTCAATAAAAAATAAAACGTGGATCAATCATTTTGTGTGTGAAATCAATTATTAGTTTTTAAGTATTCATTGTTCAATAAGATGTGTGATTAGTTCTTATCTTTAGCATTGTTTGAGAGCAATGTGTTTATTTTTATAGTAGTACAATGCATCGTATTTGTAGATATTTTTATATATAACTCAAGACAGTTTCTGAGTTTTAATAGAATTTTAGTGCCATAAGCCCTTAAATTATCATGTGTAACTGGTAAGAAATCAACGTGAAAACGACAAAAACAACATAATGTGAAGTGAACTCTGTGTTAGTGTGACGTGTTTACACTTACTTAAGGTACTCTAATCCTTGACTGTTATTATAACTTAAAACCGCTTGGGGTCCTCCACCCTCTAAAACTTCACCTGGAAATTCGTGATAACGAGAAACCCACTTGAAGTAAAGATGTATCTCAAGACGGTTGGTATGGGTATTAAAACTTTTATTAAAATAAAATAGAGAACAATGTTTAGACCTTAGATCATCTTCAGATTAAAATCTCTACCTGAAAAGTAATCTCCCCGACCAATCAGACTACAGACTGGATAGTATAGGTTGCATACGCAGGGCCAATCAATATATAACATCTTTTCTTTTATAGTTCTACTAAGTTCGTCTGCCAGTAGGTCAACGATAAGTTTTAAGACTTGCAATGCTAAAAACTGAGGTTTGATTCCCTGCACTGGTCAAAGTGAAGATGGTCTACTGTGTTGATTTATGTTAAAAACAAACAAACATTAAAAAATTTTCAAAATGGGAATTTGCAGTCATCATGGGTGAACATTGCTTCTTAAGTTGCTCTATTTCACATTTTCCAAGTAGCCTTCAACACCATCATTCATTCCACTATACTGCTTCTTTCCAAGAAAGACTTAATGAATATTAACGTCCGATCAGATAAACTACTTAATATGCTGTTTTTACGTTCGTTCTTGCTCGTAAAGACTAGAATACATTGTTTTATCAGTTGGATTCCACGTTGTTTTTGCATTATATTTATTTGCAGTTACGAATATAATGCCTTTGTTGTCCACAACGATGACAAGTACTAATCAATTGTTTTTGACGTTGTTGGCATTCTTTTTGTCTTGGATACTCTGTAGTTTTCAGTCCATAGCTAGAGTACAATTTCTATTCGATTTTCAACTTTTAATGATTTTCCCGTAATACTGCAATATTAATTTACCAGATTAATCCTCACAGACTACTTTCTTCTTATTCAAAGTTCAAAAATAAGTAAATTTAGCTTTCTTAATGATTTCGAAATTTCGCCTAACTGTCCTTAGTTGTCTTTCACCAAGCTCGACAGATTTTAGCTCCATAACAAGTTGAACAGCTTATTCGAAGAAAGTACTTCACTTTTATTCACTTGCTATGGTATAGATAAATTAGATATACCCAACTGAATAAAATTTCCCATGGTTCTTCTGGATAGGGCTACATTGTGAGAGTTTCTCTTCAGTATTCTTTTTAGCAGGTAGTGATACATCATTAGCATTTACTTCTCATTAATCTTATGATTAGGAATATATTTATAAGGGTTTTCCTTTCCTCTTCGGCCCGACATGGCCAGGTGGTTG
This sequence comes from Tachypleus tridentatus, assembly GCF_004210375.1. Taxonomy (NCBI): domain Eukaryota; kingdom Metazoa; phylum Arthropoda; class Merostomata; order Xiphosura; family Limulidae; genus Tachypleus; species Tachypleus tridentatus. The sequence goes on from NC_134825.1 coordinate 126,748,808, forward strand.
AGGCACTCAACTTGTAATCCGAGGGTCGCGGGTTCAAATCCTCGTCATAACAAATATGCTTGCCCTTTTAGCCGTAGGGGCGTTATAAAGTGACTGTCAATCCCATCATTCGTTGGTAAAAGAGTAGACCAAGAGTTAGTGGTGGGTGATGATAACTAGCTGCCTTCCCTCTAGTCTTACACTACTAAATTAAGGTTTCTCCTTTACTCATTGTCTCCCGCTGATACGGCGGTAAGTCTATGGAGTTACAACGCTAAAATCAGCTGTTCGACTCCTCTCGGCGGACTCAGCAGATATCCCGACGTAGCTTTGCTATAAGAAAAAAACACACACTCTTACTTATTATTATCTTGTAGTTTTTTTATTTTTTCTTCATTATTCTTATGATTTAGGATATATTGTGAAAGTGTTTCAGTTATCTGGTTTGGTATCTTAGCAATAGTTTCTCGCCTTGTTTTGGGGTTTGTTGAGGAGAGAATTAAATGAAAGTGAGTGGCAATCACCGTTAAAAAACGCTCTATAACTGTCGGCTTTTTAGTATGCATATTTGTATTATGCCTATTGAGTACATTGGCCATTCTTACATACAAAATGTATGATGAGTTTGTCTTTATTGATGCCGTAAAACAAAAGTGTATGTATAGCTAAGCTTTCTAAAGAACAAAAATTAAACAAGTCATTAATAATAAGTTAATCATTTCGAAATACGTACTCTGATGGCTCAACGATAAGCTTGGGGTTTATCAAAAACTATGGTTCGATCTTCTCGTGGGCACAGCAGAGATAGCCTATCGTGCAACTTATCATTTAACTGAACAAAAACGTTTAATACAATTCGAGTATACTTTCTGAATTACCTTATGCGTTAAATTAATTTAGATTTTAAAAAGAAGAAAAACTTTTTTTTTGATAAACAAAGATGAAATAAGTAATAACTTCCTAGCAGAAATTGTCTTGGAGGACCAAAAAGTGGTGCAGATGGAAAAGATGACATTTTGAAAGACTTCTTTTTTTCTGTGATAAATAAACTATTAAAGGACGTTTTGTCTTCTTAATCGGTTATGTTTTACACATTGTGTGAGGTTCAAGATAGATTTTACTGAATTATAAATGAATGAACAGAATTTTGCCTTGTCTTCCCTATCAACGTATAGTTTGACGCCCTTTGATCTCTAAAGTTAGAAAATTTATGAAGTTCGTAAACTTTCAGTTTCCATAGCAATGTATTACATATTTGACATATTTTATTCAATTAACTTTTTTTCAGTTTAACAGGGATATTAAAGAGCAAACAAATTATTATATTCTGAGCGAGGGTATGTAAAACTCAATTTCTTTGATATTTTTTTCTTATTTTAAGGTGCGACAGATATCTGCTCTCGAACAAGCACCGAGTACCTATGTGGTATCTAGTTCGTTCAATAGGGACATCCTTTCTTCCACCACAGTTCCGCTTCAGCAGGCCTCCAGTCACAGCAAGAGAGATATCAGTAAGGCCAAAAAGCTGTCTATTATTGTTTTGTTTTTCGTTATCTGTTGGCTTCCTCTGTACACCATCAACTGTATTCAGGCGTTCTGCCACACGTGCGTGCCACCCTCGTGGCTTCTAGATTGTTTTATAGTTCTGTCTCATGCCAACTCTGCTGTGAATCCCTTTCTGTACGCCTACCATATGCGAGAATTTAGAGAAGTCGCCAATCGACTGATATGCTGTCTCCGAAGAAGCCAGAGTAAGAAACTAGACTTGCCATTGGACTTTTTTATTACACAGGGTCTTGGAAGAACGATTTTCAGGTCTACGTTGACAAGTGATGCAAAAAATAAAAGTATTCATGAAAACAAAGAAAATCTTTCTCGTACACCATCGTATTTAAATGTAAAACATACATAACAATGAGAAACACTTGATAATTAAAAGATTGAACTCACAAACACTTTGAATATCAACAAATGATTATAACTCATATCTGGGGTGTCTTTTCGTTGTGTAGTCGAAAATTTAATTTCACAAAGTTGAATGTCGGAATAACATGAGATGGGAAATTTGAAGTACAAAACCCAAATGTGAAAGTAAGACAGAATTTAGTATTTAAAGGGTTTGACCACTCTAACTAGCTATTATGATACTGAGAGTATTTATATTAAAGTTGTGGCGATGGATAATAATCGTTTTCATGATTACTAGTCTATAAGAACATTTAAGTGTAATTATCGATTAGTACCTATTATAATTAATTAAGTACTAATTAATAATTAGTGTGTATTCAGTATTTCTACAGCTAATTTACTGCTGAGAAGGATTATTTTTCTGTATACGTTACTACCCATGACAACCATTAACATGTTAAGTATAGCTTGTAAATTCTCCATTGCGAAGAGGTCTAAGGGTTTTGCAGTTGCATTAAACAATGAAAATTATCTGTATAACTTGTAATTACAGGCGACTTACTTTATAAAGTTACAGGTCTTGTGAAACTACAACTGTCAAAAGAAAGATTCCACGTTTCTGTGTATTACTGTATTTCGACATTCCTATGTTTAAAAACTGTAGAAGTAAAATGTTCATATCTCAGCCTCTTCAGGAACACAAACCGTTTAGTTTCCAAAAATGTTGTTGGAGTAAAGTGGGTTTATTTTCACTGCTTTCACTGTATATGATCATCGCGATAATCTCCAGTTTTACGTAAATTACAAACATAGCAAAGATTTAATTGAAAGGAAAGCAAACAATACGGATTTAAATTATATTATTATGCAATAACTAATCTTTGTCTAAAAACTAATTTATTTAAATAATTTTTAATCTTAGATTTCAAGAGATTTAAATGCTTTAATATTCTTGAGCTTGAATAAAGCTACAGGGAAGTAGTTTGTGATTGGCTATAAGGAGCCAATGAAAAGAAACATAAAAAACTGAAATTCTCTCAGTATCCGGTTTTGGCATGTAAAACTTATATAGCATAAATAACTTATGAAACTGTTATCGATTCGTTATATATATATATATACATACAATTAATTTGTCAATACTAACTGTGGAAAAGGATATAGAAAGGTCATCAAATATATATCAATCATCAGTTACAAGTCAATTTTCTGTGATTTTCTTATATAAAACGTTTCGTCTCAGCTCAATATCTTTTAAGCATAAGCAAAATCACACACTTAACAAGTATCACACATAGTGAACCATTTATTAACAAAACTTAATATATTTTTACCTAAACATCTTAGTTTCTAAAACACTGTACTGGCTTTCAAAAAACCTCTTGTATATTATGTCCATATTACTACTTGTTGCGCGTAAGGCGTGCGACTCGTAATCCGAGGGTCGCGGGTTCGCGCCCGCGTCGCGCTAAACATGCTCGCCCTCCCAGCCGTGGGGGCGTATAATGTGACGGTCAATACCCACTATTCGTTGGTAAAAGAGTAGCCCAAGAGTTGGCGGTGGATGGTGATGACTAGCTGCCTTCCCTCTAGTCTTACACTGCTAAATTAGGGACGGCTAGCACAGATAGCCCTCGAGTAGCTTTGTGCGAAATTCCAAAACAAACAAACAAAATACTACTTGTTCGGTTCGCTATACAAGATTTTAATACGGTTTATACACGAAAAAGGTAGTGTATAATTTTTGTACTTTGCTGACTTCATCAAACATTACAAGAAAATTATTTTATGCTCAGTACGAGTAATCTGTGTTCAAGAAACAGCACTAGGTCAAGAGCTCAGAAGGGCTAGTCCGAAAATATAATTTATATTCAGCTTACATTGATAAATCACTAGCAACTTAATTCTACTCTGTTCAGACTAAAGATAATATTTCGAATAACTAAATGACTGCCTCTGTCTCTTGTGATAAATTACACACCATGAATAGCAATTTATAACAAGTATATTTAAACAACTTATACGAGTTTCCATTTATATGTATTACATAAAACTCGAGTCGCATCATAACCCAGTATGCTATCATTAACATATGTCAATAAAATCACAAACTTAACAAGTATCATACATACTGAAACATTTATTAACAAAACTTCAATAATTAAATACACTAATACTATTTATGCAAACTACAAACATTTTAGTTTATAAAAGAATGACCTACATACAAACGTAACAATATCTGCAGTATGTACTTGTTGTTAGTCAAATATGGTAAGTCACCATAAATGAAACAGAAATAAGAGACATTTTCCAAAGTGATTCGAACTAATACAATCATAAAATTTTCTTCACTTAGAAATTCTACAAAACTCGACATGAACTTGAAATCCATAACTAATTTAACTGTCTTGTTGTGTTGATCTCTTGACCCTTACATTACCACCCTCCCTATTGTTTAAAACTGAAGTGTTTCACCATAACCTAATATGCTGCCATCAATAAACGTGAGGAAAATGACAGTCTTGTCAAATATCACATGTAAAGCAATATTTATTAACAACACTTCAAATTGGAAACAAAACAACAACTTTGTAATACTTATCACAAGTACTTTGTAATACTTATCACAACAACTTTGTAATACTTATCACAAGTACTTTGTAATACTTATCACAAGTACTTTGTAATACTTATCACAACAACTTTGTAATACTTATCACAACAACTTTGTAATACTTATCACAAGTACTTTGTAATACTTATCACAACAACTTTGTAATACTTATCACAAGTACTTTGTAATACTTATCACAACAACTTTGTAATACTTATCACAACAACTTTGTAATACTTATCACAACAACTTTGTAATACTTATCACAACAACTTTGTAATACTTATCACAACAACTTTGTAATACTTATCACAACATCTTTGTAATACTTATCACAACAACTTTGTAATACTTATCACAACAACTTTGTAATACTTATCACAACAACTTTGTAATACTTATCACAACAACTTTGTAATACTTATCACAACAACTTTGTAATACTTATCACAACAACTTTGTAATACTTATCACAACAACTTTGTAATACTTATCACAACAACTTTGTAATACTTATCACAACTTTGTAATACTTATGTAATACTTTGTACAACTTATCACAAGTACTTTGTAATACTTATCACAACAACTTTGTAATACTTATCACAACAACTTTGTAATACTTATCACAACAACTTTGTAATACTTATCACAACAACTTTGTAATACTTATCACAACAACTTTGTAATACTTATCACAACAACTTTGTAATACTTATCACAACAACTTTGTAATACTTATCACAACAACTTTGTAATACTTATCACAACAACTTTGTAATACTTATCACAACAACTTTGTAATACTTATCACAACAACTTTGTAATACTTATCACAACAACTTTGTAATACTTATCACAACAACTTTGTAATACTTATCACAACAACTTTGTAATACTTATCACAACAACTTTGTAATACTTATCACAACAACTTTGTAATACTTATCACAACAACTTTGTAATACTTATCACAACAACTTTGTAATACTTATCACAACAACTTTGTAATACTTATCACAACAACTTTGTAATACTTATCACAACAACTTTGTAATACTTATCACAACAACTTTGTAATACTTATCACAATACTTTGTAATACTTATCACAACAACTTTGTAATACTTATCACAACAACTTTGTAATACTTATCACAACAACTTTGTAATACTTATCACAACAACTTTGTAATACTTATCACAACAACTTTGTAATACTTATCACAACAACTTTGTAATACTTCACAACAACTTTGTAATACTTATCACAACAACTTTGTAATACTTATCACAACAACTTTGTAATACTTATCACAACAACTTTGTAATACTTATCACAACAACTTTGTAATACTTATCACAACAACTTTGTAATACTTATCACAACAACTTTGTAATACTTATCACAACAACTTTGTAATACTTATCACAACAACTTTGTAATACTTATCACAACAACTTTGTAATACTTATCACAACAACTTTGTAATACTTATCACAACAACTTTGTAATACTTATCACAACAACTTTGTAATACTTATCACAACAACTTTGTAATACTTATCACAACAACTTTGTAATACTTATCACAACAACTTTGTAATACTTATCACAACAACTTTGTAATACTTATCACAAGTACTTTGTAATACTTATCACAACAACTTTGTAATACTTATCACAACAACTTTGTAATACTTATCACAACAACTTTGTAATACTTATCACAACAACTTTGTAATACTTATCACAACAACTTTGTAATACTTATCACAACAACTTTGTAATACTTATCACAACAACTTTGTAATACTTATCACAACAACTTTGTAATACTTATCACAACAACTTTGTAATACTTATCACAACAACTTTGTAATACTTATCACAACAACTTTGTAATACTTATCACAACAACTTTGTAATACTTATCACAACAACTTTGTAATACTTATCACAACAACTTTGTAATACTTATCACAACAACTTTGTAATACTTATCACAACAACTTTGTAATACTTATCACAACAACTTTGTAATACTTATCACAACAACTTTGTAATACTTATCACAACAACTTTGTAATACTTATCACAACAACTTTGTAATACTTATCACAACAACTTTGTAATACTTATCACAACAACTTTGTAATACTTATCACAACAACTTTGTAATACTTATCACAACAACTTTGTAATACTTATCACAACAACTTTGTAATACTTATCACAACAACTTTGTAATACTTATCACAACAACTTTGTAATACTTATCACAACAACTTTGTAATACTTATCACAACAACTTTGTAATACTTATCACAACAACTTTGTAATACTTATCACAACAACTTTGTAATACTTATCACAACAACTTTGTAATACTTATCACAACAACTTTGTAATACTTATCACAACAACTTTGTAATACTTATCACAACAACTTTGTAATACTTATCACAACAACTTTGTAATACTTATCACAACAACTTTGTAATACTTATCACAACAACTTTGTAATACTTATCACAACAACTTTGTAATACTTATCACAACAACTTTGTAATACTTATCACAACAACTTTGTAATACTTATCACAACAACTTTGTAATACTTATCACAACAACTTTGTAATACTTATCACAACAACTTTGTAATACTTATCACAACAACTTTGTAATACTTATCACAACAACTTTGTAATACTTATCACAACAACTTTGTAATACTTATCACAACAACTTTGTAATACTTATCACAACAACTTTGTAATACTTATCACAACAACTTTGTAATACTTATCACACTTTGTAATAGTACTTTGTAATACTTATCACAACAACTTTGTAATACTTATCACAACAACTTTGTAATACTTATCACAACAACTTTGTAATACTTATAATACTTTGTAATACTTATCACAACAACTTTGTAATACTTATCACAACAACTTTGTAATACTTATCACAACAACTTTGTAATACTTATCACAACAACTTTGTAATACTTATCACAACAACTTTGTAATACTTATCACAACAACTTTGTAATACTTATCACAACAACTTTGTAATACTTATCACAACAACTTTGTAATACTTATCACAACAACTTTGTAATACTTATCACAACAACTTTGTAATACTTATCACAACAACTTTGTAATACTTATCACAACAACTTTGTAATACTTATCACAACAACTTTGTAATACTTATCACAAGTACTTTGTAATACTTATCACAACAACTTTGTAATACTTATCACAACAACTTTGTAATACTTATCACAACAACTTTGTAATACTTATCACAAAACTTTGTAATACTTATCACAACAACTTTGTAATACTTATCACAACAACTTTGTAATACTTATCACAACAACTTTGTAATACTTATCACAACAACTTTGTAATACTTATCACAACAACTTTGTAATACTTATCACAACAACTTTGTAATACTTATCACAACAACTTTGTAATACTTATCACAACAACTTTGTAATACTTATCACAACAACTTTGTAATACTTATCACAACAACTTTGTAATACTTATCACAACAACTTTGTAATACTTATCACAACAACTTTGTAATACTTATCACAACAACTTTGTAATACTTATCACAACAACTTTGTAATACTTATCACAACAACTTTGTAATACTTATCACAACAACTTTGTAATACTTATCACAACAACTTTGTAATACTTATCACAACAACTTTGTAATACTTATCACAACAACTTTGTAATACTTATCACAACAACTTTGTAATACTTATCACAACAACTTTGTAATACTTATCACAACAACTTTGTAATACTTATCACAACAACTTTGTAATACTTATCACAACAACTTTGTAATACTTATCACAACAACTTTGTAATACTTATCACAACAACTTTGTAATACTTATCACAACAACTTTGTAATACTTATCACAACAACTTTGTAATACTTATCACAACAACTTTGTAATACTTATCACAACAACTTTGTAATACTTATCACAACAACTTTGTAATACTTATCACAACAACTTTGTAATACTTATCACAACAACTTTGTAATACTTATCACAACAACTTTGTAATACTTATCACAACAACTTTGTAATACTTATCACAACAACTTTGTAATACTTATCACAACAACTTTGTAATACTTATCACAACAACTTTGTAATACTTATCACAACAACTTTGTAATACTTATCACAACAACTTTGTAATACTTATCACAACAACTTTGTAATACTTATCACAACAACTTTGTAATACTTATCACAACAACTTTGTAATACTTATCACAACAACTTTGTAATACTTATCACAACAACTTTGTAATACTTATCACAACAACTTTGTAATACTTATCACAACAACTTTGTAATACTTATCACAACAACTTTGTAATACTTATCACAACAACTTTGTAATACTTATCACAACAACTTTGTAATACTTATCACAACAACTTTGTAATACTTATCACAACAACTTTGTAATACTTATCACAACAACTTTGTAATACTTATCACAACAACTTTGTAATACTTATCACAACAACTTTGTAATACTTATCACAACAACTTTGTAATACTTATCACAACAACTTTGTAATACTTATCACAACAACTTTGTAATACTTATCACTTTGTAATACTTATCACAAACTTTGTAATACTTATCACAACAACTTTGTAATACTTATCACAACAACTTTGTAATACTTATCACAACAACTTTGTAATACTTATCACAACAACTTTGTAATACTTATCACAACAACTTTGTAATACTTATCACAACAACTTTGTAATACTTATCACAACAACTTTGTAATACTTATCACAACAACTTTGTAATACTTATCACAACAACTTTGTAATACTTATCACAACAACTTTGTAATACTTATCACAACAACTTTGTAATACTTATCACAACAACTTTGTAATACTTATCACAACAACTTTGTAATACTTATCACAACAACTTTGTAATACTTATCACAACAACTTTGTAATACTTATCACAACAACTTTGTAATACTTATCACAACAACTTTGTAATACTTATCACAACAACTTTGTAATACTTATCACAACAACTTTGTAATACTTATCACAACAACTTTGTAATACTTATCACAACAACTTTGTAATACTTATCACAACAACTTTGTAATACTTATCACAACAACTTTGTAATACTTATCACAACAACTTTGTAATACTTATCACAACAACTTTGTAATACTTATCACAACAACTTTGTAATACTTATCACAACAACTTTGTAATACTTATCACAACAACTTTGTAATACTTATCACAACAACTTTGTAATACTTATCACAACAACTTTGTAATACTTATCACAACAACTTTGTAATACTTATCACAACAACTTTGTAATACTTATCACAACAACTTTGTAATACTTATCACAACAACTTTGTAATACTTATCACAACAACTTTGTAATACTTATCACAACAACTTTGTAATACTTATCACAACAACTTTGTAATACTTATCACAACAACTTTGTAATACTTATCACAACAACTTTGTAATACTTATCACAACAACTTTGTAATACTTATCACAACAACTTTGTAATACTTATCACAACAACTTTGTAATACTTATCACAACAACTTTGTAATACTTATCACAACAACTTTGTAATACTTATCACAACAACTTTGTAATACTTATCACAACAACTTTGTAATACTTATCACAACAACTTTGTAATACTTATCACAACAACTTTGTAATACTTATCACAACAACTTTGTAATACTTATCACAACAACTTTGTAATACTTATCACAACAACTTTGTAATACTTATCACAACAACTTTGTAATACTTATCACAACAACTTTGTAATACTTATCACAACAACTTTGTAATACTTATCACAACAACTTTGTAATACTTATCACAACAACTTTGTAATACTTATCACAACAACTTTGTAATACTTATCACAACAACTTTGTAATACTTATCACAACAACTTTGTAATACTTATCACAACAACTTTGTAATACTTATCACAACAACTTTGTAATACTTATCACAACAACTTTGTAATACTTATCACAACAACTTTGTAATACTTATCACAACAACTTTGTAATACTTATCACAACAACTTTGTAATACTTATCACAACAACTTTGTAATACTTATCACAACAACTTTGTAATACTTATCACAACAACTTTGTAATACTTATCACAACAACTTTGTAATACTTATCACAACAACTTTGTAATACTTATCACAACAACTTTGTAATACTTATCACAACAACTTTGTAATACTTATCACAACAACTTTGTAATACTTATCACAACAACTTTGTAATACTTATCACAACAACTTTGTAATACTTATCACAACAACTTTGTAATACTTATCACAACAACTTTGTAATACTTATCACAACAACTTTGTAATACTTATCACAACAACTTTGTAATACTTATCACAACAACTTTGTAATACTTATCACAACAACTTTGTAATACTTATCACAACAACTTTGTAATACTTATCACAACAACTTTGTAATACTTATCACAACAACTTTGTAATACTTATCACAACAACTTTGTAATACTTATCACAACAACTTTGTAATACTTATCACAACAACTTTGTAATACTTATCACAACAACTTTGTAATACTTATCACAACAACTTTGTAATACTTATCACAACAACTTTGTAATACTTATCACAACAACTTTGTAATACTTATCACAACAACTTTGTAATACTTATCACAACAACTTTGTAATACTTATCACAACAACTTTGTAATACTTATCACAACAACTTTGTAATACTTATCACAACAACTTTGTAATACTTATCACAACAACTTTGTAATACTTATCACAACAACTTTGTAATACTTATCACAACAACTTTGTAATACTTATCACAACAACTTTGTAATACTTATCACAACAACTTTGTAATACTTATCACAACAACTTTGTAATACTTATCACAACAACTTTGTAATACTTATCACAACAACTTTGTAATACTTATCACAACAACTTTGTAATACTTATCACAACAACTTTGTAATACTTATCACAACAACTTTGTAATACTTATCACAACAACTTTGTAATACTTATCACAACAACTTTGTAATACTTATCACAACAACTTTGTAATACTTATCACAACAACTTTGTAATACTTATCACAACAACTTTGTAATACTTATCACAACAACTTTGTAATACTTATCACAACAACTTTGTAATACTTATCACAACAACTTTGTAATACTTATCACAACAACTTTGTAATACTTATCACAACAACTTTGTAATACTTATCACAACAACTTTGTAATACTTATCACAACAACTTTGTAATACTTATCACAACAACTTTGTAATACTTATCACAACAACTTTGTAATACTTATCACAACAACTTTGTAATACTTATCACAACAACTTTGTAATACTTATCACAACAACTTTGTAATACTTATCACAACAACTTTGTAATACTTATCACAACAACTTTGTAATACTTATCACAACAACTTTGTAATACTTATCACAACAACTTTGTAATACTTATCACAACAACTTTGTAATACTTATCACAACAACTTTGTAATACTTATCACAACAACTTTGTAATACTTATCACAACAACTTTGTAATACTTATCACAACAACTTTGTAATACTTATCACAACAACTTTGTAATACTTATCACAACAACTTTGTAATACTTATCACAACAACTTTGTAATACTTATCACAACAACTTTGTAATACTTATCACAACAACTTTGTAATACTTATCACAACAACTTTGTAATACTTATCACAACAACTTTGTAATACTTATCACAACAACTTTGTAATACTTATCACAACAACTTTGTAATACTTATCACAACAACTTTGTAATACTTATCACAACAACTTTGTAATACTTATCACAACAACTTTGTAATACTTATCACAACAACTTTGTAATACTTATCACAACAACTTTGTAATACTTATCACAACAACTTTGTAATACTTATCACAACAACTTTGTAATACTTATCACAACAACTTTGTAATACTTATCACAACAACTTTGTAATACTTATCACAACAACTTTGTAATACTTATCACAACAACTTTGTAATACTTATCACAACAACTTTGTAATACTTATCACAACAACTTTGTAATACTTATCACAACAACTTTGTAATACTTATCACAACAACTTTGTAATACTTATCACAACAACTTTGTAATACTTATCACAACAACTTTGTAATACTTATCACAACAACTTTGTAATACTTATCACAACAACTTTGTAATACTTATCACAACAACTTTGTAATACTTATCACAACAACTTTGTAATACTTATCACAACAACTTTGTAATACTTATCACAACAACTTTGTAATACTTATCACAACAACTTTGTAATACTTATCACAACAACTTTGTAATACTTATCACAACAACTTTGTAATACTTATCACAACAACTTTGTAATACTTATCACAACAACTTTGTAATACTTATCACAACAACTTTGTAATACTTATCACAACAACTTTGTAATACTTATCACAACAACTTTGTAATACTTATCACAACAACTTTGTAATACTTATCACAACAACTTTGTAATACTTATCACAACAACTTTGTAATACTTATCACAACAACTTTGTAATACTTATCACAACAACTTTGTAATACTTATCACAACAACTTTGTAATACTTATCACAACAACTTTGTAATACTTATCACAACAACTTTGTAATACTTATCACAACAACTTTGTAATACTTATCACAACAACTTTGTAATACTTATCACAACAACTTTGTAATACTTATCACAACAACTTTGTAATACTTATCACAACAACTTTGTAATACTTATCACAACAACTTTGTAATACTTATCACAACAACTTTGTAATACTTATCACAACAACTTTGTAATACTTATCACAAGTACTTTGTAATACTTATCACAACAACTTTGTAATACTTATCACAACAACTTTGTAATACTTATCACAACAACTTTGTAATACTTATCACAACAACTTTGTAATACTTATCACAACAACTTTGTAATACTTATCACAACAACTTTGTAATACTTATCACAACAACTTTGTAATACTTATCACAACAACTTTGTAATACTTATCACAACAACTTTGTAATACTTATCACAACAACTTTGTAATACTTATCACAACAACTTTGTAATACTTATCACAACAACTTTGTAATACTTATCACAACAACTTTGTAATACTTATCACAACAACTTTGTAATACTTATCACAACAACTTTGTAATACTTATCACAACAACTTTGTAATACTTATCACAACAACTTTGTAATACTTATCACAACAACTTTGTAATACTTATCACAACAACTTTGTAATACTTATCACAACAACTTTGTAATACTTATCACAACAACTTTGTAATACTTATCACAACAACTTTGTAATACTTATCACAACAACTTTGTAATACTTATCACAACAACTTTGTAATACTTATCACAACAACTTTGTAATACTTATCACAACAACTTTGTAATACTTATCACAACAACTTTGTAATACTTATCACAACAACTTTGTAATACTTATCACAACAACTTTGTAATACTTATCACAACAACTTTGTAATACTTATCACAACAACTTTGTAATACTTATCACAACAACTTTGTAATACTTATCACAACAACTTTGTAATACTTATCACAACAACTTTGTAATACTTATCACAACAACTTTGTAATACTTATCACAACAACTTTGTAATACTTATCACAACAACTTTGTAATACTTATCACAACAACTTTGTAATACTTATCACAACAACTTTGTAATACTTATCACAACAACTTTGTAATACTTATCACAACAACTTTGTAATACTTATCACAACAACTTTGTAATACTTATCACAACAACTTTGTAATACTTATCACAACAACTTTGTAATACTTATCACAACAACTTTGTAATACTTATCACAACAACTTTGTAATACTTATCACAACAACTTTGTAATACTTATCACAACAACTTTGTAATACTTATCACAACAACTTTGTAATACTTATCACAACAACTTTGTAATACTTATCACAACAACTTTGTAATACTTATCACAACAACTTTGTAATACTTATCACAACAACTTTGTAATACTTATCACAACAACTTTGTAATACTTATCACAACAACTTTGTAATACTTATCACAACAACTTTGTAATACTTATCACAACAACTTTGTAATACTTATCACAACAACTTTGTAATACTTATCACAACAACTTTGTAATACTTATCACAACAACTTTGTAATACTTATCACAACAACTTTGTAATACTTATCACAACAACTTTGTAATACTTATCACAACAACTTTGTAATACTTATCACAACAACTTTGTAATACTTATCACAACAACTTTGTAATACTTATCACAACAACTTTGTAATACTTATCACAACAACTTTGTAATACTTATCACAACAACTTTGTAATACTTATCACAACAACTTTGTAATACTTATCACAACAACTTTGTAATACTTATCACAACAACTTTGTAATACTTATCACAACAACTTTGTAATACTTATCACAACAACTTTGTAATACTTATCACAACAACTTTGTAATACTTATCACAACAACTTTGTAATACTTATCACAACAACTTTGTAATACTTATCACAACAACTTTGTAATACTTATCACAACAACTTTGTAATACTTATCACAACAACTTTGTAATACTTATCACAACAACTTTGTAATACTTATCACAACAACTTTGTAATACTTATCACAACAACTTTGTAATACTTATCACAACAACTTTGTAATACTTATCACAACAACTTTGTAATACTTATCACAACAACTTTGTAATACTTATCACAACAACTTTGTAATACTTATCACAACAACTTTGTAATACTTATCACAACAACTTTGTAATACTTATCACAACAACTTTGTAATACTTATCACAACAACTTTGTAATACTTATCACAACAACTTTGTAATACTTATCACAACAACTTTGTAATACTTATCACAACAACTTTGTAATACTTATCACAACAACTTTGTAATACTTATCACAACAACTTTGTAATACTTATCACAACAACTTTGTAATACTTATCACAACAACTTTGTAATACTTATCACAACAACTTTGTAATACTTATCACAACAACTTTGTAATACTTATCACAACAACTTTGTAATACTTATCACAACAACTTTGTAATACTTATCACAACAACTTTGTAATACTTATCACAACAACTTTGTAATACTTATCACAACAACTTTGTAATACTTATCACAACAACTTTGTAATACTTATCACAACAACTTTGTAATACTTATCACAACAACTTTGTAATACTTATCACAACAACTTTGTAATACTTATCACAACAACTTTGTAATACTTATCACAACAACTTTGTAATACTTATCACAACAACTTTGTAATACTTATCACAACAACTTTGTAATACTTATCACAACAACTTTGTAATACTTATCACAACAACTTTGTAATACTTATCACAACAACTTTGTAATACTTATCACAACAACTTTGTAATACTTATCACAACAACTTTGTAATACTTATCACAACAACTTTGTAATACTTATCACAACAACTTTGTAATACTTATCACAACAACTTTGTAATACTTATCACAACAACTTTGTAATACTTATCACAACAACTTTGTAATACTTATCACAACAACTTTGTAATACTTATCACAACAACTTTGTAATACTTATCACAACAACTTTGTAATACTTATCACAACAACTTTGTAATACTTATCACAACAACTTTGTAATACTTATCACAACAACTTTGTAATACTTATCACAACAACTTTGTAATACTTATCACAACAACTTTGTAATACTTATCACAACAACTTTGTAATACTTATCACAACAACTTTGTAATACTTATCACAACAACTTTGTAATACTTATCACAACAACTTTGTAATA
This sequence comes from Tachypleus tridentatus, assembly GCF_004210375.1. NCBI lineage: Eukaryota > Metazoa > Arthropoda > Merostomata > Xiphosura > Limulidae > Tachypleus > Tachypleus tridentatus. The sequence goes on from NC_134825.1 coordinate 126,765,473, forward strand.
CTTATCACAACAACTTTGTAATACTTATCACAACAACTTTGTAATACTTATCACAACAACTTTGTAATACTTATCACAACAACTTTGTAATACTTATCACAACAACTTTGTAATACTTATCACAACAACTTTGTAATACTTATCACAACAACTTTGTAATACTTATCACAACAACTTTGTAATACTTATCACAACAACTTTGTAATACTTATCACAACAACTTTGTAATACTTATCACAACAACTTTGTAATACTTATCACAACAACTTTGTAATACTTATCACAACAACTTTGTAATACTTATCACAACAACTTTGTAATACTTATCACAACAACTTTGTAATACTTATCACAACAACTTTGTAATACTTATCACAACAACTTTGTAATACTTATCACAACAACTTTGTAATACTTATCACAACAACTTTGTAATACTTATCACAACAACTTTGTAATACTTATCACAACAACTTTGTAATACTTATCACAACAACTTTGTAATACTTATCACAACAACTTTGTAATACTTATCACAACAACTTTGTAATACTTATCACAACAACTTTGTAATACTTATCACAACAACTTTGTAATACTTATCACAACAACTTTGTAATACTTATCACAACAACTTTGTAATACTTATCACAACAACTTTGTAATACTTATCACAACAACTTTGTAATACTTATCACAACAACTTTGTAATACTTATCACAACAACTTTGTAATACTTATCACAACAACTTTGTAATACTTATCACAACAACTTTGTAATACTTATCACAACAACTTTGTAATACTTATCACAACAACTTTGTAATACTTATCACAACAACTTTGTAATACTTATCACAACAACTTTGTAATACTTATCACAACAACTTTGTAATACTTATCACAACAACTTTGTAATACTTATCACAACAACTTTGTAATACTTATCACAACAACTTTGTAATACTTATCACAACAACTTTGTAATACTTATCACAACAACTTTGTAATACTTATCACAACAACTTTGTAATACTTATCACAACAACTTTGTAATACTTATCACAACAACTTTGTAATACTTATCACAACAACTTTGTAATACTTATCACAACAACTTTGTAATACTTATCACAACAACTTTGTAATACTTATCACAACAACTTTGTAATACTTATCACAACAACTTTGTAATACTTATCACAACAACTTTGTAATACTTATCACAACAACTTTGTAATACTTATCACAACAACTTTGTAATACTTATCACAACAACTTTGTAATACTTATCACAACAACTTTGTAATACTTATCACAACAACTTTGTAATACTTATCACAACAACTTTGTAATACTTATCACAACAACTTTGTAATACTTATCACAACAACTTTGTAATACTTATCACAACAACTTTGTAATACTTATCACAACAACTTTGTAATACTTATCACAACAACTTTGTAATACTTATCACAACAACTTTGTAATACTTATCACAACAACTTTGTAATACTTATCACAACAACTTTGTAATACTTATCACAACAACTTTGTAATACTTATCACAACAACTTTGTAATACTTATCACAACAACTTTGTAATACTTATCACAACAACTTTGTAATACTTATCACAACAACTTTGTAATACTTATCACAACAACTTTGTAATACTTATCACAACAACTTTGTAATACTTATCACAACAACTTTGTAATACTTATCACAACAACTTTGTAATACTTATCACAACAACTTTGTAATACTTATCACAACAACTTTGTAATACTTATCACAACAACTTTGTAATACTTATCACAACAACTTTGTAATACTTATCACAACAACTTTGTAATACTTATCACAACAACTTTGTAATACTTATCACAACAACTTTGTAATACTTATCACAACAACTTTGTAATACTTATCACAACAACTTTGTAATACTTATCACAACAACTTTGTAATACTTATCACAACAACTTTGTAATACTTATCACAACAACTTTGTAATACTTATCACAACAACTTTGTAATACTTATCACAACAACTTTGTAATACTTATCACAACAACTTTGTAATACTTATCACAACAACTTTGTAATACTTATCACAACAACTTTGTAATACTTATCACAACAACTTTGTAATACTTATCACAACAACTTTGTAATACTTATCACAACAACTTTGTAATACTTATCACAACAACTTTGTAATACTTATCACAACAACTTTGTAATACTTATCACAACAACTTTGTAATACTTATCACAACAACTTTGTAATACTTATCACAACAACTTTGTAATACTTATCACAACAACTTTGTAATACTTATCACAACAACTTTGTAATACTTATCACAACAACTTTGTAATACTTATCACAACAACTTTGTAATACTTATCACAACAACTTTGTAATACTTATCACAACAACTTTGTAATACTTATCACAACAACTTTGTAATACTTATCACAACAACTTTGTAATACTTATCACAACAACTTTGTAATACTTATCACAACAACTTTGTAATACTTATCACAACAACTTTGTAATACTTATCACAACAACTTTGTAATACTTATCACAACAACTTTGTAATACTTATCACAACAACTTTGTAATACTTATCACAACAACTTTGTAATACTTATCACAACAACTTTGTAATACTTATCACAACAACTTTGTAATACTTATCACAACAACTTTGTAATACTTATCACAACAACTTTGTAATACTTATCACAACAACTTTGTAATACTTATCACAACAACTTTGTAATACTTATCACAACAACTTTGTAATACTTATCACAACAACTTTGTAATACTTATCACAACAACTTTGTAATACTTATCACAACAACTTTGTAATACTTATCACAACAACTTTGTAATACTTATCACAACAACTTTGTAATACTTATCACAACAACTTTGTAATACTTATCACAACAACTTTGTAATACTTATCACAACAACTTTGTAATACTTATCACAACAACTTTGTAATACTTATCACAACAACTTTGTAATACTTATCACAACAACTTTGTAATACTTATCACAACAACTTTGTAATACTTATCACAACAACTTTGTAATACTTATCACAACAACTTTGTAATACTTATCACAACAACTTTGTAATACTTATCACAACAACTTTGTAATACTTATCACAACAACTTTGTAATACTTATCACAACAACTTTGTAATACTTATCACAACAACTTTGTAATACTTATCACAACAACTTTGTAATACTTATCACAACAACTTTGTAATACTTATCACAACAACTTTGTAATACTTATCACAACAACTTTGTAATACTTATCACAACAACTTTGTAATACTTATCACAACAACTTTGTAATACTTATCACAACAACTTTGTAATACTTATCACAACAACTTTGTAATACTTATCACAACAACTTTGTAATACTTATCACAACAACTTTGTAATACTTATCACAACAACTTTGTAATACTTATCACAACAACTTTGTAATACTTATCACAACAACTTTGTAATACTTATCACAACAACTTTGTAATACTTATCACAACAACTTTGTAATACTTATCACAACAACTTTGTAATACTTATCACAACAACTTTGTAATACTTATCACAACAACTTTGTAATACTTATCACAACAACTTTGTAATACTTATCACAACAACTTTGTAATACTTATCACAACAACTTTGTAATACTTATCACAACAACTTTGTAATACTTATCACAACAACTTTGTAATACTTATCACAACAACTTTGTAATACTTATCACAACAACTTTGTAATACTTATCACAACAACTTTGTAATACTTATCACAACAACTTTGTAATACTTATCACAACAACTTTGTAATACTTATCACAACAACTTTGTAATACTTATCACAACAACTTTGTAATACTTATCACAACAACTTTGTAATACTTATCACAACAACTTTGTAATACTTATCACAACAACTTTGTAATACTTATCACAACAACTTTGTAATACTTATCACAACAACTTTGTAATACTTATCACAACAACTTTGTAATACTTATCACAACAACTTTGTAATACTTATCACAACAACTTTGTAATACTTATCACAACAAGTACTTTGTAATACTTATCACAACAACTTTGTAATACTTATCACAACAACTTTGTAATACTTATCACAACAACTTTGTAATACTTATCACAACAACTTTGTAATACTTATCACAACAACTTTGTAATACTTATCACAACAACTTTGTAATACTTATCACAACAACTTTGTAATACTTATCACAACAACTTTGTAATACTTATCACAACAACTTTGTAATACTTATCACAACAACTTTGTAATACTTATCACAACAACTTTGTAATACTTATCACAACAACTTTGTAATACTTATCACAACAACTTTGTAATACTTATCACAACAACTTTGTAATACTTATCACAACAACTTTGTAATACTTATCACAACAACTTTGTAATACTTATCACAACAACTTTGTAATACTTATCACAACAACTTTGTAATACTTATCACAACAACTTTGTAATACTTATCACAACAACTTTGTAATACTTATCACAACAACTTTGTAATACTTATCACAACAACTTTGTAATACTTATCACAAGTACTTTGTAATACTTATCACAACAACTTTGTAATACTTATCACAACAACTTTGTAATACTTATCACAACAACTTTGTAATACTTATCACAACAACTTTGTAATACTTATCACAACAACTTTGTAATACTTATCACAACAACTTTGTAATACTTATCACAACAACTTTGTAATACTTATCACAACAACTTTGTAATACTTATCACAACAACTTTGTAATACTTATCACAACAACTTTGTAATACTTATCACAACAACTTTGTAATACTTATCACAACAACTTTGTAATACTTATCACAACAACTTTGTAATACTTATCACAACAACTTTGTAATACTTATCACAACAACTTTGTAATACTTATCACAACAACTTTGTAATACTTATCACAACAACTTTGTAATACTTATCACAACAACTTTGTAATACTTATCACAACAACTTTGTAATACTTATCACAACAACTTTGTAATACTTATCACAACAACTTTGTAATACTTATCACAACAACTTTGTAATACTTATCACAACAACTTTGTAATACTTATCACAACAACTTTGTAATACTTATCACAACAACTTTGTAATACTTATCACAACAACTTTGTAATACTTATCACAACAACTTTGTAATACTTATCACAACAACTTTGTAATACTTATCACAACAACTTTGTAATACTTATCACAACAACTTTGTAATACTTATCACAAGTACTTTGTAATACTTATCACAACAACTTTGTAATACTTATCACAACAACTTTGTAATACTTATCACAACAACTTTGTAATACTTATCACAACAACTTTGTAATACTTATCACAACAACTTTGTAATACTTATCACAACAACTTTGTAATACTTATCACAACAACTTTGTAATACTTATCACAACAACTTTGTAATACTTATCACAACAACTTTGTAATACTTATCACAACAACTTTGTAATACTTATCACAACAACTTTGTAATACTTATCACAACAACTTTGTAATACTTATCACAACAACTTTGTAATACTTATCACAACAACTTTGTAATACTTATCACAACAACTTTGTAATACTTATCACAACAACTTTGTAATACTTATCACAACAACTTTGTAATACTTATCACAACAACTTTGTAATACTTATCACAACAACTTTGTAATACTTATCACAACAACTTTGTAATACTTATCACAACAACTTTGTAATACTTATCACAACAACTTTGTAATACTTATCACAACAACTTTGTAATACTTATCACAACAACTTTGTAATACTTATCACAACAACTTTGTAATACTTATCACAACAACTTTGTAATACTTATCACAACAACTTTGTAATACTTATCACAACAACTTTGTAATACTTATCACAACAACTTTGTAATACTTATCACAACAACTTTGTAATACTTATCACAACAACTTTGTAATACTTATCACAACAACTTTGTAATACTTATCACAACAACTTTGTAATACTTATCACAACAACTTTGTAATACTTATCACAACAACTTTGTAATACTTATCACAACAACTTTGTAATACTTATCACAACAACTTTGTAATACTTATCACAACAACTTTGTAATACTTATCACAACAACTTTGTAATACTTATCACAACAACTTTGTAATACTTATCACAACAACTTTGTAATACTTATCACAACAACTTTGTAATACTTATCACAACAACTTTGTAATACTTATCACAACAACTTTGTAATACTTATCACAACAACTTTGTAATACTTATCACAACAACTTTGTAATACTTATCACAACAACTTTGTAATACTTATCACAACAACTTTGTAATACTTATCACAACAACTTTGTAATACTTATCACAACAACTTTGTAATACTTATCACAACAACTTTGTAATACTTATCACAACAACTTTGTAATACTTATCACAACAACTTTGTAATACTTATCACAACAACTTTGTAATACTTATCACAACAACTTTGTAATACTTATCACAACAACTTTGTAATACTTATCACAACAACTTTGTAATACTTATCACAACAACTTTGTAATACTTATCACAACAACTTTGTAATACTTATCACAACAACTTTGTAATACTTATCACAACAACTTTGTAATACTTATCACAACAACTTTGTAATACTTATCACAACAACTTTGTAATACTTATCACAACAACTTTGTAATACTTATCACAACAACTTTGTAATACTTATCACAACAACTTTGTAATACTTATCACAACAACTTTGTAATACTTATCACAAGTACTTTGTAATACTTATCACAACAACTTTGTAATACTTATCACAACAACTTTGTAATACTTATCACAACAACTTTGTAATACTTATCACAACAACTTTGTAATACTTATCACAACAACTTTGTAATACTTATCACAACAACTTTGTAATACTTATCACAACAACTTTGTAATACTTATCACAAGTACTTTGTAATACTTATCACAACAACTTTGTAATACTTATCACAACAACTTTGTAATACTTATCACAACAACTTTGTAATACTTATCACAACAACTTTGTAATACTTATCACAACAACTTTGTAATACTTATCACAACAACTTTGTAATACTTATCACAACAACTTTGTAATACTTATCACAACAACTTTGTAATACTTATCACAACAACTTTGTAATACTTATCACAACAACTTTGTAATACTTATCACAACAACTTTGTAATACTTATCACAACAACTTTGTAATACTTATCACAACAACTTTGTAATACTTATCACAACAACTTTGTAATACTTATCACAACAACTTTGTAATACTTATCACAACAACTTTGTAATACTTATCACAACAACTTTGTAATACTTATCACAACAACTTTGTAATACTTATCACAACAACTTTGTAATACTTATCACAACAACTTTGTAATACTTATCACAACAACTTTGTAATACTTATCACAACAACTTTGTAATACTTATCACAACAACTTTGTAATACTTATCACAACAACTTTGTAATACTTATCACAACAACTTTGTAATACTTATCACAACAACTTTGTAATACTTATCACAACAACTTTGTAATACTTATCACAACAACTTTGTAATACTTATCACAACAACTTTGTAATACTTATCACAACAACTTTGTAATACTTATCACAACAACTTTGTAATACTTATCACAACAACTTTGTAATACTTATCACAACAACTTTGTAATACTTATCACAACAACTTTGTAATACTTATCACAACAACTTTGTAATACTTATCACAACAACTTTGTAATACTTATCACAACAACTTTGTAATACTTATCACAACAACTTTGTAATACTTATCACAACAACTTTGTAATACTTATCACAACAACTTTGTAATACTTATCACAACAACTTTGTAATACTTATCACAACAACTTTGTAATACTTATCACAACAACTTTGTAATACTTATCACAACAACTTTGTAATACTTATCACAACAACTTTGTAATACTTATCACAACAACTTTGTAATACTTATCACAACAACTTTGTAATACTTATCACAACAACTTTGTAATACTTATCACAACAACTTTGTAATACTTATCACAACAACTTTGTAATACTTATCACAACAACTTTGTAATACTTATCACAACAACTTTGTAATACTTATCACAACAACTTTGTAATACTTATCACAACAACTTTGTAATACTTATCACAACAACTTTGTAATACTTATCACAACAACTTTGTAATACTTATCACAACAACTTTGTAATACTTATCACAACAACTTTGTAATACTTATCACAACAACTTTGTAATACTTATCACAACAACTTTGTAATACTTATCACAACAACTTTGTAATACTTATCACAACAACTTTGTAATACTTATCACAACAACTTTGTAATACTTATCACAACAACTTTGTAATACTTATCACAACAACTTTGTAATACTTATCACAACAACTTTGTAATACTTATCACAACAACTTTGTAATACTTATCACAACAACTTTGTAATACTTATCACAACAACTTTGTAATACTTATCACAACAACTTTGTAATACTTATCACAACAACTTTGTAATACTTATCACAACAACTTTGTAATACTTATCACAACAACTTTGTAATACTTATCACAACAACTTTGTAATACTTATCACAACAACTTTGTAATACTTATCACAACAACTTTGTAATACTTATCACAACAACTTTGTAATACTTATCACAACAACTTTGTAATACTTATCACAACAACTTTGTAATACTTATCACAACAACTTTGTAATACTTATCACAACAACTTTGTAATACTTATCACAACAACTTTGTAATACTTATCACAACAACTTTGTAATACTTATCACAACAACTTTGTAATACTTATCACAACAACTTTGTAATACTTATCACAACAACTTTGTAATACTTATCACAACAACTTTGTAATACTTATCACAACAACTTTGTAATACTTATCACAACAACTTTGTAATACTTATCACAACAACTTTGTAATACTTATCACAACAACTTTGTAATACTTATCACAACAACTTTGTAATACTTATCACAACAACTTTGTAATACTTATCACAACAACTTTGTAATACTTATCACAACAACTTTGTAATACTTATCACAACAACTTTGTAATACTTATCACAACAACTTTGTAATACTTATCACAACAACTTTGTAATACTTATCACAACAACTTTGTAATACTTATCACAACAACTTTGTAATACTTATCACAACAACTTTGTAATACTTATCACAACAACTTTGTAATACTTATCACAACAACTTTGTAATACTTATCACAACAACTTTGTAATACTTATCACAACAACTTTGTAATACTTATCACAACAACTTTGTAATACTTATCACAACAACTTTGTAATACTTATCACAACAACTTTGTAATACTTATCACAACAACTTTGTAATACTTATCACAACAACTTTGTAATACTTATCACAACAACTTTGTAATACTTATCACAACAACTTTGTAATACTTATCACAACAACTTTGTAATACTTATCACAACAACTTTGTAATACTTATCACAACAACTTTGTAATACTTATCACAACAACTTTGTAATACTTATCACAACAACTTTGTAATACTTATCACAACAACTTTGTAATACTTATCACAACAACTTTGTAATACTTATCACAACAACTTTGTAATACTTATCACAACAACTTTGTAATACTTATCACAACAACTTTGTAATACTTATCACAACAACTTTGTAATACTTATCACAACAACTTTGTAATACTTATCACAACAACTTTGTAATACTTATCACAACAACTTTGTAATACTTATCACAACAACTTTGTAATACTTATCACAACAACTTTGTAATACTTATCACAACAACTTTGTAATACTTATCACAACAACTTTGTAATACTTATCACAACAACTTTGTAATACTTATCACAACAACTTTGTAATACTTATCACAACAACTTTGTAATACTTATCACAACAACTTTGTAATACTTATCACAACAACTTTGTAATACTTATCACAACAACTTTGTAATACTTATCACAACAACTTTGTAATACTTATCACAACAACTTTGTAATACTTATCACAACAACTTTGTAATACTTATCACAACAACTTTGTAATACTTATCACAAGTACTTTGTAATACTTATCACAACAACTTTGTAATACTTATCACAACAACTTTGTAATACTTATCACAACAACTTTGTAATACTTATCACAACAACTTTGTAATACTTATCACAACAACTTTGTAATACTTATCACAACAACTTTGTAATACTTATCACAACAACTTTGTAATACTTATCACAACAACTTTGTAATACTTATCACAAGTACTTTGTAATACTTATCACAACAACTTTGTAATACTTATCACAACAACTTTGTAATACTTATCACAACAACTTTGTAATACTTATCACAACAACTTTGTAATACTTATCACAACAACTTTGTAATACTTATCACAACAACTTTGTAATACTTATCACAACAACTTTGTAATACTTATCACAACAACTTTGTAATACTTATCACAAGTACTTTGTAATACTTATCACAACAACTTTGTAATACTTATCACAACAACTTTGTAATACTTATCACAACAACTTTGTATCACAACAACTTTGTAATACTTATCACAACAACTTTGTAATACTTATCACAACAACTTTGTAATACTTATCACAACAACTTTGTAATACTTATCACAACAACTTTGTAATACTTATCACAACAACTTTGTAATACTTATCACAACAACTTTGTAATACTTATCACAACAACTTTGTAATACTTATCACAACAACTTTGTAATACTTATCACAACAACTTTGTAATACTTATCACAACAACTTTGTAATACTTATCACAACAACTTTGTAATACTTATCACAACAACTTTGTAATACTTATCACAACAACTTTGTAATACTTATCACAACAACTTTGTAATACTTATCACAACAACTTTGTAATACTTATCACAACAACTTTGTAATACTTATCACAACAACTTTGTAATACTTATCACAACAACTTTGTAATACTTATCACAACAACTTTGTAATACTTATCACAACAACTTTGTAATACTTATCACAACAACTTTGTAATACTTATCACAACAACTTTGTAATACTTATCACAACAACTTTGTAATACTTATCACAACAACTTTGTAATATTTATCACAACAACTTTGTAATACTTATCACAACAACTTTGTAATACTTATCACAACAACTTTGTAATACTTATCACAACAACTTTGTAATACTTATCACAACAACTTTGTAATACTTATCACAACAACTTTGTACTTATCACAACAACTTATCACAACAACTTTGTAATACTTATCACAACAACTTTGTAATACTTATCACAACAACTTTGTAATACTTATCACAACAACTTTGTAATACTTATCACAACAACTTTGTAATACTTATCACAACAACTTTGTAATACTTATCACAACAACTTTGTAATACTTATCACAACAACTTTGTAATACTTATCACAACAACTTTGTAATACTTATCACAACAACTTTGTAATACTTATCACAACAACTTTGTAATACTTATCACAACAACTTTGTAATACTTATCACAACAACTTTGTAATACTTATCACAACAACTTTGTAATACTTATCACAACAACTTTGTAATACTTATCACAACAACTTTGTAATACTTATCACAACAACTTTGTAATACTTATCACAAGTACTTTGTAATACTTATCACAACAACTTTGTAATACTTATCACAACAACTTTGTAATACTTATCACAACAACTTTGTAATACTTATCACAACAACTTTGTAATACTTATCACAACAACTTTGTAATACTTATCACAACAACTTTGTAATACTTATCACAACAACTTTGTAATACTTATCACAACAACTTTGTAATACTTATCACAACAACTTTGTAATACTTATCACAACATCTTTGTAATACTTATCACAAGTAATGTTCCTACTCTTGAAGATTTCAAGAACAAAACTTCAAAAATAACTGCGATAACAATAAAACAGTTTTTGACAAAATATTTTAATTTTGTTGTTTCTCATGATAAAAGAAACAGTCGAAAAGGCGATCCTTTTACATTTTACCAACCTATTCCGTTTAATGTATAGTTTTTATCGTTACAGAATATATTTTACATCCAAAATATGTTGTATGTAAGCATAACAGTGAAGAACAGGTTTTGTATGTTACAAAATTTAATAGTCAGTAAAAATAACTTTTCTTGCATCTGCATAATGATACAAGAGCTAATTGTACCTATATGACATTTTTGATATTGAAAGATACATTAGGAAGTTGTTTTATGGATTTAAGTTGTTATTTTCTGTTTGCAATTTAGAACTTACATAGTTGTAGTTTAAAACTATTGTTGCTTACAAATATAACATAGCAAGATCTATACATATTATAATTTCTTCTGGGTGTAATTGTTTAGACACACAGATAAGTAATAGCATAATTCACCTTACAATTTTGTTAGGAATAACAGAGACTGAAACATGTATGAATTATAAAATACTGGACTGCTAAGATTAAATTAATCTTCATATATATCTAGTACATTTCCGTTGATGTAAATTTTTATACTTTCCACTAAGTTAGAATCTTCCATTGACTTTTGATCGTTTGGTCATATGATAACCCTCAACTTAAAAATCAATCTGCTATATTGTTGTGCAATATATTAACATAATGAAAACAAGAACTAATATATTTCGACTGATATATAACAACAGTAAGTATAACTGTAAATATTAGACTCTTGTCACATTGATACTGACAATTTGTAAGTGTTAAAACATTTATGGAAATTAGCTTTTCACTGTATTAATGGCGATCTTGTAAATGTGATATATTACCATTTATTTATATTTTATAAAATATCATAATTTTTAGTGCTGGGCAAAAATGTGATATTTTATGTTGACGTTTTTGATGAGGCAGTGTTGACACTATCAAGTTATTGTGTTATATAAAGAATGGGGAATGTGTTTAAATACTGTGATGTCAAAACACTCTTTTATTGGAACAATTAGTACTGTGAATAACAAAGTGAATGTTTCAATGTGGTGATATACCTGTATGTTTTGTGATCTCACGACAAAAAAAGACATATCTATTCTTTTACATGAATTTAGTTTGTAAAGAGCGTTCATGTAAATTAACATAAAATGGTAATATTCAAATGGTTACTTCTATATACGAAGAGGACAGGCAAATAATTTATGCTAGATATACAAACAAAGTTCATGAAATAGTTACTGATACGTACATAGAAAATTGATTAGATGCTTGCAGGTAGGAGCAAAGAAAATTAGTGATGTGGTTACTGGAGAGTACAAATGAAAGTTATGAGGTGGTTTTTCATACATATACAAAAAAATCTGATGAAGTGATTGTTAGTAAGTACAAGAAAAGCTGGTAAAATGGTTAGTGATAGGTATACAAAGAAAGCTGGTTAAATCGTTATTGGTAAGTATAAATGATATGTTTGTTTGTTTGAGGTTAAGCACAAAATCTACACAAAGGGCTAGTTGTGCTCTGCCCACCACAAGCATCGAAATTTACTTTATAGCGTTGTAAGTCCATAGACATGTCGCTTTGCCACTTGGGGACAGTATAACTAAAGTAATGAAATGGTTGGTTACTGGTAAGAGTAAAGAAAACTGGCGGAGTGGTTAGTGGTAAGTATATTGAAATGGCCACTGGTATGTTATGTGAAGCTGGAGAGACCGTTACTGATGTGATATGAATTGCAAGCTTATAAGAAGAACAAGTTATTATTTTCATTAAGAATTTTTATCTCTGTTTATAGCGATAAAATCAAGGTAAAAATGGACCAACCCCGTATTGGAGAAGGAATGCTGACTGTAATTCTGAATTTACTATGTGTGTATGTACATAAAACGCATAAGTCTCTGGTGCGGAAAAAGAAAGAAAAAATGTGTTACGAAAGTGTTTATACTCAAGATATACTTGCGTGTACTGATCATGCCAGTCTGACAAATCGGAGTTAAGATGATGTTCATACGAAGAAAGGAAATACTACTGTCCATCGTAAAGTTGTTATATTGTATTTGCATAACTTCTAAAACCTTCGAAATGCATACTTCAGTTTTCTTTTTCAATATCTCAGTATACTGTATCTGATATATACTATTCTTCATCACGAATCTCCACACACTTACAACTCTGCTTTGTCATAAAGTTAGTAGTATCATAACTGAGTGATTCAATTAGATTCAAATAGCAATATTTTTCACTCTTTAATAGTCGCTCAGTTCTAACGTTACTGTTTAGTTACTGAATTCTATGTACGACTAATAATAGTTTTGGGGTAATGGAAAGATTTACAAACTTTTGATCGTATGACTTCATATGATCGTAACTGACCATTTATCAAACTGAAACTTTTTTCATTGTCCAGTGTTTCAGCAGCAAGTTTGAGAGCTTATAACGCTAAAATTAGGGGTTCGATTCATGCAGGCATCCCTTTGTGGAGCTTTATGCTTAACACCAAACAAACGTTTTTGAAGATATTTATATTTATTATTACATAAATGATGTTTATAAATGAAATTGAATTCTAAGGTTATTAAAAGTTTACGCCTTTTTTTTTTTTACTGTTTTTCAGATGTTTAGTTTTTATAGCTTGTTGAGAGAATGATGGTAAAAAAATGTTTAAAGTCCTAACTTTGAATTTTCAGGCTGAAGAAAAGCTATTGAGCCATTGATTCCATCAAAGAGAAATGAAATTTACTTATACTTAATGGTGTATATGTATATATATATAATATTTCTGTTGTACTTAATTTTTCTAACAATTAACTACAGAACCGACGCGAAAATGAGCGCTTATTACGTACATTAGTAAAACACATAGACGTCTACAAACATATATACGCATATATGTGTGAGTGTTTTTTGCGCTTGACTTCTACACATGGTGTTGAAGGAATTGTTACTTTATCATGAAGCAAAAATTACATATTTAAAATAAAATATATTGAATTTCTACATACATTTAGTTTGTTTTGGTAGATTTTTCTGTAGAGATCCACGACCTGACTATCGGATGTTATACTGTTTGGTAACTAATCATGATTATTTCTTATAGACAGATGTCGGATTACATCCGTAAAACGACTTCGAAATTAAACGTGTATCTAGGTAGTAAGTAGCCAGGGAAAAGTGTTTAAAATGAAAATTGGAAAAATAAAAATCAGGGCCGTCATTATGTGCAGGTGTTTAAAGTTTATGCTATTGTTGAGTGTGTTGTTTATATTGTTAAAACACATTGTTCAAAATTAAAGTTCAACTGTATATCTCTCTCCTTATACAAGAATCCTACTTAACTTTTAACTTTGGAGACTGTATGTATATACAGTTGTTAGAATCTTTTCCTTCGTATAGATATTGTTCAATTGGCATAATATATACTGCAGTTTATAAT
Source organism: Tachypleus tridentatus (assembly GCF_004210375.1). NCBI lineage: Eukaryota > Metazoa > Arthropoda > Merostomata > Xiphosura > Limulidae > Tachypleus > Tachypleus tridentatus. Next base: position 126,781,239 of record NC_134825.1, read on the forward strand.
ACAAATGGTGAATTGCAAAATATTTTATTTTTTAAGTAGATTAACAGATTAACAGATATATTTACAGTATCAATAATAACGTAGAAAAATCAGATGGCAAGAGAAAAGTTAGTTATCAATCATGCACAGTCTAAGACTGAACATTAATGAATTCTAAGGCTTGCAGGCTTCAATAAATATTTAAGAAGCCACTTGAGAAATGTGTAAAAGTTGTCTAGTGAGGGTAGCCATAAATCGGGACCTTAACATATCTGTATTGTTGGGGATACTTCGGGGGAGGAGGAGGTGGCGAGGGCCTCGTTTCTGGAATTACTGGTGGCTCCTGGACTGTTATTTGTACACTAGCGGGGTTGGCGTTAGCTGTACCGGGCTCGTTGGTTTCGATCTGAGGTTGGAAACCGTCAATATTAGCCACGTAGTTCACTCGCCGAAAGATGCCGTTTTCGTCGATGTAGCTGAAACTACCGGTGACTGCGCCACTTCCATCTCCGGACTCCTGACGGGTGATGGTATTACCAGCTTCGTCTTTAATTTCGAAACTGTACTCAAACGGCTGGGGTGTCTCCTGCAGTAAAACTACAGCTTTTCAAGTTTCTGATTTACTTTATGCTTATAACAGCGTAATTTTATACTGCATATCTTGTGTTGAATAATAATAAAATAAAATCAATTATAATTTAAGAAAAGAAAGGTGATAAGCTGTATTATACATACCTCAGGAGCAGGTGGAGGTGGGGGGGCGTATTCATAAGATGGTACTTTGATAACCTGTGGGTAGGAAACTCCATACGGCACAGCAGCGACTACTCCAGTCACAAGCAAAAGAAGCAATATCTGCAAAAGTCAATCAAATAATTAGAATTTATTTCGCTTTTTCTTGTCATTACAAATTAATCCTTCTTAACTTAAATACATTTTATTATATCAACATACATTCCTCTCCTTCCCTGATTAAGAATTCCACGCTTTGTTACATAAAAAGTTTGATAATATTTATTACGTACATTAGTAACACACAGAAACACAAACACATATACACATATATGGGTGTTTTTTCTGCTTGACTTCTACACATGGTGCTGAAGGAATTGTTACTTTATCATGAAGCAAATATTACATATTTAAAATAAAATATATGCTTGTTTTTTTTTTAATTTCGCACAAAGCTACTCGAGGGCTATCTGTGCTAGCCGTCCCTAATTTAGCAGTGTAAGTTTGTTTGTTTGTTTGTTTTGGAATTTCGCACAAAGCTATTCGAGGGCTATCTGTGCTAGCCGTCCCTAATTTGGCAGTGTAAGACTAGAGGGAAGGCAGCTAGTCATCACCACCCACCGCCAACTCTTGGGCTACTCTTTTACCAACGAATAGTGGAATTGACTGTCACATTATAACGCCCCCACGGCTGAAAGGGCGAGCATGTTTAGCGTGACGGGGATGCGAACCCGCGACCCTCAGATTACGAGTCGTACGCCTTAACACACTCAGCCATGCCGGGCCGAATAAAATATATTGTTATTAACTTAGCTCCTATTGGACACTTTTTCATAAGTCCGCGTTGTGGTTTAAGAAATATTTTTACTCGTTACTCACCCACGAGAATATTACTGTTTCGTTAGACATCACTACTTTTGTTAATGGAAAGTGGTTATTTAATTTGTTCTGAATCGCTACTGTTAAAACAACTGTAATTACTACATGAGATACGCGAGTGGCAAATGTAGATGAAATATAGTTACACTAATGTTACCTGTTTTTATTAAATTGGTAAAATACTCTATTTATGCAACCCTTAAAACTCGATATTCAAAGACGATGATTCAAGTATTAGATGACTACACTATCATTGCTACTTCTACTAATACTAGTATTTGTTGAACATCAGCTAGAAACATCCAATCACCAAAGTTTTTATCGTAAAATATTAGAATATTAGAACAAGTTACACTTCAAAAGTTGAGATCGGAAATACCTTTACCATGGTGTTTGACTGAGGCCTCTCGGAAGGTGTTCTTCTCCGTCGGAGATGAACAAGGCCCACATCTTTTATAATAAAGTTTGCCCCACATTTTGTGTGAAGAAAAGTAGAGCGCCTCATGTGAGATGAGAAAAGATCGAAGTCACGTGATTATGTAGATTCCTTGCGAAACGAAAAATGATGCACCATCACCATCACCTTCCAGCTAGGACTGCAAGAAATCTAGATCGTAAGGTAGTTAGTTATGTGGTCCAGTAATTTTGATGGAGTCATGCTTTATTACTGATACAAGTTTATTACATTTTTACGAAGAACCCAGGTTCTATATTAATTTAAGAACGTTTGTTTTTGTTTGTTTGTTTTGAATTTCATACAAAGCTACTCGAGGGCTATCTGTGCTAGCCGTCTCTAATTTAGCAGTGTAAGACTAGAGGGAAGGCAGTTAGTCATCACCATCCACAGCCAACTCTTGGGCTACTCTTTCACCAACGAATAGTGGGATTGACCGTCACATTATAACGCCCCCACGGCTGAAAGGGCGAGCATGTTTGGTGCGACCGGGATTCGAACCCGCGACCCTTCGATTACGAGTCGAACGCCTTAACACACTTGGCCACGCTGGGCCATTTAAGAACGTATGTATCACTAAGTCTGCAACACAAACTTACCTGCACATATATATATAATTTCAGCAAGCTTTTACATTTCGAAATTTGTTTGTTCCTTTTTCTAACTTTAGACTGCTTTAGCTTTTTTGAAATCACCATCTTAAATTGTCTCACACATGTCTTTCCAAAACTACCTTACGACAGATTCAAGCAAGATGCCCTGTCTACATATGAATTAAAATAATTAATTTGCTCTTTTAATCGCTAGCACAAAATGATAAAAAAAAAAAATTGAGGCTGGATTTGGTCCTTCACAAAGCGTCCAAAATATAAAAACAGAATGAAATAAAGAAAAATTACCAACAGAAACCTACCACTTGGTAAATTTGGTTTGAACCTTATGAATGTTATCAACAGTGCCCTGACGCAGAATTAGATCACACTCTTTAAAACTTGTAAAATTCTTAAATCACTGGACAGGAAATATTTCAGTAAAATGCTAAAGATAAACAAGAATTCAATGTCCTGTCAGTTTTACATATCATGCTTCAAAATCAGAAATGCTATTGAAATATTATCTCTTGCATATAATAACAGGTACAATGGTAAGTTTACGGATTTACAATGCTACAATCAAGGGTTTAATTTACCTCGCTAGACTCAGCAGATAGCCTGATGAGGTTTAATACATGAAAACACATATACAGTAACACGTGGTTTTTACAAAAGGTTTATTATGAACCCGACGACAGTTTTAAATTCGTTCCATATTTTTATATTCATCATTGTTTCGGCAAGTTTTATTAAAATTTCTAAAAGTAAAAGTAACCTAATCTAACCTATTTCCATTTTGATCTTAGCCACTTTTTTTCTCAGAAATTTTGCATCGGGCGAATTAATAAGAAAAAAATAAACTTTTAAAATATATCCTCAGCTCTTTCTTTTCTGGACTATTATTTAACTCAAACTTCGAAATAAAACGCACACTCTCTGTTAAACCACTACCGAAAAGTTAACAACTTTTATGGTTAAAGAACAAAGTACAGGACCTGCAAAGATTAAAGTTTTTAGGTTAAGATGTATGAATACTTTTTAATTTTTTATGAAAACACCAAAGTAAGTGGCGTGTTAAAAGTGAATTAATTTAATCCTTTGACCTCGTCAACTTCCCTGTTTAAGAACTATTTTCGGCAACTTTTATATGCAAAAATTGGAATACGTTATTTTAAATCTATTTTGGAGTCTTGTCATGTTGTTATAATCTATATTGCCACATTTTTCTCATATTCTATCTGACGACTGACATCTTGACAATATCCTTGTATAAAACTTCCCTCGTAAGGATTTCACGTTAAAATATTCCACTCTTCCATTCATTCTTTACATAATCCATTTAATGGATTAGAATAACTGTCTCCCAGTGCCTGTTTTAACAGTCTGATTTATAGAATTTAATAGGCGCTTGAAGAGTATATATATATTTTTGCAATATAGCATGAATATTTCATTTTTCATCTGTTTGAGGTATGAGGCAATTGAACATATATATCTTAGAAACAACTTATGTCGCTTCACCAGACGGAGATCGTCCTTCATTATGTTGTGAAATATTTCCTGGGGCGCGTGAACGACTTTTGCCATTGACATTTATGTTCTTGGATTTTCACCTGTTAAACAAAGCCGTATTTTGCTTACATGGTTGAGGTACGACATATTACAGATCTTTTTCTGGATGATACTAATGCCCAAAGTCGATCCATATTCCTTTATTTTCAGATGCCATTAAGTGAAAGAGATATCCCCGTTTTGGAAATTATGAACCATCGACCTGAACACATCTTCATGATCTAAGTATATGAATATTTTCCATTGAAAACAATTGTTGCATTTCCTTCCCTAAAGCGATCAATATTCGAGCGTCAAACAATAGGAAAATGTAGTTGTTATACCTACCATTCAATCTCGATTTTTTATCCACTGTGGTTACCCTGTGACATGCTTGATCGCATATTTGTTTGAATATAACGTGTTCAATCTTTCGTAAAACGCAACTTTTATAAAACAACATCAACAATTAAGAAACACATCAAGTACAGGTGATAAAAAGTGTTATTTATACTCAAGGGATTAGTTTAGAAACTTATTTTGGAGCCCCGATTGGCCCTCTCAGGCGTGGGGCATTATAATATAACGATCAATTCTACAATTCATTGGTAAAAGAGCAGTCCAAGAATTGGATGTGGGTAGAGATAGCCACATGCCTTCCTTCTAATTTTTTACTGCTAAATTATGGATGGCTAGCACAGGTAATCCTTGTGTAGCTTTGCGTGAAATTCATAACAAACCAAGCTTTACCGTTCCTCTGTTCACAAGCTCAATATTTGGGAAAACCGTTGACATAAATCTAGAAACCTGTATTCTCGTATTTAAGATACTTAACTATTAAACAGCAGCACTGTATAAGAAATACTGAAAAATCGTATTTCAGGAAATAGGAAATGCTTAAATTGGAAATATTCAAATCTGTCAGTTTCCACCTTCAATTTTGCAAATAAGTTGATTTGAAACGGAAGTAAAAATATATCTCTAATATGTCATGAAAAAAATTATTTCTATACTAGCGATACAAAAGCAAAGAAAAACTAACGTAAAAAGTAACAACAAATTGCTCCTGTAAAGCAGCAAATAATAATGCTTTTATGAAAACCAATGCAACAATGACTCAATATACCAATTAATAATACTTTTATGAAGGCCAATGCAACAATTACTCAATATACCAAAGAACGCAATAAATTTTGCGCTAGAAAAACTGGCCAAACACTAAACACATGCACAAAAAAAAAACTCTTACAAAATTTTCAACAATGTTCTTCAAATTCAATGAAAAATATTTCTTAATTCTGTATAAAGAAAACAATGAGAATAAAAAACGAACTGTTTGTTTGTTTTTTGAATTTCGCGCAAAGCAACTCGAGAGCTATCTGCGCTAGCCGCCCCTAATTTAGTAGTGTAAGACTAGAGGGAAGGCTGTTAGTCATCACCATCCACAGCCAACTCTTGGGCTACTCTTTCACCAACGAATAGTGGGGTTGACCGTCACATTATAACGCCCCCACGGCTGAAAGGGCGAACATGTTTGGTGCGACGAAGATTCGAACCCGTGACCCTCAGATTACGAGTCGAATGCCTTAACCCACCTGGCCTGCCAAAAAACGAACTAAAGAAGCATTGTTAAATACAAAACGTAAAGCAAACATCAATAAAAACATGGAAATTAACTTATGCTCATTTCAAATTAAATTGAATTATGGGCATTATTGATGTTTATTATGTATTCAATATCCCGGATTTTCTTTGTGTAATTCTTTACGCGTTGACAATCGCGCAACTTACAGAAACGTACTATGGTAAGCTGTTTTATTTTATAACTTACATGTTTGTTGCTAGAGAAAGCGTTTATATGGAAATTTCATGAAAGTTTTGAACATAAGTTTAATGTATTAAGAAGAAAATTATTAATGTTACAAATGCCAGTTGATGAGTTAGATAATCAGTGAAGTATTCGATGAACCAATGAATCAATCAGTTCAAACCCAGCCAGTGAGTTATTTATCAGGTCTTCCCTTAAGTAATGTCCGATTTTAAGTTCAGAAAAAGAGAAAGGATTTCAAACGCTTGTAATGCTATTTAATCAATAATATATGTTCCATCATTATTAATCATTTCCTGCCAATGATTCACAAGATTCTGAATGCCACTTCTATAAAATTCTTGGGGTTTGGAGAAAAGGAATGAAGAGAGAGTAGTTTTACCATCTTCATGTGTTCCAAGCTCTTTTCCATCAAGATAGTTCTGCAAACTTCGGAATAGATGATAATCAGATAGGGCAAGGTCTGCAGAATAAGGAGGATGTAGAAGCTTTTCCTAGTGTAACTCTTCAATCCTTGCAGATATGATCCTTGCTGTATGGAGCAGTGCATTATCCTTGTGTAACACAACATCTTTACGATTGATCAAAGCAGGCCTCTTTTCTTTCACTGCAACATTCAAGTGCTCTAACTGTTAACAATAGAAGTCTGATTTCATCATTACATTGAGTGGCAACAACATCCCACCAAATGCTTAACAAGACTTTCCTAGGGTGAAGGTCCATTTTGAGCTGTTCTTTAGCCAGTTCACCTGCACTGAGCCATTGTCTGCGGCGCTTAACATTTTTATAATACTTTTATTTTTTACATCCAGTCACTAACCTGTCCAAAAACGGTGAGTTACGTTCACGAGATGGCAGAGAAGTGCAAATGTCCACTCAACTGTTACATCACAATCTTCATCAAGTACAGCCAGCAGCAAGTCATCATTAAACTCAACAGGACAACCTAATCATGGCACATCACTTAAGCTGTAGTCACCTGATCTGAACTTCTGAAACCATCTTTGACAAATTCTTTCAATGAGAGACTCCGCACCATAAATACCATGAATGTTTCGTATAGTTTCTGCTGCACTATTGCCTTTTTTAAACTCATAAAGCATTATGTGTCTAATGTGCTCCTCAGACACATCCATCTTCACAAGGGTTTGGCCTGGCATGGCCAGGTGATTAAGGCACTCGACTCGTAATCTGAGGGTCGCGGGTTCGAATCCCCGTCACACCAAACATGCTCACCCTTTCAGCTGTGGAAGGCGTTATAATGTGACAGTCAATCCAACTATTCGTTGGTAAAAGAGTAGCCCAAGAATTGTCGGTGGATGGTAATGACTAGTTGCCTTCCCTCTCATCTTGCACTACTAAATTAGGGACGACTAGCGCAACAGCTCTCGTGTAGGTTTGAGTAAAATTCAAACCAAATCATAAGGGTTTATTTTATTAATGATCTGAAAAAGTGGAATTGGGTTAGTTTCTTTTATTTGTCTGAACAATTTTATACAAGTCCTACTACATATTTTAGTCATTAAAGACAGAAATGATGAGGAACTTTGTGCATTAAATTTTCGGACATTACTCATGGAATGACCTGCTAGTTCTGTGATACGTTTGGTATGTGTATGTGTCATCAATCCATCAACAAAAGGAAATTTAACAAGTACGTCTCTGAACTTTTGATAAAAATTGGGCCTATAAGTGAAAGTAGCCTTTAGTACCCGTCGAGGGACAAATAACCTAATGTTTAATCATTACATGCACTGGATTTGGCATAATTTTTATCACAATTCAAAATATTAATCCCTTTAACGATATTATACGTTGCAATAGTACACAATTTTTTAGATAAATTTAACTTTACTCACAAATGGACCATTCACAATTTTCATCACTAAAAGTTATTGAACATTGTAGATAGATAAAGAACGATACTGTTTGTAAAATTAAGTATAAAATGTCGACGCAGATAATTTATTTTTTAATTTTTTCCTGTTAATACCTTTATTTAATAAGTGTAGTTAACATCATATTTATTTCATTTCTCATTCCACACTACGCCTTATATTTCACCATCTTTATTATCGATAAAAGGGAAAGGTGGATCTTAGAATCATTAAAAGATGTTTGACATTTATGAATAACGATAATGGTCAAAGGCCATGAGCTTAAATCTGTTTGGTTTTCTTTAATAGTTGGTTGACTTGTTGCGATTTCTAGCGCAAAACAAAACTATGGGGTATTTGCGCTCTCTTTGTACAACGGACAATCGAGCTCCAGATTCTACAGATGTATTGCATGTCCATAAAAATATCGCTGACACATCAAAGTGACTTAAAAGTGATTTCGTTGTTTGATTTCCTGTTTGTTTGTTTTTAGTTGCTACGTAATATCGTGTTAAGTTACTTTTAGAAACAGAAAGTATCAAATCAAGCTCTAGTAATTTAGTCGACGTAGTCATGATATAGCAATGGCCCAAATACCATTCAAATTGCAAGTAAACATGCTTGATAATATGTGAACTGCTACAACATCAGTACAGCCTGACATATTTAGAGACTGAGTGTCGTAAGGTTCGATTTTCTATCTAAGGGAAATTTGTTTTAAATCCATGTCTTGATGTCACTGTTACACGTTTTATTATAAAATAAACTTTAAAAATTGTTATTTTGCACGTGAAAGAACAAGAGGGAATTCATAATAGCCGCGAATGTAATTAGACCTCAAAACAGTAAAGAACTGAAGCTGCGAGCTAAAAGTTTGTATTTGAAGAAAACAACAAATACAATGAGCCGCTTGGCCGCGGTTAAAAAGTAGTTTGTATAATTGTAATGAAAATATCACATATTACATACCGTTTGAGCGTGACTATAAAAACAATATTGTTTTCATTCTATATATGATTTACATAATATTGTTCATCATTTTGCGCAAATACAGGGTTTCTTTGTTTTTCATAGCAAGTAAAACATCAACATGTGTAATAAAGCTTTAGCTGGCCAACAAATAACGGTGAAGACGTATGTGGAGCAGTATTGTGAACAAGACCAGGTTATAAGTCATGCAACTTTGTACATCAAACACAACGTTAGGATATTCAGATGTAATATCATTTAGAGGGTGTGTATGTGTTGTTTTCTTATAGCAAAGCTTCATTGGGCTATCTGCTAAGTTCACCGAGGGGAAATTAGAGGAAACGCTTAATCATATCTCAGCTGCGGGATACGGACAATGTCTCACTAGGTTTTGGAAAAAATGGACAATGTCTCACCGAAATATTTTTATACAGTGTACCTTTCTATTTATTTTTATTACTTTTTTGAAGATCTTGAAAGTTTGTTTGTTTGCAATTTTAGGTTTGTTTGTTTCAAAGTGAGAATATAATTAGGTAGGTAATCTAGTAATTATAGCTTGTATTTTTCAAGATGAGAAATTACACATTGTTGCAGAACATTCATCACTTTGACGCATAAAATTGGTGTCTTATTAGAAAGAAATGGTTCTATGTCAATAAAATAATTGCCAAACACATTTTTCAGTCTAATACAAGAGACTAAAATTGCAGAAAATGATTGGAAAGTACAAGACATACGAAAAAAAAATTTTTTGTCTGAACACAAAACAAGAAACGACCCTCCATTGGCACAGCGGTATGTTTGAGGACTCACACCGCTAAAAACCGCGTTTCGATAATTGTGGTGGGCAAAGCACAGATAGCCTATTGTGTAGCTTTGTGCTTAATCCTAAACAAAAATGTGACGATTCGATTCATGTAAAAGGAAACTTACAGCAATTGTTCACAAGTGAAACATCGTTCAAAAACTTCTTGAATATTCTGGTGGTCGACTTCATGTGATTACAACACTCAAGTTTTATAGTTTTAATTTTTCACAAAGTATGCATCTTATGCTTTATCAAAGTAACACCAAATTTTTGCAAAACTCTTTATTTGTAAATAGGAATTGAACATCAAAAGTTAGTTTGTTTTAAAGCCACAGTCAGAGGTCATGGATACCAAAGCTGCTGTTTAAAAAAAAAATTTTTTTAGGAAGAAAAGCATTTGGTTTCAAGTCTAGAAAGCATCCGATTCTGTTACACCATTAAAATTATATTTTAGCAGTTGATTTTGTTAACTATTTTATTTAAATATCTTCTTAATGCTCACGTAAGCTCATTACTGCCGTAAAATATGCATGTTTAATAATTTATAATCTACTAAAATTCAATTAACATTTTACTTTTTGTTTTCCATATATTCAACTTATTTGCACACATATATACGTTGATACTAGTTATTTCCAAGCGAATAAAGTTTCTAATTACAGTATAAGGAGAAAAAGTGGGAATCCGTTGAAGTCACAAAGTACAGGAAATGAACGAAGGCGGATCAGTTGGGCCCTAAATAAATGCACATGACATCGCAAGTAAAAGCAGATCAAGGAAGGAGTGGGAGAGTATAAAATGTTAAATAGGCCATATGGAATAATTATCTGTATCTCTCTCTGAAATGACGTTGGTTTAATATAACTGTGGATGAAAGACAGACCTACGCCCATCTAACAGATACAGAACTTTGGAACAAATTACGTATATTGAAGCTTTATACCTGAATAAAGACTTAGTATAGGTACCCCACATTTTTTCTCACCTCATACCTACCCCTTCCTCCCTCCCTTTCCCGGGAAATGAAAGTCATACTTCATGAATAAAACCACTCAGAGGATTCTCTTCCTTCCCGTGTGCTGGAGGACAAATTTAAAGTTACTGCTAATAACGGCAACACTATTTACATGTAATGTTGATAGTCCTAGCAGGCACTTCTTTCTTAAACTATCTTCTTAATATTTAAAACCTTAACCCACTTTTACCGCGATTGAGTGATTAGGAAATGATACGTTTTACTCTTGATCAAAAGGTAACAGTAAAACAACAGCAGCAAAAACACAACCCTCCTCGTGTTTATAACTAATTTTACATAATATAACCAGTTAAATTGAAATGATAATTAAAGTTAATTACAAATAGTAACATATTCTAGACTAATACTATAATCTCATGCAAATCTTAAACGCGACTTAAACGCCTACACCTCTTGTCGAGGAAGGGGTGAGAGAGTATAAAATGTTAAATAGGCCATATGGAATAATTATTTGTATCTCTCTTAACTGACGTGTCATAAACGTGTAATATTTCTTATGTTTGTATCGCTGTTGGATTTGGTATGAACCTGTATTTACCACATCGGTCTTTTTAACTATTTCGTATTCAGTTCCCTGTCTTTCTGTAACTTTAGATATAGAGTATTTATTGTCTGTTAGCAGCTTTATTAAAAATTATGTTTATAGAGATAAAGAGGTGAACGGACAAGCTAATTTATACCTACACTTCTTTTCCTCCCTAGTATCAAAACCACGACAATTTTCAACAAGATTCGAGTTCGCTTACATTAAAAATACAAGACTCAGTCTTTTCAGACGCAGGATAGAAGCTCATAGTATGAATCTGAGTTTTCTCAAGTGTGAACTTTTAGCTCATAGTTCCATCTCTTGAGAGATTTGCCATATAATTAGAGCCACGGCTATTGCAGATTCCTTCTTGTTTTTATTGTAGTTTCGTTTTCTTTATTTGCATACGTAGCAACTGAAAATTCTGTAAAGAAAGATATAAATGTTTGATTTTAAATTTGGAACACACACGCATTCCTAAAGAAAATAGTGTAATGTCGTTCTGATACATGCATATATGTATTACACTTATAAAAGATTGGTTTCGTTTTGAATTTTGCAAATTGGCTACCCGAGGGCTGTCAACGCTAGCCGTCCCTAATTTAGCAGTGTAAGAGTAGAGGGAAGAAGGCAGCTAGTCATCAACACCCACCGTCAACGCTTTGGGTACTTTTTTACCAACGAATAGTGAGATTGATCGTTACATTATAACGTCTCCATGGCAAAAAGAGCAAGCATGTTTGGTATGGTTTGTTTGTTTTGAATTTCGCACAAACTACATGACGGCTAACGCAGAACACCCCTACAGCTGAAAGGGCGAGCATGTTTGGTGCGACGGGGATTCGAACCCGCGACCCTCAGATACAATTGTAAAGAATAATTTATGCATATATTACAATTATAAATAGTACTAAGGTGTTACTAATTAAAAATTTCGTCTCTCTCGTACACCATTGTGAGAATCAAATAAATTATCTTAATCTAAAAGAATGAGAAGTAGAATAAATTTATTCTCATTTAGTGATATTCTGTGGTTACAATTATAATGCCAGAATTTGAAAAATATTTGAGTACAAGAAATTAAGAGATATTTTAAAATGTTAAAATTTAACAAAATATTTGTAACAAGTATTTGCAACTTACGTGTTATTGTGTTTGAATTAAAATATTGTATCCTTTAATAGGTGGGTGATAAGACATCCAGGAATCTGTACTGGTTTATTCAATAATAAAACCTAAACCTAGTATACGAACATGTATTATAGGGGGCGAAATAAACTGCCAACTTGCCGTTTTGTATCTGAGTGATTAAAATCTTCGAAAATTTTATTCTAAAATCTTAACAACTAATTACACATATTTACAAATATTTATTCTCAAAGGCTTTTTGTTTTGGAATTTCGCACAAAGCTACTCGAGGGCTATCTGTGCTAGCCGTCCCTAATTTAGCAGTGTAAGACTAGAGGGAAGGCAGCTAGTCATCACCACCCACCGCCAACTCTTAGGCTACTCTTCTACCAACGAATAGTGGGATTGACCGTCACATTATAACGCCCCCACGGCTGGGAGGGCGAGCATGTTTGGCGCGAACCCGCGACCCTCAGATTACGAAGCGCACGCCTTAACGCGCTAGGCCATGCCGGGCCCCTATTCTCAAAGGCACGGTCCGTTCTAAATAAAGTATAATGAGTTTTAAATAATTGTTTAGTAGTTTTGAATTTTGCGCAAAGCTACTCGAGGGATATCTGCGATAGCCGTCTCTAATTTAGCTGAGTAAGACCAGAGGGAAGGCAGCTAGTCATCACCACCCACCGCCAAGTCTTGGACTACTCTTTTACCAACGAATAGTGGGATTGACAGTAACATTATAACCCCCCACGGCTGAAAGGATGAGTATGTTTGGTGCGACCGGGATGGCCCGGCATGATCAAGCGTGTTAAGGCGTGCGACTCGTCAACTGAGGGTCGCGGGTTCTCATCCCCGTCGCGCCAAACATGCTCGACCTTTCAGCCGTGGGGGCGTTATAATGTGATGGTCAATCCCACTATTCGTTGGTAAACGAGTAGCCCAAGAGTTGGCGGTGGGTGATGATGACTAGCTGTCTTCCCTCTAGTCTTACACTGCAAAACTAGGGACGGCTAACACAGATAGCCCTCGAGTAGCTTTGTGCGAAATTCAAAAACAAACAAACAAACAAACAAACAAGCGACCGGGATTCGAACCTGCAACGCTCAGACTACGAGTCGAACGCCTTAGCCTACCTGGCCATGCCGGGCGTTTTAAATAATAAGGCAGCATTCACGAGTTTCTATTTCAAAAAGACAAGAAAAATAACAAATCTACCTAAAATATAACGCATTACTTAACACGGTCACAAACCCTGTAAATAGATTCATCATATCAAACACTTCCGGTTTATGACAAAATGGTTTAGTGTTGATTTTGAACACGACTGTTTGGGGTGTGTGTAGACGAAGAAGTAGGTATGGGCTAATCCTAGAATTGTAGGACAGAGCAAGAACCTGCATGGCTAGGGCATTGGCAATTAAATATTTCACGACCGACCTGGATGCACCGTAATTTATACGTAGAAGATGATTATCATTATCCTGAAGAGTGGCATTCGAAGCACGTGTAAAACGAACAGGGTAATTTTGCTTGTTAACTCGCTAGCCCTAGACTTGGAATCAATGTGGTAAGCCGTGACTTACTGTGGTACTATAGTATGGATTATGAAGTGCTAACAAACGAACTATAATATTGCTAAACCTAAAATAATATCCAGTTTATATATGCTAACCATGTGAGAATAAAAATAACTTTTCACTTGTTTTAAACACTTGTACTATTATACAGTAGTGTATTTTCAGTCGGTCAGATAGTATACACTAAAATTATGTCACATATTGAACGCCTAATGTTGCACTTTGTGCTGTCGTAACGCCAGTAAAACGTGCACATGCCATGAATCACAAGAAGAATTATACGCTCTTTGGGCTACAACACCGACTGATATATGAATTTGAAAAGCAAGAAAATAATATATTTGTTACTCTTAATTTTGTTTTTATTTATTTTATTTACTATTATTTATTAATAGAACACAAGTGTATAAACGTTTCCAATACTTCATTAACAAAATCGTCTTACAACAGAATTTCACAATAAAGTTTGAATGTTTTTTGTAAGACAGTACAATAAAGAAAGGTCTTCCTTAGCTCTGAATAGCTACATCGAAAAAAAACTGAAGTTTAACTAGCTGTTACAAACGGAAACTTTAATTATTACCAACTGCAAATTAATTAGACATTCTTGATATTACTAGCTTTACGTATGGTAATTACCAAACATAAGTTTAAAAAACTGCAAAAATTGAATGTGTTAAGATTTTATTATTTTTAAAATTCTAAGTTATATATTTAGGGATTTGTTTCCCCATAAAATTATCATAAAACGTCAAAATACATAAAAGGTACCAATAAGTAGGAATAAATACTAAAATTAGCAAAAAAAAAGGCGCAAAAAAGTGGAAAGTGCTTAAACATTTCAGACGGTGTCAAAATGTCTCAGAAAGTGCCAGATCTAGCAGTAAAATGTTAAGTGTGGTCACTTTCCGTGAAATCCAGAAACATCGACTGGTTTCATGTGTTACGGTAGTTATCAAGTGGGACCGCGGTAAGTAAGCGGTAAGCGGACTTACAATAATAAAATTCGGCATTCGATTCCCCGTGGTGGATACGAAAGACAAATGTGGCTTTGCTCTACACCAAACGAACAGAATTACGGTAACCATGAAAACACTTTTGCTGCCCTGTTTGAATGAAATGTCCATAAGATCTCAACTTTGTTTGCCAAGGACTTCACATAATATTTAAATCATTCAACATAACTCTTTCTGTATAAAAGGTATATATATATATATATAAAGAGTAAATTTTTCAGATAAGAACCGGAAACAGACATAGTCCAAGCATACTTAACTGATGTTTGGTTTGTGTTTTGAATTTTGAGCAAAGCTACACTATGGCTATCTGTGCTAGCCGTCCCTATTTTAGCAGTGTAAGACTAGAGAGAAAGCAACTAGTCATCATCACCCACCGCCCAACTCTTGAGCTACTGTTTTACCAACAAATTGGAATTGACCGACACATTATAACGACCTCACGGCTGAAAGGGTGAGCATGTTTGGTGTGACGGAGATTTGAACCTGCGACTCTCAGATTGTGAGTCAAGCTTCCTAACCACCTGGCCATGCCGGGACTTTTAAATGATGAACCGGTAAAAACAGTGTCACAGCATCATTACTAAGTACAATAATCATAAAAGCAATGGCTAGCAATATCTTTAAAACTAATCCAGTTCTGCCGAACGAAACTGAGCATAAGAGTCGGTACCTAAACGTTCTTCCCAGATGTTCTATACATATTAAGCTATACCGGAGCAGAAAGTATCCAGTATTAAGGAAACATTGTCTGTCTGTCTATTGACGCATTTCCTTCTAAACGAGTTGACCAAATTCGTGTTAAACTTTCCCATGTATTGAAAAGTAAAAATAATTTAAAGTATAACCCCTATATTGTTCTGCAGTAGCTATTGTAAATAACTGAGTTTGGACAAATCTAACACCACAATAAAATTCTAAAAACCAAGAATTGGAAACAAATTTTTCAGCTTTTTAGCTTGTTTTTCATAGTAACAAAATTATACAAGAGTAAATTATCTAGCTACAATGAGAAAAATAAATCAGGAAAGCCTATTCCTAGGTAAATAGTACTTTCAACTTTATAATCAAACATGTTCATAAAGGTGTTAGCTGGAACAGGTGCCAAAGAATTGCCCACACTTATTACTCTAAACTGATAATAAAATTCCTCTTAAAATTGGGATACAGTTTATGTTGTTGTAAAAATTAACGTTTGTTTTAAAATTTCTAAAGGAAGTTGTGTTCTCGGATTTTCCAACTTGTCTGTGACAAAAAAGAAGGATCACAATCAACTGATTGATTAGCACTAGCGAAAAAAAGTCAAGCAACATCAAAACTAACTAAAAATCTACAAGGATTGAATGTTCCTAATAACTTGATATAATGTTCTATATTTTTATTACAAATTCTCCTTGTAATGTATAACTTCTCATTATCCAAGCTAAAAATTTACCTAGTTCATAGGCCCGGCATGGCCAAACGTTTTAAGGCGTGCGACTTGTAATCTGAGGGTCACGGGTTCGCATCCCCGTCGCGCCAAAAATACTTGCCCTTTCATCCGTGGGGGCGTTATAATGTGACGGTCAATTCCACTATTCGTTAATAAAAAGAGTAACCTAAGAGTTGGCGGTGGTTGGTGATGACAAGCTGCCTTCCCTCTAGTCTTACACTGCTAAATTAGGGACGGCTAGCACAGATAGCCCTCGAGTAGCTAACAAACAAACCTAGCTCTAATGAATAAAATACCTCTGAGAATTACATCTTGTTTATGTATGTTGGACAACCCGTAAATGTAAAGCATTTTTGCATCATTAGGTCTAAGAAAAATTACAAAGAGAATTATTTAATAAATTTGATTTTTTAGATATAATAAACGTTGGTTCACTTTCTTTTCTCTGTTTTTAGTGATGTTGATAGATAAAATAAAAGTTTGTAATCAGTTGATCACCTAATACTTCACTTATTTTACTTATATAACAACAGTAATACATTACTGGACAGCATTAGTTTTGTCAGCTTTCGCTATAACAAAATTATTATTTCCCATAATTGTTTAAGGGCTTTCAGTTTAACTTTTGCCATGTTAAGCTTAATACATTTAGATTTAGTCACCAGACTTTTTATTTTCTCAGTAAGATCACCAAAACCTTACATAAATACCCATTTTTTGGAACTTGTGGAGAATAATCATAATTGTTTCTATAACAAAATAATTCCTTACTGTTAGCTTTTTAAACTACTTTTTCCCTTTTCCTGTAAATTGGATAACCATTTTTTGGGCGAAATCTTCCAATCTTGTTTTGATGTACAACAAAGCTATTTTTGTTTGGGGGAGGGGCGATAGAAGGATAGAAACATTTTTGTTTTTTAATTTTGCGCAAAGCTACACGTACCTAATTTAGCAATATAAAACTAGAGGGAAAGCAGCGAGTTATCACCACCTACCGCAAACTCTTGGGCTTTTCTTTTACCAACAAATAGTAGGATTGACCGTCACATTATAATGCCTCCACGGCTGAAAGGGCCAGCATGTTTGGTGTGAGGAGGATTCGGTTCCGCGACTCTCAGATTACGAGTGGAGTGCCTTAACCACCTCGCCCTGCCGGACCGATGAAAACGATGAGTTTATTTTTCAGAAAATGGTTTTGAACGTTCGTTAACTTGATTACTGATAAGTTGTGAACAACTGGAATATCATTTATACTCGTTGCATCAGAAACATTATTAGAGTTGTAGTTTCTCATACTGAGAATTATTAACTTTCGTTCTTGTATCCACACGTTACTGTTTTTTGAATAAGAGAGCTCAGAAAAGCATAAACTTCAAAGGTAAATAGTCTATACAAGGTCCTCTTAGCCCTAGTTTCCTATTACAGAAATAATTTTGTTATTGATATTTAAACTGTATGTTCTCGGAATAGTTTATCTTGCAACATAAATACCAATTTTTCAAATATTTTTCAAATTTGGTGTAAACAATTTACACGAAAGAAAAGTTGAAATAAGTCCTTCATTTCTATAAGTTTTCAAAAACAAATCGTCCAATTAATTTTCTTATCTCGTAAGTAGATTTTTTGTAAATTTCTTAACGTAAGTTTGGTAGAAATACTCCATAGCGAATTAACAAATTTTGTTCTAATGAATTCGTTACCTCGTATCTAATAAACAGAAAATTTCACAAAACTATAAACATGAAAACACGAACAACCTCGCTAATTCGTTGAAGAAAACGTTTAATATAAATATAAATGTTGGCGTTGTTCCACACTACAAAATTCTAAAATTCAAAAAACACATAAAATGAGATAGCAAATATATTATTTAAATACAATGTTTCACCACTGTTAACGTGACATTATGTAATCTGCACCATTATCTACGACAGTTCAGACATCCTTGCGGTGGCATCACAAACATAACCTTGAGCTTAGCATAACTATATACCTACTCCTTGGATTTTATTTATTGAAAGTTTGTTTGCGGTTATTAAAATGAATTTTTATTTTATTTTACGTTTACTGGCGTTATGTTCTCAGCAAATAATTTTAACAGTTTCATTGTCATTACAGTGCTCTGTATCTTTAAAATGTTGGTAGACATGTGAGACATGTCGATATTTTGCTATTCCAGTACTTAAATTTCCACCAGTCTCCCATGTATAGAGATTATTACAGTCCGTTAATTCTGCACTGTAAACCACTTCTTTCTCAACAGTAGTTGGTTTGATTCTATTTTTTTAATATTATATTCAGCTTTTTCCTGGTAAAAATAAAATTAGATTGGAAAATTTATACACATTTTCTGTCTCTTTCTACAGTCGTTTATCGAATTTGATAAGTCAGATACATAAGGAATTACACCATAAAACAAACCATCTAAATAATTTTTTCTTTCTTTTTTCATGTGCCACGTATTATAATTTATCTCGGACTACTCTCCGATTTATTATGATAGGTATGTTCATGTATTACTATTTCAAATAACTGGAAATTTGAATTTATTGGTTAATCAAATACTAATATTTATCAAAATTATGATATTCGCCAACAAGATTGATACACACAATCTTCCTTTTTATTACAAATATATTTTAATATAAAAACAAAAAATCAATACAATTAATAATAACGGTTATTACTAATAGTTATTACAAATGATGGTTTACGTACATGAGTTCTACAAACTTACAAGCAACACTGATTCTTATATCCATCTAGAATTAAATATTTTATCGATGATCCAAATCCACGATGAGCAAATTAATTCTGAGTTGATATTGTCACACCTCGCTTACGGCGGAGATATTTAATGTCCTCGTAGAAATAAGAATGTTCGAAGTAATTCACTGAAGTTGAACAGTGTGTAATGTTCGAAATCTATTAGGTTGAGGAATAATTCGTGAGCGTTTTTAAATAATTTCATTCAAGCATTACATGCAAGACTATACAATACTTCAATGCATGAACACATTACACCCAAAACATTTATTATGATACTTTATTTCATGTAATACCTAGGTATATAGTATGCATTGTTTTAAACGAAATTACAAGAAATTAAATGCGAAAAGCAGATGGTGTCGAAAATGCTCAATTTTGTCCACTTGACATTCGATTTAATGAGCTGAAAATGAAAGCAAGCATTAAAGACATATGAAAATCAAACACACCATCTATTAGAGCAAAAAATTATCTACCAGATGACATGAAATATTTTGCGAAAGCGTTTCATTTATGAATATATTTTTTTAACTTGAAAAATCGCTCACAAATTATTCCTCAACCCAATACAAACGTTCCTGACCCAATTCTGTACTTTCCGGTTAATAGGTGTTAATCACAATTTTAGTTTCCCAAGCCTATAGCAGCTGTAGCTGTCCAGTAATAATGATCTTCAGTCTCTCGCTAGCTTGTTTTTATACGAATCACGCGAGATTAACACTCCTACGAAAAGTGGGGCCTAATAGGCCCCAGAGCAACTTGAAAGGTTATTAATATTAGGCTAATAATTTTGTATTTAAATGATATTGCCATTTAAATCCATTAATGAATGGATTAACGAGATTCCCACTGTCCGTATCTATTATCTAGCGAAACCACAGCCAGGGGAACGGGTTTGGAGAAATCAGGACTAGAAACGTCTTTTCGTAGGAGTGTTAAGAATGTTTACAAAGTTCGCTTAGCAACAATACTATCAATGAATAGTATTATATACACACCTAGTGCACTGTTGATTCTTACGCTCAAGAAAATTTACAAATTTCGAGAACAGGCGGGACTTACGCGATACACATTCAAGAATATACGTCACATACAAAAAACAAAACTATACAGAAACACGCGTAGGCACTAAAATAAATATACAACAGCAAAAAATTTTCACATGTCATCAGTTCTTAAATTTTTTCTCCAACAATACATTTTCCGGATACTGTGCTCTCTTGTCCAGCACCTCTTTTAACTGTGATTAGTTTTCCTAAGAATCCTCACAAAACAAAGGTATTTAGATAGGAACACGTATTAATCTATACTAGAATTAGTCGTCAGCTTATCACAATTCTCAAAAACTAGATATTATAAAACCTTTATTAGGTATCACAAAAACTAATAGCAGTTCAAAAGAAGGGCTAGATAAGGAAATACATTATCTGAAAAATGTACTGGTGTTGCTACAAAACAATTAAGAACTGATAGGTTTACTGAAAAAAATCATTAAGATAATTTGGTTTATTGTGTAAGTCCTTATGTACCTGACTCATCAAATAGGATACAAATACTGCAGAAAGAAATAGAAAGGATGTAAAAGTTTAAAAATAGTTACATTTATTATTTTTCACTCAAACAATATACAGTTAATAAGTCTACCAACAAGGACAAGTGTCAAATAGATCTCTCCTACTTCCTTCTCACATACGCCCCCCGTGTTTTCATACCCATTATGGATGGAGTATAACACAGATAGCCCCTTTGTGCTTAACTTCAAACAAACAAACTTTTAACATTTCTGATAAATGGTAATAGCTGAGTAAGGACAAACAAGTTTCTTTGTTGGAATACACCAGTTCTTTTTGGATATGTGATAAATACCGTCCATTTATTTACTGCCTGCGTTTCTGGACTGTTATAAAACATTTTATTATAAAATACCTTATATAGTGTTAAAAGTGTATTTTCAACAAAGCAGATGTGTTTTATTACAGGTAAGTTTGTTTTACTTGGTGTATTTTTTAAGTATTCCACACTGTGATTTTTCCTTATTAGGATTGACACTGACAGTTCGTTAATACTTTACTTCTAGGCTTGACAACAAACAAGGTTGAATACTATTTTATATTAATTATTAAATGAGTATCTTAATTTATTGATAATTATTCTAACTTTGTATATAAATATGTTAGAAGCATGGTGGTAGAAGCTTTTAAATAACTTTAATTTGTAATGTAGATTTTGAACTAGGTTCAACACATAGTAAATTAGATGTAAAGTATTCAAATGGTTTTCTCTGAAGATATAAAACTCGTTTATTAACAACGAAAGATATGAATAAAACTAAATGTGTTTCAACGTTCTAATTGCCTTGTAGAAAAAACATAAGAACATCTGCATGTTTTACCCTCTCTCTACACATATATATATTATAACGGATTTACTATTATGTATTTATTTTGATATCGATGTTTGTTTTAGTTAAATATATATTTAGATATACATGTCACTTACAATGTCAAACATGTATTGTTAAAGCTCCGCCTGTTCTCTAAATTTGTAGATTATTGAGTGTAAGAATCAATAATATACTATGTGTTTATGTAAAATAATAGAGACTGCTAGTATTATTGCCTAATAAACTTTCGAGAACCTCACCTTATTGTTTATAAATACGCGGAGAGACAGTGTTGTTGGTTGGCTATAATCAGTATACTATAAACCTCGTAAGCTATAATCATGATTAGTGCTTATTAATCGGAAAACTACAGATATTTTGACGAGGAGCGTTTATAGACTTCAAACATTAAGAACCGTTAAGCTTCATTACAAACTTCAGGGAATTAACTTCGGATGTTAGTATTTCTACGAGGAGATTAGATATTGTTTTCATCGGGAAGACTCATGTGAAGATGCTAGCTTATTTTCCGTCAAGATAAGTGTACCTGTGTATCAATATAGAATTATTTCGCTCATAGTTAACCGCCGATAAAATATTCAGCTCCACACCAGGTAGAGTACTCAGTATTGTTTGTAAGATTTTAAAACCCTTGTATATAAATTATTTTTTGTAATAACCGTTATTATAAACTGTAATAATATAATATACTGTTTTATCGTGTTTGATAATCCTATTAGTGTGGCTACAAAATGGTTAAAAACTGATATGTTGACTTAAAATGGAAAGATAAAAAAAACCTTCTACATCTATCTAACTAATAACACAGTCTGTCATAGTACCTTCACACCTTTCTGATAACATTCAAAGAAGCTAACTAGTAACAGTCCTAATGAACAAGTGGATATCTGTAAGGGATTTACTACTGTACATTTATTTTAATATCTGCGTTTGTTTCAGTTTAATAAGTTTGACTTATATTGTTGGATGTATATCGCACAAGATTCTTCTGTTCTCTAAATTTATAGAAGATTCTCGAGAGTAAGAATCAACAATATTTGTTTTACGAAAAACATTAGCGTATCTTCGAATATTGTTAAACTTTCGAGAATTTCGTCTAATGAATATATAAAATCTAGGTATCGCAAGACGCTTGGAGATAGTAATATAATACTGTTGATAAGGTACAGTCAGTATACTATAAGCTTCGTAAGCTATAATTGTCATTGGTACTTATAAATAGGAAAACTACAAATATTTGACCAGGAACGATTACAGATTTCGAACATTATGAACTGTTTAACTTAGAGAATTAACTTCGGGCGTTATCATTTTTATGAAGCCATCACATAACTTTAGCAGAAAAAAACACATATGTAAAGAACAGAGCTAGCTAACATTTCTGTCAAGTGAAGTATGTCTGTGTATTTACATAAAAGTAACTTACACATCGTGAATTTAGACCGTTGATAAAATATTCAGTTCCAGACCAGATAGAAGATTGTATATTGTTCGTGAGTTTGTAAAATGTTTGTATATAAATATTTTTTTCTAATAACCGTTATTATAAATTATATATATATTTAAATATATTTGTGTTAAAAAAGAAAATTATGTGTATCAATCTTGTTGGCAAACATCACAATTTTGATATATATTAATATCTTATTAACTTCTAAATTAAAATTAAAATGTCTGGCTATTTGAAATCATAATACATAATGTACATAACATACGTCCGAAATAAATTACAATAAGTAACAAAAGCACCAGAATTTCCAGCAAAATGACTAGAAGTATACTCGAACTACTACATAAAAGTCAGTTTTTTGAAATAGTTAGCTTGTTGTTAAGTGCAAAAGCTACACAATGACCTATTTATGCTGTGTGCACCGCGATATCGAATTCCGATTTTTAGGGTTATATGCTCTCAAACTTACCGTTGAGCCAGCAGAAAACGCATTTATCCTAGATAAGCCTAGATGTATACATAACACACATGAAGTAATTTTTTTTACTTGTCTAGGTACGTTCATTACGCATACTCATCTATTTATCTTTATTTATTCCATATGCGAGACCTCGCTGGGAGAGCGATAAGTCTATTGATTTACAACATTAAAATCAAAGGTTCGATTACCCTCGGTGGACACAGCAGATATCCCGATGTGGATTTGCTATAAGAAAACACACACATAGCCCAGATGTTTTGAAAATATATGTGAAGTCTTACAGTATTGTTTAAACTGCTTATACTAATGGTAAATTATTGTTCAGTTGTTTTTGTGAGGCTGAACATTTGCTTATAATACGTACAAGTCCATACACGTTAAACAGTTCTGGTTGCAGGTATGGCCGAACCTAATTTTCAACTACTGACAGTAGGAAAGGTTGCTAGGCATCAGCACTCACTGCCACACGAAACCGTCTAGATTTTTGAGCCGAATAAAAGGATTTAATGTAACCTTTATTAAACAGCTGAAC
Source organism: Tachypleus tridentatus (assembly GCF_004210375.1). Lineage (NCBI taxonomy): Eukaryota > Metazoa > Arthropoda > Merostomata > Xiphosura > Limulidae > Tachypleus > Tachypleus tridentatus. The sequence continues at coordinate 126,805,260 of NC_134825.1, forward strand.
GTTTAGAGCCAGTTCAATGGCGCTACATCTAAAACCATGGACCCTTCAATCTATATTCATGCATGCTTCTGCTATGAAACACCTTTATTAATTGTAGTCCTGTAGTATACAGTTTAATATGCTTTTTATAAGTCTAATTTTATTCATAATGCATTTTTAAAATAAATGTAGATAAATTAATATATAATATGAGTTAATAACTTTAGACGTATTAAAATTATATATATCAATCGTCCTTTGGTAGGTCAATGGTAAATTGATAGATTTACAATCTTAAGATCCGTGATTTGTTCCCGTGATGGACAGAATAAAGATTATGTGTTTGTAGTTGAGGAATGTTCAATAGGCTTCTTATTTTTGTAGTTTTAATATTCATTCTCAATTTAATCTGAACGTACACAACCAATGTGAAATGAGAATGACCATTTAGGTGGTAGATCAGTCGCGGTAGGCAAATGAAAAGTGTCATTGTAAATAGAAACTTTTTATTTTATTAATTCAACTTAGGTCTTCTTCGATTACACTAAGTAATTTAAAGCAGAGCCGTATCGATGGTTGTGCATTTGCACAGGCCGGCAAAACACGCCGGCTCTTCTTTGAAGCTGAGAAACATCTGAAAGAAAGTGACTGTCTAACGTTTCCAAGTACACACTAAAATGTAGTTTATGCACTTAGGCCGTAGATACAAGTTAGAGTAGCCTGAAGAAAACGTTAAGTAAGAAATAAACGTTTTTCTTATGAACTATATATTTGATATTATTTTTATTAGGTAATCCAAGAGATTGTTGTTGTTGTTTTGAATTAAGCACAAAGCTATACAATGGGCTATCTGTGCTCTGCCCACCACGGGTATCGAAACCCGGATTTTAGCGTTGTAAATCCGCAGACATACCGCTGAGCCACTAGGGATCAATCCAAGAGAACCTGTCCAACGAAAGAACAAGCTACAACAATATATGGACCACATGAAATTTTTGCAGGTACCTTGAAAATGGTTTATTAGAACAATTGAGGCAATGCAACGAAAAGCACCAAATTATTAACTTGATGGGTAATAATTTTTTGTGAAATCAAGACATACGGTAGTGCAAGTCCCAACAAATATTTTCAGATCTAAGAATCAACCCTAAAGCTCAAGAGTCAGAAATTCCTAACGTAACTTCACTACTGTTTGTACCGGGAAATGTATACTTATTTACATGTATCAGCCACCATGTCAAATATAAAAGATTGTTTAATGTAGTTATTATTAAGTGATTTATTTTGTGAGTTAATATTTCATGATTTTTTATTTTATTTTTTTTAACTAAGAGAGTTAAAAGCAGACAAATATTGGAAGCAAGTCTATTATATACGAAAAACAAACGATTATTAGAAGCTGTATTTGTAAAGTATTGCCCTAGAGGTTATCGAATGTCGCGTGCAATTCAATGATGTCGAGGATAGAAAGATGTCTAGAAGGCCTAAGGTATTGACCTACAAATAACGGCAAGCAGATGAAGAAAGAACAGTAGAAAAGAGCAAAGTGAAGGAAAGAAGTTCGGTTAAACGCAAATTTAATCGTCGTGGGAGTGAAAGGCTTAACGGTTAATAACTTAAGAGTGAGATAATGAGAATAAGATTCTCGTCAAAGGATTTTCTACAATAATTAAACCAGCCTTAGTGCACTTTCACAAAAAGAAGTAGGTCTAAATACGAGAAAACAGACGAGTATCGAAAGTTTAGGATAAAACTTCGGTAACTCATGAGGTAGTGTAAGTGAATTTTACATTAATACTGTTGCAATAAAAAGAAAAAGAAGAAAGAATTGAAGTATACACTAATAGTGCTTAAAATATAAGTAGAGAAAAAATAGTTCGACTTTTCAACTAAATTCTAAAGCAATTGAATTAGCCTAAGTGGACTTTTGACAAGAAGATGATAGCCGTATAGTATTTAAAATACAAATATGATATACATAGCATAAAGAATATTTGTTTTAATATACATATTATTTTAGAACCAAGTGGGGTACGTACTACTGGTTCATCATCAACAAACCACAGACACTTACAGGAATAATCCTGATCCCAACATACATATTATTTTAGAACCAAGTGGGGTACGTACTACTGGTTCATCATCAACAAACCACAGACACTTACAGGAATAATCCTGATCCCAACATACATATATTTTTTATACGGCTATAACTTGCTCCTTATAAAGTAACTTTTCTGGCCAGTGGCGGATTTAAGGTTGTATAGTCAAGCAAGTCCAATTATGCTGTTAGTGGAAATTTTAATAATGAAAATAGATCAGCATCGTGTTACAGATTTTTAAGTGAAACATGAAGGATGGTAGTACAATGTTTACCTGTATTATCATTATTAAAATTTTAATTGCCATCAACAGCATTATTGCACTGGCAAGGCCACCATTGTTTATTTCACATCCGTCAGTCGCCGTCACTTTTTTCTTTCGTCTTTTTTTAAGACTGAGCTATTTTAGGTTTAAATTAGGTTAACTCTAACAGATCCTTCACCAAACTGTGATCCAGTAGTGGTGATTAGTTTCATATGAAGATGTGTTAATAAATTGAAATTAAAAGAGTAAAAGACAACTTCACTGTTTAAGGGTTTGGTTTGTTTAGAATTAAGCCATGGGCTGTCTGTGCTCTGCCAACCATAGGTACCAAAACCCGGATTTTAGCGGTGTGAGTTCACAGGTATACCGTTGTGCCACTGGGGGAAAAGGCTATTGTAAGGAAAGCAGAATAGCAGAATTATTCGCGTACATAGATATTGATACGTATTACGCTTTCAAATCGCCGTAAATTTAAATTTAGAAATCAACCGAATGTCGATGTGTATCAGATTTATAGCATATGCCAACAAGATTGACACACATAGTTTTCTTTCTTAACACGTAACTTGTGTTATGAACTTAGAATAAGTTACACTGTTACAAGAAATGTCTATGATATAAACACTGTTCTAACATTATGTTGTTTGACGAGTTCTACTGTAACATAAATGCTGTTCTTACTATATGTTATTTAGTGAATCCTATCTATGATATAAATACTGTTCTGGTTCAATGTTGTTTGTAGACTACTGTATATAATATAATTACTGGCCTGGCTTTATGTCGTTTGGAGACTCCTATCTATGATATAAATTCTATTGTCACTTTATGCTGTTTGACTAGTTCTAATTATAATATGAATACTGCTCTAACTTTATGTTGTTTGATGAGTTCTATCTATGATATAAATACTGTTCTTAGTTTATGTTGTTTGATGAGTTCTATCTATGATATAAGTAATGTTCTAACTTTATGTTGTTTCGTGAATCTTATCTATGATTTAAATACTCTTGACTTTATGCTATTTGGTGAATTATATCTGTGTTATAAGTACTGTTCTAACTTTATGCTGTTTATATACTCTCAGTACGTTTTCAGAAAAAGAATCTTTGATATATGTGGGATACAACTAGCTACCTGTAATTATTTCCTTGTTTATTATTGGTGTTTATTTTTTTTATAAAGTATTCGATGATATATTCAGTGTAAAGTAGGGTTTTCTTCCGTCTTTATGGTGGACTTGATAAGTTATAAAAGTACTGTGGAAATAATAACTGAGGCAATTTTTTTTCGTTATCTCCATCAGCAGATGCTCTTTATTGTATAACATACCGAGATCAAAAAATAAAGTTGTCTATTATCGCGACAAAAGAACGTAAATCAAAAACCTTCGCTTTTATAGCATTGCACGCTAACAAGTGCCTTATGTTCGGTCAAGAAACTGTTCTACCGTCGAAACTGTATTACAATTTTCAAACTACTTCTCACTGTGAAAGTTGTGGTTTGATAAAACAAAAATAACAAAAAAAAACCCAACCAAAAACATCCCATATCTTGGTTGGGTGGTTCGGATAATTCATCCAGTTCTAGGTGAAACTTTTGAGAGGATTTCTAAAATTTTGATAAGTGACACAAATGAGTGTACATAAGCTTTTTTTGTTTTCATTTCATTACTCAATTCCGATTTACGCGAGTTACCTATCAATTTGAATTTACGTATTTCACATTTTATCTGGACACCTATTTTGTTTGAAAATCATAGAGACAAACTGATAATTAGATATTTCCCAATCCACTGCAAAGAACAGTATATAACCATATTACCCACTTCTCAGTCCTTCCCTGAAAAGTCCCGGCATGGCCAGGTGGTTAAGGCACTTGATTCGTAATCCGAGGGTCGCGGGTTCGAATCCCCTTCACACCAAACATGCTCGCCCTTTCAGCTGTGGGGGCGTTAAAATGTTACGGTCACTCCCGCTATTTATTGGGAGTAGCCCACGAGATGATGGTGGTTGGTGATGACTAACTGCCTTCCCTCTAGTCTTACACTGCTAAATTAGGGGCGGCTAGCGCAGATAGCCCTTGTGTAGCTTTGCGCGAAATTTAAAACAAAAACAAACCTTCCCTGAACAAAAGAGAGAACTACAGAGCCGCCATAGCCAAGCTCTGCCCAACGGAACAAAGTTTAACAAATTCTCATCCTCAATCGTCTGTAGAATGTCCTACTTTATAGTCCAGATTTTTATAATTTGGGACAGTAAGGGGTATAAAAGCATCCTAAGTTTGTGAAATTCATAATTTAGAAAGTTGATTCCATACCACTTACGAAAGCTAACCATGATAAGCAAGGTAAGGACTACTACTGCACGATTTTGACACTGCTTAAAATGACGTAAATAGTATTCACACACAAACAAATGTTTCTTCTCAGAACGGTTGGTATGGGTATTAACACTTTTATTGATAAGGAGAGAACAATGTTTCGACCTCTCTAGGTCATTTTCAGGTTAAGAAAGAGAGAGTTTGAATGTGACCGTCGACGGACACATGTCTTAGAGACGAGAGTATAAACGGGTATGGGATTGTAGGGGCGTTGCAGGTGGATGTTAGGTTATTAATTACTATAGGTATAAATGTGTTACTTTATATTGGCTTAATTTTGATTTTGGTTGCTGTATGAGTAGGACGTCTTTGATTTTGCTAATACCAACCCTGCTAATGTTGAAATCGTTGCTGAAGAGCTCCTAGTGAAGTACAAAGCCCCCGTCAAGGCTTACAGCCACCCACAACCTACATCAGTGAAAGTGCATGCTCCTTCTTACACGAGCCTGCTTTTGACTCTTCCCATGTCTCTGTCTACCGTCACCATGCTATTGTGTATGCTGTAGTTCATGCTGTTCCTGACCATGGCTATGCCCCTTTACAGTACAGATATCGTCCAACTACTACCACTACAACAAAGGTCCCCGCTAAGCCTCTAAGTCTTATAGCTACAGTCATTAAAAGGAATATGCGATAATAAAAAAACGATCTTATTTATTCAAAAGGGTGTACATTTTTCTTTTTTCCAAAACGATCTTATTTATTCAAAAGGGTGTACATTTTTCTTTTTTTAATTTGTATTATTTCATATTTCAATAACCTTGCTCGTTGATGTGTCTTTATATCGTGCTACTTTCTCCGTATGTTCGAGTGTCAAAAGTATAACTTGGCGTTCTGTCTTACTGTGTAATAAATGCATAACAATAAATTCTGTTTCCGCTCTGAAAACTGGTGTTTCTAAATGACGTTTTCTGTTTATTTATCTTGCTATATACATTGGCATATATTTTGTTGTTAAGTTTTGTGCAAAGTCACTGGAGGACTATCTGAACTAACTGCCCAACTAGTTACCACCACCAACTACAAACTCTTGTGCTACCTTTTTTACCAACGAATAGTGAGATTGAATGTTATGTTATAACACTCTCAGAGTTAAAAAGGCTATCATGTTTTATATCTATACTTCTGGTGATATTAATTGCATATAAATACCCAAAAGACATTAAAACTTGAGTGCAAAACAAAAGACTGATCTCGTCAGTAAGTAAACTGTACAGAAGTACATTTTTATTGCTTTTCCAGTATATTTGACATTGAGTCGAAAATTGTGCCATTTGGTTGGAAATGTAAAGCAGTTTTCTTTTTTCATCATTATGCCTAGGTAATATATGTTAGTATGGTATATTCACGTAAAACTAAGTTAATCTTGAAGCAGTGGGATGGATTCATTTAGTAATAGAAGGCTCAACATGACATTTATTACAAAGTAACACTGAATATCTGTGTAACTGATACTGTAAGAATGTAATAAAGAGATTGTACACAATATAAGAATGGATTAGGTATTTTCAACTGATCAGGCTATCTACCAGACTGTTTAAATGCAATATTCCTTACTTTAGAATTTACCCAATGCGACTGCACTACTTCTGTGTTGATAATTCTCATTCAAGCATAAATGAAGCTATAAACTTGAGAAACCACGTGAACCACAACTGCAAAACACTGTCATCTACATCCTTACACAATGTACAGCATTATAACTATCAATCTATGAGCAAAAAGATGTTATTTACAGAAAATTACAAAGTAACAGAGGCACATAAAGCAACATCAACTCAACAATTTTCTTCACCTTTTAGTATGCAAAAATTAAATGTGCTCAGAAATGACTAACCAATTAAAAATATACTATGTTAAAACAAGAAAAAAACGTATGGTGATTTACTTTTCTTCTTAGACCAGGCATGGTCAGGTGGTTAAAGCACTCGACTCATAATCAGAGGGTCGCGGGCTCGAATCCCCTTCACACCAAACATGCTCACCCTTTCACCCGTAGGAGCGTTATAATGTGACGGTCAATCCCACTATTCGTTGGTAAAAAGAGTAGCCCAAGAGTTGGCGGTGGGTGGTGAGGACTAGCTGCCTTCCCTTTAGTCTTACACTGCTAAATTAGGGACGGCTATCGCAGATAGCCCTCGTGTAGCTTTGCGCGAAATTTAAAAAACAACAACAAACGAACAAAACTCTTCTTTCCCGTTTTCAGACTTTACCTTAAGCCAAAAATGAATTTTAACTTTCGACCTAATAGAGTTTAAACTCATACCCTGGTCAAGGACTATGTTAACATAAAACACGCAGTCTTTAATTAAAGAATGTGATACAAAAGTTACATGAAAATATTTTTTGATAAATAAATTCACTAATATACAAAAAATATAAATCTTTAAGCAAATATACAAGCACACACACACAGCAAATCCCTTTAAGAAAGATAATCTCAGTAATCAAACCAGTTAATAATTCCCCAACAATAAGTTTGTTTGTTTTTTGAATTTCGCACAAAGCTACTCGAGTCAGTGTAAAACAACAAAATAAGGACTTATTAAACATCTGATTCGAAAACTAACTTTAGGAACCAACTTAAAGTGTTTTCAAAATTAATGATTTTACTGTTATTTTTGTTTATTTTCAATACAACGGTGTCATTTAGCCTTTACCCTTAGTTTTGGTTTTTGTTCTTGTTTGGATTAATAATTTTTTGTCGCGCTGTTCAGTGTGGTTAGAGTCTGTTTTTAGTCAGGAAGCAAGAGGAATTTTCTGACAATTAAGGCATTAAGACATAAAAGAATAAAAGTGTAAAACTATAAAGGTGAAGTTTAGGAAATTATTTTAGAAAAAATTGTTCAATTTCTTGTGTAAAGGAAGAATTTGCATCCGTGTGATTACTGTGCATGTAAGTAAATAAACTTACTATTCGTTCTTGAAGCTTAGAAAGCCTTATACCTGGAAGTATTTATACACAAGTTCAACAAAGTGCACAGTATTAAGATAAGTAAATATGTATATGTAACTAGGAACTCAGACGAGCTAAGAAGTTAAGGAATTGGTGAAATTGTTTAGTACTAAATATAAACTTTTACATTCACAGATGTTGTACATCTTCATGATGTTAATGTACTTTGCAAGAGTTAGGTTTTTTTTTTGTGACTTAGGAAGTCGTTTTGTGAAAGAACGGGTAATGCATTAACATCCCCAATATCCCCTAAAATAACTATTTATTTAATTTTTCTTTTCTGTACAGAAAGTGTTGGTTCAAGCAGCAATGTGCTTTATGATTTTTTTAACTGTGGTTAATATTTATACGTTACAAATTATTAGAGGAGATACAACAGCAGGAAGATATGACCACTAACATCATGAAGAAGCAGAGAGAGAATATGCAGGCAGGAAGGCTAGTGATGGATGAAGACAGTGATGAGGTGAACATCACCATACGTTTTTCATTCTTCCTTCTAGAAAGGTTACTGGCTGCTTCTTATGCTAAAACAATGATAATGGAAACATAACATATAAAAAACCGTGATAATGCCATATGCACAAACTTGTACTATACGTTATCATACGCACTAGTGGTTTAAAGCAGACTGCTTCTGGCTACTAAGCAAATTGCGTAAGTAATCTTCTCATGTTACGCCAAGCAACTTACATTTTTAATATGCATTGACATCTAGGAGCCATTAAATGGAACACAATTATATATCATAAGCTCAATAACTGCCAAGAGGATTCAGCTAAACTAAGACTTTTCAGCTAGAATTGTTGTGTATTGGAACTAATATTCGTTCTGTTACTACAGGATATATTAATACCATATTACTTCGAATTTAAGATGCCCTCTAATCTAAGATGCATCCCACTTTTAAAAGGGGATTTCCAGGAAAAAAACAATTTGGATGACAATAAGAAAGGAGTAAATGTGTTTGAAAAGAGTTTAATAACGAATGAAAATGTTAATAATGTATTTAAAATGAAATATAATAAAAAATGAATAAAATATACAGGAAATTTAGATTTTTTGTTACAATAATGTTTCTTCCTGCTTTCTTTATTTAATCAGAATGTTACTCCGATGTTTTTTCTGAGTTCTTCGCCGTAATGATAAACCTTCTCTTTTCATACATTTCTCACACCATCTATTTCCTGCGCATTATTTTTCTTTTAACATTAAGACTTCTATCGTTACAGACAATCCTTCATTTCGTAACCCTCTGAAATACGTTAAAACGACGGCGCCAGTTTCAAGATGTCTTTCTTTTCTTGGGCCAGAAGATGACTTTGTATTTTTCTTTCAAGAAAACTTCGTTTCATACCACGCCAATGCCGTAGACGAGATAACTCGTCCAAGCCGATCGCTTACACAGTGCCACGGACGAGTTAATTCGTTCTCAATAATACCTAACTTCAACGCTAGATGTCAGAACCATACATGATTTTGACCTACTTACAAATTGTTTCACTTTCGAACCAAAATGGCGTCACAAAAAGTTACAAAGTGAAGAAGCATTAGAGTTGTAATGTAGCAGCTGAAGTACTTGGCAGTCAACAGATTAAATGCAAAGTAAATCGTCTTTCGCAACTGTAAGACTGTAACGTTGTGGAAGGTTTCATAATGACAAGCTGATTATTTTACAGGGTAGCATAACCGTATAACTAGATAAAAATAACATTCTTAACCGAAAATCAAACTAAAATTTTGAATATCTGTTATAATACTTTATTTGTTTAGTAGATTTCCGCGCAAAGCTACTCGACGGCTGTCTGCACTATCCGTCAGTGATTTAGGAGTAATAAACTGGAAAGAAGACAGCTAGTCAACACCATCTACTGCTAATTTATGATATATTATAATTAAATAGCGTAATTGACTGTAACATTATAACACTCACGCGGCTGAATTGGCGAGCATTGTCGATGATAGAATTCAAACTTTCAACCTTCAGATTGAGAGTGAAGCACCCTAACCATCAGGCTGTGGATAATTTAGTGATTTAATAAATACTATTGAATAATGCTCAATGAAGTTCATTTGATTTGAATATTAAACTTTAAGATGAAACCCAAAAAATATATTGACAAGTTATATTTCAAACAGTTTTAAGACTATTAATACCACTTAAAGTACTGGCGTGTTCAATTTCTCGTTTCGAGCGTGGCCTCGTGGTTAATGTGCTAGACAGTGAATCCGAGCTCATGTGATTCGCGTCTTGTTATAGCAGAAGCAGTCGCATTCCTCACTTTAGATACATGGGTACGTTATAATAATGACGTTAAAATCTCCCCATTTCATTACATTAATCAATAGTTGGTAATGGCTTTTGTTGACTAGTTGATTTCCTTCTAGTCTATAAGTTCAAAATTAGGGATGGTTAGATCAGTCTTCCCTCAACTCTATAAATTCAGAATTAGGGATGGTTGGATTAAATGGCCCAACTGTAGATTTACGTAAATTTCAAAACAAGCAAACATTTTTATTTTTTATAATATCTAGCAACCTGGTAATCCTTCCTGTTGTATCTCTATTGATCCAAGCTCATAAAAAATAGTTCTCTAGAAGCTCAGTGTAGGCCAGAAGACTTATAACTCTAAAAATCTGGTTTCCATACCCGTTTTTGGCACAGCATAGTTAGCTCATTGTGTAGCTTTGTGCTCAACAATAAACACACATGTCACGAAAAGGGCGATAAATGTATATTAAAGTTGCCAAAGCTCTTGGTTTGCTGACTCCGGCTTCTTGGTAAATACATCGCTTGAGCTCTAGCTTCTGACTGGATCTAGCTGCTTAAATTTGGTGCTTTGCTACAGTTCTGAAACAACAAACCCTATGGCTAACCAGGATACTACTTTTTATGTCTCTTTATGGTATTATTTGCAATTAAAACAATCTATAAGAATTAATGGGTTTCCAGTTAAATTACATGGAGAATCTGATATATTTATTTTTTCACAAACTTTTCAGTTACCATTTTTTAAAGAAAATCATCGTTAACATGAATATATTAACAGTTTCTACTAATTGATAAATAATCCAAAGAGAAAAGAGTGAGTACATAAAACAAAAAAATAGTGCATTTGTTTTCTTTTAGAGAACTTTTAATATTAAGAACACAAAAGCATATTTTGAAAAAAATACAATTAAATCAGCTTACGAATCGAATTTTTATAATACTTAGTGTGACACATTATTTGTATATTTATATACTTTCCAGTTTTAAGATTTGTTTGTTTGTTTTTGAATTGTGCACAAAGCTACACGAGGACTATCTGCGCTAGCCGTCCCTAATTTAACAGTGTAAAACTAGAAGGAAGCCAGCTAGTCATCACCACTTATCGCCAACTCTTGAGCTACTCTTTTACTAACGAATAGTGAGGTTGACCGTCACATTATAACATTCCTATGGCTGAAAGGGCGAACATGTTTAGTGCGAAATGAATTGGAACCCGCGACCCTCAGATTACAAGTCGAGCGCCTTAACCACCTAGCCATGCCGGGACTTAGTTTCAACACATTCAGTAAAAAAAAAAAAAATATTATTTTACTTCTCACTTTCAATCCAGTTGAGTTCTCAGTTTTTAATTCAATTTTTAAATAAACAAGGTGATTAATTAAACAATTGCTGAAAGGGCGAGTATGTTTGGTGTGGCAGGGATTTGAACCAGCTACCCTCAGCTTACAACATCGTACATCATATCAATAGTAAAAATACATTAACTATATCTGAAAACATTTGGAGAAAGTTAGTTATTGCTGTATTAGGGGTTATAATTATTTCATAGTTATTTATTTGGTTGATGTACATTATAAGGAAGAATATCACAAAGTTTATGGGGGAAACTGGAGGAAGGGTGAACCAGCTTTGGAACTCTGGCTCCAGGGTCCAGAGAGCTCTTGTGGGCCTGATTCCATTTCAGTTCACGCTCTACAGATGACACTGAACTAAGGCGCCAGAGACCGGCTGACCCACATTAGAACCAAAGTTTCTCTAAGTTGTTTATATTTTATCCACCATCACTATCCTCGAGGATTACCTAATATCAGTGAGTTAAAAGTATTCGAACTCTCGGTAAGCAGCACTCACAGCATTAGCGTAACTGTTACCAATGCTATTAAATAGTAAAAAATTAGGCGTTACAAAATGTTGTCACTGATATAATATTTTTTCAATAGAAAAAACCAGTGGTTTCCAAACTGTGCGCCGTGGCGCACTTCGCTTCGCTTTGTTCTTTGTTGGTATTTGGGTATGTTGGATTGTTAGACTCAACCACTTATTTGAGTAGAGCTTCGAAAGATGAAAATAAGAAAAGGAAAAATAAAAATAACGTTTTTAGCATTTAATAGGGAAAATGTGAACACTATGAAATTAACCTAAATACTAGCTGGTCAAAATTTAATCATTTGTGTTCAATCATTAGCGTTGTCAACATCTCCCACTGACATCTCCTGTGTTACATTGGGTAAAAACATGGCAAAGGTTAAAAAGTTGACAGAGTTTGAACGTGGCAGAATTGTTGAGCTGCAAAAGCAAGGTCTCTCTCAACATGGCATCGCTGGTGAGATTGGGCGTAGTAAAACTGCTGTTACAAATTTCTTAAAAGACCCTGAGGGATACGGAACGAGAATTTCAAGCGGTCGGCCAAAGAAAATTTCGCCGTCGTTGAGCAGGAGGATTCGACGGGTTGACCAGCAAGACTCCAGCCGATCGTCGAACCAGATTAAGGCCCTTACGGACGCAGAATGCAGCTCAAGAACAATAAGACGGCATCTACAAGAGAAAGGCTTTAAAAACCGTAAACGTCTTCAAAAGTTACGTCTCCTTCCACACCACGAAACAGCTCGGTTAAACTTTGCTGACAAGCACCAAACATGGGACGTAGAAAAGTGGACGAAGGTTTTGTTCTCTAATGAGAAAAAAATTAACCTGGATGGTTCAGATGGCTTCCAATGTTACTAGCACGATAAGGATATCCCACCGGAGACATTTTCTACACGACACAGTGGAGGAGGTTTCATCATGATCTGTGGTGTTTTCTCCTTCCAATGGAGCTTCAGGTCATACAGGGGCGTCAAACAGCAGCTGGCTACATTGGCATGTTGGAGAGAGCATTCTTATTAACTGAAGGTCCTCGCTTCTTTAGAAATGACTGGACAACGCTGCAATCCACAATGCCTGCAGGACAAAGGACTTTTTCATGGCGAATAACGTAATTCTTTTGGACCATCCAGCGTGTTCGCCCGAACTTAACACCATTGAAAATGTTTGGGGATGGATGGCAAGGGAAGTCTATAGAAATGGACGTCAATTCCAAACAGTACGTGATCTTCGTGAAGCCATCTTCACCACTTGGAATAGCATTTCACCAAGCCTTCTGCAAACGCTTATATCGACCATGCCAAAGCGAATGTTTGAAGTTATTCGCAATGACGGCCATGCAACTCACTACTGAGAACTCTTGTTGGGCATTTCCTACCCTGTTTAGGGCTTTTTTTTGGTATGGTCTTAAACTTTTGACCAGCTAGTATTTAGGCTAATTTCATAGTGTTCACATTTTTTCTATTAAATGCTAGAAAAGTTTTTATTTTTATCTTTCGAAACTCTACTCAAATAAGTGGTTGAGTTTAATAACGCAAAATGCATATTTTTTCGTTATGTTCATTGGCCTTAAAATTTTGGCCAGCAGTGTATATATATGTTTTATTTTCTTCTTTTATATATTTTTTCCATCACTATACCTATTTATTTATTTTTTTAAATCTAGTTATATATATTTATCGAAAAAAGAGAAAGAAAGGAGAAAAAATAAATAAATAATAATAATAATACAAAAAACTATGAATATTATACCAGTTCTAGGCGTCTAGTTCATGGTGGTCAGCTTGATTTATATTTGTTAAATATATATTCGTAGGAGAGAGGTACTTAGGACTATGTTCATCATGTACGTAGATCACACAATAAATCATTTTATGTCAATTTTTATTATAATAAGTTGGTGCATTATGTAAAAGTCTATCAGATACTGTCTCTATATTTGCATACTTGTGCATAAATGTGGATGAAGTATTGCGTCGTACTTTGTAAGCTGAGGTTAAGATTGAATTTTGTATTTTTTGTAGTTTGTGTAATTGTTTTTGTGTTATGTTTATCCAGGCTGGACATGCGTATTCTATTATAGGTCTAATGTATGTTTTGTAGATTTTTATTATATCATCAGGTGATGTGCCTTGACTTTTACCCGATAGGCTTCTTGCTTAATTTGTTCTTTTCCAGATTATAGTCAGGATATTGTTAGTATGCTGTATCCACGTTAATTTGGTATCGTAAGTTAATTCTACAAATTTAGCCGAAGTAGTAGTCTGTGAAAGTGATCCATTGATGTATAACTTTGGTGGATCTTTTTTTCAGTTTATTTAATCTGGTGAATAGTATTACTTGGTTTTTCGGAATATTTATTTTTATTCTATATTTCTGGCAGTATTTTTCTAAATTATTCAGGACTAGTTAGAGGTTTGCTGCTGCTATTGAAGGAGTGGGGACACTTTTCCAGACCGCTATATCGTCAGTAAATTGTGATGCAAAACCTACGTTTAGGTCCGACAGTAGCATATTACTCACATACATGATAAATAAGTAGGGCTAACTACCCCTCCCTGTGGAACTCCTGCCTCAGGTAAAAAGACCCTGAGTGGGCCCCATTCACATCTACTTTACACGTTCTATTGTCTAGAAAGTTAGATAGTCAGCGAGTAATTCCCTAGGGTAAATCCATTTCCGTTAACCGGTGATGTAATCCATTATGCCAAACTATGTCGAACGCCGCGGCGCACCAGGGTGCCGCGGGATATTTCAAATTTTTGAGAGAAACACACCGATATCGTTATGGAGAAAGAGGTCTAGTGTACCTGACCCTTCTGGGTATACAAATTTATATACCCAAACATCTAGAGAAAGAGAGAGAGATCGATATCTGTTGGACACCGCGCAAACTACAAGCTCGAGGTAATTCACAGTTTTAACATTAGATCGCGCTACATTCCTTTCGATGACGTTCTCGAATGCTTGAGATGTTTTTGTTTACTTGTACTTTTGGCTACGCCAGTAACTTCTCGAACTTTCTCGTTTCTTAGATTTTTGTATATAAATACCTGTCGACCCTCCGGGTCCGTCAGTGATCGAAGTAACTGAAAGGTGTCAAAATCAAGTGTCTGCAAGGTCTAGCGAAGTTCAGTGAATTAGTTTGTTAATTTTTAGTTCTTGTGCATAAAAATGGAAATATTTTTGAACATTAATAAGAAGTGTGAGAGTGAAGAAAAGGATGGCGAACCACAGACCAGTGGCAAAGTTGTGAAGAAACGGAAATATCGGAAATATGACGATAATTATCTAGATTTTGGTTTTACTTTGGTAGCTGTCAATCATGAAGAGTGTCTGCAGTGTGTACTATGTCTAAACGTTTTGGCTCCAGAGTGCATGTTTCCAAGTAAACTAAAACGCCACTTAGAGACCAATCATCCTAGCATGGCTAATAAATCCCGTGATTATTTTACCAGAAAGTGAAAGAACTGAAAAAAACAAAATGGTACATTTTTGAGATAAACATCAATACCAAGAAATGCTTTGCTAGTATCTTACAAGGTGGCATATATAGTTGTAAAATGTAAAAATCCTCACACCATCGCAGAAGAACTGGTTTTACTGGCTGCATTGGATATGGTGAACATTATGATTGGTGAATCTGCAGGAAGACTACTTTCAAAGGTAATTTTATCCAACAATACTATCAATTATAGAATCCAACACATGGCCGAAGACCACAACGATCAGCTAATTGAAAAAATGAAAGGGAAGGAATTCAGGTTACAGATAGGTGAGGTGACGGACAGCAACAAGGATGCTCATTTGATTTGCTACATACGGCTCGTGGATGGTGACAAAATTTTGAAATATTTTCTCTTTAGTAAAAGTATCACTGCAGGTACAAAGGCTCAAGACTTTTTTGAGATCTTTGACACTTTTATGTGTGAAAAGAACTTAGACTGGACTAAATGCGTTGGCGTTTGTACCGTGGTGGTTGTTCTATATCCGGCCATTATGGAGGACTGCAGGCACTCATAAAAAAGCAAAGCTCTTGATGCCTTGTGGGCCCACCACATATTCCACAGGGAAGCCCTTGCATCAAAGCACCTGAGTTCTCCATTGAACGTAGTCCTGGAAAGCGTGTTGAAAGAGGTGAACTTTATAAAAACTCGGACACAGAAAGCGAGATTAAAAAAAAATTGTGTGAGGATATTGGATCTAAGCACACATCTTATTTGTACTACTGTAGCTTGCGATGGTTCTCTCATGGGAATGTACTGCACCATGTGTTTGAATTATGATAGGAACTTTACTCTTATCTCAAAGAAGAAGAACAAGGATGTACTAAAAACTTCTTGAATGCTGATTTTTTGTCCAAATTAGCATATCTGTGTGATCTCTTCAAAAAACTGAATGTGTTGAATCTATTTCTGCAGGGAAACAACAAACGCATTATGAAACTTGCAGAGAAGGTTTCAGCCTTAAGAAAAAAGTTACTACTATGGAGAAGAAAAATGAATAAAGATGGTGGAAAAGACTGTTTCCCCCCCTGTTGCAGCAGTTTGTTATATCCAATAAAGTTGATTTGCCCCACGAACTGAAATCTGTTGTTGAGGAACACCTAACTCAGGTAAGTGACTGATTTGAAAATTACTTTCCAGAAGATATGGAGAGGTTTGCATGGATCCAAGACCAATTCAAGGTTGAGGCTCCATTTGAAGTTACCTCTGCAGAAGAAAAATATCTTATTGAACTATCTTGTGACAAGACTTAAAAAACAAACAAACTTGGCAGCATGGAACGAACTGAGTTTTGGTTATCAGTAAAAGATGAATATCAGCTGATAAATGCTAAAGCTTAGCGAATCCTAATTCTATTTGCGACATCATATCTTTGCGAAGTTGGATTTTCAGCGGTTGCTTGATAAAAAGCAAGTACCGCGCGAAAATTAACGTGGAACAGGAAATGAGGAAGGCGATATCCAATCTGATTCCAAGGTTTGAGAAGCTATACAGTGCCCAACAGGCGCACACATCCCATTAGTAATTGTGGTTATTTAAAAATGAAATAAATATATTGTTTTTACTTTCAATTTACGTGTAGTATTCTTTCAAACGGCTACTAAGTTGTTAGGACATAAATACTTATTAAGTATTAAGTTCTTTGGACCTAATTATTTAATAAACGGAACTGTTAGGTTTTTCTTTTTGTCTAGGGGCCCCGTGAACCGAGAAAGTTTGGAATACGCTGAACTAAACAATACATTTACATAGAGAATATATCAAGTTCCTGTGGTCTAGAGTGCACTGAGGCAAACCAAAACAATAAGAACACTTGATATGTTACAAAATTGTGCAGTACCGACAGTTTCACTGCAGTTAGACGCTCGTTTCACTGACCAATACATTATTTGAAAAGAACCATAATACATAAACAATTCGAGAAATGCCAAGTAGTTATGGTCCTAACAAGGCTTAACAGATCGTGACAGAATTGAACTGAAAAAGATATCTATGACTCCTCTCATAGAAAATCTTATGTTAACAACTTTTTTACTTATGTTTCTTTTCAACAGACGGCGCTCGTCCCATTGTAAGTATTTATTGTGTCATATTTTATTGTATTATATTTACAGCAATGTTGTAACAGATTGAAGTGTCGCAAAGTCAATTTTCTGTTATGTCCTTCAATGAAATTCCTGAAGAGTGATAACATTGTTATAGTTTGTGACCAAAAATTGTAAATTATGTAAAAACATAACGGAGAAAAACATCTTTCTAATATATTGATGATAGAAATGTTTTAGTTATGGTTTCGTATGTTATTACCTTATCATATTTTCAAACCCACTTTTTTACATATTAGCACATTCAACAGTTAAGGAAAGAAGAAAATAGTATTACAATTAAACGTGAACTCTAATTCATTTCATTAGCCACTGTTACTCTGTAACGTTGGTTTGTAGGGATTTCATCTCTCATAATAACCCTGGGCAAAGGAGATCGAAGAAAACGCGATTTCTTTCGTTAATGAGCTGTACATTATCAGAGATGCCAACATTACGATTTGAGCGTAACCATTACAATTTTGGTGTATACATTACGACTATACCCTCATACAGACAAATATTAGGACTTGTTGCAATTCCCAAGTTATTATATATTATATAGGCCTATACAATAAAGTGATAAATTGTTCCCCCAGGGCTTGAAAGGGGTGAAAAGAAAATTTCTAGTGAGATACAAATACATTTTGATAATAAATAAAAGACATAGTCCAAATGGCTACTTGCGATAATCATGTTTGTGCTTGAAATAATAAAAAATATTTGTATCTCCGACGTCTACCAATAGTTTGGGTGCGGTACTTCTCCATACTGGGTACGTGGGGGAATCCATAGTTACGTCATCAGTGCTTGTCAGCCAATCAGCTTTCGAGTTGATGGGTATTTCTCGTTTTTTAGGCGGCATAGAAACACCAATGCGATCATTCACATGGTGGAAAAAAGAGACCTTGTTCACCAGATTGTCTTGTTTCTGGCAAATCCAAAAGGACTAAAACCGTGAATCAAAAATTTAGGAAAGAGTATAGTGCAAAATATCCGGTCATTGCATCAAAAGTCAGTGACAGTCATGCGTTTGGTACAGTTTGTCACTTCGATTTTTTTGTGGCGTATGGCGGGATAAATGATTGTTCCAAACATACAAAATCGGCATCTCACCAACAAAAGGCTGAGGCTAAGACAGAAACGATGCAGATAACGACATTTATGAGTAAGAATTCAGAATATGAAATAAATGAGCAATCTATAGCAGTAACAAATAATAATAGTTATATTAATAATATAATAATAAACAGCTTAGAGACATTGGTCAGGCCTAGTAGCCGCAAATGATAAAGGGCTCTGTCTACAATCATTACGCCCAGTCATTTGAAATAGTTGGCATCTCTGCATTATATGTATGGGCTTTCTCGTTGTCTTTTACTTAACGCAATGAATGTATATTTACTTAGGATTTGAAGGAGTTGAAAGATATTCTTCAAACTATATATAAACATAGGTTCACTGTAATAAGTAAAAGACAAATAAAAACGCCATAACTGGCCTGACGACCCCTGGTATTGCCGAAGAGCCTCATCGGCACTTGATATAGTTGGTACAGCGTGGTTCATATATTATTAAATTATTTGTTTTACTCATAAATTATTAGAAACACATAAGAAAGAGCAACTTTAAATATAAATTCTCTATTTTTCTATAGTAGAACTAACAAACTTAGTTATGTTTGCTATTTTACGTGTTTTAGTTATTTTACAAATTCTTGAATTTCATTATCAAACACAGTATAATCGGACAGTTTTTATAAATATTTTTTAATATTTATTGATGGTTATTAAATTGAATCAAGGTACTGTCTTATAACTGTTTATTCGTATATGTTGTTAAATTATATTTGATTATTGCATTATGACGAATAATGTTGCATTTTTTTACTGAAGAAAACTGAAGGATTTATATTATTTGTTGTTAAGGTAAAGGATATTTTAATTGTTTCTGTATTTTTTATTTTTGTCAGTGGTAGGATGTTGGAGTACTTCTTCCTAAAAAAGATGGGTAATCTACATAAACGTTTTAACATTTTGTTTTTGTGTTGTTTTGTAAAGTTGCTTTTATTGATATAATGGTCAGTTGTTGAAAAAGTGTATTAATTAGAAGAAGGACTAGTTAATTTGATTTCTTGAGTGATACGTAGTGAGCTTTTGATCTTTTTTTTGCAGGTTTTGAATTAGGGTCAGCCTGGTTTGCGTGGAAGTAAAGGGAGAGGAGGAAGGTGTAGTACAATGTAGTACCATGTATTTGACAATATAAACAATTATCGAAATTTCTGTTTTTCTTTCACTTCAGCTTAAACAACACAGAAAAATGCTCAAGTCAGTACACCTAACTTTTCATTATTCTAGTTCTGTCAGGGACCTATTTACTAATTAGCAATTAACTGGTTTCTTACAGAAAAGATAGCTTGTGACATTACAGAAGCTGTTTCTTCTGTCAAAAAATCGGATAATGGACTTGGACTGCCGCGATCTTGCACTTAAATCACTAAACATTAAGATAATGTGCACAATGAGCATTTAGTGAGTAGTCTGGTGTAGTGTTTTGTTATTGTGTAATTACATAAAGCTAGCTTCTTCTCTCTAACTTAACTTTGTAGAGAGATGACGTAGAATTTATTACAACTATAACTTCGTTAGACCTCCAGTTTGTGAACTTTATTCAGCTTTTGTGGTAAATCTGTCTATCAGGGTATACCTCTGACGTTATAATGTCTAAAAAATAAGCGTCAAAACGGTGCATTTTTGTTGACAAGCAAATAAATACCTGAATGACAATACTTATATTCCTTTTTAATATGTTTCAAAATTGAACCAGACTAGGAAAAAGGTATATAAGATGTGTGGTTTATCTTAAAGAACCATTTTTATCATAAAGATGTAACAAAGTAATGAGACATGCGTATTTCACATGCACTGACTGATCTTTATCAGAATACCCCAAAACACAGAATTATTTATGCAAATCAGACTCATCATCTGATCTTTATAAATGCAAATAAATTATAAAATATTTGATGTGTAAAATAATGTGTAAGAGCAAGGATTTATTCAACTTCCAAAGGGGCATAAAAGTGAGTGTCCATCTAGCCTTAGTTTTATTAATTATCATTTCTGTGATGTCTTCTTCAAAATATCTGTCCCCAGTGACTACTATTAGCAGCAATTGAAAGGAAGGCTGTTGTTCACCAGTTTTGATAACTAAGTATGAACAAACAATTGAACAGATTTACAAAATGTAACCGATGTCACGCAGCGTCTTAACTGGCCAAATTTATTCAACAATAGTTAGGATTGTGCTACCTCCGACTATATGGAGAACATTATAAATCAGGTATAAACAAAGAAGCGTCACTTTATTGTTTCTTAGAACGAAACTGTAAACGTTTGACAAACACATATTATGGCTGTACCGCTTTCATAACTTAAAAACTGATCACATGTATTCAGGTAAGTTTTTTCGAAATCTTGGTACAATTTTTTGTACTTGTTTAGACATTTTACATCAATAGGATAAACACAAGCTTGAATTATTCAATCTTGCCTTTAGGTTTTTCTCGACTTGTAAAGTTCATCTATCCCAGAACCTAACCTGCTGCTGAATTGCTTGTCAAGTGGGTTTCAGTGAAATATTTGACACATCTAACATTTCTAGTTACTCTCTTTTTTTAATGGAACTTTGTTGATTTCATAATGATGATGTGTCTTTCTGAAAAGCTCTAGAATAATCAGGATTTAGTATAATTTTAAGCAAAATTACTTCTTTGATTCGCTTGATGTTTGTGCTCTGAACTTGACTGAAAGTTACACAGTTTTTTAGAATAATTAGCTTTACACTGCTATTTGTAGAGAAAAACAATCATCCGTTAAGAAATAAACGTTTTCCCTTGTCATTCTTTTCAGTTCTTTATTCAAATTATAGATCTTAATTTCAGAGTAAAATAGTTGGGTCCAATATCTTTGTTGTTATCTGGGGGTCAAGTTTCATTCAGTGCAACTTTGTTACTAACTTTTCAGAATTACTTTTAATTTTAGTGTTAAATATTAGCTTGAATTCTGTTTCGGAATATTAGAAGTGTATTCTGTGAGTAGTGTTTAATTTTTTGTTATATTAATGGTAAAATTAAAACTGCAGAAAACCGCATGAAACACTTAACCTATTTTTACAGTAAATACAAGCTATTAGAGGTGGTATAATGGTTTTATTTGGTCCTTTGATTCCTTCAAATGAGTGTACCTAGCATTGTCGTCAGTCAAGTTCCTTATAAAAAGCTATATTTCTGTAGTGATGGTAAAAAGCTTTTCCATGATAATAAAACAAAATCATACTGCTCTAATTGTTGTTGAAATTCGGAGTTGTTCAAAATATTGTGGTGTTAATGCAAGTGTTGCTCTTTAAAAGCTCCAATGTAACAGTTAATACTTTTATCATGATAAATATGTTTGTTTTTGTTTCTCTTTAGGAAGAGTACATATTTTTATATCATACCAGTCCCCCAGTGACACATTGGTATGTCTGCGGGCTCATATACTAGAAACAGGGTTTCGATACCCGTGATGGACAGATCACAGACAGCCCATCGTGTTGTTTTCTGTCTATCAACACACCACCAATAACCATTAATACTAGAAGGAATAATGCAATGCGTCAATACAGGGATTAGCGATCTAATGTATGTACTTTTATTACAAATATGGAAACCTAAAATACATAAATAATATGTAACGAAAGCTAAATCAAAACGTTCTGCACTAAAATCGTGGTATTAATTGCACTGAAACACAACATATAACACTTCCTTATATTTTTAGGAGTAGAAATGCAGGATTGACACAGCAAGTTGAAACGTTATTTTCTCTCGGTTGACACTGCAGTTCCTTCAAGTGAACACACGTGATACGTTTAATAAAGTGTTGAAATATTAATGGGCAGGATGGCTACCCTGTACTGGAGGGTACCCGTAAACTTGTGGAACGGCAGGACCATGACCAGGGACAGCAGCATATGGTGCAGGGTGAACATAATTATTAGCTGGAACGTTATATTTCACAGGAACAGGATTAGAGTAAACATTGACATGAGCTGGGTTTTGGTTAGAGGTGCCAGGTTCATTGGTTTTGACATTAGCACGGAAGCCATATTCATCAGCTACGTATTCCACCTGGCGGTTGATACCATAAGCATCAGTGTAACCATAGGAACCTTGCTTATTTCCATATTCGTCTCCCTGTTCTTGTTGCCATTGTCGGTCACCATAATCGTTCTCGATCTCGTAACCAAAATTATATGGAAAAGGTTTATACTGAAATTAAGTGAAAAAATCATTATAAGTTATTTTATTAAATATTAACATATCTCTAGTATAGTAGTATATTTTTACTTTTAGTATGGTACTATAATTCTACTTTTATGTATACATTTTATAATATTCATACAACTAATACAGGATATAAAACACTAAATATACTTGCGCAGTATCCCCGAAAGTTTACTCTTTCAAAAGTAAATAAAATTAAAATTAAGAGTAACAAATATTTTTATTGTTTTGCTTCTGAAGTTCGTGTGACATGTATTATAGCCTGTCGAGTGCATACTTTTTCTCGTGATTCATAGCATGTACACGTTTTACTGATGTCACGACAGTACAAATTTCAATATTAAGTGTCCCTTATGCAACGGTAGTTTAGTGTTGACTGACTGATTGACAGACAACACACTACTGTATTGTGATATGAGGGGTTAAAATAGGTGACCCCTTCAAGTGGTCTTTGGGCCTCTTTCGGGATAAATAAATACGATTTGAAATTTTATAGAGAAAAAAGACAGAACAAAAGGAATACATAATTGGAAGCTTGGAATATTCCAGTGGGATTTTATGATAATTAAGTATATGTACAAGTTTAGTAATTTTTAGAGGAAAATTACATAATCAACTCTGGCCTGGATGAAAGCTCGACAGATCCGGTGAAAGTCTACAAATAAAAGTGAACTCTAAATCCAAAATGAGGTTTCTTTTTGAAGCACTTGTAATGCATTTTAAATGCCTTACCTTTAAAAGTTTTATTGGTTATTTTTAATTTCGCACAAAGCTACTCGAGGGCTATCTGTGCTAGCCGTCCCTAATTTAGCAGTGTAAGACTAGAGGGAAGGCAGCTAGTCATCACCACCCACCGCCAACTCTTGGGCTACTCTTTTACCAACGGATAGTGGGATTGACCGTCAC
Source organism: Tachypleus tridentatus (assembly GCF_004210375.1). Lineage (NCBI taxonomy): Eukaryota > Metazoa > Arthropoda > Merostomata > Xiphosura > Limulidae > Tachypleus > Tachypleus tridentatus. Next base: position 126,828,901 of record NC_134825.1, read on the forward strand.
ATTATAACGCCCCCATGGCTGAAAGGGCGAGCAGGTTTTGTGCGAGGGGGATGCGAACCTGCGAACCTCAGATTACGAGTCGCACACCTTAACACGCTTGGCCATGCCGGGCCCTTGGTTATTTTAAGGAAAGTGCACTCCTTCGTCTTTTTTTTCTTTTGGCAACGCGGAAAACTCACATAAATTTGCTAAAAATTAGCAAAATTTCCGGTAGGGTTTCTAGCAGTGTTCATTGTCCCAAAAAATGTTGTAAGATAGGTGAAGAGACTTGAAAGTGAAAGAGGAGGAGTAGAAGCCGAGTCGAGAAACTTGGCAGAAATGGCAAAGCAGTTGCATCACATCTTGTTTAAAGCAGCCAATTTCACAGTAGAGATGTGGTCAAGATTTTTACTGTCTGAATTTGATACATTTAATGCATGAAATTTAATATTAATCTTCTTTTTTGCTTCCTCGAAAGCTATATTCCAACCAAGAAGTAAGAAAGATGCTTATGATCATTTTAATTATGAAATACTTATTTAATAGAGGCGTAAGTGCTTATTCTAACCTTATAGTATAAACCGGAAATTAAATAGTGTGAATGAAAAAAATTAATAAGCAGTAATGTCTTTATTCGCTGCGCTGTAGTTGGATATTTTATTACTGTATATTCTAGTTACTATGGGAAACAAACCAAAACAGTGAAAATTTTATTTATAGTATTTGACTTGTAGAATTTTATTGTAATGTGACTTTGTTCAAACCCAGCTCTTTACAATAGCTACTACAATAACGATAAAGAGGTTATTCCATGAAATATTTGAATTTTTAAAAAATATATATATAGGGAAGTTTAATATAAATTTAGTTTACTTCTGGACTACTAAGTTGATCTGGATCAGTCAATTCGTTTAAGAGCGATACGTTCACAAACAGACCGGCAAGGTGGTTAAAGCACTCGACTCGTAATCCGATAGTCGCGGGTTCGAATCCCTGTCAGACCAAACATGCTCGCCCTTTCTAGCTGTAGGGGTGTTATAATGTGACGGTCAATCCCAGTATTCGTTGTAAGATAGTGGCCCAGGAGTTGATGGCTAGCTGCCTTTCCTCTAGTCTTACACTGAAAAATTATGGACGGCTAGCACAGATAGCCCTCGTGTAGCTTTGCGCAAAATTCAAAAACAAACCAAACAAACAATCACAGACGGACAGAATGTTTTCCTTGATATTGGATACTCACTGCAAAAGAATGGCTTAATAAATATAACGTATATGTTAAGAATGACTGTACCTCAGTTTCTATACCCAGCTTCACTCGCTAGAGATGGATAAGAAACTGAACATCACAAACTGTTTATATTTTTGAGCACTTCGATTAGTAGAAACGACCTAAGTACTTGTAACTGTTTGATTGTTAAAAAGTGACTTACTAGTAAAGGCGAGAGAGTTAAAATTTAAGCTCTGTTAACAGACCACTTGTTTGGTATGAGCCCGACCCACAGTTTGAGTTCGAACGAAGAATTTAAAAAAACAAACTTGTATACCATACACTTACATACGGTTCAGGAACGTAACCTGCCTTTCCATGTGCCGGAGCTGGGTATCCATGTACCGGAGCTGGATAACCATGTGCTGGAGCATACTGAGCTGCAGCGTATCCCAGGAGAAAACACAGACACACGACCTGTAACACAATGGAAAAATATATCAATACCTTCTTAACCTTGTGATTACCAACCCAAATACCTTGTTTCCACATTTCAATATTAGGTCTTAATCGGATTATTGGCAACTGGGCATTTTAGTCCATTGCTTTATAATGATTAATCAAAAATTAATTTTAGCTTATTTTCTACACACATAAATTCATTACTCAAATAAAATGAACAGAGACATATATAAATTATATTCTCATATATGATGTGTTTGATAATTGTGCTACTTTCACACTGTGTTGTGACGTACAATTATATATATATATATATAGAAAGAGAGACAGAGAAAGAGAGATCATCTACTAGTTCAGGAAAATATAAAGTTTTATTAATTTTATTTCACAAAGTACCGACTGACAAAAGTTACTGCAATATTAAAAGAATGAACTACATTGATTACGGTCATTAATTAAATGATATTTTTTTGTGGTTTAAGTTTCACCAAAGAACAAACTTAAAATTATTCTCAGGCCTACATTTTCGTCATTTCATGGGCATTAAAGTTTCAAAAGCATGTTACTCAAAAGAAAAGACTTCTGCTGGCGATAAATAAACTTATAAATAGAACATACAGGACTAGCGTGGCTCACCTTCATCATATTGACGCTAAATAGGAATCAGCAACTTCACACGACAGAGAACCGAAAACGTTTAATATCGATCTCTGGCATGCCTCGGATTTTTATATTTCGTCCAACCCTTCGAAACTTTGATGTTTGGCCCTTAATTAAAATCTGGGCCACTGTAATAAAATGACTAGGTATTAGTTTTGGTTTCTCGTCTGAATCTCACATGTTTGCTGGGCGTAGGCGCCTTACCCTGAAGCTATTGTTTGGTCGATCGTCGCTCTGTCTCCAAGCTTCCTGATCTACATAGGGTGAAGTAGTACCACCACGTGCTTTTTGGGTAACTGCCGAAACAACTAAACCTGCTTTCCGAAATGTAACTGCAGGCTTAACTAAAATAAAGGAACTTTATTAAGTATCCCGCCTCTGTGTTGCTATTTTCAGAAAGATTTCACTCTTTATTACCTAATATCCGAATAAGAATAGCCAGTTTTTATATGATCTAGTTTCGAAACATACATTTTGCTCTAGAATAATTGTATAGACTACTATAGAAGTGGTTTGTTGCCTGTAAATGTTAGAAAAACAGAAAAGTGAAAGAACAATTAATACCCGAATTCCATCACTTTCTACGCAGTTTATTTTTTAAATACTGCGTTGATTGTATATGTTCAGCAAACCAGCTGCTTGCAACAAAACCTTATATACGTTCAGCTAACTATGGAAATATGATACATTCGAACGTGGAACGCTGTCCCTTTTGACCTTTGCACTCGCGTGTCTCGTTACGTCCTTCGAAAAATACTTGGGTGTCGCTTGCTTTTAAGTTCTTTAATAAGCACTGGTCATGTTAACTCTTGACCTTTCTGTTATCAAGACCTCAAAGTTAACATGATTAACATAAATACACTTCGAGCACAACTTTTATTTTTTGTTATACGCTGAACGTTTACAGTGTTAGGTTTGGTTTTAATCATACGCTTAATAAGCTGTGGAATGTGTACATATTAACACTCGATGCGAGTTCATAATGTAATGATGTTGATAGTCAACAACAGCGACGTCATAACACCAAATTACTTTCGTTTTCAGTGATGGGTGAATAACAATAATCGCAAAAACAACAACAGGTGGCGTGTCTTTTATTTTTATTATTATTCCAATTGTTACTTTGATAAATTTACTAAGCTTCTAGGGACACAAGTATATTCAGCATTTTTATTCAACTACTTACACATGAGTTTGGGGTTATTAAGATAGTGTGTGGAAAGCATTTGGGGAAACACAGATCACGGATAGGCACGATACTGTCACTCAACAGGATAATAAAAAAGCTATCATTCTTTAAATTCAGAGTAAAAAAGTCTACAAAAAGTGTAAATATGCTCTACTTTATCCCCTTTCTCAAACACAATTCCTAAATTAAAATAGCCCATATACAATGACAATTTTTAGCTATCATACCAACATTACACTATTCGAGCTAGTCAATTTTAGGTTATGGATGTTAATGAATCATCTTTATAACAAGATTAAAAATAAGTTAGTTTTTTTATGTTTTCAGTGACTAGTAAAATTGAAACAAATACCTTAGGTCGTTGGGTGGGGAGTGGGGTAACAACTGTTGAATTTTAATTTATCAAGTAAATTACCCAAGAACTTCCTCATCGGGTGACATCTATCGTTCGTTTAACATAGTTGTAAATGGCCGAATTATATTAGGACAAACTTTTTAATTTATGCCATTAAAAGTAAGAATACTATCATATACACACAACAACCGTTTTGAAGACAGTTGACATTCGTTCATAAATATTCTGTACATTTACAAAATTCTTAAGCTGTTCACAAAAAAAAATTCTTAAAATAATAAAGACACAAGAAAAACAGAAAACGACTATATGGAATGTTTTGTTTGTTTTTAATTTCGCGCAAAGCTACACGAGAGCTATCTGTGCTAGCCTAAGACTAGCACTTAGGCCAGTCGAAACCACAGCCAAGGGAACGAGCTTTGAGAAATCAGGAGTGGGGTTGTCAACTCAACAACGGCACAAACTAGTTGATAACTAGTCATCACTACCCACCGCCAACCCTTTGGCTACTCTTTTACCAACGAATAGTGGGATTGACTATAACAATATAATGCTCTCATGGCTGAATGGGCGAGAATATTTGGCATGACAGAGATTTGAACCAGCAACTCTCAGATTGCGAGTCGACCGCCCTAATCATTTGGCCATATCGGGCCCGTATGTAGAATAAATAATATACTTTATAAATAAGATTTGTAAACCAGTTTCATGTCTCCTATTTCGTCATTCACAATAATACATTTTATGTTTTATTCAACTAAGAGCATAAAAATTTTAAAAATGTCTTTGCACTTCTCATCCAGATAAAATATTCATTTGAATGTTTATGATAAAATATTTGATTGAAACATGTTCTTCGTTTTGTTTATCCAAACTAATACAGTTTGTACGTCTTAATAAAAATGTGAAATATTCAATCAAGTTTTAAAGTATGTGCATTTGAATAAATAAGGCGTTCTTTCTTCTTCTCTTATTTGATAAGATCACGAAATAAGTGTTACCAAAACGAATCATGATGTCAAAAATACTAATATCATTCTAGTTATAAATATAGATTAGCCGAATAAATTTAGGCTGTGTTTCACAATGAACATTATTGTATTACTAATGTTGATGCTTTTGCTAAGACTAAACATTTTCTTATTTATTTGTTTCTATAAAGGGAATACGGAGAAATGTGAGAGAAGTGTGTGAACAAACTGACACTCGGACACAAGAGTATGGGGTATTCCAGGACTCGCGATATATAACACACTTATTTGATCGCCACCGTAACGAGAGAAACGAGGATTTAATTGATGAATAGAAACGTGATTGGCTAAATGCCGACAAACTGAAAGAGACTAGACTAACTTGTACTCAAAAACAGGCACAAATAATACAAAACAGTGACAAAATGAAAATAAAATAGAAGAGTAATTATCAAACAAGGAAGAATGGAAGAAGACAGTATACGGCACAAATTAATCTTGGTTTTAATACCTGCAATCGGAAGAGCACAGATAGTCCATTGTGTAACTTTGTAATTTACAACAAACAGACAAAAACATTTACTAAACATTAAGTTAGACAGCATTAACGCACAGGCCTACAGATCCTGGAGGGGGGAGATGCAAAAACGTTATTATAATCACAATATATCCAGTAAAACATTTTTTTAAAAACAAACTACAGGTTTGTTCTATAAGAACCTTATGTTAGCCATTCTTCTTTGAAAAATGCAGACAAAATGTGACATTTTACCAGCCCGAAAAGGATACTTACTTAATATATAAAGCTATTATAATGGATATCTATAATGAAAATGGGGAGAGACCCCTGGGATCTCAGTAATTCCTAAGTCAGTTTTGCATTAAGTAACGTGATGTGTGATTTAGTTTTGTTTTGTTTACTCTTTAATTGTTTTGTTTTATCACGAGAAACAACATGTCTATTATAATATATTATGAAAACTCGTAATATACATAAAACATGTGGTATGCCAGCCAGCTTGATTGGTCATCAGATTTGGTGAAAGGCTTCCATATAGTAGATATAGTGTGCTTGATACACTGTTATACATTCTTCTATATTATCATTTTTCAAATCCTTAGACAGCTTGGCGAACCATAATATTAAGCAAAATGACTTGTCGGCATTAGGTATAGCAGACTTAGTGTGGTTGACAAATTGTTACACATTCTTATTTGTTTGTTTTTGAATTTTGCGCAAAGCTACACGAGGACTATCTACGCTAGCCGTCCCTAATTTAGCAGTGTAACACAAGAGGGAAGGCAGTTAGTCATTACCACCCATCGCCAACTTTTGGATTATTCTTTTACCAACGAATAACGGGATTAAGCGTCACATTATAACGCCCCCACGGCTGAAAGGGCGAGCATGTTTGGTGCGACCGGGATTCGAACCCGCGACCCTTGGATTACAACTCGAACGCCTTAACCCACCTGGCCATGCCGGGCCACATTCTTATTTACTTTCATTCATAAGTTCTTAGAAATACATAGTACAGAGAAAGACACTGTATCATTATTTGTTAGTTTTCAATGATAGAATCCATTTTAGCGAATCATAGAAGTGGGAAGTAAAAAACGTACATTGAATATCACTTTGAACTTTAAAAGAATACTTGAGTTATTAAGGCTGCTAACAAAAATTCTGCGCTAGTAGTTCAATGAAAGTATAGACATAGAAAAATTATCACTTACTGCACCAGGCTTGATGTACACTACGCATAACACGAGTATTGCTTATCCACATGTGTGTGCATGTTTCTATTGAGGCAAGCTAGCGTAAAAACAAATACAAAAGAAGCATTTCCTTATATTACGAATAGAAATAACAAAATGACAGACAGACATGCACATCTGTGTGTGCCTGTCTGTATAGGTGTGACCACCATAGCACCAAGAAAAAAGAACCTAGATACCTAAAATTTTGCATTTATACTAAATGGATCCTGAGACTGTGCATCTGTGTGTTATTATTTCTCTTATGTGCGTGCGCACGTTTCTAATAAGGCCAGCTAGCGATAAACTACATAGTCTGTTTAGAGTTAGCATCTTCTTACAGAAGGTTTGCCATCGTGGTGTGTTATGTCTTCCTTTCCTGTACCACTCTGACGCATCCTGCATAGTCCATATATGTCTTTCATCCAGTTTCTTTTTGGTCTTCCCATTTGTCTCTTTTCCTTGGTATTGTTCTCCAATAATATCCTCTGTATTGCCTACTCTCTGACGAAATGAGCATAATATCTACATTTTCGTTGTTTTAATGCATTAAGTAACGTTCTTCTGGCTTCGATCTTTCTAAGTACCTCTTCATTGGTGTCTCTGTTTTTGTAAGATATTCTCAACATTTTTTTGAACATCCATATCTCAAATGTACTGATATTCTTCTCCACATCCTTGTAGATTTGTACAATAGAATGCAGTGCACTTTCATTTGTATTTATGCTACTAGGCTTAGAACAAAAGTATATAAGTATACTATATAGGTATATATGTATTTATGCTAAAATGGTTTCAAAATACACACACTATCAGCCTAATAACCCGAGGAAAGTTGTTTATTTTCACTAGTATGTTTATATACATAAGTACATCAACTAGAGACATTTACAACCTTTTCTTTCGCAGATGTGGCAAGTATCGCTAAAATTGGGTTTTGATAAGGCGGAGGGCAAATAGCAGCTAGACCATTGAGTATCTTCGTGTTCATTGACACACAAACAGACAGTACAATTTTCCACACACTTTACCGAGCTTTTCGCAGCTGTTCATTACACCTTATTTATTTTTAGCAAATCGTCTTTTATACCTCGTCTTATTTATACTTGATCATGGACGTTAATACAGTGTTTCTACATATAAAGAAACATTAGTTTTTATTTTCAACAATTAAGAAAGTTGGAGACCATTCAATAGAATGAGTGGTAATCAGTTCTGTTTTTTGTTGTTGTTGTTGGATGCTCTCTTAATAGCCCTTGTTATAGAAATATCTTTACTAATAACACTAACTGTTGTTTTTGATACAGTTAGCTTTTATCCAAGAATAAAAGTAATTAGTGCAAAGAAAACTGTGCAAGTAGTCAACTAGTCAGACACTGGTCAATTCCCATCAAGACAGTTATAATGGACTGTTTTCTTAAAAAGTCAGTCCAAAGCGTTACCTGTTCTAGAAATATTCAACGTGCTTTAAGTCAACTTACACGACACCGAGTTATGCTAGGTATACTATATATCTTATCCTTTTTAGGAATTATCCCTAGCTGGATATATGATATAGTTAACTTACACGATAGTGACTCATAGAATGTATCAGGCAGGCGCCTGCCTAAGTAGGGATATTCCAGATTGTCCATTCAAATGGTACTTTAAATATTTCGTAAATAGATCATAAGAAGTTTACAATACTACACAGTATTTCCTTTCTAAAACAATATATATACATATGTATTGAACTAACAATTTTTGTGAAAATAATTTTCAAAAATTTTGAATTTGTTGTTCTTTACGTTGTCCTTTTTTATTACATGATAACTCAAAAACCAAAACAATGTTAACCACGTTAAGTAAATTGATATACTTTCAAATGGTGTATCCACTTTTATAAGTATTATTAACTAGTAGTGATTAAAAAATAATAATTCTAGTATAAACGAGGTTATCATTACCCCTTGAAGTTAACTTTTTTACAGAAATGTGGTGTTTATTTAACAAGCTCAGTTACAGGATGAGAAAGGAATTACGAGCCAATAATAAATAAACAATAAATGTTACAATTGGAACCTCATTGTATTTAGAACTTGATTATAAATAATACCTTCCTATGTCTATTGAAAAACTGCATAAAAACAAAACAAGTAAACAAATAAAGAAAAACTTTTCAAAAAGAAAGTAAATGTAAAAATGGCGAATATCATTCCTTTAAAAACAATGCAAACAAAAATATAGGAATGGTTTCTGCATCATCCCTACATAATAGAACAGACACACAATGTATTAAAATGTTAAGAGACAAAAATAAGATAAACTAATTTGTGAATGAATTGTTATATATATTTTGCTATATAATAATTATTGCCTGTAATGTTATGTACGGATGAAACAAATGCTATCCCTACTATCTCTTGTTTGCATTGTATTTGAAGGATTGATATTAGCCATTCCCATATTTACTTACTTTCTCGAAAAGTTTTGTCTTTACTTGTCCTTCGTAGTGTCCAGTGTCACTTTAGGAATTATCTCTAGGTCGATAAACAGTACTGTGGAAAAGTGTCAGGACAAAGTCAAAAATTAGATTTCAGACTACTTATAAAGAAAAATGGAGGGTAAGTCACAGGTGAAACATCAAAACTTTATTAAGCTTTATGTTTAGTACAACAGAAATTCAGTAGAAGTGCTTGAGTTCAGCCTTTAATTTTAATAATTACAGACAGTCTTTGGAACATTATTGCAATATATTTTATCAAAGTGTCCTTAGGGTTCTTTCTCAAAATGTCTAATACAGTCCCATAAAGCTTCTTTGAAAATAACTTTTTTATCAAGTTTTTGATCTATCAAATCTCAGATCTGCTCATAGGTTAATATCGTAGTTCTGTGTGTGTGTGTGTGTGGGGGGGGGAATTGCATCATTTGAATGACCCCAGCAGCTTCTTTCTTAGCTAAGTAATTTTTGCATAGGTTACATTACCTTCTTGATAATAGGATCCTTTACCAATAATACATAAATCACTGGATATACCATTACGGACCAGTATCTGCACTTAATGCACTGGTCCATTTTTCCATCTATTTTGCAAATATTTCCTGTCGTTTCAGCAGAAAAACACCTTCAAACCATTACACTACCTCCAACATACTTCATGGTAGGTGCTATGTGTTTAGGTAAGTATCTTTCACCTTTCTCCCACCGGACATACAACATACACTTTGAACCAAATATTTCAAACTTGGACTCATCCGTCCATAATACCCTTTTTCAATCGCCAACAGCCCAGTTTTGTACTTTTTAGCACTTTTCAGTTCCTTAACCACATTTTGAGATTGGAGTAAAGATTTTAAAACTACTACACAACTAAATATTTCATTCTTGTTGAGTCTTCTTGATACTGTTGATCTAGACACTTTTCTGTCATTTGGTACATGATTGTTTATATCATGCTTGAGATCAGTGGCAGTCTTCCTTCTATCCCGAAGGCTGCATAATTCAAGATACTTAACACCAGTATCATTGAGTTTAGGTGTTATTTCTTTCATATCTTCAAATTTACTCGACTCGGCCTCACGATCTGAGGTGTAATTGATATAATTTGAGGAGCATTTCAAGTCTTCAGAAATTTGTCAGAGAGTCCAGTCAGCATTAAGTAAAGCTTTTATGTGAACTATCTGGTCTTCTAACAATTATTCTAAGTTTTATGGGTAATAACATGACAGCAAAACTTAATATATAGTGCTAAACATTGTTTTTAACAAGGTTTGTTTGTGGACTGCTATTAACTTGATTTCTTCTAGCATATGAGGTACCATGACAGTTATTTCAGACACTGAATTTGATCAGTATGTTCATTCAAGCAGAACCTTTATGGCATGCCCTTGCTTGGTACAAGTATATGAAAATTCTAAAGAGTGATTTGTAGTCTCACCTTAACTCATTCAATTGTCAACAGCGATCAGTGAGGCATTACCACAATGTTCAAATTTACATTCTGTGATGGCATAAAAAGGAATAACAAAATATTCTCTTGTCCTAACACTTTTGCACAATACTCTATAGTTAACGTATATTAAATTGTGCCATGTTATGTAGCGTCTAGGATCACGTTTGGAATTATCTCTAACTAGATATGTAGTTGACGTATATGATATTGAGTCATGTCAGCTATGTTATGTACTCTAGTATCAGTTTAGGAATTTGATAATCTTAGCATGCCTGCAAAGTCTTTATAAACTACTCATTCCTGAATGTTATGCCTGAACAACTTATTTAATTTGTTTTCGATATACAAGTTTGAAATTAACGCTTGAAGCATTTTCTAGGAAAAGTAAGTACATCCATAATCGCTAAAATTGTCTGAACAGAAGCTTGCTTTGTATACATAGCAGTGGAGAACGTAGAGCTGTCGCAGCTAATTCAAGTTAGAAGTTTTTTGGTTTTTTTTGTTAAAACGGTTTCTGGCAAATGAAAGAGAATCTACGTGTGTATCACATTCCGGGAAAATACGTGACATCATTGTTTAAATAGCGAATCGTTTGTTGTGTGGTTCAGATGCTGTGAACTGACGTCGTGTTACTTGAAGTCTAATTTTTCTCGTTGTTTTAAGTGAACGTTGTTACGTTATAACATCTCGCAGTTTGTAAAAAGTCTAGGCCTCAGTCGGGTAATGTATATATAGGTGGTCAAGTTAGTAGAAGAAAGTAAGTTAGTGAAAGCAATACAAAATTAGTGAGAAGCATAGTCAAATAACATCAAGACTGTTTATATAAGTTTAGTCATAAAAAAAAGAGTATAGTGGCGACTTTTGAAGTATAATAATCACAGGCTGTATTATAATAACAGAGTTAAAGCTTTGGATACAACTGTGGTAACCCACATAGTAATATAAGTTAATTTGTCATTAGTTGTATTGTGATAATAGAGTACATATCAGTATGTCACTTCGATTCTGTAACATTTAGCACTGACACTACCATTACTAATAACGATCATTTGGAAAGTACGACAATCGTGCATCAAATCAGAGAATGCTTCCTCTAATACCATCAGACAACCAATACTTTCTGAACCCGTCATGACGAAGTATTTGTTAAGCCTATACCGGTTTGGTTTGGTTTGAATTTTCGTGCAAAGCTACACGAGGGCTATTTGCGCTAGCCGTTCCTAATTTAGCAGCGTAAGACAAGAGGGTATGCAGCTAGTCATCACCACCCACAGTCAACTCTTAGGCTACTCTTTTACCAACAAATAGTGGGATTGACTGTCACATTATTACGCCCCCACGGCTGAAAGGGCGAACATGTTTAGTGTGATGGGGATTTGAACCCGCGACCTTCAGATTACGAGTCAAGTGCCTTAACTACTTAGCCATGCATGGCCCCATTGAACGCACAACACCGACAGTCCTAGCATTTTATAATAATAACAGTACGGTTTGTTTTCAATCTAAATTTTGATTCGAGCAAAGCCATCAAAACATCTTTAATGCGGTCGTTCTATTTATTACTGATAACGGTCTTAATTTACATTGGTTTATTTTTGTTTTTAAACACATAGCTACAAAAGAGGCAATTCGAACCCGCAACCTTCGGATTACGAGTCGAGTTCCTTAACCACATGGCCGTGCCGGGCCAAACCTATACCGATATCATTTTAAAATTTAATTTTTTCTATCCGATAATTACAGTTTGGTCACAAAAAAACATAAAAATTGTATATATAAATACATGTGTATATGTGTGTGTGTATATATATATATATATATGTACATTTATGAAGAGAATTTTATTACGAAAAATTATATTCTAACGACTTACAAAAAATTTAATAAACAAACACTTTTTTGTTTAAAGCTGAACGTAAATGAAGAAAAGTTGTGACCAAATACAGAGAGTCATAACTTTCGTGCTTTCCAGATTGAAAAATAAAAAAGAAGTCACAAGTTTGAATTTTTACAACTTACTTTGTTTTTACTTTAACACGACGAAACATAACAATACAAATATATAATGCTGAGGAGGTTTCGCATCTTTATAACAGTAGACGTACGACACACAAGGAGTAATTATAAAGTTAGCATGAGTATCGGACGAAATATTTTGCTTTCTTGCAAAACAGATCATAAAAATTTCTTATTGCTGATTTATGGAAATGTAATTGTAGCGCAAGTGTAATAACTGATAGATGCTACCTGCCATCAGTTTCGAAGAAGGTATTTGATATTGAAGCAAGTAATATCTTGCCAGGGTTCGACCAGCTGAAGGGTTATAGCGACATCTCTTCATCGTCCTCTATACGTACACGTAGTAAGAAACAAAACAGTTTACAAAATTAATACCTGTTTTATCCTTGAAAGAAAAAAATGTTCAATGGTGGTAGACAAAAATACTTAAAAATATTTTTTTTAATACGTCAGAAAAGCAGCATGTGCTTTTAACAACAAATGCTAAGTTTACCATCAGCGATGTAATGTACATCAATATCTGTGACAATGACGTCGTTTACATAATATTTCCATATACTAAAATGTTTTATACCTTCAATTATATACTCATGCAGCGTTTTGAGCATTTATCACCAAATTATGGACAATATTAGTATTTAAGTCCCTTTCTTACGCTCCCTAGTGGCTTAGCGGTAAATACTCGCGGTTAACACACCACAGGCAACCATTTGTGCAACTTTGTGCTTTGCATCAACCAGACAAATTCCTAGCCAGAAAAAATCGAAATATTTTGCTTTTGCTCTTGCGATGCCTCTGGTGGCCGAAACATGAGGACCATAGAGTTTGTGCACAGGTTGATTTGTAAACTTTTAGAACAAATTTAATAGATAAAATAAAGAGAATATGTTCGAAAAAAGTAATGAAACTTTCGTTAAATAACAGAGTACGACAGTCATTATTTAAAAAAAAACAACTTATTTACCTTCATTTTGTTTGTTGTTTTATAAGCGCAAAAAAGGAGATTCAAAGAAGAAGTAAGAAAACTTCCTTATTGATGAAAGTCGTTCAAAAGTTAAATCAAAATTAATTAACTGTTTTTCGTTACAGTTATTACATTTCTTTCATATCATCCGAAGCTTAGAAATAATATAGAATCTCTATTTTTTTTATAAAGTGCTTTAACTAATTAAAGGATCGGGAACATCATTGTTAAATTAAAGATGCTGTGTTTGCACGTAATTTTATCGTTATATTAAAACAAAACCTCAGTGTTAAAATCACTGGGGTTGAGTGTAGTAGCAAGTTTATATTTTATTTTTTAAATAATATTGGGTAGTGTTTTCAAGTATACCACAAATATGTATGATTTAATCAAAATACCAAGTTTAACCGATTAAAAAACAACAAACAACCTTTTCGTTGTTGGTACTGTCGGTGGGACACTTACTATGAGGTGTAAAAACAGTTTTAGTTTTTGTTTCAATTCATTGTTTGTTACCTAGTGATATTTAACTATCACTACTTTTCTTATTCCGAACAAAATTTACTTTTATTGCTGAAAAAAAAATATGAATATGTTCTCACCTTTTAACTTGCACCAGAAGCGAGTGAAGAAAAAATGGTGCATTATTTTTGTTATTTTTCCTGGGAAAATTCTTAATAATTACTTTGAAACGACATATTATAGGAAGTAAAAACGTACATGTTAAAATTAAAATATTGCCTAATTAAAGACGTAGAGTTTCGTTAAGTTGTGGTAACCGTAGATCAGAGGTCATAATACAAAGTAATATATCACAGCTACTTTCAGAGTCATGTCTAATGTGTTACCATACTGGGTACAGTTTAATAGAACTAAACTGTGCTTTAAGTGTTACAATACGGAAGACTGAGTTGTATGTGTATAATCCAACTATACCCAGCTGTAGCCGGTATGGTGAGATTATATTTTAAATGTTATAATTCCATCTACAGTTTGATATGCTTAGTTTGTGATTTAAATGTTATCATTTCATCTACAGTTTGATGTGCTTAGTTTATGATTTAAATGTTATTATTCCATCTACAAATCAGATGTCAGATTACAAAGTAATATATCACAGCTACTTTCAGAGGCATGCCTAATGTGTTACCATGCTGGGTTACAATTTAGTAGAAATGAGCTGTACTTCAAATGTTACCATACCGGCTATAGGTTGGTATATTTGTATTATACATTAACTATTACCATAAAGGCTGTAGCTTGATATGGCTGCATTATATATTAAATGCTATCGTTACAGCTAGAGTCTGATGTATTTAGCTTGTGATTTAAATGTTATTATTCCATCTACAGTTTGATGAGTTTGGCTTGTGCTGTAAACGTTGCCATTTTATTTACAATTTATTATAACTGTGTTGTACTTCAAGTATTACCATACTGACTACAGTTGGGTTCTAATTAAAGTGTTATGATATTTCTCACAGTTTGGTTGTACTTTAACCCTAGAATTTCTAAGGGCAGTTATATAATTCTCATCTTATCAAAACGCATATCACTAAACTATTTATTCATGAAATTGCTTGTGTGTCCATATCATTGTTGCTTACCGACCACCAAATTATATGATGAACACCGCAGATGGCCAAGAGTGCCTTTGAATTAAACTAACCAAACAAAGGAGTAACATAAACAAATACAGACCTTATTTGAGTTAATACTATTAATTAATGTTAGGGTTTATTATGTATTTTAGATTAGAAATTTATTTCATCCAATGTTTTTGTCAGTTTTTTATACTAAATTAATAAATTGTAGCAGGCAGAAACAAAAACGTATTCAATTTGATGCACTACGTGGACCAATGGCAGTGAATTACAAGTCGGTAATTTGAGATTTAATTGTTATCATATTACCCTTTAGCAGTCATCATGCTACTTACAGTTTGATCAAATTAAGTTCTGTGATATATATGTATGTAAACTGCTGTTTGTTATTTTTAACTAAAATATTTTAGGTCCGTGATCTTCAAGACTTGTAGATTGATGCGCTGTCGCTTTCAGGTCAATGAAGAAAGTTATGTGCAAGACATGTTTCTCAGCTGTGAGTTTCTTGTTGTCTAGCTGTTATTTATAATAATAAAAGAGCGTATCTGTGTGTGTGTGTGTGTGTGACTACTATAACAACAAGAGTAAAGAACCTAGAAACCTAAACAAAATTCACCAATACTAAATGGACTTTGAAAGTGTGTACCAATGTACCATTACTTAATCGTGTGATCGTGCGCATTTTTTATGAGAAAATAGACAAAAAACCACATAGAAAGGAATATGTTACACACACACAGATCTAAGAGCAAAAAATCTAGAAATCTAAAATTTTACACCAATACTGAGTGGTCCTTGAGGGTGTACACCTGTTATTACTTATCCACATCCGTGCTCATCTTTTTAATGTGGAAAGCTTGTGAAAAACCATATAGAAAAACGTTGTTCCTTATAGTACAAATAGAAATCACAGATAAACACGTACATGCATGTGTGAAGACATGTTTAAAGAAGAAGGCTAGAGAAAATCCATATAGAAAAGAAATGGTTCCTTATATAACAACATCTAATATATAGAAAAGCCAGTGCGTTTTGGTAATAATGCATCCCAATAATAGCTTTGATGTCGTTTTTGGAACGCACTGTTAGCAACTAAAGTATAGCCTAATATTGTTGTTAATCTTGTACTAAAAGTATAAAATGAAAGGTATAAACTACAAAACTAGTAAAATATTTGTTGATTTCTTAATTTAGAATCTAAGGCGATTAGAGATTTTTTTTATTAAAAACGTTGGTGATTTAACAGAAAATAGCTTAATTTAGAAACGACTTAAATTAAACATCAAGCGCGACATGACAGATTGGCTTTTACATAGCTTAGATAACGTGGCGTACGGTCGCATCTATAATTATCCGTAACATAGTCATCTAGAATATATTAACCAAATAACCTGAGCGAAGGTAGGTACTTGGCCCGACATGGCCTAGCGCGTTAAGGCGTGCGCTTCGTAATCTGAGGGTCGCGGGTTCGTGCCCGATTCGCGCCAAACATGCTCGCCCTCCCAGCCGTGGGGGCGTTATAATGTTACGGTCAATCCCACTTTTCGTTGGTAAAAGAGTAGCCCAAGAGTTGGCGGTGGGTGATGATGGCTAGCTGCCTTCCCTCTAGTCTTACACTGCTAAATTAGGGACGGCTAGCACAGATAGCCCTCGAGTAACTTTGTGCGAAATACCAAAACACACACACACACGCTAGGTACTTCTGCGTGTTATTTGATAAAACGTAATGAAAGAAATTATCCATTTGCCTTAAACGTCGCCACATTCGCTGTTATTGTCAACATATATTTTCTTTTGTTTTTACCCCAGTATACAAACAATATAACAGTTCTTCTATACTTAAATAAAAGAGTATGAATACAATTTTGCTTAATAAGGATAACATTATTTGTAGTTGCTTCTTTGTTTTGAATTTCGCGCAAATATACACAAGGATTTTTGCGATAGCCGTCCCTAGTTTAGGAGTGTAAGACTAAATGAAAAACAACTATTTATCACGATCCACTACCTACTCTTTTGTCAACGAAGTGGGGGAGTGATCGTCACACACACCATAAATGAGAGTCGAACCCCCAACCCTATGACTATGAATCGAGCGCCCTAACCACCTGGCCATGTGCCGTTTTGTGGTTTTAATAACTTGTGATAACATTGAAGACAGAAGATCCTCTACCTACCGACTCATGGATACACTGGCGCGTTGTTTCACAGGCGCACTTCAATCTTCCTGCTAGCTCAAAATGCCCTTCAATCTTCCTGCTAGCTAGCTCAAAATGTTTTATCTTTTTAAAAACTGTATTTTAATGCATTATAAAAAATTTTCATAGAACAAGGTCCATTGTACCCGATTTGATTCTGTCCTACTCTGAAAGCCTCTCCTTTAATAATCTCCCGCTGAGACAGGGTAAGTCTTCGGATTTACGATGCTAAAATCAGGGGTTCGATTCCCCGAGTGAATACAACATATATCCGATGTGGGTTTGCACTCTGTTAATGTTACGGCCTGGCAGGGCCAAGTGGTTAAGGCGTTAGACTTGTAACCTGAGTGTCGAGGGTCCGAATCCCCGTCACACCAAACATGTCACCCTTTTAGCCTTGGGGTCGTTATTTTGTACGGTCAATCCCACTATTCGTTTGCAAAAGAGCAGCTCAAGAGTTGACGATTGGTGGTGATCACTAGCTGCTTTTCCTCTAGTCTTACACCGCTAAATTAGAGACGGCTAGCTCAGATAGCCCTCGTGTAGCTTTGCGCGAAATACAAAAACAAACAAACCAAATAAATCTTTTAAAATTTTGCGTGCGTCTCTAGGATGTACTGTCCATCTCCTGAAATGGTATACAACAAATATATTTTGATAATATACATTACTGTTAAGTGTTAGCTTCTTTGAGAAGTTAGGCACCAAATCCAGCTAAGCGATTTTCATGCTGAAATTATTTTTTTAAAAAAGTATGTTTTTCTCTAATGAAATGTGGTCTCAGGTGGATTAACTATGATAACAGTATGTTAACCATGGCAAAGTTTATATTCTAATATACAGTATTGTTCTATTGAACGAAGTATCCATTATAATGTCTCATCACATTGATTAGTCTTAAAGAAATCTCTTCTTTTGTTATCCCAGGCTTTTTAACACACTTTTCAAAGGTAAATGTTTATTATCGTAAGAATGAGACGTTAGTCCATCCATCAATACTGACTTTTAGCCGCGGCATAGTGGCTCATGGAATGGCTGTGAGTTTCTTCCTTTTTTGTTTTTCAAGTAGAAACTTTTAGTTCACAGTTTCGTAATCTCTTCACTGATTTGAGTATTGACCCTTTCTATTACTTATTTGACCATACCCAAAGTCTCGTAGATTAAATTACTTTAATCCTGCATAGAATAATTTCAATTTGAGAGTAGATCGGTAGAGATTTTGATGAGTAATAAAACTGAATCTGATATGCGCGTGTTTTACGCTTAGTATTACTGGTTCACAAAAAATATAGCTTAAAAAAAGAAAAATATTCTCTAGATTAATTTACACAAGCCTTGCCGTTAAAAAAAAAAAGCTCAAGTACCGCAGTTATTGGGGATTCCCTCTTGTTTCTTGAAAATATACTTTATAAATAAAAATTACCTGCACGTGCCTAGTTGTTAGCGTAACTAAGTGTAAACCAACCTTTTTATTTGAAGGGGGGGTGGTGTATATCAGTAACTGCCAAATATCGTTATTCAATTGGACAAGAACATTGGCGGTAAGCCTGTTTACTCGTTCCCTTTCCTCCAGTTTGTCAGTTTAAATTTAATACTGACTGTGAGCAAGTCGCTCTTGTGGAGTTTGGGTTAAATTTGGGAATAAAAAAACCTGTTTTTTTGTTATGTTTATTTGTACTATAGTAACTGTTATCTTCAGTCAAGTTAGCTTAGAATTTCTGACTGAAAATTAGGAAACTCAAGTAATTCACTGTATGGAAAATACCAACCTTAAAGAAAAAAAAATGTTTGTTTGTTATTGAGGGCAAAGCTACACAATGGCTGCTTGTACTCTGCCCGCTGCTGGTTTCGATTTTTAGTGTTATAAGCCCTCAAACGTACCGCTGAGCCAACATGTGAGGGCTATAACGAAGATGTAATTTAAGATGTTTTGTGAAAACTACTATACGTACACTACCGTTTCGAGTTCCATATATTAATATTTGGTCAAACACGACTATTGGGTAATAATGCAGTTTTGAATCGTGCTCAGTATAACACACTTTATGATATGAAAAAAAAGGTACTTTGATATTTTCGGAATGTTTGAAATTTTTCTAGATGTGAAACATAAATAAGACACTAAATAATTATAATATAAACAGTCAGTTTGTAGTGACGCATATACAATATGGTATCCATTTGATTAAGTTTCTTATATAGTTAGAAACAATTTTGATTATCTTAATCTATGTTATTCCAGTAAAAGTTTCTGTATTGATAACAAAACTTCGATTTGTGCATAGTTTTGGTAAATATTGTTCAATAGTTATTAGATTTGTTGTCGTTGTTGCTAAGCGCAAAGCTACACAATGGGCATCTCTACTGTGCGTAGCACAAGTATCGAAACCTACTTTTTAGCGTTTTAAGCCCTCGGATTTACCGTTGAACCACCGGAGTTGACGGGGGGCGGTGTATTAATATGAAATGCAGTCACGAATAGTTAATTGTCTAGCACTACATGAACATTCACAGAGAAAAAAACAAACACACTTTCAGTACAAGTCAGCCTTTCGCCATACCGAACATAATTGGCAACGTGTGCTGATAGGAAAGAGATAACGGAATTGCTTTAAATAGATAGCATATTAACGTGCTGTCAAAATTTGCCGTAGGTGATTCAAAGGAAATAGAGTGTGTGCACTATTACGTAATAGTATTGTCTGTTGCTTTGAGTAACATGTCAAGAACCGCGAGATCACATCCACTATTCAACATATAGTAATACAGGTTACATACTTGAGTATAACACGCCCTGTTTATTACACTATATTTAGCATTATACACCATATTTTTTTTCAGTACTTTTGACATTTTTTAAAAATTTAATTTGAGAACGTTGTCCTATAGATTCTGGTATGAACACTCCAAGCAGTGGCCTTTGTAAACATGGCCTCTTAGAATTACATATGAAAGGAAAAACCTTCGTTTTTTATGTTTTTCTTTTAACTACCAGGGTATGTACAACACACATACTTCAATTAATTTCTGACTTTACTTCCTGGAAGGCGATTACTAATCTCTCGAAGCATGAAGACTTGAATCACAAAAACGAATAAGTTAGGTTTCTATTGTGTGACTTGCATACTTTTTCTCTGAAAATACCGTTAAGAGTACGTATACACATATGGACACTTAACTTGAATGTTCCGTAATAATGATGCAATTATATATATATATATATATATATTTGTTTGTTTGTTGTTAATCGCTATGGTTATGTGTGTATCAATTGCTCACTAATTTTTATGATCTTTTTAAAATCAAAGCAATGTAATTTTTTACTAACACCACGAATCAATAATATATATCTGACATTCATTTATTTATTACTATTGTTTTGATCCTGTGGTGATAAGAAATGGCAGTTATTTAATTTTTTGTCAACTTATATTTTTAGTAGTTTTTTGTATTTACTGGATTATTGCAGCTATGGCATGTGTTATTATTTCTAGATGATCGTATCATAATTTCACTTACATCGTGCATCACAAAATATTTTTATATCTCCGAGTAGAGACATATACTTTCTCTTGTTTGTTTTTTCGTCTTCCAGATAGTTTCCAATCGACCGCCATCCTTAGTTTTTCAGCAAATTGATCTAAAACCTGGTAGAATTACACCTTGGTCTAATATGACCAGCCATTGAGACATTTTTTAAAAATATTCTATAGGGTCCGAGACCAAACAACTAAAAAATGTGTATTTTAGCTCTTGTGCAGTCATATTTAAAGAAATCAAGATGAAAATTGGCACAAATAGAAACCTTCATGTGTCCAAGATATTTGACACACAAAAACAATAGATTTGCCCAATTTTAGTTTTTATGGAGGGGTGTTCAAACCTTATACAAACCGTGATTTTTTTTAGATTTTGGTCAATTACTTGACCATATTTTATCCCATTTACATGGAATTTGGTACAAAATACTTTTCTACGTGCATCACACAGTAACAAAAAAGTGGTAATAATAGGAGTCAAGATTCCACAGGAAGCATAATTTTATGATTTTTGTCAGTTACTCCACGTTTTTTTTGAAGACTACAGGAAAGCACCTAGACAACACCATTCATCGTTACCTCTCTAGGGCTACTTTTTATCAACGAATATTGGGATTAGTTGTCACAAAATAACACTACTACGGCTGAAAGGCAACCATTTGATGACGAGATTTGAACCAGTGACATGCATATCTATCAATCTAAGCAATTAATGGCCGCATAGTGGATTGGTCATATTACTGGATGTCACTGTATTATCCGACTCTGGGACCAGACTGAAATCTCAGAGATACAGTATATACCCCTACGACTCGCTCATAATACTCACCTTTCTATATTCTCATTTGACACAGTATGTTGAAATAACATTTTTCATGCCTATTTTTGCATTTCTTGTCTAAAAAATAAAGTTCTTTACTGTATTTTTAATTAACAGATAGATGAAAAACTTGGGGCAATGACGAGCTTCATGACTTTTCTTTGTATTACACAGTATCAGAGATCAAGGCATGGAACTGTTATTTATGTGCACATGTGGTTGCGCCTGGTTGTAATGATACTAAAATCATAAAACAACAATTTTCTGCTACTTACATCAATATTAGATGTGGAAGTGATAAGAAGTGACCGTCACATGATTTGTAGTTGCTAATTTCACTGACTGGCGTTCATTAATTAAGGTTTTTGTGGGAGAGCAGAAGTGTGTAAATATCAGTCTAAACACAAAGATTTCAATTGAAGGAAGATTTTTCATATCATTCAACAGGCAAACATTTAATTAAAAATTATGATACTAGAATTTAGAATGTACTTTCCTGCCTTCTTCAATTGCAGTCAAAGTTGTCAGTCTAATGACTCAACAAATTAAATGTCATGAAAGAGTATACACCACACTCTTGAGAATCAAACTTTTCAAACTCCAGTATTCTGGTTGGATGAATAAATTATTATTTTTTCTGTTATAAAAGTATGATTAACAAACTGTTTGATTAACAAACGTACAAACCGAGTCCTGGTTGCTGCTGTAATGTAAACTAAACCTGGGTGATTTTATGAAATAAACAACACACTTTTTACACACAAAACAAGAATTTACTGAACATAGAAAACAAATAAAAAACATTGCAGTAAAACGTCATTCAATAATATGACTGTTATGCCAAATCAACAATAGCCTGCAGCAATCATCCACAAGGAGCTCTGAATAGACTTTATCAACACAAATCCTTCTGGTAGTTCATAAGCACATAGTGTTCTTTCAAAGTAAATCATCACAAATAAAACGTGTGCCCTCACAGTTTATAATCACAGATAAAGTACACTGTATCCTTTCACAGTTCATAATCACAGTGTCCTATCACAGTTCATTTCACATTCCTTTTACACACGTTTGTCAAAGCTGCCCAGGATGGGCTGTGAAGTGCACATGGTGAGTTTCTTATGTTTGAACTGGTGCTTCGTGGCTATTAGGAGGTAAACGGTTTGACTGTAATTCTTCTGCAGAAAATGGATTCGAAAGTTAGCCAACATATCTTAGGTTTTCCCGTTTGTGAGCTGTCTGGAATGGGTTCGGCTCGTCGTCGATGACAGGCTCTCACTCAGTGTGTGCTGCAGTAGACTACTGGATAAGATAGCTATCAATCCATCATCCACAGTGTCATGGGCTAGGCAGCTGTCATCCACGGCCGTGCACTCCTCAGCTGATATTGGCTCTGGTTGATTTAGGGCACAGGTGGCCTGACGGAGGAGCTCTGCCAGGGGGACATCGTTCTCATTCTTCATGAGACCAGCATGGGATCAACTATAGAGGCATCCGTGGGGAAGGGTTTGTCTGTTCTCTTGAAACACTTCTGCACTGTAGTAGCTTTGATATTACGGACGCCAGTCTGGAACCAGGACACAGCAAAGTACATATGAATGAACTTTCAGAGGTTCTAGGGGTCAGGATTGGTCTCTGCCTTGATGATAACATGCTGCAGGAGGCAGCAGCAGTACTGCAGCTTCATAGCATAGCCTTGTTCAAGTAGCTGGAGGCAAAAGGTAACATTAACAGGCAGACTGGTAAAAGAGCTTGACATTGCTGAGCTGCAGGTCATGGGGGGTGAGATGGAACATTGTCCAACAAGAGGATGATTTGGCGACTTTGGGTGAACATGTGGTGTTAGGTCCCTTACCTACTCCTCAAACAGGGTGGTGGTAATCCAGGTTTTTTATTGCCACGATAGATGACATGGAAGCCGAGGGGGTAAGTCAACAATACAACATGACGCGTACATCTTCTAAATTTATTATTGTGCACTATGGGAGTCGTAAACTTGCAATAGCGTCGCTAAGCTTTCCTTTTTTTCGTAAAACTTTGTGGGGAATTTTAGTTCAACATGAAAACGCTAAAAATAGTTTTAGCTCATTTCGGAATGGTGTTATATATTAAGGTCTGTCATATAACAGAAGCCCTGTTAAAAATATTTTTTTGGTTAAAGAAAACTATTACTATTTAATTTCGTCCTTTGCAAAGTAAATTTATTTATATAGGTTTTTATTTAAAGACATTCAAATGATAAGTCTACTTTCTCCTAGGTTATATTTGCGATTCAAAAGTTACATTTCAATTATTTTAAAATCAAATATCCTCAGTAGCTTGATTTAAACAGCTTGTATAATAC
This sequence comes from Tachypleus tridentatus, assembly GCF_004210375.1. NCBI lineage: Eukaryota > Metazoa > Arthropoda > Merostomata > Xiphosura > Limulidae > Tachypleus > Tachypleus tridentatus. The sequence continues at coordinate 126,852,899 of NC_134825.1, forward strand.
CTTCTCTTTCAAGGTGGGTTTTTTTATTTGTTTGATTTGTTCTCAATTTCGCGAAAAGGGTTATCTGCACAAGCCGTCCCTAATTTAGCAGTGTAAGACTAAAGGGAAGGCAGCTAGTTATCACCATCCACCGCAAACTCCTGGACTACTTTTTTACCAACAAATAGTGGGATTGACCGCACATTATAACGCACCCACGGCGTTAGTGCCCTAACCACTTGACCATGCTGGGCAATTTTTTTTATAACTAAGATAAAATGAACACTACTTTAAAGATGATAATATTACTTTACTAAATCCTGAGATCAAGTAAGTCCACAATAAATCATTATCCGTTAAGTATAAGTGTATTTTGTGGCGATAAATGTCCTTTTACATGTTCTTCTACTTCTTACTAATATCCGTGAGTTAGACCTTTTAGACCTTAAAATAACATTGAAAACAAAAATTAATGATATCTAATCAAATATCTTGTCTTTAAAATTATATATATATTTTTTTAGAATAACAAATTTTCTTCCTTTTAATGTTACGCTTGACGTGGCTAGTAGCTAGTTTGCCACTATGAATTTCAGAATCCATCATGCCTGTTCTGTAGACCTAAAAATGTTTTTCGCACTCTGGTTGCGTTAAAAGAATGTCGGTAAATTCCCATTTTCAGTTTCAGTAGCACAAGAGATGGAGACTAGGAATTGCTGGTGCAAATAGCTCTTGTGTGGCTTTGGGTGAATCTTTGAAACAAGTGAAAACAGATAATTCAATGTTACACAATTAATTATGAATACGAGTATCTTCGGTGTTATCAAATTCTAAAAGTTTTTATCACTCGTATTAAAAAAAGTAAGAAGAAGAAAAAAATCAAGGATGATAACAGTAACATTTCATAAAATTGGTCATTAGTCTCCTGGTAGCTCAGCGGAAATTCTGCTGATTCCAATACCCTTGGTTGGCACAGCACAAATAGCCCCTTTTGTAGCTATGTGCTTAACAACAAAAATAAACCAATGTAAATTAAGACCGTTATCAGTAATAAATAAAACGACCGCATTAAAGATGTTTTGATGACTTTGCTCGAATCAAAATTTAGATTGAAAACAAACCGTACTGGTATCGTTATAAAATGCTAGGACTGTCGGTGTTGTGCGTTCAGTGGGGACCTGCATGGCCAAGTAGTTAAGGCACTTGACTCGTAAGCTGAAGGTTGCGGGTTCGAATCCCCATCACACCAAACATGTTCGCCCTTTCAGTCGTGGGGGCGTTATAATGTACGGTCAATCCCATTATTCGTTGGTAAAAGAGTAGCTCAAGAGTTGGCGGTAGGTAGTGACGACTAGTTGCCTTCCCTTTAGTCTTACACTGCTAAATTAGGGACGGTTAGCGCAGATAGCCCTCGTGTACCTTTACGTGAAATTAAGACCAGTACTTTACATTTACACGTTACCTTCTCCATGTTGGATATCAGGATCTGCTGTCAGATAACGTGACTGGTTCTTGAATCAAACGTCTTCTTTCTGCCTAATCAAAACAATCCAAAACTTTCTTAGATGATTTTTTCTCATCTACATCAAAATGCTGGACGTATTGGTGTGACAGGCATTAAAATATTTGTAACTTTCGTCAAGAGAAATAGCTGGAATTACAATGTTGTAGCGCTAAGATGAAATTGCCAATTATAACACAAGACTAACAGTGACATCTGTTGACCAAACTCGCAACTTTATAAATTACTATGAAAAATCAACAAATTATATGATGCACCAGAGCATTCAGAAGGATTGCATGCCTTCGCTCCGCCGCGTGTTTCTCGATTTTTGATTTCAATGTGCGCCTGAAATTCAGTCCTAATTGATCTCTTTTTACACAGTTATTGTCAACAAACTGAGAAAATGCCCTATATATATATATACATCTACTATAAAAATGTTTTGAAGTGGTCCAGAATGTAAAAATTTCACATAAATCGATTTATTATTTTCGAAAAACGAATGTGGATATACATACAAACGGACCCAAATGCAATACCTTCGATCCCCTTCCTCTCTCCGGATTCGAGTGTAAAAAAACAGAACATCTTATTAACTAAAAATCATTTAAAACATTTATAATACCAGTCTAGTAATGTGGGAAGGAAACTGTTTTTAGTGTGTTTTTTTTATTTTATTGCTCCTTCACAGTTAATGTTTTTATGTGTATTGTGCCCTAGTGGTAAGCCTACTGACTAGCAACACTAAAATATATGTCATCTCCCTTTCACTGGTAAACCTTTATAATGCCTTTGATATAATTTTTAGATACATTAATTTACAAATTGTTTTAAAGTATTTCCACTAATTTTAGTTAACTTTAAGATAGATTGTATTTAGTATTGCGAATAAAACAAGAACAGCAGGTCATTTCTAAAGGATATTTTCAATAATCTATTTCATTCTGTATTGTTTATTTAATAATACCTTCTTAATTAACTGCATTAGCAAAAGCAACGTAAATATTCATGCAACCTAGTCTTAAGTAAAAATGGAGTTACATATGGTTGCAAGCTAAAGTGGTGAACAATTTTATTAGTTGATGTTAAAAATGGTTTTGTAATTTCATCAATAACACCTTATTATTTGTTTTCATCTTTCATTCCTAACGATTGTTCTTCATAATTATATTAATGGTACTTTTTATGAAATAATTTTACAGTTAAATGTTATTCACAGTTGATTTGCCGGAAAGAGAGCCGAAGGCTACCCGGAAGAGTCACCCATTTTTAACCACTCGCACCTCTGTACAGTTATGTGTTGTCTTTCAGTAGACACTAAAATTACGTCATATAATGGATGCTTAACGTTGCAATTTTTACTGTTGTGACGTCAGTAAACGTGCGCATGCCATGAATCACGAGAAGAATTATGCGCTGTAGATTACAATGCAACGTGACATAAGAACTTCAAAAGCAAGAAATCAAAATATTTATTGCTCTTAATTTTAGTTTTATTCGCTCTTAAAATAGAACAACAACTATTATTCGAACAATGAACGTTGAAAGAAAATTTTAACAAGAAATTAATCTTGTTCCAGATACTTTACAGTCGCGCTGAAAACTCATGTATTCTACACAGTATTAAGGATTTTAGGGCTAACTTTTTTCATATAAATTTAAATTTCACCCCTATTTAAATTTATGATGCTGTCCAAATTAACAGAAACAATCCTAAACAAAAAATAAATCAAAGACGGTGCACAGATGAAAAGGATCCTTAGATGTAGGCTATAATGTGGGATATAAAATGTGTCCTGTGTTTTGGAGGTGACTGCCGAAGTAGAACCCACATAACATTGAGAATACACCATATATCCGTCCTAACCTCCGTTCGCCACGCTTACATGTAGAAATTCATAAAAGTCGGAAATTAGAAGAGAGAGATACGGGTACTCAAGCCCACAACGTCCCACATTTACATCACTTTTCACTGTCTGTAGAAAGTTGTGGAAAGTTGACTGCTCTCCAAAGTAAAGAAGTTTTTTTTATCTTTTACTTTATTAATTTAGAGGGCTTCCTTTAACTGTTTACGATACTGGTGTGAGACGTTGTGGACTTTAGTATCCACGTCTCACTCTCCTCATTTATAGTTTTTATGAATTTCAACATGTGAGACTGGCGAACAGAAGTTAAGGCTGATAGACGATGTATCCCCACCCAATTATGCCGGGTCCTGATGAACTTGAAGCAAATGCACTGTGCATTACAAAATGATGTCCTTAGCGTTTCTCAAACTAAAAATGATATTTCTACACTGAAAAGTAAATATAACAAGGATGCTACAATATCCATTATGGTAACACCATAGTTATAATCCACATAACTTTCAACGTGTCATATTTTCATTAATATTCTGTTTATTTTTTGTTGTTGCTCTTTTTTAATTTTAAAAGTTGTGCTGAGCTTCGTTTATCAAGATCTATCGAAATAACCCTAAATCATCGGTTTTCGATATGTTCCAGATTTTTTTCCATTTTTATGTAAATTAAAGCTGCTCAGACTACATAAGATCCCAAATATTCACAGTAGCGGTTATTCTGAGATAAATTACTTTGATTTTAATTCCTGGGAAATGTGAATCTTCAACAAGTTGTTTTGTTGATTTTAGCAATATTTAAGAATTAGCTTTATTGATTATTTGTCTCCCTAAATAAAATACAATTTTTATTCTATTTAAATCTGTCAGTCATTATTAATTTTTCACATAATACAGCACATTTTAATCCAGGCTTTATAATAAAGTATTCGGTTTTAGACGCGTTCGTTAGTGTATTGTATTATTACAAATGCTCTCTATCTGTATTAATTATTTAAGACTTTATTTTATTTTAACTTTTTAAATGGCGCTAGTTTAAATGAAAGGTTTCTTTTCCACCTATCTCTAAATGTGGAAATCGACTAATAATCTGAAAAGAAAGTATAATTCAATAGAGATTTTATATAAAGCAGGTAAAACTATTTTCGTATTTTGAAAACATAACATACAATTTATCCATTAGACAAATGTAGCATATATATCAACGATAGTAAGACAAGCATGTAAATAATTTTAGGTTTGTTACACAATTAAAATTAAGAATTGTGTCCAAGCAATGGTTTTGTATTCACGATGGATTCATCTAAAGCTTCTCCCCTTCAGAAAAAAATACATTTCTGTAATAACAATTAATTAATTAATTATAAGAAATTATCTTAAACATTTTTAATATTAATTTTATTTAACTTTCAAGCAAAAACGGTGTAAAGGTTAAACTAAGTTTCTTGTTTATACTAATAAAATATAAAATAATTTAAAATACCAGTCTTTATTTTTATCACTATAGAAAGTAATACAACGAAAAATAGTTTATCAATATTTATAATTCGAAATCTTCATTTAATGACATCAATATCAATTACTGTCTGTTAGTGTGACACTTTCCACTCTTAATCATGTCAGTTATATTGTTCACTGAGTAAGAAATGTTTCTTGCTTAACTTCTGCTGACAAAAAAATGGAGTAATTTGTAGGAAGAGTTTTCTTCTTTTCTACGAGATAGAACTGATCTTTTTTTTTTTGTTTAAGAACCAAACATCGTACTGTGGCGCTTCTGCTTGTTTTCAATCTGAATTTCCAACTACACGAATTAACCATGAAGCAGATGCAACTAAGTCCTATCATGTAATTTTTATACCGAACACAGAAATTTTCCATTTCCTCTACTTAGAACACTATAGTTACTTCTGTACTTATAGAGAGCTATTTATTTTCATCACTAGATAGCAATAGTAACCACTATTTACTTCATGGTGGTTTTTATTGGTAAACTCAAAGCTGTGCGTTGGGCTTTCTGTGCTCTACCTACCATGAACATGTTTTGTTTATTTCTTCGTTTGGGGGTTAAGCACCAAGCTACTCAACGGACTATCTCTCCTGTGCCCACCACGGCTATCGAAACCCTGTTTCTAGCATTGTAAGTCCGCAAACATAAGGCTGTGCTACTGGGGGCCCATTGGAAGTGTTCTTTTTTATTTTCGCGCAAAGCTACTTGAGGGCTATCTGAGCTCTACTGGAAGTGAGAACATGTTTTGTTAAACATGAACAATTGCACTGGGCTAAATGTCATACTAATGTTATTAACTTATTGGTATACCTATTTGCATATACATTGTAAAAATCATTTAGTCTTTATTGCAGTTTAAGAGTTACATCAACTACATTATAATACACAAAATGCATAAATAAATGTAAATTTATGATCACGTATGTGGTGTGGACAATTATTTTAATACATTGAAAAAAAGAAAAGTTGTTTTTAAACACACCTCCAGGAAAGAAAATACTGTTAATTTTTTTAGCAGTGGCAATGGTGGCCAGAGAACAGATAGGACGTAAAGTGTTTAGTAAAACTTCTTAATTTGTGATATGTATGAACAATCAACCAACCAAGTGAAACTAGATTATTTACGCAGAGTTCCTGGAAGTGCTCTGTTTTAAGAGTAAATAAAATAAAAATTGAAAGTAATAAATATTTTTATTTCTTGCTTTCGAAGTTCTTATGTCACGCTATGTTGTAGCCTACAGTGCATAATTCTTCTCGTGATTCATAACATGCGCATTTTATTGACGTCACAACAGTACAAATTGTAACGTTAAACATCTCTTGTGTGACGTTGATACCAATGGTTAAAGCAGGTGACCCTTCCAGGCAGCTTTAGGGGAAACGTTAACACAGTTGTGACTAGTGTTTAAAAATAGTTGAAGTAAGTATGTAGATATATTAAGGGCATAATGACCAGTGTATGGTCGTTTTGTGCTGCTACCTTCTTGTTGTTAAGAAACAGCGAGATCTTGAAGGAGCAAGTACCACGGACTCGTAAATTTAAATATAAAAGTATTTCCAACTATCGACAGAGATTTCTGTGTGAGGGATATCCGAACATGAATACCTTGTTGATCGTTCATAACTTTATATGGTTGAATTTTGACATTTTAATTTCTATCAGTTGATATGTGCAGCTTTGAAGTAGAATTGAGACTAAACATTGTGATAACGAGAAACCCACTTTGGAGTAAAAATGTATCTCAATACGGCTTGTATAGGTATTAAAACTTTAACTAAAATAAAGTAAAGAACAATGTTTCGACCTTCTTAGGTCATCTTCAGATAAACCTTAAAGTTTTGATATCCATACCAGTTCTCTTCAGAATACATTGCAACTAAATTTATATTTCGTTTCCAAATAAATACACTATTCCTACTGACTTTTATACCGGTTTATTATTTGGCTTTGTTTTTCTAGCATTCGTTATTCTATCGTTAGAATTCTGTATTTTCATACCTCATGTGTGTTTATTTCCTCATCCAAGAGAAGCGATATTCAATAATAATAAATAAAAGTAGTGATCTAATTTTTTGTCATTACGGTAGTGAACAGAGACAAAAATGGAAAATATAACCAATATATATATATAGTCGTCCCTAATTTAGCAGTGTAAGACTACAGGGAAGGCAGCTAGTCATCACCGCCCACCGCCAACGCTTGGGTTACTCTTTTACCAACGAATAGTGGGATTGACCGTCACATTATAACGCCCCAAGGCTGAAAGAGCGAGCATATTTGGTGTGATGGAGATTCGAACCCGCGACACTCGGGTTACGAGTCGATTGCCATGTCCATCTGGCCATGTCGAGCCGTGAATTAATGTAAAGTGATACTTTAAATTGTTGTAAAAGTAAGGATGACATCCCGCTCACTTGTTGCGTAGCCATCTTCAACCACATGATCAATGTGGAATTTGATGTTTTCAGACTTTGCTGCTTTTGACGTTGAATATTATAATATTAGGTCTAGATGAGTTGTCATGTCACGACGGTTAACGGTGTCACAGTTTGACGGTTTCCAACGCTACAGTGAGTTGAGTTATTTGAGGTGTTCAAATATACCTAAAGGATAATGCCACACCAATAAACATTCATCTGATACATTCAGCTAGTTTTCGGTGAAGCGATGCCAAACCAAAACGTGTTCATCTAATAAACTCAGCTAGTTTCCTGTGGAGTGACGCCACACCAAAATGCATTTATCTAATACATTCGTGTAGTTTTCTGTGAAATCACACCACACCAAAAAAACTTCATTTAGTAACTTCGGGTGTATTCTTGCTCACCCATAGACGCGAAACAAACTGCTAAAAGTAAAGCCGTAAATCATGGGTCAGACGTAAAATATTGGCTAGCGTGCCAAACTACGAATCAAAAGGTTCAAGGTGTGACACGCAATTCGCCACTGAAATCTGTCTAAAGTTTCAGCTTGTGGACGTTTTGACTGTAATAGTCAGTCTGGTAATTCGTCTCCTATACGAACAACAGCAAGTTTTCGGACTTGCAACGCAAAAACTAAAGGTTCGATTCTCCTTGGTGGACACAGCAGATAGCCCGATATGTGGCTTCATTATAAGAAAACATCCACACAGTGTCGCAATTCAATTGAAAGTAGTTATGTAAACGGCTGGTGCTACTAACTGGTTGCTATATTTTTCTTTCTTTCTAGTCACTGGTTCTAAATTAAGAGTGGCTATGCTTGAACCTTGTAATCTTTGACTTGACTGTTTAGCCTTTGTGTCGCATATGATCTAAACATTACTTCATAAATAGTGCATTCAAACTGGAAAGCAACCAGTGCTTGTAGTGTGCTTTTTTTTTCGCAAAATTGAAAATTTAAAAAAATTAAAAGGAAAAAATAACAATAAAACTTGTCTCTCGCTGGTACAGCAGTAAGTCTACTGAGTTACGACGCTAAAATCAAGGGTTCAATTCCCCTCGGCATACTCAGCAGATATCACGATATGGCTTTGCTATAATAAAACATATACCCACACACAACAAGACTTAAACACTAAAAAACAAACATGTTTGTTTAAAAACTAAGATGCATGCATTATCAGGAAATTCGGCCCGGCATGGCCCGGTGGGTTAAGGCGTGCGACTCGTAATCTGAGGGTCGCGAGTTCGCATCCCCGTCGCGCCAAACATGCTCGCTCTTTCAGCCGTGGGGGCGTTATAATGTGACGGTCAATCCCACTATTCGTTGGTAAAAGAGTAGCCCAAGAGTTGGCGGTGGGTGGTGATGACTTGCTGCCTTCCCTCTAGTCTTACACTGCTAAATTAGGGACGGCTAGCACAGATAGCCCTCGAGTAGCTTTGTGCGAAATTCAAAAAACAAACAAAAACAAACTATCAGGAAATTCCGCATGGCCCTAGGACCTAGGGGCGGTGGTGTCCCTCTTCATTTTTTGACCTAAATAACTTAAAAGGATGGCATGCAAAGAATGCATGTTGAAAATGTGTAAAATGCATGTAAAACAGTCGCAGGTGGAAAAACGGTAAATTTACGGATTTCCTATGCGAAAATTTGGGGTTCGCTTCCTCACGATATACATAGCATATAGCCCAGTATGGCTTTGTTTTAAAACAACCAACCAGTTATATAAAACATTTGTATTAGAATCAAAATAACTCCTAATTAAAAACCTTTACTTTATCTGTCTTTTTAAGAATGTCTTAATTTAAAGTTGCTTGTTGTCATTGTTTAAGAATGCCTTGATTTAAAACTGCTTCTTATCATTGTTTAAGAATGCCTTAATTTAAAGCTGCTTGTTGTCATCGTTTAAGAATCTCTTGATTTAAAGCTGTTTCTTGTCATTGTTTATTAAATGCCCTGATTTCAAGTAGTTTCTTATTGTCATTGTTTAAAATGCCTTTAATTATTATACTGTGTTTAAAATTTCTTCTTTCTGAAATCGCACGTTTTTGTACTAATTGTCAAAGAAATAGTAAATAACAGACTCTCTAAGAATTATGAGAATTTTTTGTTAATTTATACAAATTAGTGTCCTAAAACTTTTTGGAGCTTTAAAGAAAAGAATATATTTATATTCAGTTTAATTTGATTTTTACTAAGTTCACGATTATTTTTCTTTCCACTCATTACAAATTTATTCATTATTAAGGAGTAGCAAAACACTTCATCTTTTATTTAAATGAAAGGACAAACAATAGTTTATAAAGATTCAGGCAGCACATGTTATGTGTTATGATAAACCTACAAAGCATTTGACCTTTCGTTTGCTTTAAACAGTATTGCCAGATTTGATCGATATCAGACACATCGATCCACACTCTTGGTCGCCTCTTATTTCAAATACCAGTTTGTGGTTAAATACGTGCATGTAAATTCGTACAAAACTACACTAAAATACAAAAAAAAAACCTTCAGCATTCTGGGTCAACCCACAAAGTATCGTGCAGCTCAACGAAGTTATTTTATAACTTCTAAAAATTTCAAAAGAAAAGCATTACAACAGCAATATATTAAAGACATATAAACATTTATACATCTAACCAGTAACATTATGTATAACCTGTATTATGTCATCTTTACGTTTTTTGATACACTAATAAACAAAAATTTAACTCGGTGACGTACTAATTCAGTTTTCTTGTGCTTGCGCCTGTTTCTTCAACTTTCGAGTTTCTTTTGATTAAAAAGAAACGAGCGTGGCCCATTGGTTAACGTGCCGTGCTGCAAATTGGAGGATCAGTGGCTTACGTCCCGTTACTGAAAAATACAGATACTTTACTATTTTGTTAAACAGTTTTCTTAATCTTGTAAAAGTTTGTTTTGAATTTTGCGCTAAGCTACACGAGGGCTATCTACACTAGCCGTCACTAATTTAGCAGTGTGAGATCAGAGGGAAGGCAGCTAGTAGCCCAAGTAGAATTGTTTTTGGATTATAATGCCCTTACGGGGGGGGGGTGCGAGCATGTTTGGTGTGGTGGGAATTCGAACCCGTGACTCTCAGATTGTGAGTTGAGCGCCACTTCAAACAATACAAAATACACTACTCACAACAGTACCCAGAGCAACATCATCTGAATTCATACATAAATACGCACACATAGAAACAATAGCAGACAGACTCCTACATAGTACAATAAACTATTTTGACAAAAATTGGAGAAAAAAATGAACTAGTAACCAAACTTGACAGGTACTGCATACATTATGAGGTTAGACCTAAACACATTTCCCCCAGTGAATATATATTTTCTAAATAAATAAATAATAAAAAGGCCACCTATAAACTAGACTCTACATTAGTTTAGGGATTAATTACTAAAGATTGAAAGGTTTTTTATGTAAATGCTTTGTAGTTAATACCTAACTAATGATAGTACAAATAATTATAGAACTATAAAGAGAAATGATTTATTTGCACTAAGTGTATGTGTGGATAGTGCATGGACATTGCCCTGATAGGGGCCTAAGTAAGTGTGGGTTACTCTGGCCCTCGTTTACAATATATAAATACACTTGGCAGTTGCAAAACCAAAATTTAAAGGAAGGAGGAAGAGGTAGACAAAACCTGACCCTCCTGAGTATATAAACATCAATATCCAAATACCTAGAAGAAAGAGAGAGAGAGTCGAGTGTCCTTAACTACCTGGCCCTCCCAGTAGTTTCAAAAACCTTTCGTTTCTTGTTATTATCAGTAGCTTGGTGGATTTTTTTTATTGCTTAGTACACTAATTCTTGTTTTGATTTAGTTTCCAGCTAACCGGTATGACATGAAATGCGAAAAGGTAATTAACGCAACAAGCTATGACTTTGTAGTAAAATACTGTCAAGTTACTGAGTCTTTAGATCATAAGACCTAATCTAATTGTTGAAAAAGCCAGTGGATTATGTACATTACGTAACAACTGGATTCAGATTTACTCCAACACTTTTTATAAATGTAATGAAGATGAACTTAACATTATTTAAAAAAAAAACGTAGTCCTGTTTATTAGTAAAACAAATACAACTTGGTACAGACGCGGTTTTCGAAGCGGACATCTTTAAGTTTGTTTGTTTGTTTTGGAATTTCGCACAAAGCTACTCGAGGGCTATCTGTGCTAGCCGTCCCTAGTTTAGCAGTGTAAGACTAGAGTGAAGGCAGCTAGTCATCACCACCCACCGCCAACTCTTGGGCTACTCTTTTACCAACGAATAGTGGGATTGACCGTCACATTATACACCCCCACGGCTGGGAGGGCGAGCATGTTTAGCGCGACGCAGGCGCGAACCCGCGACCCTCGGATTACGAGTCGCACGCCTTACGCGCTTGGCCATGCCAGGCCCGACATCCTTAATCGGAGAATGTAATGATTTAATGTTTTTGACACGTTAAGTGTAAATGGTATCTTCATATTTAAAAAGAAAGTGGTGAACGTAGGTCAACTTCTTCGACACAATGTTTAAAACATTCCTCTGTTCTTCAGGCCTGGCATAGCTAAGCGCGTTAAGGCATTCGGCTCGTAATCCGAAGGTCGCGGGTTCGAATCCCCGTCACACCAAACATGCTCGCCCTTTCAGCCGTGGGGGCGTTATAAGTGGGGATCAATCCCACTATTCGTTGGTGTAAAAGAGTAGCCCAAGTGTTGGCGGTGGGTGGTGATGACTAGCTTCCTTCCCTCTAGTCTTACACTGCTAAATTAGGAACGGTTAGCGCAGATAGCCCTCGAGTATCTTTGCGCGAAATTAAAAAAAAACACAAAAAAACATCCTCTGTTCTTCAAGTTGTTGTTCAGTGTTTTTAAGTAAATAAACATTTGAAGCTTGTTTGTTCATTCATTTAATTCTGTGTATTCTGTGATATATTTCTTTTAACATTAAATCCCAGAAGCAATAGATTTGTTTGCTTGTCTTTTGCTATCCTAAGAATGACTATAAGCTGGCCATCGCTTTGAAAGTTATATTTTCAAATTAAAACTGTTTTAATGAGTAATTATTAATAAGAACTTGTCAATCTAAGGAAAGAAGGGTATGTCATAATAAGTTAATCACGCTATATTTACCATATCCTGTACTAATGAGGCCTTTTGCACAACACCAAGGCTCTTCAGATTAACTGGTTTACCATAGAAACAGCATTGTTTGAAACGCTGTTTATATCGAAAAACTAGATACGACAACTGTTGCAGTGTGAACTGAATAAGTTAAATGAAATATAATTTTCATCAAAGGTATTTTTGTCACAACAAAACAAAACCAGGTTAAGGATTTCTTAACATTACACTATCTATTTTAACACCATATATTCATAATTATTTTATTCAATAAGTCTCCTCATTATCACCAGAACGATATCGTTTTTTACTTATTATAATAATCATGCACGATGAAATTTTTTATAATAGAGAAAGCATGCTCATTTTGTAACGAAGTTATTTTTCACAAAAGTCGTACTTAGTTTCTCTTAAATACATTCTGAATTATTTTAATAAATTAATAAAGAAATCACCAACTGTAAAAAAATTATCTGGTTTTAAAAAAGAATTTTTGCTAAAAATTTATCTGTTTTGCATCAATAGGACAATTAATTTTAAGAAACAATGTATGGTCTTGTGATCTGAGCTCTAAATATTACCAATAAAGTCTTTTTTGCTTTATTAAATATTATCCTATCAGTTTAAGCCTAGTAAATCTGAGCTGTGCCTTGAATAAAGTTAATCAGTTAAAGTACAGTAAGTCTTAGATATGTTGTCAAACGTAGTTATTCCCACTCAAGTAAATTGTCCTCAGAGTTATTAAATCAGATAAAACCTAGCAATTCTAAGAACCATGAGTGAAAATAAAGGGAAAAATTTATATTATGTTAACCACACTACGTTTGATATACATAGTGTAGGCGATTAAGGCTGAGTAGCTGTCTAATTGTAACTCCACCGGTTCAAGTTAAGAAAAGATTAAAATTATATCGGCATGGAAATATAATAGCATTCAAAACCCCAAAATTCATATGTTGCTATAACAGATAAGTGGTCAAATGATTTAATATTTTACATTAAAGTGTTCTATGTTAAGGGTTCCATTTACTTTTGTTTCAACAGTCGTTCTGAAAATAAAAAATACGTTTAAATAATCCTTATGAGAACTCCTAATACTTCTTTCTCAGTATACATATTTTTGATTATTTTCGGTTAATGATTTGAAGCGACTCGTAATCCGAGGGTCGCGGGTTCGCGCCCGCGTCGCGCTAAACATGCTCGCCCTCCCAGCCGTGGGGGTGTATAATGTGACGGTCAATCCCACTATTCGTTGGTAAAAGAGTAGCCCAAGAGTTGGCGGTGGGTGGTGATGACTAGCTGCCTTCCCTCTAGTCTTACACTGCTAAATTAGGGACGGCTAGCACAGATAGCCCTCGAGTAGCTTTGTGCGAAATTCCAAAACAAACCAAACAAACCAAACCAATGACTTGAAATTCATAGGTTGGGTTTGTTTTGAATTTCGCGCAAAGCTACACGAGGACTATCTGCACTAGCCCTCCCTAACTCTTGGGCTACTCTCTTACCAACAAATATTGGGATTGACCGTCACATTATAATGCCTCCACGGCTGACAGGGCGAGCATGTTTGGTGTGACGGGGATTCGAACCCACGACCTTCGGATTACAAGTCGAGTGCCTTAACCGCCTGGCCAGATAACGCAGAGTAGCTTTGTGTAGCTTTGCGCGAAATTCAAAACAAACAAACAAACAAGCTTTTTTTATAAAATTTGTGCCTATTTATTTCTTACTTTTTGTTCGAATGATGTTTGAGACCTCTTTGTTCAAAAAATTAACAGTTAGATTTACGACCAATACGGGTCGAAGATGAAGTGTGATTATAAAAAAAAACAGTGTAACTGCTACTTTCGTACTACCACTACGACTAATAAGTCTAGACAACGCTTGGGGAAGTCATGTTCGCGAAGCAAATACATATTTCACATTAAGTGTTAAGTCATTGTTCTTATTGCGCACGTTCCAGCCGACGTAATAACATGTTTGTAATTTAACAAATTGGGGTTTTGTTGTAGCCCCATCCATTTATCATAAAGAAAAATTTAATAAAGTATTATTAGTACTTTTTTTTTTTTTGCCAGGGTCGTGCTGAAGGTGATATTTCTAGGGCTCTAGAACCATTGTGCTAAACGAAAGGAATACAGACAACACCCACAATAAATCCTAGGGCTACATTTATTTGAGCAAAAGGTTAGATTTGACCATTACAAAAATTAATATTTTATACGTAACTGTTCTGCTGTACGTTAAGTTTGTTTGTTTCATTTTGAATTCCGCACAAAGCTACTCGAGGGCTATCTGTGCTAGCCGTCCCTAATTTAGCAGTGTAAGACTAGAGGGAAGGCAGTTAGTCATCACCACCCACCGCCAATTCTTGGGTTACTCTTTTACCAACGAATAGTGGGATTGACCGTACCATTATAACGCCCCCACGGCTGGGAGGGCGAGCATGTTTGGCGCGACTCGGGCGCGCACCCGCGACCCTCCGATTACGATGCGCACGCCTTAACGCGCTAGGCCATGCCAGGCCGATACGTTAAGTAATGTATTCGTGTTTATTTAGTTTTAACATTATTTACATTAAGTAATGCATTTACGTTTATTTAGTTTTCTGCTTTACGTTAAGTGGTGTATTTACGTTTATCTAGTTTTAACATTATTTCTAAGTATAGAAATTACTTTTGGATTAAGTTCAAGTCGGTTTTAAAACATTTTCGTCAGAATATTTTAAAACACTTGACCGAAGTACACAATTTTTCGTCGCAATCTGGACATTGTGGACCTATGGACAATGTAATGTAAAAATATGTACCGTCAAATTTAACTTTATATTCAACTGACAAATCGTATGAGTAAAGTCTGCAGTATAAATACAGGTTATTGAATTTCATAGTGAACACGCATTAGTAACACAATTACTGTAAATTATAAGCGTTATTATGAGACTAGCACATTATTTGCATAATTCAACTTATAGTTGTTTAGTTCAAAAGCGTACACCACGTTATCTTATGTTATTGATTTTCAAACAGATAACATTTCCAAAGAATAAACTTGGAAGTCATACTATTTAATTCATAACATTCGCCGTGTAGAAGGTTGAGTTATCATAAATTGTGATAAATGAAATACTAGGTAGGGCTGTTGGTAGTCCCAGAACAGACCTACCTCTCAGCAAGTCAGTATAAAGATTTGTGCAATGCGTTTGTCGATATTAGGTGTATATTATGGATATCATATCAAATTCTGCCAAATATCAAGAGTTTACATATAAAAGAACTCAAGCACTTACACGTACTATCATAATATTTGCACGATATATATCATGGTATAAAATACATGTCATATATGAAAACAAATGTGATTAGTGCATGTGCTCATAGTGTTAGAACAATAATATGTCGTCACGAATAGTGGAAACATGCCAACTATGACAGCCAATATTCATATATACTGTGATGTCTGTGACATTGTATGCTCTGACATTCATAATTTTATCACATCTAATATTAATTATATTCGTTTTTTCAAGACTAACCAGCAGACACGCCTACATGAGGAAAATACGACATTGATCCATCAACACTCACATGGTTTAAAGACACTTAGATAACATCATTAATGTAACATTGTGGAGCAGCAGTTGTGATGTCTCTGGCGATTAAGATTCTTACAGAAGCATAACATTTTATATTCCTACTTACTCTTTCACATCACTTCTGTGTTTTACACTCGGTACAGTTGTGCTTTTTGCAGTTTGCAGATATAAACTTTGAATTTTATATATGTGTTTCTTTCGCAATTTCTCCCTTAACAACAGCCTGATAAAGTAAACAGAGGTATTTTATAGCTGGTAGATGCCACATTACCATTTGATTTCTACTGGTTGAAATTCATAGTATGGCCAAACACATTTTAGAACAAACATTGGACCTATTGGTCCATCTTGGCTGTTCCACACTTTAAACTAAATTAACTGAGAAAAAAAAGTAATAAACTTAAAAGCAACCCTTATCATCCATATGGTTATCAAGATTTTTCTTAAACTCATTTAAATTTCCAAATATATTAAGTGTTCCAAACATAAAACTGTCTTAGTTGAAGGTGATTCCTACTCTGCCAGAATTCATAACTGTGTCCCCTAGTCCTACTATTTCCACTGTTAAATATGAAAAATGATGATGTATCAACATTATCAATTCCCTTTACATTCTTAAACATCTCCATCACATCCCCCTAACTCTTCTCTTTACAAGAGAAACCAGTTTGAGAGATTCCAACCCCTCCTTCCCAGGCACCATTCCAGTAGCAATTCTATGAACCTTTTTCAATAATTTGATATTTTTCTTAGGGTGAGGAGCCTAAGACTGAACACAATATTCCAAATTTGGCTTAACCAGTTACCTGTATAATGAAATTATAACCTCTTCAAACTTGTATTAAATATTTCTGCAGATACAACCTAAAATCCCATTTGCCTTACCACTACCAACAGCACATTGTGTGGAAGGTTTTAGAGACTGATTGACTATTACACCAATATCTCTTTCTTTCATGACATTATTAAGGTTATGCCCATCCAAAGTATACATATAATTCAAATTATGATAACCCACATGCATTTATTATCAATGAAACCCATCTGATATTTTTTCAAAACTCACTAAATGATCTAAATCCTTTTGTAAATCAGCAACATCCTTTTCACAGCCAGCAACACCCAAGACCTGGATTTCATCAGCAAATTTAATTAATTTATTGACCACTCCTTCATCTATGTCATTAATATAAATCAAAATGAGAAATGGACCCAAGACTGAGCTCAGAGATACCCCACATGTGACATTAATTCAGTTTGACTGAACTCTATCTGTAACAACCATCAGTTTTCTTCTATCTAGCCACTCTTCTATTCAGTTTGCTAACTTATCTCCCACACTTATAGAATCTTTGATAAACGCTAGCTGACAAGACATGAATCACAATCAGAACTAAGAACTGTTTCTAACAC
The DNA here is from genome assembly GCF_004210375.1 of Tachypleus tridentatus. Classification (NCBI taxonomy): domain Eukaryota; kingdom Metazoa; phylum Arthropoda; class Merostomata; order Xiphosura; family Limulidae; genus Tachypleus; species Tachypleus tridentatus. Next base: position 126,870,306 of record NC_134825.1, read on the forward strand.
AATCAACAGACAGATACAATATTAGTTTGTAATATTAAAATGCGTTCTTTTCGATTAGATATAATAAACTACATAAAAATTTATGTTGTTAAAGGTTTTATTGTTTAATTGCATAGGATAAAACTGCATGTAGATATATAGAAATTTAGAAAAAAATGTATACCGACTAACCACCTTATATTATGGTAACATTTTTTTAATATAAACTTATAAATAAATAATAAATTGCTATGGTGTTTGAGCTACTAAATGTTATTAGTAATATTATTGTTCTTATTGAAAGTGTATGTGTTACACACGTTTTATTTTAAGAAGTTTCAAGATTAATATTCAAGAGTGTAATACACAGAAATAAATTAATAGAAATCTGTGTCTAACCATTAAATTCGGAGTGAGGTGTGTTTTAACATAACGTTGCAATTTCAGTTCTCGTTATAAGCTTTCAAGTTTCGAAACACATGAATTTTTGAAAGTTTGAGTAAAAGTAAAGGTATTTTAGCATTTTCAACTGATTAATATTCTATGAAACATATTTATTTAATTAATATACTTCATAATGTAAAACTTTTTTATTCAAGAAAGAAACGTTTATTCCCATTTCAGAATTTTACTTTACAATTTATTTAAATTTTATTTATTTTTATTTTTATAAGCTTATTGAATCAATTACTCAAACTTTATAATAAAATCATTCGCAAATATTTTTGAATAAGCGATTTCGTAGGTTTTATTAACAATATATGTTAAGTATTAAAGAAATGGATTTAAAGATGTAATAATATTATATAAGATTTTTATTTTAAGTGAAACTATTTCTGGGTGTAATAATACTACATAATATTTTATTAGTAAATTATTTCAAAGTTTATAATCGCACCAGATAAGATTTTTTATCAAATAAATGTATGTAAACCTTCTAAAATATAAAATATGACCTTACTGAGTAAAATTACGTAGAAAAATTAAAAGAATATTATGTAATTGTCATTAAATAACAGTTGTTATTTTTTCCATTTACTGCAAGTAGTATTATTAAAATATTAATTTATAAGGTTAGGCAAAAGTCTATTGTGTGAAGTACAGCTTTCTTCTCTGAATTACATAACGTCATTTTCAATCACTGACGTCGAAAATTCTGTACTTATTGTATCAAAATATTTTGTGGACGTTTCTCAAACGCCGTTTGTAACGTTGAGTCCAAAAGAACTAATTATGTAGTATTTTCAGATAAAAACTTCTAATTTCCCGACAAATATCAGACACATTGATCCGCAATTAACTAAAGGTTCGTTAAAGAAGCAAAAAGAATGATTCTAATCAGATAATGTAATTGAATCTTCCTAGTGTGTGTAAAATAATGAGACTGAGTAAAGTTGAAAAACAAATTACAACGATATTTTTATTATAAGATAAAAAAAGAAAATTCACCATACATACTTATGCACCTGAATAAAAAATAGACTCTACTAAATTGTATTTTCTTATACAGCTTTCTCTCTCTCTCAAGATAGACTCACTAACGCTGGCTGAAAAATGTGCCCCGGTATTTAACAGGTAACCTCGTGATATTTTCCCCTCGCAGAACTGGTCGGCTATTACATTCAGTTAATGTCATAAGCGGCCAGCAAAGTATATTAAAGTGCAAATCATTTTAATCTTGTTACTTTATATTACTGCAAAATCCTCTCTGGCAGGAGCCACACCACCAACTACACAGAACAAAGAAACAAAGCAACTATAATAAGATAATCTTAGCGACTTTCTGAACTACTTATTGCCAATGTTACAGGATAGAAACTAAATTATATATATATATATTTTAGCCGCGCATAACGGCTCTGAGTTCGTTGTTGTTGTGTTTTTCAAGTACAAATTTTTATCTCCTAGTCGTGTCATCCCCTGGCCGATTTCATATTTAATTAGAGTTCTGGTCTCAGGAGCTCAAACCCTTTTGATCAATGTATTTGACCACAACCCCCAGATCTCGTAGATCAATTTATTCTAATCGTGCCTAATAACATTTCAATTTTAATGGATGGTGGTAGAGATCCTGATGAGTATTAAAATCGAATCGTGTATACTTGCGCCCCTAGATGGTGCACAAAAATATAGCTAATGAAAATTTAAAAAATTAGGTCTCATAGATTGATTTACTCTTATCCTGTCTAAAATAATTTCAAATGCTGCAACTATTGAGAATTCCTTCTTGTTTTATTTCATACTGAATTTGAAGGGGAACTGAAATTATCTTTACAATATGAATGATGTTTGTCGCGACCTTGGTTATAATTTTTCGACAGATAAGACAATTTGCGTGTTGAATTTAAAAAACAAAACAATAATAACTAACTTGATTTATTATCATAACAGTAGAAAATACCATTATTCCCTTTCCAAACTTACCAGAAGAGGAATGATTTTTAAAAACAAGCCAGTTTTCTTAGGAAGAAAAACACGGAGCTTATAGAATATTATCGTGTTTGTTTAATAGTCCAAGATTAGTATCTAAAATCGTACTAAGCCACCATGACATCATTGTAACCGACAAATATTGTAATCCCTAATAAACAAAATTAATATCTGCAGTTTTAAATTAGTATTATTTCTTAATAGTCGTTTAATGTTCATAACATAAGGACATACTTTGTGAGAATACGAGTACATTTAAGAAAAAACAAAGAAATACTGCGATGAGGAAGGGTGTGCCCTTTCGATTTATACTACTTTATTCGATTGCCTTCTTAGACCCCCTTCCCCCCTAATTTTTGATATAAAGGCTTCTTTTGCGCATTGGGCTATAGTTTGGTAACACGTCAACGTAACCGCAATATGAACGGTTATGTTAATAATGTGGCTCTGGGGAGGAAGGCATAGCTCAATACATACACTAGCACACGTGCGCACACACCTGTATATCTTCTTACCTTTACACAGCTGTCTACTACAGTTCTCTGTTGAATATGTGTCAAGAGGTACTATATTTAGATTCAGCAACCTCTATATTCGATGACATAGAAAGATGTCCGCATTTTGTTTGGTTTTACAACTATGTACTAGATATTACATCTTGCACATCTCCTAATATGACAATTTGATAGGTGAGTAACTAGGTTTAGGAGGCATCTGTTGAACCAACAACTTTCAATTATAATTATATGCTCAAATACCGAGGGTTCATTCCCTAAATTATTGATGCGTGTAGTATATGCAGAAGTGTTATTAACATAATTTTGTATCTGTCTTCATCTCAAGTGTACATCTACCCATGCGACTACAGCTTTTTTTTACGATATACGAATCAATACAAGTTATAAATTTACCAAAGTAAGTCGTGGTATGTAAGATTAAAATTTATATACTCTTGCGGTATGAAAAATAATTAACCAAATACTAATAACGGTTTTTTTTTCAACCTTATTTTAAATAATGTTAAACTTTCAAAATCGGTTAATTCATAAAACCATACCTAAACTTTAAAAAAATTGTAAATATATTTGCTTTATTCTTAAAACGGAAACGAACTGAATTTTTGATAATTGTTTGTTTCTTGAATTTCGCACAAAGCTACTCGAGGGCTATCTGTGCTAGCTGCCCCTAATTTAGCGGTGTATGACTAGAGGGAAGGCAACTAGTCATCACCACCCACCGCCAACTCTTGGGCTACTCTTTTACCAACGAATAGTGGGATTGACCTTCACATTATATCGCCCCCACGGCTAAAAGGGCGAGCATGTTTGGTGCGACTGGAATTCGAACCCGCAACCCTCGGATTACGAGTCGAACGCCTTAAAACACTTGTTTTGATAATTAATTAATTTAACTTGTTTATTAGGTGTCGTTTTTAAAAATTTTCATTAAAATGTCTTTCAATCAGTTTGGATTAAGTTGTATATTTTAATTGTTAGTGCGTTGTTAAAGAAAAAAGTGAATCCTGTTATTCGACTTAAAAGCCAAACAAAGCTGTTGTAGTTGTAGATATTTCTGACTGGTTGCTTTCCCTCTGGTCATTAGCTACAATGGGGGATGGCTGTATCTAAACCATAGGGGTCTTTGACCTGTTTGTTTGTCCCAAGTTAGCATATCACACTGTCCAGGTTGAAAGTTCCAATTACACCTCATGACTTTACGCTCTATTTACCACTCACCTTGGCATAGATTTGTGTCCCGAAAATGTATAAACAAGGACAAAAACCTTATTACTGGACGCACGAAGATGAGTTGCAACAATCCTTTTAAAAAAAGATTTTTATGGTTAAACTTCGCAAAAGAAGGACAATGTACCAAGTATATTTTCCATGTCAATAACGCATAGAAAAACATAGCATTCTTCCCAAAATTAAAATCAGGGGTTTGATTTCCCTCGGTGGACTCTTAGATAGTCCAACGTGGCTTTGCTATAAGAAAAAAAAACACTCCCCAAGATCTTTTTTGTTGCGATTTGTTTTCCTGGTCAAGAAATTTATCTGTTTATAATGTATTATGTAATAATGGATTTATTGCTGAGATTGAAGTAACCTTTTTATTGTCAAACAACAAAAATACAAGTATGAAAAACAGATTAAAACATCGTGAGTATTTGCTTAATTTTTGTACCTCACACTGGTATATAGAAAATATTAATACTAGAGATAAATGTCCTCATAACATCAAAATGTTTATTTTATTGCATACTCAACGTTTCGCTTAACAGCTTCTTCAGAGGCGTTTATTAAAACATAAACCGAAACCGGCAGTACAGTATTTCAAATCCGTAGGATAAATAAATTTTGTTGAGTTAAATTTATTCTCTTCTAGCTACATCACAAAGTGACACATAGGTTATATTTAGTAGACACTTTTTGTAGTACATACCAAACTTATGGAAATGGCCAAACTTCATACATACTTTATAGCTTCCAATTACACTGTTACCTTGCCCATAAATCTGGTCAAATGTTGCAGTATTTCAAACTATTTCACACCTTTTAAAATCAAACTGTAGAATAAATAAACTAAAACGTAATGCAAAAACATTAAATTACTTTTCTTCGAATTTTATTCGAAATTAGGAAGGAATTTTTCTTCACCTTAACGGTTCTTATATGTCGATTATGAACACAGCCCTAAATCCATGAAACGCCAGAGAAATATTAGCTTGTTGAAGGATTTTCTACGTCGCCCCAATAATGTTTTTAAATAATCAGTGTCATATTAATTGAAATATTATTTCAACTTTCTATGAAAATAATGTAAATTAGTTACCTTTTTCAATGCTTTAGCAGAATTGGCACAAAATTAACAACTCGCATAAACCTTAAGAAGCCTTGGTATTTGATCTTTTGACTAAGGAACAAGAAAGGCAAAATAAGTGTATGGTTTCGTAAATTATCACTGTTTCCTAAGGTTTTAATATCACTGAAGTCAAGTCCACACAAATGTTGTGCATTCCAAAAGGAGGACGAAGGTACATGCCTGTCGTTTTAATTTCATCCCTTCTTTTCTTTGTCATTCCATTGTTCTCAGAGGTCTGTGACGAGGGTAGACAAGCCCAAGAATAGGAGGCACCCGTTCATCACATGCGACACAAACCAAAATTACCGACATATACACTGCTGGCCAAAACCCTAAGGCCAATGAACATAAAGAAAAATTATGCAGTTTGCGTTGTTAGGCTCAACCACTTATTTGAGTAGAGCTCTGAAAGATAAAATAAGAAAAGGGAAAATAAAAAACTTTTTAGCATTTAATAGAGAAAATGTGAACACTATGAAATTAACCTAAATACTAGCTGGTCAAAAGTTTAAGACCATACTGAAACGAAGCGTTAATCGGTAAACACGTAACGAAATATAATCATTTGTATTCAAGCATTAGCGTTGCCAACATCTCCCACTGACATTTTCTGTGTAACATTGGGTAAAAACATGGCAAAGGCTAAAAGGTTGACAGAGTTTGAACGAGGCAGAATTGTCGAGCTGCAAAAGCAAGGTCTCTCTCAACGTGCCATCGCTGGTGAGATTGGACGTAGTAAAACTGCTGTTACAAATTTCTCAAAAGACCCTGAAGGATACGGAACGAGAATTTCAAGCGGTCAGCCAAAGAAAATTTCGCCGTCGTTGAGCAGGAGGATTCGACGGGTTGTCCAGCAAGACTCCAACCAATCGTCGAACCAGATTAAGGCCCTTACAGACGCAGAATGCAGCTCAAGAACAATAAGACGGCATTTACAAGAGAAAGGCTTAAAAAACTGTAAATGTCACGGAAGGCCACGCCTCCTTCCACATCACGAAACAGCTCGGTTAAACTTTGCTGAGAAGTGGACGTAGAAAAGTGGACGAAGGTTTCGTTCTCTGATGAGAAAAAAATTAACCTGAAAGGTCCAGATGGCTTTCAATGTTACTGGCACGATAAGGATTCCCATCAGAGACATTGTCTACACGACACAGTGAAGGAGGTTCCATCATGATCTGGGGTGCTTTCTCCTTCCATGGAACAATGGAGTTTCAGGTTATACAGGGGCATCAAACAGCAGCTGGCTATATTGACATGTTGGAGAGAGCATCCTCATTGACTGAAGGCTCTCTCTTGTGTGGAAATGACTGGATCTTTCACCAGGACAATGCTGCAATCTACAATGCCTACAGGACAAAGGACTTTTTTCATGGTGAATAACGTGATTCTTTTGGACCATCCAACGTGTTTGCCCGAACTAAACCACATTGATAATGTTTGGGGGTGGATGGCAAGGGAAGTCTATAGAAATGGACGTCAGTTCCAAACAGTACATGATCTTCGTGAAGCCATCTTCACCACTTGGAAGAACATTCCAACCAGCCTTCTACAAACGATTATATTGACCATGCCAAAGCGAATGTTTGAAGTTTTTCGCAATGACGGCCATGCAACTCACTACTGAGAACTCTTGTTGGGCATTTCCTACCCTGTTTAGGACTTCTTTTTGGTATGGTCTTAAACTTTTGACCAGCTAGTATTTAAGCTAATGTCATAGTGTTCACATTTTCCCTATTAAATGCTAAAAAAGCTTATTTTTATTTTCCCTTTTCTTACTTTCATCTTTAGAAGCTCTAGTCAAATAAGTGGTTGAGTCTAACAACGCAAAATGCATATTTTTTCTTTATGTTTACTGGCCTTAAGATTTTGGCTTGCAGCAGTGGCGGCGCCAAGGGGGGTTTGAGCCCCCCCCACAATATTGTTACCTACATATATTCATAAAATATGGAAAACACAATTGTCGTTGTTGCTTAATAATTAACATCAAAGAGACATAGATCTGTAGAACTCAATGTCTTTATTAAAACGGAAGTATGTGTCATGCATCCCATAGCAACGTACTGAATGCACTGAAACTCATGCACTGTATTGCCGCTCCCTGTGTAATGCCATTCTATCTTGAGCTTTGACGAAGATTAGACAACCACGTTGATTTCAAGTTACAACAGATCATCAGGGATTTTACTTGATATACGAAAGGTTTCACAGGTATTTACCCATTAATTTCATTTATCTTTCATTGAAAAGTAAAACATAGCATGCATGTATAAGTGTATTGTGTATGGGTCAAAACTATGAAGCATTTAGCCGGTGTTGTGTCTTCTGTGAAATCATTTTGCATTGTGTATCAGCCATCCAAAATTGTACTGATGATTGTGGCATAATTGTGACTTACAATCCAATTAATGTTATACTTATGATTAGATAATAACCTTACATGTTAACTGACCAAATAATATTTCTAAACAATTCTAGAATGAATTTTGAAATTGTCATTAGGCTATTTAGAAGTGCTTAATTTAATGTAATGTAATAGTTACTCTATTGTAACAAGTACATGTCACACTTATGATAATAAGAACAATATCACAATCACATTTTGATCTGTATGAATAATGTGAACTTATGAAGAAACCAGCCTTTCTGTGAAGGTCCACTACAATTTAGAAAACTATGGTGTGGCAGAGGATGACCTCGCAGTGGAGGTCCACCAGTTGAACTAGCTAACTGCCAGGAAGAAAGACAAGGGGCAGGAAGTATCCACACCATTGGAGCTTGCAACCATACAAGGATGCTTTCATGGATCTCCACAAACTTGTATGCATCGCTGTGACCCTGCCTGTCACTTCAGCTGCCTGTGAGAGAAGTTTCTCATGTCGGAAGCTTCTCAAGACATACTTGCGCAACAGCAGTGGTAACAACTGCACCAGCAACCTTGCTGTCATATCAGTACACTCCAGGAGCGCAAAACAACTTGATATTGATACTGTTATAGACACATTTGCTGCCACTCACCAGAAAAGGGACATTGTTTTGAAGTAATATTAACTATAAACACAACATGATGAAAGATAGTTAGTCTGATGGTGGCCTTTTCCTCAAAGTGTATTAACTTCACATGGGATAATTCGCTTCTGCTATGTAAGCTATGTCTTTATGTTATATTTCTTTTGATTTGTAGCTTTACTTTTAATGGTATATTAAATGTTCAATCTAAGCTAATCTTGATTTTCTTTATTATGTATTACCTTGGGTGGAATTTAGATGAGCTTCCTCATTTACATATACGCATATTTTCATAAACAGATTATTTCTAATTTGTAATAATGAATTATTAATCAGAGTACGAGTTTCCAATGAAAACTGCATTGAAAATACAGTTCAAAATAATACACTTTTCTGAAATGTACCTTGGTATTTACATTATTATAATTTACCATCTATACTTCATATTGATGGCATTTTGGGAAGCCCCTCCACAGTTTACCTCAACCCCTTAACGAAAATATCCTGGCGCCGCCACTAGCCAGCAATGTATTATTCTCCACGTAACTACTTTCACGTGCAGCAGGTATATTTTTCAAAGTGATCTTCTTCACAACCGCTTGCCAGTCTTGTTGTTTCTAAGGTAAAGTGTTAATCCATGTCATAAACAATGAATCAGATTTTGCCACACACGCAGTTTCATCTGTAAAATGCTAATAGTTCAGTATGTAATGAAGTGTACGTTTGTCCACTCATATTTTTAACTATTCGTCTTTACACAACAATAAGAAGATTGATTTGTTTCTTTTAGAGTACTTATGGGCCATTACGTGTTTTTATTTCTCTTACTGAATTCGTTCATGTACTTTTTAATGGTGATGAATGAGCTTTTATTTGAGTAAATAAAAAGTTCCTAAAATTATTTTGTTACGAAGAATAAACACTGAAGAATAAAAATCTTAGTAAATACGAAGAGAGTTGAAACAAAATATTTTTTAGAAACAAAACTGAGGGCAAGTGTATTTGAAGGCAACATTATCGACACAATTTTTACTTCTCTGTTATTGATCGAAATTCTTTGACGGAAAAAAATTAACTCCAGAATAATTAAATATTCTTCCGATTAATGGATCCATTTGAAAAGTCGTTTCTTCTTATTAAAGCAAACAAAAATCCTTACGAACATTTCCCCGTCTTCTGTATTTCCATCCAGGTCAGATGTTTGTACTACTAGTCTTATGGCATCCAAGTTAATATTTTTAAATTATATTTTCATATTCGATGAGGCATACTTTGGTATGTGAAAAACTTCGTTAAAGTGTGTACTAACAAAACTTGTACGACCAAAGCGAATTCACGTGAGCTGTGTGTATCAAATTACGGTTAGAAACAATCATTTCAAATTCTTATCGAAGTTAATATGGCTAACTGATTTTTTTAAGGTCAATAACGTAAAAAATGGAGAATTGTAAATTTAAATGCTTGAGACATGCGTATTTATCACAGAATGTGTATTATTTGTAATTCAAACTGCACTTCTAACAATTTTTCCAGTCTAACTAGAACAATAATTCGATTTTTGATAGGAAATGTCATCTATTAAACAAAATGGTATAAATTTCTTTTATCTTTATTACGTTTGTACAACAAAAAAATTATTTAATTCATCTTTTCAAAATTTTAATAGCTTAGGAAAAATGCAATAACATACTTAAAATATTATCAAATTAGTGAAAAGTAGGACTATAAAATGTAATTCAGAAGAACAACAAAGGCATAATTCTAGTTAAGAGGAATAAATCTCACTGTGACACAGATCACAAAGATTATTACTAACAATTTTAAAAGTTACAATAAAGTACATTAGAACAAGTAAGGAAAAGTTATCTAGGTGTAAAAATCCAAATCAAATAACAAAATATTTGATGTAACAAACATATATGTTGGCTCCTGTAAAAGAGCTGGAATTTTAAAAAAAAGTGTTTTAAGAAGATATGACAAAAAATACTAATATGTCTGTGAATCATTTACATACTAAATGAAATACATAAAACAATTAATATAAAACAAGTTTTAGATAATTTATAACAAATGTCTCAAGATCTGTTAATTAAAGAAAAAAACAACCCATGTTTAACAGTGAAGTAGTGGCTTCCTAGCAGGGAACCCATGGAACATTTAGCAAAAGAGTGTAAGGTAAATTTAAGCAAAAACAAAAAAATCTGTAATATGACATCACACATTTTGTACAAGGTTCAGTTTTATAGCTATATCATACTAATGTACGCCTCTCTTTTTAGTATACTTTTATTAGCATTTCTTTATAATCCTTTAATTGTACACAATTTATTTATATCTTAGTGTCATCTGATTACAGAATTAAACAAAACCACGTAATATTCCAAAACAACCATTTGATTTTAATGTAAACATGTCTAATTTGAAGGAAAAAAAGGAAAAAACAAAAGATACATTTTTTTTTTTTTAAATTTGTATCTTGTGGATATGTATATATACTTTACATATCATTGATGTTATTAAGACAAATATATTTGCTGATTTCGAAAGACTTAAGAATAAAACACTTGAAAGACAAGATTCCACTGGAAATTTGTAGTGAGATTCTACAAAAATTATTTAAACAAAAATGTTACCTATTATTTAATACTCTCTATTAGTTTGAATAAAAGATCACAGAACAATCCTAGAACTTTTAACTCTATAATACATAATTATATGATACTGCATATATTACTCCATCCCTTGCTCTTTAAGAATATAAACCTACATTATTCATTGTTCTTGTATTTCACAATACACGTTAAGCACATAATTTATGAAGAAAAAAAAAATCCTAAAACCAGTGCTGGAATAATGTCATATAAGATAACTTCAATAAACTTTATTTACCATCAATAAAAATTTAAGTAAATCTTCCTCCAGTCCAAAATAACAATTACCTTTACTTCATGGACATCACTTTTAAGGTAAACCATGCAGTTTTCAGATATTACTTCTTATTAAATATCTGCATATTTGTCAAATTCGACCAAATATACAGTTATATCTATATCCATGCATATACTACAGAAATTTTTAAATAATTAGCTTTCTATAACTATCACATTTCATGATTTTTTATGTTACATGTATCCAATCTTAGAATAATTTCTTTGAAAATTAATATATGTAATATTAAAATTGATGTATGAAGCTCATTATTCTCATATAATTAAATAAAAATTTGTCCAGTAGATGAGATACACCCACAAAGTGATATCACAAAAATATAAACTCATGTTTTTAAAGAAAAAAAAAGAAAAAGACTTGAGTACATACTGATGTAGTTCAATGATTAAACTAATGATAACAGAATCCAAAAATATTTTTAAAATATCCTGGACAACTTTCACAATAACTTGTACAGAAATGTGTACAAAGAGTCTTTGTAACACAGTACCATATTATAGCAGTATCTGTGTATTATTACACCTATAAATATTTATCACTTCACAAGTTTAATCTGGAGTGCAAATAAATGATAACTAAAAACTTTTAGTCAGAAGAAACTGAAAATACAGTAAGTAGTATACCAAAATACACATTTAAAATGACTGATGGGAATCCAGTAATACTGTTTAAGACATGCTCACAGAAATAGAATAATTTCTTTCATAATGAACAAGTCAGATGGAACATAATTTGTTCTTATAAAACAAGCTCTCAATAATACATCTTTGACCACATTTTTCATTCACATTTTTTTTAACATTAAGCTTTCAAACACAACAAAGATTTCACCCCATGTATGAAATTTTGGGTTAGTCCAAATCTTGAATACTACATTCATAAGTTTATAAACAAATAAAACAGTATTCTACAAGTAAATGTTTAAATTAGGTACTAAAAACAAATGTTACATAACTTCAAGTACCATAACAGTTAATACAGATCCTTCCTATAATGAAGAAAAAGTGACAATGAAACATCCTAAGATTTGGTTATTTAGTTTAGAAATACTTAGAGTTGTGGTTAACAAATATCTATTGATATAAATGTTACTTCATAATACAAAATGTACAAAGAAACGTATAATGCTCCATTGCCAAAAATTCATATTTTGGCCAACTCGAGCCCTTATTACCAACAGCATGACGAACAAGAAAAATAAACTATCCTAATGTAAGTTGAACTGTTTATATCCAAACATTATTTATAGGTATACATAAATAATAACAATTTTAAGATTTATAAATTTTATTTGGAAAAAAATAGGTAACCCTAACTTTTCAAAACAAGCGATGTGCAAGCCTGTTTTTATTCCATTACGTACTTCTACAGAAATGTGAGAAGAAACACAATTCTTAAAACTGGCGCCTTTGAAAAGGGAGAAGAAATATTATACATAATTTCTTACTAGTTACATAAAGGCCAATAAAAAAAAAAGGCATATTCACATAAACCTTCAACCACCATGTTACTTTCAAATGACTCCAAGCAATTCGTGTCCTTTAATACTTTTAATAACACATTTTTGTATTTGCAATACGACTAAGATTTTACTTTTTCACGTATTACAGAAATATTTGCAATAAAATAAAATAATTCTTTTAACAGTTATGATTTTATATAATATACGCATATTTTGGGCCCTTGTGACTTCACCAAAAATTATCCTTCTATCTTAGGGTAAATGGCAATTCATCCGAAAAAATATCTTTACGAATTAATCAACCTAGAGTTACGGATAGAAAAATACACAACCTAGGTATATTAAAAGATGTATTTTTGTTCTTAGTTTCAAAATTCTTAATTTTCTTCCAGGAGGCCGTTACTAGTTAGGGTATTCAGTCACTCGTGTTTCGTACGACTCCATAAAAATGCACGTTATATATAGACTATATTAAAGTTAAGAACTTACTTACGTGTGTGTCTAGGTCACTGCATGAGAGCTACGAATAGTTTTTGGGGAGAAGAAGAGAAATAAGTTAACTTGTTCAGAAAATACAATTTATTTGGCTTACAAGCGGTATTTCAAGATACTGCGTATGTTGTATTGGTAAAGCATATGTCAGCTTTCTACGCTGTTTTTTTTTTTAACACCTCAACATTATTATTATATTGATTTAAATATGTCAACGAACTTTCCACATGGAAACAATTCTTACCTGCGTTACACCATAGTATAGTGTAGTCTAGCTACACATCTAAATCCGTAACAACATGATGATATGATTTCGTGTCCTAATCTCATTTTCAGTCACACTTCTTGTTCTATTTTTCAAAACCTACAACAATTTTGATTCTAAAGTAATCACTCCATACGAACATTTCCAGGTAAAGTGCGAATAAATCCCCTTTAAACCAGAAATAACAGTAATTGCGCGCCACCTCTTCGTACTTGCAAATTAAGCAAAACAAATATTATTGGTAGAACTATAAAGTATTCAAACGTAATAAACAGTCAAGAATAATTCTTTTGAGTGTAGTTTGAAAAACCAAGTACCACGCAAACGCCACACTCTACAATCATTTTCTGGCCAAATACGTTTCATACTGACATACTCCTATAGCCAGATCGATACTGTGTTTAAACTGGGAGATTTAAATGGCAGTTTGTTTACTTTATATAATAAAGTACAAAACAGTTATTCAAACGGGAATTACATGCTATAATTCTTACGCACACACAAACTTCAATTAATGAGTATTCAGTTTATTTCGACAAATTGCATGCAATGTTTTCAACGTAACTTGTTTAAAGTCCTCGTACAGTCACATGTACATTATCCAAGTGCGTTGCACCATGAATAAAAACAACCCCCTCCCCACAAAAAATTAAAATTAGAGATTCACGACAGTAATTTTCAATTTGAGTCTTTTATTTTTAATATAGGGTACACTTTTAACCATTATTAACACTTGATCACTTACTACTTTTACGTCATGCATATTCTATAGGTTATAAGTTTAGTTTATTTTTAGATGTTTCGTCCCATTTTTTACAGCTGCTTCCACGTCGATAATATAAAAACTATTTTAAATTCATATATTATCACTTTTTAATAATCCTTTTGTTTGTTTAATTTTTATTTAACTTTAAGCTTCAATAAAAGATTCTGAAAAAATATTTTCAATCCAGCTAGCTTTTATTAATAATTGATTCGTCTTAGCCCTAATCGAAGCGGTATTTTGAAACAAGCCGTTCATCTTCTTAAAAATTAGTTTAAAAAATAAGTAGCTAATTTATGATTGAAGCTTTCACACACGAATAATCTCGTGGTGACTGCTATAATGCAGGGATCAATTCTCACACAGGGCAGACAGCAAGTTATGGAGCTTTAGGCTAAACCAAACAGGAACAAGAAATATAATCGATATAAACAGAGTGCATGTATCAAGCAACCCATTCTCCACAAGAGCAATTAATGCCACATTAACACTTTCTGTAACTGTTTTATTGATCAACATAATCGATTATTATTATAAAATACCTGGTGACGACATGCACACACACAAAATTCGCCGAGTTAACGCGCTACAAGTATACTGTACCAAGTTAATAGCCTTTCTTATCTGCAACTAAATAATGTAATTATTTATTTTTAAAAATATCATTAAATTTCAATCCCTCCAAACACATGAGCTGGCAAAAGCTTTTTAAATCAAGAGACAGTGGTGTGGCTAACCAGAGTGAAGCCCAGGCACTTTGATCATAAGTTTGGTCACTCTCAGGAATTTTTTTTTAAATTTCCAATGTCAATTACTGATTTAATATAAGTAAATATTAATTAACTTTATGTAACGAATGAAATACGAAGAGAATAAAGAATAAATAAATTAATTTTGTTTTAAAACTGTTTATTTAAAATAGTTTTCAGATGCCCTGTTTTTGAAAATCCTCAAGTACAGATACATTTTTTAAAAGTTAAGACTACACCACTGTTACTTAGAAAAAAATTCATTTCAGTCAATATTAAACCCATTGATATTACACAATTTAATAAACCATAATATCTGAATCCTACTGTGTCATCAAGGCATTTTCAATGTCGCTAGGAGGATGTTTAGTTTCACATAAACATTTATTTCACACAGACAATAGACTTAACACTAATAAAAGCCAAGATAACATGTTCTAAAACTCACACCAACTACTAAAATAGTTTCAAACATAATTCAGGAAAAGAAGTATCTACTGTCTTTGCAAACCTTACAGGTTTTTATCCTAGCATTGACCTTCTTTGAGACCTCCCCCCAATTTTAATTCCAGTTCTTTGGCTTTCTCATAACAAAATATAAAAGGACACCATCTTTTTCACTTTAAGGAATTCAAAAAGTATTTTGCTAATTATAGAACTGAATCATGTTTAGTTCAGAAGTTTCATAAGAAGGTAAAAACAATCAAAAATAAACAAGTCTGTTGATATATTAAATTCGTACCATAGAAAGCTTAACCTAACCCAAGGTTTGTTTGTTTTGAAATTAAGCGCAAAATTACATGATAGACTATCTGTGCTCTGCCCACCACAGGTATCAAAACCCAGTTTCTAGCATTCTAAGTCTGCAGATATATCACTGTGCCACTGGGGAGCACCCAAGAGGGAAAGGAGTGCTTGAATTTACAAGGGTACATTATAGAGCAGTCAGTGGTTCATGAGGAAATATAGAGCAAAGAGGATGAGCAGTGTCTAATCCTCTAGGTCACTTGTTTTGGAAGACTTTAAAACAAATTATCCAGTTCAATTTATTAACCATATGATGCATATTAGAAAAGAAATTTGCTATCAGTTGTGACAATAACCAAAGATGTATGACCTTGGAAGATGACTTTACATGACAAGGTAAAATGTTTGCCACACCCATCTTCTCATATCCACCCAATGTTGTTTTTCTTTGGTGGGGGGGAGGGGGAGGGGGGTGCACACAATTTCAGCCTTAACTAGTGAAGATCATATTTTATGCAGTTCCTTGATAAACTTTACATTATCCTATAATATTTGTAGGGCTTTATACAAAGTCCTTACTTAACACTAACAACCTAAAATACTTAAGATTCTTGAACAATTAATTATTCATATCTGTTCATAGGACTAGCTGGTAAATTAAATGCAATGTTTTTTTTTCCTTTCCTTCCTAAACTGTGTAACTTTAGGAAAATGTGTTTACACTTCATTAGTGTCAGAGACTTATTTTGTTGTTCTCCCAACATTCCCTTCTCCACAAGGGCAATTAATGCCACATTAACACTTTCTGTAACTGACTTACTGATCAATATAATCGATCATTATGATAAAATCTGGTGACGACACGCACACATTCAAAATTCACCAAGTTAACGCACTACAAGTACACTGTACCAAGTTGATAACCTTTCTTATCTGCAACTAACTACCATAATTATTTATTTTAAAAAAACAGTTGTGTATGTAAATAATGTGTCCGATTAACTAATGTTAAATTCTAATCAATGAAAGATACCTACTTACACTGAGACTAGCATCTAACCCTGTGATGAGTATAGTTAAGAATATATACACTTAGTAATCAATTCTATAGATGTTAAATATGGGATGTTCTCACTTAGAGCTTCTGAAACCTTGATCTATGAAATAACCTTTGTTATCTTTCCAACTAACCTCAAGAACATAAGGATAACAGAAATGATATTGTGTGAGGAAACAGGCCTAGACAAACGTGATATATACTTCATAGGAAGATTGACGAAACCTTGAAAGTACTTAAAAGTTATTTATATTTTAAGAATGAAACTTAATGTGTCTGATTAACTTATGTTAAATTCTTACCAAAGAAAGATACCTACTTACATTGAGACTAATATCGAACCCTGTGATGAGTATAGCTAATAATATATACTTTTATTACCTTCTTACTTTAAATATTAAAATACATTATTTCATCAGTTGTATATCCTTGCTGTTAACAATATTTTTAGTTATAAATGCAATAATATAATCTCAAAATGTGGCCAATTTCAGACATTCATGTTGGTCCTAAGTCTATGTATTCAGTACGAAACTCATATTGGAAGAATAAATAACTCACCTCATCATGTATAGCATTTGATACATTGTTTCATTTGTGAAATGTATTGCTGTTTCAAATTTTTTCTGTCATTTATAAAACAATTATCTATTGCTGTTAGTTGTTTTATTTGTTTTTGTGATATGTATACAAATTCATATATACACATTCAAAAGCCTTGAAATTAACATTCCAAAATACAAGCAATGTGTGAATTTAGCAGTAAAATAAGATTTAGAATTGTAGCAAAGCAAAATGAAGGCCACCATTAAATGAATAACATAGAAATATACCACCATTACATTTCTTATAGTTCATAATGTGGTTTCTTCTGTTATGTTGTAACTTTTCTCCTTTTTTAAAGTATTTTGCAAAATAATACACATTTGACTTTGTACTTTTTTACAACTATAATCATGTACTCAATGAAAATCTGAGTTAAATCTGCACACAAAACAGATGCATTACAAAACCAGAATGGAAGCATTTGTAGATATGATCAAATTCGAGCAAAAAATCCAAACCTTTTAAACCTTATTGTGCAAAATAAAGGTAAACATCTTACTTTAAAAGGACTTGCAGAATATGAACGTATGTTAGAAAAGTATACAAATGCTATGTGGTCATAGTTACCCACGTAATGCATTACAGAAATTCTTTTGAAAGTGAAGATAGGTGTTCACTGCACACGAAATAAAATAGTGGCTTGCATGTTTTTACTTATCCATAAATAATAAATGAAAATACTATACGATAATTTTCATATGGATGCAACTTACAGAGTTAATGTTTTTAAGTAATCAATGTTTATAATTTTACAATTCATAATGAATATAGGTAGAATAACTTAAGCATTTGTACTGAGGAATATATATATATAAAAAGAAAATCAATGGGGCTAACAAACATTTACTGTTGATAAAGACTTTACCAAATCAACTAGATTACACAACTGTTATACTGACAGTAGTACTGTGTTATATATATTCCATGTCACTTACTACCTACAGAATGAAATAAAATGGTTAATTCTTAGAAACTAGGGCAACAGTTTTAATGGCTGGGCTACTTCCAAAATGACCAATGCTATATTCAGAACTTACACCAACAATCAAGTAGAAAGTGAAAATCAGAAGGTGATAACACTTTTGAATGGCAAAGGACACTAGAATACTGTCACGCTTGACAAAGAAACTATTTGATACTGTTAAAGATTTACTTATATGTAACCAGAACATTTCAGTGAAGTCTGTAATTTATTATTATTAGCTTACTTTTTAAACTACCAAAATAAAGACCAAATGCACACCTCTATTAATATGTTGATGCTAAAACAACAGTTTTCATGTTAAATATGCCAAGTTGTTTTAAATATATACATTACACCTGAGTCTCACAATTACATACATCTTTTTTTGTTTTAAGATGTTTTCACTTGAACCAAGTAATAAGTCTTAGCACAAATCCATTTTAGTAAACACAGTATCAAAAGTGACTACACCTATTTTGTCTAGACACCAAAGATATATATATATATATAAAGAGAAAGAGGGGTTTCACACAAATTACTGTTGTAAAATTATGAATAACAATACACGCATTTTATTTATATAGCTAAAACTGGCATTCAAAATAGTCTCAAGAAAAATAAGTTGTACATGTACTTCAAAACGTAAAAGCATTAATGTTATTGTTTGTTATCTAGCACAAACCTACACAAATGGCTATCTGTGCTCTTCACACTACGAATATCGAAAGCCGGTTTCTGGCGGTATAAGTCCGCAGACATACCACTGAGGGGTCAAAGACGTTAATAATGCAGATTGTAATGCTTATCGAACACGATAAAAATTTCTCCATTATAAATTCAGTAAATTATAATATATACTTAGTTTTTATTTTTCATGTACTAAAAGAAAAAAAACAACAGTTGTCTAAGACATGTCTAAACAAGATAAAACTATTTTAAAAGCGCAATATCATTTTCTTGATGACGAGAATATCACTTTAACACACAATATAGGACCTTAGCAAATAAAATCATATTCGCGATAAATGAAATAAGCCTTATGTCAGATGGTTAATACTAAACACGTAATCTCGTTGATTTAAGACTTTATCAATAACTTGGAACTACGCAGCTTAACCAGTAAAACATACAAACACATTAAAAATATGCCAATACTACTTAACTCGATATTAACATTCTATTACTGAAAACTAATAATCTTCAATTATCCTCAGACTGGTGATAACTTGGAAAATTTTATGCACAAAAGTTTACCTCTTTGGTTATTACTTATAAGCTGTTATTGCTTCCAGATTTAACATTTCTATAAAATAAATAACTTTTCTCTCTTTTGGTATGAAACTCATGAAGTTATCAACTAGTCCAAATTTAATTTCTTTTTTTTAAGTTATGTAACGACATATATTTTAATCCAGCTGGCATTACTTGTACAATATTTTCCTGAGCTAAATATTTTTTTCTTAAACTTGATCATATGACTTAAAATTTAATTTTATTCTTTTACACCTAATAAACATGTCCAGAATAACGTATTTTAACATTTATCAAGGTCAATAAACTGACCAAATTTGTGAATAAACTTGCTGAGATAATAAGACATGCATTTGAGATTTTGAAATATAAACCACGTTTGTCGATGTTCACCTTCATAAAGTTTTATCCACGACACAGCTTAAAATTTATACTAACACTTGAAAATTCATCTTGAGTTTCAAAGTTACACACTTCTCAAATGCCTATTGACTAACCCATATTCTATGTTTACTGAATGAATAGCCTTTAGTTTAAATTAGAACTGAAAGTGGCATATATTCATACATTTGAGTATAACACTCAGTAACAAAATCATCCATCGACTGACTTTTAATGTAAGTGATATTTTAACTAACCTTACAAGCTTACCACAATACAATATTAACTATAACGATGAAATACTACAATTTACAGACTAAATACTACACAGAAGCATCTGACCCAACTTCTTCTTGATATCGTGATGACAAATAATCAGCGGAATCAGACAGCTGGTTCAAAATAGTTTGTAATCCTTGTAGGTGATAACGGAAAGAACTTGCTAATCGAGCAGTTTGGGCTCCTACAGTTCTTACATTCTGGTCGTGGGCTAACAGTCCTATACTATCCATTTCACTATCTGCTAGGCTATCCGTATCGGACGTAGAACCTGTGCTTCCGAGTGCGATGTTGTTCTCCTCGGATTGTATGGGTCTTTGTAGGCCTAATGCAGACGAAGAGCGTATATGTATCATCCGGGCTGATGTATCAGACGCAGGAGTCGAAGATGGTCCCCATAATAATTCGTTTTTGACATCATGTAACATTGAGTAAAAACTAAATAAATCAGTTTTAAAGAGTAGATCAATAGGTGGTGGGTTCTTTTCGGTATTTTCACTGTTAATATCCATGTCCTTAAGACGTGAGGGTACAAGAACTGTCGCATCCATAATCTTTACGGATTTTACAAAACGATCCATTGCACTCAGAACAGACTGTTTAGAAAAGGAAAAACTACCATTACCAGTACCGTGACGATTTTGATTCATCTGATATTGTTGCATGTTGTTTTTTTTGGAAAGTTGAAACCCATGAGCTATGTTGGAAAGCAGCGACGGTTTTGACAAGCCACATTCCCCATGCACACCTTCTGAAGTATAAGTGAATTCGCTTCCAGTTGCAGAGATGTCTCGTTTCGTCTGACCTGTGTACGAATACGATGCCCTCCTTGGTTTTTCTAGGACATCCACGCCCAAACTTGTGTACGATATTATCTTTATAATATTAGCGTTTGCCATTTCTTCTGAACACATGGTACAACCCTTCAACTGGTAAACATATTTACTCTCAGAATCATAGTATACCTAGGCCCTTTTTTTTTCTCAGATTCATGACGTTAAGTATGATTGGTTGCACCCCGAAATACGCCACAAAACCGAACAAACGTGATAAAAAGTGGTATATTTTTTAGTCAAAAACAGTATTTATTTATAAACAACGACTAATTATCGTTATTGCTGTTATACTAGTGTAATAAATTCAGCTTTAAAGAAAATGGTACTAATAATGAGATTTTTAAAGATGTAGATTCAAGCCCTTAATATGAATATACCCCCTACAAGAAATGGTAATGAACCTTTCCCGTTACTAAACGCCATGATCAGGTGATATAGTAGCGTGTTTATTGGATCATTCCGAGTAGCGTGTCCCCGCCTCTTTTATCAAAATTACTTGCGCATGTAGCTCGTACGTGTAGAAGATTAAAAAGGAAAGTTATGTTTCTAAATAAAAACTAGGTGCGTTTATATAAAATTATTTACTGAGAAAATTATCATATAAAATAGTCACACATCCAACTCAAAAAAATGCATTTTAATGTTATTTTCAGTCAAACCAAATTCCTGACACTCGCAAAGTAAGAAAAGAGAAAGTACAACTACACGGACAAACACCACACCAACATTATTTATAAAATACAATGTGATAACTAACACGACCCCGTGTCGCGCTAAACATGCTCGCCCTCCCAGCCTTGGGGGTGTATAATGTGACGGTCAATCCCACTATTCGTTGGTAAAAGAGTAGCCCAAGAGTTGGCGGTGGGTGGTGATGACTAGCTGCCTTCCCTCTAGTTTTACACTGCTAAATTAGGGACGGCTAGCACAGATAGCCCTCGAGTAGCTTTGTGCGAAATTAAAAAAAAAAACTGCCACGACTTCTATATTGGAGAAACAAGTAGAAAAATGGAAACCAGATTCAAAGAACATAAAAAGACACCTTCACACGTTTTCGAACACTGCAAGTCAAATAAACACAACATAACCATAGAAAACACTCCAATGCTAAATAGAGAAACAAACATAAACAAACGCAAAATTAAAGAAGCCTTACTTATACAACAATTCAAGCCCAAAATAAACCAATACAAAGGAACACCTTTATACCGATATTAAAAATAATAAAATAAATAATATAAAATTATATATTCAAACCTCTAAGCACGCCCTTTACATTCCGACACAACCCCTTTCAAACATGTGGTCAGCTTCCGGTCAGTTACCTCTTTCTTTCTACAACGATGACCGAAGAAGGTCGAAATGTTGTTCGCTCCTCTGCGTAAAATCTCAACCCAAACGAGCCGTTTTTACATATATATTTTTCAGTATTTCCTTTGCTTATGATCCAATTGAAGATGTATGAGTTCATAGGTGTTTTATTTAAAAATAGAAAAATAAGATAAAAAGGTACGTTATGTTTTAGTTATGCATTACACAACGAGCATTACTAACAATCAAAACAGCGCACAAAAAATCCACAAAAAATTATTTTACATACTCACTCCGTGTTTTTGTTGTCACCGTTCTATTGGTTTTAAACTAGCATTAACTTTTCAGTATACGGAATAAATCATTCTGCTATAATGATTTAAACAGCTAATTCAACATAGTCTAATAAAACATAATAATAATAATGGTAAATGACGAATAAGCTTTTTTCGTGCTTATTTGCCCGCACCAGAGTGTTGACTTTGTCGACGTGTGGGTCGTCAGTTGACGTGGAAGGACGTCCAGGACACTCATCATTTTCAATGGACTGTCGACCATCCTTAAAACGTTCATACCACTTGAAACATGCCGTACGCTTCATAGCAACATCACCATAAGCCGTGTTAAGCATAGCAAAAGTTTCAGTCGCAGATTTTCCAAGTTTAACACAAAATTTCACAGCAAGTCGTTGCTTCTTCAGGTCATTCATTCTGAAATCTGCCAAACGAAAAAAATCGCACTTCACTTAAAACCGCGTAGCTAATACACAAATGAAGATATATGCAATCGGGAAATGGCGTCGTAATCAGCTGATCTGTGCGAACCTAGCGATACCAAGCGGATTCCCCTGGAACCAACTGTAGCCGCGCAATTCAAACAGTCCGCGTATTTTTTGAACAGACCTCGTATGCGTAAATATAGGTGAATCAAATATAAATTTAATTTTTTTTTGCACGGATATAGCTTTTATTCTAACTGAAAGTATGCTGTAAAATATGCTAGTCATGTTGTTATACTCGCCCTAGCTGCAGATTATGTCTCCGGTAAGGCAATCGTAAGTTTACGGACTTACAACTTTACATTCCGGGGTTCGATACCCACGGCAGACACAATAGATTGCCCGATGTGGCTTTGTTCTAAAACAAACTATTGATGTTCGTTAATTTGTTTCATAGTTTACACACAAAAGTCACAGTTGTTTCGAATTTCGAATCTAATAGAATGGAAGGAGGATATTTAGCCAACAATATCCGCTTTCAACTCTTCGGCTACTCCCGTATTCAAATAGATATTTTGAAGACTACAATGCCATCATCAGCCGTGTCGATATTGATTGTGGTTTGTTTGACAATGTACAAATAATAATAAATTTTATACTAACAGTTATTACAAATAATGGTTTATGTACAATAGTTTTGCAAACTTACAAACAGTACTGAGTCTTCTGTCTGGTCTAGAACTGAAAATTTTATCGACGGTTCACGAAGAGTTAATTCTATGTTTATATTGTTACATTTCGCTTAAACCTCGATAAATAGCCTCACGCCGTTAAAAGGCTGATTTTTCTCCTACAAATATATCTAATGTCTTCGTAGTAATGCTTTTTTTTTTGTAATTTCGCGCAAAGTTATTCGAGGGCTATCTGCGCCAGCCGTCCCTAATTTAGCAGTGTAATACTAGAGGGAAGGCAGCTAGTCATCACCACTCACCGCCAAATCTTGGGCTATTCTTTTACCAACGAATAGTGGGACTGACCGTCATATTATAACGCCCTCACGGCTGAAAGGGCAAGCATGTTTGGTGTGACGGGGATTCGAATCCGCGATCCTAGGATTACGAGTCGAACGCCTTAACATGCTAACATCCGAAGTTAATTCATTGGAGTTAATTGGTTTGTAATAATCGAAATCTATAAATGTTCCTAGTCAAATATCTGTAGTTGTACTATTAATAAGTATCTATCACAATTATAGCTTCCGAGATTTGTAATTATGTAAACTGTTGCAAATTAACAATATTAAAACTCTCTCCCTGCGTATTGCAATGGCTACCTTTTATATTCATTAAGCGAAATTTTCGAAAATTCAGCTGGGCCAACGATGAACGTAGAAATACACATTGTAGATTCTTACGCTTGAGAATCTTCTATAAATTAAAAAAAAAAACACAGACAGTACTTTCGCAAAACACGTATGCCATTTCTAAATAAATATTAAACAGAAACTAGCATGGATAGTAAAATAAATATATAATAGTAAATCCGTAACATAATCAAAACAAAGGAACTAACTATCTAACCTGGTTTTGTAAGCTTACAAAATTCAAGTTTACCATAAGCCTCATGTCAAAATTGATAGAAAATACATTTCTCCAACATAATCTAGCTTTGAAAACCATAAAGTTGTTGTTCGTGCAACTTATAATATAAATAGCACCTCAATCTTACAATCATTACAACGTTTGAGTATCTCAGTTGGCCTGGTGTGCCTGGTATTGAAAAAAGGACTTTATTGCTATTGGATTTAACAAATATATGTGTTTTTGTTTGTTTTTGCATTTAAGCACAGAGCTGCACAATTAATTATCTGTGCCTTGTTCACTAGTTGTAAAAAAAAGAAAAACACTGTTTTCAGCATGTAATCCCTCAAGCTCATAATTTAATCGCTAGGAAGTTTGCAGGATGGTTGTCATATTGACATATATTCTTCTTTTCTTTCAGTTGTAATTTCATAGCATCGTCTAACATTACTACATTGAAAAAGAAAAGTAGAAAAAGACTTAAATTTTTTACGTTACAAAGAAATGCGGAGAGTGCGTTGTATTTTATATTCATATGACTAAGTCTAGTCATCATATTCAGTTGGTACAAAGCTATTCTAAAGATTTATACCAGACAATTTCATCGTTTAAGCATTGAAGTAATTAACATGTCCTCCAAATGAAATTATGGCTAAGAATGTCTTAGCCTCTTATACCCCAAACAAATTACAATGTAAAACTACCTTTAGTCACTAATTTCAGTGAAATATAAATCCACAATAACACGTTCCTTAAAACCTCCAACTTTTTAAAATTCCAAAGATTAATCACTCTTCAACTTAGCCAGAATCAAACTAAATGAAAGTTCGTGGCAGGAATTTAGGGTTAAAATCTTTCAAGCCTCGAAGAAACTTTGTCTGAAAGAATGGTAAAAAACCTTTACCCCTTTTCACCCCATGCAATGAAATAAGTTAAAGCCAAACGAATTTGGGTGAAAACCTACTATGCTAGTCAAGGGTGTTTCATTATTGCTGGGAAACGATTTGATTAGGAAAAAAGTTGTTGATGGTTAACAAGCTGACCACTGTTTAATCTAAAAATAATGTTATTGTTGAGGAGAATCCAGACATGTTTTCCTCATGAGCTGTGACTTGAGCTCAGGCTAAGAAATTAAGTCAAAAAGAGATGATAGACACGTGTTCAGATGATGACATTATAGATTTATCTCAGAATTTCTTTTGATTCGATGGGGATCTTATGAGTAATTGTCCTACTGACAATTCTTCGGTGATTGACCGTGATGGATGTGTGGAATCTGGTTCAATTAGTGTATAAGCAAATTTGGTTACTTAAGTCATGTGGTAAATCACGGCCAAATTTCTCTAATTCAAGCCAAAATTCCATTGTGAATTATCCAACCCCTACAAACACGAAAAGTTTGATGAGATTTTTGGGAATAGATGACTATTACAGGAAATTTTATAAAAACATTGCTGACATCACTGTTCTATTAACAACCCTATTGAAAAAAAAAAAATCAAAATTTCAAGTGGTCTAAAACATGCCAATCTGCTTTTGAAAATATCAAATATTTATTATGCCCTAACTCTATATTGATAGCACATGGCTTTGATAAGCCTTTTGCAGTAGTTTTGATGCCACCGATTGTGGTGCTGGTGCCATTCTGTTACAATCAGACGACAGAATTATTGAAAACCTGTTTTTTTATTTTTCTAAAAAGTTTAACTGTCACTAAAAGAACTATTCAACTGTGCAAAAAGAAACATTGACTTTAGTGTTTGCTTTAAACATTTCAGTATGCATGTATCTGCCTCCCATCAACCTAATTGCCATGTACACTGATCACAACCTCTTACGTTTTTGAACCAAATGAAGGGTAAAAACAGAAGGGAATTAAAATTGGAGTTTAACATTACAAGAACATGATTTGAAGATAATCCATGTAAAAGATTTGGTTTGGTTTGGTTTGTTTTGAATTTCGTGCAAAGCTACACAAGGTCTATCTGCGCTATCCCTCCCTACTTTAGCAATGTAAGAATAGAGGAAAGACAGCTAGTCATCATCACCCACCGATAACTCTTGGGCTATTTTTTTACCAACGAATAGTAGGATTAACCGTTACATTATAACGCCTTCACGGCTGAAACGGAGAGCATGTTTGGTGTTGAGTTGATAACAACTGTGCTCATACACTTTCACATGTTATATAATTTTTTTATGATGATAAGGTTATTTGTATTGATTATTTGTTATGTACTGTCATGATTTCTGAAATTATATAATTCATTAATGATGCATCTTATTTAATGTATTGTTATTAATGTATTTATATATATGTGTAATATCTTAGTTAAAAATTGTCTAACGCCAGTTTTTAATTCTTGAAGGAAGGAGGTGTGAAGGATTTACTTTTGTACATTGATTTTAATATCTGTTTCAGTTTGATGCATGTGACGTTTTTTTTTTTTGTTATGTATTGTGTAAATCTCGCTTGTTCTTTAAATTTGTAGAAGATTTTCAAAATTTGTTGAACGTTCGAAAATCTCGCCTGAGTATAAAAGCTAGCTATCGTAAGATACAAAGAGAGTAACAGAACATTGTTGGTCAGCTATAGTTAGCACCCTATAAACATCGAAAGCTGTAATTATGATAGACGCTTATTAATCGGAAAATTACACGTACTTGACCAGGAACGTTTATAGATTTTGAAAAATTCAAATCGTTTAACTTCAGTTAATTAACTTCGGAAGTTAGAATTTCGCGCAAAGCTACACGAAGGCTATCTGCGCTAACTGTCTCTAATTTTGCAGTGTAACACTAGAATCGGTGAAAACTTACTTGTTCTTCAGGCTAATTTTAATTGTAACATCCAATCCCATAAATCTACCTTAATTTTAACAGTAACATCCAACTCCATAAATCTACTTTAATTTTAGATACTGCTGATATTTTAATACCGCAGTTAACACTCCAGTATTTGAAACATCAGATATATCCTTTTTTCATTACAATAAGAAGCTGTTTTTATATTGTATAATAAATAAGTTCAATTTGTAGCGAAGAAAAATGTTATACTTTCTGTTACCAATGCACGTTACAATTATCTCTATAGTATCAGTTTAAGTACAATTAAACAAATAGAAACAAATATATCAATGTTGCAGTATTTTTTATGTTCCTTAACGCATATCTAGTTTCTAGTATAGTGATTATTTTTATGAGCTGAATCCATACTAGTTCTTCTATTCTGTTGTTATAAGGATGGTATCATGCACCTACTGACAGTGGTCAGGTGTTTTCTTCTGATAAGGATGGTATCATGCACCTACTGACAGTGGTCAGGTGTTTTCTTCTGATAAGGATGGTATCATGCACCTACTGACAGTGGTCAGGTGTTTTCTTCTGAAAGCAGTATTCTTGGAAATTTTCAACAGATAGTTTACATGGGAGACCAGCTAAATACACGACCACAACCTTTACACAGTAAATAGTGCTGTAAATGTGTGTGTTACACAGCATTTGTGCTTCCAAGACATTAGCTCATTTCACGTATAATTTTATACTCTACACTGTATATTTCTTCTTTAAAATTGAAGAACGACTCACTTATTTAGACAATTTTATGTAACAACTGTTTAATGATTTGGGAAAAAAAAATTGACATTAACATCAGTAACAAACAGTTTTTAATCCGTTTTTACGTAGAGATAAATAAAGCGAACGTATCACGTCAGTTATTGGCAACATTATAAATATGTCTTACAGTTTATTATTTTACTTTCTAATCTTCAGTAAATATATGATTTTAGTGTTCTCAATTTTTATCTATTAGGTTGAGGAATAATTCGTGAGCGTTTTTAAATAATTTCATTCAAGCATTACATGCAAGACTATACAATACTTCAATGCATGAACACATTACACCCAAAACATTTATTATGATACTTTATTTCATGTAACACCTAGGTATATAGTATGCATTGTTTTAAACGAAATTGCAAGAAATTAAATGCGAAAAGGAGATGGTGTCGAAAATGCTCGATTTTGTCCACTTGACATTCCATTTAATGAGCTGAAAATGAAAGCAAAAATTAAAGACATATGAAAATCAAACACACCATCTATTAGAGCAAAACATTATCTACCAAATGACATGAAATATTTTGCGAAAGCGTTTCATTTATGAATATATTTTTTTAACTTGAAAAAACGCTCACGAATTATTCCTCAACCCAATATTTATTGTGATTTTCAACATGAAAATCAATTATTTTGATATAATTTCAGGTTATTTCACTCATAACTTGAATTGAATCTATATACTAGAACAATCCTGATATTGTTTGTTTGTTTGTTTTTTAATTTCGCACAAAACTACTCGAGGGCTATCTGTGCTAGTCGTCCCTAATTTAACAGTGTAAGACGAGAGGGAAGGCAGCTAGTCACCACCACCCACCGCCAACTCTTTGGCTACTCTTTTACCAACGAATAGTGGGATTGACCGTTACATTATAACGCCCCCACGGCTGAAAGGGCGAGCATGTTTGGCGCGACGGAAATGCGAACCCGCGACCCTCAGATTACGAGTCGCACGCCTTAACCCACCTGGCCATGCTGGGGCCCAATCCTGATATTAAGCGTAAGGTGTAGTGTGTATTAACAGTATTATACACTTCGCTTTTATTTATTCGCATATTCTCTTAAATACCACAATAGCATAAATGTTTTCTCAGCTTAACCCTTTTCAGGGCCTTTTTCTTTATTATTTTTTAGCATTTTTTAATTTAATAATTCATTACCACGTATCTTTCGACCTGCGATAACGTTTTATAGAATTTAATAAGAAATCTCATATTACTTATCAATGCTTTTTGAATCTGACTTTAATTATGTAAAATATTACATGCAGTAATTTTATTATTTATACGAAGAAAATTGTGACATTAAAAATAAAAGGATGCCACAGTCGTTAGCAGCTTTCAAAACTTTAAATCTTATTTTGTGATTTGTGATCTGAGGGTCGCGGGTTCGCATCCCGGTCGCGCCAAACATGCTCGCCCTTTCAGCCGTGGGGGCGTTATAATGAGACTGTCAATCCCACTATTCGTTGGTAAAAAAATAGCCCAAGAGTTGGCGGTGGGTGGCGATGACTAGCTGCCTTTCCTTTATTCTTACAGTATTAAATTAGTGACGGCTAGCGCAGATAGCTCTCTTGTAGCTTTGCGCGATATTCAAATAACAAACAAACTAACTAACTACAGTGAAACCTAAGGCGGAATCGCACGGGACCGAGTAAAATTTCCGGCTTAAAGAGTGAACATGTATTTCTTTAATTATATATAATTTTTGAGCGGAACGTTATATTTACTTGAGTGAAGGGAAGTATGCACCCCGCTAGTACAGCGTTATGTCTACGGATTTACAACGCTAAAATCAAGGGTTCGCTTCCCCTCGATAGGCTTAGCAGACAGCCCGATGTGGCTTTGCTATAAGAAAACACACACACACACACTCAAGGGAAGTAAGACGTTTGTGAATAACGTTATTATACTGTTTATGCTATATTTATTAGAATAAAAACCAAAAGAGACATTTAAAATATTCATGAGTACACAAAATCTTAATCATATTTATTTGAAGAAAGTGTACAGTTTTAATTCTTTCGTTTCTTAATGGGTTTTCTCATGCAGTTAAAAGAGAATGCCAATTTCCCCCTTCATTTTTGCATACAATTTGATAGCGCTAATATAATTTAACACTTGCAATGAAGTAGGAATTTCAATTTCCTTACCATCTTTTCGATTTTGTTCATCTTCTGCATCACTCACACTGTTACCATCTTGCGATTTTATTATAGATTTTAAATCAGTTTGTGTTAAAACATTCTTGTCAACATTCACAAAACTTTCCGCGTTCACAGAATAATCTGCATCAATCTTCTCAGTCAGAGTTTGGATTTCACTAGAATCGTCATAATAAACAACTTTTCCACAATTTCTGCTATTATCAAGAATAAATCCACAGTTTCGAAAGCATTTTATTACGCATTTGATTGAATGATTTTAAAATGCAATTGCATCTAACTCGTCAATTTTCATGGTCATCTCAGATGCTCTCTTACAGTTGTCCATGTTTGCAATAATATGCTGAAGCATCAATTTTCTGTTTCAAATTCACACACTGCATAATTCTATTATCTAATGGTTGTAGAACTGATGTTTACATGGAGGTAGAAAGACTAAACGAATATTTGAAAGTTGAACTTTTGGGTAACAAGTTGCATAATCTAGGAAAAGTATAATATTTCTATTTTCTTGTTCCATTCATTTGTTTAATTTGTTCAAAAAGTCCTCGAATATAGCACTTGTCATCCACACTTTATTATTCGCTTTTCATTTCACAGGAAGTTGATTCTTCCATACACTTTTGAAACAGCGCGGATTTTCGCTTTTACCTATTACCCCTGGTTTCGCTAGTTTTCAGTCAGAAAATGAGACCAAAAGTACAATCAATTGTTCTTTAGAATACCGACCTCCGTAATAATGACGGCAGAAGAAAAAACTTAATATATTTAACCAATACTTACTGTAACAAAATGTCCGAGAATTTATTAATATTTAAAGAAATTATTAATTAAATAATAAATTAATATTTAATCAAAAACATTTTTCCACCTTGCTCAAGTTCTAATCCAACTTGTTGATAGATAAGGTAGGTGAAAAATAGTTTTCCGTCCGCGTTACACAGGTTCCGCCATATAGAGGGCCTTTTATAAGAGAAATCTTAAAATAATGCTGCAAAATTTCGATATTTCTGGCTTGTACAGGTTTTACTGTATTATGTTGTATTCAACTCCACAACTTCCACTCTTTCAGGTTTAACCTCCATAGAATTGAAACACGTAGATCTTGAAAGAAGTCTTTATTTGACGATCTACTTACTACTAGGATCTGGCTAAAGGAAAGCGCACCTAAATTCAACAGGTAAACTTGTTTGTGTTTTTTGTCAATTTGACAGACAAAATATCAAAATCTTTTTTATTCCAATGCCCATAGCTGTCAGTGCATTTAAATATTCGCTTTCTGTTGATTCCAGATAGTCCATCAGCAAATAGCAAAGAGAATTAATAACAATGTTCAACAGAATGTTCTATGAGGGTCATAGCATATATATATATAGGTCATATCAAACCTGACCTTCCAGATATTTAAGACCTAAATACCGATGCTGAAAGAGAAATAAAGCATAACGTATGACCTTCACTTTTGTGTTTATTTGTCCCTAAAGCAAAACGTTTTATTCT
This sequence comes from Tachypleus tridentatus, assembly GCF_004210375.1. Lineage (NCBI taxonomy): Eukaryota > Metazoa > Arthropoda > Merostomata > Xiphosura > Limulidae > Tachypleus > Tachypleus tridentatus. The sequence goes on from NC_134825.1 coordinate 126,902,278, forward strand.
TACAAGAGGGTTAGCTCAGAGGTATTTATACTATTAGTGTGAAATTCCACGGAAAGTTAGGAGTAGAAGAAAATCAATAATAGTCGATTCGGAACGAAGAAATATCACGTGATAAAGACTAGTGAATATTGAGAAGTTATTTAAATATTTCCTTTTGAAACTAACAAATTGAAACTTATATGATCTTAATATACGAATCACAAACTATGTTATGATGCCAAGTTTATTAACAGGCATGATAACATAGTTTGGAAAGGTTGTGATATGCGCTCTTTGATTCTGCCTCATTTTAAAGGGATACCATGTAATCATTTCCATACTGCATTATAAGTTCATACATTTTGTACAAAAAATATTTAGAAGGTCAAAAATACAACAATTTTCGTTTACATGCTGTAATGTTTTTACGTAGGTTGCATTATTAGGCCATGATATTTTATAAAATATTTTAAAAGTTATATAATCAATTATATTTCCTTATTTGATAATCAACTTAGAAAATAAAAAGTAAGCGGCACTTTTATCTAATTATTGACGCTTTTGTACAACAATGAGTATTTTAATATTTTTAGTTTTTAACATAAATCATAATCTCATTCATTCTTTTGTCTCTCAACCCTTTACTGATAGTTTGAACTTAAATTCGCTTAGAAAGCGCCCCCCAGTAGCACAATGGTATGTCTGCGGACTTACACACTAAAAACCGGGTTTTGATACCCGTGGTAGGCAGCGCACAGATAGCCCATTGTGTAGCTTTGTGCTTAATTCAAAACAAACAAGCTTGGAAAGCAATAACTTACATAATAAATTTGCTATTAATTTGATACGTTAAGGACAATTTTGGATAATTTCGCCCCAACGTTCCATTTCTTTACGCTTTAGTTTGTTGAATTTAGGAATTCCAACAAACCGTTCCGTCTACACATTTTAAATTCTGACGATTGGTTGGTTGTTTTGAATTTCGCACAAAGCTACTTCAAAGCTATCTGTGCTAGCCGTTTCTAATTTATCAGTGTAAGACTAGAGGGAAAGCAGCTAGTCATCACCACCCACCGCCAACTCTTTGGCTACTCATTTACCAACGAATAGTGGGATTGACCGTCACATTATAACGCCCCCACGGCTGAAAGGGCGAGCATGTTTGGTGCGACCGAGATTCGAACCCGCTACCCTCGGATTATGAGACGAACGCCTTAACACGCTTGGCCATGTCGGGCCAATTCTGATGATAACAATAAGTTTTAGCAACATAATTACGGGCTTTCAACGCTAAAACTTAGGTTTCGATACCTGGAGTAGGCACAGTCCAGATAGCAACTTATTTATGTCATTCCATAATCGTGATTTGGACAAAAAAACTTCGGGGATAAGAATCAAATGATGGAGTTTGCTCACAAACACTGGACAGAAGTCAAATATTTATGAGTAGATGTTGCAAAAAGTCATGTGTTGCTTCTCCTATCGTCAATGGTATGGACAATCCACTCCTTCTTGGATATGACCTCTTTTGATATATATGATCTGACTCTTTTTTTGTCCATTTTTTTACTCTCGTGTTTTAGGAAGACCTTTCGACTATAAGGGTATGAAACCTACTGAATACAAAGGCAAATATTTGTTGCCTTGAAGAAGAAACACCTTTTCCAGAAGAACTGGCACAGAAAATGTAGTTGTTTCTCGTGATAGTAAATGTTTAAGCTCTATTGAAAAAAAAAATATCTAGGTGGTTTGAACATCCCAATTTTCATGACCTTATTTTTCTAGGTTTTAGCTGGAGATTATTTCAGTTACAAACAGATTTATTGCATGTATAACCCCGCAGTATTAGTTAAGACGCATTGACCTCGTACATAATTTTTAGGGACAGATTTACAAATAGCATGTACCAATACATTCATCTGACTTAAGAGAGGCGATAAGCTGTAAAAGGGGCTGATTGACCCATATATTGATATTCATTCGTCTCGTTGTACTAAAGCTATGGATCAAATGAATAGGTCTTACTTGAAACGGGCCCGGCATGACCAAGCGTGTTAAGGTGTTCGACTCGTAATCCGAGGGTCGCGGGTTCGAATCCTGGTCGCACCAAATATGCTCGCCCTTTCAGCTGTGGGGGCGTTATAATGTGACGGTCAATCCCACTATTCGTTGGTAAAAGAGTAGCCAAAGAGTTGGCGGTGGGTGGTGATGACTAGCTGCCGTCCCTGTAGTCTTACACTGCTAAATTAGGGACAGCTAGCACAGATAGCCCTCGAGTAGCTTTGTGCGAAATTCAAAAACAAACAAACAAACTTACTTGAAACGTTGTCTAATATATATTACTTTTAATTCGTGAATAAATATATATATGTGTTAAACATTCTCTATTTATCATCGCCTGTATGCATAACACATTAACGTTTAAAATCATGTCACTGGATATAATTGCGTGTACATGCTAAATTTTAAAACATAAATACTCATATCAAACTTTATGTTTGTGTGAATCAAAAAATTCTTTGTCATTTTTTAATTTGACGAAAAATTCTCAATTTTTTCAGTCCACATTTCCAGAATATCGAAGCTCTTTGGTAAAAGTTGCTGACTTATTTCTTTACCTGCCCTTACAACAAATTTCTTTCTTTCAATTTTTTTCGTACGTATAAGATATTATCTTATAAACAAACTTGTGCTTCCATCACTTAGTGCAGTTCTTAGTAACGTCGTTGTTATATAAAAGAATAGTTTTCTCTTTCCTTGACATGTGTTTTAAAAAATACTTTATAACGCCCCCACGGCTGAAAAGGCGAGCATGTCTGGTGCAACGGGGATGCGAACCCGCGACCCTCAAATTACGAGTGGCACGCCTTTACCCACCTGGCCATGCCAGGCCTATTTCGTATAGAGTTGGCATCGGCAGGTAACCGATTAGGGTGATGGACTCCTAGTCTGAGAATCGGAAGTTTAAATCCTTGTCACACCCAACATACTCGTCCTTTCAGTCGCGGATGCGTTACAAAATTACGGTTTCTCCCACTATTCGTGGCCTTCCCTCTAGTCTTGCACAGCTGAACTGGTGATAACTAACACTTGCGTGCTGCCATCTCTTGATTTTGTGGAAAAGTAAAGTAATGCTACTAATATATTTTTAAGTTCTTGTTTTTGTTCATTAGTACACTTATCAAACTTCCGTCATTTCACTTTGTGTCTGTGATATTGTCTTTCGGCTTTAACTGTGTTTTCATTGATCGTAGGTTACTAGTTTCAAGCCACGAGTTTATGAATGTCAATACTGCCATGCTTTCACAGTCTTCTGTTTTTAATTGCAATAACCTAAGTTATTTAGCTTCATAAGGTAGTGTATGAATTGGTAACGCTCAATTCATTTTAGATAAGTGTTCTAAAACTGTGAATCCAAATGTTCGTGTTATTCTCCTGCAAAAACTTTGGTTTGAGGAGGAATTGTAAGAATGACAGTCAATTCTACTATTCCGCCAGACAAAAATAGTCCAAAAGTTAGTGATGAGTACTGATTGCTTTCTAGTTTATTAATTCAAAATTAGTGTTGGCTATGCATAGGTAGCTTGTTTAGCTATGCAAAAAAATTTCAAAAGTGAAAACAGTCCATCTTATCAGCATGACATTTATATGAACTGTTGTTTGTTATTGTTGTCTTGAATTAAGCACAAAGCTACACAATGGGCTATATTTGCTCTGCCCACTACGGGTATCGAAACCCGGGTTTTAGCGTTGTAAGTCCGCAGACATACCGCTGAGCCACTGGGGAACATTTATATGAGCAACCAATAAAAAACAGCCTGACACTTTTATTCAAGATACACATAAAAATCATGTTTACAAATTTACTTTAATACAGGTAGTTACTTCTACAGTGGCGAAAAAAATCATTTGTGATGAAGTTCCTTTAAGTGAGTAGCATTAATTTATTAAATAACTCTTTTCTTCATTGACAAGTTTCAATGGTTTTATAATAATAATAAAAAACAAATTTTCCCGCAGAGCCGCTCTAACTACCACATTTGTAACTCTTTGTGTGTTGTTTTCTTCATTAATAAAAAGCATTATTATTTTTAACAAAACAAAAAAATGTGAGAACTCGAATGCTTCTTCCGACGTGAACTTAGAATTAGTTATAAAAATAAAGTGTAAAGGTAATGACGTCATATTTAGTGATGTCACAAGTATCTTTAACATTCCTTCATAATAGCTCCCCAGTATCTCAGCGGCATGTCTGTGGACTTACAACAATAGAATCCGGGTTTCGATACCTGTGGTGGGCAGAGCACAGGTAGCCCATTGTGTACCTTTGTGCTTAATTCAAAACAACAGCAACAACTTTCATAATAATACGCATTTTTTTTTAGTTTGGTTTTCAACAAATAGGATATTTTCATAAATATTTTTATATTTGCATATTTCTGGCTAAACGTTGACGCTATTAATTTTAATTAAGCTTCATAACAAGAACTGTAAAACTTTTCTGTCAATGAGTTCTGATTTTTATAGCCTTCACATGTCTGCTTAAAGAACATAACTTTCATATCTATTTATTTTTTACTCTAATAGAATGCTGGCCACCAATGCTTACAATAAGCAAAAGGCATCTGTTTTCTTTTTAATTTCGCTCATGCTACACTAGGGCTATCTGCTCTAGCCGTCTCTAATTTTGCAGTGTAAGGCTAGAGGGAAGGCAGCTAGTCATCACCACCCACCGGCAACTCTTGGACTACTCTTTTACCAACGAATAGTGGGATTGACCGTAATATTATAACGCCCCCACGGCTGAAAGGGTGAGCATGTTTGGAGTTATGGGGATTTGAACTCCCAACCCTCAGATTACGAGACGAGTGCCTTAATTTCCTGTCCATTCTGGGCCAGAAAATCATCTATGTAAGCCTCTCAGTTCTACCGAGATCTTCGAATGCTGGACGTTCTTTATTCTTTATGACTTTGACTGCCCAGTGATTTGCTTTTCTAATTTATTGAAACGTAATGTAAAATGTAAGGAATCAAACGAAAACAAACAATAGTAGGATAACTACTCTGTAGTTAAAGGTTTGGTGTCTTTGTTTTGTTAGAGGTATGATGTGTTCATTTTTTTCTCATTAATTTGAACAAATTTCTTGTATTTAAGGACCATTATATATTTTGTAATTTATTTATTTCCTGATCACCATTACGCACTGTATTATAAACTTTTAATTATTTATTCATGAGTGTGGTTGGTGGCCGAAATCAGTGATTTATATTGTCATTATGAGGTCTACTAGTACGACTCGTCTGATCTTTTCCAATTTCCCTTTTCTGATGTGTATTTATGCATATTTTCTTATAGAGCTATCTGCAGTGTTTATCGAGGGGAATCGAGCCTCTAATTCTAGCGTTGTAATTCCGAAGACTTACCGCTACCCCAGCAAAGGTCGTTGTTTGGTGTGATACTAGATTTTCGAGTCGTACTTCAACAGCAAAAAGGTTGGAAACCACTTCCACTAATTTATGAGAATGCTATTAGCCTGCACCTGAATCTTAACCTTTAAAGGATTTTTGCATACTTTCTATTTATTTTTGAATACTTGGATTTAACCAACAATACTATGAATGACGTCCGAGTGGCGTGTCCCTCAGCGATAAATCTGAAGGCTTATATTACTAAAACCCTGGCTTCGATGCCTGTAGTGGGCATATTATAGATAGCCCATCGTGTAGCTTTGTGCTTAACAACACACATACAATTCTAGAGGCGCTATTATTGCAGTCTCATTTGTTTTCTGAGCAGTCTTGGATTGTTATTTGTTATTAAGTACAAAGCTGCACAATAAGCTGTCAGTGCTCTGCCCACCACGGATATCAAGACTCGGTTTCTAGCCCTATAAGTCCGCAGACATTCCGCTGTGCCACTAGGGCCCTCCCTAGTCATGGATTTAAGGCCACAAGCCAAGAAACTAAGTTCAAGGCCTCGAGCCACTAAGCAAGCTAAGGCTAAGACCGGGAACCTTATTGAAGTAACGATATTGTTTTTAAATTTGTGAACTTAAAATTAAACAATGGATTATCTGCATTCTACCCACCGCATAGAATCGAATCCTAAATTTTAAAGTCGCAAGTCTGGAAATTTATAGCTTACCCGTCACAAGGTTATTAACATTAGCAATATCAACTATTTTCCCAAAACATAACAGTGAATCTCGATAAAAATATCAAGAGAATAGTTGCCACAACATATGTTAACAAATAAAATATCCTACGTACATTTCTCTCTCTATTGATATCAAATACACACAAAAATATGAGGTTATAATAAATAGTTGCATTGTTTGTGTTTGTAAGTTACTAACAATACGCATTATTTATGAAGAGATACTGAAAAAAATTAGTTATAAAATCCTGATGCGGTTCTTTTGATCTGAATACTCTTCTTTGTGCATTTTGAACACGTGTTTCTCCATTGGTATGATCTCAGCAGAGAAATTTTAATATAAAAAGCTTGTAATTTTTACCTTTACAGCCACTGTCGGTTCGATAACTAAATAAAAATAACGGCATGAATGCAACGCTTTATATTACAGACGTTACCTTTATCCTGTGGCTTCTCAGAGTGGGACTAGGAATAATTATACATATGTGTAGCGTATCTTTTTCCAACGCAAATGGAAGATTTCAATTCATTGATTATGTAAATGTCAGTTACCATTTTTTACTAATTGCAGTGTACTAACTGGCTACCAGGCCCGTATAGAAGAGAGGGAATAGTCTCCACGAAGTTTCTTACAAATCGAAGAAAAGAAGGGTTAGGGGAGAGAGAAAGCAAAAACAACTTTTATTTGAAGCACACCGGATCTATATTAAATGCATATTTATTTTATGTTGTATTTGGTATTGCACATACACATTTTTCAATTATTATTTTTTATCACCTCTAATGAAACGACCCCCAGTGGCACAGAGGAATGTCTACGAACTTATACTACTAGAAACCTGGTTTAGATACTCCTGGTGGGCAGAACACAAATAGCCCTTTGTGTAGTTTTGTGCTTAAATATAAAACAAACAAACCCTAGAGAAACAGCAGGATAGTCTACTGACTTACAACACGAACGCTAAACATGCTCGCCCTCCCAGCCGTGGGGGCGTTATAATGTGACGGTCAATCCCACAATTCGTTGGTAAAAGAGTAGCCCAAGAGTTGGCGGTGGGTGGTGATGACTAGCTGCCTTCCCTCTAGTCTTACACTGCTAAATTAGGGACGGCTAGCACAGATAGCCCTCGAGTAGCTTTGTGCGAAATTCCAAAAAAACAAACAAATACAACACGAAAATCCAGGATTCGATTCCCCGTGGTGAACACAGCAGATAATCCAATGTGGCTTTTCTCAAAAAATATACAAACAATTATATTTGATTATTTACTATATTCTGATTTGATTATTGTTTTGCTTTTTTTAATAATGGGGCATCTCCATCAAGATTGTTAAAAGCAAGGAGGGAAAATATCCAACATGTTAAACATAAATCGAAAAGTGTTAAATTACATGTAATTAAGTTCTTCATAGTTCAGTTTTGGAAGAAAAAAACGGTTTACTTTATTTCCATAAAATTAACAATCAGTCACTGTGTAGATATTTCATGAAAATTATAATTATGGCAAATTACGTGATCAATTTGAAATATCCATGTTTTCTGACCGAGAACATCCTCAGCTATACTCCAGAGGCCAAGGTCAAAGAGGAGACCTTAGAAAATGTCCTTCAGCAATCCTCGATGGGGAACATGTAAGACTTCTTTGATGACAATGGATTCAATTGCATTTTGAATGATTAGTTTCAAATGTTACATACAAATCTCTGTTCTTACGGTAAGATTCTTTTTCATATTGCTTCTTGATTTTTGACACAGAATTAGTATAATGCCAGTTTTGAAACTTTGTTTGTTTGTTTTGGAATTTCGCGCAAAGCTAAACGAGGGCTATCTGCGCTAGCCGTCCCTAATTTAGCAGTGTAAAACTAGAGGGAAGACAGCTGGTCATCACCATCTACCGCCAACTCTTGGGCTTCTCTTTTACAAATGAATAGTGGGATTGACCCTCACTTTATAACGCCTCTACGGCTGAAAGAGCGAGTATGTTTGGCGTAAAGGGGATTTGAATCCGCGACCCTCAGATTACGAGTCGAACGCCTTAACCCACCTGGCCATACTGGGCCATTTTGAAACTATGTTTGAATACCAAAAATTACAGCTCTGTTTCAGCCAATGCAACACAATACAAGCTTTACAAAATATTAAACACTAAAACAATGCCTGGTCAAATAGAGAAACGGTTAAATATTTTAAAAAATACAAAAAAATGAACGTTATTAATAACGAAGTAAAAATATTGCAATAATAAAGTTATTCACATGAACATTATTAAAAAATTCTCCAAGAAATAACAGTAATTCATAAATAAATAATCATATGAGTTGTTACAATCATACGTTCAAACAAATCAAATGTCTTACAAATATTTCACTTCACGTGAAGGTAAAATGCATGCAGTAAAATACAGTTATATTAAATTGTTGCATTTTATTTACTAATACAAGATGGCGCTTTTCAGATAACATATAGTGCTTTCAAGGCTCATCTATTATTAATGTGATGAGTATGTATGGTAAATATGTTAGTTATTCTTTTTCAAACGCATGAAGTAATTAATTGTTTTGATTTTCTGTTCAAAAAGTGGGTATTCATTCTTTTGATAATTTTTGTGAAACCGAGTTAAATGTCTTTTAAAATTGCTAATTGCAAGAAATATCACAAATACATGTATTGTGAAAGAATGTAGCCTGAACTTACTCTACTGTCTGTAACTTATACTGTAGTACACACTGTAGTAATATCATTAGTATACAATAGTGAGTAGTGTAGAGATTGGTGTAGTCTGGATCAGCCTAGTGCAGTGAATCTACTGTAGTTGACTTTAAATTGTCGTAGTCTCGTAGAATACCATATATACAAGACAATAAATCATTGTTTAGAATGTGACTAGTGTAACTAATATTAAAAATTAAACAAGCCCGCGATGGTTTTATTGTTTTGAAATTTTTACAAGTTCAGTTATTAATAATGAAGTATTCATTGTGATAAACGAAATAATAATTTGATCTAAGTGAGAGTATTTTTTTCTTCCCAATTTCTTATGGTATCAGCTCAGATGTTTTTTAATCATACAATAAATATAACTGTAAAATTGCTTCACTCAGCTCAGTTTGTTTGTCTATGTTTGTGTTAAATATTTCTTCTAACATTCAGTTGTGGGTAAGAATTTACCCATCAGTTTTACAGATTTACTTATCTACATAAATTTTAATCCTTGTCAGTGGCAATAAAACATAGGTTGAAAGGAATAATCTCAGTCAGTAAAAGTTTAATATATTGCAGCCAATTCAAGTTTTGCCAAATCTTAATGACTCTTATCTTGAAAGTTTGAGTCCTGAAACCATACTTAACCAAAACTAACATGTAGGTAATGTGTAAAACATAACATGTTAAAGTATAATAGTTTTAAACTAAAGAATATAGTACATCTCAAACACACACACACACACACACACACACACACACACACCAGTTTTCTTAACATTGTATGTTATAAATGACTAAACATTTCAGTGTACACTTTCAGAACATAAGAAATAGTGGTATAAAATTATTTAAACCATTAACAGTAATATTTACACAGTACCACAAACCAATCAATGAAATTAAACATGATCATTCTTGTCTATGTTCAACTACACACAAATACAATGAAAGGTACAGGATATAAGGAAATATTGTCCATTTCAGGAATAAGAGCAGATGTCATTATCTTCCTTTTTTAGTACATTTTATGTTTGACATATTTTTTGAAGTTACTGAGTATTACAAAGGTTAAATAACTGGTGTTTGAAATTGGGAAAAATAAACAGTGTGTAAATTATCCAGTACTTCATTTGGCTTGCTTCCATTGTTTTAAAAATCATAATAAAAGCTCATACTAACAGCAGAGAAACAATTCCTAAATCTCACACACACGTGTGTGTATGTATATATTTCTAGTTTTTGTAAAACACCAGTTTGTATCTGATGAAGATTAAAGGAAGAATTGTAAACTTTGTAAAATTTTATTACAGTGAAGTTAGTTTTTCATATTGTAAATCCTAATTACTTGTTAATAATCATAAAACTTTTGATGTATGAGATTTACCTTTTAAATATTGCACTGCAAAAACTAATTGGGCAGTACACTCCCTTAATAATGGGTCTGCTCTCACTGTATTTGTATTTGAATATTATGGTACACTATTGCACATAGTTTAGACTGGGTGACTAATTCAGTTAATCAGTGTGAATAGTTGTGTATGAGACTTGATTACTTCAATTGGTGTAATAAAGCATATTCAGTTAAAGTTACCATTAAATTGAGTTAATATCATGAAATTAATCAACTAATCAAAATCAATATTTCTGATTATCACTGTTTTCATTTATTCCAACTATTAATAAAATATTGCCATTATGATTTGTTCCTTAATATTTTTGATAAATTTAAGGTTGTTCAGCTCAATCTTTTAGAGTTGCAACTACACTTGAAAATAATCAACTAATAGATATTGTTTCAATTATTTCAAGTCTCATGAGAGTGAAAATAAATAATTTGTTAAATGTCTTTGAATAATGAACCAAATGATTAATCAATTAATAAATTCCATTAATCACCCAACTCTAATATTGTTTAAAAAATTTGGTAACTAATAACCAGCCAGTTGATTCAAAATGTTATTGGGAAATTCGTGGTTGAATTGAATGTTGGAAGTATCAAGTTTATCAGATTCATGACTTTTGTTTAGAAGTTTGCACAAATTCTAAGAATTTTATATATTATTAAAAAATTTTTAAATTATTCACCATTAAAATCTAATAATTTTAAATGTAAATAAAAAATATGTAAGCTATGAGAATGTATAGCAGTAAGATTTAACATTTTCTAAGATGCTGGTTTCTTTAAAAGAATTAACATTACGGTCAAACTATGTACAGTTATTTTTTCACAATGACTTGTGTATTTAGAAAAATAGTTGTTTAAAAGAAAACTTAATACTTTTTGCTGCACTTTATTTCAAGGCCTAGTGAAAACTGGCATTGATAGCCTGAATGTAATGATGTTTCAATATATCAATCACATTTTTAATGTTGCATTACTTCTGTTAGCAACCATAAAGATACAATAAACAACAATATGATAAATATATTATAGTTATCATGAAAAGTATCAAGTTGATGAGGTTGATATGAAAAAATAAAACTGAACAAGTCATTGTTCAATCAAATAGTTTTAGGTGATATAAAGTAATTCATTATAGATTTTAACATTGTGCTTAGAACCAGTGGCATGAACCTTCAAAGATGAATGGTTATATAATGTAGCATTGGTGATATGAGTTTTTGTATGAGACAATTCAACTCATCTATTTCTAACCATATCCATTGTTGATGGTGTGCTCAAAAAGTTAAATATTACTCAATGTGCTAATGTGGAATATTAATTCATGTGCTACATCAGTAACAAAAAACTTGTGGCTGGATTTTACAAACAAGCTGCAGCCCATAAGCTACTCATCTTAGTAGTGGTACGTTAAGCATTGAAACTGCGATGAAGATTAGAGGAAAACCATTACGTGAAATAGTGAACCTTTCTACCTGTTGTTTGTTTGGATAAGAAAGTTTGAATTTAAATAAATATGGAAATAATTAATAATTATAAACTAAATTTAAAAACCAATAATAATGCTAGTGTAAATGTTTAATTTCAAATATTTAGGAAATAATTTTTGTATAATGAACTGATATGGAATTCTCAAATTTAAATGATCAAAATTTCTGAAACCCACATACATTTTAAAAATTCATAAACTATTATCAAACCAAGCAAAGGGTTTTGTGTTATAACTAAAGTTATTGTACTTAATCTAAATAAAATTTACTTATTTTCAAAATCATATCTTTATACAGTAAGGAATCTGATAAAAATGCACCTCCTCAGTTACTTTTATATGTAAAATGCAAAATCAAAACTCTCTTCAATTATAAATGTGTTTAGAAATTTAAGTTGTAGATTTATATTCATGAAAAAATATTTTTATAAATACAAAATCAGTCTTAAGAGTTTCTTATGACTGAAATCAAATGTTTAATATGTGTTATGATATATATTTATAAATTTAGAAAGCGGGAATGTTTAGGCTAAATATATTGAGATTGTAAGTAAAAATACATTTTATAAGTTTCAACTGAAAAGATTTGATAAATGACAAGTAAATATTTAATAGTATATAAAGGTCATTATAAAATTTAAAATCTTTGTCACTTATTTAATTATGGCAATCATTTGTTTTGTATTAATGATTTAGTTTATATAGTAAAATGCTTGTGATTGTTAAATACAGGTTTTCCTATAACACATTTTCAAAAATATGTTGAAAGAGATATATAACACATTTGTATGCCCCCCCCTTCCTACTGTATGTTGTATAATAGAAATTTTAATAAGTTTTTTGCTTTTTCTGGTTTAAGGATGTGGCACTATCCATGACTGTGGTAAACATTAACTTATTTTAAAAATAAACACTCAGTAGCAGCAGAAATGGAGGTGAAGTGGCTGTAAACTCCCCATTAAAATGCTTCTTGTTAAAAACTGTTGTCTTGCGAAGATTAGTTCAGATTGGCCCATCAATCAAAAAGTAGTTGAGTAATAAAAGGACACACAGATATAGATACTGTTGCTTGGGGTATGTGGATGGTTTTTGCCTTTCTCTTTAGTATTCTTGAATTCTCATCTCTTGCAAAATGCTATGCTTTGCTTATTACAGTTGTGTTAGAACTTTCTGTGGATCTCCTTCTAGATAATGCTGTTGCCCAACATTGATTTATGTATTTGTTTTATATCTAATGCCATTATATTCAAAGGATATTCCCATATTTAGGGAATTCTAAAATCTAACATAAACACATCTTTACAATTTGAGTGAATGAATATTTTGTCTTAAAAAAGGCTGTTACACACCCTTTTTAAAAGTAATACATTTTTTTGGTGGCATCAAACTACCTGCAAAATGCCAAACAGTATCAAAATGTATTCTTGATATATTTGATTCCACTTTGACTTTATAAAGGCTATAGTTGTCATTTAACTTGAATAATTCTATATTCAAACTTTTTAAATATAATATACCCAACCCTCTGTATGTCACGTTTTTCCCAAATGCAACTAAATATTTTCCTCCTGTTTTATTCTTTCTTGGTTAATATTTTATTATGAATGAGCTTGTGATGCATATGCCCAAAACTCTGATTTTGGAAATTACCTCAACAGACTTCATCAATCATAACTGGGTAATATTTTTATAAGGTCTAGGCAGTATTTTTATAACTGAGCACTAAATAAAACATTTGAACTTTCCATAAAAATGATATATCTCACATTTAGCCAGTAAAAATTACAAAAAAGGAGTAAATTTCAAAAATAAAACAATCAAAAACCAAAATTATTTTTCTTTCATGAAAATCTCATGAGTGTTGTAATACAAAAACAAAGCACTCTCATTGATAACTGTATCTACAAAGAAATACTTCAATAAAATTTACTCTGCAGTGTAATGCTGTGACGATAGTTCATATTTGAACTAACAATTCAATAATTATCCTTTTTCTCACAGATGGTAAACATTATTGGATATTAAGTAGGAGTACATTGATATAGAATTGTCTGACAATTCTAGAAAAGGCTGCAGGCCTGATATTTTGGCCTCAGGCCCAATAGCCTTCCACAGGAACTAGCAGTTATACCTGCTCAAAGAGCAGATATTTCTGGTAGTAAGAACAATGCAGTATATGACAATATCTACAAAATGGTGTCAATATTCCTAAACATTTGACCTAATAACATAAAGACCAGCAAATGTTAGTTCATTTTTCTTGCTGTTTATTCCCAGACCTGTTTGCTCTTACCCTTGGTCTCAAAACATATGTTTTTGTTTAAAGTTAATTTTTTGTGAAGTTTAGTAAAATTCATGTTTTAAGTTATGTAAAGTTTCAGACAGACTTATCTCATTGTTTTGTTGTAATTGACAGAGAAGAAATAGTTTCTGAGATGCAGTTAACTTCTGTACCTTTTTAGGCATAGAAAATTTGTTTCCATACTGCAGAAAGTTGAAAAGATGCAAGAAGTTTTTCAAAAGTTTTTATTCTTTTGTAAATATCTGTACTAACAAATCCAGATATAGTTGCTTTAACTCTCCTTCATTGTTTAGTTATAGTACAAATAAAAAAGGTTTTTTTAATTGAGTAGAATTAAGTAGAAATTTTCAAGCTATATTAAAAGTGCTAGATGTATGTCACTGTCTTTAATTTTGAGCTGATAGACAGCAGGGAAGGCCACTAATCAAGAGCACCTACTGCCAACTTTTCAGCTTGTTAACATGTCCTTTTCCTAATATTGATATTTCACTAATCATTTCTGTCCCCTGCTAGTACAGCGGTAAGTCTACAGATTTCTAACGTTAAAATCAGGGGTTCAATTCCCCTTGGTGGACTTGGCAGATAGCCTAATGTGGCTTTGCTGTAAGAAAAATGCACGCACACTAACCATTCCACTGTGAAGCTACAATGTGTAGTAATATTGAAAGGAATATTCTATAATTAAAGTTGACAAGAATATCTTGTCATCATTTAATGAGGTAATAAATGACGTATCAAAAATCATTACTGAATAATAATGTAAGTCGGAAGAATCTCAATTAGTTTTTAGAATGTGTATGTTATCACATGTATTTGATGACTTATGCATCAAATCATTTGCATATGATGTTGGAATTTATTTTTGAGCAGTTGTCCAGAGTATTAAGTTTAAAATATTAATCTTTGATAGAGAGAATACCACAAAAAGTTTTATCATTTTATATACAACAGAATTTACTTTCAGAAAAGTAGTTTACCATTATTTTTGTAAAAGGCACTTGTAACATTCTAAGACTATATGTTATTTGTAATGGTTTTTATTTATTTTCCTTCTAAAGCTTATTATATATGAATGTTTTGGGTTCCTTCTGAAAGGTTCCAAGCTCTGTTGAAGACATCACTGCCTACTGAAAACCCATGGCCACTAATTTCGCAGGCAATGAAAATTTACATTCAGAATTAACCAATAGTTCATATTGTATTCCTTTGTCAGCTGTGACGTCAAATTTGTGGTTTGACATGAACAGGTCCAATGCTAACCAAGATCTAAAGGCAATGGAATCTAATTTGGTCTTTAATCTTAGGACACTGAATGAAACTCATGAACTGAGTACTGCTGAATCAAATGCATGTTTTAACTTGAATAGAACCAATGCTAACCAAGAACTAAAGGCAGACTTGTATCTTAATATCAACAGATCTGATACTAAACAAGAACTGAAGGATCAGTTTCTGCAGAATATTCCTCTAACCCCAGAGAAATCTCAGGAACAAAAGAAAAAAACATCATTCCAAATAACAAGTGTAACAGTTCAAAGGGCCAAGTTGAGCACTAATCCTTCAGATGATCTTTATCAGCAAAATTTAGAGGTTTTAAACAGTTCAAAAAGCATGGATGTGGATAATGGCTTGTCTTCTGAGGACACAACAAGTGGTAGCAGTAATAGTAGTATCAGTACTAGTAGCAGTAGTTGTAGTATTAGCCCTAGTACAACTATCAGTAATATAACAGAGTTACAGTTTCTCTCCAGTCCATCCGTTCCAATAAAATCTGAACCTCTGGGAATGAACTCTGTGGAAAGTATTGTTAATTCAGAAATAATGGTTACCATTCCTGTCAATGCTGTAGCTTTATCTGAAAGTATATTACAACCAGAAATGAATCAACAAGCATTACCATTAATAACAACTTCCACCACACATAGTGTGGCCAGTGATGTTCCCATGACCCCACTGTCTCAGCAAACGCAAAGTCGATTCAAAGTTGTGAAGCTGGTAAGTAATGAGCCATTTAAACGAGGACGTTGGACTTGCACCGACTTTAATGATCCACCAACAGTACAACATGATGGTGCTAAGTATGAAATGTCTGCTGAACTAAACAGTAGTACAGTGATATCTAGTTCTAGTAGCTTAACAAATGCTTTAATTAGCGAACATGGAATTGATGATTTTAGTGACACTTCCCATTTTTATGTAAACCAGACTTATCCACCATTGCCTACTGAAGATCTATCTTCAACTGTAGGTGGTCACAAAGACACTCGGCCAGTATACAGAATTATTCTTCCAGTTGGTGATGCACCACAAATGTCTTCAGTGAGTGTGATTCCGTCTCTTGGAGTCCAGACGGTACATGCTGTAGAAGGTGATTACTCTCTAACCAGCACTTTCCCAGATCAGTCTGTTGCTCAAGAGCCTGTCCTATCTCAGCCTACCAAGAATCTTTCAGACATTGTATGTAATATACTGACAAAAGAGCTTTCTCCAACTCAGCTATTGGACATTTCTGAATGTACTGACCAGACATTAACAGGGCATTTAAAGCAGCAGGAGTCCATAAACATTATTGATGCTCCATCAAACTCCCAAAACTTTAATTCCCCAGGGTATGCAGCTACTAATCAAACCTCAGTGTGTCATAATACTGATGGACCTGGAAAAGCCCTCAGTACATCTGTACCTCTTCTTGAAGTTCTACCAAAAACCCTTGGTGTAATACATGCTGTTGAAGAAGATGATGATAAAGAAAGGTTTGTTTCTGCTTTCACTCTTTTGTTTTTCCGACATACTATTTTTATTTACTTAAATATATTAACATTATAATGTAGTCATAACAGCTCTTATCTGCAAATTTCATACTAAACATATTACTAAAATTAACAAATAATTTTTTTATACTTGTTAATTAGCCTGGTTCATAACTTTTATTAACATAAAACTGTACAATCATAATTTACAGTTGAAAATCATATTCCCAGAAAGTTATGGTTAATTGTATTATGGGCAATTTTTGGTATAACTAATAGTGATTGTGGTTTAAAGTTTGCAAAAAAAATACATGTATCACATATTTTCATATGTACTTTTGTAGAACATGGTGATGCTTCTAATCGTATCTTGTTATGTACAATTAGCAAAACAGTCTTTTGACACTGGGGAATTCCTTGTGCTTTTCGATGTAGTCCTTATTTTTAAAGATTGGATCAGTGAAACATGTAGTAAATTATAAACTAATCGGATTGATTTTTTTACAAGGTGTTAGGGTTAACAGTCCAAAGAAATACAGAAAAGCATTTCTCTTTTAAATTAATTTAGTTTTCAGTATTGCTTTACTATAAAGGATTTTTTCTTGTGTTATTAATTTTATGGAAATTTTTTGTTATAGAAACGAGATGAAGTGGTAAAAATATAAGTTTAATCATTTTTATCAACAATAATGCTTTCAAGTTCTTGTTCTAAGGCATTAGCGGGTGTTAATTGTATTGGAGCATTTTCTTACTTGACAGTCTTATTAGTGTTG
This sequence comes from Tachypleus tridentatus, assembly GCF_004210375.1. Lineage (NCBI taxonomy): Eukaryota > Metazoa > Arthropoda > Merostomata > Xiphosura > Limulidae > Tachypleus > Tachypleus tridentatus. Next base: position 126,919,834 of record NC_134825.1, read on the forward strand.
AGGCAAAAATGCAAAACTTTGCTTCATTGTAGGGATGTGTAAAGTTTTGCATTTGAAGAATGGAACTTGTGAAGAATTTAATTCTAATAGGTTTTAACCAAAGAAGAATATTTATTAATATGTTAATCTTGCTGTATATTCCCAATATCAGAGCTAATCAGGCCAGTTGGGATACAAGAAACATAGTAGTAATTGAGACAATATTTACATCATCAGGAATATTACTTAAAAAAAAAAATCTTCAGATAGGGCAGTCAATATTTTTCAAACTTTCTCATTCATACCTGATTTCTATCTAGTTAAATAGAGCTCAGTGAGAGGAAGAATATGATACTTAATTTTTCAAAATATGTTGGGTATATCAAAAGTAATGAGTATTTGAATGTCAAAAGTTGGGTAGTTTTTTGACAGGATGATTGATTATAATGAAGACCTTTTTTCACTCCATTGAAAGACTCTTCATGTTTCTGATTAATTTTTTTATTGTTAAATATATTTAACTTTTTTTTTTTGCTTTTCACACCATAACTTTTAGTTTTGTGTGAAATAATGATCAAATAACAGTAATTTATTGTTTAATTGATGTTCAAAGTCAGCCAAGACCTCAATTTGGAAACATATCAAATTTTCCAAAACATTTTAACAGACATGGGAAGTTTTAGTGAATGAATTCAGATCTTGCATGCAGCATTTTGAAGCTAAGAAAATTCTCTATCTAATGGAGTTTATTTCAAGTAGATAAGAAAAAACCTTGCAAGGTGCAAGCATTTCTTGGGCACTGTATCAGCCAAAAAAAATGGTGCCACAGGGCATCCAAATGAGAAACACATAACACGTTCGTGCTTATTCCAATGTCGATAGAAAATTGTTATGCAATGAAAACAAATTGAATTTGATATCGTGAGAATTTTTTCAATAGATGTTAGATGTAATTTTTAGTTTTGGTAGTTTCAAGAACAAATATATCAAGATAAAAATGACAAATTGTGCAACGATTTCCCCATTATAAACTTCCTGTCAAAAATGTCATTGATAGAACTGACTGTTTTACTTTAGATATGATTGTCGAAATAATTCTAAGTACTTAGAAAAGGACAAGTACTTTTATGGTTTTATCTATGGAGAATTTTTAATTTAAGAACAATAATGTTATTCCATCCTTTATGAGAGCATGATGTTGTGTTGATTGTAGTACTGTATGCAGTTTTGATCTCTTTGTTATTTAAAATATCAGCATGTCTGAAAGAGAGAACAGAAAGGGTGTTCACATTTGTTGAACAGTGGAGTAAATCTTTAAACTATGGATTTGTTTGCTTCAGACCATTGAGAAAATTAGGGGAATCTATTTAGGTGTTCAAAATTGTTAGAGATTCAGATTTAGATAATTTTCCTCTGAATTATCTGATTGGACAAAGGAAAAGTTGTTATAGTAGTAGGTTTAAGCTGTGGAAGCCTGATGTATATTTATTTTACAATGATTATTTCTTTTTTTCTGGTCTGAGTTTTAAAGTAGTTGATTTTTTTTATAATGTTGTTTGTTTGCTTAGCTTGAATTATTTTAAAATTTTGTTTGACAAGTGTATAGATCTAAAGAATTATATTTAAGTTGATTGAACATCATTAGAAAAATTTTGGATTAGATGCGACTTTAGTATATCATTTTGTCTCGTATTTAGTTACCAATAATTCTCATGTTTTACATACAAAACTGTAACTTTCTCCACATGACTCCACTTTCAAATCAGACTACTGTACTATTTTAGTATCGCATCTGCCTGGAACAGAATGCTTGGAAATAAGTTCTATTCATCCAAATAATTCTTTCAAAATGAATTAGTTTTGAATAGATCTTGTTCTAGGCAGACATGTGTTCCAAAGTTTATCAGGTATTAGTAGTTAGAGGAAATAATAATGCATTTTAATCACTTAGGTTTTAACAAGATCTACACTGGTACAATTAATTTTTGATAAAAATGACTAAAATTCAAGCTTTCTTTGCTTATAAATAGTGTGGTTTTCATGCAGAAGTGGAGGTATAGAAACTTGGGAACACAATGGATGTTTGTGTTAAAATTGAGGCACCAGACGTTGAGATGTTTCACTGGTACTGTCTTTAATGAATGATAATTTAGTGTCAATAGGATATGGTAAAAAGGTATTTAATTTGTAATGAAGTATTCATTTGGATTATTAGAATATACTCCGACATTTTGTTATACTGTTCTGAGGTTTGTAGAATTGAACTAATTGTGTATATTCTGTTTATTACTTTTTGATAACATAAAAATGTTTTTTTTTTTAAACAGCTATTTGTCATGGAATTGGGAGGTTTAGTTATGTGGCAATATCGCATATTTCTCTATCACACGCTAAAAATTTCATATTGGTAGAAGCGGCGCCTTTGTTCGAGGAGTCTGAATAGTATATTAGTTTGATTCAGTATAACCTGACCTGTTTTTTGCTTCGTCAAACTTTTTAGTGCAAACCGTATGGTACACAATGACATGTCATTGTCATCACGTGACGACTGGCTTCGATTTCATCTTTAGTTGTTTTTTTATTTATCTGCAAAGTATTTCATACAAACAACACTTAACCCACGTGTAATTTCTTTAAAAATTGCAAATTACCTTGAATATAACTTGTATTGGCTTTCTCGACCTATTTGGGTTTAAAATGCGCATGCTCATATCATTAACAAACTATATGCTTATCACTTCGTGAACACGCATTCAGACGTTTCTGAATGTTTGGTTAAATGTGCTTTATTACAACATCACATTACTTTTCAATAATTTAACGTAATGCATTTCAAAGTCTGCTGTAAACACCTTTTAACTGATTTGTTTTCTTTGCTATAGGTTTTTTTTTCGTACGAGTTTCTTTGTTTCAGTTCGTAAAACCTATCATATATTAAATACACATAGCTATTTCATACTCTTTGTTATTATAAATAACGTTATTTACCTTACGTGTAGTTTTATTAAACAAAATTACGTCTACGTGAGCTTCATTGTCTGACCGCGTAATTGTTTTCAAAGAGACCACAATTTATCGATCTAACGCATGTATGCAAGAAAACGTAGCTTAAGTGGCGTGCATGAATGTGATAGAATAAGGAAAATTCAAGCGAATGGCATAAAAACTGCTGCAAAATATTTTGCTGATTGCGCCTAGTAATATAATAATATACAAGAGGGAACTTTCAGTAAGTACAGCACTTTAAATTATTTTAGACAGGATAAGGGTAAATTAATCTTCGAGACTTTTGTTTTCCTTTTTTACCAGCAGTATTTTTGTGCGCCAGCAATACCAAGCGAAGAGCGCGCGAATACCCGATTCTATTTTTATTACTCATCAGGATCTCTACCACACTACCCTCAAACTGAAATTATTTTAGGTAGGCAGAATTGGAGTAATTTAATCTATGAGACCTTGAGCGTGGCCAAAGAAGTAATCAAAAGGGTTTGACCTCCTGAGTCCAAAACTGTAGTTAGATCTTAAATCGATCAAGGGATGCCGGGGCTAAGAACTAAAATTTTGTACTTAAAAAAATTTGGAATTCTTCTTTTAAGCTTCTATGTCTCGACTAATAATACAAAAATAAAAAGCTCAGTATTTTCTTTTGGAGTCAAAGTTCGGGGAAGAATATAGCTTGACGTAATCTAGTGTCCTCCAGTGGGTCAACGGTAGGTCTATGGACTTACAACGCTAAAATACGGGGTTCGATTTCCCGCGATAGAGACGGCATTGCTCTCTTAAAAAAAAAAAGTAAGCTAAGAATCAGCCCAGTGGTAGTCCCTCAAACATGCTCTGCACTTTTAGGTGTGACCGTTTTGTAAAAAATGTTTTACCTTTAACTCATATTTTCCATAAGATGTCGTTTAGGTTGAAAATATCAAAACAATGAAATATGACTCACCCCAATACCTTAGTCTTGTGCACACTTATGAAACGTGTCAAATGATCGTTTTGTTTTGTTCCATAATTCTAACGTGTTTTTTTTATATCTTCGGGTTCCTTTAGCCAAGAGCTTAAAATACCTTTAACTTGCTCTTACTGTGGTTTGTACTGTTGTATCCCGCATAGTTGTTAAAGTAGGCAAGGAAGATCTGCTGGAAGGAAATATCCATAGTTGCTATTGTATCACACAGCTAATTGTAAAAAATAAGATAAATTCAATACTGATATTAACCGTCGTCCTTCAATACGTTAATTTGTTTCATACAGTTTGAATATAACTTTCACCCTTAAATTTGCTAACTTGCAACTCTCGCCCACTCTCCCCATTTGCTGAATTTGGGTTTCGATACTCGTGATGAGCACGACTCGGAGAGCCCATTGTGTAGCTTGGTGCTTAAAAAACAAAGAAAAACTTTATTTAATATTTTTAATATGTGCACAGTTCTTTACTTTTTAATTCTCCCTTTTTCATTCTGTAATAATGAATGCGTTAGGAACTTCGAACGTATTAACAATTTGTTTTTCATGTCTAGTGTAGTAGTACATTTATTGACTTTACATTGAGCAACTGGAATTTGTTCTGCGTGCCAATTTGCAGTCTTCCCTGGGTGACACCACTCTTACTGTCTCGCCAGACGAATCCGGCTGTAACTGGTCGACTTTACTATGTAATATAGTGTTTCATTGAGTTTGAATTATTTCGTGTAAACTGAACTTTATATATGTGATATTGTCAAGGTGAGTACACAGTTTGACCTGCGACAATATTTTTATTCCTATATTTTTAAATGATTCTAAATTTTTCATTTAGAGATGATGTTCGAGCATTCAGGCTTTGCCTTTACAAACACTAGTGAACTGTGAATTTCATATAGTTTTAGTTTAACGGGTTTCGGTCAAGACGCAATGAATTGGTTGTTTTCGTGTTTAGGAACTTGCGCCAAATACTTTGTCCTTTGAGTCGTCACGTTATAATGTGACACTTAATCCTGTTTTTCTTTGGTAAAAGACTAGTGGTGGTGCTTTTGGTCAGTTGCCTTCCTCCTAGTTAGTAATTCAAAATGAGGGATAATGGCAGATAATCTTACTAGCGTCATCTAAACAACAATAACAGAATTTCTTCTTGATGTACTAATGTAAATAAACGCATGAAGTGAAAAAAGAACTTTGATAACATCATAAAGCTCGGGTATCAGATGTAGCCTTCCCATTAATAATAAAAAATCCTGATCACGTAAAAAAACACTAAAGTTCAACGCACGGAGGAGTTTATGGAGATTTCTGGAGGAATGACTTAGAGGGTTTAGATTCAAATGCCGATCCACCTTTGTCGCTTTCAGTGTTTTCCCAGTTAATAGATATTCATTTAAAAATTATTAACATATGTAAATTCGTTTTTATTTCTGCTAGATTATACTTATAAAATTCATTGTTCACTGCAGTTTAGAATTTTTACCTTTTGTTTGTTTTTGACTTTCGCGCAAAGCTACTCGAGGGCTATCTGCGCTAGCCGTCCTTAATTTAACAGTGTAAGACGAGAGGGATGGCAGCTAGTCATCACCACCCACCGCCAGCTGTTGGACTACTCTTTTTACCAACGAATAGTGGGACTGACCGTCACATTATAATGCCCCCACGGCTAAAAGAGCGAGCATGTTTGGTTCGACGGGGATTCGAACCCGCGACCCTCACATTAGGAGTAGTTTCTTAACCATATGGCCAAGATTTGGTGGAAGACTATATTTGGTGATTTAACTTGTTTTTTTGTGTGTGAATAGAATTTTCGTAAAAGAAACTATTAACAATAAACAAATTCCACTAACTTCAAAAGTGTTTGAAGCTAAATCTTCAGCAAAGATAGAAGTATTTCAAATAATAATAAATGTTGCGTGTTAGCAGAGCATCAGTATAATTTTTCTTCAATGCACAGTCGGTTGTTAATGTTTTAGTTTTTTTAATCTATTCAGAGCCAAGTATCAATAGCATTCTTTTTTTTTTTTTCTGCTAAGAGTAAGTGATATAAACGATAATTAGAGGTGAAGCTACAAGTAACTTAGTAGTTTTGGTAACCACTACGCTTGCTAATTAGCACACCTGAACTGCTTTGAAGTAAACGTTTTCACCAGACAATAATAAAGCTATTGAGAGTAAAATGGCGTTTATTACTCGCAGTTTGTATGCTTTGTTATACTGTATATAAACGTTGTTATAAAAGATGTTTAAGGTAAGATATTCATATTAAACCCTTAGCAATGTCAAGATCGGAAAATATTCAGCTTCATTGCTTGTAACTGAACACTCAGGCTTGCCATTGCCAGTTCATTTACTTATGTTTCTTTTATTTGTTGGGGAAACGAAAGTAATAAAAATTATTCTTTTAGGCTAAATTTTACATCTCTTAGGAAACATCTACCATTACTTAGGTTAAATGTCGAACCACGGAATTTTTGTAGTGACAGAAGCGATAGCAATATAGCTTGAAGTAAAACTGACATTTAATGTTTTGTCTCATGCACAACTTTTTTTTTTTTTATATTTCATTGAGTACCAGAGTGTAGAGGTATGTGCAACAAATGGATGTCATAATGCTAAAGGCGGAATTTAGCTGAAATCGCAGTCTGTTCAAATGATCTTTTCACTGGTGAAATGAGTTTTGTTTATTATTTGAAATAGCTGTGTCTTGGTACAAAGACTAACTGTCACAACCTTGTAGGTGGCCCGTCATGACCAGGTGGTTAGGGCGCTGGCCTCACAATCTGAGGATCGCGGGTTCGAAACACCGTTACACCAAACATGCTTGTCCTTTCAGCTATGGTGGGACGTTATAATGTTACGGTCAATCCCAGTATTAATTGGTAAAAGAGTAGCCCAAGGGTTAGCGGTGGGTGGTTGTCTTCCTTCTTGTCGGGCATGGCCAGTTGGTTAAGACACTCGACTCGTAATCCGAGGGTCGTAGGTTCGGATCCCCGTCACACCAAACATGCTCGCCCTTTCAGCTGTGTGGGTGCTATAATGTTACGATCAATTCCACTATTCGTTGGTAAAAGAGTAGTTCAAGAGTTGGCGGTGGGTGGTGATGACTGCCATCCCTGTAGGTTTACACTGCTAAATTAAAGACGGCTAGCGCAGATAGCCTTTGAGAAGCTTTGCGCGGAAGTCAAAAACTAACTTATGCAGGCTTCGAACAAGTAACTCGCTAGTGCGCACGCGTACCAGAATATAAAAGTAAGGAATGAACGTTTTCAAGTGGCAGTGCTTTTGTCGATTGCGAAATCAAAATATCGATTGTTTAGTTTTGGCTTGTGTTTAGCATAGTTCACGGCTTACAGTCAATCCTTTTGTTTAACTTGTTCAGTTTTAATAAACTGTTGGAGATTGTGGACAACGTTACTGTCTCCGACTACTTTTATTTACATTGAACGATTGAATACTTTAAAAAAATATTGCTTGTTTATATTAGAATGTTTTATATTTTTTCAGTGCAGATAAAAATAGTGCCAGTGGTTTGCATGTGACAATTGACGTTTTATTAAGCCGCGTCTCATAGAATGACTCTTGAATTTTTGTTTTATTTCGGTTACAAATGTTTAGTTCGTAGATCCGCTATTTCTTGACCGATTTGAGATATAATTATAGTTTTGGACTTGGGAGGTCAAACACTTCCAATTGATATATCTTATCACGTTCAGTGCCTCGTATGTTAAGTCACTTTAATCCTACCTAAAATAATTTCAGTTTCATTGCAGAGATTCTGGCGAGTAATTAAATCGAATCGGGTACACAGGAACCCCAAATTTGGTATTATTGGCATACAAAAGCATAGCCACTAAAAAAAAAAAGGGTAAAAAGATCTTATAGATAAATTTACTCTAATCCAGTCTTAAAGCATTTCAAGTGACGCAGCTACTGAGGGTTCCTTCTTGTCCTTTCAGGAGTTTTCTTAACCCCTAAATACATGTAACATTTTAAGCAACCTATGTTAGAGTAAGGCTACCTTTACTGAATAATTCAATAACCTGATTGTACGAAGCTAATATTTGTAAAAAAAGTCTTGATCTGTAAATACTTCATCATTTGTATATTATATGGACATACCTAGTGTTTCATAAGTAAAGTCGACCTCAAAAATGTTTTGACACTTGTACATTTTGCACACATATCCTATAGATAATACTGTTTTAAAATGTCCATAAACTTGCACACGTTAGACGAGCACTCGGAGCGCATATCTCCGCCACGTGTTGATCATATTCGGCTCTTTAAAAAACAACACGAAAATATTTCCATCTTTATCCACAGACATGGACAATTAGGAATAATATTATACATGTCTTCACCAAATTTCATCAAAATCCAGTGAATGTTTGCTGAGTTGTATAGCAAAGATTAGTGTGCAAACTTTGTCTGCATATTAACATTCACGATATCAGAATCCCTCGATGTGGATTCTTGTACGTGGTGAGGGGACCTCCCAGAGAAGGTTCTGTTTTTACAGCTTACCTCCTCTGGGATCTAATCATTCACCTGCGTATTTGCCGTGCGTGGTAACCCGTGAAGGGAAGGAGAGGATCCTGGTGGTTGAGGGGTCCAACTCCAACTCCGGTCTTGGGGTGCCCCTCCCAGGATCAATCTGCTAGTCCATTTGGACTAGGGTCAACTGAGTACCAGCATAGAACGTCCAAAACGGGTGTTGTGGACATTGTGTCTGACACTGGTGTTCACGAAATCCTGGCGTCGCTGCAGTACCATTAAGGCACTGTAGTGCGTCCCACTGTAGAGCTCCATGGTAGGTGAGGTCAGTGGGCACCGAAAATTTTTCTATTTATTATGGATACTTTTAAAACAAAAAAATAACACAACTTGAAACCATCGAGAAAAACCCGACTTCTGGAAAACGACCACACATTGATGAATCTGTACAGCCTAACTCACCACTTGAATCTGTCCCGCGATTCTTAATTTTACATTCCTTAAGTGACAAACCTCTAGGGCAGATGTCCCCATTTTTTATTCAGAAGGGCTTAGAAGGGTTTGCTGGCTCCCCTAAATCGGTAAAAAAGCTACATTCAGGAGACATTCTGGAACCAACTAGTGTTCTAATACTAACATTTACAGTACCACGTCCTCCCACCACAATAAAAACAGGGTATCTGAATTGTAAGGTGCGACCTTATATTCCAAATTCCTGTACAATGTTTCCATTGTCAACAATTTGGCCATTCAAAACAACTTTGCTGTGGTTCCTTGACCTGTGCCCGTTGAGGTGGTAAGGACTATAATACCACTGAATGCCAACTCAAACCACATTGTATAAACTGTAATGGTAAGCATCCTTCTAATTTTACCTCTTTCCCTAAATGGGTAGAAGAAAAAGAAGTACAACGTCTCAAGTCAGTTAACAATCTCACTTACACAGAGGGTCGAAAATTATTATTACCTATTCCAACCAGAACTTATGCTGCTATAACCTGTTCTACTACTACAATAGGAGTCCAAACAGACCTTACCCTATCCCCTACACAATCTTCACCAGCAAATCTTAATGAAACACTTCCCAAAATCAACACAGTTCACGAATCAGTGTCTCCTTCCATCTCTGTCCTGATCACACCTTCCAGACATTGCCGAAGTTCACCTTTTTCAAGTCAAGATGTTTCCATGGGGTCTCCGTCTCTTGATACCCCAAAAATTAAACAAACCACTCGTCTGCGCTCTCAATCATCAGTACATGTAACAATAAATTCAGACCCGACCATTCGAGCTAGAGCAGAATCCATAGAGGGCAATAGACCCACATCCAATAAGGAAAAAAACGTGGTCGTAAGCAGAAGGACTCTTTACCATATTCTCCTCTGAAATAATTATACATGGCGACACTAATTCAATGGAACTGTCGAGGTTTCCAATAAAATGCGACTGACATCAAAGATCTGATTGACTTATATCATCCTATATGTCTTTCTTTGCAGGAAACATTTCTACAGCCTACAAATATAGTTTCTATCTGACACTATTCATTATAGCAGAACGAAAGGCAATGTGTAGGACGGAGACATGGGGGAGTTGCAATGTTGGTTGATCAGCCCACCTGATCCCTGTCATTGACCACACCCTTGGAGGCTGTAACCATCTGTGTCTCCTTGGGTTGATCCATCACTATTTGCTCTCTATACCTTACACCTGAAATGCATTATAATAAATCAGACGTCGATACCCTCATTAAGCAACTGCCAACCCCCTTTGTAATCTTGGGAGATTTCAATGGGCATTGGCCCCTCTGGGGTGACTTCCGTATTGATATGAGAGGGTGCGCCATAGAGCATACACTCCTGAACCACAACCTGGCTCTAATCAATACTGGCTCTTACACATATTTTCATGCACCTAGTCAGTCATTTACAGCTATAGATCTTTCTGTCTGTTCCCCTTCACTACTCACTCACTTTTCCTGGGAGGTTGGCATTAATCCATAAGAAAGTGATCATTTTCCCATCATCTTAGGAGAGATTGGCCGTGATCAATACTACCCGACCCATGTACCTCGGTGGAAGTTTGTCCAGGCCAACGTGATTCTGCCATCTTATGTAAATCATCCATAGATGATTGAATAGCAGCAGTAACCAACAGTATTATACAAGCTGCTACTCGATGCATCTCTAAAACCTCGACATGTTCCCCACGGCATCCCCGCCCTTGCTGGAATTCTACCTGTTCTATAACACGAAAAACTCAGAAACATGCTTGGGATAAATTTCGAAGATACCCCATGCTCTCAAACCGCATTGCATTTCAGCAAGCCCGTGCACACGCTCTGCAAGTTAGATGTCAATGCAAGAAGGAATCTTTGATTAAATACACCTCCAGCATTTCTTCAACCACCAGCACAAAAGTTATATGGGATAAGATCTGGAGGGTGAGTGGAAGATATACTTTTGCCCCCCTCTCTGTCTTAATATCTGATGGCCACAAAGTTGCAGATCCACAGAGCATTGCAAATACTCTAGGGGACTTCTTCTCTCATGTAACTAGCTCTTTGAACTTATCCCCTTCCTTTTTAGCCATTAAAACACAGGTATAGCATCTGCCTCTTTCCTTTTCAACTGACCATTCCTATGACTACAATCGCCCTCTTACACTGATGGAACTCAAACTTGCAATTCATCGGTTTGGAAATACATCAGTTGGACCTGATAATATACATTATGAGATGTTACGCCACCTTTCCCAGAACTCTCTTACTATTTTTCTAGCGGTCTTTAATCGGATATGGCAGGAAAATGTCTATCCAGATGCTTGGCGACAAACTATCATACTCCCTATTGTGAAACCTGGGAAGGATCCAACGATTTCTTCGAATTACCGTCCAATTGCTTTGACAAGTTGTCTCAGTAAGATCTTAGAGTGGATGCTTGCCTCATTTGGTTTCTTGAATCAAACAATCTCCTCTCACCAACTCAGTGTGGGTTCTGAAGACAACGTTCAATGATAGACCACTTAATTTGCCTTGAAACATCAATCAGATAAGCCTTTTTAAGGCGACAACATCTTGTTACTGTTTTTTTTATTTAGAAAAAGCTTACGATACAACATGGAGATATGGCATCTTGCAAGACCTTTCATTTGGATTGTATGGCAACTTACCACTTTTCATCAAGCAATTCTTAATGAAAACATCAATCAGATAAGCCTTTTTAAGGCGACAACATCTTGTTACTGTTTTTTTTTTATTTAGAAAAAGCTTACGATAAAACATGGAGATATGGCATCTTGCAAGACCTTTCATTTGGATTGTATGGCAACTTACCACTTTTCATCAAGCAATTCTTAATGAAGTGCCAATTCCAAGTCTGTGTGGGCTGAACACTTTCTCATTTTTTCCCACAGGAACTTGGGGCCCTTCAGGGCTGTATTCTGAGTGTCACACTTTTAATTATAAAAATTAATGCCATCAGTGAACAGCTACCCCCTACAGTTGCAAACGGTCTTTTTTTGATGACTTTCACATCTCTTCTCAGTCATCAAACATGAGGTTTATTGAACAGCAGTTACAAACTGCAATCATTCAGATACAGAAGTGGACCACGGCAAATGGTTTTAAACTTTCACTCTCTAAAACCGTTTGTATACATTTCTGCCACAAACGGGGAATCCACCCAGATCCAGAACTCCGTCTTGATGATGATGTACACAAAGTTTTTAGGTCTTATATTTGATTATAAATTAAATTTTATATCGCATATTAAACAACTTCGTATCAAATGTCTATAAGCATTGAACATTCTCCGTGTCCTCTCTTCTACTTCTAGGGGAGCAAATCGATACTCCATGCTCAAAATTTATCGTGCACTTGTCCGATCCAAACGTGACTATGGGTCTGTGGTTTATGGTTCTTCCAGACCCTCAGCACTGAAAATGTTGGATCTTGTTCATCACCAGGGGCTTTGGCTTTGCATTGAAGCTTTTCATATTTCTCCCGTGCAAAGTCTGTATGTGGAATCTCAAAAACCTCCTCTATCTATTTGCTGTTTGCAACTGTCTGATGTATGCTTCCAAACTTCAATCCTCACCACAGCATCCTACCTGGAGTTATGTTTTTCAACCACAATGGACTTTTTAATAACAGAAAATCTGCCATTGTTTCTTTTAGTCTCCATATCCAGGCACAGTTAGAAGAATTATTTTTATCCTTGAATAATATTGCAGTTTATTCAAATCAGCCTATTCTGCCATGGCAAATTACTGTCCCTAATTGTAACCTATCTTTGAGTCATCTGAGGAAAGCAGATACACCCGATTGGAAATATCGTTCTTTCTTTGCTGAACATGTTTCATATTATCCATCCATTCCTATATATACAGATGGTTCCAAATCGGGTGACTCAGTGGGCTTTGCCATGGTTTGTGACGGTTCGATTGTGGCACACACACACTCTCCCCTATAGTTTGTTTTCACTGCCGAATTGTATGCCATCTCTCTTGCCCTAAATCATATTAAAATAATGCAATATACAAAGTGTACAATATATACGGACTCACTCAGCTGTCTATTGGCCCTGGAATCATTCCATGATAGTCACCACCCTCTTCTCATCACTATCGAAAACAAACTGACCCATCTTTCTCCCTCATCTGTCTCCGTCCAATTCTTTTGGATACCAGGTCATTTTGGTATTTGTGGGAATGAGCTGGCCGACAGAGCAGCAAAGTCTGTCTGTTCTGGATCTATCATCCCAATACCCATTCAGTACATGGACTATGGTCCAGTTATCAAATCCAGACTGTACACCAGATGGCAGTCAACCTGGAATGAGCAACACAGTAACAAGCTTTTTCAAATCAAACCTTCTCTAGGTCTTTGGCTCTCTTGTTTCTGTGAGGATCGAAGAGAGGAAGTTGTTTTGGCAAGGTATGCATTGGTCACAGTTTTTTAACCCACCACTTCCTTTTATCTGGTACTGCTGCACCAATGTGTGGTCTATATGGCATTCGGATCACAATCATCCACATTTTATTATCATGCCGTCTTTACAACCGAGAACGACGACACCATTTTAAAGATATTTGTAAGGCAGGTTTGCTCTTGACTTTGGCCCATGTAAAACGTGATATTGCCCATCTCACTCATGTTTTTACACTTTTAAGAGCCATTGGCCTTTTACACTTAATTTAAGGTTTTTTATCGGACTATAGAGTGTTTTAGCATGATTTACACATTTTAATGTTTTAACACGATTTCTTTTACACATTTCAATTTTTATTTTGACGTGAACCCAGGACTGGAAAGGCCAACTTCAGGTGACTGACAGCAAGGGTGTACTTCTTGTTTCAGTCTTTCTGGCAGTTCCTACTTTTTACCTTAATTGCCTTATACCTCTGCTGTACCACATCTTGTCTGGCACAGATAGCCTTGTAGTTTTGTGCCAATAAACATTGAATACCTACCTACCTATGATGTCAGGAAAACACAAGTTTCAAAACGTCTTGATAGAAATGAAATAAAAACCCATAACCCCAGCGCTTTCAAAAGGTGGACCTTTCTTTTTCAGGGGCAAACTACATGTTAACAGGTAGGGATTTTTTTTTTTTTAAATAAAAGTTACTCAGCGAAAGTTGCCTAACACTAAGCATTGTAGGGATGAGCCGAGGAAAAAATCTATTGTTCTATGATGCTTACGAATTACTGCTAAACTTTAATTATTAGTCTGAGTACCTAATTGCTATTATCAAGTGTTTCACAACTTGTGAGACTCTCAATATCATTAAAAGATGTTCAACTGGATAACTGGGAAGTGTTTATCTTTCTTCTTTTTTTTTTTACTTATGCTCCAAACAAAATGTGGAGTTTTCACAATGGATTAAGTTTGACAGGAAAGCATTTTTAAAAAAGTGTTTGGGAACAGATTATCAATAAGCACTTTAGTGTTAGTATAAGCTAAAAACCCTTAATACTTGTGTATACGATGTTGTTATTACTCCTTTTAGTTATCTTTATTATAGAAAGCTGGTGTTCTTTTGAAAAGATTAAGTACAGGGTTAAACAAGAATTATCAGTCAATAACACATGACTATTAGATGACTAACATGTAGCTCAGCTGATGCTTTGTACACCATACAATTGGTGTCTTTAGTGAGCTAACCCCTATATTTTGTACGAAATGAAGTAGCAAAAAAACCAATACACATAATATTAAATTTTATTACACGTTCACAGGAGGCACATAATTTCAGTCAGGATAAATACATCAGGAAACAAGTAATAAAAAAAATGTAAATGTGAGATGATATAGGAATGGCAGTGACAAAAAGAATGCAAATATGGATACGTCAAAAAAGCCTTTTACTCTGTGTGGCACAACGCTATTAGGTATCGCCTATACTCCTTAAACACTAAACAGATAATCATGAGATGGATCTTGAACATCTTTACTAACCGCACTGCAGTGATTAAAATAAACAATACTCTAAGACATTCATTATCACTGCGTGTGTACCTCAAAGTTCTGTCCTATCTCCTTTACTCTGCATAAGTTTTGTGAATAACATACCTTTCCCGAACTTAACTTGTACCTATTTTTCACAATACGCCGATGATATAGCTGCCTGGGGTGTGTCGCGAAATCTAACAATTGCAAGCAGCAGAATACAAGAATCACTTAATGCTGTACTTAATTGGTGTAACGACCGGAGAGTCCTCTTAAACCCACACAAAACCACTGCCATTGCATTCCGACGCAGCCTAAACACCATAAGAACTTGAAAAAAGTAAATCTTAAATTAGGCAATATCACAAACTCCCATACAAAATTCCTAAGAATAATGTTCGATGCACGACTCTCCTTGGACGCAATATTTCAAAATCATAAACAAATCTGTTGGTAAGAGAATCTATCACTTACAACTTATCACAGGAAATGATAAAGGATGCACATCTAACACTATCATTAAAATGTACAAAGCCTACATTCGCCCTCTCATTTAATACGGCGCTCAAATCACATAAAGCATGCAAAAAAGCATTGCCAGAACAGAGTCCCAAGAATGACCCTTAGAATACCCAAATTCACTCTAATTACATGCACGAAGTTTGCAACATACCTCTACTCAAGGACCGCCTTACAACATTATCTTACAGTTACTATTGAGAATGCAGAGAAACGTAACTCCTTAACTGCTAAATTACACCATGACAAGCATCCCACACAAAACGATGTCCCCATAAAATACATATATGGCCTCCAAGACATCATAAATTAACAATGAACACACATTGTAACTTTACTAATTACTTGTTATTTTTTTACATTTCAACTTGGGGCACAGGACAGGTAGAAAATTCGGCGCCTGTCTTGTGAAATTCGGTTTTTCTCAGGGTACTCCCTCTTTTCCCCCACAGCAAACTGGTGAGGCACGTGGATTTATAGATTCTAGCCACTATATGGCCCTGACCACGGGACTTTTGAGAAATAGTTCGTTGACCTGCTTCTTTCTGTACTTCTATCAAGCTATTCCTTAAGTCACGTCATCGAATAACGCAAGAACAACGTTACGCCATCGGCCTTGATTGCTTTCTCTCCGCCACCTTGATCTGACCGGACTCCTACGTTCGCTCTTCTCTGATATACGCCACTATTTCAAACTTCAGTATCAGTCGAGTAAAACAAAAACAAGCCAGACCGAAAAACTAAATCCAAATTCCAAAGGTTCACATCAAAATTCAGTTGCGAGTGTGGTGAAGGTGGATATCAATATCCCTGAACACCCCAGTTGGGAAGTTTATCTTTCTGTAAAACTAAACACCTGCCACAGTTTCTGATGATACTGCTTTACATTTTTCATCTGTTTATCAAGATTATGACCAGTAATGATTAGTAATACAGACCTGCAACGTTAAACTTCATAAAAGTTGTTTTGATTTTAATAACAGGTTTGCTAGAATTCAGCTATGCAGATTTTGAAAATATTTCATTTTTTTTTGTCATATAAGGATGTTTTACAAAGTGAGAAGAAGAAAAAACTCAGATAAAAATTTACCACAAATGTAACAGAATATACTTGGGTCATTTGCACAATCTTTTGTTGCCATAGTAACAAATAGGTAATATTGAAAAGGAGAAAAAATAACATCGAAGTGCTTGTACAAACAAATGCTATTCATAAATGACAAGTCATGTGGCCTGTTAACCATTTATATATTAGTTGTGTGTTTCTTGTGAGTTCTGTAATGATTAATAAGACTCTTGCATCACAATTGTTCTAAAGGTACCTATAGTCAGTGGTTGTCAATATTTTAAGCATAACAAATTTAACCCATTTTCAATGCAAATTATTCACTTGAAAGTACATATGACATTTTGTGAAAAAATTTTTATGTGATGGAGAGAAATGGATGTCATTTTTGGGTTCAACATGCAGAAATTACTGTAGAACATGCAAAAATGTCAAGACAATAAAGCCGTCGCAGGTCTGTAGAATCAATTGTAACCAGTTGTAAGGAAACAAGTAATAAAGAAAAATGTACAAAAATTAATTATGATTTAGGGATGGCAGTGCCAAAAAGTACAGAGAATGGATACACACAGTCATACAGAAATCACTACATAAGTGGCTAAATGTTTTAAAGATAAAAATTACCTACAACTAAATGTTGAGTTTCTGTCAGTTGTAGAAATTCAGGTTTGAATAAAAGCAGTTAAACTAAATGACACAAGCTTAATGCTATTAACCACTGTAAGACTGTTTAGTAAGATTGACTCAATATTTACTGGCTATTATTATCCTAAATTTTGCATTTTTGGAATAATTCAAAACTAAATTATTAATTAAAATAATGTTACTGTAAGCAAATATTACTCAAGTTGTATAAATATGAAAACAAATTTATAATTTAATAAATTGTATTTTCAGTTCATAAAGAAAGCACCTTGTTAAATATACAAAAAACATTATTTCTACTGAAGTTTTAGAAAAAAATCAGTTTTCTGTATTATATGTAGTATGGAACACTATGACATATTAAAGGTCTATAAAGTGGTTAAATGCTATCTTTTTGTAGTGAAACATTTTAACATCTGACTGAATGTAGGATAAACCTGAAAGAATTTCCATGGAAAGTTTAAAGATAGCACATTGTCTTTGATAGATAAAATTTCAATTTTAGATTTTTTTTCATTGCACAGTTTGTCTGATCTGTTTTGTATATTTTCTCAAAGTATAGACCACATCTTAGATTATTTTATTTATTTAGAAATAAGATTGTTTCCCAAAAGAACTTGTTTTTATAAGTAGATACAATATACAATGATATTGACTGAAATGTCTGTGACTAAAAGCTATCTAATAGGATTTCTACTATTTCTGCATTACAAATGTCCAAGTGTATTTTGTCCTTTAGTAAATTGTGTATTGAAATATTTTCATGGTTTTGAAGGGTATGTAACATAATACAATTGGAAGATGTTTTAAATTTTTTTTAACTTCCTGTCATGTTGCTGTTTATTTACTCTTGACTATTATGTTTCAGTGCCCTTTCAGGCTCCAGTTCTGTTGCCATAGACAATAAGATTGAACAAGCCATGGTAAGCTCAAAAGATTGTAGATATGTTGTTTACAGCAAAATGCATAAGCCTAAAGATAAATATTTTGTGATTGTGATAGAGGATTTCATTTATTTTTCACACTAACTTTTTGTAGTAGAACAAAGTATGTTATTTTTCCCCTGTATTTTACTAGTAAGAGATTTTTCTACCGTAAATATCTTGCAGCCTTTTCTTAATTGGAATTTCATTGGATGACATTCATTTATTTATGATGAGCTAAAAAAAAAAAAAAGTTTAGAAAGTTTCATGGAACCCACTGCTTTTCACCTACATTAACGTTTACTGACTTTTCAGTGACCAGAACAACCTACAAATAAATGGCTTAAGTATGGGCAATATCATGCCACCAGTTCTAGCCAACATTTTCATTACACAGATTGAATCTCCAGCAATCAATTCAGCCTGCCACCTACCACTATACTGGTACAGATATGTTGATGATACAGTTGCTGAATTCACATCTACAGAACACAAATGTGGTTTTTTCAACCATGTTAACTCCATACACCCAAGCATTCACCCATGAATATGAAAAAACTAATCAATTCAGCCTTGCACCCACCACTCTATTGGTACAGATATGTTGATGATAAAGTTGCTGGATTCACATCTACAGAACACATACTTAGTTTTTTTTTCAACTATATCAACTCTATACACCCCAAAATCAAGTTCACCCGTGAACATGAAAAAACTAACCAAATAGCATTTCTTAACCTAAAGATCACAAGAATTGATACACAGTTCAAGACAGAAATCCACATAAAATCACCCATTCCCTGGGGCTCAGCACATGAAACAAAACTAAAACTCAACATATTAATAAACCAAGTAAATACCACCACAAAACTATGATCGCTAAATAAAAATAATGATGAAATCAACCAAAATAAAACACTTCAACATCAACAAATATCCTCCAAAAACCATTGAAAAATTATACACACACCTAGATCAACAACACAGTCAACAACAAACAAACAATAATAAATCCCAAGAAACAACAAACTACAAAACCTTAGATTACTGCATACCATATGTTTCCAGCATCAACAAAAAAATAACCAACATTTTGAAAAACTTAAAATGCAACATTCTAGTAAACATCATATTTATTCAAAAACCAGTTACAAAACTAAAGTCCATTCTGTGTAAAAACTACACTGACAAACACAACACCAACATTGTTTATAAAATACAATGCAACAACTGGCCCAACTTCTACATTGAAGAAATAAATGGAAAAATGGAAACCAGATTCAAAGAATACAAAAAACACCTTCACACATTTTTGAACACTGCAAATCAAATAAACACAATATAGCCATAGAAAACATTCAAATACAGAGTAGGGAAATAAATACAAACAAACACAAAATCAAAGAAGCCTTACTTATGCAACAACTCAAAACAGTATGAAGGAACATCTTGATACCTATACTAACTAATAACCTAAGATTTAACTGCAATGCCCCCTACAATTCCATACTTGTTTTAACCCTCGTCCCTAAGATGTGCCTTGCAACAGTTACTTGCAAACTCTTTGTTGACTTGAAGATGACCTAAGAAGTTTGAAACACTGTTCTGTACTTTATTTTAATTAGTTTAAAAAAACCCATACCAGCCAACTTAAGAATACATTTTAACTTCAAATGAGTTTCTCATCATCATGAATAACAATTATTCCATTTTGTTATGTTGCCCAAAAGTATTATGATTACGTGTGCATTAATTTATTAGCAAAAATTGCTGAATTTTGAACTTATGGAGAAAAAATTAACATTTCTTGTTGTGAAAACTTGTGCATTCAATTGTATTACACTTGTTTATGATGAGTAAAATTATAGACTGTGTGATAATCTCAAAAAACTTGAATTAAGTATTTATTTTACTTTTTAACCACTTAATTATATATATCTTTAATGAATTACCAAGGAGGGGATTGTTAGTACATAACACCATCTTTTTTTCATATTAAAAATATTTTCAAGTTTGTAACTGTCAAATGCTGTTTTTTAAGGACCTGGTTAAGAGTCACCTTATGCTTGCTGTTCGAGAAGAAGTAGAGGTCTTGAAGGAAAAAATCTTGGAACTGATGGATAAAATCTCACAATTAGAATATGAAAATGAAATTCTAAAGTCTTGTGCCTCAGAAGAAACACTCACAAAAATTTCCATAGGAGGCTTACGATCAGATTCGGAAGCTCAGTTAACGATTCCAGCTCAACTAACCTCTTACTCACAGAATCCCATGTAATGGTTAATTGTCTAGTAGAATGTATAGAAGAAAAGAGTTTTAGGTTTAAAAGTGATCTTTGGATGTCTTACCAATTATTGTGTAATGTAACTGCTGATGTAAAAAAAAATTGAATAGCTGACATTGGATGCTTGTGCCTGATATATAATGTAACAAAAATGATATAATGAGTATTTTAAGTTCTTTTTAATTATTTCAGAAAATCTGTTAAAATAGTTTACTTGTTAAAAACATGTAGTTGGTCATCAAAGCTTCATAAGCAATTCCTTAAACTTTAGAATGTTTTAATTCCAGTGGTAAAATAAGTTTTGAAGACTGCTTGATAGAAATAATTTTTCTTCTCTATTTTGGTTTAATATGGGATCTATCCCTCATCCAGTGGTGCTTTGGTGGCAGGAATGAAATGAAAAAATTTTAGGACTATCCAATTTTTGCGAAATGTGAATGTTTCCAAATTAAACAAAAATTGACCAATTTGTGACTAATTTATATGATAAGCAGAAATCCCACTGTTAATGACAGTACTTCTTATACTATTTGAGCCTTTTTTTCTAGTTTGTCCATCATTACATTAGTTTTTCAGACCAGAGCCTAATGGATTTTAGCAGCTAGCTCCAAACCCCACTGACCATAATTGGAACTTTGCTACTCTGCAGCACGTTATTATCAAACACCATTACTCCTATTATTTGCATGTGTAAGGTTTCAAGATGTTTGGCTTGCAACCTGTGTGGTCACTGTGGATACACTTATGATGAACTTTTTGACAACCTTTGTCAAGGCAAATCCATTTATCAACATTCAAAAATAGATCTAGTGCTGACAAGGACAATAGAACAGAAGACTGGGAACAAAGCCTCCAAACTCAAACAGGCAATGAAGAAAGTTGTATAGTTTGATTTGAGGATCAGGAACAAGGTAAAATCAGTTAGCATGTGCTGTTGCTAGTAAGATGATGTATCTATTTGAAGACTGTCTTTTTTAACTGCTCATAATTCCTAACTGGCATACATTACAATTATATGGATTGCATGTTCTGATACAACAGGTTCTACACTATCCAACAATTTATGCAACACCTCCTAGAAACAGTTAGCCCCAAAACACTATTTTGCTTCTGTTTAAGGGAGAAATCCTTTAGTAAATTTCTATAACTGCAATATTTTTTAACTTTATTGAGGTATTTATTATAATAACCTAACAGAGCAGTATGATATTACTGGAACAATTTTATATGTAGTTTTCAATCATACTTAAATATCTAAACTTAAAAAAATCTTGTAAATTGTACAGTTATTATGAAGCTAAGTCATATTTTTTCAAAATTTTGTCAGATTTTGTATCACAAAAAAAAAGGAATAGATTGTAAACTTCTGTGCATTAAGGTTTTTTGTTACATTATAAAAGTCGAAGTGGGATTGTTCAGTTTTTGGCTGGGAGTTGGGTCCAAGCAATTTAGTCAATAAATTAGCCTTAGAACGAAGTGAGTCAAGAGTCCTAGTTTGTAATCCTTAGTCAGGGCAAAATTTGTAATAACCTGATTCTTAATATCAATATCCAAAGTGTAGTCTTACCAGCCTTGCGGGCCATTTGTGCTGAGTAGATGGTGAATCAAACCATTTTCAAAAGTAGATGCTTAAATCAATGGTTTGCTTGGTAAACTGTGTGTCTGTGTGTGATTGTTCAGTTAGTATTTTAGGTTTACATCCTGAAAATATTTGTGTTGTTTGTTGGCAAGCTTGAGAATGTCAAGTTGTATTGTTATCTTATCAGCATTTCTTTGACTGGGAGGATTGTATGCTAAACAGTATGAGAAACATTTAAAATTCAGTTAGCTAAACTGCAAGTAAAAGTTCAGTTGCTGTTTGTTTAATCTTGGCTTCATTAAAAATATGCCAAACAATGCTTGAACTGCTCTTGAATATAATGTGGTCCTAGCTAACAGTATGTTAAAAGTAATCATTAAAGCCAAAAACAAGACTGTACTACTGGTGAAAGAGAGACTTAATCCTTTAGATGAAGCCCAGATTAAACAATCAGTTAATAGCCTTTGATCTTTTACTCACAATTTAGATAAACTTTATTTAAACTTCCATGCTCAACTATATAACTGAGAGTTATTTGTTTGGATCTTGTGCTTTAATAGCCCAGTTGATAATAATAATAATAATAATAATAATAAATTTATTAAGCAATAAATTAGACACAAAAAATCAAATATCAATATAAAACCATCAACAAAGAGTTAACTCGTCCTGTGATGGTTAAACACATAATAAAGTAAAATCAAAACTTACAAAATCAATATAAAGTTCCCAGAATATTATCATCAGTATTTAAGATCCATTGTTTTAAGTATTTCTTTTGATTAACACGATTAATAGAAGATCTTATACTATAAGGAATAAAATTATGAATACGAGGTGCCAAATAAAGATATTGATGAAGTGTAACTGTTTTACGTGGTGTGGGTACATTAATTGGAAAAAAAGATTGAAGTCGTGTAAAATATGAAGTGACTTTAAAAGGCCTATTAAAAGAAACATGCAATGTAGATAAAGCTAAAAAATATAAATAAAGTTTATCATATGAAAGAGGGGAGTTAAATTTACTGAAATCGGTATCAAGCCTATGAGTAAAAATAAGAGAGAAAACACTTTTTTGCAACTTGTGAATAGGAATTAAAAAAGTCTTATATGTGCCACCCCAAATTGAAATACAATATTGTAAGAAAGATTGAAAGAGAGCATAATATACACTTAACAAAATATGATAAGGAGCACAATGACTAAGTTCAAAAATTAGCATGGAACTATATTTTAATTTATTAACTAAAGAATTAATATGAAATTGCCAATTTAATTTTCGATCTAAAATAATTCCTAAATATTTAACAGAGGAAACTTGAGTCAATTTGGGACACTTACAATTAGGGTAAGTATAACAATCACTAGAATGATAAAAAATAGAAGGAAAAGCTGGAATGACACCATAAAGGTTAAACTGAAGAAGAAAAGATTTAGATATATTTAAGGATAAGTCATTACAGAAAAGCCAATTTTTTAATTTTATTAAGATCGCTAGAAATAATGGCTTCATTAATTAGATTTGGCTTACTATAGACAACAGCAATATCATCAGCATAGGCTTGGATATCTCCAAAAAAACTGTTGGTAAAGAATATCATTTATATAAATGAGAAATAATAAAGGGCCCAGAACAGAACCTTATGGTACTCCAACATTAATTGTAAGCCAATCACTATAATTATTATGGATACAAACCGATTGCTTTCTATTGTGAAAGTAAGAAAAAAACCAATCAAAAACAATGCCTCTAAAACCATAATAAGATAATTTATTTAACAATATTTTATGATTAACAGAATCAAAAGCTTTGGCTAAGTCAAGAAAAACAGCAATATAAAGCATAATTTTTTTAAAACTATTACTTTTATTGTGTTCAAACCTAAGTCAGAGCAAATTTATTAGCTTCCTCTTATATTAGCTTAACTTGAGACATCTGTTTGTATACTTGGTTTGGCCTGCATAGTGAGGGATTGTGTTGTTGGCTTGTATCTGGAATGTGTGTGTATGTTGACAACTTGGAGATGCTATGAAAATGCACACACACACTAACTAACTAACAATATGCTTGTTTGGAGCTTGAAGATGCTGGGTTGTATTGGATTTCATATTGTTGGTTGAAGAACAAATCATTTTAAAGTAGATATCTACATACACACATGATTATATAATAACAAAGTTGGAGATTATCTGCTATCCAAGCAGCTTATTTGGTAGAGTATCAGTTTCACAGCACTTGCAGGGCTTTTCCACCTATGCTAAGATCAGTTGAGTCATGTAGATGGCACTTCAAATAATTTATGAACATTCTTAGTTCAGCTGTTGTCTTGGTTTAATGTATTATTGTGTGTAGTAGGCAGAAAGATCATTGTATTCACTAATAGAAATTTCAGCAAAGACTAGCCCTTATTTTACCAGTTGGTTAAGTTTCAAAGTTAGTTTTCTGTTTGCCAGTGTGATGTAAATGTAGTGAGACTTATAAGCAAAAAGACACTGATTATTAATATGTAAGTTTTCAAACCACATTATTTTGTGTGGGTGAAATGTTTGTCTTTTGAAATCTTGATTTTTGGGTGATCTTTTGTGCTAATGTTTTCATCAAGGGTGAATCTGAATATGCATTGAGAAATAAGTTTATTGCAAAATTTTGTGATATAAATATATACAGTTACAATTTATGTATTATAAAACATATAGTTACTATAGAATTATAAGGAATATGCTTTTATTAATAATATTCATATTTCAAAATAACTTAATTAAAATATAAGAGGTTACATCAAGAGTTGCATATATATATACACACTTTTATATTATTCATATCAACACTTGAGTGACTACTAATATACATAAGCAATGTGTTTCTGAATTTGGACAAACTGAAAATAATACATTATTCTATTAACAAAAAAATTAAATAGTTTATCTCAATGATGTTGGGAAAATATTAAATGCTAGTTGCTTTCCAGAACCTGATACATCTGCATTTTCAATCATCTGCAGGTGAAATCACTGTTAGATTTTTACTGACAATTTGCAGTTATTTTATCTGATGTACTGAAATGCCAGATGATCTATTATCCAGAGTTTAGTACTTTTTGAAGAATATATATTCTTCTCCATCATTCACTAAAAATAACAGAATTTTGATAATTTCACCTAGTCTACCATTCCAGAGTAACCAACATGATCATATGATTTTATTGCTCTAGCATAATAACTTGTTGGTACATCACAAAGTGCTTGTAGGTGATAAAATATTGTGCAATGAAACTATTATAACCAGCAGAGACAGCATAACTATTTACAACTATGTGTCTTTTAGCTCTGAATAACCCTTCAGTCTCTTGAAAAATTCTAAAGCTCTAAATCTAATCTGGTAATTTTTTACAGATGATGGAAGTGCCTTATTAATAAAACAATTATTGACTATTTGAGGAACAGTTTTTGAACTTCTTACTATCTTGACCATCTTTCTACTGCCCATTTCAAAAGAAAATGAGAAGTGTCCTCATAAAGGTCCATGGTACCTTGCATTTCTGCAAGATGATTGAGCTAATGTATTGAAAATCATGTTATGGACCCAAATATAATCTGCAGTCCTACTGCCTATTTGGACAAAACTGATCAGCTGAATTCACATCTTTTTAATAAATGTCATATCCCAGAACTGTATGGATAGCATGCACTAAAAGTGTCATATGCTTAAAATTCATGTTGGGTAAACTCCCACTATGGAATAAAAGTCAAGCCTTCTATTCAGAGGTTTTCCGAACATTTATCTTTGTTTAAAGTTCTGGGTAGCTTTTTAACAACCGGCGTGTGGCATAACTACATAGTACTATTTTCCAACACTCCAAAGCCATAGTGGTTACTTCTAGAATAACACTTAACAATGCACAGTGCAATTGGTCAGGCACAGATTCACTTAACATCTTAAAATGGATAGATAAATTAGAGGAAAGTAGTCTCATAACAGTTTTTATACATTGCCCTTTCAATGTAGCCTGTTGTGTATTATGAAGAATCTGCTGTTTTTTCACCTGTATATTTCATGGTTCATTGAATAATTAACAGGTCATTATGATATCAAAATATGAAAGCAAAAATTATCTGTCTGTGGTTCTCCCTTGCCAAATTCACATTTGCTTCTTTTTTCTTTTTTTTAGCAGTAGTACATTATAAACAAGCTGAATAGAATGGAGAACTATCAGAAGACTTAAATACTGGACAAGTCACTATCAGGAGCATAGGTTATTTGTGTCACTGAGTATATTCTATGGTTTGTTAAATTTTTTACATGATATGCCATCATTTAGGTCACTTAGTAACACCTGCATTTGAGAAGAAACTGGAAATTTCATAAAAGGCTAGTTTTTTGGAGAATTTTTACTATGAAAAAGAAAGCTTTGTTTTATTTGGAGAGTTAAGTTACTTACAAATGCCAACATTGGTGTGACCAAAACTTCTGGATATTTATTATTAAAAAAATTGACATATTTCTTGACAAAATTTCTCCTCCAAGTAACTCATTGATTACAAATCCGTTAATACCATAATTGGTTAACTGTCTCAATACATTATCCACTATAATTAACAGAAAGAAAAAAAAACTTTCATTGAAATGAAAAACATCTTCAACGTGAGATTAATGTTCAGTTGGGGTGTCATTCTCAACAGTTGTACAACTGTGCATTCTTCTTCTTCATTGTCATGTGTAGAAACTTTTTTAGATTAATAAACAAAAACAAAGGAAAAGAACTTTAGAAAAGTGGGTCTTAATGTTTATTGTCTTTGTAAGTAACACACAGTACCCAAACTCAAGCAAAAGGATGTAACATTGTTCACACAGTTGTCATTGAATGCATGTAGCCCTAACCATTCTCAAGAATTAGATATAGATAAATATGTATTGACAACATACTGCACTCACTGTAGCTAAAAAAAAACTTGTTAGACTTACTCTGTTATATGAATAGCAACAGAAAAATATTAGAGTAAACATCACCAGATTAACTGAATTTTATTTAAGTCCAAACTTGGTCAGTGTACTGATAAGGAAGTCTTGCAAATAAGAGAGAAAAAAATAGCATGTTGAAAAAAATAGATGTACCTTAACTTCTCACGATCTTTCTTCCTTTACTATATAATGTTAGGGATAGCCTTCAAATTGGAAATGAGACCAAAGTTCTTTGTTATCTAGCCAAGTAGCAGAGTATAACGTTGGTCCTCATTTACCTAGCACTTATAACCTAGGTTAGTTTCATAGTCTTACCATTATGTTAACAGACAAATTACTATTAGATTTCTTTGATCAGGCATGGCATCCATTTTCCTTGTTGACTTATCAGAAGATCTCACTTGAAAGAATTTTACATTACTAATGCTACCACTAGTAATTCTGCCACAGGAAATATTCTTTGAAAAACTGGAGTTATATTGGATGTATTGTTGTTTATCATTCTTCAAAAAATAGAGTTGTGCAAGAGATTTTTAAAAAAAATTGTGTTCTAAATATACGTTTAGTATATTTTTCAGTATCTTAAATTAATGTATTTTGACTTATGCTGTTATAGATCCTGGAAAAGATTCAAAATTCTATCACTATGGGTCAGCTTGGGCAGTTGAGTAACAGTTTATTATATTGCATTGATGTGAAAAAAGTTGAAGTAGCCTAGTGTGTGTTGTTGTAGATACTGTTTGAAAGGAATGGTTATTTAAAAGTCAAAATTGTCATTACATAACTTAAAATAGCTTAGTTGGTTAAGTATATGCCTTAGAACATTAGCGCAAGCCAAGGTTTCCAGGTTAAAGCCATGATCAGAGCATATTTCATTACATTCTGATTTGTTATACATGTATGTATATCATAATTTTTTACATACTTGAAATTATTCCAAAAAAATCTCTTTTGAAATGGTTATATAATTGATATTGTTTGAGTTTCAACAAGATGTGTATGTTGGTGAATAAAACAAAATTTGAAATTATAAACAGGTCTGGAACATTGCTACAAATAATTTAAATGATAATTTTCAATTCTTTGTGTGTTTTCAGCTATAAAGTGATTACTGTTGCTTAAAGACATGAATTTAATTAATGATTTATAGAATTTAAGAAGCTTCTTTTTAATTCATTAATTGCTTCTTCAAATTGTAAGGTGCATGATCAGATTGTAACTATAATGTTTTGTGACTTTGAGAACAATGAGTTTTGTAAATACTTACCATTTTACTATATGTAAGACTAGATTGAAACTCTATACGACATTTATCAGTTGTAAGAACACAAAAGTTCAATAATAGAAAATTAAGACAGAAATGTTAAGTACATGTTAGGAGAGTGAGTAACTATGAGATAACTGTATCAACAGATGGGAAAACACTGCTTTGAACTTAACCATTCCTCAATGTATTTGTACTTTAAATGTGAAGTGAATTTATATTTTTTGTTCCATTTTCAATTAATTAATTGCTCCAGATCTAATTGTGCATATGTGTTAAATATTCTGTGATAAATATTGTTTTAAGCTCAACGTGTTATATGTGCTCAACAAAAGCTACACATTTAAAAATAATGAAATATGTCACTCAAAAGTAAGAGAAGTCTGTACTTTGTTTCAAATTTTTAGGCTAAATAATAACTTTGGAAGTTTCACATTTTTTCAGGTTTATTTCTGTAAAAATTGCTGAAAACTGCAATTATAATGAAAATTTATTAATTTGGAAAAGGTGAAGTAGATGTAATTAATCAAGACAATAATTTTGTTTTCAGTAATGTTTTAATCATATATTAAGGTATAATGCTGTAGCAAAGCTTAACTTATAGAATTGTAACTAGCTACGTGAAAACTTAATTTAAAAGATATATGTGTAAAGTTAATATTATGTTTATGATTGTTGTACCCAGTTGTTTCTTATGGTATATAGATTGCTTGATAGAGGCTTCCTGTAGCAACTATATTTGGTAATGAAAATGTTATTCATACACTTGTACCCTAAATACCAAGATGCATCAACAGCCACTGTATAGACAAATTAAAATTTACTGAAACATGCAGAGGCTGATGCATTATGCCAAGAAAAGAAATGCTGCTATATGTAGAGAGTTCTTATAAATTTTGTTGGCATGCTCAGTCATCAGTGAAATGAACACTATTCATCACAGCAAATTACTTCTCGGTCAACATACCAACAAATTGTTTCTCAGGACAGCTGGTATGGGTATTAAATCGTTGTTCTCTACTTTATTTTAATAAACGTTTTAATATCCATACCAGCTGTCTAGAGATGCATTTGTTTGGAAACACA
This sequence comes from Tachypleus tridentatus, assembly GCF_004210375.1. Taxonomy (NCBI): domain Eukaryota; kingdom Metazoa; phylum Arthropoda; class Merostomata; order Xiphosura; family Limulidae; genus Tachypleus; species Tachypleus tridentatus. Next base: position 126,949,046 of record NC_134825.1, read on the forward strand.
AATATATGATCACTAGTGCTTTTCTGCTTAATATAGCTATCATTGAGTGCTGGCCTGTGTCATTAGGATACCACATAGACAGCTGAACAAAACTGTCAAATTTTCAACAAGACTCAGCAGTGTCGAGAAAACCCACTTGTAGAGAAATATATTTGTAAAAACGAGCCATTTTTACAAATATATTTTTCAACAAGACTGTTTGCTGTTCTATGGCACCTGTCAAGTACGTTAATGTAACTATCATCCCCACAATACACAACTGACTTTAGATATCTGCAGTAGTAAAATAAAGTGGTTAAGCTGACAATATTTAGCCATCTTCAATATTTGATAGCTTGGTTCATCAGCATAAATGTCATTCCAAAGGTGCAGGCCATTATTTATGTGAATGGTGGCCACAATGAGTAGAAAAAACTCCATTTGGTGACAATGTACTTGTGACCATGTACCCCATGGTTTCATTGGTTTATACATCAAGAACGTATAGCAACTGTATATCAGTTAATTAAAATGATATATGAAAATTAATATGAATGCATATTCATATTAGTCACAGTTTAAAAGGAACAACTATTCTCTGTTTATTTACCATTTCTTGTAGGTATCCTAGCTATAGTTTTAAATAAACTTCATATATAAATATATCACTATTAAATTTGTAATTTAGATGTGTACCTTAACATAGTTTACACTTCCAGCTGCAGCTAGTATTTTAGTTGCATATTCTGTCTGCATTTGTGTGTTAGATTTAGTTTTATTACTCTGGTGAGTTATAACATCAGTTGATTATATTTAGACTGGAACCATAACAACATTTTATAATATACTTTTAAAACACTTTGATATTTGGCAAGAAAGCAAGGAATAATAAATTTGTCATTGAAAGCTGTGATTGAAATATGACATTGGCTAGCACCTTGCCTATTCGTTATATGTTTTACTAACTTCATTCAATAATGAAAATGTATTAAGTGGATTTCAATCAACTTTGGAAAAGAAACAAAATTAAAGTATATTAATTGCCATATTTTAAACATTTTAACTTGTACATAATTTAACGTATGGTAATTTATGTAATTGTAGGCATTTCAGAGAATGAAGATACATGTAAGCCCCTATTGTTTAGTTATATAACAAAACCTCAGTGACAAAATTACTTTTGTCTTTAATACATATTTTATTCCTCCTGAATATTTTGAGTGGTCCATTGTATATTAATTTTTTAATGAATCCAAATAAAGGTGCAATGTTTAAAGACATTTTTGCTTGAAATCTCAAGAAGGTATTTAACATTTTTCAGTTATCTAAATGACTTGTACAAGCTATTTAACAAATTTTTAGATTCAGTTTTTTGAGAGACAGTTGAGAAAATAAGCATGTTTTGTGATGTTATTAAAATGTTGAATTTATTAGTGAAATTTGATTTTTAAAGAATTATTTCAAAGTAACTTTAGAAACTCAAATCCCAAAATCAGTTCTTATGTAGCAGAATGTATAAAAGCAAAAACAAAACATTGTCATTCCAATTGGTAAGGTGAAACACAAAATATATTGATTCCTATGTATTTATTTAGGTAACAATTTAAACATTTAAGAAAATTAATAAAAGAATACTTTATGTTCTGTTTCACTTGCAGTTTACAACTCTTGAAGTTGCTGTGTAAGCTTGCACCATTTTGTTGTAATGTTGTGTTGTAAATAAGTATAAATATGTAATATAAATAGAAATAAACTTTTTAATTACAATTTAATCTGCAATCATGTACTTTGTTTTATTTCTGAACATTTTAGAACTGTATAAATATTTCTGTTTAGTACTTATACTAACTTGTATAAGTGAATATTCAGTTCTTTCATTGTATATATGTGATTTTCATAACTAGAAAGGTTTCCACATAAAACACAATGCATGCCAAATTTAAAGTTTTTGGTGTGTGTTTTTTTCTGTGCTACAAACAAGTTCTCATGTTTTTATGAGTTTTATAATGTAAAAAAAAAAAAGTTTTAACCTCCTATGAAAATCTACAATTTTTGTTTGATCAAACAATTTCAAGTTATATATGGATTAACCATTAAACAACAGGAATGTTGTAAGTACTAGCATCAGTTGATGATGGCTACTGTTTAAGGGTTAAAAGACAGAGTACACAGAAGCTCACCATGAAAGTTATTACTGTATCCATAAGTGGAAGAATTGATGGTTTTGTTGTATTTTAATGATGTGTCACAACATACTCAATTTTATGAATATAATACTCAAATTATCACACCAAGAAAGAAGATTAAACTTGGATAATTAAACCCACTTACCATAAGTGTATAACATACTGACAGTTGTAACTATTTTCTTAACATGTTTTACATCAAATTAATAGTATACTAGTTCCAGTGCTCAGGTTAGTTATGACCATCTGTGTTTCAAAGTGAATGGATATCACTGTGCTATAAAAGCTAGTGTTGAGGCATAGGGTTTGTTTTTTTCAGAGCTGGTCTATTTCTATATTATCATACCTATCATCTTTTCTTCCTTCTATCAGCCCATCATGGCAAGATAGTTAGGGTGCTTGACTCGTAATCTGAGGGCCACAGGTTCAAATGCTCATCCCAACAAATATGCATGCCCTTTAAATTATGGGAGTGCTATAAAGTGATGATCAATCCCACTCTTTATTGGTAAGAAAGTTGGCAGTGGCTGTTAATGACTAGCTGCCTTCCCTGTAGCCTTACACTGCTAAATTATAGATGACTAGCACATATAGCTCTTGTGAAAAATTTCAAACAAACAAACAAACCTTACTTCCACCACTACTAATTTTATTTTTTATTGATGAGGTCAAGCTGATCTTTACATATGCAGTAAACATTTATGGCTAGAGATAAAGCATACTGGTCGTGTTGCTAGACAAATACTTAACCTGTAAGGACTTGGTTCTGACTGTATATATAATTGAATTTATATTACAGTGATCATAAAGGGATACAATACAGCACTAGTTTGTATAATATTGATGACTTGTGTAATAAAGCAATTTCAGAAGCTAGGAGCTGGATTTCCAGAAAAAACAAAAAAGATTAAAAATGTACTCCTACTGAATAAACTGCTTCAAGCATTATTTTGAGTTCTACCTACATTAAAAAGTACTAAAAATCCATCATTAGAGAAACAAAAGCAAGATGTTACTCTCTGTTTCTTCTGGAATATCATTGGTTCCAGATTATTTCAATGCCAATGCCTCCTGATTGATCCGAAAAAACTTAAGTTTTCTAAAGCTGTAAATGACGAAACATAACTTTAACCTTTTGGCACTCGCAACCAACCCCTTACCTAAAAGTTTGAAACCCATGTGACCCCCTACTTAGGGCTTACTATCAGCAGCTTAATTTTTCTTTTATTTTCTGTGAAGGAGAGGGAAAGAAACATCTAAAAAAAATATTTAAAAATTCTGTAATTATTTATTACCAAATTAAATCATGTTGGTCCAACCTAAATTCACAAAAAGAACATATATTTCTTAAAATAATATTAACATAGGTTGAACAGCTATCCAACCCAGCTAGTGAGATGCCTGATGTTGCATTTCAGCAGCAAGCTTTGAAATTCGTGGCCGGGCGTTTGTTAGAGCCAGTCTCATGTCATCTCCAACATCCAATCTATTCCTATTCTTTGTTTTTATATTGACAAGAGTGGAAAATCCTGCCTCACACAAGTAGGTAGAAGCAAATGGAACAAGGACACGTAAAGCTATCATGCTGACTTTGGAGTATGAGTGATACATAGCGCACCAGAACTGAGTCACGGATTTCACCTTGAAGAGGTCACGAGCTGAAGAGTCGTTCCTTAGATCCAGAAATTCATCTTGGATATCATCTGGGATGCTGGATACATCAAGTTCAGTACAAAATGGGTTCCTTATCAGGGCCTCCTGTTCCTGTGATAGCTCAGGGAAGTAACGCTCGACTTCCTTTTCTAGAGACTGAAGATGTTTGGTAATCTCATCCTTGAGGAACTGATCCAGTTGGATCTGAGACTCATCTGTCACTCCACAAAGTTTTTCAAACATAGCGACGTTTCCAAGATTGGTTTTCCAATGCCAGTTCTGCAGTGTGGAAACAAAGGCCCGAAGATTATCTTGAAAAAGGAGAACATGTGTTTCCCTTCCTTGAAGCTTCAAATTGAGGTTGTTCAGCTGGTCAAAAATGTCGGCTAGGTACGTAACCCTTTTATTCCATGCTTCATCTTCGAAGTGAGCTACAAGATCTTTCCCTTCTTGAGTCTCCAGGAATAGCTTTATTTCATCTTTCATTTCAAAGACACGATTAATAACGTTTCCTTTCGACAACCAACGTACTGCTGTGTAGAAGAGAAGGACTTCGTGGTCAGCATTCGTGTCTTTGCATAGTTCTTTGAATAGGCGAGTGTTGAGTGCTTGAGTCTTCACATAATTTACAATTTTGATTACAGATTCAAGTACTTCCTGCAGAGAGGCAGGGAGAGTCTTACTGGCGAGGGCATATCGGTGAATCATGCAGTGGATGCCCTTTGCTTGAGGTGCTGGCTTCTTCACTCTCGACTGGAATCCTGATTTCGATCCCAGCATAGCCAGTGCCCCATCCGTATAAACCCCACACACGTTTTCCCATTGAAGATCTTCGTCTTGAAAAAAAGGTTGAAACTTTTTCCATGACATCATCAGCTTTTGTTGTGGTTTCAAGTGCACTGCAGAATAAGAATTCGTCTTTGATGTCACCTGAATTAATGTATCTCACGAAGACAAGCAACTGAGAATATGAACTTACATCTGTTGACTCGTCGAGCTAAAGGGAGAACAATGAGGAACCCTTGATTTCAGTCAAAACCTGTTCCTTCACATCCATAGACATTTTAGAAATGCGCCTCTGTATAGTATTATTTGACAGGGATACTTGCTGCATCTTCTTTGCACTGGCTTCTCCAAGAATAAGATTTACTGCTTTCATCATGCAGGGTTTAAGAAGTGTTTCTCCAATCATTTGAGGCTTTTTTGTTTAGCAATTTCGATATGTTAATGTCAGTTCAACTACCATGAAACATTCGCTTACTTTTTTATGTACTAAAGATATTGATACAATCAATAATGTTTTCATATAATTAAATAATAAAACTAAGAACACAATAATAATACACAGAAAACACTGTCCTATAAATATGACAATTTTCTGGCTTTCTAACTATGTAATAATATCCTCAAAGAAATTCAGCTGAGCTCTTTAATGTAATTTGTAATTTCCATTAAAAGAACATTGAAACAACATGATAAAACAGACAACACTGCATAAAGAGAAACAGCATACAGATCATTTGACAAATTACAAATATAGTTTTTTATTGGGTACAAATAATATAGTGTGACACACTAACGATAATTACTGGCATTTGTGAAAGATGGAATTCCAAGAGGTGGGTCTGATTATCTAATTTGTTAGAGCTATAAAAATTATACCTTATCTAGATCATAATGAGCAACTTATGTTACATTTCTTATTTCTCAGAAACGTGTTCAATAAACTGGAGAAGAGGAAAAATCTACAGAGCAAAGGACTCAATTCTCATACTTACGAATGAACGAGAATTTTTTAAACATTTTTTATGAGGTTAAGAACTTAAAACTAATATAATATTAAAATTTGGTTAATTAACTATGTTTAAAACCAAATGTATTTATGTACCTTGATTAAAAAGTAATTGATTTAAATTTTGAAAATAAGTCTAAAAGGTTGTGTACACTTTGAGCTACATGAAGTGAAATCATTAACTAAAAAGATGTATTTACACACAGTCATCACAACAGTATTACATCTAAACAAGTTCTCTAAGAACACTTAATAATATCATTAAAAAGCAGACAATTTCCTTTAAATATCACAATTTTTCTGGCTTTTGAACTTTCATTTGTCAGAAGGTGGGTCAAATTGACCAACATTATTTGGAGAAAATAACAGATAAAACAAAGTTTTACTACAGACAAACATTTGAAATCGTTTTAGGAGATTATGCAAATGATGTATGATATTTTGAAACAAAGAAGATTATTTCTAATCTTAACATGAAAATCACTTTACACATGGACTTGTGATAAAAATACTCAATTTATTCACAGAATTAAAATTTAAGTTGTTCAAGACCAGTCCCATTAATCAAATATTAGTTTCAGTACATAGGTTTTGTAGGAATTCTTGTCAAGGACACTACAAATATTTAAATTCTTTCACTAAATACAAAAATAACGTATAAACACTGGTAATGTCAACATTCAAAAAGTGTGAAGCTTCTGTAGGAAAAGAGAAGTGTTCTTCAAAAAGTAAACATTTAGTAACGTACATGGTGAACACAGTATGGTTGAAATACTATTATTATATGCTTAACTAATTCTTGAAACTGAGGAACTAGATACAGCATGTAGTGTTTAAAAATGTAACAGACCTATTCCTAATGTCTCATGGTAAGTATAATTAATTATAATCACACATTGCTAGCATTTACACCATGAAAACCAAAATAAAACTGGTATTCAGCTAGCTAACTATACTGATAATGAAGGAATTAGTTACTTAAGAAGACAGAGTAACTGACTTTTTAATAACACTGTTACTCATTCAGTTGACAAGACTGGCATTTAAAAACTTTAACATCTTAAAACCAACATGATAAAAACTGGTGGTAAATAAGGTACACAAGACTGACAAAAATCTGTTACTCAATCAGGCAAAAAGAGTGATAAAAACTTAATACTGTATCAATAAACAAAACTGATAGAGAAATTGGTGAAAATCAGGTGAAAAGATTAATAAAGAGAACTTGTACTACATTAGGTGAAAAGACTGATAAAGAAAACTGGTACTACATTAGGTGAAAAGACTGATAAAGAGAACTGGCACTACATTAGGTGAAAAGACTGATAAAGAGAACTGGCACTACATTAGGTGAAAAGACTGATAAAGAAAGCTGGTACTACGTTAGGTGAAAAGACTGATAAAGAAAGCTGGTACCACATTAGGTGAAAAGACTGATAAAGAAAGCTGGTACTACATTAGGTGCCCCCCAGTGGCTCAGCGGTATGTCTGCAGACTTACAATGCTAAAAACTGGGTTTCGATACCCGTGGTGGGCAGAGCACAGATAGCCCATTGTGTAGCTTTGTGCTTAATTCAAAACAACAATAACTACATTAGATTAAAAGATTAACATAGAAAGCTGGTACTACATTAAGTGAAAAGATTAACAAAGAAAGCTGGTACTACATTAACTGAAAAGATTAACAAAGAAAGCTGGTACTACATTAAGTGAAAAGATTAACAAAGAAAGCTGGTACTACATTAAGTGAAAAGATTAACAAAGAAAGCTGGTACTACATTAAGTGAAAAGATTAACAAAGAAAGCTGGTACAACATGATGAGAAAAGACTGATAAAGAGAACTGTTACTACATTAGGTGAGAAGACTGATAAAGAGAACTGGTACTACATTAGATGAGAAGACTGATAAAGAGAACTGGTATTAAATAAGTCAACAAGATTCACAATAAAAAGATGTGGAACTGAAAATTAATAAAGTATTAAAGAATCATATAAAATATGTCACATTGATATACAAGTATACATACAGTTATTAAAATAAATAATATACATAAAACATGTCATACCTTATAACCTATTTATTTGGTCATCATACTTTACTACATAAATATCAAATGATTCTTGTGTTAAATAATATGAATTATTAACTTCAGTTTTATTACTCAAAATATCATTATCATCTTAATGGGTTTTGTGAATATTGTCTAAAAACATCACCTGGTAACATTACAATGTTAAAATTCTTGGAGTTCATAATGTATATATATATAAATTTGTGTAGTATCTATTTAAAAACATTCTACAAAAACATCAAAGTCATGTGACTGCACAATCCAGTTGCAATTAAAAATCTGTTAGGTTCATTAACTTCCAGTAATGTTAGACTATTTTTATTATATGTCAAAAACCTATTGAAAAAATTGAGACAAAAGACCAGTATTATTGCTCATAAGTGGTGACATACCTTCTTCCATCTCACAATTAACAGGTTTTTCTCCTACTGTTTCTGGCCAGTCAGTGACTGAATACAGTCCACATAACAAAACTGTTTGGTAATACTTGTCATCTCCATGCAACCTGAATAAAAAAATGAGTAGTTGAAGGTACAGTAAATACAAGATCAATGATTTCAACAAATGTTTTATGAATGTTCTTACTTTAAATATTACTTTTTCACTACAGATAAGTAAACTTTAGTAACCAATAACAAGAGGGTACCCTCAGTAGCTATGGTACTTGAAAGTCTTTCAGACATAATAAATTAATCTTAGAGACCATTTTTTCCTTTCTATTAGCTATATTTTTCTGCTCCAGCAATACCAAGCATTGAGCACATGTTCTAAATTAAGTTTTATTACTCATCAGGATCTCTACTAGCCTACCCTTAAAATGAGATTCTTATAGGTAAGATTAACTTATAATTAATTTATAAGACCTTGGACATGGCTAAGTACATCAATTAAAAGGGTTTGTCTTCCTGAAACCAAAACTGAACTGTAACTAAATATTAAATTGATCAAAAGATAATGGAGTTATGAGCTAAAATGTCTTACTTCATAAAACAAACAAAAAACTCAGTAATTCTGCTATGCTGTTGCTAAAAACACCACATCAGAAAAATGTATACATATATATGAATCATTATTTATAATTAGCTATTTAGGGTAGGGAAAACTGATCAAATGGTGTGATCACAAAGACCTACTGAGTGTATAAAATTTAATAGTAAATACCCTGATATAAAAACTATTTTACACAGCAAATACTTGCCAAATAAGTAAAAATTCAACAACTAACAGTCTAAATGATAAATTACCTAGCATAGTAAATACTTAAAGAACATGTATCATTTAGGAGCAAACAGACCAGTAAACAACCTATTTGACCAGCAAATGTCTACAGCATAAGCAAAATTTAACAGCATACTAGTTGGCCCAGTATGTGTCTATCAAAAACATATCCAATATAGCAAACAGCCCTGTGAGCAAACTATATGTCAAAGCAAGTATCTTCTGTATGTGTAAAAATCTGACAGCAAACAACCTCATAAACAAACTGTTTTCCACAACAAAGGTTTATTGATCATGTAAAATGTTTCAATAGACACCAAACACACAACCTATTTTTCACAACAAAGATCTATCAATTATGTTAACGTTTAATAGTTAAACATCTCAGTAGACAACCCAATTTTTAACAACAAAGATCTATTAATTATATAAATGTTTAACAGTTAAACATTTCGGTAGACAATCTACTTTTCACAACAAAGGTTCATCAGTTATAAAAATTTAACAATAGATAGCTTGATAGACATACTATTTAGTACAATGAAAATCAGCTGCATATTTATTTGCCACAAGACACAACAAAAGCTAGTGATCAACTTTCCAGGTTTATAAGGCTATTACTTCGGCTTTGTTTTATCCACCATTTGTGTCCCAGTGGGGTGATGCTACCTAGTCTTAAAAGTAAAATAAGCCAAGAAGTAGTAACTGGCAGTCAAACATTGTTAAGCTGCAAGATTTAGTACCTGAATGTTAGAAATTAAACAACCGGTGTTGACTGGGCATGATAATTTTGATAAAGATTAACTGTATTTGTTTACAAAAATATTTTGTACATACATACATGTTAATAATAGATTAGTTGTAATAATTGAAGATAAGAGTAAGTTGTTAGCACAGCTTTTAATACACAGTACAGACTTCATACTTTACAAATTTTAAGTGCAGTGTTAGTAAGAGTTTATAAAACTTATAAACTACAGCATCAGATAAAGTGATAAAGTTCAGTGATGTTTTATTCAATCTCATAAAAAAGTGAATTATTTCTTGAAACATTTAAAATTATAACATCTTTATATTTGTGTTCAATATTTCTGTAGATATAACCTGAAATGATTTGCCCTATTACTAGCAACACAGATTGTAGATTAAAACTCCCTACACATGTAAAACTTTTTGTCACTTACAAATACATACCTTGGTAAATGTGAAAGTTTCTAACAGAACTGGAGTTAAAATTCAAACTCCACCTAACTTTTCTATATATTCTAATAATGAAACATCATCATCATCACCACATATTTGTTGAGAAGATTTTTCAGTAATAACTTATGGATGTAATGATCACAAACTGTTGCTAAAATATAGTTTACATACTATAAATGAAAGTTCAACTCCCAATATAAATTCAAACTCATTCCACTTACATTTCCTTCTTTCTATATTGAAAGATTTATAACACTGTTTTTTGTATATTTATATTAATATTTATAACACTGTTTATTGTATGTTTATATTAATATTTATAACACTGTTTATTGTATGTTTATATAGAAGTTTATAACACTGTTTACTGTATGTTTATATTAATGTTTATAACACTGTTTATTGCATGTTTATATTAATATTTATACTAAAGATTGTTTAATTCATTAATTTTATTGATTTGCTGAAGATGAAATATGTGTAATTCAAAACATTCGTTACAGATGTTTACATATGTTGCCATGGCTCTACTATTTATTTTCACTTTTCTTTCTATGCTTTAAAAAATCACGTTTTGATTGCCAGATAAAGTATTTTTACATAAGATTAAAACATGTATAAATAAAACACACATCATAGTGGTAAGTCATGATGAAAGCTTCCTAATTATTTAAACCAACAAGTTCCACTGTACATACTAAACACGAATTATCAGCTCATACTAACCCCTCAACTTGAGTATGTCTTGTATTCCAGGTATTGATAACACAAACACAGTCAAACAAGCCTTAATAAAATATTGTGTGTAATAAGTAAACTTTTATAATCTATTCTTTATTGCTAAGTCACAGAAACTGAAATGTGTATCACAATATCCAGATCAGTCAGTGGACATGTAATATCTGAAGATATAATTTCAAACACTAGTGAACAATATTTAAATCAACATAAGCCATTGAAATTTATAAAAACAAAATAAGTCAATGTGACAAACATCATAATGTAGTTTAAATAATTATAATTGTAAGTTTACAACTAAGTTAAACATCCAAAGTATAATAATGCAAAGTGTTGAATATTTTAACTAATTATAAGTTTTCAACTAAGTTAAAACATCCAAAGTATGACAATATAAGATGTTAAGTATTTTACATTACATGTTAATCATGTAATGTAAGCATGTATTAATGTAAAGCTAAATTAAAATAATGTTACTTACATATATAAATCCTTACCAAAAACAGTTCAAGAATACATTACTTTTTATATATGTAAAAACAGCTGGTATGCTCCTCTTCGCTCCTCCACACAGAGTTTCCTCTACTCACACCAGCCATTTTGACATGTATATTTTTCTCTATAAGTTGGTTTTCTTGTCATCACAGAACATTACTGTTTACTTTATAATGTGCTTGCACCAATGTACACAACACATGGTGAAGGCTGTAATTGTACACACTAATTCAGCGTCAGATTTACAAGTCATATCCACAGAAATAGTTATTTTTCAACAGGCTTTATGAACTATTGTGAAAGAATAATTGTGGTTGTGGAACAAGTCACAAAGAACTTTAAATTCAAGAGGTGTTTTATGATGAATGTTTATAACTGTGGTATACTTATCTGATGATTCTCAACATATGGAACAGTAATTTAAATAATAAACTCAAAGTTCTATAAATTGATAAAAACCCTATAACCCAAGTACTTTTAAAAGGTGGACCTTCCTTCTTCAGAAGCAAAGTGGGAATCAAAATTAGTATCATTTTGTATCAAGACTTCTTGAGTCTGTGTTTTTTTACTCAAAGTTCTATAATAATGGCTTTAATAGTTGTTCAAGTATTTTGCTAAAATTGTTACAGTGTGCCCTCATTTTTCTCAAAACCACATTAATATGTAGAACTGTAAGCATCTGTTGTTTCTCTTTAATAAATTGTGTGCATATCATCCAAACAAAGAATTAGCACTCTTGATTCAACAATCAGATTACCACAGTAATAAGTAGAACTGTAAAAATCTACTGTTTCTCTATGGTGGCATTCATCCATATCATCTAAACAAAAATTACCACATCTTAATTCAACAAACAAATTATTTGGTTTTGAACTTCACACTAGGGCTGTTTGTGCTAATCTTCCCTAATTTAGCAGTGTAAGACTGGAGAGATGGTAGCTAGTCATCACCACTTACTGCCAATTTTGGGCAACTATTTTACCAATGAATAGTGGGATTGACCATCACCTTGTAATGCTCCCATGGCTGAAAAGGCTAGTATGTTTGGTGTGACGGGGATTTAAACCAAGACCCTCAGATTATGAGCCAAGTACCTTAACCACTTGACCATGCTGGGCCCAACAAACAAATGATAATATCAATATACAGAACTATAAGAATTTATCATTTTTCTTAATGAATTGTGTGTTTATCATATGAACAAAGAATTAACAGAACTAGATCCAACAATCAGCCTTTTGTGAAAGAAAGTCAGTATATCTAAATAAGCATTTCCTAAAACGAAAGAGATGGATGTGACCAACTTGTTTAATTCTCTAAATATAATAATTTATCATAAAACAGATAAAACACAAGGTTCTTATTTTACATTTTATCTTGTAAATATTAGTAATTTAAGTTTCTATTTCTTGAAAAACTACAGACTTTGTCTTTGGATATCACAAACAAATAATTAAAGCCAAAGATGTATGCAGTCCATTACATGACAGAGAAAAACCAATATTTATGAATTTGTTTTAATATTAATATTTAAATGAATAAACTACTAACCATTGTGAGTCTAACAAATATTAAGTTTTCAGTGTTTATGGCAGAATCAGTCTGAGGTAAGTTTAGGTTCAACAATCAGTCTTTTGTGAAAGAAAACTTCAAAGAGTTATTACTACAACGGCTTCATCACATTTGAATAATGTTATGCTATTCATAAGTTTATTTTATACATTCTGCTAATAAATTACTGTATTGTGGTTTATATGATTAACGTTCTTTTCCATTATTTTCGAAGATGCATGTATAAGTTCTCATTAACATCCTGAACCAACCTAACCTAACATGTGAGCCTGAATAAACAGTATGGGTGTGAAACTTTTGTCACTGAGGTGATCTCAGAGATGTATGATAAATTCATGTTCTAGTTTCACTGTAATTACTTGTACTATCTAATTTTTAAATTTCCTGTACACAAAAACTGTGTAATCAGTGCTGGATAAAAATAAGTAATAAGTGTGCCAAATTGATAAAGATAAAATGTATTGTTGAATGAATTTAATAAAGTTATTTTTTGATATGTTTTTATGATGTATTCAGTGTATTTTACACTAAGAGTATGATAACAAACATATCAAACTGTAACAATGGAATAAAACCTACTCAATTTAAAACCCCTGATTACATTTATCACAAATATAAAGTGTTAGTTAAACATAAAATGGTAAACTGACTCTGGTTCTGAGTCTTGTTCTCAGATTTTTACTCATTATTCATATCACATTACAATTAGTAGTGAGTATAAATATCTACTGACAATACTGTTCACAAAAAGTTATCATTTGACACCCCTATAGATACAACTATAGTAAAGAGATGTTGGGATGTTTGAATACTAGTTTAAATAATTGTTAATATTACACAATAAATTACTTTTCATTTCCTAATGTTAATAAAGATTATACACACACACACACATGTGTTCATTGCAAAACTATAAAGCTTACCCAACAATAAAAATTATAATGAGTAATTTGAAATATTGGAAGTAGCTAAAGAACAACCAAAAAGTACCATAAATAGACGAACATTTACAAGAACATGTTTTAAACTACAGAAATTAACATATACTGCAAAGTTGTGTATAGAATTCAGAAGTAATTATTACACATCTCAACTGGCAACAATTTATATCAATGTTAACCCAATGTGAACTTGTTTTTCTTACCATCTTGGAGAATTTTTCAAACATTTAAACAAGCAACAATAGATTTTTAACCTCTTTATAATATTAGATCTTTCAAGAATTATATTTTGTCTACATATTTTATAAACCACCTGTACAGTACCACGAAAGGTAACCTCAAATTCCCTGTATGCTTCACAGATGATATCACCTTGTGTAACATGGAGATTTACAGCACTAACTTAAAATGTATTCTTCATTATGGCTAAAATAATTACTATTTCTGTTATCTTAATATTTAAGATGTAGTAACACCCCTCATAAACATTACCTTTCATAGCTAGATAATTTCTAAAATGCACACATATATACTTATTTACAGTATCTGTATTTTATAAACTATATCAGATCTACACAACTGTTAATCATTTCATTTACAGAAATATATATTAAAAATTGCTCACAAAATTCAAATAATGATGGTGGTTTAGTTTAAAACTGTCAACTCTTCCTAAATAAAAATAAATAATGTTAAATTTTCCAAAGGTATACATCTTTATCAGATGTTAATACTTACAGTTTAATTATATCAGACACAGATCATGTAACATTACAGAAATAATGTTTTCCTGTTTCAAGGTAATAATTCTACTGATAGTTTCTTTATCCAGCTATATTCACCTGTCAACATGTAACATTTCCTGTGTCTATACGTAATAAAAACATGCCAATAAAGTTTTATAGACCCCATAAAAATACTTAACTAATTAATCTAAAGTTTACACAGATATGTTGTAACACATTTTTACTGCTTTCTTTCTTATGTAGAACTTTCATTATTTCTACAGAACGCATCACAAGGTAACATTAAAAACGTTAAGGTGTTGATTATCATAGTTTTTATACCATGTTATTTGTATCAAAGTTAAGTTCACTGACTTGTAAATGGTGATTGGATAAACTTAACAGTCCTAGCAATGTCCTGTTCTATACACACAAATCTGGATACATGTAAATATTAATGTGTGGGTACACATAATAAAAGTCTCATACAGGTAACTGTGAACAGAAAAATTTTTTATATCAGTGAAATATATTTTTGTAATATACACCTTTTCATGTTAATCATAAAAGAATAATGTTAACTATTATTATACTTAATACTTACACGGATGGCCCCTCAATGTGGATTCCTGTACGTGATGAGAAGACCTCCCATAGAAGGTTCTGTTGTTACAGTTTACCTCCTCTGGGATCTAAACATCCACCTGCGTGTTTGCCGGGTGTGGTAACCCATCAAGGGGAGATGAGAATCCCAGTGGTTGAGGGGTCCAACTCTAACAGACCACTTTGGCCTTGAATTCCTGTAAACAGGTGGTCTTGGGGTTGCCACCCCAAGGATCAATCGGCTAGTCCATTTGGGCCAGGGTCAACTGAGTACCAGCATAGGACATCCACAACGGGTGTTGTAGACATTGTGTCTGACACTGGTGTTCAGATATAGTGCTCACAAATCCCTGGCATCGCTGCAGTGCCCTTAAGTCACTGTAGTGCATCCCCTTGTAGAGCTTCATGGTGGGTGGGGTCAGTGGGCACCAAAAAATTTTCTATTTATTATGGATACTCCTAAAACAAAAAAATAACACAACTTGAAACCATCGAAAAAAACCCGACTACTGGAAAACGACCACGCATTGATAAATTTGTACAGCCTAACTCACCACTTGAATCTGTCTTGCGATTCCTAATTTTGCATTCCTTAAGTGACAAACCTCTAGGGCAGATATCCCTATTTGTTTATTCAGAAGGGCTTAGAAGGGCTTGCTGGCTACCCTAAATTGGTAAAAAAGCTACGTTCTGAAGACATCTTAGTGGAAACATCTTCATCACAGCATTCCAAACTCCTCCTAACATCAAAGGCCTTGGGGGACATATCCATTGAAGTTACTCCTCATTCCACTTTGAATAAGTCCAGAAGAGTCATAGTTGAAAGAGATTTAAGGACTGTCCCCGAATCGGAGATCCTCGCAGGTCTCACCAGCCAAGGTGTCACAGCAGTATGCTGAATCTTCACTTGAAAAGATGGAATTCTGTTCTAATACTAACATTTACTGTACCACATCCTCCCACCACAATAAAAGCAGGATATCTGAATTGTAAGGTACGACCTTATATTCCAAATCCTGCATGATGTTTCCATTGTCAACAATATGGTCATTCAAAACAATCTTGCCGTGGTTCCTTGACCTGTGCCTGTTGTGGTGGTAAAGACCATAATGCCACCAAATGCCAACTCGAACCACATTGTATAAACTGTAATGGTAAGCATCCTTCTTATTTTACCTCTTTTACCTAAATGGGAGGCCCGGCATGGCCTAGCACGTAGGGCGTGCGACTCGTAATCCGAGGGTCGCGGGTTCGCGCCCGCGTCGCGCTAAACATTCTCGCCCTCCCAGCCGTGGGGGTGTATAATGTGACGGTCAATCCCACTATTCGTTGGTAAAAGAGTAGCCCAAGAGTTGGCGGTGGGTGGTGATGACTAGCTGCCTTCCCTCTAGTCTTACACTGCTAAATTAGGGACGGCTAGCACAGATAGCCCTCGAGTAGCTTTGTGCGAAATTCCCAAACAAACAAAAAAAAACCTAAATGGGAAGAAGAAAAAGAAGTACAACGTCTCAAGACAGTTAACAATCTCACTTACACAGAGGGTCGAAAATTATTATTACCTATTCCAACCAGAACTTATGCTGCTATAACCTGTTCTACTACTACAATAGGAGTCCAAACAGACCTTACCCTATCCCCTACACAATCTTCACCAACAAATCTTAATGAAACACTTCCCAAAATCAACACAGTTAACGAATCAGTGTCTCCTTCCATCTCTGTCCTGACTGCACCTTCTAGTCATTGCTGAACTTCACCTTCTTCAAGTCAAGATGTTTCCATGGGGTCTCCCTCTCTTGGTACCCCAAAAAATTAAACAAACAACTTGTCTGTGCCCTTAATCATTAGTATTTGTACCAATAAATTCAGACCCGACCACTCGAGCTAGAGAAGGATCCATAGAGGGCGATAGACCCACATCCAATAAAGAAAAAAACATAGTCATAAGCAGAAGGGCTCTCTTCCGTCTTCTCCTCTGAAATAATCACACATGGCCACACTCACCCAATGGAACTGTCGAGGTTTCCGATCAAATGTGATTGACATCAAAGAACTGATTACCTTTTATCATCCCAAAAGTCTTTCTTTGCAGAAAACATTTCTACAGCCACCAAATGCAGTTACTATCCGCCACTATTCATTATACCGGAATGACAGGCTATGTGTAGGACGTGGACATAGGGAAGTTGCACTGCTGTTTGATCAGCACGAGCCCACCCGGTCCCTGTCATTGACCACACCCTTGGAGGCAGTAGCCATCTGTGTCTCCATCACTATTTGCTCTCTATACCTTACACCTGAAATGCATTATAATCAATCAGACCTCAATACCCTCATTGAGCAACTGCCTACCCCCTTTTTAATCTTGGGAGATTGCAATGGGCATAATCCCCTCTGGGGTGGCTCCTGTATTGATATGAGAAGGTGCACCACAGAGCATACACTCCTGAACCACAACCTGGCTCTATTCAATACTGGCTCTTACACATATTTTCATGCACCTAGTCAGTCATTTACAACTATAGATCTTTCTGTCTGTTCCCCTTCACTACTCACTCACTTTTCCTGGGTGGTTGGCATTAATTAATCCATGAAGTAGTGATCATTTTCCCATCATCTTACGAGAGATTGGCCGTGATCAGTACCACCCGACCCATGTACCTCGGTGGAAGTTTGTCCAGGCCAACTGGCCTTCTTTCACTACTCTCTCGGAACGTGATTCTGCCATCTTATGTAAATCATCCATAGATGATTGAATAGCAGCAGTAACCAACAGTATTATACAAGCTGCTACGCAATGCATCTCTAAAACCTCGACATGTTCCCCACAGCACCCCTGCCCTTGGTGAAATTCTGCCTGTTAATATAACACGGAAAACTCAGAATCGTGCTTGGGATAAATTTCGAAGATACCCCACGCTCTCAAACTGCATTGCATTTCAGCAAACCCGTGCACACGCTCGGCAAGTTAGACGTCAAATCCAGAAGGAATCTTGGACTAAATACACCTCCAGCATTTCTTCAACCACCGGCACAAAAGTTATATGGAATAAGATCCAGAGGGTGAATGGAAGATATACTTCTGTCCCCTCTCTATCTTAATATCTGATGGCTATGAAGTTGCAGATGCAAAGAGCATTGGCAATACTCTTGGGGACTTCTTCTCTCGTGTATCTAGCTCTTTGAACTTATCCCCTTCCTTTTTAGCCATTAAAACACAGGTAGAGCATCTGCCTCTTTCATTTCCAACTGACCGTTCCTATTACTACAATCAACCTCTTTCACTGATGGAACTCAAACTTGCTATTCATTGGTCTGGCAATAAATCAGTCAGAGCTGGTAATATACCTTATGAGATATTATTCCATCTTTCCCAGAACTCACTTACTATTCTCCTAGTTGTCTTTAATTGGATATGGCAGGAAAATGTCTATCCAGATGCTTGGCGACAAGCTAACATACTCCCTATTCTGAAACCTGGGACTAATCGAACAATTCCTTCGAATTACCGTCCCATTGCTTTGACAAGCTGTCTCAGTAAAATCTTAGAGAGGATAATCAATGTCTGCCTCATTTGGTTTCTTGAATCAAACAACCTCCTCTTACCTACTCAGTGTGGGTTCAGAAGACAACGCTCTATGATAGACCACTTAATTCGCTTTGAAACATCAATCAGAGAAGCCTTTTTAAGGCAACAACATCTTGTTACTGTTTTTTTTTATTTAGAAAAAGCTTACGATACAACATGGAGATATGGCATCTTATGAGACCTTCACTCGTATAGATTGCGTGAAAACTTACCCCTTTTCATCCAGCAATTCTTAATGAAGTGCTGATTCCAAGTCCGTGGGCTCAACACTTTCTCATTTTTTCCCACAGGAACTTGGAGTCCCTCATGGCTTTATTCTGAGTGTTACACTTTTCATTATAAAGATTAATGCCATTGGCAAATGGTTTTAAACTTTCACTCTCTAAAACCATTTGTGTACACTTCTGCCACAAACAGAGAATCTACCCAGATTCAGAACTCTGTCTTGATGATGTTGTACTTCCTGTCATCCCTGAAGCAGAGTTCTTATGTCTTATATTTGATTGTAAATTAAATTTTATATTGCACATCAAGCAACTTTGTATCAAATGTCTAAAAGTATTGAACATTCTCCATGTCCTCTCTTCTACTTCTTGGGGAGCAGATCAATACTCCATGCTCAAAATTTATCATGCCCTCATCTGATCCAAACTTGACTATGGATCTGTGGTTTATGGTTCTTCCAGAACCTCAGCACTGAAAATGTTGGATCCTGTCCATCACCAGAGGCTTCGGCTTTGCATTGGAGCCTTTCTTACTTTTCCCATGCAAAGTCTGTATGTGGAATCTCATGGAATCCCCTCTACATATTTGCCATTTGCAACTGTCTCTTATGTATACTTCCAAACTTCAATCCTTACCACAGCATCCTACCTGGAGTCGTGTTTTCCAACCACAATGAACCACACTTTTTCATAACAGAAAATCTGCCATTGTTCCTTTTAGTCTCTGTATCCAGGCACAATTAGAAGATTTGTATTTATCCTTGAATAACATTGCAATTTCTTCAAATCAGCCTCTTCCACTATGGCAAATTACTGTCCCCAATTGTAACCTATCTTTGAGTCATCTGAGGAAAGCAGATACACCCGATTGGAAATATCGCTCTTTCTTTGCTAAACATATTTCATATGATCCATCCATTCCTATATATACAGATGGTTCCAAATCGGGTGACTCAGTGGGCTCAGCCATGGTTTGTGATAGTTCGATTGTTGAACACAGACTCCCCATACAGTTTCTGTTTTCACTGCCGAATTGTATGCCATCTCTCTTGCTCTAAATCATATTGAAATAATGCAATATACAAGTGTATATTGTATGCAATATCATTCTATGATAGTCACCACCCTCTTCTCATCAATATCGAAAACAAACTGGCCTGTCTTTCTCTCTCATCTGTCTCCATCCAATTCTTTGGGATACCAGGTCATGTTGGTATTTGTGGGAATGAACTGGCCGACAGAGCAGCACAGTCTATCTGTTTGGATCTATCATTCCAGTACCCATTTCAAATCCAGACTGTACACCAGGTGGCAGGGAGCCAGGAATGAGCAACACAATAACAAGCTTTTTCAAATCAAACCTTCTCTAGGTCTGTGGTCCTCTTGCTTATGTAAAGATCAAAGAGAAGAGGTTGTTTTGGCAAGGCTACGCATTGGTCACAGTTTTTTTAACCCACCACTTCCTTTTATCTGGAACTGCTGCACCAATGTGTTGTCTATGTGGCACTCAGATCACAATCATCCACATTTTGTTATCATGCTGTCTTTACAACCTAGAACGACAACACCATTTTAAAGATATTTGTTATAACCCATGTTATAGGTGATACTGCCCATCTCACTCATGTTTTTACATTTTTAAGAGCCATTGGTCTTTTACATTTAATTTAAGGTTTTTTATCAGACTATATAGTGTTTTAGCATGATTTCTTTTACACATTTTAATGTTTTAACACAATTTATTTTACACATTTCTATTTTTATTTTGACTTGAACCCAGGACTGGAAAGGCCAACTTCAGGTGACTGACTGCAAATTCAATCTTCATGCTTCAGTCTTCCTGGCAAGTCTTAATTTTACACATTTTAGTTTTTATTTTTCTTTTGAACTGTACCCAGGACTGGAAAGGCCAACTTCAGGTGACTGTCAGCAAGGGTGTACTTCTTGCTTCAGTCTTCCTGGTAGTTCCTAATTTTACATATTTTACTTTTTACCTTAACTGCCCTATACCTATACTGTACCACATCTTGTCTGGCACAGATAGCCTTGTAGCTTTGTGCCAATAAACACTGAATACCTACCTACCTTACACAGATGGTCAGGTGCATCTCTTTCAAACAATTCAGCAACACTTTCTTTTTAGCTTCAGACATGACAAGTTTGGACTCATCAGTTAACTAATCCACCCACAGGTCTAAAAAAGTAGGATAAAATTAAATACATAACGAACAAATCAGAATCCAAAAGACTTTGTTAACTACTAGAAGTTAGATTAAGATATAACTGAATGTTCATGTTTAAAGTTCAGTTTAATTCATGCAGAATAATAAGTAGTTAGTACTGACTAACTACTTTTCTATAGAATGGAAACTTTGAATATCTCAAAATGAACAAAAGGTTCAGATCATGTTTGAGATCCACAAGTATCTTTTGTAAGTATAGTGTGTAAGATATTGTAATTTATGTGGATATAAAGAAGTTCTCCATGAATTTATTCAATTTGTAACCATGTTCCACAGAGTTAAAGATCCTTTGTTCATGGTTTAATCACATGGATCCATCTAAACCACAGAACTGACCAGTAACCCTCAAACAAAAGACAAAGATTATTTTGAACCCCTTAAGAATTCATGGAATGTTGACAGAGCTGATAAAAATTAAATTAACACAACATTTGTTTTGTTTAAAAATTACTTTTGATATTGAAATGGAATTCAAGTAATTATTAGCAAGTTAAAATAATGTGTAATAAACTATTCAAATGATCTTTAACCAGGTCTATTTCTTTCTCTGGTATTATAGGATATCATTCATTCACAAACTATTTCACAGTTTATGAAACTTATCCCTATTACAAATCTCTATCAACTCTGTTCAGATCTCTCCTTATCAGTAATGGTTTACTTTTATTCCTTGTTTCTTTATGTACAAAACATGTGTGGCTAAACAGTATGATAAAATATGTTTTCCCTGTACTCTCACCATCACTTTTACTATTAAGTAAACATTCTGAACTGAGTTAGGATTCTACACTATTACCTCATCAGAAATGAGTCATTCTATTGACAACATGATTGTCTCTTCATACACTTGAACAGTAGTATCTTCATATCATATAGATATGCTACTTGCTACTGTTGTTATACTGTGAAACAAGAATTACAATTAATAATATATTTCCAGTGCGTCATTGTTTTATCACATTACAACTGATTCATAACTTGTATATATCACTGCATGACAATATTTAAGTTGGTATAAATATCTCTTTTGTGCAGATCCATTTCTTTTTACTTGTTCAGTGTTACTGTTTGTTTAGTACTTGGGTCTGTGGTGGTCTTACAGAACCTGAAGTATTAAGTACAAATAATGTGACATTAAAAAACATATCCAATAACTGTATATGTACTGTTACTTAGTTTATGTATTACACATTATTCTGGTGTGAATAGAGTTCTTAGTTTTGGTGTTATCCACTGTATTATTACAGCAGTCAAATTACTGGAGTTGTTACTTTAGTTAGGAATATTACCATGTATATTACTTTGTTATAGGGTGGTGACCAATTTGCTAAAACACACCATGACTATTACCTGTTTTACATTTTAGTAATAGACCTTTTCAAGCAGTATTGTACTCTTTGAACTGATAGCTCTATGAACATATAAACTAATGAAACAGAAGTTGAAAAAAATAGTCTCAACATAAGAAAAACGTTGAGCTGGGGTCAGAACACATATGTCTATCTTCAAAAACCATCCAAGTGTGCCAGGAAACAAAACTACTGTCCATGATGAAACTAGAAAATGTCATTTGTCCATGTAATGATGCAACTGAAGTTCCTAGGAGTGGATCATCTATCACCAACTCTAATTACCCAACATAAAAATGGAGGAGGCCAAGGGAAGGCCAAACAAAACAGTT
The DNA here is from genome assembly GCF_004210375.1 of Tachypleus tridentatus. Lineage (NCBI taxonomy): Eukaryota > Metazoa > Arthropoda > Merostomata > Xiphosura > Limulidae > Tachypleus > Tachypleus tridentatus. The sequence continues at coordinate 126,971,961 of NC_134825.1, forward strand.
TGTAATTGACAGACCCTAAAGTTAAATCAAAGAAACCAACAAAATATTGAGGATATGTATATGTGGAAGTAAACATCAGGCATATCAACCTTTGTCATTCACAAACCTGAAAGAAGCACCTGACAAAGTGAAATAAACAACTCCATGTCAAAACTTTGTCATTCACAAACCTGGAGGAAGCTCCTGACAAAGTGACATAAACGACTCCATGTCGAAACTTTGTCATTCACAAACCTGGAGGAAGCACCTGACAAAGTGACATAAGCGACCCCATGTTGAAACTTTGTCTATAAAAAAAAAAAAAATCAGTTCAGACTGTCTGTTTAGGAACAACAAAAACCAGGAATAGAATCTGAAATGACCCACAGATTCTACAGTACTTTTGGAAAGAAGGTTCTGATTTGCTCCTGACAGAAAATGGTAGAATATGGGTTTCCCTAAGAGAGGGAAAGGAACTGGAAAAGGAGATGAGGAAGAAAGAGTGTGAAAATGAAGTGAGAGTTCTACTAATAAGACTTTTAACACTCAAGTTTGGTGGGGAAAGTTCTATAAAAATGGACATTCTTGTATTGCTTGGTCCCCATAGGTCTGGTACATAACCAAGTTGTTACTGAAACCAGTTACAGCATATGGATTGGCAACAAAAAATAAGACGACTTGAGTCAGAAGCTTAGACAAAATGAGCAGACAAAATCAGGGGGCAGAATGGGAGGGAGAGGAACAGGGGAATATTGAGACAGATGAGAAGCAAAAAAGTATAAGAAAGAGTAGAGATGAGATGACTTCACTCAAGACTCCAATGACTAAGACAGGCCTCCAAAATAAATTGATGTAAAAAAGAAGTCAATGTAAATGTGTAAATATCTTGAAGATGAGAGGAATAAATACATTCATGTCAAAAGTGAATTCTGCCCAACAACACTAGAGCTAAGGAAAACATATGGGATAATGTATACAACAACAGTGAATGGCCACTTTCCTAAAAACCCTCAAGGGAATGATAGGGAGGTAACATAGAAGGGAGATTAAAGATAAACAAAACGAGAATACTGAAGCACATGCAGTATCTAAGTGTTAAACCTAAACTGGGATTAAGAAATCCAACCGTAGAGAATACAAAACAGAATTTGAATCCCAGTGATATGCCAAAGCATGAGCGTGGTAAGATATCAGACAAAGGAGGGTACACAAGCTGTTCAGTAAAAAGATGTAAGTAATGTAATAAAACATAGTTTATACAACACAGAGGATGAGAACAAGACATAAAAATCCTGTCTATGTCTTCATCTTCTTTTCCAACATCTCTAGGGTAAGGAACAAAGACTGAGGGTCAGAAGAATCCACAAACTGCAAGAACAATTCCATATCTCTGTAAATAAGTGCCAAAACTCCTCTGCCAAAAAGTTTACTTGTGATCACAGCAACAGATGGTTTATCTGATGTAGTAGTTGTAGATGAAGTCATAACTATAAAATGCAAATTCATAGCTAAATCTGAAATGAGTATATAACTCAAGATGAAATATCTTAGTAAAAAAATTCAACTCACACACAACTGCTTTTAGACTATTAAAGTTGGAAGTTAAACACCAAAACTATGTTGAAAAGTAAGAACAAAGTTAAGCAAAATTAAAAACTCACAGCATAGCAAAAAATAAGTCTAAACACTTAGAAAAATGATGTGCAATTTAAAAAACAAGTGCATGGTAAAGATACACATGTTGCATGTGTGAAGAATAAGTATTCCCCTTAGAACTGATTATTTCTAAATAAATACAACATGAACTATAATTAAATATTGCCACAGTAAATTTTCATGCTTTGACTTAAATCACTAACAATTTGTCTTGACTTTGAAATTGTTTTTTCATGAATTAATACTGTTTGGAACACCTGCAGATTTTATAATATTGTTACAGAATCAATTTTACATAGTTTTGAAGTTAAATGTTTACGTTTAACTGTTATTTGTATATAAATCATCTTACTAGTAATAAGAACAGTCTTTGACATCACTTGATCATAACTCATATGAACTACTCAGAGTTCTATAGGCTTGCTAATTAATTTTGTTACTAACGTTACTAATAGTGTTGTTATAAGTGAATCAATCCATAAAAGTAATATACTAATCACTAGTGTTAGTAAACGTCTAGTTGTAACCCTACAACATCTTGAATCTGTTTCTGATCTGAGCAGCAAATTCTCAAAGTATGGCTCAATAAGATTTAACATCAGTTAAAATCTCCTCAAACTATGTTTTTCAAATGTTTAACATAAGTACTACATTTAGTGAAATTTGACACATTTCTCTTTTTTCTATGAACACTAGTACTGTTTGTCAATTATCACACATTAATTTTTGCATGTGTTTTAAAAATAAATTTCCAACAATATAAATTAAACTATATAAAACATTTTTTTAAAATATATATAATGAATTAATTATATTGAAGTCACATATCAGATAACATCCTTTACAACACAAATTTCTCTGCAGTTTCAAAGTGCACAAAAGAGGAAGCTGGGATTTCAATGGTAGTACATTACATGTGTTAGTGTCATGTAACATTCATTAAATATATTAAATTTACATATAAAAATCTTAGTAAACTACCACAATAACCCACATTTATAATGAATACAAGGTGGATGAGTTCTAAAGTATTTCAATACAAGAAAGTTGATCAGCTAATTGGATAATCCATGCTTATGACATTTCATAACTAGTTTTTGATTTTTATGACAGTACCAGCCTGAAGCACATTTACTTTAGTTTAAAAACTAATTTCAAATACAACAAATAACTGTCTACAAGAAGATTTTCACATGTATTTTATACAAATATCTTTACTAGTATGTATCAATGTAAAGCTAAATTAAAATAATGTTACTTACAAATATAAATACTGTACCTAAGACAGTTCTAGAATACATTACTTTTTACTTTATAATGTGCTTGTACCAATGTACATACACATTATGAAATCTGTAACTGTACAGATTGATTCAGTGTCAGATTTACAAGTCATATCCATAGAAATAATTATTTTTCAACAGGCTTTATGAACTATTGTGAAAGAATAATTGTGGTTGTGGAATGAGTCACAAAGATTTTTAAATTCAAGAGGTGTTACAAATTTTATGATAATGTTTATAGCTGTGGTATGCTTAACTGATGATTCTCAACATATGGAACAGTAATTTAAATAATAAACTCAAAGCTCTATGAAGTGATAAAAACCCGACAACCCAAGCACTTTTAAAAGGCGGACCTTCCTTCTTCAGAAGGAAACTGAGAATCAAAATTAGTATCATTTTGTATCAAGACTGCTGGAATCTGTGTTTTTATGACTCAAAGTTCTGTAATAATGATTTCATTTTTTGTTCAGTATTTTGATAAAATTATTACAGTCTACCCTCATTTTTCTCAAAACCACATTAACATGTAGAACTGTAAGTATCTGTTGCTTCTCTTCAATCAACTGTGTTCATATTATCAAAACAAAGAATTAACATTCCAAGATTCAACAATCATATTACCACATTAATAAGTAGAACTGTAAACATCTACAGCTTCATAACACTTGCATAATGTTATTTTATTCATTAGTTTATTTTCTGGATTCTGCTAATGAATTAATTTGTTGGTATTATCTTTTTTTTTAACTTTTCCTGTACACAAAACTACGTAATCAGTGATAACTGAAAATAAGTGAGAAGTGTGATGAATTGATAAATCTAAAATGTATTGTTGAATGAGTTTAATAAAGTTATTTTTTAAAATCATTTATGATTTAATCAGTTTATTTTACACTAACTGTTTGATTAACAGTCATATAAAACTGTCTTACTTTCATACCTATATAGTAACAATGGAATAAAACCTAATCATTTGAAAACCCATGATTACAGTTCTCACAAACATTTTACTCATCACATCACAATTAATAGTTAGTATAAATATCCACTGGCAATACTGTTAAAAAACAAAAAGTCATTATTTGACAACCCTACAGATCCAACTATAGTATAGAGATGTTGGGATGTTTCAATACTAGTTTAAAAATTGTTATTGTAACATTGTACCATAAATTACTTGTCATTTTGTAATGAATAAAGATTTAACACACATATGGGCTCAACTCATAAAAATGAATAACTAGAAAAATGAAGAAGACTAAAAAATCACAAAATATAATTTAAATGTTTAAATAAAGGTAAACATTTATCAGAACATGTTTACAACTACTTAAATTAATGTTCTCAGAAATCAACATGTATTAAACAATTGTGTACAGAATTTAGAAAGAATTATTGCACATTTCTACCAGCTACAATTTATGCCAATGTTAACCCAACATATTGTTTTTCTTACCATCCTTGAGGAATTTGTAGCATTTAGGCAAGAAAGAAATAGTGTATAACCTCTTTATAATAATAGATTTTTCAAGAACTATATTTTGATTACATAGTTTATACACTTACTTATAAAGTATCAAGAATGGTACTGTCAAACTCCCAGCATGCTTCCAGATCACACAGGTGTTACCAACTCTCCAAACATTGTCCATGTCATCTTTCAATTCCATGTCTCCAATAATAAACTGAACATATTCTAGCCAGAGAGGTACAGCAGATGATCAAAGAGTAAAACACAATTGATTAATGTATACAACTTATTTAGAAGTTTAAAGTTTTTGAAATATATCCTCCATTATTCCTAAAATAATTACCATTTATGTAAATATTTAAGATACAATAACACCCCTTACAAGCATTATCTTTAATAGATGAATAATTTCTCAAATCTATACACACATGCTCTTTTATGTGCATCTTTGGTAGATGTGCACAACTACATCATTATCATTTACAGTATATTATATTAAAAAGTTACTTATAAAATTCAAATAAAGTGTGATACTCTAGATTAAAACTGCTAAACCTTTTTGTGAATAAAAAATTTAATGTACTATTTCTTCAAAAGTATGCATTTTTATCAGTATCAGACATTTGGTCCACAACACCTATTGAGAACATCCAACAATGATGCTTGGATGCCCAAGTGGACCAGCTAAATGACCCTCAGGGGGCCATCCCAAAGCTACCCATCTACACAAATTCAAGGCTATAGTGGTGTGTTAAAGCTGGACCCCTCAACCACCAGGATCCTCTCCTCCCCTTCATGAATCGCCACACACAGCAAACACATGGGTGGATGTTTAGATCCCAGAGGAGGTAAACTGAAAGTACAGAACCTTCTCTGGAAGATCCCCTTACCACATGCAGGAATCCATCTTGTGACTGCACTATTATTAATGTAATACTGTATATAATACCATAAATATGGTTTTTGCACTTTTCTATAACGTTTGTAATAAAATACATATCTATAAATTTCCATTCATTCATACAACTTTTTCTGTGTACAACTTTATGTATTTATTAGGTTGAGGAATAATTCGTGAGCGTTTTTAAATAATTTCATTCAAGCATTACATGCAAGACTATACAATACTTCAATGCATGAACACATTACACCCAAAACATTTATTATGATACTTTATTTCATGTAATACCTAGGTTTATAGTATGCATTGTTTTAAACGAAATTGCAAGAAATTAAATGCGAAAAGCAGATGGTGTCGAAAACGCTCGATTTTGTCCACTTGACATTCCATTTAATGAGCTGAAAATGAAAGCAAAAATTAAAGACATATGAAAATCATACACACCATCTATTAGAGGAAAAAATTATCTACCAAATGACATGAAATATTTTGCAAAAGCGTTTCATTTATGAATATATTTTTTTAACTTGAAAAAACGCTCACGAATTATTCCTCAACCCAATATATCTGATTCACACAGTTTGTATACTCATTATTCTTTTTAGGTATATATAAATAGTTTTATTTTTTTTCACAAATTTTTGTATGTGTTTTTTTATTCGAGCAATTTGTAAAACCATTATTCCTTTTAGAATGTATAAACATTTGTCCATATTATTTTGTGAAATTTGTAAAATATTTTATTTTCCTAAATCTTATGAATAAACTTGTTTTAAAGTTGTCAACTTTCAAATGTGGTATAAGTTACTTCAATTTACATAATTACAACAAAACAAATTCAGTATGCATAACCATGTATTAGCCTACAAAATATAAATATGACTGTTATAGAGATTTGATGAAAATTACAATGATGTTTTGACTACAATATGTTACACATGTACATAAGATATATATACATATTCAAATTTACTTATAAATGTTTAAATTTTAGTTATATTTCTTAAAACATAAAAAGTAAATGAGAAATGCACTGGAAAACATTGATTTCAGTACAAAACCATGTTATGAGATCTTGCTCGTGCATCAAACATCCTAAGCTTTGTTTAGTCTTGAGGGTGGAGGGTAGATACGATTTCAAATATCAATTATACAATATGAGAAACTTAAAATAAGCAAACCATAAAATGAGTAAAAGTACATAGCTACCTGATTCTTACAGCCTCATCAGAAACACCCATACAGTTTTCTTGATTAAATCTCCTGGCATGACATAATGTAGGATCAAGGGAATTAAGATGGTCTGTGGCACCAATTACCAAAACGTGTATTGTGGTATCTTTCTCGTTAAGCTCTTTACTATATGAATAAATATACTGTATTACTATGTACATTTTAATATAAAAAGTACAAATACCAATAAAAACAATTAACTACAACTCATGCATATAGTTTCAAGACATTGCTAATGATTCTTTGACTTCACGTCATATAGAAATATCTATAACTGTAAAGTATCACACCTTGTGATTGTTTGAAAGTAAAGTTAACATTTGTAACATCATGAATGAACAGATACAAATTCTATAAAACAGAAATGAACATCATATACAAATAAACTAATTATAAATTAATACAAAATACATGTAACTCTTTGAATAACCAGAAAATAAAGTGCTAAAAAAACTAAAGGTAGCACTAAAAACAATTCAACAGCCTCCCAAATAAAAACTAAATTACAAAATTAAATATAATACATTAAAATTTACTGAAGTACAACATAATATTATTTTCAAAAGTCTCTATTGAATGTTTGATTTCAACCTATCAACTTTATAACATAAGTGGACTTAAAGTATATTTACCATCCATGCATGTCAGAAGTTGCATTACTATCCTCTTTTCCATCTCTCTGTTTGTAGTTACAGCTTAAGTTTCCTCAATAAAAAGAATACAAGGAGTACTGTTTACTGTTTGTTTCAAACAGATCTCAAATTCTTTCCTCTGATTCATCTGAAGCTCCTGACACTATCTCTGTTGCAGCTATCTTTATAAAAGGAAGACCCAGTTTTTGAAAAATTAAGGTTACTTTAGAAACTGTAAAAAAAAAGTACATAAACATATATATATATATGTAATTAATCCAGTTAACACATCTACCCTTTTATGGATGAAGAGTACCTTTCAGGTATTGCATGTACAGTTGCATATCAAATTATAAAACATGTAAAAATATTAAAGTGTATTTTAAAAAATTATAACAATTATTTCAGAATTGATAAATTATATAACCTAAAAATGTTTCAGAGAACGTTCAATGAAGATTTATATGCAATTGTTTATCACATCTTAGCTGTGGTATGAAATATAAAGTGTCTAATGAAAATAAATGTCTTTGGTAAAGTAGTGCTCACAAACAATTGACTCCAACTGGGAATGTTTAAAAGGAAAAAAAATCTAACTGATAAAAAAATAGATATTTTAATTTTCCACATTTGACTGAACCTTAATTTTAAGAATAGGTTGTACATCTTTCTAAAAAGAAATAGACTTGAAGTATAGTAGATGTTTTCTAAAGCAGCAGTTACACTCTTAAGTTAAATATTCAAATGCTGAGTATTATACACATTTTGAGCACTGGAGTAAATCTGCCGAAAAAAGAAAATTTAGGAAGTACCAGTGAATAGTATTTTAATTCTAAAAATTTCACAACAACATTATATTGGTCACTGTTGTTGCAACTTGAAAAACTGCGAAATTGCACAAATGATGTTTTTATTTATTCTTTACTCATCACAATGAACCTATATTTATATCTGAAGAATATGTACTGTTGATACTATTAACTTATTCATATGTTTAAAAACAAATAAATATAAAGCCCAAACTGTTATCAAGTATTTATCTTCAGTGTCTACAACACCGGAATTATTGATAAACTACCAAAACGTTTTCTCACCACATCATCTTAAATCTCTTTGACTTCTTTTTATATAAATGATTTCTAACATGCAATATTAAAATCAAAAGCACATACGAGATTTCCACTTAAATTATAATTTTTACCTATTTCACTGAGCCCTAATCACTATTGTCCAAAAACAAATTCTTCTCTAATAAGGAGCTGTCTGAAAATTGATTTAAAAAATAAAAGTAATAACAGCCGCAAGTAAAAACAGTTATAAAATAGTCGAATGAACACTGGCAGAGCATGTCAAATAACTTGTATCAAAATAGTTTACCCTGGCATGGCCACGTGGGTTCAGGCGTGCGACTCGTAATCTGAGGATCGCGGGTTCGCATCACCGTCACGCTAAACATGCTCGCCCTTTTAGCCGTGGGAGCGTTATAATATGTCAGTCAATCCTACTATTAGTTGGTAAAAGAGTAGCCCAAGAGTTGGCGGTGAGTGGTGATGACTAGTTGCCTTCCCTCTAGTCTTACACTGCTAAATTAGGGGCGGCTAATGCAGATAGCCCTCGAGTAGTTTTGTGCGAATAGTGGGATTGACCGTCACATTATGACACCCCGAAAGGGGGAGCATGTTGGGTGTAACTGGGATTCGAACCCACTACCCTCAGATTACAAGTCGAGTGCCTTATCCACCTGGCCATGCCGGGCCGACTCGAAAGGACAAAAAAATATTTCAGGCAACTGTTAGTATTCATACTTTTCTTATTTTAATCAAAATTCTGAATGTCACGGAACTTGTAACTGTAATAAAATGAATGAAAAGTGTGAACTGGAGCCTAAGAAATACTGGCTAACACACACACACTAAGAGCAGTATTTGAAACTTGACACATCTTTTTTTGCGAGTTAAATTAATTCTATGTAAAAAAAAACAAACTTAAAGTATTTAACTGTTGATATAGTTTACAGACCTGATGAGACTTAACAATACAACAATATATAAAACTAATTTAAAATGAAAGGGAAGACCAATATCTGAAAATATTGTGTCTGGTTTTCTTTATTTTTTATGCTTACCACTGTATTTATTTAATGCGTCAATTAGAGATTAACATAATGTTTAGGAACGACAAGGAACTTATTGGGCCAACTTGGTTGTTACATCCTCTAAATTAAAAATATTATTTGCAATAGATTTATTATTATATATTTATTTTAGGTAAATGGATCAGGATATAAAAAACTGAAAACAATTCAATTCAAGTTTCCTCTTTGGGTTTGATATTCGAAAAATAACGATTTCAGCTTCGATTCAAGATTTTTTTTCAATTTGACTTCCTTTTTCTATTTCAGTTCAGTTCAGTTTCGATTTCAATTGCAGTAATTCATATTTTTTAAAATGGTTATTACTTTCTTCTGCAGCATTACGCATTTTTTTGGTAACTAGTGACCTTCTTATACATGTGCATTCAAGCCTATTTTTGAAAAATAACTTTTCCATCTCTATATATAATTTTATAGTTAAACTTTAAAAATTCCACATTTTGGCAACTTCATCTGTTTTTCCTTCTACTGTCCCGTTTCTTCTCTCTTAGGCCCGGCATGGCCAGGTGGTTAAAGCACTCGACTCATAATCTGAGGGTCGCGGGTTTGAATCCCCAACACACCAAGCATGTTCACCTTTGCAGCCATGGAGACGTTATATATTTGCAATCAATCCCACTATTTCTGGTAAAAGAGTAGCCCAAGAGATGGCAATAACTAGCTGCCTTCCCTCATGTCTTACACTGTCAAATTAGGGACGGTTAGTGCAGAGAGCCCTCGTGTAGATTTGCGCGAAATTTCATAAATCAAACCAATCTTCTCTCTTTCTGGGGGATGAAGCACTGAGTTTGCCTCCTCCTCTTCATTATTATTTTTGTTTCTGTTCAGTTACAATCTTTTCAATACACATTTAAGACAAGTATTAATAAAATCAACGTATTTAACGGAAAACCACTCATTCTTTCTGATATTGTTTTATTTAATTTTTTTATTTTATTTTAACTCTTTAGTACTTTTTAATTCAGTTTTGCAAACATATTAAGTTCTAAAAGAGAAATAGTAAAAAGGAGTTTCTACTCCAATTCCTTTATTATATAAAACATACAAACATTATATAACATAAGCTTACAAGCTGAAATTAGAAAGAACAACTAAGATATTCTCAATGTTTTCAGGCAACAAACTGTTTCTTTGGGGACTAAAGATCACTAAATATATAAAATAACCTTTCTACACTGTTTTGTATCACTGGAGCAGCATGCACAACGATAGTCAGTTTGTACAAGTCTCCATGTTTTATCTTCATTGAGTTACACCATGAAGTTAGACTGCTGTCTGCTGGAATTATTTCAGTATTCCTAAAGTTCTTCAAAGTTCTTAGTACTCAAGTTTTTCTTGCTTTTTACAGCCACGCTAAGCATCTTTTCCAACTCATCCCCTGATATACTGGATGTCATCTGTTCTTCAGATTCCGAAGTTACTTGAAGTTCAAGTTTAGGATTCATTGCACATAATCCGCCATTAAGTTTGATTAAATGATTTATTGTTTGTTCCTGTTCTGTTTCACATAACAAAACACTAAATCTATAATCTAGATATAACGATGCTCGTATTACTTCATTTTTAAATTCTTTTACCCTCGCATTCACTGGTTGTATGATGTTATGAGTCAGCAGATGTTTCATTTTCGATATTTTACATTTACAAACAAACTACACTTCATAAAAGTCTCCAGGAGTTAAATTTTCTTCATGTAACTCTACTGCAGCTTTTTAGCCAGTTCTAGTACGAGTATAATTTTTTATAATTTCTCACAAGATTAAAGAGAATGTTTTAAATCCACGCCAATTATTTCAATGAACTCTTTAATAAATGGTGGAAGTTCCACTAAACGGGAGATCATATCGTATGTTGATCACCATGTCTATGATAGGCATATCATATTTCTTTGTCTTTAAAATATTCATTATAGCTGGAGTTTGCAGCTTTTTAGATTGCTTTCGCGCTTTAGATATAGTAATTGCATACAGGGCCGGATTAAGGGCAACTGATGCTGTAAACACTGCCAAACAATGGTGCCCCCCTAGGCCCCTGCATTGCTTTTCTGACAAGACGTTATGACTCAATAAGTGCTGAAAGTGAAATAAAAGTTTGTCTCGATAGCGCATCTGTGTGCTTCACATCAGTATTAAAAAGCCCTAAAGATATTTAACTAAAACAGTATATGTCCCAAAACGTAACTTAAATCTATGTTTAATATGCTTATGTTGTATACCTAACCTCGTTTTTGAAACAAAATAAAAGTAATTTGTCAAAATACAAAACAAATGTTTTAATACAGGATTATAATAACATTGGATTGTAAAAACGTTAGCACCGTCTCATGAGTTCTGAATAAAACTATTAGAAAGAATTGTTATCAAGTAAGCGAAAACCTTCGTAAACAGTGACGTACGACGTTCAGTGTTTGTGGTCAAAATGGTATCGTTCTTTATATAGGAAAATCACAGTAAAGAAAAATTTGTAAAAATTACTGTTTATAATAGTATTGTAATGACGCAAAAACTACCATTCAGTGGATACGATTCGATAGCAAAATATAATAATGTACCATAATAAGTGAAAAAGTTAATTATAAAACTTAATACGGTAAGTGAATAGTGATTAAACAAACGAGCTTTATTAAGTAGTCAATGGAAAGACAGTTTGTTTAATTTGTGTTATATATTCTTACAATTTAAGTGAATCGAAGTTGATTTAACTCACTGTGTTATACTGAGTTGTATAATAAGTCAATTATCTTGAAGAAAATGGCGAGATTTTTCTTATATCGTCTGATCACGTGTGTTTGGAATGGAAAGCCAGTAGGTTTCGTGATATATCGTCTCACAATGTAAATATGTTGGAAAACCTAACTGATTTCCTGTTATATAACTATATAGTTATTGTAATGTAATAACTATCATTCTAGTCTTCTAGTAAGGAGTTCAAATAATATGACAGCCTTTATTTTTCTTTGCTAATTATCTGTTTAAACTATAAAGAAAAAATTATATATATATATACATATACAGTTGGCAAATTGTAAACTTTATTACCAATGCTTAATATGAAAATATATTATAAATGTAAGAAATATCATATTTATTTAATTAAAATTTTTAATATGTTAACTCAAGATTATCTTTGAGCTTAAAGAATTATACACTTCCCTATTATTATGAAGTTACATTTGAAGTATTATTTCGGTTTTGTTTAATCGATACAGTGCGTAAAACTGTTTTAAAAAACAACTCTCTGTCTTAAGATCCAACTGAAGTAGTTCTCAAGGTTACGTTCCCCTGGGCTTCAAAACCTACAGTTGTAAGATATCCTTGATTTTGATTTGTCTTATTGCTTTGTGGTAACTTACATGTTATATTCAAGTTCTTAATAATTAAAATACGTGTAACACAGGAATTAAACATTTGATCATATTGGGGTGAGAGAGTATCTGGCCTCAATACCCAATTATTTTTTTAACTGAATAGTTGGGTTGGATATTCTGTTATAGCGCTCCCACGTTTGAAAATGTCAAGTATGTTCAGTACCCCTTTGGTAGTTAATTTGTGGAACAGAAATGATGTTCTGTTGTAACTACGAACATCTGATTGTTTTTAACAGTTATCACATAATTCTGGCGAATCGTTAGATAACGGTAACTTACTTAAAATGTGGATTTTATTATTCTTAGTCCAATACCAGTGTATATGTACTATTTTGTTACACGTGATTCCACCATATCTTGTTAATAACACTTTGATACATTTTACAACAGTGTTTGTTTTTATAGTCAGCCAGTGCTCTCTCTCTCTGTGTCAATAACTCTATGTTTGTTTTGGAATTTCGCACAAAGCTACTCGAGGGCTATCTGTGCTAGCCGTCCCTAATTTAGCAGTGTAAGACTAGAGGGAAGGCAACTAGTCATCACCACCCACCGCCAACTCTTGGGCTACTCTTTTACCAACGAATAGTGGGATTGACCGTCACATTATACACCCCCACGGCTGGGAGGGCGAGCATGTTTTAGCGCGACGCGGGCGCAAAACCGCGACCCTCGGATTACGAGTCGCACGCCTTACGCGCTTGGCCATGCCAGGCCTAATAACTCTATGAATATACGTATTATGATATTGTGTTTGTTGTTGTTCTAACATTAAAGCACAATTGTAATACTAACTATATAGCTACACTAACATATTACATATATAACTATTTTATGAGATACAAAAATAGTGAGGACTACAGTATATTTTATGATGAGCTTTGAAAATAAATAGAATGAAAATAGAAGCTGTTAAGAAACAATAATAATTGGAAAGGATAAAAGACAGTGTTAAAAATAAATTGTGAGACTGTGTGATACTCCAGAATATGGAAGTGCTAAATAGTTTCAGGCCTATTGGTATAATATGTTGTTTCTTGAATGGTAGTTTACTTTTAAGTTCCATCCATTGTCTCTGTTCATTTATGAATTTCTTTTTATCCAAGAGTATAGATTCTATATATTTTCTCTCGGTAACCGAAGTATTACTGTAATTTCCAGTATTCTTTTGTAAACTAATTACATAGTTACGCTTACTGCATTTGTGTTATTCTAATTTTATAAACTAAGGTAAATTTAAAACCACCTTCGAAAATTTACAACTTTAAAATAAGAGGATAGCAAATTTTATAAGTACGTGCCCAAATACCATCTTCATACACATACGCTTCATACAAATAGCTGAGCAGTAGTATTGAAACACCTGCTTAATATTATATGAACTAATTTCTTGAATATTCAAAACCAAAGATATACGTCTTAGACACTTGTAAACCACATCAGGTTAAGCCAGAGTCTGAAAAGAAACGTATGACACTATATTGTTAACCAGAACTTAAATATTTTACACTTTAATCATAACATAGATAAAGAAAGCCTTCCAGATTAACCATAACACACGATAATAAAAACATTCTAAAATAACCAAAATGTGTTATTAGCAAAAACCTTCGCCATGGTCAACTCTGTATCATTATAAACGGCAATTGATCCAAGTTTCATGTTGAGGTCTGTATCCTCCAAGACCATAGGGAAGCAGGTTCTCAACCTGTTTGGTGATGTAGCGAGCAACAACTCTTTTGTGGATCTTTCCAATAAAGTTCTATACCATAATGATATGATATCCCTTGAGGCTTTTGGGACAGCATATATGAAAGCATCTGCCCAGACTCTTGAGACGACTCCTGAAGTTCCAGCTCTGTTCATAAGCCTTTGCTAAGCTCTGGATCACCTGTTATGGCAGGTTTTTACATTCTTGACAGTGATGCCATCTGTTCCGGGTGCTCCTTCTTTGATGGTTCTGATGGCATCCATCACACTTTCCATGTTGATGCACTGCATGGGCTTCCTCATTTTAACCATCCCGTCAATTTCATGCCTGGACTATATAATTATTTATTTTAAATTAAGGTTTCTCATATTTTACTACAACTCTTTTCATGTTTACTTCTGGTATTAATTAGAAAAAGTGTAACAGTTAACAGATCTGTTATCCTCATTACTACGGGTCTTCCTGTAGTCACGGATCAAAGGCCACATCATTGTGATTGTAGACTCACATTCAAAATCTTATTTAATTACTGTTTTATGAATGTAACACAATAAACTACTTGTTATCTTATTGTAGATTTTATGCCCAATTTTAGTATTATACATTAATTTGAAATTAAACGTTAAAACAGAAATGTGTTAGGTGGTATGTAGAATGCAGTATTGATTCAAATAAGATGTTTCTGATGTCCGAATACAAATCTATAGTTTATAAACTTAATGGACCGATATTGAAAAGATAGAATATAAGATAGGAACCTTCTTTCCTTTTATTTTCTGTGAATTAACAAGTATTCCCGTCCACTTCTTTTTTTGAAAGAACTTTCTTATTACACCTACTTCACTCAGTGACATGTATAACCAATCGAATGCTCAGAATATCCCATACTGGCTTTCACAACATCTGAGAAATATTCCTTTTTATGGTAGGTTTTAAGCTGTGATGTAAAGTATTTGTGAGCGTGAAAAGTCGTATTTTTTTATCACAAAGTGCAGCTTAGTTACTGAGCGTGATAAATAATAGTGGAATTCCATGGTATTGATAAAGTAATCTGTGATTTTTTTTGTTAATTCAAAATGCAGATGTAAAACCTTAAACGTTATTTAATATTACTTCCTCCATATTCGAAATCTGGTAAGGCTTAGCAAATTAGGGCAATGAGGAAACTAGTGCACAGTTTGTAACTAGAAGAGGTAATTGCTTTCTGTCTTTTTTATTTACTGTTCTGTGTTTTAAGGAAAAGGATTGAATCTTAAGAACTCGTTTGCGAACGCTATCGTAACCGAAATTTTAATTTATTTTAGAAAACAGACAAAACAGGTCACTTTGCGAAGGCAGATTTATATTCTTTGGTACAGTAACATGAGTTCACGTGCGTCACCTAATTGAAATTTTTGTAGCTTTGTTGTTAGTCGAGTACGGATGAAAGATAAATAAAATAATATACATATATATGTTTAATATGATGAGATTTAAGCGGATCAGGCTAATGTTTGAATTTTGTTTTATAATTTATAGTAATTTTGGAAAGTAAAAAGCGTAGCTTCCATATAATTCCAAACTAATTATAGTGATTACGAAGTCAATCAAATCGAACAAACCCGTACAGATGTGGTGAAAATGTCAGTCTCAGATAAAATAGTTTTCTCAAAAGAACTTTTTGATAATTATTTGGAAGCTATAAATATTTTGCTTGTTAAATGTTACAATTTTCTGATGCATAAAGTTACTTTTCGTCTTAAAATGATAATTACTTTAAACAATGGATTGTCAAGACGTAAAGAGAAAAAAGTGAATGAGCAAATCATTCAAAAGATCTTACGAAACTCAAATTAAAAATATGACAATTTGCATACGATATCTTTGTAATGATTACTAATTATCTACAAATCTATACCAAGCACTCAATGGTTATGAGATCGGTCCATGGGAAAGTTGTAGGAACATAGAATTTCCATCAGTGAGGTTGGCTAAGGATAAGGAAAAATAGTAACACAAATTAGGAAATCAAATTAACACCAGGACAACGAAATGACTAGAGATTGAGTTGGGCCGGGGGAGAACAATTGTAAATATACAGAATTACGGATGGGAAGTCTGAAAATTAATGTTGTGATACCATTTTGTATTTTGAGCTGTAGCTGAACTATAATATTGGCAGCAAGCCCTGCTATTCAGAAGAAAAGTGGATATGCAATTTCTTAGCTGCATCAGTTTACAATGACATAATTACAGTAAAATACAACGTGCAATGTAATATTTAATTATGTCTGTCTGTTGTTTATATATAAGTGAAAAAATGCGTTTGATGTTACCAGTTTATACAACTAAATATAACACCGGAAATTCTTTGCTCTGGAGTTTTACATAGAGCAGTGTCAAAATATTTATTAACACTATTTAATTACTACATGCCATTGTGTGGATTTCTTTATAAAATCTCAATAGATTTACAAATGGAGATTAAGCTTGTTCTAAATGTTTGTAGCTGTGAAATATAAAAATAAGTTAAGATCTGATCTATGTTTTGTTACTAAATTTTGTTATAGTTTCTTTTATTAGGTATCAAATTATTTAAAAACTTTCTTAACTGACTATTCCGTTTTTTAATTTTTTTTAAATATTATTCGTCAAGTTGCAGGATGTTTATTTAACCAATTGTGTCCAGTCAAAACTGAAAGCGTATAGTGTGTTTTAAGAAGAAAAAAATTTATCAAAAAACAACAAACGAAATAAAACATGTAAATCATTACATGATAGGTAATGTAGGACGTCTTTAGTGTTACATATATAATAATATTACTTGTTCACCGAACCGAGGAACACCCACGGCGTGGAAGATTTTGGCCTTACCATTTCTGGCATCCAATACTGACGACTGGTTTGCCAAACCACACCAGTTACCTAGTGGAAGAATGTCTCCATACTGTTTGATACCACCAAACAAGAATTCGGCCAGTGTCAGAACTACAACTACAAATATGAATAATAAATTCAGAGATATAAATCAAAATAGAAACCGGTTTCTAAAGGGGTTGAAGAAACCGCTTTTTCCTTTTCAAATATTATTTTTCTACGAAATTTCCAAACATACTTTACAATAAGCTGTAAATATTATGATATTTTAAAACCCAACACACAAATGTTCCGTTAACTTTGAGCATAAGAGTTTTTCAAAATCTAAAATCTCTTCAACACCAATTTAGGTCTAATTCTCTTTCTACCCTAGTGTCACATCGAAGAGTCTTAAACATAACGCAAGAAACATGGTTTAAAGATGTGTGGTAGACAAATCACAGATAAAACATGCGCTTATCAACAAATGCACAGACGACACTAATATTCGGTCATTCACGATGACAAGAATCTCACTTGAAGTAAAAATGTATTCTACAGACGACTGATATGGGTATGAGAATTTTGCTTAAAATAAAGTACAGAACAACTTTTCGACTTTCTGATAACCTTAAAACGTGGAAATGTTGTTGTGTGCTTTATTTTAATTAAAGCTTTAATACCCATACCGGTCATCTTTAGAATAATTTAATATTCCGTCATTTTCAAAAAGAATTATTTTTGAGAAAAAATCTTTCACACATTTGGCATTTCGAAAGTTTTTATAATAATATCATTAAAGTTTCTACAGTTTACATGAACATAGCTGGAATCTAATGAGTAGAAATATATCTTACTGTCCATGATTACATGTGTAATTATCTTTATTATTTATGTTAAAATGGTACCAGGTAAACAATGAAGGGTTCTACGAGATTTTGTTGTGGACAAAGGGATGCACCATTAATTATTTCACTTAAGGTTTCTCTGGATGAACAGAAATTATATTATCGGAATATTATAAAAGCCACCATTACAATG
Source organism: Tachypleus tridentatus (assembly GCF_004210375.1). Classification (NCBI taxonomy): domain Eukaryota; kingdom Metazoa; phylum Arthropoda; class Merostomata; order Xiphosura; family Limulidae; genus Tachypleus; species Tachypleus tridentatus. Next base: position 126,990,222 of record NC_134825.1, read on the forward strand.
CAGTGGACTCAGCAGATAGCCTGATGTGGTTTTGTTATGTTAAACACTCGCACCATTGTTACGTCAATAAAACTGAGCACGAAAATTACACGTCATAAATTTTGAACCTGTGGGAACATAAATAATAGTGTACGCATACGCTACATAATGATATAATCCCCTCAAGCAACTTATACAGTTACTGGGTAATTACATTTTACTATCAATCGAGTTTAATCAGTTCACCCTAATCTTTTCAGTTGGGTTTGGTTTGAATTTCGCGCAAATCTACACAAATCTACGCTAGCCGTCCCTAATTTAGAGGGAAGGCAACTAGTAATCATCACCCACAGCCGACTATTGGGCTGCTCCTTTATCAACGAATAGTGGGATTGACCGTTACATTATAATACTCCACGACTGAAAGGGCGCGTATGTTTGGTGTGACGGAGGTTAGAATCCACAACCACCAAATTACTAGTCGAGCGCCTTAATCCACCTGGACATGCCGGACCGTGCTTTATATGCAACGAGATTATCACAGTGCTAAAATAATACAACATTCATAGACATTACAAAACCAAGTACTCTTCAAAAAATTCTCAGTTCACGGGAAAGCTACATTCAGAAAAAATCGAAACCTTTAAACGCAACTTATCATCACAAAAATTTTATTTAAGAGGAACAAAGCCGAGAATGACGCAAGGAAAACCATTTACCGATGGAGAGCTAATTAGATTATGTATTACTGTAACAGTCGACGAAATATGTCCAGAAAAAGTAGAATTTTTTATGCTATTAGCTTTTCGGCAAATATAGTTGCTCGTAGAGCCGAGAACATTGGAAGCAATATTGTGTCTCAGCTGAAAGACAAAGCCAAAGTGTTTAAGTGCCTTTTATAATTCAACAGATGTGTCCGGCACTTCACAGTTGCTGTTATTTATTTGCGGAGTCAGTATTAGTTTTGACGTCACTGAAGAATTAGCATCTATGCACAGTATGCATGGAACAACCACAGGTGAAAACATTTTCAAAGAGGTCGAGTGTGGGTTGTTTCAAGTCCATGGTTTTTTACTGCACTATTCATCAGCGGGCACTGTATGTAAAATATTTGCATCTGTTACGTGTCATGGAACAAGTAGTTTCAACAATGAACTTCATTCTATTTCATGGACTCAAGTGTAGTCAATTCCGTGAATTTCTGGTGGAAATAGAGCACCTTATCCCGATTGCTCCACCATACTTAGCTGTTGGAAAGTTATGTTGTGATTTTTGAGCTTAGAAATGAGATTGAAATTTTCTCAAATCAAAAGAACAGCACTCAGCCATTACTCACAAACTGTAAATGACTGTAAATCAGCTTTCTCTGAAGGCTTGACCATTTATCTGAATGAATTCCATCTTAAATTACAAGGCAAAACCGCGCTTGTGTGTGGTATATAGACCGAGATGAAAGCATTTCGGCAAAAACTAATTATTGTTGAGTTCCGATTAATGAGGAGTTGCTTTACACATTTGCTATGTTGTAGAAGTTCAAACAAGAAGCAGGATCCCCATTCAAACGCAAGTTTGCCCCAGATATCCTTTGTAACCTGAAACTACAGTTCAAGGAGCGTTTTACTGACCTTGATGCGAGTGCAACAGAAATGAATAGTTTCAAACTCACTTGATTGTGTTATTGATGAACTGCCACCTGTAGTTCAAATGGAAGTGACTGATCTACAATCTAACGACATGATGAAGGACAAATACAAAGAAGGGAAACTGACAGAGTTCTATAACTGCTTTCTAAGTGATCAATGTTCATTTAAAAATCTTTGCTGCTGGATTCATTTCAGTTTTTGACACAACCTTTATTTGTGATAACACATTTTCAAAGATGAAATACGTGAAATCTAGTTACAGATGAACCTTATCTGACGAGTGTTTGTAGTCACTTTTGATGATAGGGAACACTGATTTTGAAGCTCAGTTAAACAGTAGTTTCATACTTATCACCAATGATAAATAAAGACAATTGCACATCGTAAAATATTTTCAATATGTGCTCTTGTGAGAAATAAATTAGTGATGGTGTATTCTGATCGCGTTTACATTCCTACTTAATTTTAACACGACATCTCCGGTCCGCGAAGCCTAATGAGATCTACCTCCCTGCTCTCGTCCAAAAAGGTTTGGATACCTCTGTACTAGTTTATGAAAAATATGTTAGGAGGCGCCATTGAATTAATCATTCAATGTTCTCATCATCGTTTTCACTGTCCATGTTTGTCACGACAACAAGATTTGATGTTACAGCACGAAGTATCTGTCCAGGAAGCACTGAAATTTCTGTTTCAGCTATATTTGTCAAGAAAGCAACAAATGAAAGGCTATGCTGCTAGACGTGTATCTTAATATGCTCCTAACTAATGAACAGCAGGAGTGAGGTGAGAGGAAAATGCTGGAAAGCCTATGCAAGTAATATTATTATTGGATGGAATATAAGATAAAGCACAGTCCAGTATAAATATAATATTGTGGACAGTTATCAGCTGATGTATTTTTCGTGTAATGTTATGTTAACTTCATCCAATCACTGGGTGTGTCAATGAGTTTTCGCATGTTCATAATCAATTTTTATCAACTGTATTATATACCATGAATTCCATTACAAGCGTTTTTCTCTGGATTGTTAGTGGAGTGTTTTCTAGCTCTTAAACAAGCTGGATAGAATAAAAAATACAGATGTAGGATAATGTACGAAACATTCACATAGTTTAACGTCCTGCATCGCGATCATAGGATCATTTCAACAGCAGGAGTTCAAGTCCACATTGCTGTTCGGTGATGTTTGAGGTGACCTTACCATACACAGTTAACTAGAATTTCTATTCTTCATGAATATTCTAATGAATCTGCTGACAGCAAGAATTTTGTGTGTGCTGAGTTTCCTGTGTCTGTCTATTATCTTGGGCTACGTAGGCGCAGCTGTTACGAAGTTGTCATTTTTTTACATCACCTGGTTTTGTTCAGCGATTGTTGTAACCGGCATATTAAACGCGAGTGTTTGTTTATCTACGTAGAATTTTTTTCATTTTCATTTCCGGATTATGTTTCTGCAGTAAGTAATATGTCTAATATTCTAGATGTTTTTTATTGTATCTGAAAATAATTTTAATACCTTATAAATGTATCAAATGAGAGAAGTCTTGTAAATATTTATTGTCAGAGTTTAGGCTCTCTTTGTCTTAAATATTAATTCTTCCCTGAATTCAGTGTCTTCTACTCTGTGTGTTGTTGTTTTTTTCAATTTCGCGTAAAGCTAGGGTTATCTGCACTAGCCGTCCCTAATTTAGCAGTGTAACACTGGAAGGAAGGAACAACTAGTCTTCACCCTCCACTGTCAGCTATTAGACTACTCCTTTTACCAACGAATAGTGTTATTCGTCGCTACATTATAACGTTCCTACGGCTGGTGGGACATCTGTAAATCTATTCATTTACAAGACTAAAATTGGGAGTTAGAATCCCACTGTAGATACAGCAGATATTCCAATGTGGCTTTGCTTAAAATACACTTGTCAGCCCAATTTTGTACATTTATTTAGTATACAAAATCGGTTGAAGAAATATTAAAAAATACTTTAATTATATGTCAAATCTGTAAATATCTTTTTGTACGTATGTGTATATTTTGGATAAAGAGTTTAACTGACTCCAACAAAAAAAACATAAATTAAGAACCGGTGTTTATACGTCATCAAATAACACACAAACACGTTTCACACGATCTTTAGTGATAACTAAATTAAGTGTAATAATTGTTTTATTAACTAAATATTTTTACTACTAATATTTTTTTGATATCTTGTTTCTTAATATCATTTCTATACTGCGGCTTGATCTTCGATATTTATAGTATCTTTCGTTGTTACTTGTGCTTCCTGTGTTCTGGTAATTGTTGTTCAGGAACGTTTGTGTGAAATTTGTTGAAAATCATTTGTTTTTATGAAAATCATAAATTATTATTGTTACCAGAGTTTTAATGTTTTCAACGTGTGTCATTTTCCCCGGGGAAAATGTTTATAGCCACTGATATAAGTTTTGTTTATTGAAGAGTTGTGTTCTCCACTGATATTTGAACTGCGGGATCGGCACTTCTATTCTTTTTTCAAGGATTGGATCAGTAATCGTTTCTTTTGTTCGTGAACCAGATAATGTATTGCCACTTACCAGATATTAATTATATTGTTATAGAAATACTAAACACTTGTGAGTGATGTTTTCAACAGCTTTTCGGTAAACAAAACGATTAATTAAGTCAAAACAACTTAAAACTTTCTAAATTTATTTGTATAAGGAGATGGTATGGCTGCAAACTGATACGTTAAATATTACAAAACACAACTGTGATGTTATTTACTATTATAATAATAATGTAAGACTAAAAAAGAATACAGACTTACATAACCTGTCGTTATTATTAACATTAATAATCGCTTGAGCGTCTTTGTTTATAATTCTTCTAGAACCTACAAAAAACAAAAACTTACAAAAGTTTAATATACAGTCAAGTTTTGTTTGTAACACAAGATTTTACAGTTTGTCATATGTTTATTTTACCTTCAATCCTTCAATATGTACCAGGAAATGTAAAAGTATAGCTTTAATGACAAATGTGCTTCCTACTGGCTCAGCGGAAGGTGTCACTAAAATGTGGGTTTCGACACCTTTGGCGGCCAGCACAAATAGCCCATTCTCTAGTTATGTGTTTAACAACAAACAAAAACAAAGACTGAGTAGTTAAACTAAGGGGAGTAACAGGGCTACAATACCAACTGAACAGATTTAAGAGTAGGTTTCGAGGATCACTCTACCCAAATCTGGCATGTATCTGTTTATTTGTCCTTCCCGGATCCTGAATGCTTATACACCCACTCAGAAGTAAGCGAAACCAAACTTGACTCACATGCACAGATAACACACATGGCTGTCCAAACGGTTTTGTTTTCTTATGTACTGTACTCGTGAGTAGGACTAAGGTCCAAAGTAAGTCATACAACATGTACATGATTTGTTTTTCTGTTACTGTGGTGTTCTATAATTATTTTATAAGCAATCTCGATAACCTGTAGGGTAACGTGATGAAATGTTTTATAAGAATGTAAAAGGAACTGACGCAAGAAAAACAGAAGCAAACCCAGTAAACAATTTTAAACACGATATTTATTCACACTATGTAAGACCGTGTTTTCATTAAACTTCCTGGCTGCCAGAGCAGGTAGGAATCATTTCTTGATATCACAAAGGCAGACATTAAGCTTACATATAGTATTGCTAAGTCAGACCGAATTTGGTGCGGTATCCCATGATCAGAGATTTAGTATGAAAACGACAATTTTTTATGCCATTTTGAGGTAGAGAAACCTCCAAAATATTCTATATTATAAAAATCTTTACTAACACTCAACGTGAGGACAATTTGAATCCTTACAAGTCACATGAGTATAAGTGATTCTGTGATATGTAATAATGTAAAAGGATTTGCGCAAATTTAATACATTTCACATTCTGTTTACAAAGACTTTAACGAACTAAATGCGGAAAAACTGCATATAAATTTATATATAAATAAAGATTAAATCCCCTCGGTGTAGATTCCTGTACGTGGTGAAGGAACCTCTCAGAGAACTATTCTTTCAGTTTACCTTCTCTGGGATCTAAACATCCACTCATGTGTTTGCCATGGGTGGCAACCTGTGAAGGGGAGGAGAAGCTTTGGGTAGTTAAGGCATCTCCAACCCTAGCACACCACTTTGGCCTTGTATTCCTGTAGACGGGAAGCCTAGGGGTAGCCCTGCAGGGTCAATCGGATAGTTTACTTGGGCTAGGGTCAACCAGGTTCCAGTGTTGGATGTTCTCAAAAAGTGTTGTGGATATTGTACCTAATGCTGGTGTTTGGGTATAGTGGTCAAGAAACCCTGGCATTACTGCAGTGTCCTTGTTTTGCACTGTAAGGCGTCCCCTCGTAGGGCTTCATGGTGGGTGGGGCCAGTAGGCACCAAAATATTCTTTATTTATTATAGATCTCACAAATAAAAATTTAAATAAAATGGTAAAAGAAATAGTCCATAGGTAAAGGACCACGTCTTGAAGATTCTGAGCAGCAATATTCAATCTCTGTAACACCTTTACCTCAGTTTGTTATATTACATTCTCTTTCAGACAAACATTTTGGGCAAATGTGTCCCAGTTTATTCAGAAGGGACTAGAAGGACTTTCTTGCTCTCCTACGTTAGTAAAAAAGCTTTACTCTGGTAACATATTGTTGGAAACATTCACTCCTGAACAAAGTTATGTTATTCCCCATGCTATTTTAAATTCGTCATGAGGAGTTATTGTTGAGAGGAATTTGAAGAACATCCCCGAGTCAGAAATCCTCGCTGGTTTTTCCACCCATGGAGTTTATGCAGTGAAGCATATCTCCTCTCCAAAGATGGAATTATTATACCAACCAATATCTTAATTTTGATATTTACATCACTACGTCCACCTGCCACCATCAAGACAGGCTATCTAAATTGCAAGGTATGGCCATATATTCCGAACCCTCTCAGAAGTTTCCAATGTCAGCAATTTGGTCACTTAAAAACATCATGTCGTGGTTCCTTGACGTGTAATCATTGTGGTGGCAAGGATCACTATGCTTATAAATGTAAAACAGACCTCATTGTGTTAATTGTAATGATTCTCACCTGTCCCACTTTTGTTCTTGTCCTAAGTGGTTGGAGAAAATAGAGATTCAGCGTTTAAAAACGATTCAAAGCCTTACTTACCCTGAGGTTCAAAAGTTACTGTCCACCACTTTACCTTGGACGAACGCTGATGCACTTTGTTCCACTACTACAGTGGGAGTACACACGGATCTCTCTGTTCCTCCAAAGGAATCGTTCTCAAACCATATGAAAAGTACTTTGACCTCCATGGCAAAGAAAGTTGATGAATCAACGCCAACACCCATCTCTATTCCTATCATTCATTCCTGAAAACACCCAGATACACTTTCTTTGGTGCCGGGTACGGGAATTTGCTGAGACATATCTCTGTCCCAGAAATGCAAAACGACTATTCGTTCATGCTCTCAGTCGCTAGATTCTTCTTCTAACGATAGAGACCTGCTTAATCGACCCAGAGTAGGATCCATGGAGGCCGATAGACTTTCCTCGAATAAAGAGAAAAAAACGTTATCTAAACAAAAGAGCTCTCCACCCAATTCGCCTACACATAAATAAAAATGACCACTTTGATACAGTGGAACTATTGAGTTTTACGTTCTAATCTGGATGACATCAAAGCACTGATTGCTTCTTACCATCCTGTATGTCTTTTCTTACAGGAAACAGAACTGAAACCTGCCGATACAGTCACCTTTCGGCAGTTTTCTTTATACAGAAATTACAGGTTGCGTGACGTGCGAGTGCATGGAGGAGAAGCACTGTTGGTCGTTCAGCATGTTGTCACTCGACACATTCTTGAAAGTCGAAGCCATCTGTGTTTTCTTGGGTTACCATCACTGTTTGTTCTCTTGAAGAAATCTATTATCAGTCAGACTTTGATGCTCTCTTTGAACAGTTGCCGTCTCCCTTTTAAATCCTGGGGGACTTTAATTGACCCTAATCCTTTCTGGAAAGGTACCGATATTGATGAGGGGTCTTATATTTATTTTGTTCTTATACTGGTTTTTATAAGTATTTTCATTCACCCACTCAGTCTTTTACTGATATTGATTTCTCAGTTTATTCACCTTCATTATTCTCCCACTTCTCATGGAGGTTTGAGAGTAACTCAAGATACATTGATAATTTTCCTATCATTTGGAGAGGGACTGGTCGTGGTCGATGTCACCCGTCCAGCGTATCCCAGTAGAAGGTGGATCAAGCCAACTGGCTTTCTTTCACTGCTCTCGAAGAACTTGATCCTGCCATCGTCTGTAAGCCATCGATAAACGACTGCGTGACAGCAGTGTCTGACCATGTTTTACAGGCAGCTGCTCAATGTATTCCCAAATCCTTGACATGTTTCCAACAATATCCTTGTCCGTAATGGAATTCTGCCTGTCATATAACAAGCAAACCTCAAAAATGGGGCTTGGAATAACTTTCGTAGGTACCGCACATTTTCGAACCACATCGTTTCCAGCGGACCTGTGCACATGCTCGACAGGTAAGACGTCTCATAAGTGACAAGAGTTGAAAGGTCAGTGAGCAGCATAATTCCGTCTTCACTTGATCTTGCTCTCTGATGGCATGGAAATAGCTAATACCCAGAGCATCGCTGAAACTCCCGGTGAAAGCTTTTCCCAGGTATCTAAGACTTCTGCTTCATCCTCCATCTTCTTAGCCATCAAGACTTAGGCTGAGTGATCACTTCTTTCCTTTTGGGCGAATCGTCTTTATGACCATAATCATCCTATTACACTGGTGTAACTTAAATTGGCCCTTATTTGGTCTGGCGGTACATAGGTCCGACCTGATGATATACTCTACGAGATGCTTCGCCGTATATATCCTGCTTCTCTTCCTATTTTTCTGGTTGTTTTTCTCCGGATATGACAGGAGAATGTTTTTCCTGGTGCATGGTGCAAGGCTATTGTCCTACCTTTATTTAAGATTAGGAAGAATCCTAAGATCCCTTCAAACTTCCATCTAATTACTTTGACGAACTGTGTCTGTAAGACCATAGAGAGAATGGTTGATGCTCATCTTGTTTGGTTCCTCTGATCAAAAACTTGCTCTCGCCCATTCAACGTGAGTTCTGACGATATCGCTTCGCCAACGTCGATCAGAGAAGCCTTTTTCAAATGAAAACATCTTGTATTAATATTCTTAGACCTTGAGAAGGCTTATGATACAACGTGGAGGTATAGCATTTTGCGAGATCTCTATTTATATGTATTATGTGACAATTTGCCCATTTTTATCTGAAAAAAATTATGGGTAGGCGATTCCAAGTTCGTGTGGGTTCAACACTTTCACGTTTTTTTTCTAAAGGAACTTGGAGTCCCTCAGAGCTGTGTTTTGAGTGTCACACTTTTCAGTATAAAGATTAATGCCACCACTGAACGGGCTCCATGTCAACGACTTTCACATCTCATGCCAGTCGTCGAACATGACGTTTATTGAGTGGCAACTACAGTTTTCCCTCAATCGTTTACTGATGTGGAACAAAGCAAACGGTTTTAATTTCTCTATCTCTTTCACACCATTTACATGTACTTTTGCCGCCAACGGGGTACTCACCCCGATCCTGAACTCCGTGTTGGTGAAGTTGTGCTTCCCGTGGTTCTTAAGAAAAAGTTTTGGGGGCTCATCTTTGACACTAAACTGACCTTTATATTACACATCAAGCAGCTACGAGTCAAATGTACAAAAGCACTGAACATCCTCTGTATCCTCTCCTCCTCCATTTGGGGAGCAGATAGATATACTATGCTAAAGATATATCGTACTCTTATTCGATCGAATCTAGACTTTAGGTCTCTGGTTTATGACTCTGCCAGGACCTCGGCATTGAAATTGCTGTGCCCCGTTCGTTATCAGGGACTTCAGCTCTGCACCAGGACTTCCCGCACTTCCTCAGTCCAGAGCTCATACACAGAGTCTCATGACCCTCCACTACACCTTCGCCGTACATACTGTAACATGTTCGTATATAGGTTGAGACAGTTAACTTCTCAATTGGGATTACCAATATATCCATTAACTTAAAAGAAACTGTTAGGATTTATTACAGTTTTTATCAGAAATTTTACTTGTTCTTTTTATTTTGAAAGGAAAATAGGCTTAAGTTCGACTCAACCAACACGCTCCATTACCAGAATCTGTCAAATACACGAGTTTTGACTTTTAGTGAATGATGAATATTTTGTTATGTGTAGTGTTGTTAGCCAATTAAAAACGTCAAAAACGTTTACCAAAAGGTGATGGGAAATCAAACTTCTGTACGTCATCACATCCACCATTCTAGGTGAGTATGAAATATTTTCGTGTGATATACCTAAAACAACTTAACTTGTTTGATCAAGGCAAAATATAAGACCATCGTCTCAACATGTGTCTTAAACGTATTTGCTTTCTATCCTGCTTAAAAAGAAAACAGTATTTTTAAGTACTATTTGTATTTGCAGTTTTATTTATTCTTTAACCGCAGACGTCATGAAGCTACTCGAAATTTAGAAAATTGCTCGTGGGATAACAGAATTTTTCTCACGTACAAATTGATAACCCATGCTTTCTCCTTTACGGGGAAGAGCTAGTTACAACTAATCAAGGTACTTTAAACTTAAGAAATGTATTGATCTCATCCGTCATATTAAAATATTGCTAATATTATATCAAAAACAATTAATGTCTGTAAGGTACAATTGTTTTGTAAATATGTTTTTAAAATAGAGCACGAAATCTTAAAACTTAGTATTTTTTGTAAAATAAGTTATACTGTAATGAAAACTTTATAAAGTTGTTTATTACATGTTTGTGACTTAAGTTATGCCGCATTAAGTCGTCTGTAGCGTTTGAAGAGCATAAAAATCACCCTTGTGGTTGAATTCATTACTCCAAGCACAGGTTGGACAGTTAAAATATCTTCAAAGAATTTCTTTACAAACGTCACATCCTAGACTTGCTTGACATAGAGGTTGTTCCATACACCGAACCTAAAAAAAATACGCTTAATTTACTCAAAAATCTATATTCGTCTTATATCTTTGATCGTTTTTTCACCAAGTGGAGTGTTGGTAGAATTTAAATAATATCTTGCCTATCTAAACCACAAGATGGCAATACAGTGAAACTTGGTCTACTTTAAAAAAAAAATAAAAAAAATTGAATACTGATATTTTTCACTTTAGCACAGTTTAGGGTAGGAAATGAACTATGAAACGTATAGATGTTTTGTAGAAGTTTATTTTGAATTTCGCGCAAAGCATGATTCTCACTATTTTAGTATGAACGACACACAGGTTTGTGTCTTCGAAGAGGCCCACCAAGTTGGCCACACTGGCCACTTAAAGAACTGTGACGGTGGAGCTCTGGAATCGCAGGTCAGTCTTGAAGTCCTGAGCTATTTTTCTCACCAGCTTGTTGAAACGTAGTTTGCGGAAGAGCTGTTCAATGGACTTCTGGTAAAGGCGGATAATATGGACGAGGTTTCTTTCCACCACCTGCGGCTGGAGCAATTTTACTGTTCTTTTCATTTGGTCGTTTATGTTCACAAACAGTTCAGTGGTGAAAAAAAAAGTCACTTTTTAATTCGGGTTTATATTTCCTTTAAACACAAAGCTACACAATGGATTATCTGTGTTTTGCTCATCACGAGTATCAAAACCCGGTTTTCAGCATTGTATGTCTGCAGACATTCGTCTGTCCCACTTGGGGAGACTTTTTCAGTCGAAATAACTATTAGGCACATAATTCACATCTAATACTCTGTTAAATAAGCTTGTGATACCTAATTCTAAAATATATTTTAAGGTCTAGTGCAGTGAAATTTTTCATATCGTGAAAGTTGAGTGGAGATGTTAAGACAACTTGGAATTAAAATTCCAGTTTAAAAACAATTCTAAGAATTGTTTATTTAATTACATAAAATAAAATAAAATAAAAGTCTGGATATTTTCACATGTGATTATTTATTAACTGAGGCTACAGAAAACATATGATAGCTTCATTTACAATATCTTCCTCTGTTTGTTTGTTTTTGGAATTTCGCACAAAGCTACTCGAGAGCTATCTGTGCTAGCCGTTCCTAATTTAGCAGTGTAAGACTAGAGGGAAGGCAGCTAGTCATCACCACCCACCGCCAACTCTTGGGCTACTCTTTTACCAACGAATAGTGGGATTGACCGTCACATTATACACCCCCACGGCTGGGAGGGCGAGCATGTTTAACGCGACGTGGGCGCGAACCCGCGACCCTCCGATGACGAGTCGCACGCCTTAGGCGCTTGGCCATGCCAGGCCTATATCTTCCTCTTCTCTTTGAAATTAGGTTGACCCCAGTTTTAAACAAACTAAAACCATTTAACAATGACCTTCTACCCAATAGAACAATTTAACAACGATCTTGTACCTTGTTAGGTGACAATAGTTAGCTAAAAACAATCCATAAAATAGAAAATTGATAAATAACACTTTAACACTGATCTGTTAAGAAAAAAATGATGAAGTACAGTGGAGCCCCTCACTAACGATCCCCTTACTAACGACTTTCCCTGTCATACGACCGGAAAATTTTTGACGGTACCCTGTTTGCATTAAATTGACCCCTCGTGGACGACTTCCCCTCAAACGCGACTAACGACCTACCAAATTGAACAATTTTGATTATTTTACCTCTCACTAACGACTAAGTGACATTATTATGTGGCATATTCTGTGAAGTTACATAGCGGTCTGCCTTCTCATTTATGGCATATTACAAATGAGTTTAATTATTCCGTAGTTAAACAGTATTACGTAATCTACTTCAACAATAAATCTATTTCCAGTGCGTCGAATCGAAAAGAAGATTAATTTTCATTGGTAAATTAATCTTATTCTCAATGCGCTCAGTGCGCTTATTCTATAGTACATAATGAATTAGGAACACTAAATCGGATTATTTAACAGACAGGATTAGTGTCTGTATTTGATCATTTTTGTGCGTGTGTAGCATTTCTTCTACAGTGATTTCTTTATAAAAATGTATTTTATCATCGCATTTTAAGTCTGCATGAGCATTAGTGATTTAAGAAAATGTCTTTTATGATCGTATTTTAAGTCTGCATGAACATTAGTGAATTCTTTAGTTTACGATCGTATATCCAGTCAGTATTTGAACACTTTTGCGTGTAACATTTTACAGTGATTTTTTTAAGAAATGTATTTTAGGATCGTATTTTAAACCTGCATTTGAACATTTTTTGTGTACAGAATGGTGAATATACTTGTGTTTAAACATTTAATAGCCTCATAAAATCAAGGTAAAGTAGTGAGAACAAGTGAAAATATATTTTGCATTACATATTACCGCATTTTTTATTTCGTTTTTAAATACTCCATACCCTTAAAATGAACAGAGACCGATTGCCTATCATAAAAACGTACATAATTTAAATCTTGGTAACGAATTGGGTATCCACTCCTCACTAACGACTCCCCCTCATTAACGACCTTTTTGTCGAGGCATTTTTGAAGTCGTTAGTGAGGGGCTCCACTGTACATGAAATCAAAACAAAATACAATACCAAACTGGCCATTCATAACATTACTAGCACATTAAAGATTTAACAACCCTTTGAAAATTAATGAAAGTACAAAATGAAAACCCACTCACAAAAACAATATCAAGTTTGTAAAATACAAGCAAAAAACCATTCATCATTAAAACGAAAATATAAGAATAAATATATGAAAGGAACGAAAGACTAAATAAACCATGTTAAAAATAAAACCATTTAATACAGTAAGACCTTTGATACACGTTAAATATACCACAATGTGTTGTAAAAATTCTTCAATATATGCAAAACATGTTAAATTACAAAATAAGTTCATTTTGAAGATGGAATGCTCTAGAAAACACATTATACATATCTACAAAATATATATACAGCGCAAACTAAAACCATTTGTACATTTAAAATATGCATTTATATATGCAAAAAACGGCTCGTTTGGGTTGAGAAAATATTTTACATAGAAGAGCGAACAACGTTTCAACCTTCTTCAGTCATCGTCAGGTTCACAAAGAAAGAGGTAACTGACCGGAAGCTGACCACATGTTTGGAAGGGATTGTGTAACTGAGTGTCGGAATGTAGAGGGCAGTGTTAGATGTTTGAATATATAATTTTATTTTATTATATTAATATAGGTATAAAGGCGTTCCTTTATATTGGTTTATTTTGGGTTTAAGTTGTTGTATAAGTAAGGCTTCTTTAATTTTGCGTTTGTTTATGTTTGTTTCTCTATTTAGCATTGGAGTGTTTTCTATGGTTATGTTGTGTTTATTTGACTTGCAGTGTTCGAAAACGTGTGAAGGTGACTTTTTATGTTCTTTGAATCTGCTTTCCATTTTTCTACTTGTTTCTCCAATATAGAAGTCGTGGCAGTTATCACATTGTATTTTATAAATAATGTTGGTGTGGTGTTTGTCAGTGTAGTCCGGTCAGTTACCTCATTCTTTGTGAACCTGACGATGACCGAAAAAGATCGAAACGTTGTTCGCTCTTCTATGTAAAATATTTTCTGAACCCAAACGAGCCGTTTTCTTGCATATATATTTCTCTATAAGTGGGTTTTCTCGACATCACTGATTATTATTTCATCACGGCGATTGTACGAGAAGAGTAAGTCTTTGTGTTTTCTCAGTGTATTTGTACTTACCTGTTACCATTATGTCTGAACTAGCATACCATACACCACTGTTAACAGTACACACTCACACGATCGTTAAGAAACTAAGAAATTTAAACCAACGAATTATCAACAGAAGAAATGGCATCTATTTTATTCAACAATGTAGAAAGGAACAACTGACCCCAAATTTTGTAAAGGTAAAAGTTTCAAAAATTTTAATAAATACACAAACATTATCCAAAATTTACAGAAAAAAACTACTTAAAGCCATGTTGAACACAAAATACAAAGAACTACATGACTTACAAAAACAAAAAATGAACCTAGACTATCAACTGGCATACTGCATTAAACCAGAGATTTACGGACTACAACAACGAAACATAAACCAAATCAATGCTAAGAACGACAGAGACAAAAAGATCTGCCACAAGAAAAAACTAGAAAAACTAAGATGCAAACAATAGAAAAGACACCACGACAAACCGTTGACTAACTTCATAATTAACAGATCCGACCGACAATTAAATACAGACGAGATACATCTACCAAAGGACTCAACTTCGCAATAGCACCTAGGTACATTCCAACCATAGAAATCAAAACATGTTTAGAAGATCTAGCCAGAAGACTTGTGATACTTTCCACAGAAAACAAAAACAAGGAAACAACCAAAAACAACCAACAGAAAGAAGACAACTTAGATAATTTTATTGACATCCAACAGCCAAACTTCCCAGGTAAAATTTAAAATTTATATTTTCCAGAAACAACTAACAACAACATCGTAAACGATTTTTTCAAAGAATTTTCTCACAAAACCATCAAAATAATTTCACAAAACAGAAAACTAAAAAACAGTCTTACAAAAAGAGACATTAATTCCATTAAAAACCTAAAACAAGACAAAAACATAAAAATTCTAAAAGCAGATAAAGGTAACGCTATAGTCATAATGAATACGAATGAATACATCCAAAAAATGAAGAACATTCTATCAGACACGAACAAATTTAAACCAATACACAAATCCAACAAAGATACACGAGACGCAACTGAACAAATTACTACTACAGATGAAAAAAGCCAACACAATTTCACAAACACTTTATTCCTACCTACGTAAAACCGACTCACGCACACCACAAATATACGGCATCTCCAAACCTCATAAACCAGATTGTCCATTACGACCAATAATGTCCACATATGAATCGCTTAAATACAATCTTGGTAAATACATAGCATGGGCATTCTCCAGATATGTAACATCAGCCAGCTCATTCATCAAAGACTCTTTTAATTTCAAGTCTAATCTAAATCAACTTAATCATAAAGCCTTAATGGCCAGTTTCGATGTTATATCCCTCTTTACAGAAGTTCCAACCACTGAAGCCTGCAAGATAGCCTTAGAACTCTACATCCGAGACCCTAACCCAACTATAGACATTCCCAGCAACCAATTAGCAACTCTCATAGAATTCACCACGATAAAGACAAACTTCATGTTCAACAACCAAAACTGTATACAAACAAATGGCCTAAGCATGGGCAACCCAGTATCACCGGTTCTACCCAATATTTTTATGACACAAGTTGAAACACAAGCAATTAACACAGCATTACATCCACCACTATACTGGTACAGATATGTAGATGACACGGTTGCGGGATTCAAATCTACAGAACACATACTTAATTTTTTCAATCACATTAACTCTATACATCCCAACATTAACTTCACATGTGAACAGGAAGAAAGCAATCAAATATCGTTTCTTAACCTCAAAATTACAAGAACCGAAACGCAATTTAAAACAGAAATCCACCGCAAAATCACCCATACTGGACTATACATTCCTTGGGACTCAGCACATGAAACAAAACAAAAACTATACATACTAATAAACCAAATAAACCAAATAAACACAGCCATAAAACTATGCTCACCAGATAAAATTAACGACAAATTAGACAAAATAAAACAATACTTCATCAACATCAATAAGTTTCCTCCACAAACCATAAAAAACATTATACGCACACACCTAGATAAAAAAGCAAAATCAACTAACAAAAGTAAATATATCTCACGAATCAAAAAATCACAAAACCATATACTGCTGCATACCATATATTCCTGACATCAGCAGACAAATAATCAACATTTGGTAAAAACTAGTAACAAAATATGACATTCCAGTTAATACCAAATTTATTCAAAAACCAGGCACAAACTGAGGTCTATACTATGTAAAAACTACACTGACAAACACCACACCAACATTATTTATAAAATACAATGTGATAACTGCCACGACTTCTATATTGGAGAAACAAGTAGAAAAATGGAAACCAGATTCAAAGAACATAAAAAAGTCACCTTCACACGTTTTCGAACACTGCAAGTCAAATAAACACAACATAACCATAGAAAACACTCAAATACTAAATAAAGAAACAAACATAAACAAACGCAAAATTAAAAAAGCCTTACTTATACAACAACTTAAACCCAAAATAAACCAATATAAAGGAACGCCTTTATACCTATATTAATATAATAAAATAAATAAAATTATATATCAAACATCTAACACCGCCTTCTACATTCCGACACTAAGTTACACAATCCCTTCCACACATGTGGTCAGCTTCCGGTCAGTTACCTCTTTCTTTGTGAACCTGACGATGATCGAAGAAGGTCCAAATGTTGTTCGCTCTTCTATGTGAAATATTTTCTCAACCCAAACGAGCCGTTTTTTGCATTATATTTCTCTACAAGTGGGTTTTCTCGACATCACTGAAATATGCATTTATATCCGATATTTCAATTTTTCTTGTTATCTTACTTTAGATTTCAATCTAACATCTCTTACACAACAGTAAAATGTTCTGGCAACTGCTCTGATGATCCATTCCGTTGTTTTTAGTTTCAGAATGGTCCTGCTTACTTTTTGAATGTAATAGCTCCATTAAAAATTCTGATACATTTTATGACGTCAGTATTTATCCTAAACATATCTTCCGATACTTCAAGAAGTATATCCTGGTGCTTCAACATCACTCGGGTCTTGATTGTTACTTCTAAGGGTGCTGGGTTCATCGAGTGGCTGGCTTGGCATGAAAGGTCCAAATCAGTCATTGGCTCAACTGTGACTTAGGCTTGTTTGGACAGTTTCAGGTATTTTAGGGCTAGCTATTGGAACCCTTAGTAATGGCCTGTGTGCACAATGCATTATTGAGTAGCACATCTTAATCACAGGGTCTGCTGAGCATGAAGGAATCTAGCCATATCCCTTTCTCTGCTGTCCTATTATTATACAAATAGTACTCAGATCTGACAGAAAAAAATGGAGTCGAAACTACAGAGTTGGGTATCACAGAAATAATCAATATGAGTCAATATCGTTGTACAATCGTTAATCTAGATTTTTTATCATAGAAGTTGTTGTTGATTTGTAGTTAAGCAAAAAGCTACACAGTGGGCTATGTATCTGTACCTTGCCCACCGCCTCTATCGAAACTCGGATTCTAGCGTTTTAAGTCAGCAGACATACTGCTGTGCCACTGAGGGGCTTATTATAGAGACTCATCAACACTAGTATCTGATTTCCTATACATGTTTATCACAGAGAAAAGCAGCTCCAAAACCATCCTGTAAGGGTGTTATTCCTTGCCTCTGGTTACACATACGCTGTGTGGGAGAGAACTTACTTGGCATAAAAGAGATCGTGGCTGGAAGTCTGAGCCAAGGAATATATATTAAAATAAATAAATTACCACACTGATGCACATTGTGTAGCCAATTCACAACCCTGAAATTAGGCCTCTTGTTTGTGAGGGAAATAACGTAGCATTTTGAATTGTTAAAAACGACTTACAAAGATGTTCTAGTTGTAGCAGGTTAACTTTTTCGCTCAGGAAGTAGAGCACTTACCTGCCAGTTTCCAATTTTCAAATCCAACCCAAACTATATATATGTATATATTGTGAAGAAATAAACTGCCACAATATCATAACTGCGCCCTGTACTGAAATAATAATACGAAAACATCAGAAATGTTTGTGATTTTCAAAATATTTCAATTTGCATAAATGAAAATATTAAACCATAACCAAGTAAATATTAGTTCCACCAAACTTAACTTGGTATGATACCATTTACTATTTGTAAGTTTTACTTTCAACTGATAATTTCGCTTTCTCAAGAACTTTACATTCAATCCAACTGAAATATTCCTGGCTAATGCTTGTAAGAAAAAAAGAAGAAGAAAAAAAGGATCAAACTGTGTTCAGCTGATATGTAACTTGAATATAGTTATTACCATAGGCTGATATGACGGGGGTTTTGCCCCTTTAAAACTAGTTTCTGTCTCAAAAGGTTTTCATTTTTAAATTTATTCAAAACCAATGTTTTCAACAACACTTTTGCTCATAATTTTCTGGGGTCATGCTGCTAGATACCTTGGCAGTAACATGCTTCGCATGATGTCTGTACTTCTTATACTATGACCAGTCATCCCACACATGTAGATATTAAGTTTTAACTTGAGACTATTGTAGTTACTCAAATTATCCCACCCCGCATTTTTGCTCCTAGATACGCCTCTGGACATTACTCTTACCTGTTTCATAAGAATTTATTATCTCCCAAGTATTTTGTAACAAAAGTGAAATTTTCTTACACCATGTGATTTCACCTCTTCATAGATAATTCACTCACTTGCTAACATTTCAGTTTAGACGAATTGAAATGACTCTGTGAAATAACAAATCAAACTGTATTTTCCTACGAGAACATTATTAGACTAATCAATGCTTTTACCTATTTCATAATAATTCACTACTTGCCAAATGTTCCACTGTCAAAAGTGAAACGTTATCTAACTGCCATTCATGAAAATAATAGATATACTGCGCCTGCATATATGCTTTACAAGCCAGTTGCTACAGATAACTTCATTCATCAACTTCTTAATATTAAAATCAATTCCTGAGCAAACAATGATATAAGAAGGTCTTCATTAAAATATGGTCACAACTTGTTAATGTGCTGCTTACATTTACTTATATCTTATGGCCACTGGATTTTATACCTTAGTGAATCAGTTTGTTGGAATATTAAATGCAGATCTAACTGACTGAAGTCAAGATTTTTCTATTCTAGTGGCATGTATGGAAGTCATACATAATGTTCATGTTGTAACTTCTGTTTCTTAAGTTTTGTCATAAAATCTCTTCTGCTTTTATGGCAATATTTCTTAGTCGATGGTGTCAAAACCCGTGTACATTGACCAGTGCAGATCTTATTCACTCCACACATTGTTGTGGAGGAGAAAAAAAAACATCTGCACATCACATTCATAGGGTGGACAATTTTCCATACACATAAGTATGTTTCAAGAACAGTTATTCGATTCCTATTTTTTTGCGTGCATTCCGTCATGACATATTGGAAGTACTTATCCTAGTCAGCCTAAAAGGGAATAATATACTTTGCAAACATCCACTTGATAGTCTGTATTAGTTGTTCTGCAAAACCATCACACTGAGGTTTGTAAGCTAAGGCCTGCATCTTTACCATACCCAGCAGTTTGTAAAATTTGGAGAATAACTGGCTATTGAAATTAGTTTTCTGATTTTTGTTAACTTCTTCAGATGTGTCAAACTGGCTGTTAAGTACTATTGGACCAATGGACAGCGTTAAAGTATCAACAAATTGATAAGCTGTGGTCCACTTAGTAAAGTAATCAATAACAATCAGCACACACTTATTACTTTGTTTTGTCTCTTGGAGAAAACTGGTGGTATCCAGGGATATTATTTATGAAGAAGAAGTAACAACACATTGCTAGAGCTTATTAATACAATCCACTTTTTCTCTAGGCAACATACACCATACAGAGCATAAACCAATACTTATTGTCTTGATTCATATATGGCCACTAAAACTATTGTTACGTTTCAGCACTAGTGCACGAGGCATATTTGTACCTTCCAGTCTGGGTTCTAGAGGATTCGCTGCATCATAATTCTAGCTGCAACACAGCCTGAGAACCACAAATGACAGGATACAGAATTTATATGAACCACCTCAAATGCTGAAAACAGGTTTGGACTCGTCAGCATCCAGAAGCCAAGGCTACAGTTATGAACTACTGGACACCTTCGAACACCTCCAGACATTTGTCTGTCCAAAGTAATGGGAAGGCATCAACACAACTTACACCCTCCAATCTCGTGGAAGTCAGCTGAAAGCCTTTTCATGCCATTGTTCTTTCCGATAGTCATTACAGCAGATGACTAAACACCCTCTGATGATTGTGTGATCCCATCCTTTAATATTAATTATAACTTGGCACTGGCCATACCTTTAACACTTTAAGAAAACTTGTGTAGTGGGTATTTAATCAAATGTGCATGATCTGTATCTATGTGATGACAAGCTATTGTTGTTCTACTAAGTTTCAGAAATTAATCTGCAAAATTAGCCAAGAGATCAATAAGACTCTGTCACTGTGTTGAATTTAGATAGCTTGTGCAATCATCAACTACAGTGGTACCTCGGTTCTCGAACTTAATCCGTTCCAGAAGGCTATTCGAAAACCGATTTGTTCGAAAACCGAATCAATTTTTCCTATAAGAAATACTGTAAATTAAATTAATCCGTTATAGACCTCCAAAAATTACGCATTATGAAGCATTTTAAGTAAAAATATTGCTTATTTATACCTGTATGATAATACTTACATGCATAAAGTCAACGACAAAAAATATAAACACAATAAAAAACAATAAATGAAAATTTAACTGCACTTTACCTTGCTGAGGAGAGCTGATAGCGTAAGTGAAAGGTGGTGAGGAACGTGGAGAGTAGGAAGGTTATTATTGTTTGGAAGGAGAGTCACCTTCCATTAAAACGTCAGGTAACTCTCCTTCTGGGGTTCTTTCTCTTTCCTGTCTCTTTGAACCGCTTCAACCTGCTTGAGACTCACTGGACCTATTTCTTACTAAAAATTGTTTAATGAGGTTTGTTTCTGCCTGCATTTTAAAATGTTTCTGAAATAAAACATGGCATTGTCATTGAAAAGGTTTATGCTGCGGTTTGCTACAGCTTTGTCAGGGTGAAAATTTTCCACAAAACTTTGTAACTCTCCCCATTTTCCACACATTTCCTTGATTAGTGAACTAGGAACATTCTCCCTTTCCTCCTCCTCATCTGAAGACATTTCCTCAGTTGCCTTCTATTGCTGCTCCATATCAAGGTCTTGGAGTTCTTCCATGGTGAGCTCAGTGTTGTGGTCTTCCACCAACTCCTCCACATCATCACCACTCACATTCAAGCCCATACACTTGCCTAGTGAGACAATATCCTTGACAACAGGCTCAGCCTCAAAGCCTTCAAAGTCTCTATCTGCTACTGAGTCTGGCCACAATTTCTTCCAGGCTGAGTTCATGGTCCTCAAAGACACTTCCCTCCAGGCTTTGTCTATGATCCTCAAGCAATGAAGGATATTAAAATGATTTTTCCAGAACTCTCTGAGGGTTAACTTTGTGCCAGAGGTCACTTCAAAGCATCTTTAAAACAGTGCTTTGGTGTAGAGTTTCTTAAAGTTCGATATGACCTGCTGGTCCATGGGCTGAATGAGAGGAGTCGTGTCAGGAGGCAATAGCTTCACCATAATGAAACTGTACTCCTCCACCAACCTGCCCTCCAAGCCTGGTGGGTGAGCAGATGCATTGTCCATTACAAGAATGGCCTTGAGTGGCAACTATTTTTCCGTGAGGTAATTCTTTACACTTGGGGCAAACACTTCATGGACCCACTCCATAAAAAAATCGTCTGGTTACCCAGGCTTTACTATTATCCCTCCACATGACATTTAGTTTACTTTTCAGGACATTATTTTTCTTAAAAATCCTCGGGTTCTCAGAATAGTACACAAGCAAAGGCTTAAGTTTTAGGTCACCACTTGCATTACTACATAACAATAGAGTTAGCCTGTCCTCCACTGTCTTGTGTCCTAGCAGTGACTTCTCCTCCTTAGTGATGTAGGTCCTCATTGGCATTTTCTTCCAAAAGAGGCCTGTCTCATCACAGTTGACCACTTGTTGGGGAATAAAACCCTAAGCTTTTACATAGTCCTTAAATTCCCTAACAAATTTATCAGCAGCGTCTTTGTTAGAATTGGCACCCTCCCCATGTCTCACCACACTATGTATGCCACTTCTCTTCCTAAATTTTTCAAACCACCTCCTACTAGCCTTAAAGGCATCACTTGTATCAGCACTCATTCCAGGGGTGTTTTTCAGGAGATCAGCATGTAACTGCTTTGTTTTCTCACAAATGATAGTCTCAGAAATGCTATCACCAGCTAACTGTTTTTCGTTTACCCAAATTAACAACCGCTTTTCTACCTCTTCCATTGTTTGTGATCTTTGTTTCGTAAGCACTGTCACTCCTTTTGCAACATCAGCTCCTTTGATGACCTCTTTATTTTTCAGTATGGTGCAGACTGTAGACTTCTCCATACCAAACTGTGTAGCAAGGTCTTTTTTTGGTAAGGCAACTAGTCATCACCACCCACCGCCAACTCTTTTATAGTGGCATTTAACCTAACATTATGACGCCTCCACGGCTGAAAGAGCGAGTATGTTTGGTGGGACGGGGATTCGAACCCGCGACCCTCATATTACGAGCCGATTGTCTTAACCACCTAGCCATCCCGGGCCATCATTAAAGAACTGTATATATAATATTGTATTTTCTTGGTCCGGAACAAATTCTTCACTCTTACCTGCAAAGTTTTTTGAAAACTTTTAAAATCAGGAATTCCACATTGTTTAATACATTTTATAGAATAATAAATATTCATAAGCTCTTCTAATATATTGGAAGTTCAAATATCTTTAATCTTATACAAGTAGTTCGAAAATTGTACGCCCTCAGATATACTGTATTTAAAAATTCCTTATATAATCTATATAAATATAACATTACTCTCTGTTGTATGTCCTTATAACTACTTCGCAGGGTGTGGATGGATTTTTACCAAAACTGGTGTGGGGGTTCAATGGGTCCATGAGGGAATACATACACATTTTCAGTTGTGCGGTTTTTATCAACGTTTTTTCCTACTACTTCGTCCCCTGTAGATGAAACTTTACCAAATTTAGTATGCAGATTCATTGAGTCCATGCAGAGATGCATGCAAACTTGTAGTTACACATTTTGTGTTATACAGTTTTTATGGACGCTTTTTTTTTTACAATTACATATAAGGGAAGAAACTTTTCATGTCCTGAAATAACATTTATTAGTCATGAATTTACATTAACGGGAGTCGTCCAGAGAACAGATATTGCAGCCAGTGTCTTTATAACATAGAAATTACTTTAAAGTCAACAATTGTTTACGTGTCTTTGCCATTAATTCTTCAAAGGTGTAGATATCTAATTATCAAACATTATGAACTAGTTAATATTAATATATGCATAATTAAATGGTTAAAGTAATTACATAATTATTCCTAGGAAGTGAGGGTAAAAAATAACTAAATAAAGTAAATCAATGATAAAGTTTCTTCTGTCTAATATGAGACACTTATATAAAATTTGGTTTCGAATGAAATTATTTTATACGTTTCGGCAACTAAACATTCTTATGTGTTTGTGTTTCAAATTAAACTATTTTAATTTTTGATATTTAAAAACTTTGCTTACAAATGAAAATATTTATCCTGTTAAATAAATCTAAAATGGTATAGATGACGTCATTTCTTTCAGGGGGTAAGACGTCTTTGCTTTGTTGCAAGCGCGAGTTTCACGAAGAAAGAAGCTGTCCAAATTAAGAAGAAAAAAGATACTTCCTGTAGCATAATATGATTAATGAATCCAACCAATATGGATCAGGTCTAGAACAGCAGGTAATCTTCTGAAAATTTGGGTTTTTTACCTAATATACATTCAATACACAAACTTCAAAACCTCTTCGCTTGTTGCAACAAACAAAGTTAGGGTTAACTTGCCCTTTGAATTTGATTTGAACAGTCACAGGCTGCCATTTAGAACAGGCTTATTTCAAGTGTAACAAGGTTGAAGAAGAAATGGCGCAAATGAATCCACCTTGGGATAAAACCGGTAACCAAATACCACCTTTTCCTCAAGTTTGGAACACTCGTCCAGCTGTGGCTATGGATATGACAGCTTATTGGGCTCTCTGCAACAATGTAATTAATCTTTTTCTTAAGAAGGAACATTTATTTGAATTTGATTAGAAAGTTGTAAAAGAGAGGTTAAGCTGGGTGTAAAATATAGTTTATTTATAGGTCTATTTAATTATTTTCTAATACACATCAAACTTCTAAATACTACATAGCAAGTACAGTATTTTTAACTTTGAAATGCTCAGTTAAGGTTCTCCTATATAAATTCTTTTTTTAGGGGGTGAACTAGATAGAAAAATTTAAGTTAAGCATCTAATTTAGGCATGCATATAATAATACTGATATTGATTGTTTCTAACTTTGTTGATTAATTTTATCAGTAAATGATTCAGTCACTTTTAACTTTCAGTAGTTGATGTGAGGGACTTTATTAGATTGTATGAATAGGGAACAAATAATACTGACTTAGTTACAGGGCAAAAGGTTAAGTTTTAGTTTATAAAAAAAATTGTCAGACTATTTAGGAAAATTGTGCAACAGCCCATTAGAATAATGTCTGCAAGTGTTTATTTTTAAGTTGCATGTATCATTTCCAGTAACAAAAAGTTACTACTCAGTCTTGTACTTCCCAGTTTATTCAAAAAAATTAATTTTGGAGAAAATAATTGTGCACATTTAATTTTATTAAATTTAATATGGGTGTGTGATGTAAAAAGCTATTTATAATATTACTTGTTAGGCACATCATTTTTACTTTTTTAATAATATTCTGTTAAATGTGCAAGTAATTACCTGAAAGCTACTGAAAAAATCTTTTGCAGGAATTAAAGTAATGTGATTGTGTAGTATGAAATTTGTGTAATGTATGCATACTGTTCTCGCTTTATAAATTTTAATACTCTTTAAAGTTACTTTCTGAGGTAAAATATGTAACTCCCTCTTAACTGTTGAATAATATAACATGAGAATGAGCAAAGTGATAAAGGCCAGCTGGGCTTGTGATCAGCTCTATCCATAGTAACCAGTGCATCTGAATGATTTCACTGTAGCACATTTCTAATAAAAGTACAATTGTCATTATCTAACAAACTATTCCATAGGTCTTAATCTAAACTTTTAATACTTGTATGTATTATCTTTAATATTCAGATTTGCAGTTATAAACTTTTTAGTTTTATTATTCAAACAGGTTTTCTGAATCCTTAACAACTTCAAACAACTGAAGAAATTCATTTCCCTGAAAGGGGGCCAAAGGTTGCCTGGATTGGTCACCTGTTTTAACTGCTGGCACCATCAGTAGTGTGTTGTCGCTCAGTATTTAAACACTACAATGACATTACATAACTGAAACTTAGTGTTGCAGCTTGTATTGTCATGATGTCAGTAAGAAGTGAACATGCCATGAATCATGAGAATAACTGTGTACTTTGTTACAACACAGTATGATATATGAACTTTAAAAGAAGCAAGAAATAAAAATGTTACTTTTAATTTTGGTTTTACTTACTTTAGAAAGAGAATACTCACTGTATTTTGAGTAATTTGATCAAACTAGTTAAAAAGATTCTTACATTCCACCAAAATTCTTGTTTTAACCCTTAAACAACAGGAACATTGCAGTTAGCAGCATCAATTGATGATGGTTGCCATTTAAGGGTTAAATAGAGAAATTTATATTTGACAACTGTATTTGTAAAAGAGCCCCATGCTAGTACAGTGGTAAGTCTACGGATTTACAACACTAAAATCATGGGTTCCATTCCCCTCGGTGGGCTCAGCAGATAGCCCCATGTGGCTTTGTTATAAGAAGAAACACATTTGTAAAAGAGAGAATGATTAGGCTTATTAGTATTAACAAAATGACATAAGGAAAGACCAACTTGAAGTGTTTAAGATAACTACAATAAAAAGAAGGGTCTCAGAATATATTGTAACAAAGCTGATGTGGGTAAGATTTGAGGTGTTAACCCTTTCTATGTGGATCATGGGTCAGAGGCCATGTCATCTTGTGCAGACTTGAATTCACAATTTTATTAAACATCCATTTTATAAATTTATATTCAGTTTGGTATCAAACTGTAGATTATAATTCAAATTTTTATATTAAACATTATTTAATTTCTTAATTTAAAAGTAAATGTCAAAAAGAAACACATCTTAAACATAAATTATGTCGTGGTATGTTGAATGAAGTGCTGGTTCATTTTGAGTGTTTTTGATGTCCAAATACAAATTCTGTATGTGGTTCTGTATGAATTAAGAACTCAAGTTACTGATATTGAAAAGCTAAAATTCCCAGAATAATGGTTATGTACTTTATCAAACACAATAGCCCTGATCATCTCTCTTTTTGGAAATGGTCCCTTGTATACACTTCTGTATATGACATGAATAACCAATCAAAAGCCCACAATGTCTCCCAAGTGGTTTTTTCTACTATTTACAAATATAACAGCATCTTTTTCTTTCAAGACACACTTTCATGCTGGTAAGTTGAATTTTTAACCTGTTCATAATTTCATATATTTTTAGACCCAAATATTACTAAACTTTATAAATTATAATGGAGTTCTATGGTATAGATGTATTAACTTATAATTTTTGGTTATTCAAATGTTTGTTTCATTTTATTTTACATCATTCATGTGCAAAATTTCTCAAGTCTTAGCAGCTTACAACAACCAGCAACCAAGTACGAAGGTTGTAACTAGAAGATACAGTTGTTTGCTGTACTTTATTCACTGTGCTATGTTCTAAGAAAAATAAGTTTAAAAACTTATTTGTAAATAGTAATAATATATATACACACTCATAATGCATTATAACTGAACTGAAATGTGACTGTATTGTACAAAGTACTAGTTCACTAAAACAGCCAAGACAGGCCAGTTTTATATTCTTGTATATGGCAAAATGAGTGCATGTGAGCCACATCATTGCAGCTTCTGTGATATATGCCAGCAATAGCTTCAAGGTCAAAATTTGTGTTATAATTTATAGTCATTGTAGAATGAAAAAAGCAATTTATTTCCTGTTATTTTTGTGATGGTTATAAGATCAGTAAAATCTGCTGAACATGTCAGATTCTGATTCAGTAATGAAAATAACATTAAATATAAAGTTTTATTCATTTAATAATTATCTGGAGGTTATAAAGATTTTGCATGTGAAATTTGAAAATTTTGTGTTGCATAAAAGTATTTTTAATCTTAAAATGGAAATTACTTTGCATGTTGGGCAGTCAGTATTTTGAAAAATCTTAATACTTAATTCAAAACCTGATATTTTTGTATGAAAGCCTTGTAATGTTTACCAATAACCTGTAACATTTTTTAAACATACAATTCTGTGCAAAAATGTTAGGACAATTGAATATTTTTCACTCTTCTTGGTGCTAGTTCTTCCATGATATTTACACAATGTAGATTTCAACACTATGGTAATACTTCACTGATTCCTTTTGATAATTGAACAAGCCAGGGTGTGAATAATTATCATCCTTTAGAATTCCCACATACTTGTATCAAGGTCATGTCGTAAGGATTCTGCTTAAATGAAGATACTAGTCAAAATTAGGGTATGAAGACTGTTATATAGTACCAAGGATTTGACTTAACTATATGGAAATAATTTAGCATATGGTACAAGTATATACTAGAATAAAGCAGTTTAACAGCATTCCACTTACAAACTTTGATTAAAAAAACAAGTGTTTAACAGTATATACTGATGCTAAGTAACTCCATTTATGCAGCCTTCAGGACAGAAGGAAGACTGCCACTGATCTCAAGCACGAGATAAACGACCATGTGCCAAATGACAGAAAAGTATCCAGATCTGCAGTATCAAGAAGACTCAATGAAAGTGGACTATTTGTTCATGTCGCAGTTAAAAAATCTTTACTTCAACATCCAAACATTGTCAAGAAACAGAAATTTTCTGAAAGTACAAAACTTGACTGTTGATGATTGAAAAAGGGTGGTATGGATGGATGAGTCCAAGTTTGAAATATTTGGTTTGAAATGTAGGTTGTGCATTCATCAGAAGAAAGGTGAAAGATGCCTCAATGCATAGCACCTCCCATGAAGCATGAGAGAGGCAGTGTGATAGTTTGGGGGTTATCTGCTGAGGTGAGAGATGTTTGCAAAGTAGATGGAATAATGGATCAGCATAAGTATCATCAGATATTGATCCATCATGGTATACCTAATGGTTTGGATGTTATTGGTAAAGGATTTTACAACCAAGAAGATAATGATTCCAAACACTCATCTAACCTATGCAGTAATTACTAAGCTAAGAAAGAAACTGCCTGGAGTCATTCAAATGATACATTGGCCCCCACATATCCTCAATCTTAAACCTGTTAAGCAGATCTGGGATTTGATAGATCAGGACCTTGACAAATTGGAAGTTACTTCCAGAGGACACTTTGATTAAAGTGGTGCAACAATGCTTGAAAGACTGCAATTATTAAAGCAAAAGAGGGGCACACAAAATATTAGCTGCTTGCAAAACTCAAGTGCTACAGAGTTTCTGTTGCACTAAATATGAAGATTAATAAATTTTTATGTTTAGCCTGTTATATTTACTTTCCAAGGTTCTTTTAAAGTAACCTAAAATGTAATTTATGACTTTTTCCTAACACTTGAACAATTCTGTATTAATACATTATCAAAAATCATAGTATAATTTTGTG
This sequence comes from Tachypleus tridentatus, assembly GCF_004210375.1. NCBI lineage: Eukaryota > Metazoa > Arthropoda > Merostomata > Xiphosura > Limulidae > Tachypleus > Tachypleus tridentatus. The sequence continues at coordinate 127,019,448 of NC_134825.1, forward strand.
GTTACAAAGTGGGTGAATTCTACTCAATCTGTGATGTGAAGGGGTTAATGAATCTTATGAAAATTATTTCATTATTGTACGTTTATGTTCCAGACTGTGTCAGTGATACAAAAGAGTATTTGGAATGAGTGAGTCTACTGAGATTGTTAGGTCCTTTGAAAAGAAAAAAACACAGAAATTAGGGAAGGATGTTGACTGTTAGTTTCAGGATTGAAAGTGTGAAATAATGCACTTGTGAGAAATACATTGATATTCTAAAAAAAAAATTATATTGATGTGGGTGCCAATAAATGTCTAAAGCTTGTTTTAGAGCACTTAGATATGTCAAGAAAACAGTAAACATAATTGTGGGTTTTTTTTAAAGGAATTTGTAAGTTAAGGAGTGAAGAAGGTTAAGTGTATTGTATATATTAGTGATGTAGTTTAGGCTCACTTAAGCATGGGTAATGTTTTAGTGCTTGTACAAGGACAAGTGTAATAACTAATGTGTTAATTGGCTGAGAAAATATAGATTGCAGAGTTTTATGACTGTTTGGGATCTAAAATATGTGACTCGGATAAAATATTTAAAATTTTTTAAGGTTTGAGCAGTATGTATGAAAGACAAATTAAGAAAATGCACATCAAAATGTTTGGGGTAGTAGATTTAACAACAACTGAAAGTGGAGATGTAAACTTGTGTTTTGGATAAAAATTATTTTGGTTAGTTATGGACTTTAGTGTTTATCTACCTTATGATGTGGAATGTTTTGTTTAAATTATTGCAGACTTATCTGGCATAGGTATATGAATAAAAATACCCCTATTAGTATTAGGGAAAGTTGGTTCATAGAAGTCTCCTTGCACTTTATCTTATATATTCTGAAAGCTCATCTCTGAACTCTGTAGCATGTCAGCATTCTCCTATGATAAGGGGAATGAAGTAATACACAGTTGTGAAATTGAGTCATCATATAGTTTTTATTAAGTGGCAAAGCCCTTTGTACAGTTACATTTAGATTTTGATAAATAGATTTCCATAGTTTAAGAAAAATATCCCAACTTGGAATATTCATGTTTTACCAAAGTTGAATCCACATAGTGGTATCTGTTTAGAAATTTATTTAATGATAAAGAAAAACCTAAACTTCAAAAAAATGCATTTTTAACCTCCACACAGTAGATGTGTTGAAAAATGACATTAGAGAAGAAAATTCATATTTGTAGAACAATAATCTTAATGTTTTTCATAGTAAAAAGTAGTAGTAATTTGTTTATTGATGTTTGTTTTTAAAATACTGACTTGGAATTTATTTCTCCAATTTAAATTTTTTATTTACACGCCCTGGGAGTATGTGCCATTCTTTACTCTGTGGGAAACAGGTGTAATAGGTTTAATAGTTTTATATTTTAGCCAATTCTGCATATATATAAAATTTTAAATTTTGTATTAATATGTAATAAATATTTATTCATTTTACCAAAAGGTATTTAACTTTTTTTTTTTATTAAGTTTTATACACAATGATCAGTGCAATGCCAGTGTAGATAGCAATGCTATGTGGAGACTACTATCATTGCATTAGAAGATTACATAATCAAAGCTTACAGATAACCGCAATAATAATGAAGAAAAAGCTCCATTTTAGCTTTAGTTTCAAAATGTCATCATTGGTGCTAGTTTGTGAAGAAAGTGTGATCACTACAAATAGCAAATGTTACGGCAGAATAGAAGATTTAGAAATGAGAAAAAGATTTGTGAAAAATGATTGTTGATTTGTACGTGCAAGAAATTGTTTATTACATTTATGATATAAATAGATGAGTTACTACTGTACGAATGTGATGAAATTTGAATGTAACAGAACTTGCAACATGTTTATTGTATATAATTAAAATGGCATATGACAACCAGCTTGGATGTTTTCATGTCTTCTCAACAAATCAAAATTTTCTGTAGATTTGTGTTTGTTTTGGGGGTTATCAAAAGAAAGGGGTGGGAATATATGAGAGTAAGATCCTATTTTATGAAAAATAGTTAGTCACAAACTAAGAAAAACTCAACAAATTCATTTCTATCCATTATGAAATAAATTTTAGTAGTGATTAAAATAGTTTAATGTATGTGAAGTACAATTTTACTTAACATTGTAATAGCCTATCATTCATTGCTAAAAAGGCCTGAAAGCTCTATTTTCATAGCTTATAATAAAGAGGTTAGTGAATTGTAATTTGATGATTATAACAAAAGTTTTGTTATGGAAAAATTGATATAAAATAACAGAATTATTAAAAAGTTCAGATGTTTATTTGGACATATAAAACCTCCTTTCTTCCAAAATCTGTGTAATCTAGATCCATGATTATTCAGTTTTTTACATATGTAGTGTGGATTTTAAGGATTATGACCAAAAAATGTGATTAATAGTAAGGATATGTAACTGAAAAATTAAGTTATAAATAAGAATAATATATTAGCAGAAACACTGTCCTATGGGTGGCAGTTTGTGCTAGTAATTACTAATTGTTGTATTCATACATCATTAAAAGAAATTAGAAAAAAGTGAACTTTCTAAAAAAAGGAATTTTGTCTGGGAAGTATTGCATGGGAAAAGTTTGGATTGTACTTTAATCATAAGCAACACGTTGCATCAGAATAGTTCAATGTACAGAGCTCAAAATTTTCATCAGTTTTACTGATATAAATTGTAATGTGTTTTTATATATTAAAAGTAGCACACTTATTGTAAATATATTTCTTAAGAGCTCCATTTTCTCAATATCAATAATTATATAATCAAACCTGTATGTATAGTCCTTGTGAGGAGAGTACTTTTATTTAAATTTGTTTTATATTATAAAGAAATGTTTGTTGCACATACCACAGTTATTTTTATAACTGTCTAATTCTTAAATACCAAAAGTGGGAAATTTTTTTATGGATTTTTGTTTGTTGTGCTATTTAGTAGATGGTGCAGAAGTTTTAGTTACATATACCGACATATACACTACATCCATTCTAGTGAAAAGAAGATTAATTACTCCTTTAGTTTTTAGTATTATGTACATAGCTTGCTTTGACCAGAAGTTAGTTATTACACTTAAAATCTTACACACATTATCCATTTTAACTTGACAGGTGTTACAGCCTTAACCTTCTCTCCAGAGACATATCTCTGTGAGTGATGTTCAAAATTTAATGAAACTTTCTTTTCTTGGTATACCAATAAATATAGCATAAAAATGTAGCTTACAATCCATATTGTAATAGTATACAAGTTTTAAATTCTCACATTTATAATGAAATATTAAAAGAAAATCTAGAATTTCTCCTAGTATCAGAATTGACATTTATTCTCTGGGCATTTTCTCTTCTCTAATTTATTTACCACCTTTTCAAGAAGTATGAAGTTTAATGTCAGTCACTTATTATAAAGTTGTCATCACTCAAGCAAAGGATAAATTTATAGCCTTCACTCTCATTTGTTTACAAATAAAATCAGACCACACTTGCCACACTCCTTTGCTACATCCTTTCCTTCAGAAATTGCCAGTAGTTCTCTGTGCTGTTCAGTACTATATAACTTTTATCCAATAGAAAGCGAAGGTTTTCATCTATCAAATGATATATTGCATTGTATTTTTATACAGAGAATTGTCAGTTTTTCTTCCAGTTCATCTTTTATTCGTACAGGAAACGCGATGACAAGCTCAGCTGAATTACTGATGGATCTTATCATATAGTTAGAAAGTAAAATATGACTCAGTTATTGAATATTAATTTTTGCCCGATATTACTTGTGTCCTTTAATATATTATTTAATTACATAAGCAATTATTTTGTGCTGTGCTATTAGTATAAAAATATTAGGGTTAAAGTGTCTTCAGCAGCAAACAAAAAAAAAAGGGAGGGGAAGAGATCTGGAAAAGTACTTTTTTTGTAATAAAATTAACTAAATTGTGAAATTAGGAAACTTTGTAGTAGTTAAGGTTATATTAGGTAAATAATAATAATAATAATAAAATTTTTCATGAGGTGTGGTTAATATTTAATAGCATTATGGGATTTGCATGTTTGTCAAGTGATTTATAACTTGTAACCATGGGAACAGTAATTTGGTAGGGTTCAAAGGGCAGTAAAACAAAATTTAGATATAAGTAAATATATACTGTTATGAGTTTAAAGCCAATCAGGATAAACAAAAGTAGTTTCATCCTACAATTTGGAATCATTCTAGAAAGAAAGAAAAGGTTAATTTAGTTTAGTTTTTTTTTGTGGTTATAAGGTTAGTTAAATTGACCAACCTTGTATAAAGTTAGGGTAGAAAAAAATTGGAAAGTAAGAAGTTTATTGAAAAAAACATTTTAAATTTATTTAGATTTTAGAGGTTATACAAATAAATGCTGACTGAGATGAAGAAATGTATATTTAAATTTACTGTGGAAATTATCATCACACTAATATCCCCTCGGTGTGGATTCCTATATGTGATGAGGGGGCCTCCCAGGGAAGGTTCTGTTCTTTCAGTTTACCTCCTCTGGGATCTAAACATCCACCCACGTGTTTTTCGTGTGTGGCAACCTGTGAAGGGGAGGAGAGGATCCTGGTGGTTGAGGGCTCCAATCCTAATGCACCACTTAAGCCTTGAACTCCTGTAAGTGGGCAGCCTTGGGGTGGCCCCCTTGGGTTAGTTGGCTGATCCACGTGGGCTAGGGTCAACCAAGTACCAGTGTTGGATGTTCTCATCAGGTGTTGTAGAAGTATCTGATGCTGGTGTTTGGGTATAGTGCTCACGAAACCTGGTGTTGCTGCAGTGTCCTTGTTTAACATTGTAGTGCATCCCCTCATAGGGCTCCATGGTGGGTGGGGTCAGTGGGCACCAAAATTTCTCTCTCTTTATTATGGGTACTCCAATTAAAAATCTTAATAAAATAGTGAAAAAACAGTCTATAGGTAAAGAACCACGTCTTGAAAATTCTGAGCAGCAATCCTCACCATCTGTACCACCTGTTGTACCTTATTTTCTTATATCGCATTTACTTTTAGACAAACTTTTTTCATTCAGAAGGGACTTGCTGGCTCTCCAAAGTCAGTAAAGAAGCTTTGATCTGGTGACATTGGTGGAAACATCCACATCTCAACACAGTGAACTCCTTTGGCATTCAAAGGCAATTGGGGATATACCTATTGAGGTTATACCTTGTGCTACTTTGATTTATCATGAGGAGTTATTGTTGAGAGGGATTTGAAGAACATCCCAGAGTCATAGATTCTCGCAGGTTTCTCCACTCAAGGAGTTTCTGCAGTGAGGCGTATATCCACTTGCAAAGATGGAGTTATGATGCTGACCAGTGTCCTCATTTTCACATTTACATTACCACAACTGCCTGCCACCATCAAGGCAGGTTATCTTAGTTGCAGAGTATGGCTATACATTCCAAACCCTCTCCAATGTTTCCATTGTCAAGTGTTCGGTCACTCAAAGATGTCATGTCTTGGTTCCTTGACATGTGCTCATTGCAGTGGCAATGACCATGATGCCTGAAAGTGTGAAATGGACCCTCGTTGCATCAATTGCAATGGCTCTCACCCATCCTACTTTTGTTCTTGCCCTAAATGATTGGAAGAAACTGCACTATTTATACTGACTCTTATAGTTTTCTACTGGCCCTGAAATCACTCCAAGTTTGTTCATACCTTGTTCTCACCGATATTCAAAAACAACTGGCCCATTTCTCTTTAACATCTACTTTTGTCCAGTTTTTCTGGATACCGGGACATGTTGGTATTCGCAGGAACAAGTTTGCCGACACCACAGCTAAGTCCATCTGCTCTGGCACTATCACCACTGTGTCCCATACATGGACTATGGTCCTGTATTCAAGGCTCAGCTCGGTGCCAGCTGGCAGTCAACTTGGAATGAACAACACAAAAACAAGCTTTTCCAAATGAAACCCTATATTGGACTTTGACTGTCTTGCTTCCATAAGGATCGGAAAGAGGAAGTTGTTCTAACTAGACTATGCACTGGTCACAGTTTTTTAACTTGTTTTCTTTTATCTGTAACTGATGCATCAGTGTGTAGTCTATGTAAGACTCAGATCACAATAAGCAACATTTTACTTTCTTGCCATCATTACGACTCTCAATGACGGCACCATTTTAAGTGTGTTCTGTCCCAAGGTTTGTACATAACGTTAGACAGTGTTACTGGTGATGATGACACTGTTCACCTTGGTAATGTTGTTAGTTATTTAAAGGCCATTAATCTTTTTAATGCTGTTTAAGTTTTTAATTTATATGTTACACCTTTTTAATGTGGCTTCCTTTTAAAAATCAGTTCATATAGTTCGACTTGAAATTAGAAACTGGCCGTAACATTAAATAACTTGAAACCAGGACTGGAAAGGTCAACTTCAGGTGACTGGTGGTGGTTTTTGTAGTTACCAGTTAGTCTTCCTGGTGAGTTATGATAATTACAGTTACACTACAGAAAGTCCTTTACAACTTGAATTACTGCAGTTTTTCTCTTGACGTTGTAGACTAGATGTAAACATTGGTTTTATGCTATTTATGTATTTTTTAAACTTTTTGTTTTACCTTAATTTTCTTTTATGAATTTCACTAAATTTGCTTTTAACTTTTCACTGTATGTTTGGTGCAAATAGCCTAACTGTTTTGTGCCATAAAACACTAAATCAAACAACCACACTAATATATAGAAAATACTGTGTGTATGTATTCATGGACAAATCATTTGTAAAAAAAAATATTTAAAAAGTTGTGTGTGTTTGTGTATAAAAGACTTATTTACAAAAAGTCTGCCAAATGTTATGACAATAAAGTGTATTAAATGTTAAAGTATGGTACCTATAGTGAGTACAGAATGTTTGAGGTTGGTCACTTTGACCAAACCTTGAAGCAAGAGGGATAATGCATGAAACTCTTCAGTTAATACTATTTTCAACTTTTGTGATAGTTAAGATATACATTATAAAACCAGTTGAGTATTAATGTTTTATTACTGTTAATCTTCAACAGTAATTATGAAAAATATGCAAACTAAATTATTGAAAAATAAATGAGATATTCAAGCTTGACCTTGTAAGTACTCGTTATAATAATTTAAGATTAAAATCTATTCAGTGTTTAAAATATGAACTTTAGTTTGATATTGTATGTTTTTCTTTCATTTAAATCAAATGATATATGTTGTTTTCTTTGTGTAAAGAAGTCATTTTTCCTTTTTCTTTTTTTTTTATGACTAGTTTGCTGGTCTGGATGTAAATGCCTCCCAGAACCAAGGTGGAGGTAATCCTGGTAAGTTTTATTTTCAGAGATAAGCCTTAGAGCCTGCTATTGTTTCTTTCATGAAAAAAACATTGTCTCATCAGTTTACCTTTAATGCTAAAATATTAACTTAAAATTTTGAGTCATTAAAAAAAGAAAATCTAATGTGGAGTCCCAAAGATTGTAAAATACAATCTGCACAAAATAAGCATTTATAAAATCTCCTCACATTAAGAATTGATGTTAAAATATAAATAAAGAGGAAAACCAAACTGAAGATTTTATGTGCTGGTAATTACTGCCTGGGAGACTAACTTGCATGTTTTTGATGGTATTGGTGCATTGTTGTGGGAATTTTCGGTTTAAGATTGGTGAGACTTCTATGTACATGCACTTGTCTGACTTTTAGAATTATTTGAAATTGAACTTGCTAGAGACTCTTTGGCACAGATAACCTTGTTGGTTTGCAGCATCAAATGCCAAACAATTTACTAAAGTCTGTCTATACATCAGCACGTAATAAGTCATTTTAAAAAGTGACTATCCATAATGTTTACAAGTACAAATATAGTGCTTACCCTTGCCATTTTTAATTTGTAGGTAAAGTATACAACAATATAAATTTTTACGTACAGTACAACATTTCAGTGATTATTGCTCTTTATATGTATATATATATATGTATATATACATATATATAAGGCTAAAACATAATGTTGTTAATTCTATTAACAAAAAATTAAACTCAAATTGCTGAACAATTACCTCTGAATGTTAAGTGTCAACAATTGATTAACTTTATAGAAATAACTAATGCTTTTGTACTGTTTTTGATTATTATATATATATTTAATGATCTAACTTACAAATAAGTAATTTTATATCTGGAATTTTTTAGTCTTTTTGTTACAGATTCTCTTCAGTTTTATCATTGGTGAAAAAGAAATTTGTAACATATATAAATCAATTGATGTCACAAATGTAATAATCTAACTTAAATTAATGTTCCTGGTTATTAGGTTTTGGTTATTCTGACCATCCTGTACCAAAATATTGGCATTATGTTTCTCCATTACTTGAAATCAATTCAAGTTTGTTCCTCTTAACTCACACAACAGGCTGAGTCACAGGGACCAACCTTGTAACTGTTTTGTGCTTATTATAGTTTTCATGCTGGAACTTTCAAAATAGTAAGCATATCTTCACAAAATTTTGCAGATTATCAGTAAATATTACAACTTTTATATGCAAAATATTTTTTATTAAAGTTTAAGATTTTATAAGTGATGTTTTTCTTTTTAAATCATAACTATGCAACATATAAAGTAATTTTGATTTTAAGATTACAAATACTTTTATGTATCAGAAGAATTTTTAATTTCACATGCAAAATCTCTCTAACCTCCAGATGATTATCAAACATTGTTAGAATAAATTGTACATTTTATCTGTTATTTTTGCTGTTAATCTCTATATGGGTAACACCAAAAACAATTAGGAAATATATATAAATTATGCTTTTTTTTTATGCTAAAATGACTCAAGTTATAACGCAAAAACACGTTTAGTCTAAACAACTTAAATATCATAACATTATACATTTATATATATTTATTTTTATTTTATTGATCTTTCAGCCTTGCCTGGCTAACATTACAGAAGTTTCAGTGATGCGGCACACGTCCACTCATGTTACTGTATCCAAGAACATAAAACTGGCCTTTACTAAGTGACCTGTCTGGTCTGTGTTTTAGTGGACTAGTATTTTGTAAAATACAGTCACATTTCAGTTATAATGCATTATATGTGTATATACATTATTACTTTTTACAAATGAGTGTTTAAACATATTTTTCATAAAACATAGAACAATAAATAAAGAAATATAGCAAATAAGCATCTCTTCTGCTTATGAGTTTTGTACTCATTTGGTGCTTGCAGTAAATTGCTAAGTCTTATCAAATTTTGCCAGTGGAGAACATAAAACAAAATTTTGAAATACGAAAAAAATCATAAATTACTACCAAGTACCACAGAATTCCCCTCTATTTCATTAAGCTTAGTAACTAAGCTGTACATAGGTCAAACGTTGCATAATGTTTTGAGATCACTAAAGTCTTAGCATACTACTTGGAATCTAGCATAAAAAGAAATGTTTGCCATGTAAATCCTTTACAGATGCAGAGAATGCCACAAGGGGACATTCTGAGCTTTCAATTGGTTATACACATTGGGTGAAGTGTGTGTATACAAGAAAGTATTTTCAAAAATTGAAGAGATTGGTGGGGACCACCTTGGTTGATTCAGTAAATATATTAATATCCAAGAAAATAGAAAAAATAGGGTGTTCTTATTTTATATTCAAGCATGTGAATAACAGTAATTTGGTTATCTAGTTCATAAGAAGTTAGTCTTTGTATTTGGACATCACAAATGTCTAATTTTTACTATTGCTCCATTCAACATCTCATGTGACACACATTGATATTTAGGTTGTTTTAAAATTTACTTAAGAATTTAATGTATAACACTAAAATTTGAATTATAATTTACAGTTTGATACCACCTTTTTTGATGTACATTCATAAAATAGTATTTCAATAAAATTAAATGAATGTGAGTCAACAAATGCTGTGACATGATTAGTGTTACAGCTTGCAACAGTAATAAACTAATTAAATTGTTATTTCTGTTGTTTGTATTTTTGGTTATTCTATGTAATTGAAATACTGCTATTATGTTTTTTCTTCTAAATACAAAGCTACATTCTTGACCATCTCAAGTATCGAAATCTTTTTTGTAGTTTATAAGTTGTTTTTTAGTATAATCATTATAAAGTGGATATTGGTTTCACTTTATTAAGATTTTCAAAAAGACCAAGGAAAGTAAAAAAAACAAAAAAAACGTTTGTGGTGGGTTCTGCTAGGTAGGTAGCTGTCTTCTGATTTAAAAATTAGTCAATGCCAGATAGCCATAGTATCCAAATTTGCCATACCTAATACAGTGCAAGTAAGTTTGCTGGCAATATAAATTGAATCCAAAACCTTTGAATCACCAAAGCTGAACAAATTTGAAGCTAAAAGACTAAAGATTAAAATTGGGCAGAACACAGTCTATTATGCAGTTTTGCACTCAATGACAAACATTTATAGTGTTTTGATTACTTAGGTAGTTGGAATAATCAGAAATAGTGATGATGGGAAACTGATTTCAATTACTTGATTATTTTTGACAGTCAAGTTAATTGTAACTTAATCATTGGAATGATCTGAAACACTGCTTTCAGTGAGATGAGAAATTTTCTGACCACTGATATTTCAACTTATAAATTCTTAGAATAATTGAAAATGGTAATAATCAGGAACACTAAGTTTCATTCATTGTTGTGATCCTGCTCATATGTAATCAATAGTATTGATGAATCAATTATACTGTGCAACTCTGCCTCCTAGAACACTGAATAAATCTATAGATGATGTGTACCTTAACAGAATTGTGTATTTTCTACACACACATGCACACACACACAAATCTAACTTTTTATGAACGCCAGTTTGGTAAACTTGTGTTAGAGAACAAAACCAGTTCGAAGATGTACTAATAATAAAAGGTTTAGTGTAATAGTAACTTAACATTGTGATATTTATATCCAGACATTGTACTGGAGGTTGGAATATTAATTTCAGACCAGTTTTGCACCATTGGTGTGTAGTATTCTAATTATTTTGTGTGTGTGTGTGTGTGTGTGTGTGTGATAAATCACCTTCTCACATTTGGCTACAGACAGCATCAGGTGGTACCCACATCTGCTAATTTTCTCGTTTCTTCAAAGTATGTGAGACTGGAAGAAATTAGATTAAACTAGATAAATGGTATACCCCCCAATCCAATTTGAGTCTTACTTCTGCTGGTACCTCAAAGAACTAGGGCATATGTGAATTATGCCCTAGTTTTGGTATTTTTTCTTGTGGCTGTATCTTTTGTTTTCTTAGGTTTAGATGATCTGTGTAAAATTCATTCTATCCTTTCTTTGGATGTAATCTGTTTATAGAATGTTTTGTAACATTTTAAGCAAGATTGATTGAAAAATGTGGCTATGGTCATGAAAAGGTGGTTGGTTCAATAACTTGTAGCATCTGACTTTACGAAAAAATGAAATGTGCATTGCAGCTTTTTTTTTTTTAAACAAAGGCTGTTGTAGTCTAAGTAATTGCAGTGTCATGTAATATCCACCTTGCTATCATGTACTTGTCAATCTGTAAATATACATCTTTTTATCTAAAATGTAACTGATGATTTAAGCCTAAAGTTTAACCCTTTCAATAGAAACCAATAGTTTTAGTTTACTGTTTAAACCTACAAAAATTAATGTTTCCTACCCCTTTAGGTATAAAAACAGACAATTTTTAAACATTTAAGTGTGTTAATAGCTTAAAAACCAAAAATATATTTAAAGCTAGCTAAGATGAAATGAAATATACTGCAGTGTCAATAGTCTGTACAAGTTGATCAAAGCAGTTTAAGGTTTGTACATGTAAATGTGTGTGTGTGTGTGTGTGTGTGTGTGTTTGTGTACATAAAGTAAGTAGTGCTAATATTATAAACAAGGAAAAGTACCTGCCCATAGTGATAAGTTTATCAGTTTATTTCATAGACTATAGAAAGGTTAATTGTTTTGCTTTCTTGGTTTCACTCAGAGCCAAAGCAACTAATGCTGCTCACTGAAGATTGTTGAGTATTTCAGTCATGTTAAGAGATGCTCAACAGTTACATATAAATCAGCATTTTTATCTTCAAGTTACTTCACATATAAGTGTAGTGTGATTATTTCCTAACAGTTTAATGTAGAATCTGTTGCTTGCAAAAGAAAATTAGGTATCAATATTATTTTTGTGCCTGTTTTCCCATTGTTTCAAAAGTAAGTGTTGAGTTTTACCTGTTTCTCAAATACAGCATAAGCAGTTGCCATAAACTGGAAACATGAACAATTAGATGCCACATTTCATAATATATAAAAGATCACATCAAAAGTAATTAAAGGGAGTTAAATCAGCAATGTAACAATGATGAAACTTGGTATAAAACTAAAAACTGAGATATGTATCATGAGGCCAAAAAATATTCAATGCTAGTTGTTTCTGCCATTATCCTTTAACTCGGTATAGTTATTCATTTCAGTTTGATGGGAAACTTTTTTGTGTTGGCTGTCATTTACAGTTACTCCATGATCATACTTTAATACTCAGTTGTTGTTTTTCATTTTTAGAATATAATATTGATATCACTGACTTTTTTATTAACATTTTAGAATTTATGTAAAAGTACTATTTTTTAATATTGGGATCTGATGGCTGTATGGAGTAACCTGGATAACATTACACCTTGCATCCCTCCCCAGTGTTAAACAAAATATGAATGATGAATAGCTGAAGACCATATGGTCTTTGTAATTTTATTGTGATGGTGTAATAGCAATTAATACAATAATAGCATGATATACCCTTCAGTGTGGATTCCTGTATGTGGTGAGGGGATCTCCTAGGGAAGGTTCTGTTCTTTCACTGTACCTCTTCTGGGATCTAAACATCCACCCATGTGTTTGCCATGCATGGCAACCCATGAAGGGGAGGAGAGGATTCTGGTGGTTGAGGGGTCCAACCCTAACACACCACCTTGGTCTTGAATTCCTGTAGATGGGCAACCTTGGGAGTGGGCCCCCACATGGGTCAGTTGGCAGGTACACTTGGGCTAGGGTCAACCAAGTACCAGTGTTGGATGTTCTCAACAGGTGTGAACATTATACATGATGCTGGTGTTTAGGTATAGTGCTCATGAAACCCTGGCATTCATGCAGTGTCCTTGTTTGACATTGTAGTGCATCCCCTCATAGGGCTCCATGGTGGGTGGGGTCAGTGGGCACTGAAATTTCTCTTTATTATGGATACTCCAATTAAAAATCTTAATAAAATAGTGAAAATAGTTTACTGTATGTAAACGACCATGTCTTGATGATTCTGGGCAGCAATCCTCACTATCTGTACCACCTGTTGAACCTCATTTTCTTATACTGCATTCACTTTCAGACAAACCTTTAGGGCAGATGTCTCCTTTTTTATTCAGAAGGGACTTGCTGGCTCTCCAAAGTCAGTGAAGAAGCTTCAATCTGGTGGAAACATCCACATCTCAACACAGTGAACTTCTCTGGCATTCAAAGGCAATTGGGGATATACCTATTGAGGTTACACCTCATGCAACTTTGAATTCATCATGAGAAGTTATTGTCAAGAGTGATTTGAAGAACATCCCAGAGTTGGAGATTCTCACTGGTTTTTCCACCCAAGGAGTTTCTGCAGTCAGGCGTATCCCCACTCGTAAAGATGGAATTATGGTGCCAACCAATGTCCTCATTCTCACATTTACGTTACCACGTCTGCCTGCCACCATCAAGGCAGGTTATCTTAATTACAGGGTACAGCTGTACATTCCAAACCCACTCCGATGTTTCCAGTGTCAACTGTTTGATCACTTGAAGATGTCATATCAAGGTTCCTTGACGTGTACTCGTTGCAATGGTAATGACCATGATACCTACGAGTGTGAAATGGATCCTCTTTGCATCAGTTGCAATGGCTCTCACCCATCCTACTTTTGTTCTTGCCCTAAATGGTTGGAAGAAAAAGAGGTTCAGCGTTTAAAAAACTATTCATAACATTATCTATCCTGAGGCTCGAAAATTGCTGTCCACCACCTCATCTTGGATGTTTTCTGCTGCACTTCATTCTATATCTACTGTGAGAGTGCAGACAGATCTCTCTGTGCCTCCAAACGAATTGTTCTCCAAACAAGTGAAAAGTCCTTTGACCTCCATGGTTAAAAAACGTTGATGAATCAACTTCAACACCTATATGTGTCCCTTGTTTACATTCCACCAAACCCCAAGATCCACATTCTTTGGTTCCAGGTACAGGCATTTCCTCAGATACATCTTCTTCTCACCTCCAGATCCAAAACAATCATTTGTTCATGTCCTCTTCTAATAGCAAAAACCTACCAAATTGACCCAGGGCAAGATCCAGGGAGGTAGATAGACCTCCCTCAATTAAGGACAGTAAGGAAAAAAGACGTGGTCGTAGACAGAAGGGTTCTCCACCCAATCTGCCTCTACATAAATAAAAATGGCCACCCGAATACAGTGGAACTGTTGAGGTTTATGTTCTAATCTGGATGACATCAAAACACTGATTGCTTCTTACCATCCTGTTTGTCTTTCCTTACAGGAAACATTTTTTAAATCTGTCGATACGGTCACCTTTTGGCAGGTTTCTTCATACAGAAATGACAGACTGTGTGTTGGATGAGTGCATGGAGGGGTGGCACTGTTTGTTGATTAGAATGTGCCCACCCTGTCTTTCCCACTCAACACACCCTTGGAGGCCATAGCCATCCTTGTTTCCTTGGGTCATACCGTCACTGTTTGTTCTCTCTACCTGTCACCTGGAGAGACATATCATCAATGAGACCTTGATGCTATCATTGAACAACTGTTGTCTCTGTTTTCATCCTGTGGGTCTTTAATGGACATCATCCCCTCTAGGGAAGTGCTGATATTGATAGGAGGGATTGCTATGTAGAACGTATGCACTCTAATCACAACCTTTCTCTTTTCAATACTGCTTCTTTTACTTATTTCCATGCACGTAGTCAGTTCTTTACTGCTATTGATCTCTCAATTTGCTCCCCTTCATTATTTTCCCATTTTTTCATGGAAGGTTTACAATAATCCACGAGGCAGTGATCATTGTCTTATAATCTTGAGAGAGACTGGCTGTGGTCAGTGCCACCTGACCCACGTGTCCAGGTGGAAGATCTTGCAGAACTTGATCCTGCCATCAGTAGATGACTGTGTGGCAGCAGGAACTGATTGTATTATACAAGCAGTTCCTCAGTGTATTCCTAAAACCTCAACACGTTTTCCATTATATCTTCATCCATGGTGGAATCCTGCCTGCCACATGGCATGGAAGTCTCAAAAACAAGCCTGGGATATTTTCCGTAGATATCCGACACTTTTGAACTGCATTGCTTTCCAATGGGCATGTGCACATGCTCAATGGGTAAGACATCAAAGCTAGAAGGAATCTTGGAGTAAGTTCACAACCAGCATATCATCTACCACCTGTTCCAAAGTCATATGGAACAAGATTTGAAAGGTCAGTGGGCAATATAACTCTGTCCCTCTCTCGATCTTGCTCTCTGATGGCCAGAAAGTAGTTGATACCCAGAGCATTGCTGATACTCATGGTGAAAGCTTTTGCCAGGTATCTAGCACTTGTGCTTCTTCAACCTTCTTAGCCATTAAGACTCGGGCAGAGCAATCACCTCTTTTGAGCTGATTGTCTCTATGGCTATAATTGTTTCTTTATACTGGTGGAACTCATACTTGACCCTTCATTGGTCTGGCAGTACATCGGTTGGACCTGATGATGTACACTATGAGATGCTATGAAATGCTATTCATTTGCTATTCAAAATGCTCTTTTGCTATTCTGATTGTTTTTAACTTGATCTGGCAGGAGAATGTTTTTCCTGATGCCTGGTGTCAGGCTATTGTCCTACCTTTCTCCAAGTCTGGGATAGATCCCAAGATTCTTTCAAACCACAGTCTGATTGCTTTGTTGAGCTGTCTCTGTAAGACCTCAGAGAGGATGGTTAATGCCCATCTTGTTTGGTTCCTCGAATCAAACAACCTTCTCTCATCTACTCAGTGTGGGTTCTGATTACAGTGCTCCACCACAGACCACCTGATTTAACTTGAAATGTCAATCAGAGAAGCTTTTCTCAAATGACAACTTCCTGTATCAATATTCTTTGACATTGAGAAGGCTTATGATACAACATGGAGATATGGCATTTTGCGAGACCTTCATATATATGGGTTACATGACCATTTGTCCATTTTTATTAAAAATATTTTAATAGACAGGAGATTCCAAGTTCATGTGGGTGTGACACCTTCCCGTTCTTTTCTACAGGAACTTGGAGCTCCTCAGTTCTGTGTTCTGAGTGTCACACTTTTCACTATAAAAATTAATGCCATCACTGAACAACTTCTCACTGTTGCAAACGGGCTCTATGTCGACAACTTTCACATCTCATGTCAGTCATCGAACATGAGGTATATTGAGTGGCAGCTACAGACTGCCCTCAATCATTTACTGAAGTGGACAACAGCAAATGACTTTACCTTCTCTCTCTCTAAAACCGTTTGCATGCACTTTTGTCACCAATGTGGTATTAACCCTAATCCTGAACTCTGTATCGGCGAAGTTGTAATGCCTGTGGTCCATGAGACAAAGTACTTGGGGCTTATCTTTGGCTGTAAGCTGACCTTTATACCACACATCAAGCAACTAGTGTCAAATGTAAAAAAGCACAGAACATCCTACGTGTCCTCTCTTCCACCACTTGGTGAGTGGATCGACGTTCTATGCTAAAGATATATGTTGTTCGTATTTGATTGAAACTTGACTACGGATCACTCGTCTGTGGCTCTGCCAGACCATTGGCCTTAAAGATGCTGGACACTATTCATCATCAAGGACTTCATCTCTGCACTTCCCCAGTTCAGAGCTTGTACATAGTCTCATGAACCTTCTTTGCACCTCTGCCATTTGCAACTGTTTTTACTATATGTTTTGAAACTTCATTCCATACCAAAGCATCCCACATGGGGTTGTGTTTTCCTTTTTTCGGTATGCCATACTTTTTCAGAACAGACCGTCTGCCATTATTCTTTTTGGCCTTCATGTGCAGGTGCAGTTAAATGAATTGGGTCTGTCCTTGGATAACATTGCTGTATCTACTGGTCAGCCCATCTCACCATGGCTTCTTACAGTTCCCAATTGTGACCTTTCTTTAAATCATCTGAGAAAAGCAGACATTCCTAATTGAAAATAGTGTCTGCTACTTGCTGAACATCTTTCAAACCATCCTTCCATTCCTATTTATATAGATAGTTCCAAATCAGGTGACTCTGTGGGCTCTGCCATGGTTTGTTGCGGTTCGGTGGTTGGGTGCAGAATCCCCTCTACAGCTTCTGTGTTCACTGCTGAACTGTACGCCATTTCTCTTGCCCTGGATCATATTGAAGCTAAGCAGTACTCCAACTGCAGTATTTATACTGACTCGCTTAGTTCTCTACTGGCCCTGGAATTGCTTCACGTTGGTTCACACCCTGTTCTCATTGATATTCAAAACCGACTGGCCCATTTCTCATTGACATCTACTTTTATCTAGTTTTTCTGGATACCAGGCCACGTTGGTATTCACAGGAACGAGCTTGCAGTTAAATCTATCTGCTCTGGCACCATCACCACTTTGCCTATTCCATACATGGACTACGGTCCTGTATTCAAGGCTCGGCTCTGTGCCAGCTGGCAGTCGACTTGAAGTGAGCAACGCAAAAACTTTTCCAAATAAAACCCTGTATTGGACTTTGGCCGTCTTGCTTCCTGGAAGATCAGAAGGAGGAAGTTGTTCTGGCTAGACTACGCATTGGTCACAGTTTTTTAATTCATCATTTTCTTTTATCTGGAACTGATGCACCAGTGTGTAGTTTGTGTAACACTCAGATCACTATAAGCCACATTTTACTTTCTTGCCATCGTTACTACTCTCAACGACGACACTATTTTTAAACATGTTCTGTCCCAAGGTTTATCCATAACGTTAGACAGTGTTATTGATGATGGTGACACTGTCATTTCTTCATTAAACCTTTTTTTATTATGGTTTCCTTTTAAGAGTCACAATCTCTCTAGTTCGATTTGAAATTAGAAAATGGCTGAAACATTAAATAACTTGACATCAGGACTGGAAAGGCCAACTTCAGGTGACTAACGCTGCTGTTTGAACTACCCGTTTGTCCTTCTGGCGAGTTATTACAATATTGCTGCATGTCTTTTAACACTTATTACTTTACCCTTTGATAATGATTATAATGATACATAACCCGGAACCAGGACTGGAAAGGCCAACTTCAGGTGACTGACGGTGGTTCTGGTACTTACCTGTTAGTCTTCCTGGCAGGTTATGATAATTACCATTATGCTACAGAATGTCCTCTATAACTTCTCTTTCTGTAGTTTCTTTCTTAACATTGTAGACTGGATGTCAACATTGGTTTTATGCCATTTATGTTTTTAATTGCTGTTTTGTTTTACCTTCATTTCCTTTTATGAATTTTACTACATTTACCTTACTTTTATCTTTTTACCAGATGCTTGGCAAGTTATTATTACAATTTTGCTACATGGCTTTTAAAACTTTTATTCCTTTACCTTTTGATAATGGCCGTAATGACACATAACCCGGAACCAGGACTGGAAAGGCCAACTTCAGGTGACTGATGGTGGTTCTTGTACTTATTTGTTAGTCTTCCTGACAGGTTATGATCATTACCATTATGCTATGGAAAGTCTTTTAGAACTTCTTTTACTCTGGTTTCTGTCTTAACATTGTAGACTAGATGTCAACATTGGTATTATGCTATTTGTTTTTTCAATGCTGTTTTGTTTTACCTTCATTTCCTGCTATGAATTTTACTACATTTACTTTCTTTTTACCAGATGTTTGGAGCAGATAGCCTGGCTGCTTTGTGCCATAAAACACTAAATCAACCAACCATCCCAGCCACGTTTTACTTTCTTGTCATCATTACTACTCTCAATGACAGTATTATTTTAAACATGTCCTGTCCTAAGGTTTGTTCATAATGTTAGACTGTTATTGATGATGGTGACACTGTCCACCTTGGTAATGTTTTTAGTTTTTTACAGGCCATTAATTTTTTTAATGCCATTTAAGTTTTTTATTTTATACATTAGACCTTTTTTAATGTAATTCCCTTTTAAGAATCAAAATCCATCCAGTTCAATTTGAAATTAGAAAATGGCCGTAACATTAAATAACTTGAAAACAGGACTGGAAAGGCCAACTTGAGGTGATTAACTCTGCTGTTTGAACTACCCGTTAGTTGTCCTGGTGAGTTATTAAAATTTTGCTCCAAGTCTTTTAAAACTTTTATTACTTCTTGAAAATGGCCATAACGTCAAATAACTGGGAACCATGACTGAAAAGTCCAACTTCAGGTGATAGACGGTGGTTTTTGTACTTTCCTGTTAGTCTTCCTGGCGAGTTATGATATTTACAGAAAGTCCTTTACAACTTGTATTACTGTAGTTTTTCTCTTAATGTTGTAGACTAGATGTAAGTATTGGTTTTATGCTATTTATGTTTTTTTTTTAAACTTTGTTTTACCTTAATTTCCATTAATGAATTTTACTAAATATACTTTTAACTTTTTAACGGATGTTTGGCGCAGATAACCTAGCTGCTTTGTGCTATAAAACACTAAAACCAACCAACCAGTATAATATACAGAAAATCTCAAGTTTCTCTGTTACAGTTGTGTATATGTTTTAAACAATGCATGAAATATATGCATGTTACATAGCCATCGTGTTCAGAGCAGGCAACATAGGTTTCTGCCTAGGATGACACATTCTTGGGAGGCTTCAGTGTGAGTGTAGGTGCAATCCTAATTTCTCCTAAGGACACCAGTTGAGTTATCACTGCTTCTAATGTTAGATATGACAGATATTAAACTTAGATGCTAATTTATTTTAGTATGGTGTATTTACTGTATGAATGGAACAAGTAATATGTTGAGTTTACATTAAGTTATAAACTCCCTGCTATCAATACATTTGTTGATATTGATATGTATTGTAAATAATTGAAAAATACATTTAATCTAACAAATGTTTTTTTTTCTTCTATTACATACAAGTTCTTACATTATGTAGGATTTTGAAGAATGTAGTTTGAGATATGTGTTTTGGTATTAACTTGTCATTTTTGTTTCATGGTTTCTCATATTTGTGTGTATTCTTAACAATTTCTGTTGATTGAATGTTTAAAAAATTTGTATATACATTATTTCATTTTAGACTTAAGCAACTTGTTTCTACATTTGAATTATCTCTTATAATACAGCAGTTGTATCAGTTATCTTTAACTTTGACCTCCTGTATTCTTTCTTAGGACGCTACATTCCTCCTCATATGCGCAACCGCCCAGCTCCATCTCAGCAACCTAGTGGTCAACCACCAGCAAGCCAACAACAGTGGAATAACCGCAACACCTTTTACCCGACTGATCGAGATAGAGGTGATCAGGGATATGGAAATTGGGATAATAGGAACCAGTATTTTCGGGGTTGGGGTGAGTGATCGTTTACCACTTTCACATTGAGAAGCACTTTAAATGTTGAACATGGAATTTTTCTTTGATATATTAATTTCAGATTTTTCATTATTATTGCAGTAAATAGGTTTTTGGTATGTTTGGAATGAAGAGAATAAAATTTGTCATTGGTTAACTTGGGAAATGCTGTTTGTTGAATATGCTGTTTTTAATAAAAATTAAATTGAAGCTATTTTAATCACCTGGTGATATTTCAGGATCGTTTTAACACTTCAAACATCTCAAAATACAAGATTAAAAAAGTTCTGAAGTAAGCACTAGATAAGTATAAACTTTCATACCTTAGTTTGAGTATTTGCTTCAGTTTACTATTTAACTTGTTCTGAGTAGTGAATAGTGCTTCTTTAATATATTTCATTGTACAGCTCTTATTGTGCTAGATCTCTGTGCTCTCAATGTGCTGTGCTAAACAAAACTCATTGAAACTATTTTGTCCTTAACATGCTCATACTTGTGTTCTACACCTTTCCCTCAAAAGTATGATCCTCCTTACTCTATGTATTAGTCTGTCATCCAAGGACACAAAGTGTAGTCTTAATTGGTCCCTATTGACATGGGACATTCTTTGGTGTGCTTCCAAGGAAAGAAATAATCATAGAAATGTTCTACTCAGCAGAGAGGTATGTGTAAGTTCACTGTAACCTTGTGCATGAAGATTTCTTATGGTTCAATTTGTGCTTGTCTTCAAAATGACTGCCTCTTTTCTTTTTTTTTTCTGCTATAGTTGATTCTTACAAACAGCCACTGTATATTTTACATAGCAAGTTTAAGTAATTCCATTAAAGGTTTGAAATTTGGTTTAAACTTAGTGCTTAAACAGTCTTAACAGTGCTAAATATAAAGGAAATAACTTGAGACTAAAAGTATACCAGTTGTGTAACTAAAGTGGGTGATTGGTATTTTTAACAGATTGTAATGCAACAAAATATTAATTGAATTTTTTACCTTTTAAGAAGTTCATTTCATTTAAGACTTAATAACTACAAAGTTCTGTAATAAAAAATTAAAGGTTCTTGCATTATTGAAGTTTTTATCTTGCAGTTGAAAAATACATCTTGCAAGGAAAAATATAAAGTTTAGTGTGTGAGCTCAAGTGTAGAATTTGTATAAATCCAGTCAAATGATTGCACATTAATTAGTTAAAGTAAAAATAATGTTAGAAAAAGCAGTAACTTTACTTTTGGAGAGACTTTGTAATGTGGTATTTTAATTCTTAGCATATTTCAACATTGTATTTTTTTTTTACTAGATTTGAATATTTTTCAGACTCCTTTGGCAATGTTCCATCTATCCAAAAAAGTACAAAATTTAAAGGTAAACTACTCATTATAATGTTTTTATCACTCAGGCACAGCATAATTTTATAGCCTTTAATCTTATTTGGTTACAAAGCTATGAAATAGACAATTAGACCTGTCTTGACATGCTCACCTGACTCTTTCATAAATTGCCAGTAATTCTCTCTGATGTTTAGCACTATATTATTTTATAACCAAGAAAAATCCAACATTTCAATCTATCAAGGGACATGTTATACAACATTGTTTTCCATGTAGAGAACTGTATTTTTCTATCAGTTCAAACTTTACCATGGAAAACACATTGAGTTTAGCTGAATTTTTAAAGGATCTTGTAGAAAGCCAAAAAAATTTGTTAGTTATGAGACATTGTATGCTCTTTGAGTTTTATTACACTGTGTTCTTAAGTGCATGACTGCATTATTTGATTAAATAAAAAACATTTAATGTAGTATTACCATCAGTATAAAAAGAAAAGTAGGAATAAGTTTCAATGACAGTTGAAAGCAAAAAAAAAAAGAGAGATTCAGGTAAGTACTGTATTTTTTGTTTTTTGTATATTCTTTAAGTTTATTATGAATGTAACTGTAAAAGAATTTTTTTTAGGATAGATAAGCTTAGACTATTTTAAATAATTTCCACAAGCTATGCTTCTAAGCAGTTTCATGGTAAGTTCATGTGTTATGTGATCTGTTAGGATATTATGAACTCTGTTTGCCATGTAATTTACAAAGTTTAAGAACAATAAAATATAAGTATAAACAGATGTATACTGTGAAAAGCTTAAAGCTGTTTAAGATAAATTTAGTTTTATAGTAGATTGAAGCCATTCTAGAGAGAGTGAAGCAATTTAAATTTATTTCCATTATTTTTTGGTGGTTTTGAGGTTGAACATACAGAGTTAGGGTAAAGAAGATGATAGATAAAATAAGTGGAAAAAATGAGCATGAAATTAATTTTGGAGGTTTTAGGGATTATGTAAATGAAAATTTGAGAATTTTCAAATGAAGAAAAGTATTTTTAATATTCTCATGTTATTCCATATATTTTATGGAGAAAATTATTGTGAAAATACTTCATTAAAAGTTCTGATTTTTTGTCTACAAATGACTTAATTCTTGTTCAAATATACTTAACATATTAGAAGTTATAAATATGGAAACCCTAAAGGTTAATTTGTAGGTCAAACTGACTGAGCCTGTAGTGAGAACATTAATGGGAGACAATAATCTAAAAATAATTCAAAGAGCAAAGGATGAACTGGTACACGAAAATGAAGAATTAGAATTTTGTTGAATAATTCTTTTTGAAATTAAAAGTTAGAGCTTATTAAAATTTTGTCTTGTTTGTTTGTGGTTGCTAACATGAGTGAATCAGGCCCTGTATTTAAAAATGTGTTGTAAAACATTTTAAACTAACTTGATGTCTGTGTATGATGTGAATATTTTCTTATTAAATAAAAAAAGCCTAGTTTTAAAATGTGTTATGTGATTTCTTTAAAAGTTTATGCTGTCCAGTGGGTTGGCTGTAATGCTGGAAACTAATTTTCAATACCCATGGTAAGCACAGCATAGATAACCTTTTTTGTAGCATTGTGCTAAAGAGTAAATTATATTTATTTGGTCAGATGCAAAACTTGATTTTATTTTTTGAAAGGTACTTAAACTTAGCACCATCCAGTTTGGCAGTGTTCTCCTTGTTGATTTGAATGCTTGGACTCACCATTATCATATTTAGTGATTAACCCTTTCACTATGGGCTTGGTATAATATACACAGGTTCATCTGTACATTTGCACATGTTAAGTATTTGCACTATAACTTTTGATATATTATGTACATCTTCACAAAAGTTGGTATAATTTTAGTAGAGATTACAACATTTTTGGTACACAAAAAATCATCTTTTTAATGAAATATTTTTACTAAAGATTTATTTGTGAAAATATTGTTTTGTTACTAGTCTGAATGCAAATTGACTTCATGTTATAATTGGGAAAACTGTTCTTCATCCCAAAAATCTCAAATATTATTTGTGTAATCTCAGACTTCCTAAATACATTTCAAATATTTGTTTTGAGTAAGACTTTATATTTTGTTATTTGCTATACTCTAACTGTATTGAGTCTGTCACTAGACCAACCTTGTAATCATCATAAAATAATGTTTTGTTTTGTTCTAGAATGACCACATATCATAACACAAAAATACAAATATTTAGTCTAAGTAGCTTAAGTCTCATAATGTTATTAATGCAGATATATATTTTTTATCATAATGACCTACCTAACATTACATAACTTGCATTGATGTAGTGCACATGCACTCATTATGTATTCAGTAATATAAGACTGACCTTCAGTTTTCCCTGTCTTGGCTGTGTTTTTATTGGAATATAATTTTGTAATATATAGTCACATTTCAGTTATTATACATCTATATAGATTATTACTATTCAGAAGTAACTTATGAAACTTATTTTTCTTAAAATATAGCACAATAAATCTAGAAGTAAAGCAAACAATTATCTCTTCTTACTAGGACCTTTTAACTCAGATGCTGCTGGACATAAGTTGCTAACTCTTTAAAATTTCACACATGGAGGATATCAACATTTTTCTTTTTAGGTTTTATATATACAGTGGAATAATAATAACAAAAAGTAAATAATCATACTAATATAATAAATTCCACTATAATTCATTAAGCTTAGTAATGTATTTATATTTTAAAAAATATGAAACTTCGAGCAGACTAAAGGCACAACCTTCCTTCATGAAACCTTGGTTCGAAAGAATGGGGTAGCCTTTTGACAGAATAAAATGCCTGAGAAAAGCACTCTGGGGATATTCTGAGCTTTCGATTGGTTATTCGTGTCGTGTACTCTAATAAGAGTATATAAGGTACCATTTCAAAATATAAAAGTGAATTGAGCCACTATATTTAAGTACATAAGTAATATCTAAGTAAAATAAAACAATATGAAGTTCTTATTTTATTATCTAGTTTGATAATATTGGTAATTTTAGTTCGAATTTGTATCAAACTATAACTTAGTATTTTAACATCACAAACATCTAATTTTAAACACTGCTGCATTTATTGTACCAAGCCACTCACTAAAATCTATATTTAAATGTGTTCTTTTAATATTCACTTTTAAATTAAGAAACTAACTCGTGTATAACATTGAAATTTGAATTATCTACAATTTAATTCCAGACTTATTGGCATAAATTCATAAAATAGTTCAATAAAGTTTTTGAATGCAAATGAATAAACATAATTACATGGCCTTTGACCCATGATCTGTTGTGAAAAGATTGAACTTAATGATAGTGAAACATTTATTGTACAAACATGCCAGTAAAAAGTAAAACTTGTCTAAAATGGTCAGACTCATGTAAACTTTTTCTAAAATTGTTCCATATTTAGTAAATTAAAACTTGAATTTCTCAGTTATTTTCTATTTGATTTGTGCATATAACTGTGAGAATGCATAATGATTGGACCTTAAATGCCAAGCATTCAAAATAAGACAAAGGATTTGAAACTGTCAGTAACTGTTAGGAAATAAGGAGAAAAGTTCGCTTTTGGCTTTATGTTCAAGCTTTTTTTTTTTGTCAGGTGGAAGTAGAGGGCGTGGTGATTTTACAAACTTTGGAAACAGAACGAGAAGACAAAATGGGGATAATCGTGGTGCAGCATTACCTCCACGACGTGGAGACTAGTAAGTATATATCCAAGTACATATTTGGTTTTTTGCATATAAATTAATATTAAACCAAGATAAATTACCATTCATCCTCATTTCAGTGTTGTCAGTGTTAGCCCTCAGAAACCCCTTCCATTCAAACCTGTGTTGTTACTGTTAGAATACCAAGAAATAATCAGAATGTTGTATTAGTTTTGAGTACGCTATTAGGTACAACATTCTGTTTATCAGAAAAAAAATGTTTTGCTTTATTTAAAACCACAGCACATTTTTGTTCATGAAAAATGACAAAATTATTGTATTCTGGAAATTGTTTGGAAATTCATGGTATGGATATATGGTATATTGCAAATTTGAAATATCTTGCAGATTATCTTGGCAGAATGTAATTTTGTTATCTTTATGTATAATACTTTTGTAAATGAAGTTTTTAGTATAATTTTGGTAATTTAAGTAAACCCCTACTAGGGCAATTTCATAATCATAATTTTTTCAGTGACCGCAATTGGCGTGACCCAGAAAGTGTCCAGAAATTTGGAGGTCGTGATGATCGAAGTGGAGTATATGGAGGAGGCACATGGGACAGGAGGAATGGTGGTATTCGTAGGAATGACTTTGATGACACTGATTGGAGTCGGCCCTTGCCTAGAGATGATTACACAGAAAGGTTTTTATTAAATGTATTGTTAATAATTATGCTGAAGTCTTTTGCTTTTCATTGGTGCTTCATATTTGTAAATAAATGACATCAAACTTCAAGAATACAACTTCTTGTTTATGCTTGAAAGGGCACTATGATGATGAAATCCTGAAATGTTTTCACAACATATTTCACCTTGTTACTTTAAAAATATTATGTGATTGTTACTTAAACTTCTGTAATGGCCTATTCTTTTGTAGTCTTTCAAAGTCTGTAGTGCATACTAGAGGAATTTATTTACACATTTTGATAGAAAATTAATAAACTACACTCCAGATAAATAAAAAATATATTTGTATTTATCTGGAGTATAGAGGTCATTTGTTCTCAACTTTTATCACAATATTTTTGTACAATTTATAAAGATTGTTATTTGCCAATAATAGTTGCTGTAGTATGTATAGAAATTTTTTCTTCCTAGCATAATAGTAATTTTGTTTACACAATGCTGATATTTGTCTAAATAAAGGTATTGTAAAAACATTTTTATGTATCATAAACTACATGGGTCATAACTTTGAAATACATACTAAGCATAACAAATTCAGCTATTAATTCTCCCACTATGGACTCAGTTGATTGGATCTTTAGAGTTTTTGTGTTATAACTTTTAACATGCTTTGTATAGTTACACAAAATTTTGGAAGCTCTCAGTAAGTATAACAATTCTTTTACAGACAAAAATTAGAATATTTAATGAAGTATTTTTACTAAAAATTTCTCCATGAATATATGGAGTGAAGATGTCTGCTTTGAGTGCAAAGTGATTTTTGTGTTATGATTATAAATATTTTTCTTTATCCAAAAGTTGTCAAATTTCAAACTTGTTTTTTTCAATTTTCAATGAAATTATATTTTAAGCTTTATTTTCTCCACTCCAACTACACAAGGTTGATCAATCTACCTTATAACCACCATAAAACAAAAGAGAAAGAGAGAGAGAACTAAGTTATCCATTTTCTCTCTCTCTCTCTGGAATAACTTCAGATTGTAACATGAAACTACATTTATCTTAAATAGCTTAATCTTTTGACAGTATATTGCTTCATTTTCTACTTAAGTAGTATTGTTTTACTTTCTCATGTCTAACTAATAATCCTGCTACCCAAGTTATTTATATAAATAACTTAATGTGTAGCTCTTATGTTATTGAATTATGTAAGGCGAACTTTGTAGAAAATGCTTCTTTGTCTTCTGTTAGCTGATTTCACCTATTGAAATAACCTTTCAATTTTTAAATTCTAGTTGCTTTACAATATTAGTACCTAAACACACATGAAAAACAAGAAATTTAATACTTGCATCTTTTTGCTGTTGATTGTTAATGAAACTTAATGCTACATTTTTTATATTAATTTTTATTTAGTTAAATGATACACCAAAGAATACAGAATAATGACACACAAAAGGCAAATGATATCTTTTAACAATTATAATTTTCCTGGATTTTTAACTATGAAGAAAGAGAAAGTAAAATTTCAGCTGAGCTTATTGATAAATTTTGTACTTCTTGGTAGGAATAGTAAATAAATTAGAGAATGAGAATGTCTATTGAAGGAAATGTCGCAATTCTCATACTAGGGTGAAATTTGTTTTTTAAATATTATAAAATTAAGAACTTAAAACTTGTACGTTATTAAACTTTGCTTTATTAACTGGGTTTCTATGTCAAGTTTATTTGTATACCATGAAAAGAAAGTGGTTTGATTAAATTTTGAATGTAACTTTAAAAAGTTGTGATGTTTACTTTTATCACCTGTATCAAGAGGGTTAAGTAATATAAAACAGGTTGTTCAAAACTGACTTTTATTAATTTTTCCAAGTTCTCTATAGAATTTGATTTTAAACTTCTAAATTTTATTGTTCTTAATTTTTACATGTTCACTACATGAATTGTGTATTTCATGCAACTCCTTGTATACATAAAATTCTTTATTAAAACATGCTAAAAGTTTCTTTAATTTTGCATATGAACTACAGTAGAACCTTAACAGTAAAGGCACCCTTCTGTCTGCATTGAAATGCCCTCTATATCAGGATATTCTTAACATAAAAAATTGGCCATGTAAGGCTGGATTCCATATTGACTGTACTAAATATCTGAATTTTAAGCCCCCCAACCCCCATTATTTTTGGTGTATGCAGGATATGGGTGTTAGTGAGTTACACATTCATATGATGTATTGTCAACAGGAGATCTCAAGGGATGAATTAACTGCCCTTTTTTTTCTTAATTATTTGTCAAGGTTTTAAGGTACTTCAGATTTTCAGCTGCTAAACATTTCACATTTATTTTGTTTATTTCATTGTCAATGACTGAAGTAGAAGTCCTCTGAAAATAAAGCAACCATTTGCTGCTTGTGTCATCACTGTTTACGTGACACTTTAGTAAGTAATGATACTTTTGAAAGCAACAAAACATGTGCACAGAAATAAGTTAACTTTTAAACCCTGATCTGAGAACACAGTGTGGAATATATATGTACATATATCCTTCAGGGTTTACAATGAGAATTCCCTTAAATAAATAAATTGCACTTTGAAAACTTTTATTACAGTATATGGTTCACAGCGAATCCAATAATTATTGCAAGTGCTTGAATATTGGTCATTCTTCTGATGGGATGTTTAAAATTTAGTGGTATATCGTACAGCCATACAAAGGTAACTGTCAGCTTTATCAAGGACCCATGTAGTTTAGAGAACGAGATTAAAGACACTACCCTTAATTTTGGAATATCAGGATGTCCATTTCAAGATTTATTTTGATTACAAATAATAGAATAAGAAGAGACTCAAAGAGTCTGCTCTTAATAGAGCAGTACTCGTTGTTTCGACATGTTTGTTTATCAAGGTTTTACTGTAATTGATAATAGGTGTTGTATTTTTATTATTGCTGAGTTGAAATATTATTGGTACCATAGTTGCATTAGTTTTTGTTCTTTTATTAAATTTACTGCCCTGATCTGCATTTATTATTATTTTAGACAACTATTTGGAAACAGTCATACTGGCATTAACTTTAATAAGTATGAAGATATTCCTGTGGAAGCTACAGGAGAAGATTGTCCTTCACACATTAGTTCGGTAATTTTGATTTTTACTGTGTAGTCGAGTATTTTGTTTATATATTTGTTTTTGTAAACATGCTATTTACTACTTATAATGAAAGGTTCATAAAGATTTATATTTTTGTAGAGAAAGTTTTAAACTTTTACAGTTGTTAACTTTAGTTCATTTGCTGTTTTATGAAACAGGTCAGTTTTTCTTAATGGTCATCTGATATACCAACATGTATCTGAAAAGTTCATCACTTACTGAGATCTTGACTAATATTGAGAGAGGAAAAAATTCTTTTTAACTATTAATAGTAAAGGTTAAAGTATTTAGTCAAGTAACTTTTATAAACTATTTGTTAGGTGAATAATAGAACTAATAATAGTTTTCTTACCATTCCTTTCTGCTAACTTCTTTTTCAGTTTGATGAGTGTTCTTTGACAGAAATTATTCGTAATAATATTGAATTAGCTCGTTACTCAAGGCCCACACCTGTACAGAAATATGCCATTCCAATTATCCTTGCAAAAAGGGACCTAATGGCATGTGCTCAAACAGGTAAGATTTCATTTAGATTATAACATTTTATGTAATAGCACCTTTAAAGTGCTAAGTATATATTTGCAAATCATATTTCAACAATGTGTGACTTGAAAATATTTCAGAATTAATATTGTCTTTTTGTTAGGTTTATTTAATGTAATTTTCAAAGAACAAAATTGAGAATGTTCAACCTGGAATTTCTGCATAACTCTTAGGAATTATGCCTGTAAACAACACATTTATTTTGTTTAGAATGTTTCTACCTAACTCAAAATATGTTTTTTGTTTGTTTGAAGATTGTCATATTTTCAAAGTTAAATTAGCCATGGCTTGTTACTGTTGCAATTTTTCTTCTGTGTTTGATCTTGTTATTACAGATGTTTGTTCCCATCTTTTATTTATGATGTAGTATGTAGTCTGAACAATTACTAAAGAATCACATCTTTGGAAATAGCTACAGACATTGTGTAAATACCATGGACATATAATAAAGTGATTTGAGCAGTAGTTTATAGTTTTATAAGAAAGTAACTTACAGTATAATTTAAGAATCTCAGGAATAAATAATTATCTAGTAATTTTTTTTATAGTTTCTGGAGACACTGATTTTTGTTCACAAAAGTGTTTTGGTTTTGAATGATGTATGTTTGAATGCTTTTAAAATTTTCTCTTATAACATCAAATATTAAAAACTTGGTTATGTGAGGAACTTAGTATTGTAGGTGGAGACAAAATATCTCAATGACTCAATTCTTGATGTGAGTAATGCAGTTTTTGTTTTAATGTATTCAAACAATCTAAACAAATGAAATAAACTTAATTTTTGATAAGAAACTATTGAATGTGAGATAAAATAACAGAAAAAATAGTTTTACTGAAAACAAACATTTGAAACGTTTTTATGGGGTTTTGGAGATTTTGGGGACAAAAAATAGTTTTTTAGTCATAACATGAAAATCATTTCATCCTCAGACTAATAAAGAAATAGTATTTTCATATGTAAATCTTTAGTAAAAAATACTTCATCTAAAAATGGTTTTTGTGTACAAAAAACCTGCAATCTTTACAAAAAGCTTACCAAATTTAATGAATGTACATGTAATGTATCATATATTATAGTATAAATTCTTGTGTATAATATATCAAGCTTGTTGCAAAAGGATTAGTAAATGTATAGTTACAATTTAGTCATTCTAGTAAAAAAAAAAAGGGAGGGGATTTAAATTTCTTTAGAGTTGTTGTGAAGTCTGTCAAATTGACCAAGCTTGTATAAAGTTAGGGTAGAGAACATAAGAGATAAAATATAGTTTTACTGAATAAATAAATATTGAAATGTATTTATGAGGGTTTAGAGACTACTCAAATGTACTTTGAGATTTTGAGACGTGTGTGTGTGTGTGTGTTTGTAGTGAAGCACAAAGCTACACTGTTGACTGTCTCTGCTCTTACTTACCATGGATATTGAAACCTGATTTTTAGTGTTACAAATTTGCAGACGTAACTGCTATGTCACTGAGGGGGTATTTAAGATGGAGAAAAGTACTTTTAATGTTAATATGAAAATTGCTTTGTACTTGGACTAGTAGAAATAATGTATACATATATTCACACATTCACAGTCAAATCGATATCAATACTTTACGAAAATTGTGATACTTTTTTGTGTGTAAAACACTAAAACACTGAAAGTCTGCCAAATTTTTGTGAAGGTACACTTACTTTACTAAGTTGTATTATCAGAGCTATATTGAATACAAATTGTTCACTTGGCTGGTCCATTTGACTTGAGTCCATATAGAGAGAGTTAAAGTGAATAAGGAACTAAATGGAGATTAACAGATCTTTAAATAAAATTATGAAAGTACAATTTCTGAATGTTTAAAATGTCACAAGCAATTCACTTTGAAAAAACAAACTTTTTTATATAATGTTTACTCTAGAACAGCACTTTAAAACTTACAGTACCAGAGACTAGCTTGCTTTTTTTTTAAATTGTTGTGAATGCTGATGTGCAAATACATAAAAAAAGCATATATAAACATATAAATATTTGGTCAGTTTTTATTTGTTTCATTGAAATCCTGCAGACTGGTAAGGTTGTGATGGACCATTGCTGGTTTGTGTACTAATGATTGAGAAACAGTGCTCTAGAGTAATTTGTATTAAGGTGTCCTTCTGTGTATGGTACTTTGATTCAAATGTTTATTATTTTTCTGTGATATTATTAGCTTAAAAGAATTTAAAACTTGAAATTGGAAAAAAACATGATTGATAGCTTTCAGAAATAAAATTTTAAATATTTAAATGTTTGAAACTGTTTGCCTTTTTTTAATGGAGCTAAGCACTATGCAGTACAGTCTATAATATTTAAGTCCAAAGATTATCTTTGAGAAACTTTTCTGGATGATAAGTTTTCTTTTTTCTGAAGAAATTAAATATTATTAGATTGTGTGTATGTTTAAATTATAGAAACTTTCTTAACCCATAACGTTTTAGTGAATAGTGCTGTTTGGATAGACCCCAAGGCAAAGACTATAAGCATCTTTGTCCTTTACCCATTTCATTCACAGATGATTTTTTTTTCAAGGTTATCCAAGAATTTTATTTCTTTTCAAGAAAGTTGTATTATTTCTGAGTTGTCAGTAAGACTATTCTTTTATCAGTTTGTATAATTAAATATTTAAAAATATTACCAAGTAAGGATCCTATGTGGTATTTCTATGCCTTTTTTGTAATGTTATTGCATTGTTCTTTCTTTTTACATGTAATAGGTTCTGGGAAAACTGCAGCATTTTTGGTTCCCATTCTAAATCACATATATGAAAATGGACCACCAAAAGATTTACCAGAAGTATGTTTGTTTTTATAATTAGTAGAAATTTCTTTCATGATTATAAATTGCTTTTTAATTTTAGTTTGGAATTGCTTCTTTTCTAATTTCTGACATAGAGTTGTGTAGTTACTCCTTTACAAGTAAAATCAAATTGTGGATTATTTTAAAAAATAAAGGTGTTGAAAATTTTCTGAAAACATTAATTTTATGATATAAAAACCTTTTTAAAAAACTTGTATAAATAAACAAGAAATTATTTTTGAAAATCATATATGTAATTTACTGTTTGTTCACACTATTTTTAGCCCCCCCCTGTAAGTTAGCAGTGAGACTAAAGACTTGTAATAGTAAAACTAGGTTTTGGTACATGTGATGGATACAGCACAGAACCCACTGTGTAGCTTTGTCCTTAGAAAAGAAAAACGGTTACATTTTAACAAACGAATTACTTTTGCATTTCATACCTAGTTGCAGCCAAGTTGGAAATATAATGGCATTAAACAACTACATTATAATTTTAAAATCAGAAACCAAGTAGAGAATGGTAGGAAAATACTTGAATCTGAAGGTTGAGTTCATTAAATCAAATCAGCTTGATGGAATTTACAAAGTCTTGACTAAACTTTGTGGTGTCAGTGAAATAGATTTTATCAAGATTTTCCACTGGTAGATATAGGAATATCTATAGGAATAGCTGGAAGGTGAGAAGTTGCACTTGTACAAAATATTACAGTTTGTTTTCTTGCACCACTGATTATAAATTTTAAAATTATAGAAATTATAAGACTCAAGATAATAAAATGAAGACTTGCATATAAGACATTAACCAGAATTTAGGTATAATTCAATATTGTATATTGAACTTTGGAAAGCCTTTCCAAACCTCTAACTGTTTGACCATGACCTTCTTCCCATAACCATCAAAGAAACCATGAGAGTTGTCGTACTATAACGTTTGGTAGTGTGTGTGAATCTTCATGAAATTTTATGTACTAGAAGTAAACATCACAAGGCTTTCATACACACAAAATATCTGGTTGTTAAATTCAGTATTAAGACTTTTTAATTAAAGATTTGTTCATAAATTTTTATATTCAGAATGTTGACTATCCAACATGTAAAATGGTTTTAATTTTAAAATAAAAATTACTGTACTTTGTTGGAAAATTATCAGATTACATTTTAATGATTTCTGTCAACTTTTAAATAACAAACTTTTTTTAAACACAAAAACTGTATTGTATTTTTGTTTCTCCACCTTAATTGCATATGGGGTTGGTTGATTTCACTGACCTTGTAACCACCATAAAACAAACTAGGAAATCTAAATTACCATTCCTTTGTTCTATAATGACTTCAAATTGTAACAGTAAATCAGATGTTTATTGTTATTTGTAATCGTTTAAATCTCATAAAAGTGTACATTATTTAAACTTATTGATCTATGAACCATGTCTTGTCTGACTACTAATAATAATGCGTTAGAAGTTGTGAATTATTTAGCACATGCTGCTCTCACATTACTATATTGAATAGTATAAAATTAGCCTTTAGAAAAACACAATTGCATTAGCTCTAGAACACCACTACTTTGTAAAACAAATTCACATTTCAATTACCTTACGGGTAGTGGTCAAAGGGAACATTACATGTTCTGTAGGCTAACATTCAAACTTTTATCAAACTACTATTTTATGAATACATGCCAGTAAATTTGTAATCAAGTAGTAGTATTATACATAATTTAATTTCTTAAATAAAAAGCTAATATTTAAAGATATTTCTAAATATCAGTTTTTGTGCCATATGGTATATCATTGTCTGCTTTTGCTCATATTATATCATTGGCATCATAAAATAGTCTATAGTTTTCAACAAATCAGAAATTCAAACTACAAATACTGCAGACTAGAAATATTCTACATTTTATGTTGGCAGATCACTGTATTTATCCTAGTCTGAGCCAAAGTAGGGCTAAAAAAATTAATTTTAAGTAACACAGCTTTTGTAGTTCTTTACTTCTTTCAGTATGCTTTGCAGTATTAAAACTATTTGTGTAACTATAGCTAGTTATGTTACATATATATACAAAATGTTTCTTATACTTGTTTATTTCCATTTGATTAGTTGTGTTTTTGTGCAACAGCAACACCAAGCATGGGCCATGCATATACCTGATAGGATCTTATTACTACTAAGAATTTCTACCAACCTATCCTCAGTCAGATCTAATTATATGCCCAAAGTATCGTGTCATCTATTTTATGTATATTAGATGTCTATGTGTGTTTATAAGAAAGGAACTATTGGGGCTCCAAACAGAAGAATTCAGTAAACGAAACATAGATATGTGTGTCATTTCTTTGATACACTTGTTTGGAAAAGCTGCTGAGATGAAAATTTGTGAAAATAATAAAAATATGATTCACTTCATAAACGTGTGGGGTTACTCAGCACCTTTATAAATACAGTAAGCTTTAGTTTTGCTCAGCTAATAAAGTGAAATAGTAATTGTTAATATACTAACAATTTAAAATTGGTATAAAATGGAAGATTTTAATGGCCATCCTATTGTTTTATCACAATCCTTGTTGTTAAGTACCACCATACTTAATGATTTAGTGAACCCACCATGGTGATACTGACCATATTTGCCTGTTTTGATAATACTTGTTTGCCTAAATACATGTTTATAAACATGCAAAAGCACTCATTTTGAAATATGTAGTCCTGTCAGCCTTCTTAAAGTATTTGTGGATTATGCCATTAGAACCATTGGAGACCTTAAAAGTTGATGATAATGACGATGTTACGATCAGAAATGAAACCCAAATACAGCTTAAGAAACTTGATAAATTACAATGGAATTTTGTTGGTATTGGTATAGTAATTTGATTTTTTTTTTATTATTATTATTATTCCAAAGTATGTATTTAAAACCTACAAAAATTATTTTTCTAATTCTACATGTACATCATAAGTAGTAGAGATCATTGTTTTATGTATATTTTTCAAGTACTGTTCTACATTTCAAGAAAAACAACTGAAATTTAGTAATTTCATATAGATCTATATGCAATGTATGGTAGCTGAAATGTCACTGTATTATATGAAACATTAGAATGCCAATACTAAGGCAGCCCAGTGGTACAGCAGTATGACTGCAGCCCCAAACTGGGTTTTGATATCCTTGGGGGCAGAACACAGATAGTGCATTGTATAGCTCTGTGCTTAACTTAGAAACAAGCTAATATTAAGATGTAGAAGATTAAGATGTTTGTCCTTTATAATGATAATTTTTATGCTATATGATATGGTGACAGGAGCTGCTTTGCAAGATCATTAGTTAGACACAGTTCAAAGGAAAATAAAACAAAAAATTTAGTAAACCCTTGACATACTCTCTGAAAATGGAGATCAGTATAGGTAGTACCTTCTACAGAAGGAAGATGTGAAATGGGTAATTATTGAACTGCAATACATTTCTTGAGAGTTTTATTAGAATTCATTTGAGAGCAATCATTATTGACAGGGCTAGCTGTGCAGATGACATAGTGAAACACAAACAGGTCTTATCAACTTCAGTTTAGAGAAGCAGTATTCGAATTTGATTCAGCCAACTGTTTATATCACAATAATTTTATATATTTTGTAGATATCTGAAAAAGCAGGTTATGATTCAGATTGACATGAAATTAAAGGATTGACTGGTAAGAGACATAAACTAACACTAGACAGTGATAATCCTGCCAGTCTTGGAATAAGCCTTAATGAAGTTCACATACTCTTTTTTAAATATTTTTCTCACTGATAACCATTCATAGGTAGCATTTATTCCTGTTTTTAGGAAACATAATGTGTGTTCTTTTGGATGTGTTGCATTCTTTTCATGCACAGCTTTTTAAATGTTCTGCAATAGCAGAAGCACCAGAAAATTTCATGGTTCAAATTATCTTCAATGACAAAAAAAAAAAAACTAATTTTGCACATTCAGTAAAAACTGTACTTTATTTGAGTAGCCCAAAAAATCCATTGCAGTAAGGTAGCATCCATGTAAGTGTTCAACTGTTTTTACACTGTTGTGGTTTCTCATCCTTCTAGTGTTTGCTTATAGTTTATATTTTCAAACACGAATTAGATGTCATTAACACAGAATGAGCATGTGATGAGAAAGATAACCATTCTCTCCTTACAGGAGCTGTAGCTTTACTCTGTGTGAATTCCCTTGGAAGTATCATGATTCATGAAACATGACGTAATGGTCAGAATTTGCTCTTCTGAAATCTCTGATCTAACTCAGCTTCCTTTGGTTGGCAGAGGCTGTACTGAAAGAAATCAATTTCTGGGACTTCAGTTTTTTTCAAACAGAATAAAATGAATCTGGGTTTTTAAATTTGAATCAAATACCATGACTTATCAGTATATTTAGCATTCTGTTGAATATATTTTTCTGTTATTTGATATTCCATTTTGGATAATTTTTTAACAGTGAAACTACTAAAACTATCCACTTCTAGTAGCTGAAATCACTTTTTGTCAACTGATTCTTCTTTTTCTCACCTTTTTTCTGTTAACTTTTTTTGTCTCAAACTTATCAACTGGTTTCTTTGATACTTTTTTGATAAAACTTTGTAAAGCTAATATCATACTGATTTCTGTTCTAATAATTGTTCCATGAGATCTAGTTCCACAAATGTTTTTGCAGTTTTTAAGTAAATAAAATTTCTAGTTGTCATCATTCACAAAATAGAAAAAGTGAATTCAATGTACATCCATTGTTCAGCTGGAAATAAAGGCAAGAAAAAGGAACTTACATCAACAAGTGTTATCCAGTTATTCTCTTGTTGAATGTCCTCTCATATGCATAAATTACCTAAAACCAAAATGATGGTTGAAAGATTTTGTCCAGAGGCATAGAAAAAAGACTAACATACTATATTAGTGAATATTTAAGGACAGAATTTCCCAGTGAAATATAAACATGTTTGTACCTTTTAATAATTTTATTAAGCATTTTGATTTGTTATAAATGTACCATCTTCAGCCTTAAAGAGAAACATTCTTATAAACTTGGGGTTGATAATGTATCTTAAAGTATCCTAACAGATCTAATTTAAGATAATGTATTTATAACTTAATATGGATTAAAGTGTGTATACATTTTTAATTTTAATCAGTACAAGAAAGTCGTGTTAAGATAATTAACAGTACTGAGTGTCAGTTACACTTTAACCTTCTCTTCACAAACATCTTTTTTTCCAATTGTCATGAAGTTTTATTGAGTTACTTTCAATATTTAATTATTGTTCTGTCTTTTCATAAAAACATAGTTAATCCATATTTTAGTAGTATACAAGTTTTAACTTCTGACTTTTATAAGACAATATTAAAAAAAAAAAAAAATTGTGTGAGAATTGACATATGCTCTGTAGGCATCCTTTCAGTTATAATTTACTTACCCCTCCAAGAAGTGTGAAATTGAAATTTAGTGTGAATTATTCATTATAATCTCATCACTCAAGGAAAACATTTTTGTAGCCGTTGATCTTGTTTGGTTACAGAACCATAAGCAATAAAATCAAATCCCATGTGTCATGTTCTTCTATAAGCTTCCCCCTTTGGTACACGGGTAAGTCTATGGATTTACAGCAATAAAATCGGGGTTCAATTCCCTTTGGTGGATTCAGCAGATAGCCAGATGTGGCTTTGCCATAAGAAAACATGCACTCTCTCTTAGAAGCTGCCAATATTTAGCTTTATCTGACATTTAATACTATATTATTTATAACCAATAAGAACCAAGGTTTTAATGTGTCAAATGACATATCACATTACATTATTTTGTGTAAAGAGAATTTTCATTCCTGCATTCAGTTCATGTTTAATCCATAATAAGCACATCAAGGAGCTTAGATGATGTTTTAAAATATATTGTTGCCCAGTTAGAAAACCATAAAAATTGTTAGTAGAGATTGTTTTTTGTGCATTATTATTTTGTTCTTTGGTCCATTACTTAATTAAATAAAATTATTTATTTCTGTACTAGTTTAGTATAAAATAGGGTTAAGTATCATTGACAGTCAACAGCAAAAAAAAAGACCCTTTTAAGTACTTTTTTCATGTTTTTCATGCTATTCTTTATTAATTATTAGAAAAGTAAATAAAATGTAAAAATAAGAAATTTTATATTACTTTAGATTAGGTAAAATTAATAATAACAATGAAATTTTTGTTGGGTTACACTTATGAGTAGCTTGTGCATAGTGTAATTTGATAGTGTAACATGACTGAGTTATGGTCTGTGTGACACACCAGGGAGTAGTAGACAGTTAAATTTCAAATCCAAACTTCCCTTAAGGCATGGATTTGGGACACTGTAACTACTACTTTGTATGTCTTGAATATCACTAGGGTAAGCATTATTGATGCCACTGGCAGCAGCAAATGTGTTAAGCACACAAGAAAATCAAAACCACTACAGCCTTCATTTTACAGATGGGACATTGCTTCAAATCTTGGAGCTAATTGCTGTCTGCTTGAAGGCTTCTTTCTTCAGAATGATGTGACCTTTCAATGCACCCTTGGTAACAGTCCTGCATATCCAGAAATGGATGTGGCTTATTAATAACACATATATTTTCTCACAGCATTTTTGTGTTAAATTTAAAATACTCTTCTTTGTATGAAAAGTTTAAAATTTCATATACATAATCCAAAAGCACCTAAGTAAATATCCAACTTTTTTGATTAAATATTTTTTTTCTCCCTAACTCTATATTGACTTAGTCACCTTGACCAACCTGGTAATTGCCATAAAAAATATATATATATATACAAATGGCTTTTTTCTTCTAGGATGACTAAAGATTCTAACAGAAAACTGCAGTTGTTTTCCTAAGTGGCTTAAGTCTTTTTAACTAAAACAAGAGGGGACTTGAATTAATTTATTTTAACTGTTTGATCTGAACACCATGAATAAACTTTCAAACTAAGAACAAAATTGACATTACACTGTACTGAAAACAATTTAGCATTATACATTATTCAATAGATTAAAACATTGTCTTTCTATTGGTTGCAAACAATATGAAACATCAAAGAGAATTAGTGGCAGTTTGTGAAAGAAAAGATGAAATATAAATTGGTGTGGTTTTTCTAGTTTTACTCCATAAACAAATAATGTTGAAAGTTATGAAAATTAGATTATGTTGTAGTAATACATTTATTATAATCAGTAATTTATTTTCAGTTCCATACATCATGGAATGATGATAAATT
This sequence comes from Tachypleus tridentatus, assembly GCF_004210375.1. Taxonomy (NCBI): domain Eukaryota; kingdom Metazoa; phylum Arthropoda; class Merostomata; order Xiphosura; family Limulidae; genus Tachypleus; species Tachypleus tridentatus. Next base: position 127,059,467 of record NC_134825.1, read on the forward strand.
AAAAAAAGGAGAAACATCTAGAGAACAAATATCATGATTCTTATACAAGGGAAGATTGAGGAATTACTCCATTTTAAAATTGAGAACTAAAAACTGATTACAATTTGATTTATTAACTACATTTTGCTGTCATGTTTGTTATATGCATTGACAATAAAGTATTAACTATTTGTATGCATATCTATTTTACGAAGTAATTCAGTGGCAATTTTTAGCTCTTATTCTCATGCTGGATGTTAAATGTGACATTATGACATAATAAATTTCATATTAGTAGAATGACTTAATTATTTCTATACATCACACTGCACCAGTGCTACTTAGAAAGCAAATTTTGAAGTTTCTAAAGCTAATTGTTTTGCTTTAAAAATTCAGCTGGTAGTGTTACTTGTTTTGTGAAGTTTCAAGTGTAGTATACTGTTGTTTGAAAGCATAATGTTCTTTGTAAATCACTTGTGAATTCTGTGGCCTTAAACTTTCACATTCTTGTGTATGTTAAAATTAGGTAACATGTGCATTAGCTTGCACACACTTAAAACATTCTTAATTAGGAATACTTAAACTTGTTACATTGAAATACTACTAGTAAGTATTTAGGATGTTGGTTTCAAGATATATTTTTGTAGCAAGGATATCATTAATATTGTATGAAGACTTTTTATATTCTGTATGTTTTGGTTAAATTTAAAAATATTAATGTATCTCGGAACAGCTGGTATGGGTATCAACACTTTTACTAATAAAGCAGAGAACAATGTTTCGACCTTCTTAGGTCATCTTTGGGTTGACAAACTTTCTCTTATTGAGAAAAGAAAACATTGTATGACCATAATTCTATACCCAAATATTGCCTATTTACTGTTTTTAAATTCTAGTATATCTGAAACATTTGATTAAATTCCATAATTTTAATTTGTTAAAAAAAGAGAGAAAAAAATGTCCTGCCTTGTTTCTTTTTTTTTTTTATACAGCCACAAAAGTTCTCATCTCGTATTAAACAGTATCCATTGGCTCTAGTCCTCTCTCCAACAAGAGAATTGGCATGTCAGATTTATGACGAAGCATCCAAGTTTTCGTACCGTTCACGTGTAAGACCTTGTGTTGTCTATGGGGGAGCTGAACCTATACAGCAAATGAAAGACCTAGATAGAGGCTGCCATTTATTAGTAGCAACACCAGGACGACTTGTGGATATGATGGAACGGGGAAAAATTAGCTTGGAACTTGTGAAGTGAGTAATTAAGACTGTGATAATTATTAGAAATTAGAATTTTGTCTGAATGCCATGATAACCTCTTATTTCTACTAAAAAAATGTGGTAAATTGGTTTTACAAACATGATTAATTTATGCCTGTGACATTTAAATCTTTTACTTGCTTAGAAATAGTAAATTTTAGCCACTATGGCTGAAACGTACAGAAAATTAAGAACATTTACTATATGAAAAACAAAGTATTTAAAATAATGGATTTTTTTTATATATACTTAAGGACCAATGTATTAAAATGTAAGACCAGGTAATATGTATTAGAACTATATGTGGATTCATTTAATCCTATCAGCACAGATCAAAGGCCATGTCATCTCATTTGTTGACTTACATTCAAAATTTTATTGAACTACTATTTTATGAATTCATTGTAATTAGTTTGGTATCAAATTGTATATTATAATTTAAATGTAAATATTAAAAAAACCCAACTAAATATTGATTTTGTATATCATATGGTATGTTGAATGCAACACTGGTTCACATTAGATGTTTGTGTGTTGTCCAGATACAAAGTCTGTAGTTTCATATGAACTAGGAACTTAAATTACTGATTTTAACAAGCTAGAATATAAAATAAGGACATCTTATCTTTACTATTTGCTGAGATATTGCCATGTTAACTGAATCAAACACAGTGGCTTTGTCTCGCTCTTTTCATTTTTGTAAACACTTCCTTATACATACATACTTCTGTCTATATCACATTAACAATCAATTAAAAGCTTAGAATGTCCCCTTAGTAGCTTTCTTAGCCATTTTCATGTATTACAAAATCAAACATTCTTTTGATACAAGACTTCAAGCTGATTAGTCTTTAGTCTGTTCAAAATTTTGTATTGTTTTGGACCCAAATACAGCTTAGTTACTAAACTAGATGAATTATAGTAAAATTCTCTGGTATAGATATAGTAATTCATGATTTTTTGCTTATGCAAATGTGTACATAAAACCTAAAAAGAAAAAATTTTCTTCCACATGCAAAATTTGATAAGGCTTAGCAACCTATGGCAAACTGCAAACGAGTACAAAATTTATTATTAGAAGGGATATTTGTTTGCTATAATTCATTTACTGTTCCATGATTTAAGAACTTAAAATATATGAAATTTATGAAATATAAATGTAGTTTATGAAATGCTAGTCCACTAAAACACAGCCAAAACAGGTCACTTTGTAAAGCCTAAAGGCCAGTTGTATACTCTTAGATATGGTAACATGAGTGCACGTCATTGCAATTTCTGTAATTTTAGCCAGGCACGGCCAGTAGGTCAGTGTAATAAAAATAATAAATTTATATAATTGTATAATGTTACGAGATTTAAACTAAACATTTGTTATAATCTAAGGTCACTGTAGAACAAAAAAAAAAAAATTATTTCCTAATTTTTTGCAGTTGTTACAAAATTGGTTAAATTGATTGAACCCTGATGGAGATTCATCACTGAAAATAAGATAGTTATTTCCTTAAGGAATGTTTGATAATTATCTGGAGGTTATAAAGATTTTGGATGTGAAACTGCATATATATTTCTGATGGATACAAATATTTTTCTCTTCAAATCAAAATTACTTTGCATGTTGCATAGTCAACATGCAAAAAGAAAAAAAAAACATTGGAAAGACAATCCTAAGAAAGCTTAACTGTATAAAAATAGTTTTTTGTGTAATGTTTATTAATAATTGCAAAAGTTCATGAAGACAGGCTTGAATGTTATAGCTTCAAAACTGTATGAAGCACAAAATGGTTACTAAGGTAACTTCTAAATAGTAATAATCTGTATATATGTATAGTATTATAATAATTGAAATGTTATTCCATATTACAAAATACTAGTCCTCTAAAATACAGCCAAGACAGTGTCACTTTGTAATGGCTAAGTCGGTTTTATTTTATCAAATACAATAGCACGAGTGAATGTGCACCTCATCTGTGCAATTTATATAATATTAGCCAGGCACGACTGGAAGATCAATTTAATAAATATAACATTGAGACTTAAGCTACTTAGGTTAAACATTTGTATTTTCATGTTATATTTTGTGGTCATTCTAGCATGAGAAAAAGCATAATTTATATTTATTTCCTTTTTTGTTACAAGTCTGGTCAAATTGACACCCCACATAGTAAAGGTAGAGAAAATAGTAGTTAAAATATAGTCTTACTGAAAATGTTTGAGATGTATTTAGGATGATGTAGAGACTACACAAATAATATTCAAGATTTTTGGAACAAAGAACAGCTTTGTTAATCATAACATAAAATCGCTTCACGCTCAGACTGGTGACGAAACACTTGATATTTTCTCAAAAATCTGTAGTAAAAGTACTTCATTAAAAAATCTGATTTTATGTGTGCAAAAGAACTGGTAATATATACTAAAAACCTACCAAACTGTGTAAACATACATTTCTACATGGTATAAATACTTGTGCAAATACGTATACAAATTCTTGTATATTATTCCGAGCCTGTTGTGAAAGGGTTAAAGGTGTTTTTGTGATTATATTGTCTGGTTTTGTCAGTCTTAGCAGGCATATTTTAATTTCCATTGGACGTATTCAGGAACAGAACATGTTTAGATTCATATGTGCTATTAAGAGTATGCAGAGCTTATTGTCTTGAGTGGCTTACTGTTTTGAGGCTATAACATAGAAAAGGCATACTCTATTAATACTGTTTTTTCTCATTCAAGGTACCTAGTGTTAGATGAAGCTGATCGTATGCTGGACATGGGTTTTGAACCACAGATTCGTCGCATTGTTTTGGAGGACAACATGCCACCAACAGGGAGCAGGCTTACTTTGATGTTTTCAGCAACATTTCCAAAAAAAGTTCAGGTAAATGCTGCTGTTACATTTTGTGGTAAGAAAGTACCAATTGCATAGATGAAGGTGAATTTAACTCTTAAACAGCAGCCATCATCAATTGATGCTGCTACCCACAACATTCCTGCTATTTAAGGGTTAAATTTGAAGAGTTTGGTTTAATGAGTTTAAACAGTATCTAGTTGTTTCTTACAAAGAGTTTCAAGGTGTGAACGTATTTGCTATAATTTCCATACTTTCCATTGCATGTTCCCTTTTGCTGAAGAATTGTGGGCTCTTTTTAACTATTCTTGATTATTTGTATTTTTTACAAGCTGATTCATATTAATTATATCATGTAAACAAAATATATACAGAAGGAACAGTTGAAATCATGTATAAATAGGTTGGAAAAAGTTTTATAATAGGTAAAGTAACTCAAAATATATTTGTGTTCATTCAAGCTATGAAATATTTTCATTGATTAGCTTTACTTCAAAAATAGGCATCCAAGATTAGACTTAAGAGTATAGGGAAATAACATGGTTATTATTTTTGTTAGGTTTTAATGTTGCGAAAAGACTAGACAATAAATATGTGACCAGTTTTACTTAAATTGTTTGTTTTTAATTGACATGTCATTAAATAAAGAGGCATGGTTTTTATAATTCAAGACTTAATATATTCAAATTGAACTTCCCATGCAACATTGAATTCTTCCAGAGGAGTTATAGTTCAGAGTAATTTAAATAACTTTCCCAAGTTGGAGGTTCTCTCTGGTTTCTGCAACTAAGGCATTTTTGCAGTGTGCTGAATCTCCATGCAAAGATGGAATTATGCTGCCTACCAATGTTCTGATTTTGACAGTTACATCATCACATCCACCTCCCACTCTCAAGGCAGGGTATCTGAACTGTAAGGTATGGCCATATATTCCAAACCATCTTGTGTTTCCAGTGGTTAAGTCACATTTTTTAACATTGTGTTGGCAAAAAACCATAATGCCTACAAGTGTGAACTTGAACCACATTGTGTCAACTGTAGTGGTTCACACCCCTTGCACTTTTGTTCTTTCCGTAAATGTGATGAACAAGTGCATGGAGGTACGGCACTACTGGTTGACTAGTGCATGCCTATTCTATCATTGTTACTCAATACACTCTTGTAGACCATAGCCATCCATGTTTACTTGGGTCGTACCATCACTGTTTGTTAGCTGTACCCGTCTCCTGGAGAAACCTATGACCAATCAGACCTTGATATACTCTCATTGAACAGTTTGTCTCCCATTTTTATGCTGGGGTCTTTAATGGATATAATCCCCTCTGGAGAGATGCTGATATTGATTGTAAGGGTTGCTTCATAGAGCATACTGTGAGATTACAATCTTTCCCTCTTCAATACTGGTGTTTATACTTATTTTCCTGTACCTAGTCATTCTTTTACTGTTATTGATCCTGTCTGATCCCCTTCACTTTTCTCTTGCTTTTCTTGGATGGTTGACAGTGACTCACGGGGGCAGTGATCATTTTCCTACCATTCTGAGATAGGCTGGCCATAGTCAATGCCACCTGGCCTGCCACTCTTGGTGGGAGGTACACCAGGTCAACTAGCCCTCTTTCACTGCTTTTTTGGGATTTGATCCTACTGTTGTCTGTAAGTCATTGACAGACAATTGTGTGGTACTAGTACTGACAGCATTATCCAAGCAGCCACTCGGTCTGTTCTTGTAACCTCGACACTTTTTTCCACAGTATCCTTGTCCATGGTGGAATCCCGCCTGCCACAGTGAACAGAAGGCTTAAAAATGAACCTGGGATGCCTTTTATAAATATTACACACTTTAAAACCACATCACTTTTCACCAGGCCTGTGCACATGCTTGACGTGCAAGACATCAAAGCCAAGAAGAACCTTGGATTTAAAGGGTCAGTGAGCAGTATACTTATGTTCCCCTTTCAATCTTGCTCTCTGACCAAGAAGTTGCTCATGCTCAAAGCATTGCTGAGACACTAGGTGAAACCTCTTTTTGTACATCTAGTACTTCTGCTTCATTCCCCACCTTCTTAGCCATCAAGACTCAGGCAGAGCAATCACATTGTTCCTTTTGGGCTGATCATCTCTGTGACTATAATTGCCCCTTTCCACTGGTAGAACTTAAGTTTGCTCTTCATCGATCTGGAAGTACATTGGTCAGACTTGATGATATTCACTACAGGATGCTGCGCCATCTCTCTCCTGCCTCTCTTGCTGGTTGTTTTTTACTGGATCTGGCAGCAGAATGCTTTTCCTGATGCTTGACACCAGGCTTCTGTTCTCCCTTTTTCTAAGGCTGGGAAGGAACCCAAGATTCCTTCACACTTCCAATTGCTTTGACAATCTGTCTCTGTAAGATGTTGGAGAGAGTGGTTTATGCTTGTCTTGTTTGGTTCCTTGAATCAAACAACCTTCTCTCACCCATTTACTGTGTATTCTAATAAAAATGCTTCACAGTGGACCACCTGATTTGACTTAATGTCAATCAGGGAAGCCTTTCTAAGGTGACATTTTCTTTCTGCATATTTTTTTACCTTGAGAAGACTTGAGATACTACATGAAGGTATGGCACTGCAAAACTTCCACTCATATGGATTGCTTGGCCATTTGCTCATTTTTATCAGAAATTTTTAATGGACTGGTGATTCCAAGTTCATGTGGATTAAATGCTTCCCCATTCTTTCCCACTGTTGAAACGGACTGTAAAAAATTTCCACGTTGTGCCAGTTATCAAGCATGAAGTTTTTTGAGCAGCAGCTACACACTGCCCTTAATCATTTACTGAAGTGGACAACAGTAAGCAGTTTTTACCTTTTATCTTTCTAAAACCATGTGCATGCTTTTTTGCCACTATTGAGGTATTCATCCCAATTCCAAGCTTAATCTCTGTAAAGTTGTGCTTTGTGTGGTCCATGAGGCAAAGTTCTTAAGACTTATATTTGACTGTAAGCTTTCATTCCACACATCAAGCATCTACATATCAAGTGTACAAGGGTAATGAAATTTCCTTGTGTCCTCTCTTTCACCTCTTGGTGAGTAAACTTACATTCTGTGCAAAAGATCTGTTGTGCTGTCATTTGATTGAAACTGGACCATGGGTCTCTGATCTACAGCTCTGCCAGACATCAGCCTTGAAGATGTTGTATCCTGTTCACTCTCTGTGGCTTCAGCTCTGCACAGGGGCTTTTTTGCACTTCTCCATTCCAGGGTTTGTGCACTGTATCTCATGAACCTTCTCTGCCATTCGCAACAATCTTTATTGTAAATCCAATATTTACTTGGATTCAATCCAACTATTCGTTGGTAAAAGAGTAGCCCAAGAGTTGGTGGTAAGTGGTGATGACTAGCTACCTTCCCTCTAGTCTTACACTGCTAAATTAGGGACAGCTAGCGCAGATACCCCTTGTGTAGCTGTGCATGAAATTCAAAACAAAGCAAGATATACTAATCAGTAATATTTGAATTAATTAATATAAGGTACTCAAACAGAGTGTGTCTCATTATTAAACAGTGTGACTTAATGAAAAAGCCATGTGTACATAATCAGAAGTGTAAAAATTGTGTAATTTTATGGAGTGAGGATTATAGAGCTTTAAACCTCAAGGTGTACTTACTAATAAGGACTGCCTTTGTATTCTGTTTTTAGTGATAGGTTAATGCTTTGAAAATGTGTTATTACAATCATATTCTTCATGCAGTTAATAACATGTATATTCAAATGCTCAGTTATTTATTTTTGTATTTATAAGTTTCTAATCTACATTATAGTGTTTGCTGAGACAATACAGTGATTATTTCTGATTGTAAAGTTTTTTATTGTTATGAGATAAAACAGATATTTTTGCATTAAGGAATAATTTATTATAATGAAAGAAAAAAAATAGTTAAGCTAGTACAGTTCTCATGCGTACAAAATAAAATGATTGCACCCTGATTATATACCTATTTGGAAGTATAAGGGCTAAAATTTGTTATTTTATGAATTTGAATGTCCAGAGTTCCTCTGTTCAAATTATGGATAAACTTGGTATACAGTTTTACTAGTGGATGGAAAAAATCAGATTTAAAGGTTTAGTTTGTATTCAAATGAACCTTGCATCAAATTGTGAAAACATATATATAATCATGTTATTAATTTTCAGTATACATTGGAATATATAAATTACAAGTATATGAGAATAATATTTATTTCTTTAAGGGAATTTTATAAAATTTATTTTTAAAAAAGTTTTCTCTTTGTTCATTAGGAATTGGCCAGGAAGTTTTTGGATAATTATATTTTTCTTGCTGTTGGTCGTGTTGGAAGCACGTCAGAAAACATCACTCAGAAAATTGTGTGGGTGGATGAATTAGATAAACGTTCCTTCTTGTTAGATCTCTTGAATGCAGCAGGATTAAAAAATGCTAACCCACGTAAGAAAAGATTTATAACATGCACGTATTTCTTTTGGATGTTTATTTTTTGCTTAAATATCGAGGAATTTTCTTAATACTCATCACAATGGGTTTATTTTTCTGTTAAATAAATTTATATTCTTGTGGACTTTCAAATTTTTAGTTTTTCATAAGATATAAAAAGGAAATCTTATTTCCAGTTATCCATTTGACTCAACAATTTTTGACTGAAAATATTCTATGAAATGGGAAAAAAAATTATTATTATTATTATAAGATAGTTGGAGACTATATAAAAAGACTGTCACGTTTATAAATTGAATTTTTTTCTTTCCAAATATTGTCAAATACTTATTTATGTGCTGGTACAATATGAAACAAGTTAGATATCTTTTATGGCATTCTGTTAAATAGCCACAGCAAAGACCATAATTTTGTGACAGATATTCAGTTTTAAACAAATTGTTGTTTAATAAAAATGTAAAGCAGTGATGTCTTTGACACTTGAAACCTGAATTATTCTGTAAACAACTTTAATAAATGAGCTTAATTATCCTGATTTTAAAAAAAAGTGAGAAATGTGCTTTTTTCTTTTTTTTTTAATTTCAAGTGGTTTTCTTTTGTTCCCAAACTCAATAGCTCCCGACTCTCTAACTTTAACCTTTGTGGAAACTAAGAAAGGTGCAGATGCACTGGAGCACTTCCTAGCTGAAGAAGGTTACCCGGTAACAAGTATTCATGGTGATAGATCTCAACGGGAGAGAGAAGATGCATTGTGGTCTTTTCGATCAGGTCGCACGCCTATTCTTGTAGCTACAGCTGTGAGTAATAGAATACATTTAAAAAAAATCTGCATTGACAAAGTTTCTTAGTCTGTATTATTTCTGTGGTTTTGTAAGCTGAAAAAATCTACAAAATCAACAAAACTACATCAAGTTGTCTAGATAACCCATGTTATATTCACCATATGTCTTAATAACATCTGTTACTTATTGTTAAGTTGTTTTACTACAGATTGTATTTCAACATTTACATGAGTAGGACAGTTATAAGACCAGAGGTGCCAACCATTACGATTTTGGTATATACATTATGACTATACCCTCATACAGACAAATATTACGACTTGTTGCAACTCCCAAATTATTATATATTATATAGGCCTATACAATAAAGTGATAAATTGTTCCCCCCAAGGCTTGAAAGGGGTGAAAAGAAAATTTCTAGTGAGATACAAATAAACTTTGATAATAAATAAAAGGCATAGTCCAAATGGCTACTTGCGATAATCATGTTTGTGCTTGAAATAATGAAAAATATTTCTATCTCCAACGTCTACCAATAGTTTGAGTGCGGTGCTTTCTCCATACTGGGTACGTGGGAGAATCCGTAGTTACGCCATCAGTGCTTGTCAGCCAGTCAGCACTCACGTAGGTAGGTATTTCTCATTTTCTAAGCGACATGGCCAAGCGTGTTAAGGCGTTCAACTCGTGATCCGAAGGTCACGGGTTCGAATCACAGTCACGCCAAACATGCTCACCCTTTCAGTCGTGGGGGCTTTATAATGTGACGGTCAATCCCACTATTTGTTTGTAAAAGGGTAACCCAAGAATTGGCGGTGGGTGGTAATAACAAGCTGCCTTCTCTCTAGTCTTACACTGCTAAATTAGGGACGGCTAGTGCAGATAGCCCTCGAGTAGCTTTGTGCGAAATTCAAAACAAAACAAACAATCTAAGCAGCATAGAAAGACCAATGCGTTCGTTCACAAGATGGAAAAAAAAAGAGGCCTTGTTCACCAGGTTGTCTTGTTTCTGGCAAATCGAAAAGGACTAAAACTGTGAATCAAAAATTTAGGAAAGAGTATAGTGCAAAATATCTGGTCAGTGACATTCATGCATTTTGTACAGTTCTCAGACTGATGTAGCAAAAAAATATGGCTGAGCTAGAACCAAAATTATAGCCATTGTACAAATGTTGGGTTGTGAAGATGACAAAATGATTTCAAGCATACTTACTAACAGTGTTTACAGTTCAGCCACAGATGTATCCACATACATGGATGACTCAAAACTGTATCCAGTGATTGTACAATATCTGTACGGGCTCTGTCTACAATCATTATGCTCAGTCATTTGAAATAGTTGGCATCTCTGTAAGATTAGTTTGCTGGTTTACTAGCTCTTCTGAATAATGGAAAGATTAAATCAAAAGTATAATAATTAATAATGTATAGTACTGAAATTAAAAAAAAAAAAAAACCTTATGCGTTATGATATTGATAACACTGAAAACAAAAATTACACTTCACCAACTTTTTTATAGTTTATACACTACATTATCCACCTAATAGAGATATGCTGTATAATTGCCAGCTCAGTAGTAAATCTTGTTGGTTCTGTGGTTGTGTCATTAACAGTTAGTACCTACTTTTATACAGGTTGCTGCTAGAGGTTTAGACATACCTAATGTGAAACATGTGATCAACTTTGACCTTCCAAGTGATGTTGAAGAATATGTTCATCGTATTGGTCGTACTGGAAGAGTAGGAAACTTGGGTAAGGTTTGTCAGCTCTCATGCTAAGTACAGGATATTCTTTAACAATGTGAAAAGTATGGTCGTAAAAAGTAAATGTAATGAATCTTAAACAGTAGTATAGTGTCACATCGAGTAATAACAGATCTGTGTTTTTTATAACTTCGAAGAAACCTAAACCAAATACTTCAGAGTAAGTTGTATTGAGTACTGAATATGAAATTTTGTTACATCATTAATGTTACCATATGTAAAGATTTAATTTATAAAAGTTAAACAGAACAGTTATTGAGGTTCAGTTTCATTATTTTTGATCATATTATTCATTGTACAGTATTTTGAATAATGAATTCTTCATAAAATTTCACTTGATAGGCTTGGCAACTTCATTTTTTAATGAAAAGAATCGAAATATGGCCCTCGACTTAGTGGAGCTTATCACAGAAACGAAACAGGAGTTGCCAGACTGGCTAGCTGCATTAGCCAAAGAAGTCCAGACAGAACAGAGAGCCTCTAACTCACGTAGATATGGAGGTGGTGCTCGCAGGTAAAGTATTTTATTGTAATCGACTTATCAGATGAATAAATATCTAAAACTTTTTCCAGACCATTATACACACACACACACACACACACACACACACACACACTATGACTGAAAGGGTGTTGAATTTAGATTGAGAAAGATACTTAGAAAAAGCATGTTAACTATTTTCAGCCCAATAATTAGTGGTTTTTTGCATCAATTAGTATTATAATATTATTTAATTTTTATTCTCAAATCAGCAACAAAATAAAACCGTAAGTGAAGTGATGAAATGTTGTTTTGACATGTATTTTATGGGTGTTCATTTTGGATAAAGTAATCCAAACTGTTAATTATTATCTTAGATATTTGTCCCATTTTTAGTTTTAGTTTTGGGAGTAGAGATGTTTAAATTTCCTGCTTACATAGATAAAACTTCTCATCAACTTTAACAAAGCTTCTAGTCTGGATTCTTTGTACATGCTTATTACTATTTCAAATAATTTGAAAATTGTGAATTTTTAGAGTTAATAGTGTCAGAAACTGTAAATTTTAAGTTGGTGCATTTATTTCACTTCTACCAAACTTCTAAAGCAACAAAATCATATCTTCTGAAAGCTAGAACTGTTTTGAGGGGTCCAACCACTTTCGCCTCGAATTCCTGTAGATGGGCAGCCTTGGGGTGAGCCCCTACATGAGTCAATTGGCTGGCCCACTTGGGCTAGAGTCAACCAAGTACCAGTATTGGATGTTATCAAGAGGTGGTGTGGACATTTTATCTGATGCTGGTGTTTGGGTATAGTGCTCATGAAACCTCGGCATTGCTGCAGTGTCCTTGTTTGGCATTGTAGTGTGTCTCCTTGTAGGGCTCCATGGTGGGTGGGGTCAGTGGGCACCAACATTTCCTTTTTTTTTTCTTTTTTTTTATTATGGATTTTCCAAATAAAATAGTGAAAAAACAGTACATAGGTAAATGACCACATCTTGAAGATTCTCAAGACTCTTGCAGAACTTGATCCTGCCGTCGTCCATAGGCCATCAATAGACAACTGTGTGTCAGCAGTAATTGACTGTATTATACAAGCAGCTGCTCAATGTATTCCTAAAACCTAAACACATTTTCCACTATATCCTTGTCCGTGGTGGAATCCTGCCTGCCACATGGCACAGAAGGCTCAAAAACAGACCTGGAATACTTTTTGTAGATATCCCACAGTCTGGAACCGCATCGCTTTCTAACAGGCCTGTGCACGTGCTCAGTGGATAAGACGTCACAGCCAGAAGGAATCTTGGATTAAGTTCACAACCAGCATATCTGCTACTACCAGTTCCAAAGTTCCATTACAGTGTTTTCACACACAAAATACCAAAATTTTTAAGATTTCTTAAACTAATGATTTTATTATTTTATTTTTAAATGTTGATTATCCAATATGCAGAGTAATTTTGATTTTCAGATTAACAATATTTTATGCATCAGAAAGTTGCCAAGTTTCATGTGCAAAATCTTTAATCTTGAAATAATTATCAAATTTTTTTAACAGAAAAACTTTATCTTGTATGGTATTTTCTTTATCTAATCCACTTCTTAATCTCTCTACAGGCTTTATCAAATTGTCTGACTTCATAAACACCTTAAAAAAAGATTTAAATAACATTTTTTTTTCATTTTAGAACAACTATAGGTTATAATGCAGAAACACAAATGTTTATTCTAAATAACGTAAATCTTGTAACATTACACATTTATTTTTATTTTATTGACCATTCAGCTGTGTCTGACAAACATTACAGACACATGCAGCTTTATGTTGCCTTATCTAGTAGTGTAAAACTAGTCTTTACAAAGTGCAACTGTCTTAGCTTTGTTCCAGTGGACTAGTATTTTATAAATACATCACATATGTGTTTATGTATTATTACTACTATTTACAAAGAAGTTCATAAATACAGAAAATAACCTCTTCTAATTTGTTCTTCTTTGTCATATTTCCCATGTGCAATATTTAAAACATTTTTTTTAGATTTTTTTATATGCATTTTGAGAAAAAAAAATTACTGTATCAGTACAATAGAATTTCACTGTTATTTATCACGTGTACTAACTAAGCTACATTTGGGTTTAACAAAATATAATTTTTCAATCACTGTTTTACTGTAAAAACACTTTGCAAATACTAAGAAAAACCACGTGGAGGAAATTCTGAGCTTTTGATTATAAAAGATGTACAACAAAGTAGATGTACACAAAAAAACATTTCCAAAAATAGAAGAGGTTGGCAAGGCCATCTTGTTTGATTTGCTAAATATAATATCTGTAAGTTCTTATTTTATATTCTAGCTTGTCAATTTCAATAATTTAAGTTTGTTTTGCATGAAACTATAATTTATATGTTTATCACAAATTTAAACCAAAGCTGCATTCAACATACCATGTGACATACGAAATCAATATTTCGTAATTTTGTTCTGATGAATTTAAATTTAAAAAATTAACTAATGTGTAATGTAACAATCTTAATTGTATATAATTTGGGATCAAATGTGATGATGTACCCTTTGATACCTACCTGTGGTAGTGGTACGTTTAATCGTCTTTGTGAAAGGGCAATGAACATACACCATGCTCCCTCTTCCACTTCTTGGGGAGCGGATAGATATTCCACTCTCAAAATCTATCATGCCATTTTTCAATTGAAGCTGGATAATGAGTCTTTCATTTGGTTAAGGATTCTCTCTGCCTTGTAAATGTTGGACCCTTTAAGTCAAGATTTTTGGCTCTGCACTTCTGGTCCACAATTTGTACACTGTATACTGTAAACCTCTGTCTCATATAAGGTTTTTGTAACTTTCCTCTCAATATGTTGTGAAGCTCATACTTGCTAAATATAATATCTGTAAGTTCTTATTTTATATTCTAGCTTGTCAATTTCAATAATTTAAGTTTGTCATTATCTAAAGGTGTGACCTTTCTTTGAGTCAGTGTAGGAGATTGGTTGCTCAGTATCAGAAGTACCATTTTCTTTTTGCAGAGCATTATCAATCTGTTCTTCTCTTTCTGTTTTTACAGATGATTTGAATCTGTTGATTCTGTCATGATTTTATGTGGCTCAGTGGCTACTTGCAGGATCCCCTCTTCAGATTTAGTGTTAACTATCATGTTGTACTTAATTTAATTTTTCTTGGCTCATTGTACTATATATACTGACTTGTTTATCTCTGTGATTGCCCTGAAATTACTGAGTTGTAAATTCAGTTCTCTTGGTTACTCAGAAACAACTGGCCCATTTCTCTTTATCATCTAATTGTTTTCAGCTTTTCTGGATTTCTGGCCATGTTAGTATCTATAGGAATGAACCTGTAGACACTGCATCTAACTCTGTCCTGCCTAGTGTTGTCACAGTCATAAATGCTCCTTACAGGAACTACAAACCTGTCATCTGGATAGAGCATGCTGCTGCTGTTTTGTCATTTAGTTTTTGTAAGGATCAGAGAGAGGAAGTTGTCTTCCCTAGGCTATGCATTGGCCACAGTTTCATTATTCTTTGTTTTCTCCTATTTGTCTAGAAATACAAACTAATACCCTCTTGAAATTTTAGCAGGGTAAGGATTATGAAACTATTTTACACCCTGAAATAAATAATAATGCTTTTATCATTTAGGTAGACTTAACCCTGTGTGACATTGATTACATAAAGAATCTTTATTACATTAAGCTTTATTTCATTATTTTTATTTTGGTTTTCACCACAAAAACTTATTTATAAATGCACATTTTACTACCAATTTTGATCCAACACTTGTATTAGTTAAATAACATTGAAGATTTTTAGGAAAGAAATTTTATTTTTTGCTTAATAGAAGAGAGGGTTCTTACTGAATAATATAATTTAACTTGCCATAAACATTTAATTTTAGACATGTGAAACTTAACACAAGTGTTTAAAGGTAAAATTTTTATCTCAAGTAAGTAGAATAAAGGATTCCAAACAACCTTATGAATGTGAGTAGCTTTACTGATGTCTGTTTTTATTCAGCATATTTTAAGTTGATAGGATCTAAAATTTATTATAAAAACTTTTTATTTGTGTTGCCTGTAATAGAAAAACTAAACTCATATGCTACTGCATCTTTTACTTAAATTTCTTTCAAGGTTCAGAACTTGCTATTTGCATTATAAAATAATCTAGTATCTATAGTAACCATTTAATTGATTTTATATGTAAACTATATTGGAGGAAAGATATTGTTGCATATTCTGCTAAAATGTGTACATGTCCGATGCTGTTTTAGATATGGATCTGGTGGCTTTGGAGGTCGGGACTTCAGACAGTTTAATACTCGCGACCCACGTGGAGGTGGTGGAGCCCGAAACATGATGACTAACAGTTTTCAATCTCCAAGTTATGGATATGGAACTAACCAGTTTGTCAGTACATATAATCGTGGAAACTATGGTGGAAATTATGGCTCTGGAACTGATTGGTGGGGAAACTAGTTTTTTTCCTTCTGGCAACAGCATGTTAGTTTCATTGTATGAAATGGAGTTTCTAGCTACCACATTGTAGAATAAATTTGAAACAGGTTTCTGTGAAATAGGGAAAGCGCAGTTTCTATATACAACTAGAATGTCCTGGACTCTAATGGTTCTCAGAGTCTACTGTTTAGCACAAACTTTTTTCAAGGTTAATCAACAGTTGTATATTATTTATGTATGCTATTTATTGACACTAATTCTGTTAATAATGTTATGTCATTGCCTACAATGTATCACAGTGAGAATGACTGAGTAGCAGAATTGTAATTCACTGTGTGGCTTTTCCTGCCTTTAGGTTATACTAAATATCACATTTTGTGTAGTATGAAAGATGTTAGGTTATTCTTAAAGTGCCTAACTGAAGTGAGACATGTTAAGAGATTGGTTTGAATGAGAACCTGTTGTTTTTTTACTCTAGTAGTTTGTCATCATACAACAGATGTTGCTGTTGCCAGTATTAAAACTTTTGTTTTTGCTATTTTTGATTATGCTTTAATTGTAGGACTTGTACATTTTTCTGCTGTCCCCATTGCTGCAGAAAGTAGCTGTTTTTTTTTTGTTTTGTTTTTTTAACAAACTAAGCCTATGAAAAATTAAACCTGGGCTTTAGTCGTTAAAACAGTTAAAATAGTTTCACTGGTGACCACACCTAAATGTATCAGTTAGAAAATATTAAGTGTCAACTTGTAATCTTCATATTTTATAATATTTAATGACTTCCCTGTGAGATCTGAAATTTAGCTTTTGGCTAGTTTTATATTAAAAATATGACCAACTAAAATCTTGTGAAATACTATTCAGCACGATTGTAATAAAAGCTGTAATATCTTATAAGTTGCTGCAAGCATGTTTTTGTTGTACAGGTTCTTGTTTTGGAAACTCATGCTGAAGCATTCCAAAACTAGTGTGTGATACAAAAGATTTAAATGACACAAAGCATATTGGAACATGAATAACCTGTTATTACTTTTCTTTGCATATCTTGCTTTTCTTTGCTTTAAATTCAATTTTTCTTAGAAGATAGTTAATTTAAATATGTAATCAGTTTTCAGAGCAACATTTTAAAATAATTTTTCATATGCTAATGCATTTTGATATAGTTGCTTTCCAATTAAATCATGTTTACTGACTTTCTGAGTTCATTTTACTTGTACATAATTAAGCTATGCTGTAGTGTTTCATTTAATTTAAACTTTGTTGTCATAACCTTAATATTTGTTGACGTATATATGAGAAGTGGAGCTTATTGATTAATAAAGTTTTTGTCCAATTTCAGCTTTTCACATTTGATGTGAATTCTAAACAATTCCATTGTTTGCTCCGAGTGTTTTATGTGTGCAGTTGTCCATGTAAATATTTAAATTTGCTATAATATATGTTTTGTCTAAACCTAACATCCAGAGTTTAGAAAATGTAAGAAGACTAAAAATTACGTCCATGAAAACAATTTATTAATTTGTTTTACATATTTGCAGTTGTGTTAAGAGTTGATATATTTTAGAATGGGTTTTCCCTGAAAACCAAACAGTATTGTTTCTAGCTAAAGAAAAGTTTGCATTGCTCTTATAAAAGCTTTATATTGGAAAAAAAACGTGATAAGCATTTTTAGTCGTATTTTGTGAAACTTTTTTTTTTATCCCATGCAACATAATTTTATTTATGTGTCATTTCACCAACTTTGCCAATTTTTACTATATGTAGATTGTATTTAAAACTTACTCTTGTTTTCAACAAGCATTTAGGTGTGGAACTGTTTACTTTTAAAACATCCAGTGTAGGCAGCAAGGGGACCGAATATAGTTGTTTATAAACTGTATTTATCACGTATCATTATGTAGTTAACTTTGGTAGTTGTACTTTGTGTCTTTGGATGGGCGTTTTGAAGATTACTAGATTTTTTCAGAAATAAAACATTTTTTTGCCGTTCCAAGAGTTTAACCCCCCTCAACCTTCAGTAGCAAGATTAAGCCTAGAAGAATGAACATAAGATTTATTTCTTGACCATTCATCTTAACCAAGTAGAACTGGAAAATCAACACCATTAAAGGTTTGGATACCAAAATTCAAATCAGTCATGCAGTTTTTATGCATCTTCTAGGTTGAGATAAAATAAGTACAAGTTCTGCTAATTTTGTATGTGGTTGATGCTAAATTTGTCAAAGTTTGCAGGGGGAAGCCTATGTTCTCATACTCATTTCTGTTATAATGTTGACAGGTTATAGTTCTGCACACTTTTGCAATGACTTAACAGTAATAATTACTCAAGATCCAGTTTTGTTTTGTTTTTTTGTCATTGAATAGTTTTATGAAAAAAGATCCTGTATATGATATATAACATTATGCATCATGTGATGGGCTGCTCAGTTAAAGGCAGGGTTAACTGTTGTAATGCAGAGACCTACCTAGTGTATTTTTTGATTTGTTAGGATATGCTTGTACAGTTGAATGGAAACTGTAGTGAGGGACCATATTACCAATGAGAAAAAGTAGTCTCACTTACTGTTTCTTTGTGTGTGTGTGTGGTTGTGTTGTAAGCAAACAAACCTCAGGTGATCAGCTGATGTATTTTATGAGTTAAAAATGTTTGGTTCTTGTAAGTTAGCATAATATGCTCATTTTTGAATTTTATTTGTATTCAATCTGAAGTATATTGAAGTGATTTAAATATGAAGTGACTAATTTAAATGTTTTCTGTGTTCAGTGTGGTCATGGATTTTAACCAGTAGCCACATTCCATAATCTCCGTACAAAAAAAAAAATTAATATATTTATTTAGTTTCTCTACAT
The DNA here is from genome assembly GCF_004210375.1 of Tachypleus tridentatus. Classification (NCBI taxonomy): domain Eukaryota; kingdom Metazoa; phylum Arthropoda; class Merostomata; order Xiphosura; family Limulidae; genus Tachypleus; species Tachypleus tridentatus. The sequence continues at coordinate 127,078,361 of NC_134825.1, forward strand.
GTGTATAACTGTATTTATAATAGTTTGTGTACAAGTACAATGTTCAATTACATATCGTAAAACAAAAAAGAAAAAAGTGAAAATTTTTCAAAATCTAAAACTTAATTTTTTCCATATAAGTTATTTTTAGCAGTAGGTTCTTAACATTATAAAGGTAGCTAGTTCATATAAAATTTTACAAAATTACTTAGCTGTTGTGCATAAAAACAATCTAGTTTATAGCACTGCTCTAATTTAATACACATTAGTTCCTGAGCTTGCTTGGTTTTCAATTCTTTAGTTGTAAAAACTAGTTTTTACTACGTTTTGTTTATAGTTGTGTGGAAGAATAGATGCTTGACTGCCCAAGCTTTAGTCTTAGAGATTTTTGTAACTCTTGGATAATAGACACAAATTGAATACTGAAAAATAGATCTAAAGTACATAGTTTTATCTGTGAGCTTAGTTGTTAAGTAATATAAATTGTTAGGCTATGTTGGTTTTATTATTTATTTCTAGTCTAAGTTAGGTTTGGTATTTAGTTGATTTAGTAGTGTTAAATGTGAGTTTGTATTGTTTTAGCATGGTAGTTTAATGAGCATTGTTAATTTACAAATTAACAGTATCTTGTTTTTATTTTTCATTTATTTTTAATATTCAGAGAACCTGATGCTACATTAAACATTAAGCTTGCCACATTTTTTTCTTTCATTGCACATTTATCATATTTTATTGTTAAAGAACCTTTATTTACTAAAATATACTCAATGTTGCAAGTCATACTGATGATTTTCAACGAACTGTTTGCATCTGTATGATTTTTATCTAATTCAGTATTTAAGAGTGCCATCAAGAATTTACTTTTGTGTCATTTTGATATTAGAGCATGTCTAAAATGCAAATTATTGTTGTGTCATATGGTGTGTACATTTAAAATAACCAGTGCCTTAAATCAAATATTCCCATACCATTTAGAAAGTGTACATAAACAGTAGCTGTTGTTTGAAACTTTGGCACTGAAAAGGTGACCTTGAGGATTTGTTTGTTTATGATTGTTTCAAAGATTAGTGGTTATTTTATAAAAACAGGATAATATACAGAAGAAACAAATGAGTAATATAATTGTAAGCATCTTGATTGATTATGAATGTATACAAAGGTAAGTGATATTTTTAATTATATATTCAAATAATTGCTTATTCTAAAAAAAAGAAAATATTAATGTATGTTTTTGTATGTAAATGCATGTGTGCCTGAACTTTTACTAGTTAACAGTGATTAAAGTGCTCAATTATGTTGCTGTTTAAATCAACTTTTTTCATTTCTGTATTCAAATACAAGATAGTTGTTATTTAGAAAATTTACTTTATAGGGTGCTTAACATCAACACCAGTGTATTGCCTAATTATACTTTCCTTCAGGCATCATTGCATATATAATATAAATATTGTAATCTATGTGTGTGTGTGTGTATATATATTATATATAAACCAATTTCCTCGTTCCTATGCTCTGTGGTGCTCGATCTCAGTATTATCATTTCACTTCTATTTACTATTGGATATGTGTAATTTCTATAATAACAGATTTGTATATGAGAAATTAAAAGTTTTACTTTTAGGATTGGAAACTAGTATGCTATTTTTTCGTATTATTAGTGTTGGCTTTTGTTTACTTTTGGTAAGAACTCGATTTTTTTAACAACCTTTCAATTCTCTCAAAATCTGTTTAGGAATTGAAATTTCTACATGACTAGGTCTTCCTCATTTCATAGAGCAATTAAAAATTAAATTAGAGGTGCTTGTTTTTCATACTCATTATGATTGCTATGGTAAATAACTACCACTTTCCAAAAAGGGTAGAATGATATACACTCGATGTTTAGAAAATTGGTACAAGAAATTCATTTACCCTGTATTAGTATACCAACATATGTAAATTTAGTACTATGTAGGTACATTAACACTAAGATGATTCAGTTAAGGTTGTGGATTTTTCTGGTGCATCATGGTAGCTTGCATCTGTTGCTTGGAGCAGATAAGTTCTGATTAAATAAAAAGTTCATCAGTTGTAAGGGAAATGTTTTATGTCAATAAGTTAATGGGGTTGATGGGGGTGGGGTTGGGAGGGGTTGACTGGGAGGTCTCTGCATGAAAAATCATAAGCTTGTTATTGCCCATCACATATCAAGTATTTATTGTAGCTAATATGGAATGGGTGGATTGACCATTTATTATCAGTGATAAATTGTTCATAAACTTAACTTAGAAGTGGAGTTATTCTACAGGTCTTTTTTTTTTTTTGCTGTCAAAAGTGAAAATATAAATAACAAACATATTAATAATAGTTTTACCAATGAAAATTCCTTTTTCAGAACTTTAAGAGTTGTAAAAATAAAGAAAAAAACCTTATATGATTATGTGCATTGTAATTCAAATTACATTTGAACATGTAATTAAATTTGAAGTTTAAAAATTAAGAAATTTTACCAAACCTAACTTACTGTTGTCCAAAGGTGATGTTCAATGAATAAACGGTAGATTATTATATATGATAGTTATTTGCCTCCTGCAGAAGTTTTCATTCTTGTACCACCCAGAGAATGTTTTGAATTGCTGCCACCGTTAGTAGCATGTACTTTAACAGTAAATGTTTATTATATGGTACAAAGTTGTGATTCCATTCATTCCATACTAGCTTTTCAATATCTCACAGACTGCTCATGGTAACATAATAAATGTTGATTTTGTGCCATGTAGAATATTTCATGGTAAAATGTATTTCAGGGTGTTTAGCTATGTCACATCCTCGACTAGGTTGATGGTGGACATTTGAATCCTACCAAAGTCTCACTCACATTTAAACTATGGGACTTTGCTAGTATATCCTGTGATGTAATGGCTTCCTTTTTAGTTCTTGTCAAAAGGTAAACAACTTATGGGCCAAATAATTGTTGGCTCTTCCACTAAAGGAAATGTTTTTATTTGTACATAGGCATTTTATGAACAAGATGGAATGGCAAAAAAAAAAATTTTTTTTTTAGTATTTAATGGTAACTTTTTTTCAATTGTATTTGTCCTCTGCCTTGAAGTGTTAAAAATTGGCAGAGGTTTGAATTTGTACCAGTGTAATCCCTTTGAAGTTTCCATTAAAAAGTATATACTTAACAAATTTGATGTGGTTTATATTTATTAAAAGTAAACAGTCTTTCCAATGTCATTACCACTAACAATAAAATCCTGTATCATTCATCTGTGTTATGGTTCAGCTAGAATGAAATGGTGTTTATACTTGTAGTTGAGATCAGTGAAGTGTGTCACTCATTAAATATTGTGATATTAAATAAATTCATTAACTATCATAAAATTGTGCACAAAAAGCATGTTTGACTATGAATCTGAGGATCCATGGTTGACATACTGTTACTGGCATAAAACAAGCTTTTCTGCAGTCTGAGGCCATGAATGTATTACAAATGTGACAGTCAAGTCTCATTATTTGGTTTGATCATAATAGTTCCAATGTTAGTGGTGGGTGGTGTGAACTAGCTTCCTTCCCTTTTAATGTAGCATTTTAAAATTTGGGAAGCCTATCACAGATAGCTCTCATGTAGCTTTGTACAAAATTCATCAAACACTTCTCTTTAAAAAAAAACAAAAAAAAACAATATGTTTTGGAACAACATAGGTCATATTGGTCCATCTAGGCTGTTCCACACTCTAAACTAAACTAACTTTAAAAAAAAAAATCCTTTAAAGCCAGTTCTTATAATTCATATACTTATTAATCTTTTTCTTAAAGTTGTTTAAATTTACTGCCTCTATAACATCTGAAGGCAATCCATTAGAAAGGCCAACCACCCTGTTCAAAAAATAAAACTGTCTGAGATGAAGATGAAATTATAACCTTTTTACACTTGTATTCAGTATTTCTATGGATATAACCTAAAATCATTTGCCCAACCAAGAGTACTTTGCTTGGATGGCATTAGAGACTGACTGTCGCACCAAGATCCCATTGTTTTATAATCAGGTGGTTAGGGCACTTGACTCATAACCTGAGGGTCATGGGTTTGAATCCCTGTCACACCAAACATGCTCACCCTTTCAGCCATGGGGGTGTTATATGATGGTCAATCCCACTACTTATTGGTAAAAGCGTTGACAACAGGTAGTGATTACTAGGTGCCTTTCCTCTAGTCTTACACAGCTAAATAAGGACAGCTAGCACAGATAGCCCTTGTGCAGTTTTACACAAAATTCAGACAAACCAAATCAAACAATCTTTCATGATATTGTTAAGGCTGTTCCCATTCAAATTTTGATAGCACACACATGCACATTTTCTTGCATATATTATAATTAAAACCCATCTCCCATTTATTTATCCAACCCATTATGTGGTCTAAATCCTCTTGCAACTTAGAAGCATCCTCGTCACAGCTATATAACATTCAAGACCTTAATATCATTTGTAAATTTAAGTAATTTATTGATTATTCCTTTGTCACTGATGTAAATGAAAAAGAGCATAGGTCCTGAGGCTTAGACTTTAGGTACCCTACTTTTGACATTAATCCAGTTTGAACTGAACTCCATTTGTAACAATCCTGTGTGTTCTTCCATCCAGCCACTCTTCTGTCCAGTTAGTTAACTTATATCCAGCTCTTACAGAAACAATTGTTTCTAGAAGCCTTTGTGAAATGCTTTTTGAAAATGCAGATACATCAAATCTACACCTCTACCCTCATTCTTTTAAATATTTGCAGATTAATATAAAAATATTAAAAAATCTGGTTTTTGGAGTTATAAATTATTTTATATTGTTTCAATAAATTGTATATAATGTGATGAACACAATTACTGCAGCCAGTTGTACAAAATTACGTTGTGATGCACTGAACAGTCCTCCTATTAGCCTGTATTGCTTTATATTTTTGAGCTTTCCATATATTTGGTGTAAAATAACTCATTTTTCCCAATAAATTGTCAATTTTTCCCATATCTTCTTACCTGACATTTTTTAATGATAAAAATATAGTTTGTATACTTGTTTGTCTGACAGTGGTTTTTAATGACATTATAATTCAATTTCATCTATCAGTAGTTATTACTCTTTAGTAGAAAATGTACATTTTTTTCTCAATGTTTTTTCTATTTCTTAAAACATTAAAGTGGTTTTCAACTTGCATATCAGAGTTATTCATGTGAAGTCCATAGATACTGGCTACATGTGAAGAAAGCATGTGTGTTGTCTTTCTGTAGGATGTTAGTTTAGTTGAGGCACATAAAAGAGGGATGTTTGGTTATTTCAAGATAAGGTTCTTTCCTAATGAAAGGTTAAATTTGTACCATTGAAAAAAACTTGAGTATGGTTGTGAGAAAAAATTTTTTGAAGTTTGATTTGGTTTCTCTTACAAAACTTCTTACATATATGGTTTTGATTTGAAATAATTTTTGTCAAAAACATCAATAGTGGGTCTGTAATTATTTTGAAAATTACTTTTTGTTTAGAATCTTTATTATGGATTTGAAACTACTTTTTTTTTAACACTGGTCAAAAGTTCAGCTTACAGTACTTTTAAACAACATCATAAAGTAATACATCTTGAATAATGACTTAGAAGCATTTATATATCCTAATGCACAATTTTTCTGTTTCTCTCACTTTTTCTAACACTGAGGATAGTTTTGTGTACTCCTTTAACTCATCAAGTAATGGGTCAGGTGGCTTATGGCATGTGATATATATAACTTTTGCACTTGCAATGACATATTTCATTCCTATTTATTATAAGTAAAAATTGGTAATACCTATTAAATTTTATTAAAGGCTTTGTGTTTGTTTACACTTGAAACTAGTTTTGTGTCATTGCAATTATGAAATGAGTAAGGCAAGTGTGCTTCAATAATTCTGTAGGTACAGCTTCTCAATAATAAATTTATATAGCAAAATAAATGAACATGTAAAAACAGGATTAAATACAGAGGAAAATGAACACCATGTTGGAATGTGATTTTAAAGAGGGAACAGTTTGGAGGTCTCTTGCATACTTTGCTATGGGAATTTTAAAACAACACAATTGGTGGTCATTGTTTGTATTTAGAAATAACTAATATTTCTCCTGAGAGCCAACAAAACACTAGAAAACAGCAGCAAAGAGTAATGCCATGAGCAGAATACATCATCCCAGATCTCTGCCCTAATCAAATTGTCTCCAAGCAAATCTAGCAATAGCAGTAAGAGAAAAGGGTTGTGGATAATGAATATTGCCAGTAAGGAGTTTAAACATATCGTTTAGGGACAACAAGAGACTTTGCGGTCTAAATTGACTTCCATACTGTAAACTAAACTATCAAATATATAATTTAAAGAAAATATGTTGAAATCAGCCTTTATCGTTCATATAGTTATAAAGCTCTAAAACTCAAATATATTGCCCACACAACATCTGAAGACGAACCATTTTAAAGACCAACCACCCTGTTATAAAAATAAACCTATTAGCTGAAGAACTTTCCTACCTTTCCAAAATTTATATGCATGTCCTTAGTCCTGTTATTATTGTTGTTAAATATGAGAAAAGATGATGTATTAACACTTGATTCTTTTGCAATCTTAAATACCTCGGTCAGATCTGCTCTAACTCTTCCTTTTTTAAGAAACAATTTCAGAGATCTTTATCCTCGTGATAATCCTACCATCTTGGGCATCATTCTGGTAACCCTCTGGGACCTGCTTATTAATCATTGAATTACAAAAATAGTACTAAATGACTCAGATACCCAGTTCTTAAACGATTTCAAAACGCTTCATGTTACGATATTTTCTTAGCTTTTTGTAGGTTATTCAAATATGCCAACACCAATACTTATAATGGAATCGACAAAAATATATGTCATCACAGCTGTAGTATGACTCCACCAGCTGGCAGAACCCACTATTGATGTCAGAAACATAAAATAAGGTTACCAAATAAAATATTATTATGGTCTTCCATATTGATCCTACCAAAGGAAAATAAGTATGATAAAAAAATTCGTATCCCTAGACGTTTTTGTAAATTATAAAATGATGGCCCAAATGTCAGCAAAAGCATTTAGAAGGAGATCAATGATACAGTAAAGGATATTTGTGAAGGTATTCGTTTCACACCCTGTAATCTTTATTCAATGAATTCAAACGGGGTTTACATTTAGACAGAACTTTTATACAGAACATTTATAGTTTTTTTTTAAGATACCTTACAACATAGAACATTTCTAACAAACTGGTATTTGACTTTGAACCCAAACTCCTACTTATATATGGCATGTGAGTAATAGATGCATGCCCTTCTATCAACATTCTGCAAGTTCTATTGCCACTTTCCTCAACTAGTTTAGCGCTGTGTTTTAAGGCATGTAATACTAAATTTATTAATTCTGTCTACGTACGCAGTACGGAAGAGCTAGCTCATTTCATTGTGTTGAACAAGAAGCATACACGCTCGCCCTTTCAGCCGTGAGTGTGTTGTAACGTAACAGTTAATCCTACTATTCCGTTTGTAAAAGAGTACCCCTCTAGTGTTTCACTGCAAAATTAATGATGACTAGCGCAGATAACTCCCGTGTAGCTTTGCCCAAACTTTCAAAGAATACACTATGTTGAATAATTCAAATACACCTATAGATAATGGTTGCATAAATATAAGAGTTTTCAGAAATTAAAGAAAACTAACAAAAAATAATCACTTGTTTGTGATGGACTTTTTAAAATATTTGAAATTCAAACTTAAATTTGCTAGCTCTTACAAGGAAAATTAGATATATATTTTTTATTAACGTGTTTCGTAAGACAACGTAGAATATAAGTGAAACCTTTATAAAATATAAACTAAGTAGAATTTAATCCACTTTTGACGATTCTATACAATAATTTTATTCAAAATAAAAAACTTAAAACTATGAAAAGAAAGTTTATTCACAATAGAATGAGTCTGTCGAGAATTATAAATACCACAGTAGTTATTACTATAACCAAGAGTTTTTAAGCGCCAAGTTACGTATGGATTGTCCAAACTCTGTCCTGAACTTGAAATTGCACCCATGATTTTGCATTGTAAGTCTGTAAACTTACCACTGACCCATTTGATGGGCTTTAATGGAAAATTGAACATTTTACATAAACTGTAGTTTAATGAGTATTAAAACTCTTTAATTTTAATTTTTATAATTTATCGTCATTATAACATGTTTTTGAGTTAATTTTACTATTATTTATTGAAAGTATTAATCATTTGCAAGTACTTCTTTATGATTCACACAAATAAGTGTTTACTGACACTTGTACTCACCAGAACTATGAGCAAGTACAAGTTTGTACACTTACAGATTACACATGATATTTATTATGCACTTTTTATTGACTCGTATATACCACTATAAGTTTATCTATTTACATAAAAATAAATTATGAAGTGTAAATGGAAAGTTAAAAAGCTTGGTCTGCTTTTTCAGTAATGATACACAGTAGAAAATTTAGGACGCTCTTAGTCATTCCAGATACCCGGGCAGAATTTGGTGAATGGGGCTTATGATGATAAGAAAACTCGGAAGTAGATTAAAAAGCAAAGTAACCCCTCTCTTCCATGTGTGTAGCTCCGAGCAATTGCCCTGTTTGTTCAGTAGGTAAGACCACTTATGAAAATACTAAGTAATGATCACGGGAGAAAAAAAAATAAAAATGAAACGCATGAACTCTTATGAAAGAATTTCTTCTTCATATAAGTTTTCGTGTTGACAGGTTACTGTAACGCCCCAGTAGCACAGCGGCATGTATGTGGACATACTACTAGACACAGTGTTTCGATTCCCGTTGTGGGAAGAGCACAGATAGCCGACTTGTAGCTTTGTACTTAATTTCAAACAAATAATCTATTGATGAAATTGTGGTGATGACTAGCTGCCTTCCCTCTAGTCTTACACTGCTAAATTAGGGACGGCTAGCACATATAGCCCTCGAGTAGCTTTGTGCGAAATACCACAAAACAAAAACAAACATTGATGAAATTAAAAAGAATGAAAGAGAAAATATGTTTCAACGGAACAATATCGTAAATCAATATATTATTATAAGATAATTTGGGCTCTCAGTATATATTAAAATAATCTGGTGAATAAGAAACATAGAATAAAATAAGCTGAAATTTGCGTCGTATTAATGTGTTACTTACATTTTAGTTACAAATATATATGCTCCAGATGAGGCTTTGTAGATTTTATTAGTTTAGTAGCATACTTCCAGATGACGCTTTTAGTTTCAACTCATCTGATAACAACGATATCGTGGTATAAGTTTTTCAACCTTGGCAGTCATTTGTTAATGGAGTGCAGAGTGGGTGGTAAGAGAAAGCAGCGAGTCGAAATGGTTGCTTCGTGATAATGTGGATGTATTTAATTTTCAAACAGTTAGTTTTAAGACTTTGACTATGAATGAGAAATTGGGATCGATGTTTATAAAACCATTTGTGAGAACTGTTATTTTTAACTTATAAGACAAAAAAAGGTTAATTCATCCAGTGTACCCTGTAGTGTAGGCTTATTCTGTTTCACTGACAGTGTTATGCGTAATTCTCGATGACAGATTAGAATCCGGTCTTTCGAGCCATTTTTATATTTTGTGTTGCATTATTCGAGACTTTCAAAGTTCACCATGGCACTAACACAACCAAGTGTTAACTGTAGTTTGGATGACATAGATCTTAACAGTTTAAAGGTAAGTAAGTAGCAAGTCTGTTAAAGAAGTTAAAGATAGATTGTGGTAATGAACTCAGTACTCAACTCTGAAGCATGTATATGTTACAAGAGTATGTTACTAATTTTTTTTTTTTTTTTTGCCTTAGTTGAACCTGTTATTGCCACTTGTTACCAACTTATAATGATAGTAATATGGCTCAGTGTTGGATTTCAGTACACAGGGTGGGCATAGCAAAGATAACCCATTGTGTAGCTTTGTGCATAATAACAAACAAATAAGTCTGTGGCATAAAATATATGATTATGTAAGCTAACCAATACTAGCACTGTTGTCATTAGTAGTATACTCAAAACTAAGGTAATGATGTATGTAGTGTAAAGTACAAAGTAAATGAAGTAGGTATATGTATTATATCTGATCTTAGTTTGATTTGTGATAATTATACAAGTTTGAGCTTCTTCAGATTTTGTGTCATATCCTAAATGACCTAATAAATTTTGGTATAGGGAGAAAAACTTATCACTAGTGTAGTGTAATGTAGATATAGTATTACATAGTATATTTTGCTTTTGCTTGCAAGTTCTTGGAATTTCTATCACTTGTAATTTGATTATTTCCCATCGAAACTGTTGTCACCTCAAAGATTTTGCATAGCATTCTATGTTATGTTTTAACTCATGGTGTTATGGTTACAAAGTGAAACAAACTTCAGTGATTGTTTTGAATACAATGGACTTTAATTAGCATGTATATATGTAATTTTTATAAATACATAATATCATCAGATAAAAGGTTTGATATAAATTGTTTGTGTATTACAGTAAAAATCTATTAAATTCACTTGTAATAAAATGTCTGAGTGTTATTTACTGTTGATGTTACACTAAGAAGATGGCCATTAGAAACAAAAAGACAAACGTACATATTGTGATGGTCAGAAGAAGAAGCACTTTTTTATTTGAAATGTGGAATTAACTAGTTTCTTCTAAGAAGTCAGGTATGGAGGAGTATAAATCAGGATGAAAAGTAAATTAAAATAAGTAATCAATAGACAAATGTTCACAAAACAGGAAAAAAAAATGCATCATACAATATGTATTCAGTGAATGTTCTTTAAGAATCAGGCAAGTCAGTATCTTCCAAATTCCATTGTACCTTAGGATATATTCATTTTCATTAAAACATAAGAATTAAACTGAGGTTCACAGCAAGTTTGTAATTTACTGAGAAACAAAACATACATACAAGTGTGCTAATTTGCAAAGGACAGGATGAGCATAGTTCCATTAAAATGTCTTGGTAATTTTTGGCAAATCTTATTTTTTTAATTTTTCAATGCAAACTCAGATGAATTATGTTAGAAATGCAGTAAGTGCTCAATATTTGGAAACTGTATCACTGATGAGAAAAAGATACTTTAAGAAATTACCATAAGTTGTTTTTTAAACAAAAACATTTTGAATTGTTTTTTTATAGTAACAGTTAAATTTAAGTCTTTATGTTCTGTATTTTGTACAGGTGTTAAAGTTCCATGAAACTTTTGTTTTCTTTTCTAATTATTATATCTTCTCTGTGCTGTTATTAAAATGGATAAAAGCCAAAAGTAGTAAAAAAAAAGCTTTTTGTGTTATTGATGAGTAGATCTAGGCTAATAGTTGAATTTACTAAATAATTGTTTATATTCAACTAATTGATTATTTTAACATGAGAGTTGTAATATCTGGATACCCTAATTTTGATTAGTTAACTATTTTCTTGAGTTATGGTATGAATTGATTAAACTGAACAACCTTGAATAACCAAAAATAATTATGAGTAATCATAATGACCATATTTTGATTTTGTGCACACCTGAATTAAACCAAAACAATAATAATTAGAAACACCAGTTTCAGTTAGTTGATTATTTTTGCGACATGAATTGATATAATCACAATTTTGATTGATCAGTTATAACCAGTGCTCATAAATAATTAAGTTAATGGTCTAGCTCTACAGGTCAGAAAGGAAGCTACAGTGCACATTTCAATACAAATACTTATTTTATCCTATGAGTTTTAAACCAAACAAATATTTTAGGTCAATTTTTTCTTCTCACAGACAGTTAAGTTGCTTTTTATTTGTTCTTAATGTTAAAACTGAATGTAAAGCATAAAGTTGTGGTTACTTGCATCTTAACATTACTGCTTTTTTTCTAGATCTTGGAGAATTTGTCACAGTACTTTTTTTTCTTTCTTTCTTGGTATAGATAATTTAGCAGGAATCCTATATTTCTACTATTATTTATGTATACTTGATATAATTTTTAACCATTGTTTCTTTTAACAGTATTGTGCATGATGCGCCCAGAGTTAGTACTTGTTTTTAGTGGAATAAGGGTTTGTTTTTTTACAGTATCTATTACTGTGTAGGTAAGTTTTTTATGAACTAATTTTGTCTGTTGCAAATTTACAAATTTTTAACAGACTAGTCATATTCTGTTCATCCACTTGCTTTCTAAATATCTTAGTAGTCTTTTCACACTTGTTTTTAGATTACAATGAAATATCATAAAATTAACCTAAATGATGTTAGAATAACCAATGCTACTTACAAAAAATACTTTCTTTGGTGAAGAAGTTTGTAGAGAATATAATTTCTTCTGAACCCTCATCACCCTTAAGCCCAGAAAACTCTTTAAGGATATTGCCTTTAAAAGCTTTAATATTAAAACCACTTTCATATTTGCTTTAAAGTTTCACTTTTAGATTGGCAAAAAATAAAGTTTTTATAGAATAAGTCTGAAGATTAAAAGGAATTGTGTTAAATTGTAAGAGAATCCTTAAAATTTTATGTAGATAAATAATGTTTTCTATATTCTTGATAGTAGGATCTGCATGTGTAGAATTTTTAACCTAGCTTTATTTAAAAATAGATTATTGAATATAAAAAAAAAATATTCACCGTTAAATGAAGATTAAGCACCAATACTAAAAAAAACAAATACTACGTAATGAAAAAGGCCATAAATTATAAAATAGTGATAATTTTTCATTAATTTTTTATCAGGTTTTTTGTGTTTATTCCAGGGATAATTTAACATTTCCTGTTTCTGTTTTTGATAATGAAGTAGGCTAGCAGTCAACTTTTTTAGATTAAAATATCTTAAATCACTTTAATTTCAGCTCATTTCTTCTGTATTAAAGATTGGTTGAAACTGTGTATTAATAATTTTAAATACCTATATGTTTTTAATGTTAAAAAACAAATAATGGTTGTATAATATATTATGAAATTTAATCATTATGGAATGCAGCAAAAATATCTTGAAGACAGCACATGCTCTCTACGTTGAATCTGAGTATATTTATTGAATATTCACAGAGCCTAGGATACCCATGTGTATAATAAAGAAATACATTTAAATATGTTAATTATATTTTATTATAAAACTAAATTATTCACTGAATTTACCTTTTTCTTAGACATAAATTGTAATTTGTATTGTGTTATATGCAGTGGTGTAGTGCTGCATTAGAGCACTGTTCCAATATCTATAATTGAATTGAATTCTCAAACTTAAATAACTAAATATATGTTATAAAAAACTACATTGTTCATATTAAACTGAAAATTAAATGTCTTTCATAATGAAATGTTCTAAGTGTCCAACAATACTAGCTGTTTGTGGTCTTCCATGTCCACTGATAGACCTCTCTTCAAATTGCTCAGTACACATGCTGTCAATTTTCTTCTTGAGCTGGCATCAAGGCATTGTATGACTGTGCTGACTCGGGAATGATAGTGGTGAAATGCCTTTTTGTTACACTTTATCTGATTATTAAGAACATGTTATTAAAACACTTATTAAAATATATTTTACATTATTGTTGCATGTTTAAAACATACATATTTTTAAAAGACTTAGTATTTACCTAATACATGAAGAAAGTTGCATTTTTGTTACTTGTGTTGACAAGACAGGTAATGTGCAAAACACTATAGAAATCAAAGTTATAGTTGTTAGCACCTTAGTGCAATAAGAAGTATAATAAATTAATATTACATTCCTTTTTCAATCTTGATTCAACTAATAATTTTCATATTGTACTCTTTTTTTTTTTCTTTCCTTGTCTAATTTAAAGAAGGTTTAATTGTATGTATTCTCTTTGTAGTATATGTGTATTTAGTTTAGTATTGATGTAAGTAGTTCAAATAACTATTGATACATTTATTTTCTTGATTTAAGATAATCTCACAAAAGTGGAAATTTGTATTACATGTTCAGAAAGGTATTTAAGTACAATTACTAAAAATTTTATAGGTAAACTGTTAAGCCTACTGAATAAAAAGTAATTAGATAATTAATCCAACTGATTGTTTTTTAATCATTACACTGTGCAAGATTAGCACTGGTAATTTTGTTTATAGTATAGTAATTGTTTTTCAGGATCCTGCTGGGATATTTGAGTTAATCGAAGTTGTTGGAAATGGCACATATGGTCAAGTTTACAAGGTAAGTAAACTTATCCTACTCTTAACTTTGTCATATCTTAAATGTATTTAATTTTTTCCAAGAAGAAAGGGCTGAATATGAAAGTGTACACAAGTTTAATAATACCCAGCATGTGTTTTTGTATAGTTGTTTCACACCTTATGTTATAGTTTTAAACTGGTTTTGCAACTTCTTGAGACAGATCAACCACAAGTGGAGGATATCAAAACACCTTAACTTTAGGTAGTTGGACTGTTTTTCTTTGTATTTTATAAGCTGTATTTTTACAACTATATTGAACAGTAATAAAGGAGATATTTTAATGATCTAAATTTTGATGTGTCATAACATGACAAATATTAGTCAGATTTAGATTAAATGTACAGATTGTGTATGTAAACTGATTTTGAAATTGACAGTTCTTGTTACCCCTTTTGGCGTGGTTGGCGACTGCAGTCGACTTGAAGGCTCAGTGCGGCAGGCGACTTATTTTTATTCCTGTTAATTTTATGTATTGAATTTAACATATATAGTATTGGGTACAATCATTGAATATTTCAGGGACTTTTGTTGAGTTATTGTCGAGATATCATGCTTTTAGTACTGATACCGTAATTAGTTGAAGTATCAAACATATATATTCAGCACCATGCCAAACATTAAAAGTTGTTATTCAGCATCGAAAGGGTTAAAAGTAATATTTATTGTATTTATCAGTTAAATATTAAGTAGCCCACCCCTTTATCTGAGACCAGTTTATATTGGTTTAATTAATAAGTTCATCATTAGTTCTAGTTCCTTATAATGTTTTGATAATTTATTGGTATATTTAATGAATTGAGCATTTGTTTATGAGAATAAAAAAATGGGTAAGTTGTAAAAAGATTGATCAGTTAGTGGTTGAGGTTCATCCTAATTCTTAATGAAAATTAAGACTTGAAAGTGATTATATGTTCAACCACTATAAACTTAAGAAGACTCAAAGCTATTAAAACAGACCATATCTTCAAAGTATAGCATTTCTCACCTGGTTTTGTGTTTTCAATTCAACAGCTTATTTATTACCTCTTGCACTCAGATTCCCATTACTAACCTAATCAACCGTAACTGGTAAAATATTTTCATTCAGGTCCCTATCCAAGCCACAGTAATGAAGATCTGAATCATTGGATATCTCTGACTTTTGTATGGCAGAAGTTATTAACATGTTTAAACTTTCCATAATAGCTCAGAACTTACAAGATTTCATTCCAATGGTTATTGTATTTTTTAAAAATAATCTTAAGGAAAGAAACCTTAACAGCTATATAGTTGTGTACACTATGAATAAACCTTACCTAAGTATAACATGTCAACAATATAGAGAAGCTCACAACCTGATACATTTCAGTCTGAATCAAACTACAAATTTTACATTCCAGAACTGGAACAATTTGATGCAAGTACATTTGTTATCATTTCCAATCTGTGAATCAAACTGGACAGCTTTTATTGTACTGTTGCTTTTTGTTGGGTTTGTGACAAAACTCTGTACCCAAAACTTGTATACTTACACTATTCTGACAGTCAAAGTGTTACATGTCAAGAATTTATTAACAAAGACTGTATAGAACTAAAAAAAAACACAAAAAACAACATAATAAAGTACATCAGGCTGTGCTATTTAACTAAGAGTGTGATGGATTTACAAAAATTAACCATGCATGTTCTAACCTAAAATTGTTTTATTTCACCTCTGCTCTCTGCAATTGGTATAGATGAGCTCCTCGGCTTCTTATACTTTTACATTGGTTCTTGGTTTTAAAATGTAATTTTGTGAAAATAAAAAGACTATTTGTGATGTAGATGAATAAGCGTGTATATTTTTATATATTTTCTCAACCCATACCAGCCGTTTTTACATATATATTTTTATCTACAAGTGGGTTTTCTCGTCATCACAGACCATTGATGGATTGTACATGTGTGTACTTGTTGCATTGTACCTGAAAAGTGATTTGTAACTTTAATATAACTCAAAAGTGATTTTTATTGGCACTTTATGAATCTCATAATCAGTTCTTAATCATACAAATAGAACTTTAAATAATATAACATAGAAGCTCAAATTGATAATATTTGAAAATATATTGGGTTTTGGTTTCAGTATTTAAAATGTTACTTAAACCATTTGATTGGGCTGGGCATACATTAAAGGTTAACATGCCAGATTGTACATTCGAGGATCTTTGATTCACCACAGCATCATTTCCACGTTTGAAGACAATGGATAGGATGATCCAATCTTACTGTTCAGTCAGAGCAGCACAGATAGCACTTGCATAGCATTGGGCAAATATTGAAACCATCACAAATAGATTTAATTGAAATGTTATTACCCAACCTTCTTGTTTGATTCTGCTTCTCTGTTTTGTCTTTTCAGTTGTGGCTGTTGAAGTGTGATTAGCTAATAGCCAAATAAAGCTGTGATAGGAAAATGTTAGAAATAAAATTATTTTTATTTGTTAGTTAACTAGTTGTTGCACTATCAGTTTGAAATGTTAATTGTTCTTCATTTTGCACTTACATCATTGAAAAATAACCATTCTCAGAATTAGAAGAGTTCTTGGTTTGTTGTTGGATCCTAGACTGAACCAATGAAAGACAACAGCTGAATTTGTATGAATCAGAATATTGTGAATAAGATTTAAAGGTACAAAACTCTGTATGGTGTATAATAGTTGTATACATCCTGCATTATTTGGGTGTTAAAATTATACAATGCCCCTTGTACAAATTAAACATGCGTGTGTTCACTTTAAAGGATGAGCAATAAAATAACAGCAACATTCATTTCATATATGTCATCCAGATATAATTCCGACGTAGAAGTGTCGTTTAATACACAGTATTCGTGTCATTTGCCACGTAAAATATATTGATCTTTAGTACATTGACCCGTGCAGGAAGCTCCACGTAAGCCCTCTTCAGAGCCTTCTCCCCAGTGAATGGATTGGAAATCGAATTCAGGGTAAAGTGAGCCGTGTACTTCACAAACTCCTGAATCGTGTTTAATATTAGAGGCAGTGTTTTCAGTAACTGCATAAAAAGACATTAAAAAGTTTTACAAATCTAAGAATTTAAAGAATGAACGTAAAGAAGAATATATATAACTATGTCAACCATACTATATCAGCTTTGTTCAGTGCCGAAGAGACTTTTCGTACAATATGAGGGCTCATCAACCATGATAAAATAAATACAGTATTGGTTGAGACTGTTCACATTCTTGAATTGCATAACCTACTACTGGTGTGAACTACATTAAACTGTTAAAGTGCAAGTTTCTATTAATTTATGAATCAGTTACAAATCAGGATAAATAAAAGCTTAACACAATATTAAGTTCAATATTGAAAAGGCCCGAGGGTCTCGGGTTCGAATCCCCGTCATATCAAACATGCCCTTTCAGCCGTGGGGACGTTATAATGACGGTCAATCCCATTATTCGTTGGTAAAAGAGTAGACCAAGAGTTGGCGGTGGGTGGTGATGACTAGCTGCCTTTCCTCTAGTCTTGCACTGCTAAATTAGGGATGGCTAGCACAGATAGCCCTCGAGTAGCTTTGTGCGAAATTCAAAAACAAACAAACAAAGTTGTTGTTTTTTTTCAGTACAGACTTTTAGCTTTGCCATCTCTTGACCGATTTGAGATCTAGTTACAAAAATGTATCTCGGAACGGCTAGTATGGGTATTAACACTTATTGATAAGGAGAGAATAACGTTTCGACCTTTCTAACGTGACCTATGAAGGTCGAATCGTTGTTCCGACCTTATTAATAAAAGTGATAATACCCATACTAGCCGTTATGAAATACATTTTTATTTCAAGTTGGTTTCTTGTCATCAAGAAGATCTAATTACAGTTTTGGACTTGGGAAGTGAAACCCTTTCGATTAATGTATTTGATCACGCCAAAGGTTTCATAGATTAACTTATCCTAATCCTACCTAAATAATTTCTATTTGAGGGTAGAGTAATAAAATTCATTCGTGTATACGCGATATACTTGATATTGCTAGCGCACATAAATGTAGGTAATACAAGTTTTAAAAAGATCTCGGATAAATTTACCCTAATCCTGCCTGAAAGAATTTCAAGTGATTCGGCTGTTGAGGGTTCTCCTGGTTTTTATTATAGAAATACCGTCTGTGGTTACTACACATCTATTCATGTGTGTGTGCCGGGGCGAGTCTGACAGATCGGGCAGCAGCCAGGCCAATATTTTGTCACAGTGACTGTAGGACTATTTAAACTTTAATTTGCACTAATGTATGAATCAGTATAATAACACATAATACATTTGTAAGTGAACATGCTTGTACTTGCTTATAGCTACTGTGAATATAAGTGTCAGTGAGTATTTTTTCAGGGAATCGTAAAGTGCTTGCAATTGACTATTACTTTCAGTAAGTTAAAATTCAATCTCAGAGCACCAATTCTCCAAAACTTTTCCTTGGGGCATCCCTCACCCGAACTGACATTATTTTTATGACAAAGTGTGCTTTGCAAACTGTTCGGAGTTGCCTGGCGCATCCAAAAATGCTTCCTTCATTCCTGATCCAAAATGCACCTTCCTACAAAGAAACTTCGTACGTAGTAATTATATGGAAAATGTTCGATTTGTAAATGTATGTTGTGGGCACGAACGTTACCAAATTCATTAACCCTTAAACGGCGACAATCATCTATTTATGCTGCTACTTTCAACATTCCCGCTGTTTAAGGGTTAAACTCCAAAGGAATTTGAATAATATACGTCTTGAACGCGATTACCCTTTTTCCTTTTCGATGTCTCACAAAGCTGCTCGAGTTTTTGAGTTTTGTCTTGTGAATTAGGCTATCAATAGGCTATAGCTACATTTATATTCTTGTTTAGTAAAATTTTAACCTTGAAATATTTAACACATTTTTTGGGGAGGGGTTGTGGTTGCTTGTTTTCTGCTTCTTTTAGATTTTATAACATAAACTAATTAATGGCTGTCTTTATTTTGAATAATATTATACTAATCACTTTAATCTAATCATTTTTTCACTTACCTCCTCATCCTCGTTAACTGTGTTAGAAAGATAAATCGTCACTTCCGCTCATCTCCTATGAAGTTGAATTACCCTAACCGCCATGTGTGTTGTAGTATCTATATAACTCGACTTTTGTTAAGTGTTTGAAGACATGGAAGTTTTCTAAATAAAATGAAATGTAGATACCTACTTTTAAAATATAAATTAATAAAGTGTATTTTTTTAGTCGTTCTGGAATGTAGATTAGATTTAAGTTTGTTTCTTATTAAGCTTAAAGTTACTAAATAGATTTTCTGTGCTGTTCTCGCCACTGGTATCGAAACACAGTTCATAGCTTTATAAGCCTACGAACTTACTTCTGAGCCCACAGGGGCGCTTTAGTTTAAGAGTAACATAAAAGATGTAATGTGGTATCTGCTATGATCTGTTTCATAAAGCAGTCGTTCATGAGAAGTCCTTATCTTTTATGTCATGAGGGCTTGTAACTAAAACCCGGGATTCGAATCTTGTGAAGCAGATAAGTTGACGCTTAGTAATAAACAAAGTACTTTTGTTTGAAAATTTTACAATGGATAGCTCACTGAACTGAAAACAGGAATTATACTTCTCAGTGATGACGAGAAACCCACTTGTTGAGAAATTTATATGCAAAAACGGCTCGTTTGGGCTGAGAAAACACTTTACATAGAAGAGCGAACAACGTTTCGACCTTCTTTGTGAACCTGATGATGACCGAAGAAGGTCGAAATGTTCGCTCTTCTATGTAAAGTGTTTTCTCAGCCCAAACGAGCCGTTTTTGCATATAAATAGGAATTATACTTATATGGTTCAACGTTATGTTATGGGAAAATAATATCCAGTGATAAACGTTTTTTTCTTAGTCTTGTTGTGATTCATCACATAAACAAAACATTATTAGAGATAACAGTGGTTAATGGAACACTTCTGTGACCACATTCCTTAGTCATACCCGAGTTATGAGTTATTTACCAGTTAAAACCAAATATTTATATCGTCATGTTATCGGACTTTTTCTCACGAAAGGAGTTTATTTTAACCTGTTATGGTTTCATTGTTTTCATTTAATAACTCAGCCCAAAACGTTTTCCTCGTAGGCAGAAAAAAAATACTACGGAAAGTACGAAATTGTTGCGGTGAGTGTTATTCACAAATACAAGCATCTCCCAGAATTTGGTCACATAACACTTGTGCTATTTTACTTCTAAGAGCAGACCTATTTAAGCTACCCGTCATATTGTGCATTGTTTTATATGTGGTTTGGTGTAGCTGTCTGTGATACTATGTTTTAAAAATTGTATTTAAGAGTAATATTTGTAGGTATTGAGGCTACAGCAGTTTTTAATATATGTAATAATGCTTTCACAACTTGTACCTTCCGGTTTAAGGGAGGGTGACTTCAGATAATTTTTATGCTGTATTTAATGTCCATCTTATATGTGATTTCCAGTTTATCACCTACGAGGGCTGCTCAAAAAATACGCGGACTGTTTGAATTGCGCGGCTCCAGTTGGTTCCAGGGGAATCCGCTTGGTGTCGCTAGGTTCGCACAGATCAGCTGATTACGACGCCATTTCCCGATTGCAGATATCTTTATTTGTGTATTAGCTACGCGGTTTTAAGTGAAGTGCGATTTTTTCGTTTGGCGGATTTCAAAATGAATGACCTGAAGGAGCAACGACTCACTGTGAAATTTTGTGTTAAACTTGGAAACTATGCGACTGAAACTTTTGCTATGCTTAACACGGCTTACGGTTATGTTGCTATGAAGCGTACGGCATGTTTCAAGTGGCATGAACGTTTTAAGGATAGTCGACAGTCCATTGAAGATGATGAGCGTCCTGGACGTCCTTCCACGTCAACTGACGACCCACACGTCGACAAAATCAACACTTTGGTGCGGGCAAATCGACGTTTGACTGTCAGGGAGCTTGCTGAAGAGTGTGGGATATCAGTTGGATCTTGTTACGAGATTTTGACCGAAAAATTGAAGATGCACCGCGTTGCTGCGAAATTTGTGCCTCAGAACTCGTGCGTTTTTGGCCAAACACTTGATCACTGTTCTTCCCCACCCCCCTACTCACCTTGCTCCTTGAGATATTTTCTTGTTCCCCAAACTCAAAAGACCCTTGAAAGGAAGAAGATTTGAGACGATTCCCGAGATTAAGGCAAATGCGACGAAGGAGCTGGAGGACATTACAAAAGAAGCGTACCAGGACTGTTTCAACAAGTGGAAACACCGTTGGGATAAG
The DNA here is from genome assembly GCF_004210375.1 of Tachypleus tridentatus. Lineage (NCBI taxonomy): Eukaryota > Metazoa > Arthropoda > Merostomata > Xiphosura > Limulidae > Tachypleus > Tachypleus tridentatus. The sequence goes on from NC_134825.1 coordinate 127,099,882, forward strand.
TGTGTGCGTTGGGGAGGAGAGTACCTTGAAGGGGTCCCAGACCTGTTACTTCTAAATAAAGTACATTTTGTTTTATGACGTCAGTCCGCGTATTTTTTGAACAGCCCTCGTACATACGCCATGTTGTAAAGGAGTGATTTCCAAGTATCTTTATTACTAACTTTTGTTTTATTGTCATGTGGATTTCAACGGATGTAAACATGAATCAGGTGTAAATGTACTTTGGTAGACATTTTGTACAACAACAAATTAAAAACATTTCGAAGTTTTCAAAAAGATATGACTATTATTTTACGACCTCATAAGTTTATTTCCTGATGGTGTTAAGTACGGTAAAGTGTAGACTTATCTAAATTAGAGCACAAAACGTAGATAGGTAAACGATCGAAGCAGTGAAAATACAATAAGTATATATATGTGGTATTGTGTGTAAACATCGTTTTCAGTTTCTTGGAGTTGAGCATTAGATAAATACTGTGATTTTCATACGCTAATTTCTATTTGGTTTATACCAGTGTAAAACAATAACTCGATGATTATTTTAATATGTATTTGATACAATGCATAAATTTTCTTTATGCCGAATCCTTGACCTAAGAAAACGCTTTCAGGACTTCTGCTTTTGTGGAAAAAAATACCTTTGTATGTTTTTATGCTTTATTTCATTCTTATTTCCTATGTTATGTAAGTATCATATCTGTAAAATCTAATTTAGTCATAATCAGGTTGATGAACCAGTTGTTACACATTCCAACCGGCCTGATTAGTTTTGGTATTGGGCGAAAGGCAGCAGCACGTCGAAGGGTTGGCATATTATAACACATTATCGTTTGATTTTTCTTACGAGTGTTAATAATTTACATATAAAATTTTAAAGTTTTGGACTAAACTTGAGCCCTGATATTTATAGAAAATTAATGGCCTTGTCTCTCTTTCTTTTCCTCTTCAGCGGCCAAACGGTAAGTCTCAAGATTTATAATGCTAGAAACCTAATTTTTATTTTAATTCGAGTTTATTTGAGACTGGTATACTTTGTCTGATTCGTCTTGAGAGCAATTGACACCAATATCATAAATCATTAGGTCTCAAAGAAATACGATTTAACCTTATTCTACTGTGGAAACCGAAACAGCTGTTTCAGTTTTCAGAACAATACCAGAAAAAACTTGAAACGTGGGAATAAAGTTCCTCTGAATATTTCTCATCCATTGTTTTTAAAGCTAAAGCATTTGGTGTCAACATCGTTAATCGGGGTGGAACAGCAATGCTGTTGGAGAGTGTGACATTGTTTCAAGGCATGTGCTCACCTTACGTGACTTTTGTTCTTTCGTTTTCGCTTCTGTGCTGGTCTTTGGGTAGGACATATTCTCCTCACCATAATGAAAGTACCTTTGGATACATGAATTTCATGTAAGGTGGTGATTAAGCTAAACATAGGTAATACATGGATTGTTGCGTTTCTCGTTTGTCTTGTATTTTAATATTCAATGTCTTGTTAACACATGTAACTTGTTTTCGAATCCTGATTATTAGTTGAATTCACTGCCTAAGAAATTGTATTTAAAAATATTAATAACTCGAGATGTCAGTGTTTCAAAAACCTTTCTATAAGTTGATATGTTAATGATGTAAGTAATTTATTTTAGTGCTTATGTAATTTTAGATACGTATCTTTAAATGTTATAAGTCAGGGGTGGCCAACCTTTTGTTTCCTATGCACCAATTTTTTTCACTTTAAATTCAGATGCGCCACACAAACTTTAACAGCCTTTCAATCCTGAGCTGCACTTTTTGTTACAATATTTAACATCCGGTTTGTAATGTACAGTTAATCTGACCCTTAAATTTATGTTTGTTTCAATGTATCTTCTTGTAATTCAATGTCACAAAAACCTCATGCGTTTTAGGTTGCTGTATCTGTATTTAAGTTTCTCTTTCTCTTCTTTCTATTATGTCTTGATATAAAGATATATACTGAATTACATAATAAATCATTGCACCAAACGTCTTCATACACAAATGACAAACACACACACACATCAGCTTCAAACTCCTAATAAATGGACTCACACTCATATACCCGCAAACGTACATTTTTATCTCTGGGGTATAGTGCGCCACTTGTAATCGTGCAATGCGTCACAGGTTGGCCACCCCTGTTATAAGTCAATTGGAGACTCGTCATTCACCAAATGATTGCTGGAAGCATTTTGTGTTAATTAGACAACAACGCTGTATGTGGTGGGAAAATACCTGTATATGCTTAATTATTGACTGTTTAATGATGGTTCATTGTTCTGCTGCTGGTAGAACGTATTTGCAAATCGTGTCCAAAGTGTTTCAAAGAAAGGCTTTTAGAAAACTTACGTACTGTTTGAGATCATAATCTTAGTCAACAACTTTCCGTGGTATATTTCTCTATCTTTTTTCTTGTATCAGTGTTCTCAAAATTATTCCCGTACTTTTGTAGGTTGTTTTTAAAATCGAGTCATGTTTTAGTATGTCAAACTGATTTGATATCATTTCGATCTGAAAACGTAATAAACTAATCAACATTGTAATTAGGGCAAGAATGTCCATGTATTTCATATTGTTTAGTTTATTTCTAGTATTTATAAGGTAAGTTGTGCTTTTGTCGAGATATTGTGAGAAGGTGTCGAGAAGCTATACACACACTGTTTTGTTTTGTCACAAGGATGCCCCTTACTTCCGGTTGTTGCCTTGAAGCAATAAATGTATTGCAGTAGTGTCACGTGTATGGTAAATGTTCGTGTACATGTAAGTTAACAGCAGCACAGTGTATGTTAGGTTCATTACCAACTGAAGTTTCCGTGGAGAAAGTAAACGACCTCCTGTTGACATACTGGATGCGAACCAACTTTGTTGGATTGTGTTTACGTCTGAAGTCAGACATATTTTGTCAGAAAATGAGAAAAAGAGGCCGAATTTGGAACACTTGGTGAAAGTAAGAGTGTTACAAAAAGACCACACAATTACGTTTTGGTTAAATGGCAACATCTCAAAAATTAATTATTACTAAGCCTTCCGAACGAAAAAATAAGATACTTAAATAGAAATTTGGAGCTTTTATGATATGTGTTTATCTTTCACGTGGCCGTGACATTCAATTGTAATATAATTCAAGGCGGGAACTGACCTGCGCTTTGACCCATTGATTACTCATCTAAACGTAAAGTGCGTGCGTTACAACATGCTTAGAGAACACGTGCATGCGTGTATGTAGTTGGTATGTTATGTTAATAAGTCGAACAACGGTAATGTTGAAACACGCAGTCTTAAACAAGTGCAAATAATAATACAGCAAACTCTCGTTGTAACGAAGTCGTAGGGACCAAAGAGAATTGTTCGTTACAAAAGAAATTCGTTAAAAAGAATTATTTTTTTCATTCACTAGCCAAGTCTGGATTACTGACGGCTGTTGCAGTACCGGTAATTGGATTAAAGACTCAGAAGTCACACGTGTGTAAACACTTAAAATACATTTAATGAAATTCAAAAGGACAAGTAACAGCACTTGTAAAAAAAACATGTAAAAAAAAAACTCATAATATAGACATATGTAATTATAATGTACAGGATACAAACACCAGCAAGAACGTCTAACTGGAGTCACTTGAAATATTGCACAATGCTTTTTTACGAACTGCTGTCCCTCTGGCACTTGGTCACAAAACGCTCCATCATGTTTAATTGAGAGATAAACTGTCCTGCGTTAGCCTGGTGTTCGAGATATCTCTGAAGTTGCAGGCACACCTCACGAGCTGCAGAATGTGTTGGGATGGGGGGTTCCTCATTGTCGTCATCTTCACTTTCACTGTCATTTTCTGATGTCTGTTTATTTTGCACCATGGCCACAATATCACTGTCTGTCAGGGGCGCGCTAGTGATCATATCATTATCAGCAGTTTCGTAGTCCTCTGCTGTGACATCCACCTTAAACCCAGTGTCATTCAGCCGTGTCAAGAGCTTGGCCAATGGTATGTCATCCTCGGGGTCCTCACTGTTTTCTGCTGGCTCTGGAGAGGAGAAGCCACAAGTTCTGAAGTAATTGGCTATAGTTGATTGCTTTACCAATGACCAGGCAGAGCGTAGCAGTCGCATGGCTTCAAGCACAGTCACAGTGAAAACACTTTTATTGTCTATTGAATCAATAAGACGCTGTAGCAGTAGGGTGCGGTAATGATGTTTTAGATTGGCGATCATGCCTTGGTCCATGGGCTGTGTCTTGCTTGTGGTATTGGGAGGCAGGAACACCAGCTTGATGGCCTTAAGTCCAGTGGGGTTGGAGTGGGCGGGGCAGTTGTCAATTATCATAAGGACCTTTCTTTTCTGCAGCACAAACTTTCGGTCAAGTTCTCTCAGTCACTCGGTGAATAGATCTGATGTCATCCAAGCTCGCTTGTTGGCTTTGTATGGTGTTGGCAGGGTTTTGACGTCTTTGAAGCAACGCGGTTTTGCTGCCTTTCCTAAAAAAAAAAGAGAAAGAAATTGTACATGGTTAATGTCTTGAAATTAAAAATGAAACATTTATGTGTCAATAATCTGAAGAAAATCATAAAATAACAACTTCTATAGAAAACACAGGAAAATATTTTTACCTGCTTTTGACACTCACCTATGACAAGTAAAGGAAGCTTCTCGGTGCCGTCCATATTGGCGCATACCAAAACAGACAGCCGCTCCTTCGCTCGCTTCCCGCGGTGACAGGAGTCTCCCTTCATAACAAGAGACTTGTCTGGCAAAAGTTTAAAGAATAAGCCAGACTCATCTGCGTTTAAGACATCCCGTGGGCTGTAGTTTTCTAGCAGGCGTGGCAGTATTGTTGATGTCCACTGGTTTGTTTGCTCTGGTTCTACACTACCAGACTCACCACAGATCGTACGAAATTGAATGTCGTGTCTTTTTTTGAATCGGGTTAACCACCCATCACTCATGCAAAAGTCAGTGATTCCCATTTGATCAGCAAGTTTTTTTTCCTTTGCTTGCATAACAGGCCCAGATATAGGAACATTCTCTGATCTAGCATTTTTGAACCACAGAAGCAATGCCGCTTCTAGGTCAGAATGTTTTGCAGTTCGCATGCGTTTTCTATTGGGACAAAAGTTGTCTCGAGAAGACAATATGGCCTCTTTATTTTTCAACCATGTTGACAAAGTGTTCAGAGGCACATCAAATGCTTTTGCTATTTCTGTTTTTGTTTTAACTTTTTTTTCAACTTCTTCTATTGCTGCAATTTTAGTTTCTATCGATACAAGCTTGCGCTTCGCCATGATCAATGATTAATGATCTGTTTAATTTGACTGTGATTAGCCTTTTATAGGCCACAGCATGCAGGCTGCCCAGGCATAATCTGAAAATTTTATATCTAAGCTAATTTTCGCTGGGAGGGCGGGTGAGTTGGGGCGGGCAGGGGTTTAAAGTGTTATTGACCATAATTGTTGTAAAAACATTGCTAGGCTAATCTACTACCCCATCTGCAGTCCGCTATTTCTCAAGTGTAAGATTTTGATGGTGGCACCACACATTGTTGCGCGGAGACTGACTAATTGCACTAGCGGCGTAGCGGATGGTCGGCAGCCGGCAGCGGTGACAATTAATTTAGGGAAGAAGAGAAAAATAAATATCTTCGTACCTGGTTCGATACAAAGGATTTAATATTGATGCTTTTCACACCCTAGGGACTATGATTATACATCGTTACAAGCCGACACTTCGATACATGCAGTTCGGTTCAAGGGGCTTTTGTTACTATGTATTTATATGGACAGTTGGCTGGACCAGTCAACAACTTCGATACAAGTGATATATTCGGTTCTAGCGACTTCGAAACAATGAGAGTTTACTGTATTGTATTTTCGTAAAGGATAAAGTGAGTTTGCAATATCGGATTGTTCGCGGTAGAGTGCATGGAATGCTCAAACCAAAATAATTTCAACAAAAATATTTGTTCTTTTCAGTATTGTTTCCACTGTTAAAATGTGCAAGTTCAATATATTGGGTTGAGGAATAATTCGTGAGCGTTTTTTTCAAGTTAAAAAAAAATATATTCATAAATGAAACGCTTTCGCAAAATATTTCATGTCATTTGGTAGATAAATTTTTGCTCTAATAGATGGTGTGTTTGATTTTCATATGTCTTTAATTTTTGCTTTCATTTTCAGCTCATTAAATGGAATGTCAAGTGGACAAAATCGAGCATTTTCGACACCATCTGCTTTTCGCATTTGATTTCTTGCAATTTCGTTTAAAACAATGCATACTATATACCTAGGTATTACATGAAATAAAGTATCATAATAAATGTTTTGGGTGTAATGTGTTCATGCATTGAAGTATTGTATAGTCTTGCATGTAATGCTTGAATGAAATTATTTAAAAACGCTCACGAATTATTCCTCAACCTAATATACAGTTGGTAAATTAATTTTAATTCATTGTTGCAGAGCTCTGCGTGGACAAATGCTTAGAGCGCTCGAATCGTAATCGCCGTTCTACAAAGTATGCTAGTTTTTTCAGCCGTGGGAGCGTTATTATGTAACGGTCAATCCTCTATTCTCTAGTAAAAAGAGTAGCCCAACATTTGACAGCAGGTTGTAATGACTAACTGCCTTTCCTCTAGTTTTACACTACTAAATTAGAGATGGCTAGCGCACATAGCCCTCGTGTAGCTTTGTGCGAAATTTAAAACAACAAACAAGGCAAACAGTAATTGTCAGTGAATGTGACATATTATGTATGTGTGTGTGTGTGTGTGTGTGTGTGTATATATATTAGTGAAAATAAATACATTTTAAAGAAGTTAAATAGTAAAATAAGTAAAATCACAAGGAAAGACTACGTTAAAAACAGCAAATTCAAACCTCTAACTAAAATATTTGTTTCTGCTTGTTTTTTAGTTATAACAAACTAATATATTCTTAAATATTTTTTCGTACACTCACTGCCTTGTAGGTAGGTAACACGTTATATTTAGCAGTTGCTGGTATCCTGAGCAGACGATACATAGGTCAAAGTTACGAAACCTTGAACTTCGGATAGAACAGTGACATAAAAACCACATAACTTCAAGTATTTAGGACATTTTGGTTGTCTTCTATTGTAAACAAAATGTATATTAATTGGGACTTTATACAAGATTTGACGTTGAATATATAGCTTAAGTTAAAATTATTTTCAGTTTATAGCTCTTGAGGCACAAGTTCCCGACAAAATCCTCAATTTTAACGAAAATTAATTTATTGTATGTGTGAACTTAATAACTATGGTTTGAGAAGTTTGTTGTCATTTCTGTACGTTTACTGTGACCTTAAACCGCCAAAAAATGTCAACGCTTCTCAGTTTACCCTAAAAAGTAAAAATTGATCTACAAAAACTAGTAATAAAATTATGGATTATATATTTTTACGGTAACAACATTCTTACGGTATTTGTTCGCCTACTCAGACGTTCCTAAGACCGATATTATGCACACTTCAGTATTTAAGTATTATCATTATATAATAATTCGAAGTTTGACAGTTGTTTCTTCAACAGTGCCTGCAAGTTGTACGTCATGTGCTTTGTAACAAATATTTCCCTGAAATCAGCTATACAAGTATGCCAAAAAGTGTGTGCAAACTTTAAATCGTAAAGGTTCGACTTAAATTAACACAGGTCAGCAGTTTTGTTGCTGGCTTCATAACTGTTGACAATAATATCATGAAATATTCGGCTGTTGTTTTGAGTTACTTGGAGATTTCATACTTTGTTACTAAACATAAGCGTTGGTTTCCTTGTATTAATTAGGAGTAAACCAGTTCTTTACATATGTAAAAAAGAACAAAAAATATATAATTAGATGTTCTTACCGTAACTAAATCCAGATATGTTATCTTTGGTGTATTGAAATCAATACTGGGGCTCCAGGGGAAGAAACCTTTTTGGAAATAGAAGAATAACTTTCTTTGCTATGCAATGTTGTTTATTTATACACACAAATAAGATGTAGTGAGAGTAGAGCGTTTGCATAGTTGTAGGAATATCAAGATTGAAATTTATTTCATCATGCTTTTTGTGGCTCGAAATAACAGTTCGGTCGTTATTTTCTTACAGTTGTCTCTGTAAAGAGAAATATTGTCCTTAATACATTATCATTACTTTTGAAATGTGCTCAGATAACCTAGTGGATACACGACATATCAGTAAGTAATGTATGTGAAGGCGCCGACTGGCATGAGAGGTTTATGTTGAATTAGGATATTGGTGTGACTAGTGAGGGGTGGTAAACATATGTTGATATATCACCAGGATGAAATAATGTTTTATAGTTTGTATTCACGTAAACAAGTTAAAGTGACGCATACGCCGACAATCAAAATTAAAATATAAAAACGTTCATTACAACTGTGACAAAACTTGTAGCTGATATCGTCACTGTTAGGAAACTTAACGAAAGTTTGCTCACACAGACTCACTACTTTGGTAAATATAAAAACGCAGTACTTGTGGACGGAATACAGAAAGCTTCCTCGCTCTACTGGTATACTGTGTGTAACACCGTGAATCCTGCATTCCCGTACAACTGTCACATTCGCTTACTTTCCAATGTAGGCTTAACAAGGGTTTCAACTTTTGTTTGTTTTGAATTTCGCGCGAAGCTATATGAGGATTATCTGCGTTAGCCGCCCCATAATTTAGCAGTCTAGAGGGAAAGCAGCTAGTCATCACCACCCACAGCCAAATCTTAGGATACTCTTTTACTAACGAATAGTGGGATTGATTGAAACTTTATAATGCCCCCACAGCTGAAAGGGCGAGCATGTTTGGTGTGACGGGGATTCGAACCCGCAACCTTCGGATTACGAGTCGAGTGCCTTAACCACCTGGCTGTCCCGGGCCATTTCAATATTCATAAGTCTGTTTCGTTGTGAATATACTCAGTCGTATTTCACTTTAGCTAAGTCATTTCGGCTAATAGAACGGTTCTTGGTTTGTTTGTTGTTGTTTTGTTTTTTGAAGCACAAGCTTTTAGCTTACAACTTCGTCATCTCTTGGTCGATTCGAGATATAATTATAATTTTGGACTCAGGTGGCCAAACCCTTCTTAACTAATGTAGTTGACCATGCCCAAAGTCTCGTAGATTAATCTTATTCTTCCTAAAATAATTTCTATTCAGGGGTAGGTTGGTAGAGATACTAATGAGTAATAAAATCAAACTGACAGACTTTTCGACTTATTTACAACAACTTTCTTGCGAAAACAACAACAGAAGACACTAACATTTTGTGAAATACAAATAATTACTTTACACAAGATGTATTAAAAATCTGGAACCATAAGTGATTTGCAGCTGTTGTTGTTTTTAGTGTCAAATACATGATTGATTATAGTGACGTCTAAACATGAGAAGATCCAGTTAATCCAAAACTTGTTTCGAATTGCAAGGACAGCATGCGGAACACATTTGCAAAATTCGTTGAAGTGTCTATGATTTTATACTTTTCGGTTACCCTGTATACTGAAAGTTTTGTAATAGTTCCTTATTTGCACTATGCTCTATGTGTTTATTCGTAGAAGTCGTTTAGAAATCTACATGACATTATAACACTATTAGTTTTAGAATTGCGACTTCATGTATTTATAAAAGAAGGGTCTAGACTTGAAAAAAAAACAACGCATGTATCAGTAAGTAATGAATGTAAAGGCGCCGACTAGCACGAGAGGTTTATCATAAACAGGAAAAATAACTAAATCAGTAATTTCTGACATACAAGTTACGACAATTGTCAAAATATTTTAAACTTTCAAACGGCAGAAAATTGAATGTCCTGGCTGTAAACATATTAACAGTCGTGACACTGCACATTATACGCCTGGCTACAAGGATATGCTCATATAATTCGTAGGCTTTCAGCGTGAAGTTCAGTTTCGCTTTAGTGAAGAGATTCACAAGCACAGCACATGCTCGACAATTATTCTGTGTTTACAGGTATGCATTTCAGTTTCCCCAACCGTGTTACCTCAAATTCTGCTTAATGCCGAAGACATGTTTTCCCTTTGAGAGTGTTTTTCTCTCTGAAATGTACTACATGAAGTAGGGACCAAAGATAAACGTTTTATCACAATTTTAGCAAACTTATCTACAGTCTGGTGAATCACCGGACAAAAAAGTTTAACTTCATATGTCAATGTAGCGCAGATAGCTCTTGTGTACCTTTGCACGAATTTCAAAACAAACGTCAGTCTTTTATTTTTTCGAAGCTACATACCATTGTAAATATGTTTTATCGCCAATTTTAATATAAATTTGTGCACTAAACCTTTAATTTTTTCATTTTCGTTGTCAACATTTACACTAAACATAAATTACACCCTGTTTTCTTTTACCAATACTTTTTTCGCATGCAGAATAAATACGAATTAGGTTACTGATACAATATCTATTTAATAATTAACTTTACAACTCGCACAAATATGTAACTAACTGATATTCAAACAGACTTGTATCGCAAGCCTAGAACATATGGTTATTTTACATTATATCGATAGTGTACTAAATTAGGCTGAAAGAAAAACATAAACAATTTTTCTTCCTTTACACAAACACACACATAGAAGAGATCCAAGCCACAATCCATATTTAAACTGATGGAATCTTTTGTTTAACTGTCTCTACTCACTTATGACGTCTTTGTTCATCACAAGACCCCAGACTCGAAGTTCTTTAAACTTTTTCTACTACTTTGTTTACTCAGACACTGCTCTCTGACCCGGCATGGCCAGGTGGTTAAGGCACTCGATTCGTACTCCGAGGGTCGCGGGTTCGAATCCCCATCACACCAAACATGCTCGCCTTTTCAGCTGTGGGGGCATTATAAAGTTTCCGTCAATCCCACTATTCGTTGGTAAAAGAGTAGCCCAAGAGTTGGCGATGGGTGGTGATGACTAGCTACTTTCCCTCTAGTCTTACACTGCTAAATTAGGGACGGCTAGCGCAGATAGTCCTCGTGTAGCTTTGCGCGAAATTAAAAAGCAAACAAACACTGCCCTCTGCGTACCGTTGTTGTCGGTTTGGTTTAGCACAAAGCTCCCTACCAGGGAATTTCTACGTAGTTTTAGTTTTTTACAATTATGTAAAATGAACTAAAACTGTACGACAATTTGAATAGTGGTCGTATGATAGACAGTATGCGATATGCTTTGAATTTTTATTAACAAATAAGTCCCCCCGTAAAATACGCACATCTTAATTATTCATTTCCCAAACAGCAAAGTATCTAAAACGACTTTCTTCAGTTACTTAAGGTAATTTTCAGTGCGAGATTACACATGATGCACTACCTCTCTATAAGTATAATGTATTCCGTTTCTCCAATGCATTAAAGTTGTCACATTGGACGTTTTAATGATCAAAACGAAAAATAAAAATGCGTTTGATGTAACATTCACACGTGCACTAAGACGAGTAAGAGTCGAGTGCCTTAACCACCTTGTCATGTCGGGCCCTTAAGGAAGTGATTAACGTACATATTTTATCTTAAATCAGTTATATTATGTTTGGTATTTATTTTAACCGCTTGAAGCTAGAATGAAAAAAAAAAAAGCTACGTAAAGAAATTTATACAGTAAATATTCCATTAACCTATAAATTACCTGCTTGTGTTTATACTATTCTCTACCAATGGGGGTCTACGTGTTGTTTCATATTTTCAAATATGTTCTTGCTTGTTACAACAGTCATTGTAATTCTTTTTTTCTTTGTAAAGGAACCCTAACATTAATTAATAGGATTAATCGGAATGTTTATTGTATTTTAAATTTCTTTTGTTTCGCTCTATAAATAACATTGCTGTGGACCCACAATTAATTTGGAATATAACTGATTTAAAAAATGAGTGTGTACATTCGATAGGGCCCATATTATTGATAATTCTAAGGCTAATAATTTTGAGGAAGCAGTGCTAAAGGGAAAGGAAATTTGTGAAATCAGTATGTACGTAAACATTCTGTTTTTGGTAAATATTTATTATCTCCTGTATATTCAATTCATATTCTCGGACAGACATGTGGATAAAAGATGTTTTCAAATAACATGAGTAAAATATATCTTTATGGCGTGTATTACTTCTTAAAACTGCCTACTTATAAATATGAAAGTTAAATCCAACATACTACTTGCACTTAGCTCACACGTAGAACAAATGGTGTTTTCTACTGGATTTAACTTGTGTGACATATATCAGTGGTAATAAAGCAGTCATATTTGTTTTTGATATTAACTCCACAGTTTTCAACAAAACTAAATGTCCGAAATGGTCAAAATAAATTAGCGGAAAGTTTGAGCTGCTACCATGGCATCTACGTAAATGAAAAGTCGTAAGTTGTGTATTTTGCATAACAAAATAATGAAACGAATTAATTATTATGTAATTTTCATTGCAGAATTTACTGATATAGTTATTTTTACTGTTTACGATACGCTTTTTATTAAATAACATTTTTAACTTTTCACGTATTTTTAACGACTTTTCGAAGTGTTGCTATATATTGTATTATATATAATTTGTAGAACTACAACTGTTTTTTTTTTTATAAGTTAAGTTTGCGTACAGTTCTTAATTGTGTAATACAGGGTGTTCGAAAAGTCACTGTACACTTGTATATTTATTAACAGACATGTTTCAATATAGAATACAGGAGGTAAATATGAATGACAGTTATAAACAATGTTGAAAGTGACTCCCGTTGGCATCAATACAGGCTTGGATCCTTCTTATTTTGTTTCTAAACACTGCTATCAGTTGCTGGCTTGAAATAGACTGAATGAATGCTCTTACAAAACTGCACAGTGACTTTCTGAACACCCTGTATATTCCTAGGTAAAGAAACAAGTTTTACAGGCTAATAATATTCAGAGTCAAGAAACGTTTCAGTTTCTTTTGTAATGATTGCTGTCTTTATGTATCGATTACGTGTGTAAGTTGTTCCTGTGTGATGCCCCTCTGTATCTTAGTGCTTATAATGCTAAAAATTGGGTTTCAATACCCCCAGTGGGCAGATAGTGGTTAACGTATCACGTATCATTCTCTTCTCAGATGGTGAGCATTGTCGCCATTGGATGTGGTTCATTTGTTTTCTTGCTCACTCAAAAAATCTTATAATTTCAGTAGTGAGTGTGTTATAAGAAAGACAGTCAATGCCACTGTTTGGTTAAGAGTAGCTACTTCAGGTGGCAGGTGCTATTTACTGTTATTTGGATTTTTTTTTTCCAGTCTGTTGTTCAAAATTGGGTAACAACTATATGCGTGTGCCATACGTAGTTGTGACATGATAGTTTATCTCATTCTGTGAAAAAATAAATGAAGATCGTTCGTTGAACTATCATTTCGTGTTTAAGAAAATTTACTAGTTTGTTTCTTCAATGTACGCGAAATACACATAAATACTTCATAAATCACGGCCGAATAAGAAAAGTACGGTAAACAGTTTCTTCTGAGTCACACTTTAGGTGGAGAATATAAAATTATAAAACTGTGTTTTGAAGTATGTTTATATTGTTGCGCATCAGATGTACTCTTGTAAAGTTTTTTTTTTTTAACTCTTCTTGGAAATGTATAATTATAAATGGTCACACTCATTCACCACAACAGGAAGAAACAAGGAAGTGAGAAAATGGGAAAACATCAGCATTATCCAAGATCGGGGAAATGGGAAAACATCAACATAGTCTAAAATCAAAGGAAGGGAAGAAACTGGAAAATGCCAACATACTCTAAGATCAAAGAAACTGAGAAAACTTCAACATACACTAAGATCATAACTATGGTAAATAAAGAACGCAGGTTTTTATACAAGTGACTTGTGGGGCCAGCAAATCGTATAGAGGCGTTTATATTCCACTGAATTCTATAGTGTGAACTGGTAATTCGATATGCAGGTCACTAATGTTGCTCAGTTGTGTATGTTACTTTAACGTGTCTTTGTGCGTATAAACTGTAAAGTATTATTTCATCCTAGCAATAATTACTATATTACATTCCATGGTGTATTTTAGCTCTGTGAACCTGAAAAAATTTATTCGAATAATATAAAGGTATGTTAAAATCTTACTGGATGCGTCGGTGTCCTTGAGTACATATCAGTTGCTTGTTTCTTTTCTACCTCTGTGCAACATTAATTATATATCAGTTTTAATTAAGGTAAACATTCGGGAAGTTGATATAAAAATATCAAACAAATAATATGTAGTGCACTATGCAACTCTCTAAACACAATTATAAATTAAGAATGAAAAACAAAACGTGACTATTTTCTTTGTTATTCGTTAACAAATCGGTGATGACTGTCACTTTCATACACTGCTGTTTTGAACGGAAAAAAGTATTATTTGACTTTACAAATAGAGTGTGCGTTTTGTGTGTTTTCGTATAGCAAAACCACGAAGGGCTATCTGCTCAGCCCACCGAGGGGAATCGAACCCCTGATTTTAGCGTTGTAAATCCGGAGACATACCGCTGTACTAGCGATGGGCTTACAAATAGAGTGATTTACACCCACTCTTCAGTGTATTTTCATTTTATATAGCTGGTTATGCATGAAACCAAATTAAACCTAATTTTTTTACAGGAACAGTTAAAACATTTGGGTAAACTTTATTTGTACTTCTCACCAAACCAATGTTTTCTCGTACTATGCGCTTAAAAATGAAAGTCAAAGATTTGCTCATTTATATATTTACTGGTCTGATTTAATCTCTGTGATCGCTAATGCGCGAATAGGATTTTTTATTACATTTAAAAACTGCCAGTGTCGTAATGACATTTATTTTCCGTAGTTGTGTGTTAAAACTATGGGTACGTTATCTCCTTCAAAGTAGCCGCCACATACGTGTCTAGAAATTGATGCCGCGATACGATAAGTATCTGGTTACAGAAGTTTTATCAACGGTTTGTAAGAGTATACTTATTCACTTACTCCTGTATAATATATAGTACTGTGCAAAAGTGTTAAAACAATGAAAGGTAAATCACAGACGAAACGTCCAAATTAATTATTAATTAATTAATTTATTAACCTTTATATCAGTATAGCAGAAACTCAGCAGAAGTGCTTGAATTCAGCAAACAATTAATATTTTATGTGTGTTCCTTATTCTTTAATAACTCCATACAGTCTTCCAGGCATTGTTGCAACATGTTTACACCCATTGTCTAATACATTCCCATAAAGTTTATTTGGAAGTAACTTTTAATTTGTCAAGTTTTTGATCTGCCAAATCCGATATCTGTTCAATTGGGTTGAGAATGGGGCTCTGTGGGGGCCATTGCATCATTAGAATGACTCCAAGAGCCTTTTTCGCAGCTAAGTAATTTATTCATAGCTTGGATGAGTGTTTGGGCTCATTATCTTCTTTGTAGTAGGATCCTTTACCAATAACTCACAAACCACTGGGCATGCCATGACGGATCAGTATATGATGGTACTTGCACTGGTCCATTATTCCATCTATCTTACAAATATCTCCTGTTACCTCAGCAGAAAAAAAAACAACCCCAGATTACCACACAACCTTCCCTGTGTTTCATGGTTGGTGCTATCTATACCTTTAGGTAAGTATCTTTTCTTTTGCAGGACGTGCAAGCTATGCTTTGAATCAACTATTTTAAACTTGGATTCATCCGTTCATAACACCCTTCATAATCAAAAATCCAGTTTTTGTACTTTTTAGCAAATTCCAGTCTCTTGACAATATTTGGAGATCGAAGTAAAAGTTACATGACCAAATATTCCACTCTTGTTGAGTCTTCTTGATTCTTGATCGGGCCACTTTTCTGTCATTTGGTAAATGATTGTTTATCTCATGTTTAAAATCAATGTCAGCCTTCCTTCTATCGCGAAGGCTGCATAAACGAAGATACTTAACATCAGTATCATTGAGTTTATGTTTCTTCCTCTTCCTTTGCTGTTTTCAAATTTAATTTTCTTAGTCTCATGATCCAGGGTGTATTTTACGGTGTTTGAGTATTTTCAAGTCTGCAGCAGTTTGTCAGAGAGTTCACTTACCGTCCTGTAAAGATATGCGAACTTTCTTTACTGACAGTTCTGTATGTTTTTTGAGTCGTGACATGAGAACAATAATATATATATAGTGTTGAACACTGTTTTTATCAAGATTTTTTATGGACTGCTATTAAATTGATTTATTCTAGCATATACCGGTACCATATGCTAGCTCCTTTTAGTTATTTCAGGCCCTAAATTTGATCGGTATATTTATTTAAGCAGAACACTCACGATGTGCCTTTGATAGCAGTATGTGGGAATTCTAAAGAATAAGTATTCTCACCCTAGCTAATTCAGTTGCCGTATAATGAAAATAATTATAAACTATGCTCTTAACACTTTTGCGCAGTACTGTTTTTGTACTTATACATGTGTGTGTGTGTGTGTGTGTGTGTGTGTGTGTATATATATATATATCAAAGGGGGGATTTATCATTTTTGTACATTCTTAAGCTCCCTGAAAGAGGTATGTACCATAGATATTTATAGCTATCAGTAATATTATATTAGCATAGTTGAGCAAAGAGCATGGAACTAGGGACTCATTTGAATGTGCATGATAAAAACTCCTTGAGGACTCTTTAGTAAATATATGACGCAACTGACGTAGAGAAAGGTTCGTTGCTAGTGGATTGTTTGATGGGTTTCCTTACCTTAAAGGTCCTTTCCACTGTCGGGTGAGTTTGTTGTTGGCTGGAGGTAGCAGAACTGAAACTTTCTGTCCGACCTTGAAACGTCGACCCTAGGCTTTCTCGTTATAGAAGTGTTTCCGACTGTCTTTGGTTTTGGCTTGCTTCGTAAAACTGTTTTGATATGTCTGGTTCAGTACCCCTTTCCGTCTTCTGTTTTGAAAGTATCTTTCTTTGCTTTGTTTTCGACTTACTCTTGGGCACTATCGCGAAATTTCTGTGTTGAAGGGTCTTTCTTCCACACTTCATTCACATGTTTACTACCTGATATGTTTCTTATCACTAAGTTGTATATTGGTTCCTTGATACACATGGTTTCAAGGTATCCTACATAATTTGGAGTATCCATCTTTATTTATTCTATAAGAAACTTCCTCACTGTTCCATCGATTAATACACACAGATGTACTTTATACATCATCTGGTTATCAGATACTAGACTGATTTTCACTACTGCACCCAGTTTCTCGTAGAATCTTACTTTCTGGTCCTCAACATATCCGTCATTTACTGGCATGGTATGATTTAGTATCATCTCTTTATATTTATCACACGCTCCAAGTACTTCCGACATTGTTGATCCATTTTCTAATTTGAGCCAACCATTAGTCGTTCATTGATCGATTATAGAATTGGCATCTCCTTCTTATGGTAAATTTGACGTGTTTTTTTTTTTTTATTCTGTTTCTTCTGGTGATAATATTCTTGGTGCCACTCATTTTTTCTTTTTTTTTTTGTTCCTTGCTGGCACTATCCCTGTAACTAGCCTCAGTTGCTTTATTTTGAGATTCCCACTGTTGCCCGCTCACAGTGGACTTGCACTTCATTGCAATGTGCTCCATTTTATTACAAACATAGTATCTTTTCTAACTTCTGTCTATTAACGTCCCGTTACCTGTAGCAGACTCTTGCTTCTAATCACCCATCACTGTTTTCATATTTTAGGGTAGTTTTGGACTTCCCAGTTATACTTTCTCCATGGGCTTTTATATACTGTTCTGTCAACTTGACCACATCTTTTAGTTCTCTCTTCTTTAGAAACAGTGTCATGCCAGTTGAGCACGTAATCATGAACTGTTCGTGTATTAGTAGATCTGCCAGTCCCTCAAAACTATTTCACACTTGACCATGTCAGTCTATCTAGTAAAATATTGCCGTAGACGTGCCAGAAACTGAAATACACTTTCTCTATTGTCAGATTTGATTTCTCTGAACTTCCAGTGAAAACCTTTTCGTTAAGTTCGTATTGTTTCGGTATAGCCAGTTTTAATTGGTACTGTCTATGACATCTGATATACTTATAGGCCTTTACCTGTGAGAAGTGGACTGAGACAGACTGTCCGATCGTCTTTGACCCAGTTTTGACTTTAGTAGAATCTTTCATATCTCTCCAGGAAAGCATCCATATTATCTTTGTATTCATCAAGTTTCAGCATCTTGAGTTGACTGGCCAGTCCTTACTCCATTGTCATTCTTGGTTACTTCTTCCTTCGGTTGGGTGGATTTTTCTATCTCAATTTGTGCTACTGTTTTCTTTACGTTTGGTCTCTCTTTCCTTTTTTCTCAATTTTGTTATTCTCTTCCTGTTTCCCATCTTTCCTTACCCTCCTTTTCGTCTTTAAGTTTTTCTCTTTCCATTTCTTCTGTTAGTCTTTGTTCTTCTTTTCATTCTCTAGCTTGTTGTTGTTGAACAGACTGTTATTTCAATGTCTGTTAATACAAGACTCTCGCTCTTCTCTTTCTCCCCGTTAAAATCTGTTGTCATGGTTATATAACGTTATTGTAATCTACACAGTATTTGAGCTACTGCTAAAGATGTGCATACATAGACCTACTTATTTCCACTGTCATCCCTATTTTCTACTACTGCCATTTACCACTGTATAATCCTCTCTGTGACTTGCTAAATATCAGAAAGTTATTTTCTTTATTTTATATGTTAAAATAAGTATATGGGTGTGTTGTGTCAAGGATTCTTCTGCAGCAGTTGTCTATGACCTGTTGATGTTAAATTCGATAATAAATGAACAGCACGCATTCCACTTGTCTTTAAAATAATATATATTCTAAACAAGTTAAACGTATATACAAAATTTATTTACACTATCGAACTCGTAGTTGTATCTTGAACACTATAGTTCTTGTTACAATTTCACTTAGACCAATTCAAATGCTTTAGAATTCAGTTGAAAAGTCGAATATTTTCCTCTATTGTTTATCCTATAGTGTCCGTATATAGTTCACTTCTGTTGTCACTGAGTTACTGCAGTTGTATACTGAATTTACAGTGGTCCTCCTCTTTCTTTGTACTTCCGATAATCGTTTATCTTTTGTAAAAGTTCACTCAGGTTGGTTCATTTACTTTAGAACATCCTGCAACGAAACAACTTATTCTCCTTATACCTTTCAAAATTGGTAATCTCACTCTAACATATCAACTGTTAGGCCTTTAACGCCCATGGCGGTTAGCTCTAACTTTTTTTCTGACTGATATTCTCTTTCATGCGACTTTTCTCCCCCCCCCTCGTCTGGTCGCCGTTATTTACACATCCATCACTTAGTCTTTATAGAAATTCCTATAGTCACTATGTATCAATGGATTGCACATAACGTTCAGTAGCCTCGGTATCAATGAATTATAAACACAAAATAAATCAATTAATAATAATACTCCTAATAAACAATTTTTTATATTTGACAGCATGTACCTGTGAAAAAAACAATAGCTTCCACCATTAAAGTTGGACAGAAATTATGTTTTTATCCCTGTGTGGGTTTGTCACCAAGATTTTTCGAAAATGACTGAATAAATTTCGTTAAAAATGAATATACCTTTGAACCATGACTCAGCTTAGAAATGATTAGTTTTTCTGGGCCCAGGGTCACCAAAAAGAATCCGTATCTATTAATATCAAGACCGATATCTTACACTAGTTTTGGCTTATAACTCAGTCAATAATGATCGAAGTTTGATGAAACATGACAAACAAATACAGAATATTTATTCCTCATTGTTCTGCTACAAACAGCCCATATCCGTTTATAATGACGGACATACCGACACATTTTCGTAATTTTTGAGAGCTAAGTATGATTAACGTTGCGTGGCGGATGTATCCGCTCTAGTGTAAGCCCCTCAAACTAATGTTCCTAGCTTAATTTTACTTTCACGTAACACAGAATTTGCACTTTTAACTAATTTTTTCGTTTGTTTTATTTGTTAACCGATCAAACAAGAACTTGGTTGTACTGTAAAATTTTAAACTGATTTTCCCGCCACCAAAGGTGATGTTTTCAGCCCTGTGTATATGTGTTTGTCAGTAAAATTTTTCGAAAACAGCTGAACAGATTTGGACGAAAATTGGTTTACATCTTGACTAAGTCTCAATCTAAAATTGATTAGTTTTTGGAAGGTCAAGGTCTTGAGAAAAAAAATCCCTGTCTGTTAACATGGGATCGACTTTTCACCTTATTTGTTCTCTAAACTCAGACAAAAATGATCATTTTGATGAAACTTTTGGCCATATGAATAATATTAATCCTCATTGTTCTACCAGAAGTGGTCCATTCACAGTGGTAATGACGGACATATGGACACATTTTCGTGCTTTTTTGAGGACCAAACATGACCAACGCTGCATGATGGAGGTGTGTGCGCTTTCCCGAGTGTTGTTTCTAAACCGATCAACAACCACAATTTAAACACATTTTTACACCTGTAAACTGATTGCTTATTTTGTTTCCTAACCGATCAAATTCAAGAAATTACTAAATGGTCAAAACTCATTTTTATTTGCTGAGCGAACCTGTATAAACGTATGAAATATCAGATGCACTGCATGGCCAAATTATTAGATCTTCTCAGGCGGAACAGCGGTAAGCTCAGGAATTACAACTCTAAAATATGGGGCTCGATTCCTTGCGGTGGGTGCAGCAGATAGCCAAGCGTTACTATTCTTATTGTCAAACAAACCAAATTATTAGAATCTTTTCGGTAAATTCCACACGTGTAAAAGTGTCAGAGATCATCAGATTACATCACATGCTGTTGTTAATTGTATCAAGCTTTAATAATCACCAAAACCACGAAATAAGCAGTTTTCTTGGTATTTGGATTTTAACTTTATTTTTCATTGCTCAAAAAGGTGTAAATGGCTGACTGTGTAAATTCCACACGTGTAAAAGTGTCAGAGATCATCAGATTACATCACATGCTGTTGTTAATTGTATCAAGCTTTAATAATCACCAAAACCACGAAATAAGCAGTTTTCTTGGTATTTGGATTTTAACTTTATTTTTCATTGCTCAAAAAGGTGTAAATGGCTGACTATTTGGCTGGATAGTTGTTATGACAATGTGTACTAAGTCTGTTTTTAGAAGTCGATCTCTTTCTGCCATCAGTGCTTGCAACTTCATGTTTTCCAAATAGCAGATGTTTTCCCTTGGTGTTGTCTTTCCTGGGATAGACATATGTTTGAACAGACAGTCAAAGAAAGAAACAAATATGTGATAAAGGTATCTCTACCAGACGCACATTAACGATCATGCTACTTTTATACCCCCATTAAGCTCACGCTTTTAGCTCCATGCATCTGTATTTAAAATTATTCTGGTTATCACATAACAAATTGTTTAATTTGGTGAGCAGTCCCATCCTAAGTGTGGGGGATCATAACAATATTTCCGGGCACTGTAAAAAACAAAATAAGTAACACGTGTATTTAGTATGATTAATAGATAGTATTAAAAACCTTATAAGTAACGTACAAGCTCAGACAGATATAAAACTTTTTTGGCAGTATTCAACTCTTCTAGCGTTGTAATGGATTTTTTTTTAATATTTGCTTATAAAATGATTACTAAAAGGAAATTAAAAAGATTACTGGCACAGTATCTTTATTCTTTTACACTAAATTTAATTGTGCTAATTTAAAACCATCTACTGCGTTAAATTTTCAGTATTATATTCACGAACGATACATTCACCATGTGTTTTCCATATCACTTGGACAGGTACGGTTTCTCCTATATATTGCCTTTAAAGTTTGGTCAGTAAAACTGTTCTAAACCTAAAAAGGTGTAAAACATATTAGATCATTTACTAATAACACAATCCATACATGAAACCAACATTCGTTTCCATGAATGCTGATGAACTAAAACTGGAACCATGGAAATTTTTACACAGTTAAAAATAAAATATGATAAAATTCATTAAGTAAAATTTGAATTTGTTTGAAATTATAAATTGAAGCTTAATGGGTAGATAAGCCTGCTCTAGTCTTACTGGAACAACAAATTAAGATTGCCTGCCTGATGAATTAATTAAATATAGTATTTTTTTGTGGCTAAAGTTATAATTAATTCCATTATAAAACACAGGTAACACCTTATTTACCAAGACGAAAACATTGTCCAGTTGTTGTAAGAAATATTTTTTGTGGTTAGGGTTATAACTAATTTTGGGTTGGAATGACTTGGTGGTTAAGGCACTCCTCTTGCAGTCTGAAAATCACATGTTTGAATCCCCATCACTGCACATGGTCATCATTTCAAACTGGGGGGCATTATAATGTGATGATGAATTTAAATATTTATTGGTAAGAGAGTAGTCCAAGAGTTGACAGTGTGTGGTGTTGACTAGTTTGCTTCCCTCTAGTCTATCACTGCTAAATTAAGAACGACTAATGAAGACAGCTCTGGTGCAGCTTTGCATGAAATTGAAAACAAACCAATAACTATTTCCATTATAAAACACAGGAAGCAACTGAGTTAATGAAACAACTTGCCTGCCTATTGTGAGAAATGTAATTTTGTGTGTGTGGTTAATATTATAACTAATTCCATTATAAAATAGTGTACAATTTTTAAATATTTCACCAATTGTGCTACACCTTACATATGTAGGGACATATCACTATATTAGTATATACAAGTTGTTTTTATAAAGTGTAACTAATTTGTTCTGTTTTTAAAATTTGTTTAATTACTTGGGTTGATCAGGAATGGTTGAAAAGCTTATTATTTGAAAATAACAGCTTGAGATCCATGAAAAAAATATCCTGTTTTATTAATTAAAAATAATAATCAGTTTAGAACAAATAAATTAACAGATTATTTAGTTGTTAAAAATTAGAATGATCGGTATGAACCATTCAGTGGGAAGATTACTATTAGACATCAGATTAATGTAGCAGTATTACTCCAGTTTATAAGCAATATAATAAATTAATGTTCAAAAAGTGAAAGTTTAAGGTTGATATTACTTGGTGTATAAGTTACTCACTGTAAGATTAAAAGCAGCTTGTTTTAATTGTAACTTAAAAGCAATAAGTATGAATGTGATTTATCATGTTAAAACAGAATACTGCTTGAAAAGCACAAAGTGCTTTTAGGTCACTAATATAAAAATATATCATGATCATTATTAAATCAGAACTATTTTGTTTCCACTAATAATATTTTTATAATTTTCTTCACTTTTAATTATTGTCTTTGTTCTTTGTAGAATACCTATGATAGTTTTCCTTTATTTTGTTAGTTTGCGTGTGTGAGTGTATGCATTATTGTTTAGGCTTCCTGCTTTAAATGCAAAGATTTTATTATGGAGAATCAAATTATTTTTAGGGTTATTAATTTAGTTGTTCTCATACCATCTAGATAATTTCATATTATGCACATCACAGTTAATATGGTATTTGTCAATACAGTGAAAAACATTTGGGTTGTGTTATCAGTTTTTTAGTATTTCATATAACAAAGGAAACTGTTGACATAGTTTCCTTTTTCACTTAACATACAACATATTAAACATACACTTACTTGTAGCCTTTAAAGATCAGTCTTTTATACGTGTTATTCACAGTTTTAATGGTGGAAAATCAGTTTGAGTTATTTTCTTGTGTGCTATCTATTCTGGTGTTGAAAATATTTTGTTTTGAGAAGAGTATGTATATGATACACTGTATTAACTTTCTATAAATGCTGACAAACAAATGTTTGTCAATTTTATAAGTGAAAAGTTGCTGCTGCTCATTATATTCATATATACAAGAATATCAACTAGGTTAATGTACAGACACACCACTGAAATTTAACTTAATTATAATTTTGAAAGCTCCTTTGAAAGAAATACTTTGCTAATGTTAAAGCTACTTTGGTGGAAACTAACAAACTTTTCTGTCCTTATTTCAAAACCATTCATTGATGATACTTTTTTTGTTCTACAATAGTAACTCTTAATAAAAAAACAAAATAACTAAAGCTAAGCACATCTAGTTGTCACATTGCCAGACAATGAAGGACAATAGTTACTATCTATAGTACCTGGAGGCAGTTTTTCCCAAAGTTTGTTTTAAAGGTCTTTTTATAATGTTACAATATGCAGTAAAAGGGTGTTGTTAGTAAAATAAAAAGATTCCTAATATTAGAGGCTTCTGTTGCATTCTTTTGTGTTTGAGAATTTGTAGAAATAAGATATATAACATACACAATCAACATTTTATACTGTGCATCTTAAAGGATGATTGTGAGCATATTATCAGGGGCACATTTAACCCCATAGGATAATGTTTACTCAGCTATGTACTGTGAGATAAATATTGGTTGATTTGAAAATGTACATATTAATAAGTGATGACGAGAAAACCCACTTGTCGAGAAAAATATATATGTAAAAATGGCTGGCTTTTGGGTTGAGAAAATTTTTTATGCAGAGGAGCAAACAACGTTTTGACCTTCTTTGTTCATTGTCAGGTTCACAAAGTATGTATTAATAAAATGATGTTGAAGTACTGGAGTGCCCTATAGATGTGAATGTAACATTGTGTAAAAAGATAACTTTATTATTTGAAAAATCTGCCAATCATAAGAATTTGTTCCACAGCTGGTTTCTATCAGCATATTAATTATTTATATTTGTCTTTTTGTATATTTTATGACTTGCATATTTCTCTCAAAGTAGTCAGGTAAGGCCTGCTAACTGGAGGTTTAAAAAATAAGTGTTTGCTTATCTCTCCAATCTCTCATTTCATTAGAAGAAAAAGTAAATTAAAGAAGGTGCAGAAGAATAATCTTTTTTAACACAAAATTTATCAAAAACATAGTTACCATCACAAGACAACAAAATGAGGAACAAGTGAATCTGTTGTGGCTGTTTTGGACTGGCAAGAGAGAGAGAGAAGGGATGTGAAACCTTCTTTATGAACTCCATCTTGTCAGTCTATGACGTGCCCCTGCACTTGTAAGCTACTTTATTGTCATATTTAAGTTAAACCCAAAGTTAAGTTAAACAATGTCTTGCATTATGAGTTCAAATATAGTACTCTAATTTTTAGAACTCTAAAATAAAGTTATAATAAAAGTAAAATCTCTGAAGAAAAGGTAAATGAAAATTCTTACCAATATTTCAGCTCAGTTACACTGTGTACTAAATGTGAAAGGTATAGTTCAAATCTTAAGTTTAGGAATAAAATTTCTGTAAAAGTTGCTGAAAAAAAGGAGAACTTGGCTTTCCATATAAAACATACAATAGGAATTTAAGTTAGGTTTATACATGAAACACTACCATGCATGTGACCTCCAGCCACTAGTACTGAGGTATTAGTAGTCCTGGGCCATTATACAATTGGCTGACAGAAAACTTTGTTTTCTAAATGTTACATGTTGTCTTCCTTGCAATAAACTTTAATTAATTGCTAACTGGTATATGAGGTTTTGGACAGAACCAGGAAAAATAAAGATGTGTGTGTAATTGAATGACCTTCCATGTACAAACTAAACTCAAAGAAAATACAGAAACTTTAAAACAATTGCATTAACTAATGGAATAAAAAATACATAGTACTATCCTATAGCACATTATTTGTATATTTTTAGTACAAAGATGCACAATGAGTTACTGCTGTGCCTGCTGTAGAAATCAAACCCTCAATTTTCGCAATACAAGTCTGTAAACCTAATGCAGAACTAGCATGCAATAATTATTTATTTCCAGTGGGCTCTTGCTGTGCCTGCTGCAGAAATCAAACCCTGAATTTTAGCACAATAAGTCTGTAAGCCTAATGCAAAACTGGCATGCAATCATTACAGTGGAACCCCTCTAAGCGGTCACCCCTTGAAATTGGTCATTCAATCACAGTCCCTTTTTTTGTTTATGTAATCCCTAATTATGTACAGTGGAACCCCTCTAATCAGGCCAGTTTGTCTCAGTCCAGAAGGTGGTTGCTTTAGAGGGGTTCCACTGTATTTATTTCCAGTGTTTCATGGAAAATAACATGTTTTGTACTTCATGACATTTAAGAACTTGAAGGTGTTATCAAGGTTGAAAAAGCTGGTGAACAACTAGATATGTGAATAAAAAAAAACATATAGAGAGTAATTGTACTAACATCTAATTCATGACACAATCAGTTATATCTGTATATTCTCTCACTGTGTTGTAACATTCTTATGGACATAATTTAGGTACTTAGCAAGGTGTACCCACCTTTCATTCACTTCAAATCCTTTGGCTGTTCAAAAATTGTATTACTTGAGAAAACAACATCAGTTTGCCCACAAAGTATGTTTTAAGAACCTTTATTTTTAGTATCTTTTGTATTTTATTTTATTTGGGTGAACTTGAGTGGGGGATATCATTTTCTCTCTCCTGTTAAAGTTGGATCCTCTAGCCTTCCTTATGGTAGTGTCCATGATTAGAGCTGGTTGACTAAATTCATTAATTTAAATTACTGTTTTCACTTATTACAACAGTCAGTTAATTAAAATTATGGTTAAAACAATTATTGCAAAAGTAGTTAAATAAAAATGGAATCCTCAATTGTCGTGACACTTAATTCCTTTAGGCAGAGTTGAAGTAAATTAATCTATGATACTTTTTATTTAACTATATTTATATGTATCCTCAAATTGAAATTCTTTCAGCAGTACTAGAGTAAATTAATCCTTCACACCTTGGGTGTAATCAAATACATCTGTTAAAAAGGTTTGACCTCCAGAGTTCAAAATTCTAATAAGATCTCAAATCATTCAAGAGATGACAGAGCTGTGGGCTAAAATTTTGCAGCCAGTTCTACCCATGACTAGTTCCATGTTTCTTGCCTTTGCATGTGGTTTTCTTTGTAAACTGTAAGAACTTACATACAGAAAGATTACTTAGATACTTTTTTCAAGTAACTGGTAGCATCAAATGATAAAAAAGAAAAAAAATTATTTCCCTTCACTAACCTAAAACTTTTTCATAAGTTTTTTTTTTTAACTAGCATATAGAAATTATTGTAAAAAATGTGCAGAATAATGTTTACAAATTATAATTGAGAAGTTATTCTCACAGAAAATGAATTGATTAATTTCTTTTCTATTTTCTAAAAATTAAAATATAAAAAATCCACATAGAAGAATAACAAAAGTCTCTTGGGAATATTGGATCAACAGTATATTTAAACATTTTAATAGGCAGACAAGAACGTGTGTTTATGTAATTATATACATGCACACACTCGCACATTCTTATTGGAATTTTGTTTTCATAACCCATCACAGTTTTTTATTTGTTGTTATAGGTATGGTTTAAATAACTGTTGATTTGACTTGTCAGTACTTACCATTATTTTTTATGGTTTCAAAATTTTTTATTTTTATGCTTTGAATCCATTGTTTGAATTACACACACACACACATCCACTTTAAAAATATCTTTATCCTCACTCGAGTTAATGTGATTAAAAGGCTAATGAAGTATTAATTGTTAATTGAACAAGACTTTTAGCCATCCTGTATATTTTATAGACATGTTCACTCACCTTTTACAATCATTGATAATGAATTTATAAAAATAGATATACTTTAAGCAGTTAGCTTCTTGGTACTGTTGTTATATAATTCAACAAGTTATTCTATTCTTAATTTAGAGTGAAAATTCTTTAGATGCATTTTAAGGCTTTCTGAGCATTATACCTTTCATGTAACTTCACAGTATCAAATATTTCATGCATTTGTTCCATAAGCAGAGATGCCAACCATTACAATTTTGGTGTATACATTACGACTATACCCTCATACAGACAAATGTTACGACTTGTAGCAACTCCCAAATTATTATATATTATATAGGCCTATACAATAAAGTGATAAATTGTTCCCCAGGGCTTTAAAGGAGTGCAAAAAAATTTCTAGTGAGATACAAACAAATTTTGATAATAAATAAAAGACATAGTCCAAATGGCTACTTGCGAATCATGTTTGTGCTTGAAATAATAAAAAATATTTGTATCTTTGACGTCTATCAATAGTTTGGGTGTGGTACTTCTCCATTCTTGGTACGTGGGGGAATCCATAGTTACGTCATCAGTGCTTGTCAGCCAATTAGCGTTCATGTTGAAGGATATTTCTCGTTTTCTAAGCAGCATAGAAACACCAATGCAATCATTCACAAGATGGAAGAAAGAGGCTTTGTTCACCAGATTATCTTGTTTCTGGCAAATCTAAAAGGACTAAAACTGTGAATCAAAAATTTAGGAAAGAGTATAGTGCAAAATATCTGGTCAGTGACATTCATGCGTTTTTTACAGTTTGTCACATCGATTTTTCTGTGGCACATGGCAGAATGATCGATTGTTCCAGGCATACAAAATCGGCATCTCACCAACAAAAGGCTGAGGCGAAGACAAATACGATGCAGATGACATTTATGAGTAAGAATTTAGAATATGAAACCATTAATGCAGAAGTGATGTTCACGCAATTCGTCATTGCTCATAATTTACCCCGAGCTGTAGCCGATCATGCAGGGCATCTATTCAGAAAAATGTTCCCAAACTCTGATATGGCACAAAAATATGGCTGTGCTAGAACCAAAACTACAGCCATTGTACAAATGTTGGGTTGTGAAGATGACAAAATGAGTTCGAGCATACTTACTAACAGTGTTTACAGTTCAGCCACAGATGGATCCACAAATATGGATGACTCAAAACTGTATCCAATGGTTGTGCGATATCTGTATGGGCTCTGTCTACAATCATTACGCTCAGTCATTTGAAATAGTTGGCATCTCTACATAAGTATAACCTTTTAACTGTTAATTTTAATTTATTACAAAGACATATTTTATTTTGTGATTTTCAGTTTATTAATTATGATACAATAATCATGTCTTTTTGAGGTACATGTAGATGGACAAATATCTAGATTCAGATGTACTTTCTAAATGTTGTTTTTTTATACATGAAATAGATTATACTATTTATTTCTTCATTCAGTATGAAAGTTATGCTTAGATCATACCTAAGGCGAAAATAGTAACAGAAACAACTGTAGAACATCCGAATTTCCATTATTCCTTTTTTTCAGGAATTAACATATGTTATCCACATGTTTCTATGTAATAATTCTCAAACAAGATGGAACTCAATTTTATTGCTTCTCTGTCATGACAATGTCATACTAGACTCAGAAGATTTTGTTTTGCATTCATATCTTCTGAGTAACTCAACCAAGCTTTATAAAAAGTATGTATTTTAACATTTTGTAGCTTCTCAAGAATTCATTACATTGAGAGAACAGTGCCACCATTTCACACAGAGGACATTTTAAAGCTCTTTATTTTAATTTATTTTGTATTTTATTCTGTTCAGGGAATGCTGGAGGATGATACCACTTTCCAGTGCCTTCTTTGATACTGTGCAGTATTCATATTAAATTTTAAAAATGTACCTCAATGATTTAGTCTTTTAGTTTTATAATTTTACATGAAAGTTATTCCAGTAATGAAAATGTAATGTGTTTTACAGGGTCGTCACACCAAGACTGGTCAACTTGCAGCTATCAAAATCATGGTTGTTACTGAGGTAAAATTTCATAAAGTTATTAATGAAAAAAGATCATTTTGTTAACATTGGTGTATTGTAATATGCTATAAAGCAAAGATATATATTGTTTTGATATTTGTTCAATTCTGTGAGTTGAAGTTGTTAAAATTACTAAATCAATAATATTTCTTATGTAGTATGACTTCTGGCTGAAATATTGTAATGTAGACAACAAAATGAATGGCTCAAAATTTTTCTCTACATGCTAGGTTATAATTTCAAGAAATAGTTTTGCTTTTTTTTTTTCAGGTCAGATATATAAAACTAGTTTTTTAAGACTTTTTTTTTGGTGGAAAGAAAGTAGACTAAAAAACTTTTATATTTAAAAACGGCTGGTATGGGTAGAGAAGGCACTAATAGAGGAGTGAACAACATTTCGACCTTCTTCGGTTATTGTCAGGTTTACAAAGAAAGAAAGGGTGACTGATCGGTAGCTAACCACATATTTTGAAGGCAGTTGTGTATTTGAGTGTAGGACTGTAGAGGGCGTGCTTAGACGTTGGATATATCTATTAATATAGGTGACGATGACCAAAGAAGGTTAAAATGTTGTGCACTCCTCTATTAGTGCCTTCTATATCCATACCAGCCATTTTTAAGTATAAAAATTTTCTCTACAAGTGGGTTTTCTCGTCACCATAGACTAAAAAACCATTGTAAGATGGTTAAATTACCATTACAAATATCTGTATGAAACATAGGATTATGAATTTTAGAGAGGAAAAATTTAAACTGTTGAAATTGTAAGAAATTAACAAATAAAATGCTTGTAATACTTGTACATATCTTATGTACTGTTTTCAAAACCTTTTGAAGTTATTGACAAAAGGCTGTCAGAATGCTCAACTGTTTTTTAATAGAATTGGATGCAGATGTTAGAATCTTGATTAAGGCTTACTTTACAGAGAAGTAGAAATTAATTTGTTCAGTGGTCATGAGGAAACATACTGATACATTCACACATATCAGATGGCATGTGTCCAGATGCTACTGAGATGTTAGGGGATGCTGTAAATAGGAAGAAACCCCAGATGTTTAATTACTTCTGTAACATAGGGGCACAAATCTTAATTTGTAGTTTAAGCAGCAGAGGAATTTGGGAGATGTTTTGAATTAAGATCATACAGTATAATTTCTAGCTTTGATTAAGATTGTAAAATATTTTACTTGCTTATTCTTACCTCTAAAATAATTTTTCTTCTCTCCAAATTTCTCCCATATAGCATGTTTTTTGTGATACAAATTGTTTAATTAAAGTGATAATTGACAAATCACTGCTATATACCAGGCTTTCTTTCTGTAGGCCAGTATACTTATATTAACTGTACTTCCTTATGCTCATATAAACCAAAGATTAGATGGGGTAAAAATGTAACTGGGTTAAATTGTATCAGTTTTTGCTTTTCCATTAATTGCTTGCTTTGTGGTTTCTGAATAATTGGTATCTTGCCTCATACAAGTACTAATTTTTAGCATTTTTTACTTTTTCAAGAACAAATATTTAATTGAATAAGATTTTGCTGTAAGTGTTAAACAAATTGCTTTTGAATTTAGTCTTACCAAAGTGTCAGAGTTTGTGTGTGTATATATATTAAATGACAATAAAAAATTTCCTTCTACTGGTCTTCTGGTGGTCATAAAAGATTTCATGATATCTTGATGTATATGTAGATAGATAGTGATATATTATTAATATATAATGAAGGTTACCAGGATAATGATACTTTTTGTTATTTTGATTCAGGGATACTGTTCTGTAACACACTGTATGCAAGCTATTTTATTTACTTAATATCTTACTAGATAACTATTTGTATATTAATACTTTCAATACAAAAATACTATCTGAATTTCAGATCTGAAGAAACCATGGTTTACCTGAAGTTTCCTTTATTGTTAATTTATGAGTAGTTTTTTCTTCAAATTTTGCTATTTACTAAAGGAAATGTGTTTGAAAAAGACACTACTATGAGTATTATTAAACTTGATCTCACTGAAGAAGTTAAGAATGTTAAAACAATTTTAGAGCCTTACTACATCATGTCACCATGTCAATTCATGCTCTATCTGATGACAGTATATCTTGAAAGCAGCCTTGCAGTATAGTTTCCATTGTTAAAGGCTCTAGTATAAGATTATTATTTGGCTGGTTTGAGATAAGAAATGGTTGAGTGAGAGATATGACTGAAATTCTCATCTTGTTGAATCCTACCCTGTTGGTTTTGTTACCAGGTGGAGATCTGTTTTGCTTATTTTACTTGCTGTTGTGTTGGGCACATGGATGGCTTTTGCCATTGACCGTTGTGTTTTTGGATTCTTGTCAACTACAAGGTTCTAAAATTTGTTTAACATGGCTTGGGTTTAACTTTTCACAGGCCTCTTTCTGGAAGATTATTGTTCTAAGTTGATTCATATTCCTTTGTTTTTCAATTTCATTAAGTACAAGGGATATACCTATCTTGGAAATTTTAAATCCCCAATTACAACATGTTTTTATAATTTGAGTGTGTGAATGTATCATTTTAAAAAGGGCTGTTAAATACCCTTTCAAAGACCAATCTCATTTCAATAACATCACATTGGCTGTAGTGTCATGTTACTTTAAAGTGTTTAACTCTCTGTATTGTTGTAAGTAGGCAACTTAATTTTATTTTAATGAGTTACATAAAATTATGCAAGTATGTTTAGCTACAAGAATATGATATAAGAAATGCATCTGATTTCACATGGGATTGATGTTATAGATACAGTTAGAAAACTGAATATCATAGTTTGGTTTTTACCAGAAAACAGAAAATTCTAATATAATTTTAACAGATTTGATACCAGAGAACCACTTAATCCATTATTTATTTTTTGCATTATGAGCTGGTTGTAAAGAAAGTATGATATATTGTTTGAATTTGTTTTTAAACTTCCATATATTTATATGCAACACCAAAATAGTTTGATTTTATTTTTATGCATCAAAACTTTTCTATGTAACTGAGTGGCCTGTATTTTGTTATTTAAAAAAAAGAAAGAGTAAAATAAATCGTCAGAGCATTAGTTTAATTATTCAAAATGTAATCCACCTTCTTTTTTTTTTAACTGCCTAGGAACTTAAAAGTGATTAACTAGTTTCATGAGGTGTCCTAACTTCTTAAATGGTTGGGTTGGATGAGTGATATTATGAGGGCTGTTTTTAGTTAGCAGAAAAAAGGAGCAGCCTCCTTTTTGTGAAAAATAGCCAGATGTTCTACTTTCATACTCTGGATTTGATTCTCTGGTGTACAGCATGGAGTGATAAACCTCACCAAACGTGACGTGTTTGCTCACATTGTTCTTAGGGAGTGGAAGAGTTTTCTCCTATGTATAGTTATGTAGGATGAATCCTTAAAGACTTGACCTTATTGGAATAGATTTCTGTCAGATAATTTTACAACTTCTTATAAGGCGAGAGAACAAAAAAATTGGAGAAAACAAAACGATGTCTGTTCAGTACTTTTTTCTTATGTTTGTGTTCTCAAGAACTCCATGCCATCGTTTCAAGGAGACAACACCTAACTTATCAGTATTTTATAAAATCGTGATAGAATATTATGAAATAATCCACGTCATGTTGTTTTGTATTAACATATTACAAAATACGTTTATACTTGACGTTTTTTGTTTTTTGTTTACTTCTAGGCATATTATTTATATACTTCATAGCAAGCATCATATTATAATCATTAGAAAAAGCGAATAAGAGACGTCATCAAAACAACAATCTGTTATAAGACTTGTAAAACTTTTTGTTTAATAACCAGTTCACTTTATTTACACGTCCGGCGATTTGTAGACTTCATAATTAGCCTTTTGAAAGCACCTATAAGTTGCTAACTAGAAAAGTTTAAGGTGATTATTAACATTTGGAATACGAGCATATACATTTTCGCTCATGTTTGTTAATTGTATATAATGAAGTGCAGTAATAATAGTACACATGCACTGAAGTGGTGTGTGATAAATCACTAAGCAGCCGGTGAAATTTAGTATATTGGAATGCGTGCGTGGCTCTGACATCGTTTCGTACGTGTGCCAAACGTATATTTTCATTATTTTTACAGTGCTGGCCTCGAAAAGCTCTCTATCGTAATTATCCAACGAAATTCAAATTTTCGCACACGCAGTTTTCTTCAGTACTTTTTTCTTAGGCGGTTTGTAAACGAATGAGACAAATTTATGTTTATAATCCATTTTCCAACAGTGGGTCACAATGCAAAGAAAATCTTACGGGTTTTCACGTGACAGTTTGCCAGCTGGTTTGTGTACTCGTCTGCACCGTTTGTTATCGAAATATGCAAAAGGCGCGTTACGTAACAAAAGATAGGCCGGTACTTGGGATTGGTTAGTTTTTACCAAACCTATTTTGTATTTGTTGGAAACGGTAATAATGCCTAAACAAAAAATGAAATCATATAAATATAGTAATATCTAAAACTGATA
The DNA here is from genome assembly GCF_004210375.1 of Tachypleus tridentatus. NCBI lineage: Eukaryota > Metazoa > Arthropoda > Merostomata > Xiphosura > Limulidae > Tachypleus > Tachypleus tridentatus. Next base: position 127,133,974 of record NC_134825.1, read on the forward strand.
AATAACATTATTTAATTACAGTGTATCCCTATCACAACGCTAGTACAAGAAGGGAAAAAAGCAAAATATATTTATGCACGTAAAGTATAAGATATTTCGACGTGTGTGTGTGTTTACAGGAAAGCCACATCGGGCTATCTGCTGAGTCCACCGAGGTGAATCGAAGCTCTGATTTTAGCGTTGTAAATCCATAGACTTTCTCGTCATCACTGATCATAGACTTACCGCTGTACCAGCGGGGGACATATTTTGATGGACAGTACAAGTAAAATTTCAAAAATGATATTTTTTAGCGCGTAAACTTTGAAGTAGTAAGTCAAAAAAAATTCGAACATGTATCTGTTTTAGTATATTGGACCACTGATTTCACTTAATGGACATTTAGAGGCTTACCTTTATTTTTACATAGCAGAATGCATTTCTGTTATTGTTGTTTCATGGTTGATATTATACTAAGTAATTATTATTAAAATTCACTCTTAACTCGTAATTCCTAGAAATATGCTGATTAATTGATTTAGTAATTGGTAATTTACCATGAAAGTGATTAATAAAATATGCTATTTTTAACCCTTCCACAACCACAAGTTTGAAAAAAAAACAAACTGATAGACCGAAAACCATTAAACATTTTTTAAAATCTTAGTTTTTCTTTCTTGCTTCACATATCAGTCATAGAAATTGCGAAAAAAACTTCAGCACTACATACCTCCAATATTACAGCAGCAAGTCTGCGTACTTGTAATGCTAGAAATCGGGTTTCTATACATATGAGGGGCAGACAAAAATATACTTTATAAAAATATTCACTCTTTTCCCCCACTTCTCACGTCATAGAACCATAGCTCCTCCAGAACATGCAGAATTTTGTTACACCTTATACAATTTACCCAACAGCTAGACACTTGACCTGAAGACTTTTGAAACATCGTCCCATACACTTGTGTTTTCCTGTAACAGGCAGTTGCCACACGTTACAGTATACTTCATGGTTAGGGCGCTCGACTCGTAATCTGAAGGTCGTGGGTTCGAATACCCGTCACACCAGACGTTCTCGCTCTTTCAGCCGTCGGGGCGTTATAATGTTACCGTGAATTAATTATTAAAAGAGTAGCCCAAGGGTTGGTGGTGTTTGGTAATGATTATCTGTCTTCCCTCTAGTCGTACACTGCTAAATTAGGGATGGTTAGCGCAGTTAGTCCTCGTGTAGCTTTGTGTGAAATTCAAAAATAAAAATAATGTATTAATCGATATTACTCTGCCTTAAACATTTCTATCAAATAATTACTTAATATTGTCTATAGTTTTGATAATTAATAATGAAGATGCAATGTAAATTAGTTTGCTTTCAGTCTTATAATTAGCATGCTACTTATTCAATCGTGCAGTCGTATCATAAAAATAGCTGCGAACAAGTATTGTATATCTGAGAAAGAAATCCATAAATTTTTTAACGTTTGCACCCCCCCCCCACAATAATTTGGTTTGAATTTTGCGTAAAACTACATGAGGCCTATCTACATTAGCCATCTCTAATTTAGCAGTGAAATACTAGAGGGAAGGCAGATAGTCATTACCACCTACTGCCAACTTTATGGCTAGTATTATCAACGAATAGTGTGATTGATCCTCACGTTGTGACGCTCCCACGGCTGAAAGTACAAGCATGTTTGGTGGGACGTACACCTAGGTATTGGCTTGTTAAACATCTTGTTATTCTGAGATAGTTATAGTGTCTGTACAGCAGTTTTTGGGACAACATTTTTCCTGATGAAACTTTGTAGAATGGACAGCAACTGCCTATTGTGGAGACCCAAGTGTAGGGGACGATGTTTCGGAAAGTCTTCCTCTACACTTGTGTTTCCACAACAGGCAGTTGCTGTTCATTCTACAGAGTTTCATCATTAATACTGTGCCTAAACAATATATCAAAGAATACCAAAAGATCTCTTATGGACCAGCTTCTATTAACAAGAGTAAAATAGTTTTGACTATATTTTAAATCAAATGGCAGAATTTCACAGGAAATTTTTATACCTGCATGTTTAATGAAATTAAAGACTAACCAAAAGTTTCTTTATTTTTCGTTTGAAATAATTTAATATGGTTTTCATATGTATTTGATGTAACATAAGAAAGCATTAGTGGAGTGTAAGGTCTTTAAATATAGTATATATAAATATAAGACGTAGATTAAACTGGAACTACAGTAAAGCTCAAATTATGGTTTTAATGATTTCAGTTTTTCTACATTTTATTTTTACTGCACAGCATATAAGCTCTTAACTTGTTATAAGTTACTAGATCATTAAGATGTTAACAAAACTGCAACTAAATAAATAGAAATAGTAAGCTTCCAGGCATCCTTTGGTTTTCTGGCTGAAAAGATGCATGTAAGTAAGCTGTAGAGATGTTTAGGGAGAAGTGTGAGCACTTTGGTATATTTTTCATACTTTCTATAATACAAGAGATGTGAGAGATGTTGCAAAATTGTTCGTATATTTTGAGCATTTTTATGCATCAGTTCTACAACTTATCCAAGCATGAATGAATGAATTGTATATCCAGTGGTACATTGTTACATGTTTTTCTTTTTATTTCGGGAATGTAAAACATCTAGTTTATGGGCCACATTTATGGGAGTTTACTAATATTCATATGTATATAAAGTCCTTTTCTTACTTATGTTCCTCACAACCATTTGTCTCTGTAGTTATTACAGTTAAGATGTGAACTCCCAAACCTGCTCCATCATCAACAGTTTGTGTATTTTGTAGAAATTAGGATTCAGTTCCCATCCACAAATTTTGATAAAAATGGCATTATTGTTTGTCATATGGACACATTGTTTGCACAGCAATTTGTGCCTGGCTTTGTGTCAGTATTCTACCATAAAGTTATTTGTTAGTTTTCAGTTAAACTAAGTATGGCATGATGTAAACAAATAAACCACTTTATTTATTTATTTTAATTTCAGTTAACTGTGATGTATTTGCTTCAGAACATTTTTATAATATGCAATTTAACTGAAATTTATGTACTTCTATTTCTTAATTTATGATTGTTGTCATTGAATGGTACCAGGATTTTGTTTTGCTTTTACTTGGCTTTTGGCAGTTAATTATTTGAATAGCCTTGGAGGAATGTTACTAAAATTACGATGATTAATCACTTTCATGTGCTCTTTAACAATAGAGCAAAGGCATAAATTTTGACACATGATTAATGGAAAATTTCCATAGTGATTGACATTTTGTTGACCTTATTAAATTGTAAATATTCAGTTTTTTGGATGTTCAGTATTAAGAACTCTTGACCCCCCCCCCTTTTCTTTTTTTTTAATGATTAACTGTTATGAAAGGAAGAGTACTCTTAAAAGAGAAATACCTTAAAGCAAAAAATTGTATTGGCCATGTGCAAAAATGTTATTATTCTGTCATGATTATAATTATGATATTAAAATTAAATAGTTAATATTTTTAATGCTAATGGAAATGTTTTGCAAACTGTTGAAAATTAAAGCTCAGTTACTGGAATGTTAATATTCATGACTTCATTTAAATGAGAACAATCAGTTATATTTCATATTTTTTGTAATGAAAATCATTTAAACTCCATGTTTTCTTTTCATACATTTATCTTAAGCTGTTCATTTGGAATTCAAAATCAGAGGTATATTAAAATAGCATTTCAAATATATCTTTTGCTTCTTGCAAGTTACTGTCAAAGAAGTGTTTTCTTAAATATCAGAACTCATCAGTTGAACATTATGATAACAGACAAAAGAGTGTATTTTAGAAATAATAGTTTAAGCATTGAAAGCTGGCAAAACGTGGAAGTCAAAAATCCTAAAATGTGTGATAAAAATCATATAAATTGCAGATTTTTATTTTCATTTATCTTCTACTTTGTCCATTTCAGATTGAAAATCAGAGGCATTCCAGAATTTCTAAGTTATTAATTTGGTTCCTTCTTTTTTAGAACTTCCATACTTCAGTTTTAAGCTAAGAAATTAAGTTTTTCTATCCCTTAACACAAAAATATATTTTGAAACCAGGTGTGTGTGTGTGTGTGTGTGTATAATTGTGCAGTGTGCAATTTATTAAAATATATTAGTGGATTGACTTAAATAAGAACTATGTGTATAATACATACATATATACACACACACACACACATTTTGTTTTTTGAAAATTTGTTATATTATCATCAACTGTTCTTGAGGGTGATACTTTTAACAAAAATTAATATTAAAATAAAATAGCAATAATTTTGAACTTGAACAGAACTTTTTGTGTATTTAAGAAATGTCACTTGTCTGGAATTGCAGAATTTTTTTTTCAACTCATTGACTGCTGATCTGTCATATAGAGTACAGTCTGTCTGTGGGAGTTGAACATGAATGTGCTGTGTATTTAACAATCTAGTAGTTGCTATGAATGTCACTTCTCAGTTTGAAAAGCAGTTTCTGTTCAATATATTTAGCAGTTTGGCAGTTGAGATTGGGAAATTCATTTTGCAGATTGAAAGTTTTTTTAAGTATTTTCAAGATTTTAGTGCTTTTAATATTATTTTATGTCTTAACCATTTTTAATGAGAGTTTGGGAACTAAAAGACTTGAGGCATACACTTGTGAAGTATTTTAAGCATAAACCAAAAAGAAAAAAAAATCAAGTGTTTCATGTAAATGACTTTAGTTGTCAAATAATATAATTGAATCCTAGTTTTTGAATAAAAAAATGTTTTACTTTGTTTATAGGATGAAGAAGAAGAAATCAAGCTAGAGATCAATGTTTTGAAAAAGGTAAGAAAATTTATTGGTACTTGATACCTTTAATAAGACATATTTATTACTAAGTGTTGTTGCTTTTTCAGAATAAGTATGTGAAATTCATACTTGAAATTTGCTTTTATAAAAAAAAATTTTTAGTTTTATGAAAATAAACTTTTTAAATACTGATAACAATTCAGAAGTTTTTTCTTTCTTTCTTTCTCTCTCTCTTTTTTGAGATACCAATTTTTCTGGATAGTCCAGCAACATATAATTTCAATAATTGTTTTCCTGCATCAAGCCTTTTAGAATAATAGAAAAACATAATGAAAAAAACATCATTTTATTATCAAGATGACTTTATTGACAGTTTTTTTTTTATGTTCTGACATTTCAAATTCAGGAGTAAAAATGTAATTAAGATAGAAAGTGGTTAGAAGTTTTTAAATGGATACCTTGATTCTTGATTTGTTTGGTGATAAGCATATGTTTATGAAGATGTGAGTAATTTGAATTTCATCTAATTTGATGAAGAAGATATAGTGTAAAATTAAGAAATTTTAAAATGGTCAATAGTGATAACTTGTGATCAGAGTAAACTTTGAATTTAAACTCAAAAATGAACCTGCAATCAGATAATTAAATACACTTACATATCTATTTATAAAGATTAAAATGCATCTTTTCATCAGTTCACTGTTATCGCTATTAGCAATATTTTTGGCCATAAACCTGATAAAATCTTGTGAAGTTAAGTCAGCTTAAGAGATTTGGGTGAGTCCTTAATACATGTAATAAGCTGACAATGTAAAACAAGTTTTATAATGGAAGTGTAATACTGAAAATAGAACTGAAATGTCATATTAAACATTTCAACCAATATTATTAATGAAAGTGATAATAAAGAAAGAATATATCCTAACTATATAAAACTAAAATGTTATATAAAACATTTCAACTGATATTATTAATGAAAGTGATAACAAAGAAAGAATATATCCTAACTATGCAGCATAATAACACTAACATTCAACTCTCTATAGTGCCAAATGTATATTTCAACATACATCAATAGTTGCAGAGATAATCTGTAAAGAATGATTCCTGCTGCTATATCTCCTGTTTTGCAAATATGGCTTAACAGATATGTTTCTGCACTTTGCAGAGGCAGATAATCACAGTTTTGAGCTGGTCAAATCATCACATTTCTTGTAATAGCTACAAATACAGTCAATGATCCAGTAATATGTGGATAACAAATCAAGCTATTATTCATTCAGCCTAGTAGCTAAGTGCTTATTAACTCTGTAGTATTGTCCTTCCCCATTGACAAAGTTGATGTCTTTTACTGCACACATTATTTCATTTAATATTTTTTTTATATTTGAATGCTGGATAATTAATTTATTGATTTTTTTTTTCCATTAATGCTCAACTTGTGAATAAATAAAGTTAAATCATATGTAGATGTGATAAGCCTTGGGAAAGTTCAATAGTAATAATAAGGCTTAGAAAGAAAAGTTACTTCAGTCTTAGTTATGGCAATGAAAGTAATGGGTGAAAACTAATGCAACTTAATGAATAATGGAATGCCATATTATACACTTAAGTCATATATATATAGTGTTAATTATTCATAATTAGTGCTTATCTCAACAGAAGGTTAAAAACCACTGATGATCAGTACACTATGTCTGTTTAGTATTACTTGAGCAATATATCAAAGAATCAAAGCATGGAAGTGAAAGTTTACAAGAGGTTGTGGTACTCTGTAAAACTTGTAAGTCCATAATCTTTAGCAAGAATATTGTTGAATTTTTATTTTTTCATAGAAATGAATGAACTTTGTGTTTAATTTTCAAAATTAAAAACCCCAGGTATGAAAAAGGTAAGTTTATAAGAATTATCCACAAAAATCTTCTAATGATAAATTCTACCATATATAGTAAGCTGCTAGTAGTAAACATTGTAATAGAAATTGTTTCAAATATTCATATTTGGGAATGGAAAGTTTTATAATTTCAAAATTGTAAGTGTAAATTTAAATGTGTAATTAGTGATGGGGATATCTAAATCTAAAAATTTTGCTTTGTTGTAGTTGAAGATTCATTTATTTTTTTGTAAGTGAGCTCTGGTAGATAAATTTTCAAGAATGTGTCCAACAAAATAGTAAAATATCATCTCTATAAATGCAACCATGACTAGTATTCAAGGGTTTACTGTGTTGTGATTTATATACCTGTTGGTAATAGGTCATCTCTGACTTTATGAGAAATGTAAATTGAAATGATAAACTGTTAATCATCTAGGTTTACACACAATAGATTTTATTTCTTTTGTGCATTAAACACATTATGTAATTTTCATAAGCATAAGTTGCACAAATATATGGTGTATTTAAATGATATTGAGCAAGTTTCTAGTTGTTTTATTAGATGGAGTTTATTTCACAGTATTAACTATTTTCATTCCATTCAGTGGTGCCCTCTGTATGCAAATATTTTCTTTACACATGCCACAAGCTCTCCATTCCCCAGAATTATTATATTCCAACATGTCTCCCATGTAAATCAACATCATGCTCACATGACACATGACTCTCTACACTCCTCTACTGAATATCTACTTTTAGTTTGGCAGCATTTGAAATAAGATGTACTCTTTTGTATGCCTAGTGTTTCTAGTGTGATAAACATTTTTTTTTACCTAAAGTTGTTCCTTTTAACTTTATTTTATTTTATCTCAATTCATTCTTGTCACTATGTTTATGTGCTCGAATTTTATGAACCTTTTTTTGTGCTATAAATTCCAAAGTTCATGTTACTACTTCAGGAGTCTCAATGACTAGTGTTTTTTCTTTGGCGGCCTTGTGTTGCATATATGATAGTGGATTTCTCTGCTTTTATACTTTGGACGATTGAGTGCTACGTGGCACAACCTTTGATCTTGCTCAGAATGACAAGAACCAAGATTGTTTTTCTTGCTTCTTGATTTTACTGTTCCTCCTAATTTGCAGCCTGAAGAATCAGCTGGGCTAATTCAGTCTTTACAGATTTTGTACCTTAGGCTTGTGATGTTTTATCTCCTTCCCCTGTCACTTATTCGCCTTATACTTCCTTGTTACACGAACAAGCTTCTCAACCATATATTTGTTTTTCCTCCCTTTCATGATATTTGGGTACATGCAGGTCAATTTATCTTAAAATAAAGTAAGAGTATCAGCATGCTGTGCCTCCTGAAGACTTCTGATCAGTTTACTCTTTCTTATCGTCATGCAAACTATCCATTTTTAGGTCAGCAGTTGTTAGGTTCATTTTTACCTATTTGGGGGGTGACTCCCAAATCAGATGTTAGTCGTAGCCATGCCTAATATTCATGCTTACATGTTATTCTAACCAACTTCTTATGGGATATTTCATCCATTTATCTTCAATCATAGGCTCTCCACAGAAATCCTGACAGGTTTTTTTGCAGAAACCCATTCACTTCTCTATTTTATCCTGCATTTTGCTTTGGCTCTGGCATTACATGTGTGGTTTTTGTTGTTGAATTTGGGATGCAGTTTTGGCTTGGGTCAGTTTATCCTCAACATATCTCACGGATTTATGTCTTGCATTTTTTCTGAGATGTTACATCTTTGATACAGTGCACGAAACTTTCAATCCCTGGGTGACATTGGTCTGCTACCAGTCAACTCTTATAAGTTTTGTCCCACGTTTGTCTCAGTCAGAGTCTCGTATGCTACCTATTTCCAATTTCCATCCTTCATTCTAACAATCCTTTCCCATTCCTTCTAATTGGGATATGTTTTTGTCGATTTCCTTAACAACACAATCCCTGTATTGGTAACTACCCAGTGGGTACAGATCTGCTGTGAGTTTGGCTGTTAGCATTTCTTCCTTCCTGGAGTACCTTTATCAATGATCAATGAGTAATAGAAGTTCCATCAGAAGGATTTGTTATCCAGTTCTTTTGTCAACCTTCCATTTCTCCTTGCCCCATTTTCTATTCTCCTTCTCCAGATCCCATGACTTACCAGTTTCTGTCAGAAGTGGTACAAGAATTATTTTTGCAACAGACATTTGAATCAATTCACTTTCCTTCTGGAGTTTTTTATTTCCATCTTTTTATTGTCTTCAAGAACACTGGAAATTGGCAACCAGTCATAGCTTTATTCTGCCTCAACCTCTTGATCAAACTCCCCAAGTTCACCTAAGAGTCTTTTCTTACCCTGAGATTTTCTCCAGGGTTAGGGATAACAAAGATGAATGCTTTCAACACATATCTCCACATCCTGAGAGCACAGTGGTCTCACCTTTACCTTTGGTTTGTGCATCTTGGGGTGGTTTACCAATTTTGGGCATTTCCCTTCAAACTTGCCTTGTATGTTTTGTTGCATAGTCTGGATTTTTGCACATCATCTCCAATCCATAGTTATACAGTTTCATTATTACACAGATGGCTGACTCCTTCTGGCTCATTCCATGCAGGAATCGGTCACTCATACTCAACTCCTTTTTGTGGTGGCTCATGTTGGCTGATTAATAAAATTGGAGAAATCCTTCCTTTGACTCATTCACTATCTAGTCCACTTGGAGGTCTTTTTCAACACAAATATCAGTTGTGCTGTGCCTTCTCCTTTATGTCTTTGTTCAATGGAACTTTTGGTTCATCATGTTGTCTCATCTCTGTCACTTACTGTTTGTGGATGTGGTCCTCCATGACTACACTGGTCCATCTTAGTTGTACCTTTGTAAGATCTCTTCAGTGGGATCTACACAAACTATGGAATATCACATGGGATCCTCTTTCCACTTCCTTGTGAGACATTCTGCATTGGGGGCTGAACAGGACCCATGCATTTGTGGGCATACTGCTTTCTCCCCTGAGTCTGGATCTACGTCTTTTAATGAACACATCCCATAAGAGATGGGGAAGGCACAGATAAATTACCAGGAAGCTTTTGGGCATTGTGTCATTACTGTCTTGCTTATCATTGTCTGCTGATGGTTCATTTGAACAATTCTGTGGTGTTGACATGTATAAGCCACCAAGGATGTACCTGATCCAGAGATTTATGTTTTCAGATGTTGGATCTATTATACTGGGCCAATGCACATCACATTTGCCTAATTCATGCCCTGACCAATTATCTTTAACAGAGTGAGCATTATATATCTGATTGTTTTTAAAGATCTCTGCAAACTTGTTGGATTTTTACCAACTATGGATGCCTTTGAGATCAATCTCAGTATCCAGTTGCCTTTCTTTCAGTCACCTGTACCACATTCACAGGTTCTGGTGGTCAATGACTTCAGTGAGATTGGTCACACAAATATCTTTATGTGCACCCTCCCATCCAGTTGCTTTATTGAGTGATTTCTCTTGTCCACTCCTTGTCAGGTTTTCCTGATTGCTCCCTATTGGCCAGCTCAACTTTATTTTCCAATGTTACTATGTCTGCTGCTATCACTATCTGTCCCTTTTCCATTCTTTGTCAATGTCAATCTTGCTTTTAACATTCCAGTCTCCACATCTAACTTCCAGTTCTTGGCAAGGTTATTTGGTTTCACACATCAAGATGCCTCTTTGTTAGTTAGTTCCAGATGGACATTTTCCATGGAAGTATACCAATGCAAGTGGAAAGTCTTCCACTGTTGGTTTGCTAATAGGGGGTTTCCTGCTAACAAGCCTTCTGTGGCTTGTGTGGCAGAATTTCTCACCTGGGTCTTTGGTCTTCTCAATTTTTGGATATGGGGTGACCTTATCCCATACCGTCCATTTTTCCTGATACAGTAGGGTTTTTATCTCTCCTGTTCTTACCATGCTCATGCATTATTTCCAGATATGTTGACTTCCCAGGTGTCCTGCCCTTCTGGATTGAGACATTAATGTGGTCCTTCATGCTTTTACTTTACCTCCATTTGAACCACTTTTTTCCTATTCTGTGTTTTATCTATTCATTAAAATATATTTCCTTCTCTTATCCTGTGAATGTCAATGATCAGGTATGTTTGCCATTGATGTTTCATGTAGCCTTTATCATCCTACCTATCTTTTTTCTTTACTCCGATTGTTTCTTTCTCTGTAAGATCTCAGCAGCTTCAGAGCATTATTTTCATCTTTTCTTCTATTTTGCTTCCTTCTATATCCCATAATCTCAACTGAATCTGGTTAGACTTTTGTGTCTGGTCAGGGCCCTTTGATATTATGTGGCTAATCTTGTGAGTGGAGATAAGTATGTATTGGAAATACATTTTGCTAACAGGAAAATTATCACTTTCCTGTTCTTTTTGTGATTCCAAGTAATTTGTTAAGAATTCATATGACTATCTTGAAGTTGATCTTGCATTTGTATTGTTTGTAGTTAGTTGTTAGTTAGATACCAGGTTATTTAAATTAACATTGATGTCTGATGTGTTGGTAACTTTTGTTTGAAATATTTTGAATTATATAAAGTTCTTCTCTTGGGAACCTTTGAGGTAGAACTTTTAGTATACTAGTGTAACTAGTTGATCAAATGATAATTTGAAATATTAATGTAGTTTTGAAATTAGTTTTCTACATGTAAAGTTCACCTACCATATCTAGTTATTACTGATAAGGTGTAGGTCAGTGGTTCCCAACCTTTTTTATGCCTCGTGCCCCTAAAAAATTTTAATATGTTCTTGCACCCCTCACAATAATTAATTTAAGAATAAAGGTGAAGGTGACCAAAACAAATTTTTATACTTAGTTTTTAATGATATATAAATGAAAATGAAACATTTGGAAAAGAAAAAAGATTACAACAAACTAAAGTTGCATAAACCCTACATGGCCTACAAAAAAATAAATTTTCATCCATGCATGAAGTGAAATCTCGCACCCCTGGTTGGGAATCACTGGTGTTGGTGAAGTTTTTTTTTTTTGTGATAATTAAATACAAACTGTACATGAAGTAGACATAAGTTGAAAAAGAAATCACAGCAAGTGCGTATATGTATATTTTTGCAATGATTTCATGATAATGATATATACAGGAAATGAAATATGTATAGTTGTAAAAAGCAAATTTACTTGAATGTTACAAAATGTAACTTAGGATGACAAAAATAATGCCAGAAATGAGTAATGACATTATTTGCTTAAGATACATAATTAGTTAGTTTAACTTTATCATGCACTGGATAGGTTCATCTTGGCTTAAGGGTAAAATTGCACTACTGAATTAAACAAGTTATAGAAAATAAGCTTCAATATAAAAAATGTTTTACTTGTATAATCATATAAGTAATATATATATATATATATATATGTGTGTGTGTGTGTGTGTGTGTGTGTTTTAAAGGGGAAATTTGATATTGGGTTGATTCCAGTGTACTTTGAACTAAAATGGTTGTGTGTTTGAATTTACTGAATTTTTTTTCTTAGCATAAATATGGCAGTTATAACCTCTGAGGAGGAAATTTGAAATAGTCTTGAACAAAACTGGGGATTTGAGCTTGTAACTTCAGTGTAAATGGAGTTTTAATACTTCTTTTCAGGCATTTTATCAGCCTTGGGTGTCATGGTGTTATGTAATTATTCATATCTCAGTTTTAAGAAAGTTTAAAGATATGTGGGTTTTATCACAGGGTAGTGATTGACAGTCAACACAGAAAGATAAGTTTTTTATATTATTTTAATTGTGTAAGCAAGTATGGCTTTTAGTTTAGTGAAACTTTGCAAAGAGATGGGAATAAAGTAACATGTTGACATGTTACAAGGAGAAAATATGTTTGTGAACAATTGATGCTACAGTTATAATTGTAATGTCTTTTAAAACTTTGAAAACTATGATTGTGAAATATCTATTGTTGTAGTCTCAAGCTGAAAATTGATTCTCATAAACCTAGTATTTATTAGTGTTAACTTCATTAATCAATGTTATTAATTCTCAGAGCCTCTTGGCAACACAACCTGACACATAGCTATTTTTATAATAGTGGGTGCTCCCAGAAGAATTGCATACAGTTTTTACTGCTTATACACCACTGCCTCTTCTTGCATGAAGCAGTAGTGATTGATGTATTTCTGTTGTTTCACATTGAACAAGAAATATTTTCTACAACTGTATATAAAGTAATGTGCATGTTTAGATAAAATTTTAATCATTTGAAAAGAGCAGCCCATAAAACATCAAAACTGTTATACAAAGCTTCCCAGTGATCTTACTTCATCTTAGCATTTACTGTTTATATATATACTATTTTATAAACAAACTTTCTAAGAGAAGTTTAAGAAAGCTTTACTCTCAGTTTCTTAAATAATAACATGACTGGCATTAACTAAACTCATGCTGATTTAGTCAAGCTGACATTAACTATGTTTACTGAAATTTGATTCTTTGGTGAAAGACTCTAAGTATTTAGTTAAAAAAAAGAAACTTCCAGTGAATAGATTTTGAGAACTTAGTTCATTCGTAAAATTATTCATCTAGAAAAATCCAACATTGGAGTTTGCCAAAACTACTGCATGATCACAATTTAACTTTTGAAAAACAGCCAAGATAATTTCCTCTAATGTAATGCTTCTCATCCATTCCTTATAGTAAAGTATTGGTGGTGCAGAAAAAAAGTACTTGAAGCAAATTGTTATTTCTAAGCAGACAAAACCTTGTAAGATGTTGCAGTCTGTAATTGCTTATAAATATATCAGATAAAAATAATTCTTTTATAATTTTTCAAAGGCATATACATCCAGTGTCTATGTTCAGTTAGACTTCAGATTATATTACATTCATTATTTATCAAGACTTGTACATTAAGTAATTTTCCATTGCCATTCGCCCCCCGCTAGTACAGCAGTATGTCTCCGGATTTACAACGCTAAAATCAGGGGTTCGATTCCCCTCGGTGGGCTGAGCAGATAGCCCTATGTGGCTTTGCTATAAGGAAAAAAAAACCATTGCCATTTAGTATAATTATTTAGATATAATTTACAGTTATTAGACATTTTAACAATAAAGGTAGAAAAAATTACCTGTACTCTTCAGATATTAATAAAAAAAAAAACTTTTTGTTTTAGTCATAATTTCTCCATTGCAGCTTTATCAGGTCTTATAGTACAAGAGCTGTTTATGTGAAAATATATCTTAGCTTCTTAAACTGCATTTGGTGCTCTACATTTTTGACTGAACCTTTTTAGGTGTTACTGGGGTTATGGCTGAAAGCACTGTAATTGGCAAAGGTATTTAATTGATGATGCATAATGGAACTTGTCCACTATTTTGTTATTTAATTGTTTTTCCATTTTGTAATATTTGAAGCATAATAATGGTGTTTGTATGTTCCATAAGTAAAGTATACTCTATTAGAATTTCATTGTTCCTTTCATGATAAAATTAGATATCTTAAACATTCTAATTAATAACTTTACCACTTTTACTTTTTTTGTTTATTAATTTTAAACATTTATTTAGAGTTAGTTCCTTTTGAATTTTTGGGTAATAAAAAAAATATATTGATTTGAGATTAACCCAAGTCTCTTATGCTGAACAAATTTTATGAGTTGGTATTTTATTTATGGCTGAAAATATCACACAAAAAACAAGGGTTCCCAACTAATGTAACAATGCATTTTACTCTGTATCAGTAAGAACATGAGAAAAATATGTTTAGTTAGCTATACTCATTACCAGGTTACTGTTTAATTGCATTTTAATTAGATAGTTTGTTCTATCAAAATTAATACTAATTGTGTAGTTTAAATGTTGTTTACTGTGATGTTTACCTACTCTGTTATGTTTACTGGTAAGGAAGTTTTCTTGTGTGGACACAATAAAATGAATGAGTTGATTTTGTTCCTTTTGCCTTTATTCTAGTATTCACATCACAGAAATATAGCAACATATTATGGTGCTTTCATTCATAAAAGTATGCCTGATAAAGATGCCAAACTTTGGGTAAGTATATCTCTACAATCCACAGAAGTATTATTCCATATTTGTATCAATATGTGACATCTGTCACATAAAAAGCAGTGGTATTTCAGGCCTACGTATTAATTCACACAGCAGAGAAGACACAATTTTACAAAATCATCGTAAAGTCATAAACATTTTATAAGACTATTAGGATGCAATACTTGCATTATGATTAATGCAACACTTTGTTCCAACACAAAGGTTTAAAAAAAAAAAAACATTTTCAGAAAGGAAGTGATTAGTTTTACTTAGTAGATAGTTAAATGAAGAAAGATTTTTTTTAATACAGCAGAATGAAATAAAGTTTTTTTTTATACTGCAACATATGAACATTTATCAAATTGTAAATAGATTTAAAATAAGAACTTGTAATTTAATGTGATGAATGAAGTGAACACAATATGAATTTTTTCATGTCATCTAGTAAGTGAAATTGAACAAGTAATTTCAGTGTTCTTATTGATGGTTTTAGCATTCCACAATCAGTTTAAGCCATATGTATAGCTGATATTTTAATACTGTTGGCTTGTTACCTAAATACATAACTTGTTTGTTTATTATCTCTGTTGAGTGCAAATCAAAATAATTTTGTACACTTAGTTCAGCAATAACATATATTTGCCTTGTTAACAGTATTTTTTTATTCAAGGTTAGGTGATTAAGTATTAAACTTTGATATTTGTCTTTCTATTTTACTTTTCAGCTTGTTATGGAATACTGTGGTGCAGGTTCTGTTACAGATCTAGTGAAATGTAAGTAAGTTCAAATTGTTAGTCATAATTGTGTCAGAGAAATGGAATACCTTGACCCTGTTGTAATGGGTCAAGAAATACTTTTTCTGGACAGTGGTCCAATGGGGATCCAGGCACCCATTTAGCTTTTTTTCAACATGAATTCTTCCTCCTTTTTTTCAAAGAGAGCATTAGACACTCTTGCCATTTACCAGTTTCTATCTACTAGTATGGATGACCATGGTAAATCCTAACCAGTAGGGATTAGCATGAAACAGTGAGAAATGAAGCAGTGGTGATACAGTGAGTGTAGTGTGGATCATCTCCCCAAAAACTGTAATACAACACATATGGCCTATTCTGGCAGTTAGAGCCTGTCAAGTAGAGTCAGTATGTGCATATATTGTACGACCATGTCTCAACCGCACTACGCATTGAGTTGTGGGCAAATGCTTGAATGGTCATGTTCTCATTCTGCCTGTCCATGCAACACTTGTAGTTCATTTGCCTCTCTTCCCTTATGTTCTAGGTGAAGATTATACCCTGGTTGAGATGAGATGTTGTCTTCCACAGGTGTGCCCTTATGGATCTTCTGTTATCAGGTGTCACACTCAATGGGCTTCCTTTTGGGTGTTTTATGAAGGGAGCTATCCTAAGTAACTTTTTGTAACCTCTCCACCATTTAAGCATGGTATTTTATCATTTCTATGTGGGGAGGAAAGTTAATGTCTTAGAAGTTAACATATTCCTAGTCTGAAAATGTTTTCCAAGAGAAATTCACTTTCATATACAGTCCTGCCTGTTCTCCCTACTTCCTACTCAATTTTTTTTTCTTGCTTTGTCAACGTATAATGTTATCATAAACACAAGTGCATAGGAGGAGTTATTGCATATGGATGCTGTGTTGACATCTTGTTAGTGGGAGGGTATTTGTTGCATGATGACATCATCATGTACCAGTGCAGTTTATGTGAAACACATGAACTTAGATGGGAGTTACCTCAAGACTATCTGTATGTATATATTATAGGCAGACACAAGAAAGATAGCATTTCTGTGTGAAGAGGTGTGTATTACAAATACATGTTTAAATCAGAAAAATATTAACTTTTGACTGAGCAATGTGCCACTAAATTGTTACTTCCAAACACCTTCCGTACTGCTACCACAAACTCATGATGAAATCCTTTCAAAGATTGACCAGTCTAAGACAAACAAAACTGTAACATCAAGTTCAATTCTCTATAAAATTAATAAAGTTGGATAATAATACACATGAGTATTATGTATTAAAAATTGACTAACATTGCTGTTTGCACCTAACTGATATTGTTATTTACACTTACCAATTTAGTTTTAGTATACTATCAATTTAATGAACCTGGTATTGTATGAGAAGTATAAAAGTAGTGTATTGCTTTAGAATTTGAAATATTTATAGTTCATGGCTAGTAAACATTTGCTGTGTGTGTTGTTACCTTATTATACATGTAATAAAAGTAATATATAGCTTTAATTTTACATCAAAATGTTTTTTTATCCACATACTGAAAATCTTGTTCAGTATTTTAAAGGACTTGATTTTTGTAGAAGCAAGGGTAATAATGAATAATCATTTAAAGTTTACTGTTATCAGTTTAAAGGTTGAATGTGTACACACACACACACACACACACACACACACACACACACACACTTTGTCTCATGGAGATAATTGTCATACAGATAGAAAGCAATAGAAAGAAATCTAGTGATAACAATTGATAAATTGAAAGTCATTGTTTTTTATTTCATAAAACAGGTTTGGAAATTACTGATACCTTGACTTACAGTATTCTTTAAATATGTGTAGTAAACTAAGTCATGAAATTCATAATTACAGTTAGCAATTTTATGAATTGTTGGCGTTAAACTAACATTTTCTGTGATAGTTCTGTATGTTAAATTTTTATTTTTTTGCATTAAAAATTGTTTGAACCATATTGTAAAGTGTATAGCATAGATGCAAGTTATGGCTGAAATAACTGTGTTATTTTGGTAATAAAAATAACTCATTTATGACATAAATGCAGTGCTTGCTATTTCTTACGATCTTTTTTAAGTACTATTTGTAAATAGAAAACTCAAGAACTGCAAGTAAAAGATGATATGCAAAAGCATATTTTAAATTATGTGTGATCAATTTTAAGCAGCTTCCACATAATTATAATTGTTCAAATGGCTATATTAAGAATTAGCTGCACTTTACACATTGAGAGAAAAAACATTTACAAAACAATTTCAATATTAAAGGTTTATGAAATTTTGATCGAACTTTGGAATTAATGTTCTGGACTAAAAAAAGTTTGCTTAATAAATCAAATTTTTAACAACTTTAAAATTTCTATTTTTGATGTGATTGAAATATTTGCCTTTGAAATTATTTCAGGATCTTACTAAAGTTAAACCGTATATCTGGAGAAAGAAAAACAAGTCTTTGCAATATGGAAATAACTTTCAGTTAATAGTTGCAATAAGATTTTAAAAAAATTATAATTCAGGAAAGAAATAACACTTCATTGTAATGTGCTCTAAGAAACTATAGGGTATCAAAGTAGAAGAAAACATACTTGTTATATATTTTATGTTTATCCATTTCACCTTTGGCCATATTGTACATTTTAATTTTACTTTCAGAGCATATCCTCAGGGTGTCTTCAAGAATAAAAACCTGTTTGATAAATATCAGTTGGTATTTTGGCATAAATAATTTTAGATACTATGTCAGACAGAAAGGTCATGTTTAAATTGGTTATTCTACTTCTCAAAGATATTTTTCTTTGCTATGACTACTACCATTATTTGAATAGCATTGCCCTTTGGTGCCATAGGTGCTTTATAAGTGTGATGATCAAATAGTAGCTTTAGGGTTTTTGGTTGATGCTGTTGAATAGCTGCCTTCCCTGAAGTATATTAGTTGAAAATTAGGAATAACAGTTGCAAATAGCCACTGAGTAATTTTGTGCAAATGTCTGAGAACAAACAAGTTTCTTATTGTTATCTAAAAACTATAATCCTTATTATTATTATCATATCGTTTGCCTAATGCTTTGTTATCTTATCATGTTTCTCCTTTTAATACTTGCACACTGTTACCCTTAATGTGACATCTTCCTTTATCACATATACACTATTACACACACTAGCATTGTTCTTTTATTACTTGAACATTGTACATTCATTATAACAACCTTGTTTGTTGTTTTAATATGACTGTTTATTATCTTGTCACCTCACTGTTTAGGTCCTGAACATTATTGCCCTCTTTATGAGTACCTCTATTTTTTTTATCGAATGTTTTTAACTTCTCTTAATCTTATGATATAAAAGAAAAGAATCTGTCTGGGCATGACTGACACTCATTACACTGTACTTGTATATTTGAAAAACATAGTTGTAAATATCTTGCATATCTACTCATCAGTAAAGCTATTAAACAAAATATTCCCTGAAGTGTGCAGTTTGTGTATTATCCTAGGAAGTGTTGTGGAAGATACTTTCGTTTCTTAACTCCCATGTTATATTGGAGTGTTTTTGCTTTTCCTTTTTTCTAAACCAGAAGGATAAAAACCCAACTTATCAGCTCGGTACATTTAGTTATTATAAAATTGTTCATTATGTTTAAATTGTATTTAGTGTGAAGTTTATATATTTCTAAGTATTGGGATAATTTTGGTATACCTATACTTGAATAACTTGTGCACAAGAATAAATGTGGTTTTATTCATCCATGGGTATGTAACTTGGAGCTGAAAATTTTATTAAAAAATATCTGGAGAATAAAAATATCAAGGTCAAAATAATCTGTTTTACTTGATATTTATTTATTTTTGTCTAGATTATAAAATAATTATTTATTTCTACAGCCACTAAAGGACAGTCACTGAATGAGGAATGGATTTCATATGTTTGCAGAGAAGTCCTCAGGGTTTGTTACATTTTTTACTTGTAATGTGGGTAAAGACCATGTATTGTAAATGTACTGAAAATCAGTTTTTATTTTTGAGCTTTTAATATGGTTTTAAATATATTACACTTAAATCCTGAGTTGTTGTCGATTCTCAAAATTTTTGCAACTATTATAGATAACTTCATCCACTGCTGATAAATTTCTGTGAGAATAAGAAAGACCTTGTTATGGTTCTGGTTTGAGAAAATTCAGCATAAATATTTAAGGATAAATCTTGTTGAGTTTTTGGTGGTTTTTCTTATTTTACTTTTAACTGAAGAGTAAGAGTTGCACATACTATTAAGTATATGTTTTACAATGCTATCTATTTTGTTGATCAACCAAATTTTACTAGTTTGAGAAATATTTAGAAATATGTGTTACATATTTTATAATAATCAAATAGGTTCCAAGTTTTATAGACCTTATAATCAAATTATTAAATCTAGCCTTTATACATCAAGTTTAACAGGAAAGTATGATAATATGTACATGTATATATATGGACATACACATACACTTATATTGTAACACTTACATGTAACAGTTTTTTTAATGCCATAACTGGACTATGCAAAGTAATAGTTACCACATTCAATTTGTAACTTGTGTAGTCTACCAGTGAATTAATTAGTTACATTGAAATTTTAGTCAATAGGTTCCATCACATGTTATAAATTAGACAGCAATAACACACTTTTCTTACAGAAGGAAACACAAATAAAAGGTGTTGCCCAATTGTCTGTTTATTTATCAATCAAAAGTCTTGTAAATAAGTTACTTTTTAAAATATAGATATGAAGGTGAGAATTCAAAGCATGTGCCTTTTTTGTGTGTGTGTTTTAGTGTCAGCTAACTTAAAAGTTAGTTTATTATAATATGACATTTATTCTTTCATTCAAGGTAATACACGCAAGCTCATGCACATCACTAGTTCATCCTGTGTGTAACAAATATGAATCTACAAGATGTTTTTGTTTACCTCTCCTGTTTTCTCTTGTTCAACTATTTTAGCTGGGTTACTCAAAAGCCCTATAGAAATATTTGACATTGTTCATCTAGATTACCCAGTTCAGTGGTTTATACATAAGTTGGACCATGTGGGTCACAGCTTGCACTTTCATTATCCAGGCCCACCCAGTCAGAGTATATATGGTGGTTCCTCTGTACTTGTGTCCAAACACCTCCTGCTCATCCATGCCTCTCTATGCCCACCTAAAATTTTGCACCTGGCAGTGCCACTGGCCAACTCTGATAAAAGAAAATGGTAAAATCTTTAAAAGATAAAATGTTGTTAAAGCATCTAACAACCTTGTATACCAACTGCCAAATGAATTGGCATACCACTTTTCACTTCTATTGCATTAGGAATTTTTATTTGAATGTTTAAAATGAAATTTAAAATTCTTTAGAATTTGTGACGTTATTTTTAATGAGAAGTGTTTTTTAATTTTAACTTAAGTTTTAATACACTGATGAAGCATTTCTCAGACTTTTATGCTCTTAATAAGTGTGATTTTGTACTAGTATTCTAAAGATACAGTAATGTGTTAATAAGCATGTATTTGATTATTTAGTCACAAAAATATTGTACTTCATTGTAAATGTGTGAATTCTGTAAATGAGTAATTATGTAATTTCACTGCAAAAAATATTATTTATTTTTAGGCTTTTACATATTCACTATAACAGTTGGATCAATATTAAAACTCTTTTTTTGTAATACATGCATAAAAATTGATTTTTGGAGTATCATTTAAAGGAAGTTGAACAACACCTAAAGAAACTGAAACAATGTGAGGAAGGTAGATGCACCTGGTAATATTGTCTGATGAAAATTCAATTTGACACAAAAGTAATTTTACCGCATAAGAAATAAATAGACTTTGGAAACTACAGCTCTTGGGAATATGAAAACCAAAACTAATATATGTTTTCCACAGGGTCTCAGTCATCTTCATGGATGCAAAATTATTCATAGGGATATCAAAGGACAAAATGTTTTGTTGACAGACAATGCAGAAGTCAAACTAGGTGAGATAAATAGTGTATTTCTATTATGTTGTTCATTATGCCTAAACCAAACTTAGTAATTAAAGTGACTGGAAGGTATTTTTGCCATTACTGATAGATTAGAGAGATCATTCTGAAAGAAGTTAAATTTGAAAAGTCTGTTTAGGAGGTAAATCATGCTGCTATTGTGACTTGCAGACAATAGCGATGTAAATCAGTACTAGATAAATTTTTATATATGAATAGTTTATGTTAGTAATTAGTTAATAATGGAGATTTCAGGCCTGACAAGAGGGACTAATTTTGTGTGTAGAAGGTTGCAATTCTTAATTGAAAAATGCAGAAGGTCAAACTTGGTGAGATAAACTGATGTGTTTACATGAATGATATTATTGGTTTTGTGAAATTTATTAAAGAATTTGGGATAATTGTGTGTGTAAGAAGAAATATACTCAATTTAAAATATATTTTTAACAAACTTTAATATCCACCCCCAGTGACAGGAGAAGTTTAAGTTAATGTAAAAGTTAAGTTAAATTATGTCATAGACTTTTAAAAAGGTTAATTGTGATGCACTCTTGGTTTCACTCAGAGCCAAAGTTTTGAGCTACTTATATCACCCACTACAAAAAGTAATTGTTGAGCATTTCAGTCATGTGAAGAACAACTGAACAATAATATATGGTAAATCTACATGTTTATTCTTTAAGTTGCATCATATTTTGAAATGTGAATGATAGTGCAATTAATTCCTAGCAACCTAGTGTAGAATATTCCATTTATGAAATAAAATTTGGATTCAACATTATACATGATTGTTTTCCCATCATTTCAAAAGTAAATATTTAGCATGCCTGGTTGTACATGTTTTAAACAGGATATGTATGAGCACTTAGACAGACACCACAGTTCACAATATACATAAAATATTAAAAGGATGAAAATCATAATTAATTGCTTGTGTGTAAAAAAGCTTGTGTGGCAGGTTTATTCTATTTTTGAAATCTAAGCAATGAAACTAATTTGAACAGTCTTTGTATAATCCAAGTGTTTAAGCTTGATTGCTGAAAATATTGTGGGATACGTTTTGTAATTATTTGTTAATTATTTTTTTCACTAATAAATCAGTGACTGATTTCTGTGACATAATGTTTACCCAGAATTTCGAAATTGTAAGCTTACATGTTATATTTGAGTACAGGGTTGAGTATATTAAATGAAAATAATTTTGAGGTACAAATAAGCAAGCAAATTACAAAAAGTCATTATGGAACAGAAAGTACTATGGAGGAGTCTTTTGTAATGGAAGGTAAATTGTGATGCTGTTTTCAAGAAACTTTGTTATCATACATACCATGATTGCACATAGCAAAATGGACTGTAACAACATGGTGAGGCTCAAAATTTTTTTGAGTATAATGTGCTAAACTCTCTGTGTTATAGAATATTTTGACTATAATGTTTATTCAATTATAAAGATAAATTTAGAAAAGATAAAACCTGAAATTTATTTAAGTTATGTCACAAAAATATAAAATAATAGTTAACTGAAATTTAGTGTCATGCAGTAAAAAAAATATAACTTTAACAGTAAACTCTTTCACTACAGTCTCTGTATAATATACATCAGTTTGTCTATACATTTGTACATG
Source organism: Tachypleus tridentatus (assembly GCF_004210375.1). Classification (NCBI taxonomy): domain Eukaryota; kingdom Metazoa; phylum Arthropoda; class Merostomata; order Xiphosura; family Limulidae; genus Tachypleus; species Tachypleus tridentatus. Next base: position 127,157,075 of record NC_134825.1, read on the forward strand.
TTAAGTATTTGCATTATAATTTTTGATACAGTATGTGAATCTTTACAAAATTTGGTATAATTTTAATAAAGATTGAAAGTAATTTGCATACAAAAAATCAGAAATTTTAATGAAATGTTTTTACTAAAAATTTGTTTGTGAAAATAGAGTATTCTATTACTAGTCTGAGTACAAAGTGATTTCATGTTGTGATAAAAAATTATTCTTCATCCCAAAAATCTCAAATATTATTTGGGTAATCTTTAAAATCTTCTAAATACATTTCAAATGTTTGTTTTAGGTAAGACTATATTATTTTCTATACTTTGTGTGGGGTCTGTCATTTAACCAACCTTGTAACCATCATAAAAAAGTTAGGAAATAAATATAAATTGTTTTTTTCGTGGTAGAATGACCACATATTATAGCATAAAAATATAAATGTTTTGTCTAAGTAACTTTAGTCTCATAATGCTATATATATATACACACATACATATTTTATTATATTAATCTTCCAGTAATGCCTAGTTAATATTACATAATTTGCATTAATGCAGGGCACATGCACTCATGTTACAAATCCACTAATATAAAACTGACCTTTAGTCTTCCCTGTTTTGATTGTGTTTTAATGGACTGGTATTTTGTAATATACAATCATATTTCAACTATTGTACATTGTACATGTGTTTATAGATTGTTACTATTTAGAACTAAATTATTAAACTTATTTTTCTTAAAATGTAGAACAATAAATCAAGAAGTAAAGCAATTATTATTTCTTGCTGTGACCTTTGTATTCAGTTGCAAAGCCTTTTTAAAATTTTGCATGTTCAGGATATCAAACACAATTTTTTTAGGTTTTTATATATACAGTTGAATAACCAAAACAATCATAAATAACTACATTGATACCATAGAATTCCACTATAATTTATTAAGCTTAGTAACTAAGGTGTATTTATATTTAAATAAATATGAAATTTTGAGCAAATTAAAGTCACAGTCTTCCTCCTTGGAAACTTAATTTAAAGAACGTGGTAGCCTTTTCACAGACTAAAATTGCTGAGAAAACCACTCTTGGGATATTCTATGCTATTGATTTGTTATTCACATTTATACTGTAGTAAGAGTATGTAAGGGACCATTTGAAAAAATGGCCATATCTCAGCAAAATAAAAAGATACGATATTCTTATTTTATATTCTAGCTTGATAATATTAGTAATTTGGTGTCATAGTTTGTACAAAACTATAGACTTAGTATTTTGATATCACAAACATCTAATTTTAAACAGTGCTGCCTTCAACGTATTATGTGACTCACAAAAATCTGTATTTGGATGTGTTTTTTTAATATGTGATGATGAGAAATCCACTTAAAGTAAAATTGTATTCTCAAGACAGCTGGTATGGGTATTAGAACTTTAATTAAAATAAAGTATAGAACAACATTTTGACCTTCCAAGGTCAGGTCAACCAAAAGATGACCTAAGAAGGTAAAAACAATTTTGTACTTTATTTTAATTATAGTCCTAATGCCCATACTAGCTGTTTTGAGAATGCATTTAATTTTAAATGAAAAAATTAACTTTTATATAATATTAAAGTATGAGTTATAATCTGCCATTTAATTCCAAACTTACTAATATAAATTCATAAAATATTAGTTCAATAAACTTTTAAATGCAAATCAACAAATGAGATGACAAGTGACATGTTGCTAAAGGGTTAAATCATCATGGAATTCATGACAGATTTCATGTCATAATCATAAAAAGTAGAAAGAAAAGTAATATTACTGAAATGTTCTTTTTAATTCAGTCTAGAATTTTAAAGCAACTGAAATTAATATGCTTCTTCCAGTTGATTTTGGAGTCAGTGCTCAACTTGACAGAACAGTAGGTAGAAGAAATACTTTCATTGGCACTCCATACTGGTAGGTGTTTGTTTTTCTGTTATATTAATTGAGAATGGCTCCATTCTGGTGTTAAAAAAGAGAGAGAGAAAAGAAAACAAGATAGTAAAATTTGTGTTGAATAATAAAAGTAAGGCAAAATAATTTATTTTCTTATGCTTTATGCTGGACTTAAAGTATACCTTTGAATAAATAACTAATTCTATCTGGGGAATAATTTTTAGAACAACTGAAAATAACTTGTACATAAAGTATCACTTCAGTTGGTAAAGGCCAGGCATGGTCTGGTGGGTTAGATCACTCAACTAGCAATTTGTAGGTTGCAGGCTTGAATCTTTGTTCCATCAAATCTACTTACTCTTTCAGCTGTGTGGGGTGTTATAATGTAATGGTTAATTCTACTATTCATTGGTCAAAGAATAGCCCATTGTTGGCAGTAAGTGTTGATCACCAGCTACCTTCCTTCTAGTTTATCACTGCTTATTTAGGGATGGCTTGTGCAGATGATATTTGTGTAGCTTTATGCAAAATTTAAATCAAACTCACATCCAGTTGATAAATGCTTTACTTGAAAAGGACCATTGGTAGGAGAAGAAGAAACTGTATTTTCATTTATTTTTAATTGAATTTTTATTTTATACCACCCTAAAAAATATTAAAATTTGTTAAACATTTCCAGAGTTTGAAGGTTTGAGACATTGAGACTTAATCTCTCCTTTCATACTGTTTCATAATAAAATCTTATGATGAATAACAAATCTGTTTTGTTTTTGTTTTTTAAATCAGCTTGAATTTTCTGTTTCATTCTTTCTTCCACTGTTGCTTCATTGCTTCCTTCTGGGCTATAAAGCTGTCAAGAGATTAATAAATTAAATCTTATTAAAAAAAAAAAAATTATAGTTAAAGTTTAATTCCCTTCAATGTGGATTCCTCTACGTGGTGAGGGGACCTCCAAGGGAAGGTTCTGTTCTTTCAGTTTATCTCATCTGGGATCTAAATATCTGCTCACATTTGCCGTTTGTGGCGACCCGTGGATGGGAGGAGAGGATCCTGGTGGTTCAGGGGTCTAATCCTAACACCCCACTTTGGCTGTGAATTCCTGTAGATGGGCAGCCTTTGGGTGGCCCCCTTGGGTCAATCGGCTTGTCCACTTGGGCTAGAGTCAACAAAGTACCAGTGTTGGATGTTCTCAGCAGGTGTTGTGGACATTGTGTCTGATGCTGGTGTTTGGGTATAGTGCTCACGAAACCCTGGAATTGCTGCAATGTCCTTGCATGACATTGTAGTGCTTCCCTTCGTAGGGCTCCATGGTGGGTGGGGTCACTTGGTACCAAAATTTTCCTTTTTTCCTATGGATCCTCCAACAAAAAATTTAAATAAAATAGTGAAAAAACAGTCAATAGGTAAACAACCATGTCTTGAACACTCTGAGCAGCAATCTTCAACATCTGTAACACACATACCTCATTTTCTTACATTACATTCTCTTTCAGAAAAACCTTTAGGGCAAATGTCCCCCTTTTTTATTCAGAAGGGACTAGAGGGACTTGCTGGTTCTCCAGAGTCAGTAAAGAAGCTTTGATCTGGAGACATCTTGGTTGAAACATCCACATTCCAACACAGTGCACTCCTCTTGAATTCAAAGGAAATTGGAGATTTACATATTGAGGTTACCCCTCATGCTCCCTTGAATTCATCATGAGGAGTTATTGTTGAGAGGGATTTAAAAAACGTCCCCCAGTCAGAGATTCTTGCTGGTTTCTCCACTCAAGGAGTTTCTGCAGTGAGGCGTATCTTCACTTGCAAAGATGGAGTTACACTACTGACAAATATCCTCGTTTTGACATTTACATCACCATGTGCACCTGCTACCATTAAGGCAGGTTATCTAAATTGCAGGGTATGGCCATACATTCCAAACCCTCTCCCATGTTTCCAAAATCAGAGGTTCGGCCACTCAAAGACGTCCTGTCGTGGTTCCCTGACATGTGCTTGTTGTGGTGGCAAGGACCATGATGTCTATGAGTGTGACACGGACTCACATTGTGTCAACTGCAGTGGTTCTCACCCTTCCTACTTTTGTTCTTGTCCTAAATGGTTGGAGGAAAAAGAGGTGCAGCATTTGAAAATGACTCATAACATTAGTTATCCTGAGGCTCGGAAATTGCTGTTTGCCACTTCACCTCAGACATGTGCTGGTACACTTTGTTCCACAACTACAGTGGGAGTGCAGACAAATCTCTCTGCACCTCCAAGAGAATTGTTTTCAAAACAAATGAAAAGCCTTTTGACCTCCACGGTTAAAAAGGTTGATGAATCAATTTTTACACCCATCTTTGTTCCTCCCATACATTCCAACAAACCCTAAGATCCATATCCTTTGGTTTTGAATACAGGAATTTCTTCAGATACATCTTTTTCTCCCACCCCAAGATGCAAAACAATCATTTGTTCACGTCCTCAATCACTGGAATCCCCTTCCAATCGACCCAGGAGGTCGATAGATGTTTTCCGAATAAGGAAAGTAAGGAAAAAAGATGTGGTCATGAACAGAAGAGTTCACCAATCACTTCACCTACCTGTCATTAAAAATGGCCACCTTGATACAATGGAACTGTTGAGGTTTATGTTCTAATCTGGATGACCTCAAAACACTGATCGCTTTCTACCATCCTGTATGTCTTTCCTTACAAGAAACATTTCTGAAACCTGCCGATACAGTCACCTTTTGGCAGTTTTCTCTGTATAGAAACGACAGGCTGTGTGATGGACGAGTACATGGAAGGGTGGCACTGTCAGTTGATCAGCATGTGCCCACCCTGTCTTTGCCACTCAACACACCCTTGGAGGCTGTAGCCATCTGTGTTTCCTTGGGTCATACCATCACTGTTTGTTCTCTCTACCTGTCACCTGGAGAGACATATGATCAGTCAGACCTTGATGCTCTTGTTGAAGAGTTGCTGTCTCCCTTTCTAATCCTGGGAGACTTTAATGGACATCATCCCCTCTGGGGAAGTGCTGTTATTGATGGGAGGGGTCGCTCTGTAGAGTGTATGCTCTCTGATCACAACCTTTCTCTTTTCAATACTGGTTCTTCCACATATTTTCATACACCTAGTCAGTCCTTTACTGCTACTGATCTCTCGGTTTGCTCCCCTTCATTATTCTCCCATTTTTCATGAAGGGTTGACAATAATCTGCTAGGCAGTGATCATTTTTCTATACATTTGAGAGAGACTGGCCGTGGTTGATGCTACCCTACCCGCGTGTCCCGGTGGAAGCTGGATCAGGCAGACTGGTCCACTTTCACTGCTCTCTCAGAACTCGGTAACTGACTGTATTATACAAGCAGCAGCTCAGTGTATTCCTAAAACCTCAACACTTTTTCCATGATATCCTTGTCCGTGGTGGAATCTGGCCTGGCACATGGCACGGAATGCTCAAAAACGGGCCTGGGATACTTTCCGTAGATATCCCACACTTTCAAACCACATCGCTTTGCAACAGGCCCGCACACATGCTTGGTGGGTAAGACGTCTAAGCCAGAAGGAATCTTGGATTAAGTTCAAAACTAGCATATCTTCTACCACCAGTTCTAAGGTCATATGAGACAGGGTTCGAAAGGTCAGTGGGCACTACAATTCTGTCCCCCTCTCGATCTTACTCTCTGGCCAAGAGGTAGCTGATGTACGGAGCATTGCCAATACTCTAGGTGAAAGCTTTTTCTGGGTATCTAGCACTTCTGCTTGTTCCTCCACCTTCTTGGCCATCAAGGCTTGGGCAGAGCGTTCACCTCTTTCCTTTCAAACTGACTATCTCTATGACTATAATCGTCCCTCTACACTGGTGAAACTGAAAATGGCTCTTCATCGGTCTGGCAGTACATCTGTTGGACCTGATGATGTACACTATGACATGTTGTGCTATCTCTCTCCTGCTTCTCTTGATATTCTTCTAATTGTTTTTAACCGGTTCTGGCAGGAGAATGTTTTTCCTAATGCTTGGTGCCAGGCTATTATCTTACCTTTCTCTAAGCCTGGGAAAGATCCCAAGATTCCTTCAAACTACCATCCAGTTGCTTTGATGAGCTGTCTCTCTAAGATCTTAGAGAGGATGGTTAATGCTCATCTTGCTTGGTTCCTCGAATCAAACAACCTCCTCTCGCCCACCCAGTGTGGGTTCCGACAACAGCACTCCACCACAGACCACCTAATTTGACATGAAACATCAATCAGAGAAGCCTTTCTCAAATGACAACATCTTGTATCAATATTGTTTGACATTGAGAAGGCTTATAACACAACATGGAGGTATGGCATTTTGCAAGACCTCCATATATATGGGTGATGTGGCCATTTACCTATGTTTATTAAAAAATTTTTTTAATGGACCAGAGATTCCAAGTTCGTGTGGGTTCGACATTTTCCCGTTCTTTTCTACAGGAACTTGGGATCCCTCAGGGCTGTGTTTTGAGTGTCACACTTTTCAGTATAAAAATTAATGCCTTCACTGAACAACTCCCTCTCACTGTTGCAAACAGGTTCTATGTCGACGACTTTCCCATCTCGTGTCAGTCGTCGAATATGAGATATTGACCGGCAACTACAAACTGCCCTTAATCATGTACTGAAGTGGGCCACGGCGAAAGGCTGTCATTTCTCTCTCTCTAAAACCATTTGCATGCACTTTTGCCACCAACAGGGTATTCACCCTGATCCTGAACTTCATATCAGTGAAGTTTCGCTCCTAGAGGTTCCTGAGACCAAGTTCTTGGTCTCCCAGACCCTTGGCCTTAAAGATGCTGGACCCCATTCATCATCAAGAATTCGACTCTGCACTGGGGCTTTCCACACCTCCCCAGTTCAGAGCTTATAGGTAGAATGTCATGAATTTTCTCTGCACCTTCACCGTTTGCAACTGTCTTTACTATATTCTTTGAAACTTCGTTCTTTACCAAAGCAGCCCATCTGGGAATGTGTTTTCTTTCCTGGATGGGCCATACTTTTTCAGAACAAATGATCTGCCATTGCTCCTTTTGGCCTTTGCATCCAGGCACAATTGGATGAATTGGGTCTATCCTTGGATAACATTGCAGAATCCACTGGTCAGCCCATCCCATGGCTTATTACAGTCCCCAAATGTGACCTTTCTTTAACTCATCTGAGAAAGGCAGATACTCCCGATTGGAAGTATCATCTTTTATTTGCTCAACATCTTTCGAACAATCTTTCCATTGTAATTTATATGGATGGTTCCAAATCAGGTAACACTGTGGGCTCTGCTATGGTTTGTTGCGGTTCAGTCATTGCGCGCAGAATCCCCTCTACAGCTTCTGTGTTCACTGCTGAACTGTATGCCATTTCTCTTGCCCTGGATCATATTGAAGCTAAGCAGTACTCCAACTGCACTATTTATACGGACTCGCTCAGTTCTATACTGGCTTTGGAATCACTTCATGTTGGCTCACACCTTGTTCTTGCTGATATTCAAAACCGACTGGCCCATTTCTCGTTAAATTCTACTTTTATCCAATTTTTCTGGATACCAGACCACGTTGTTATTCGTGGGAACAAACTTGCAGACATGGCAGCTAAATCTATCTGCTCTGGCACTATCACCACTGTGCCTATTCCATACATGGTCTATGGTACTGTATTCAAGGCTTGGCTCCGTGTCAGCTGGCAGTCAACTTGGAGTAAGCAACGCGACAACAAGCTTTTCCAAATAAAAACCTATATTGGACTTTGGCCGTCTAGCTTCCATAAGGTTCGGAAGGAGGAAGTTGTTCTAACTAGACTACACATTGGTCACAGTTTTCTAACTCATTGTTTTCTTTTATCTGGAACTGATGCACCAGTGTGTAGTTTGTGTAACACTCAAATCATTGTAAGCCACATTTTACTTTCTTGCCATCATTACGACTCTCAACAACGGCACTATTTTAAACATGTTCTGTCCCAAGGTTTGTCCATAACATTAGACAGTGTTATTGGTGACGGTGACACTGCCCACTTTGGTAATGTTTTTAGATTTTTAATGGCCATTAATCTTTTTAATGTCATTTAAGTGTTTGATATTTATTCATTACACCTTTTTAATTGTGGTTCCCTTTTAAGAGTCTCAATATCTCTAGTTCAATTTCAAATTGGAAAATGGCCATGACATTAAATAACTCGACACCAGGACTGGAAAGGCCAACTTCAGGTGACTAATGCTGCTGTTTGAACTACCCGTTAGTCTTCCTGGCAAGTTATTATTACAATTTTGCTACATATCTTTTAACACTTTTATTACTTTACTTTTTGATACTGGTCATAATGACACATAACCCAGGACCAGGACTGGAAAGACCAACTTCAGGTGACTGACAGTGGTTCTTGTACTTACCTGTTAGTCTTCCTAGTGGGTTATGATAATTACCATTATGCTACAGAAAGTCCTTTACAACTTATATTACTGTAGTTTCTCTCTTAACATTGTAGACTGGATGTCAACATTGGTTTTATACCATTTATGTTTTTTAATTGCTGTTTTGTTTTTACCTTCATTTCCTTTTATGAATTTTACTACATTTACTTTCTTTTACCTTTTTACCCGACATTTGGCAAATTATTATTACAATTTTGCTACATGTCTTTTAAAACTTTTATTCCTTTACCTTTTGATAATGGCTGTAATAACACGTAACCTGGAACCAGGACTGGAAAGGCCAACTTCAGGTAACTGACGGTGGTTCTTGTACTTACCTGTTAGTCTTCCTGGCAGGTTATGATCATTACCATTATGCTACAGAAACTCCTTTACAATTTCTCGTACTCTGCATTCTCTCTTAACATTGTAGACTAGGTGTTAACATTGGTTTTATGCATTTTCTGTGTTTCAGTGTTGTTTTTTTTATCTTCATTTCCTTTTATGAATTTTACTACATTTACTTTCTTTCTACATTTTTACTGGAAATTTGTTGTAGATAGCCTAGCTGCTTTGTGCCATAAAACACTAAATCAATCAACCAACCAAAGTTTAATTCTTTTTTATCAAATCTCTTTCTGGATATTGTCAAGTAAAGTTTTCAAAGAGCTCAACTAGTAGTTTAAATTAATGTGTAAGAATATACAGCTCTGAAATGAAATATCATCATTTTTATAGATGTAAAAAGAACTTTGTTTTATAACTGATTGTATAAATTTGTGTTTCTCTGACATTTTGATCACAAGCTTTGTACAGTTCGTCTTCTTTGCATCAATAAATTGAACATGTGGAAGGTAATGCTGAAAAGTTTTAAAATATCTGAACTAAAAATCATTATTATAAATAATTAAAGAATATTTACAGATGTTTTTAATACAAAGATTTTAGTCATATGTATTTTCTTTTAAATTTATATAACAGTGGGCCTAATGATTAGATAGTTGACTTGTAACATATAGATCATGGAGTAAAAACTCAATGCTACATATATTACACCCTTTCCACCTTGGAAGAATTGTAATATGATATCCAATTGCAGTGTTTGTTTGTACAGAACTGATGGTGGATGCTATGTAATTGTTCTTATTAGTTTAAAGTTGGGGACCAGTGACAGATAGCTTTAGTGTCTGTCAAAAACAAATATATAAAACTCTAATCAAAATATTTAAGGTTGTTTGATTTCATTTAAGCAATGTTGGAGAAAACAGTATTTTAAGTCACTGGTACATATACAAAATTATGCTTTGGAAAGCTTATGAATGACTATGTGAGATATACAATTTTTGGTGTATTTTTCTGTAGGATGGCTCCAGAAGTTATAGCTTGTGATGAAAACCCTGATGCCACTTATGACAACAGAGTAAGTTTAGTAGAAAATATAAAATGGACATACTGATATTTTATAATATTTTACTTTTCTTTTTTAACTCTCCATATGTGTACTCTAAATGGATTAAGAATAAAGAAATACAATTTTCTTTCTCATCAGTTTATAATGTATCCAACAAATGGTCATGTTAATTACATTATATTCTCTGCTAGTAGTACTGTATATTATATGTTTTCATGATAAGTAACAGGCAGAATTAACCCTTCTCCATAGGCATTTTCTTCACACATCATGAGGTTTTAGTGAATTACTTTCAAAATTTAATGAAACTAATTTCTTTTCATAGTATATAAAAATATAGTATTAAAATGTAGCTAATAATCCATTTCTTGAGTTCTTAATTTTATAAAGTAATATTTTTAAACAAATCTTGATTTTTTTTAATGTAATAATATATTCTTAAGTATCATAATTTAGGTGAGAATTGCTACAGTTACTTTGAAGCATATTCTGTCTTTAAATTATTACCCACCTTTCCAAGAAGTATGAAATTTAACATTCATTACTATTATAATATTGTCATCCCTCAAGCAAAACATAATTTACATAGCCTTCAAACTTATATGGTTTCAGGGCCATGAAGTAGATAATCAGATCCTGCTTGCCATGTCAAATGATATATTATTATACTACATTGTTTTGTGCAGAGAGATTTGTTAATTTTGCTTTCATTTTAAGCTTGATTCCTACAGGGGACAGATTGATGAGCTAAGATGAAGTTCTGATGGCTCTTTTCGAATAGTTAAAAAGCCAGAATAATTTTGGTAGTTACAGGACATTGCTTTTTGCATATTATTTGTCTGCATTCATTGGTACATTATTTAATTAAATACAAAATTGTTTAATGCAGTAATATCATTAATATAAAAAAGTAAAAAAAAAAAGAAAAAGAGAGAGACCTGAGTATTTTTCTTGTTTTTTATGTTTATTCTTTATTTATTACTAGCATACAGCCTGTCAAAAATAATAGGGAATGTACTTTCACCCCCACCCCTAGTATATATACTGTAATCTTACATTTTATAGATAACTGAAATAAATACATTTTGCAAAATCAAGTCTGACCAAGAAAGAGGCAGAAAAGTGCAGTCATATGTATGTGTAGAAATATCATATACATATATATTCAAACAAACCTTAAAAAATACTTCATTACAAAATTTGTACTATTATAAAATTCTTGCCAAAGGGTAATGAAAAAGCTGAGATTTTTTTTTTTTTTTTTGTTATTTTGATAAAAGTAAGCTTTACCAGTAGCTGAGAAATGTGTATAATGATCATTACTTACCACATACATGAGGGTCTGAATGTGTTCAAGACTTGCAAAGTGACTGCTAGAGATAAGTCTACCTTATACTAACCACCAATAAACAAAGAAAACATTGCTTTAGTTAACAATATGCCAGAAAAAGATAGTAGATCCATGTCATTGAATTAAAGTGTAGTCAATCCAAATACAAAATAAAATATAAATAAATTTTTTTATTTACAGGAATTTTTTTTAGAGGTTTGGAATACTAAAGGTGTTTGGTCAGTGTTAACATTTATTCAAAATAATTACAATGCTGAGTTTAGCTGTATAAAATTGCATTTGATAAATCTATTCATTCCAAGCTTTTTATGACATTAGTAATTTCCTGTAGAGTTTACTGTGTTGATCAACTGAATCAAGTGTGATGAAAACCAAATTAATCATGAGACTAACTAGAATATAATTATTTTTTTCAGAGTGATTTATGGTCATTAGGCATAACAGCATTAGAGATGGCTGAATCTCAACCTCGTAAGTTTATTTAGTGTAATATTTCTGACGTGTAACAAAATACGTTGAAAACATTTTATTTAGATTTTTGTGTATTTTAATTAGTTCCAGTCACATTTAGTGGTAAACCTCTTATATTTTAGTTAGAATTTTAGTATGATGAATGGATAAATTATCATGTTTTGTCAACTGTTAATATAAGTATATGCTTTGTAGTTAGTGCAAAGGTTTTGCTGTGTCTTATATTTATGCCCATTGACAAATCAATAAAAATCTACAAGAAGAAATTTATGCTGCTGTAGCAGTTACTTGGGGATAAATTATACAATATGTGCAAAAAAGCAATATCCTACTGTATGCATAACAGAAAGTGTGATTGTAGAATACTTTGAAAATTAGCAGGATGCAGACATGGTCATAGTTAAGTAGTAATTAGCTTCCTTTACATTTGGTAATTGCTTTTCACTGTGAGAAAATCTCTGCTTCTGCATGAGACTTTGATTTCTTAATTCCATGATAATTGGAGAAACAAGTACTTAACAGCTATGCATATGCTTGGTAAATGGGAGAGCATGTTAATAACAAGGTTTTGAAATAAATGCATATTCTGAGGCTTGAGCTGTTGACACATTTCATCAAACCAAAATCACCATTATATATGAAGTAGATTTTCCTGTTTATTAAACCAGTTTTTATGGTATTGTCAGTAAAATGTTACAAATTTCAAAAATTTAGTAATTTTATTGCATCAGGAAATCATGTTTTTTTAATACAGGATAGAATATTTTAGTTGAGAAATAAGTACATTGTAGACTAATTTTTCATTAGTAGTACTTGATAACAACAACAAAAAAAGTTCCCCAGATTCTCACTAATTTATTTCATCTTTAAGTAAGAGTAGATTTCTGAAACTATTTGGTACATATACTTGCACATGCTTAATTTTTAACTGATACTTTGTTTTTAAATATATAACCTTCTGATGTCATAATACAAGTGGAAAAAATCTACATTATTATGCATGCTTAGAATTATGCATAATTTTGATATAGAAAAAAAACAAACAACCCAAATCCTTGTAAAGTATAGCGAGAAAAGTGCTTTTGAGAGAAATGTGACGACTGTTTGCTGGCTTATTACAGTTTGATTCTGTTGTCCATCTTGTATGTTTGGATTTCACAGCTGTTTGTATAACATTTTCAAATATAGTTTTATTTTTTAACTGGTTGTATATGTTAATACAACATGTGTATTCTGAGCTAATTTTTTATATTATTATTATTATTTTAAGACAGGAATATCTTCTTAGATAAAACTAATGATTGGGGATGCAGTTACAAATTTTCATTTAATGGAAAATAACAAAGTAGGAGTATATTGATTTTCAGTAAACTTGTATCACATTTATATAATTTATGTAAAAAAATATTAAGTATATGAAGCTATCTTACCATATTGAAAACAATTATAAAATAAGCAAATATGTTTCATTTCTATGATTAACTTACATTCTTGAAAGAAAATGGATCTAAAAATATTTTACTAATTGAGGAATAATGTAAAAATATACATGCTAGTAAATGAAAGAACAAAGCACAAAATGTAACTAAGTTGGGATAAGCAGTATTTAACAATAAAACTTTCAATGTTAACTTTGTTTTTCTGTTTTTTTTATTATTATTTAAGGGTGGTGATGATACTTTGCAACTCTGTTCAAAATGCAATCATGTATATTTTTACAATGTTAAATGGATTAAAAACATGTCTCAGTGTATTGCTTGTATAAACACAGTGAAAATAATCTTGATGTTTGGAGATGTCTTTCCATTTTTGTGATGCATATTAGCATACTTTATTAAATATTGCCATTTGGTAAAACACTGACGAAAATGGGGATTTAATTCTTCTATCAAAATAAATACAACGGTTAAAAGTTCAGTTTTTTTGGTCTTTGAAAAATGTATTTGGATAAAACGTTCCCATAATTACTTTTGTGGAAATAAATTTATGCAAAGCGGCATGAGGATGCTAGATTAATGTACAAATAGTGTTATTATGTGATTGAGAATATACAGTCTTAAGGTGTGAAATTTCAATGTGTTTTATTACCCATACTATATACCAGTAACTCTACAGTGCAAGTTTTCAAAATGTTGATTGCTGAACACGTTCTTTATGGTTATTTGTGTTTAGATTAACCTTATATTTATCTAATTCTATATGGATTTTCAGAACCTCTTTGGAATTTTTAAATGTGCAACAACTTCCTTGCACCCTTGTAAATACACTGATAAAGGTGTTTTTTTATTATTTTTAACTTGCATCAGTGTTGCAAACATTTATTTTCAAAAATTCACATTCATTTATGACAAATTTTAAGTTTCCATCAACTTAACAGTTAAAGAAAACTTTTGAAGTTGAATTAGGTCTGAAAATTTATTAAATATGAAATCATTAAAATATTATAAAAATATTATAATAATTCATTATTATTATTATGAAAATATAATTGTTCAAGTATTAAAAACAAAAATAATCTTGCAGCTTGCTTACCTTTTATGTTGCACAATCTCATATGCTGTTGAACTTCATAGTTGTTTAAAAGAATATTTGTTTAGATAATAGAAGAGGTCACTGGAGCTTTGGAAGATAAACTGTTTTGCATAATGTTTAGTAATTCTATTTTTGCTTTACTAAGCTTGGGAAACAGGTATACTTTCATAATCTTATGTCATAGTAATAGATCTAGTAAAGGAAAATTTTATTGGTTTAGTTATCATATTAATAATAAATAATAATTATGTTCACCCATATTTTAGCTCTATGTGACATGCATCCCATGCGTGCTCTTTTCCTAATTCCACGAAACAGTCCACCACGTCTAAAGTCCAAGAAATGGTCTAAGAAGTTTCACAGCTTCATTGAAACAGTTCTAGTAAAGGACTACCAAAAGAGGCCTTACACAGACCAGTTACTAAAACACCCATTTATTAAAGACCAACCCACTGAAAGACAAGTTCGTAACCAGTTGAAAGAACATATTGACCGCTGCCGTAAACACAAACGAGGTTTGATATTTATGTTGCTAATCTGTGGTTGTTGTAATACTCTGTTAATCATTATAGCAACATGTTTTGTTTTTCACTTAAGACCTTAAGTTAATTGTAACTTTCTGTGATATAGAATATTCTTAGTGAGTTTTTAGAATGTTGCTTATTTTAACTTTTTCTCATATACTCATTCTCATACAGCTACAAATTTTAATGAAAGATGGAAAGAAATATCTGTTTTATATAAATATTTATATGTACACAAAATGTTAGACTATATATAAACTATATTCGTTTTTTTATAGTCAGGCTTATCCAGTTTTTCAAACTGCTACAACTATAGAATATCTACTAGGAAATATACATGGAAGGCACTAACTAATCATGTTGGCTGAAAATCCAAATCTGATAGATTACATGGGATAAAAATTTTGCAATAGATTTCCAGTGTCTTTTCATTTTTCTGGTTCATATTTAATCAAACACCATAATATATAAATGCAGATAAACTCATATTAATAGTTACAAGCCTCAAGAGAAATGTTTACATCATTGCTTTACCCAGTTTGAAAGAACTATTTGTCATGTGTACACAACCAGAACAATCAAGCACCATAATATATAAATGCAGATAAACCCATATTAATTACATGTGGTGATTATTAAGTCTTCCCAACTTGGTTTTCATTTGACATGATTTCATCACTTTTAAAAGTGTGTGAAAGTTTGTACAGTGGAATGTTCCAGTTGTGTACACATGATAAATAGTTATTTCAAACTGGATAAAGCAATGATATAAACATTTCTATTGAGGTTTGTAACTATTAAACAGATGACAGATGAACTTTGAAGGGATTATAGATAGATATTGATGTTCCATCTAGGATGTTTTAAGTGTTTTCAATGGCTCATCAGGAGATAACTTTGTGCAGAGACATTTTAAGCAGGAGAATATCCAATCAAACTAAATTTAATAACTTTATCATTTTTTACAAATGAGAATGTACTGAAAGGAACAGTGTTTACCTTGTTAACATGTCTTGGTTTCTTTTGAGTAAAAAAAATTTAACATTCTTATACTAAATAGAGATACAGCATATGTATCTTTCATGTATTTTTAGATGTTGTAACTTGAACTATAGTTTTAATATGTTTCATTTTCAGTGGAATCCCAGGAAGTTTATCATTTTAGTGGAAGTGAGGGAGATGAAGAAGATTTAGGAGTGTTAGGCCAACCTAGGTTTGTATGAATTGTGAAGGTTTAAGCAAACGAGTATTATTATTGAATCCTAGGTTATTGGCATTTTAACTACAATTTTCATGATTTTCATGAATATTTGTATTTTTAATGGCTTAAATATATATTTGATTTTCAAGTTATCCAAACAATTCTAAAGGATAAGTCAACAGTTATTTGGTTCAAATAACTCTGAGTGATAACAAAGCCATGACTTGGTTCAGTCAGTCCTTAATAATAAACCAGTAGTGGTTTGGTTCATGCAGTTCTTAATAATAAACCAACAGTGATTTGGTTCTAGCAGTCCTGACTGATAAGCTACCATTGAGTTATTTTGATACTAAGTGTGAAGCATATTCCTTTTTTTTTGAGTTGATGAAATTCTTCATTATTTTCAAAAACTTTCCACCTACAAGTAACTTGTTAGGTGTATACTTTTCATATGTAATGAGAAGTATGAAATAAAATTCTCAGTTTGATAATAATGAAATCATTCTGGATTCAAATGTTGCCTATTTTGTAGTCCTCATTTAAGTTGCATATGTGATCATGTACATACCTATTTGCACATTTTTTTGCTTAATTTCTTCTGTGTGATTTTTTTCTCTAATTAAAAAGAATTTTTGAATAAGAACTAGTATGATATGTTATTTCAGTGTTTTTTACTTGTATACCATAAATAGTAGGTTTCTGAACATATATTGTAACAGTGTTGAATTTGAGTTTTATTACTGGAATATAAAAACTCTCCTTTATTTTCTCCATCTTCTTTACAGACAGCTATAGATTGATTTACCACAAAAGCCTTTGAAGGCAGGATGTAATACTTATAAAGAGAAAAGTCCTTCACTGTTTTGCAAAACAAAAATATGTAACATGCATTAATTAATTCAATTTTTCAAATCTATGCAATATTAAATTAATATGAATTCACAATGATATAGACATGTTGCAAAGTTTCCAGTTAAAAATAATACAAATACAATACCATATTTTAATAGGTCTGAATGTATAACGATTTTATAAAAATTTTAAGCCATGAACCATTTAAATATATTGTTTTTATTTGTTTGCTAAAAGGGACTATATTATTACAGACAAATAAGTTCTGAAGATATGTAACAAAAAGAATATAATGTGCAGAAATAGTTAAAATAGTAAAACAACTTAAGTCATCTTTTAAATGGTTTAGTTTTACAAAGTAAAAGTGACAGTGCAAAATATGCTTAACAAAAACTATTTTAATATAAGTAGACGTAACTAGTTGTCCTTACATAATTAATAAAATTTGGAACACATCGACAACAAAATTTGACATTGATTTTAGAGGTCATTAAAGATTTTTTATAAATGACATTTTTTCAAAGTATTTTAAAGATACTGAAACTAAGTCATATTGTTTTTTTATTTCAGTACTTTTTTCTTGTATTTTACATTTAATTGCTTTTTTGCACTAAAGAGGGAACATTCTTAAATATTATTTTTAACCCGAAATTAAGATACATGTTTATTTTTTAATTTTGAAGTTTTTATGGTTTCTCGGAAAAATATACGAACACCATCAATTTTTTTAAACTGTCATGAAAAGGAAAACAAGTAAATTCCTAGTAACATTTCTATCAAGCAATTTTTGTAGCAGATTTGGTTGTAGAAAAAAAATATTTTTTAACTGGTATTTATGTACAGAGGTAAATTGTCATATAGTAATAACTCTTTCCTTATCTGTCTTCTTTAATTTTATTGAACATTGTCAGTTATAACTTTCTGTTGTTTTTGTATTGTAACTCATTGTATGTGAAAATACTTTTCTTTCACAGTTCTATGGAACCAGTTGAATTAGAATCAACTCTAAAGCGAAACTTTCAGCAACTTCAGGAGCCAAAAACATTGATGCCTAGTGATCCCACACCTAGACAAAATGCATCCCCATTTCCAGAAAAACCACGTCTTCCTATGAGAACAGTAGGTAAAGAGAAACATTTTTAATCTGTGCCCTGGTGTTTACCTCAACAATTGAAGTCATTAACATTGAATTCTATTTTATGAACTATTTAGAATTTTTAATATTTAAAAATCAATATACAGACCTGCTTTTATTTTTTTTAATCATTTCTTCTAATGGAATTGACATCTGTTAGTGATAACAAGAAATTTTATGTTTGTGATGATTAAGTAAATTGTATTGTAAAATAGCTTGTTAGAAATTGAGTGCAAAAAATAAAGGAAATAGTTACTAACATGGGAAAATTCAGGTACTTTACATGCAGTTTGGTAAAATAATATATTTTATTATTAATACACTGAAAACTTTTGTGTATTGTTAAATTTAAGTTAGAAAATATGTTACTTTGAGGGATTTTAATTAGTGTATGTATTATGGTTATTGTGTATTTTATATTAATTAAAACTGTAGTCATTTTCAGTGTCTCAAAACATTTCTGTCCTGGTATGGCCAGGTGATTAAAGAGCTCAACTCATAATATAAGGGTTGTTGGTTCGAATCCCCATCACACCAAACATGCTCACCCTTTCAGCCATGTACATGTTATGAAGTTACTGCCAATCCCACTATTTGTTGGTAAAAGAGTAGTTCAAGTGTTGGCAGTGAGCAGTGATGACTAACTGCTTTCCCTTCTAATCTTACACTGCTAAATTATGGGTGGTTACACAAATAGCCCTCATGTAGCTTCATGTGAAATTCATAAACAAACAAACAAACAAAACATCTTTTCAGTTAATTTACAGTTAGCAAATGTGTTTTCTATTTCTGTGTGTAGTAGTTCCTGACCCTCCACCTCCAAGTAAACCACTTCCTCCAATTCCAGTGGATGAGGAGTGTAAAGAAAAAGTCCGTAAACCCCCACACAATACGCAGCCAGTTCAGTCTCCAAAGGCACCAGAACCCCAAGTCACAGGATTGTGTAACATATCTCCTGTGTGTAGACCAGAAGTAAGATTGTCATTATAGTTTTTCTTTACATTTATTGATAGTATTATGTATCTATGTAAAGTATTATTTTAAACATATCATTAAAGAGGAATGACAATATTAAACTATTAATAACATTTTCAGTTGTTATTAAAAGAAAATTTGGAAAGGTCACTGTTGTTCAGTCATGTATACAGAAATTAAAAACAAATTTAACATTGAACAAGGTTTAATGTATGAGTTAAGTTTATGGTAGTATCCTTTAAACAATAACGTATTTATGACTAACTATTTCCTGAACATCTTTTTTCTTTCCTGTAGAGTATATGAAGTATGAAGTAGCTCATTGGAGCTATAATACATTTAAAATTTTTGTTTCAACAGTATTAATTATAAGTTAAATATTAAATGTTAGTTTCTTTCACAATGTGAAAGTACCAGCAGATATGAAGTCCTTGAAGTAAAACTACTTTAAGTTATTCATTTAAAATTTTAATTGGTTAACAGTTTGAAAATGAAATGTAGCTATGTTCAGATTGGAACTTCTTAACCTACCATCTAGAAAAACAAAATCTTGTTTGTATGAGGTTTACTAATTTTATTTTATTTTTTAGCACCTAGATATGCTAGTATCTCAGATAAATTATTTGTAATATTAGGATTTAGAAGTGATAGCAGCTCAGTTGAATGAATTGGCTTGTGGGCAGAGCAGTAGTGGAGCTCTTAGCAAAGGCAACAGCAGCAGAGAATCAGCAGTTGTGAACAATGAGCATTCTGCTTGCCAGAATGGCAATACATGTATTAAACTGACTCTAGAATCTGATGAAGAGGAAGAAGGGAATTTGTTAAATGATGGAACTTTGCTGGCTTCTGACCCACCAAGGCCTCTGTATGTTTCAATCTAAATTATTTCATTCTAGTAATAAATGTTAAAATTTATGCTACTTTTTTCTCATTGCTCAAGCCTGCAAGTACGTACTAAACTTTTATTACTTGTCATAATAATATTCAAAATGCACCATTGAAATAAGTTTTATAATTATTAAATATGGGAAATATTAATCAGAAAATCATTTAGAATTTTGTAAAAATCTAAACTGTAGTGATAGTGGCTATAAAATACAGTCAGTTTTTAGTTACAGGCAGATTAAACAAATTACATGTTAAAAAATTCAAAACTTGTTCAATGCATCTGTGTGATTATTGTATGTATTAATTTTGATGTCTGTTTCACTGTTACAACTTCAATATGAAACATATATAACTACCTAAGGGTATTTTGTAGTATTACATGGATAAAATATGCACAAATTTTCATTAGTTTGTCACACCTTAAAAGACTACAAATAAGTATGACCAAACGTTTTTTATTCCTTTACACTTAGTTGTCCTGACAAATATAGTCCTGAAAAACTATATTCCAGTTTCATTTTTATGTATTTTTGATAGCAGCTTGTTGATTTTGTGATAGCATTTTATTGGTGTATTTTATTTTAATACAAATTAATACTTGAGTTTGCATTATACTGCTTTATGACATGGTGCTACTTCAATATACCCTGTTGCACATTCATGGTTTAGATGTCTTTTTGAAATGTTTTGTGAATTTAAAATTATTTATATGTTTATGGTAGGATTTTTGAAATAAAATTAATTCATGAAGAAACTGTGAGCATTTTGATATTGCTGTTTATTTCTTAACCTATGTGATAAACACTGTTTTTTTGGTGTTTTTTAGGCCTCCTGATGTATACAATAAGGATGGCAGAAAAAACATTGAAACTACTAAAGGTATTTTTATTACAACCTAAAATGTGTTTTGCAATGTACTTCTTTATTAATAGATTATATGTACTTTACTAATACCAATATAAATGTTTACTAGTATATCAAAACATTTTAATCATATTACTCATCTGGCTACATTTATGATATGTTTTGCATTTATACTTGTATAAATACTACTTAGTAGCTTGAAGACATGTTATGAAAGTCTGAAATTTAAGAAATAAGATTTTATGTCCAGAATTCAATTCAAAATAAATGCATCACAGTAAATGTGTATATTTAAGACACTTGTGAAAGAAGTGAAATGGTTTAAACTGTTAATATATCTTAAGCTTGGTTCTTTGGTGTTTGTTCACTAATCATTGTGGACAAGTTTTGAACAAGTAGTAAAAGTTAAAAATGTAAATTTTGAAAATGACTTGAATAGGTAGTGATTTTAGTTTCAGATCAGATTTTGAGTGAATTTGAAGTTGACAAGAATTTTATGCTTACTGGAAAGTTTTCTCCAAGTATAAATTATTTTTGAATTGGCTTCAGGGATGAATGGTAATTGCAGCTTAATGTTGTATTGTTGTATTAGCGTCAGTTTTATTTGGAGTTGCATTTTGAGGTTTTTATTCTGGTGGTTGTGTGAAACTTTTTAGATAGGAGTTGGTTGGAATTTGTTGATGTGAATAAAGAAATGCTTTATAAGATTGATTTGTTTTTCATTTGTGAAGTCAGTTGAGGAAAGGTGTATAAAGTTTTTTAATATACTGATTTTTTGTTTGGATTCATGGATGGAATTCCAGAAATTAAGAGACCTGTGTGATTGATTTTTCAGTATATTTTGGTTTTGAATTGTGTGTTGGATCAAATGATGTAAAAGTTAGAAAAAAAAGATACTTTCTTGTTACTTTCATGTGAATGGTGAATTTAATGTTAGGGTGAATGATTGGTTATGTTTGCCAAGAAAAAGTGTATGTGTTCATTAAAAATGAAAGCAACAAAAGTGTCTGACATATCTGAATTAATATAGGGGAGGATAAAGTGCAGATTATATGGCTTGTGTTTAGATCAGAGTCATAAGTATGTTGGTGAGAATAAGTGAAAAAAAAAGTAACTTGTGCTTAACTCTCTCAACATGAGCTCAGTCAGTCTGACTGACCATGTAATCTTTCTGTATTCCTTCAAAGTTTTTATAGATTTGATACTACTATCTTTTAATACAATGTATATTTTCATGAAATTTGGTGGTCTTTCAATAAGCATTGTAGATCTACACATACAAAAACTCATATCTTTTAGTGAAGTACTTGTAATAAAATAAAAAATTGTCCTCAAACATACCAAGTGTTTGTTTTGAATAGTTTGTGTGCAAAGTGATTTTCATGTTAAGATAAAAAATACTTTGTCTCAAATTTCATTTTTAGAATGACTTCAAATGTAACATGAAACTGCATTTGTTTATCCCAAGAACCTTTAAACTCATAACAGTATATGTGTATTTATAATTAAATTTTATTGTTTTATTGCCCTTTGAAACTATATCTAATTACTATTCATGCTGTTATAAGTTGTTAATTACTCGGGGAAGGTGCTGCTTATATGTGTGCCTCGTAAAATGTTTTTATTATATTATTATTACTTATTTGACCTATTCTAACCATAACTAACCTAAAGAGAATCCTATTTTTATCTTTAGTTACTTTTATAATAATAAATAAAGAATAAACTTGAAAACAAGAAATAAAATACCTTGAGTATTCTTTGTTTTGATGACTGTTGATAACACTTAACTCTACTTTTTATACTAAAAGTAGTAGTGCATTAAAGCACCAAAGAACATACACTAATAACATGCAAAAATCAGACAATTTTCTTTAACAGTTACATTTTTTTTGCTTTCTAACTATGCAACAAGAGCTGTTACAAATTTTTTCAAGCTAGTCATTACATTTCTTGTGGGAATGAAGCCTACACTACAAGTTTTTGCAGTTGATGATTATCCATTCAGAACACAAAATAGTATAATACATCATTTGATAGATGAAAACCTTGGTTTTTGTGACAGGTAGGTATGGCTGGAAAGGTTCGGTTTTCTATTTGATAACTTTGTAATCAAACAAAATTGAAGGCTACAAAAATTATGTCTGTCTGAGTAATGACAGTTCTATAGTGAGTAATTCACATTTAATTTCATACCTATTCAAGAGATAGTGGATAAAATAAAGAAGAAAAGGTACTTAGATGAAATGTGTCACATGTCACTCGGAGAAATTCAGGAGTTTTTTTAAATGTTGCTTTATAGAATTAAGAACCTAAAACTTATATTCTATTAAAATGTGGATTATTGGCCAATATTTTATGCTGCATTAAATGGTATTAGATAAAAAGTAATTTAATAAAAATTTGAATGTAAAATGCTAAACCTTGTGTCATGTGCAACAAAGGATACCCATGACAATAGGGTTAAGTTATTCTTTTGAAGAAGGTTTTTATGCGATTGAAATTAAAGTTGGTTTTTGTTTGTTACTAATTTTAAGAGGGAAACCAAAAAGTGTACTGGGGATGGGAGTTAAAAGATTTAGGCCATTACAGTAGAAGTCAAGCACGTTGTTACAAGCTCCAGTGATAGGAACTCCAGTAAAACATTTTACAAAAATCAAAGCTAGGCATTAAGGCTTTAGGATTTATTCAGTTTAATGTGTTTCTGAAATTAAAGACATTATTAAAAAAGAGGAACCTAAAGTTGTGATGTCAGGTATGAGAGCCCAGACTTTGTATCTCCACAAGCTTGTTTAAACATTTTATATTTGTTATAAAGTTTTTTTCACTACCCATTCAAGCCTCCTATAAACTTTATTTTCTGAAAAGTGGGTTCCTAATCATAAAAATTTAAGATTGTAATTTAATGACCACTAAATGTAGATAAGAAGACATCTTAAAACAGTTAAGTATATTGATAAATACAAACTATGAACACACCAGTGGTAAAACATTAACCCTATCACTACAGGTATTCTTTACTGTGCATGACACCAACTTTTAATGCCTTACGTCCAAAATATTATTAAATTACTTTTTATGTAAGTTATACCAATTCAATTAGCACTAAACTTAACTAATAATACATATTTTAATAGCATATAATTTTAAGTCCTTATTTCTACAAGGAAATATAAATATCCTGAATTTCCCCTAGTGTGACACATATGATATATGTTCTTTTAACATGTCATCATCCCTCTTTGACCCACCGCACCTCTAAAAAATATGAAATTAAAAGTAAATTATTTTCTCTAAAGTTTTCATTGCTCAGGCAACCCACATTTATTATAGTTTTCAATTTTGTTTGGTTACATAGCTATTAAATAGAAAATCAGATTCTTTCATAATTCATTAATAGTTCTCTCTTAATTTTAATTATGTATGATCTATAAACAATAGAAAGTCAATGGTTTCCACTATCAAATGATGTATTATATATATATATATAATGTTCTGAACCATTAAATGCTAATTTCACTCAGAGTACCAACATCATTCCTGTGAAAAAGTTAACAACTAGCTTGGATGAATTTGTAAAGACTCTTAGAAAGCCAAAAACATTTTTAGAGGTAAGGAAATTTGACTACTTTTTGCATGTTTGTTAGTCTATATTGTTTATTTAATTAAATGAAGATTATGAAGTGCAATACTATGACTAGTATAAAAAAATAGGATTAACTCTCTTCAACAATAGAGAGAAAGAAAAAGGAAGATTAGATAAATATTTAAGAAATTTAACATTTTTGAGATGATAAAGCATTTTTAATTTTAACATGAAAATTACTTTGCACATGGACTATACCAAACAAATACTCAATATATTTATTTTTATTGTATTTTATTAAAAGTACTTCATTAAAAATATGATTTTTTGTATGTTAATATTTATAATATTAATTGAAAGACTGCCAAATTTTATGAAGAGACACAAATTATATTCAAAGTTAGAAGTATTAAAACTAAAAAGACTTTAAATGAATATAAAAAAATCACATAATTTTGTGTTGACCAACCTCATATTGGGAGAATTAATTCCTACTTTTTAAACCTTTTTATATTTAGCTTTAATACAACTGCAAGTTGTTTTCACCTTAATTATACCTTGTAAACATTTCTTTCTGATTTATTGGTTATTTAAGATTTTGTTGTACAAGATTCATCAAATCAGACTGAACTTTTGAGAATTTAATAACATAATTGAAATATTTTATTTCTTGGTCTTGTTACAGTTTTGAAACTATTGTCAGTTCGTTCAGAAATATGGAAAATGCAAAGTCAAGTGTATGTTAACTAAATTTCAAATGTCTTACTGATTAGCTAATATTTATGTACAACTTGTGGATTATAAATGATTAACAGACTGCTAATATATCTATAAAGTGATGAATGAATGAATTCAAAGTTATGTTTTGAACCTAGATGGAACATACTCTAACTTTTATTGTAGTTCATGAAATTCAATCAAAATCTTATGATTGAGGATCAGAAGTGCTGCATAAAAGAAACTATGCATTAAATACATAGGATAATTGTGTTACAAATATTCTAAGCTCAATTACAAATGAAACACATATCAGTATTTTTCAGTGTGAAGAGTGTTTTCACAAACTGTTAACAGTATCAGGTGGTTAGCTTTTACTTAAGTTACTTTATTTGTATAAAGAATGTTGCTTGTTTGGCTGTTTCAGCTAAAACTATGTTTAATAGACATGGATAAAAATGAAGGACTCTGCTCTTATAGATAACATATTTGAGTTGCATGTAGGTTTTGTTATTGTTTCAAATGCAAATTTTTTTGGTCAAAGAATGTGCATTTGTAACATTAAAACATAGGCTTGCATTACATATAAAATCCATGCCATGATCAGCTGAGAAATGGTTCAAATAGTCTCGGTTCTCACGTACTGAGTTGATTTTATGACATTGTGAATTAATAGAGCTCTGTGTGTCTGTAGTAGTGGACGTTTATTTAGTTTTAGTTTTTTTATACTCGTGTCTTCAAACTTTTTTTTTTGTTTAAAGACATAGTTATGTTAATACTATTATTTATGTTGTTGCAGTAACATTATATCAAAATACTTGGGCTGGTTAGAAAAAAATTATTGTTAAAAACTCTAGTCATTAAGGACTGATAGATTGTTCTGTTTAATTGAAGCAAATGACTGTTTTCATATTGAACTTGTACCATCAAAAGGTTGAAAACACTAGTATCTTTATAGAACATGGAACATTATAAGTGGAAGGGTATTAAAATGTGCATGTTAGTGAAAATTGGAAACTAATTCATTCATTAAAAAAAGATATTTGTATCCTATTTAAATTTGTTTATTTGCGATAATTTAAAATGGTATTCTGTTATTTTTAAAGCCTTCTTTTAGTTATTATTTTGAAAGTCTATGTATAAATTAACCTAAATTAAATTGGTCTATTTGCTAATATAAGCAAGTGTTTGGTTCACCAACAGATTGTTTTCCATGTTATGTTACAGTGTTTATATGTATATTGTCCATATACTTGTTCAGCAGCAACCAAGAAAAAAACAAGTAAAAACTGATAAAACTTCTTGTTTTAAGATAATCAGTAAATCTTAAGAGTGTACTTTCTTTCAGAACCTGTAATAATTCAAGCACCAAACAGACCCTTACCTCCCATACCAAGTGAAGAAGATAGTACTGATAGAAAATTAGTTGTAAGAAGGGTACGTTTTTATAATGCAAATTCATGTCCTCAAAACAGATGTTAATTACATTATTGTTATTTTTTGTTGTTTCCAAGCTTTCAGTGCATTACTAATTTAAAATTAAGGAAGATGATGTAACAGCATGTATTTTTGATTTTTTTTTAAAGTAACTTGTTTCTGTTCAACTGTTTATTTGGTCTTTGCTATTTTTAGTTAATTCCTTTTTTGTTTTAAGTAGACATTTGCTCACAGTTGTCTTTATGGTGCTGAAGAAAAATGTGCTTTCAGTGATGTTGAGAAAACCCACTTTTAGAGAAATATATATGCAAAAATGGCTTGTTTGGGTTGAGAAAATATTTTACATAGAAGAGCTCTATATTGATACACCTACATATTACATAGCTCTTCTATGTAAAATATTTTCTCAACCCAAATGAGCTGTTTTTGCATATATAAAAATGTGCTTTAGTTATCTAGTATGTTTAGTTTTGTCAAATGTTTATTAAATGTAAATGAGAGGTAAAAATGAAGTTGCAGTACCTGGCAAAAGTATTCACTCCCTACCAATAATGTCACATTTTGATGAAGTACAAATAACATAAATAGTTTGTTTTTTAGTGAACTTGTTTTTATTCAAAATTGTAATGATCAGACTTAACACTGTTATGTGTGAAGAAGGTTGAATGTCAACAAAACCTGCAAAGATAAGAAATAAATTGGAATTTGCCAAGTCAATACGTGGTGGATGCACCTTTTGCAACAGTTACTGCTGTGAGTCGTTTTGAATAGGCCTCTACCAACTTTGCACAATGTGGTGGTGTAATTTTGCCCAAAATTGCTCCAATATTGATAAGTTAATTGAGGATTGTTGTCGGACTGCAGTCTTCAACTCTTGCCATAAATATTCTATTGGATTGAAGTCAGGGCTTTGACTAGGCTACTAAAAGATATTCTCTTTCTTCTTTTGAAACCACTCCAGTCTGGCTTTGAGCTTGTGCTTCAGCTCATTGTCCTGCTAAAATGTGAACCTTCAGCCCAGCTTTAGATTCTTGGTGAACTCAAGCAGGTATTCCTCCAAGATTTGCTGATACTTTCCACCATCCACTTCCCTTTAGTTATTACAATCTTTCTAGTCCCTATTGATGAAGATTATTTCCATAACATGATTCTGTTACCACCATGCTTGACAACTGGGATAATGTTGACTGGGTTATACCAGACATAATGCTTTAAATTTAGACCATAAAGCTCACTTTTTGTCACATCTGACCACAAAATCTTTTGCCACATGTCTGCAGTATCATTTACATGCTTTGACACAAACTCCACAAGAGATTTAAGATAATTCTTTTTCAGTAGTGGTTTCTTTCTTTCTAATTGCCCATACAGGCTAGCTTTATCTAGAAACCAGGATATTTTCAGTGTATGAACACTGACTCCCATTTCAGAGATAGAACTTTGCAAATCTTCCAAAGTCGCTGTTGGTTTTATAGTGGCATCCCTAACCAGTGTCCTGTATGGCTGACTGCTTTATTTGGAAGAGTGGCATGATCTTGATAGTGACACAGCAGTCTGAATGACATTCCACTTGTTAATGTGATGGATTTCAATGTACTGAAAGGGATAATCAGCTACTTTGAAATTCACTTGCAACCTTCTCCTGATCTGTACTACTCTACCACTTTACCTTTAATTAGTTTGGAAAGCTCCTTGTTCTGCTTGGATGGTTTATCATACTGCTGTGTTAGTTGTGTCTTAAACAATACATTAACTATGTAGTCAATTTCAACCATATTGATTACACATAAGCAGAGATGGTTACACTAATATTGTGACCTTTCAAACTAATCTTTTGCACCAATACTAATTAAGGGTTGATGTAGCAAAGGAGATGAATACTTATCCAATTAAGAATATTTTAGTTTTCTTTGAAAATCTTACTCAATTATATAATATCAGCATTTTAAAAAAATTCTCAATTTGGAATAGATTGTGTAGTTACTAACTATGAAGTCCCACTTGAAGTTTTCTGATAACAAGCTCAGATGGGAACAAAGTGCAGAAACGTTTTAGGCAGTGTAAATGTAATTAATAACACTATGACTTGAAAATGTATCTGTATTTATAACTAAGCTTCAGGATAGAATAATTTAGTAAGTGAATTTTGAATACTTGGAAGAGGGAACCTTTGGTTAGTGCACTTGCATTAGATGCATGTTATTATTATTATATACAGATATTGATATTGCTCTGTCATTGTACACTGTATATAAGAATTTTCTAACAATTTTTTTTGTGAGATATATTGTATCTCCCATGTAGAATGAACATATATTTCACATTTAAGTACCTCAAATAAATATTTTTTTTATGGTTTTTTATTACCTGGTTCTGTACACGTGTCATAAACATGAACAAAATTTAGTGGTTATGCAGTTATCTTGGACATAATAGGAGGAGTCAAAATGCCGTCGAAAGCCTGATTTTAGTCTACAGTCTCCATCATTATTACAGAATCAGTCAAATAAGACAGAAGGTGAAAAGTCAAAGAGAGAACAAAATGGAAATGAACGCAGTAGAAGAGAGAGGTCCAGCAGCCACATTGAAAAAAGTAATAGTAAAAGAGATTCTAGTGGTTTAGAAAAAGCCAAACACAGATCTGATAGGATAGAACGACCTCCCCTCCACAAAGTGTCTTCATCCCCATCATCAGTGGCCTCATCATCAGTTCCGAATGAAGAGTGTCAGAAAAAGAGAGAGATTGTATTATCACAAGGATCAACCAGAAACAACAGTCAGGTTGGTTGATTGGAATTATTAGAAATATGTTAATGGTGAAAAGCTTGCCAAATTGAAATAATTTTATTGGTAAACACAGTGGAAACCCATGAAGTGCTGTTGCTTGAAACGTTGATTTTGTGTTTACTAATACTATATTTTTTATTTTGCATATTAGTAGTTTCTTAACCCATGCAATTAGAAAGTATTGTGCTACTTTGTATAGGCAGTGTTTTGAGGAAAATAAGTTGTATGAATTAAGATACACCTACATATTAAATATTAAAAGTATTAAATTAGACATTTGTACATTAATTTTGGAATGAGATTTTTGAAAAATTGCCCCTTTTTTAATCTTTTTGTTTCATCATACTTTAAAATTTGAAAGCTACTCTTTACCATCACCAAATCATGTCCTAGAACTATATAAATTTATTTTCATATACCTAAATAACTTTAAATCATAAGACTTTAAGGGCTTCAAAAGTTTGCTTTTTATGAGAATGCCTTAATTTTTTTAGTACTGTATATCTTAAACTATGGAATTTTGTCATAATTTATATATTATAAACTTGATAGGTTTGGCATAATAAGCATGGCATAGTTCATTATAAATCTTTGAAGCTTTTCTTAGTCCATGTAGCATCAAATATCAGACTCATTAGAAGCTCTTCTTAACTCATATGGTGTTATACATTGTAAACTTGAGAAACTTGTAATCTATGTAGCATCAGAAATTGCAGACTTCAGAATCTTGTCTTAATTCACAAAATATGAATTACATCAAAACCTTTAAAATTTACCTTTAAAACTTGTCTTTATTAGTTCCATATGTTGTAAATCTTTAGAAGCTTTTAGTCAACCTATTATTATGTATTATAATCCTTGTTAAGTTGTCTTAGATCACGTAATACCATGTATTACAAACCTTCTGGAGTTTTTAATCTATCTAGCATTACATATTACAAATCTCTAGAAAGTTTTAATCCATTTATCACCTTGTGAAATATTATCTAACATATGTTAAAGCCAGCGTGTGTGCGTCACATCACACTTGATTTCTTGAAATAGGAAGAGTCATAAAAGTCAAAATGCATTTATTTAGATAGAACAGTTCAATTACTGTCTGCCCATTAGGATTTTAGAGACAGGGATGGAAGAGGCCATAAGGGTGCATGCTGTGAAACCTTATAAGTGTAGTGAGTGTTGGTATAATAAGACTAAAGTAAATATGTAGTGTGGTATCACCTAGCCTAGAGCCAAATGCATAAAATCTATCCTAAAAGTAAAAATAATTTAATTTTGAACTTAAATGGTTTCTGAATAAAGCTATGTTTTGTTAT
Source organism: Tachypleus tridentatus (assembly GCF_004210375.1). Taxonomy (NCBI): domain Eukaryota; kingdom Metazoa; phylum Arthropoda; class Merostomata; order Xiphosura; family Limulidae; genus Tachypleus; species Tachypleus tridentatus. The sequence continues at coordinate 127,187,429 of NC_134825.1, forward strand.
ACCAGCAATGTTTTTAATAAAAGAAAATCTTTAATAAATGGAGACCTTAACTTAAAAAAATCAACAAATTTTTTTTTCAGTATTGTTATCTGTATATATTTTATTTCATACTTTCAGAACATAGACTAACAAAAATATTAGGTTATGCTTTTGTTGTTAAGCAACATGCCATAAAAGCCCTTGTTGAAATGTAGTATTACCAAAATGTCTCCCCTCAGTGTGGATTCCTGTACATGATGAGGAGGTCTCCAAGGGAAGGTTCTGTTCTTTCAGATTACCTCCTCTGGGATCTAAACATCCACCCACGTGTTTGCAATGCATGGCAACCCATGAAGGGGAGGAGGGTATCTTGGTGGTTAAGGGGTCCAACCCTAACACGCCACTTTGGCCTTAAATTCCTGTAGATGGGCAGCTTTAGTGTAAAAACAGTCCATAGGTAAACGACCATGTCTTGAAGATTCTGAGCAGCAATCTTCAACATCTGTACCACCTGTTGTACCTCATTTCCTTACACTACATTTTCTTTCAGACAAACCTTTAGGGTAAATATCTTTCTTTTTCATTCAGAAGGGACTACAGGGAATTGCTGGCTCTCCAAATTCAGTAAATAAGCTTCGATCTGGTGACATATTGGTGGAAACATTTACATCTCAACACAGTTAACCCCTCTTGAATTCAAAGGCAATTGGGGATATACCTATTGAGGTTACATCTCATACTACTTTGAATTGATCACAAGGAGTTATTGTTGAGAAGGATTTGAAGAACATCCCTGAATCAGAAATTCTTTCTGGTTTCTCCACTCAAGAAGTTTCTGCAGTGAGGCATATCTCCACTCACAAAGATGGAATTACGATGCTGACCAATGTCCTCAATCTGACATTTACATCACCAAATCCACCTGTCACCATCAAGGCAGGTTATCTTCATTGCAGGGTACAGCCATACATTCCAAACCCTCTCCGATCTTTCTACTGTCAGCAGTTCTGTCACACAAAGACGTCATGTTGTGATTCCTTGATGTGTGCTCATTGAGATGGCAAGGATCATGATGCTTATGTGTGTGAAACAGGCCCTCATTGCATCAATTGCAATGGCTCTCACTTGTTTTACTTTCATTCTTGCTCTAAATGTTTGGAAGAGGTGCAGTGTTTGAAAACAGTTCATAACATTACTTATCCTGAGGCTTGAAAGTTGCTGTCAACCACTTCATCTCTGACATATGCTGCTGCACTTCCTTTTACAACTACAGTGGGAGTGAAGACAGATCTCTCTGTGCCTCCAAAAGAATCATTCTCAAACCAAATTAAAAGTCTAGTAACCTTCATGGCTCAAAAAGTTGACAAATCATTTTCGACACCCATCTCTGTCCTTCACATACATTCCAACAAATCCCAAGATCCATTTCCTTTGGTTCCAGGTACAGGCATTTCTTCAGATACATCTTCTTCTCCCACCCCAAGATGCAAAACAATCATTTGTTTATGCCCTCAATGCTAATACACTCACCTTTTGGCAGTTTTCCATGTACAGAAATGGCAGGCTATGTGATGGACAGGTGCATTCATGTTTATTTGGGTCATACCATCACTGTTTGTTCTCTCCACCTATCACCTGGAGAGACATACAATCAATCAGACCTGGATGCTGTCATTGAACAGTTGCCATCTCCCTTTTTAATCCTGGAGGACTTTAATAGACATTATCCCCTCTGGGGAAGTGCTGACATTGATAGGAGGGATTGCTCTGTAGAGCATATGCTCTCTGATCACAACATTTCTCTTTTCAATACTGGTTCTTTGATTTATTTTCATGCATCTAGCCAGTCCTTTATTGCTATTGATCTCTCAATTTGCTCCCCTTTACAGCAGTAACAGACTGTATTATACAAGCAGCTACTCAGCATATTCCTAAAACCTCAACACGTTTTCCACTATATCCTTGTCCGTGGTGGAATCCTGCCTGCCACATGGCATGGAAGGCTCAAAAACTTTCTCTAAGCCTGAGAAGCATCCCAGGATTCCTTCAAACTATGGTCCAGTTGCTCTGATGAGCTGTCTCTATAAGTCCTTAGAGAGGATGATTGATGCTCGTCTTGTTTTTTGTTCCTGAAATCAAACAACCTCCATTTGCCCACCCAGTGTGGGTTCAAATGACAGAGCTCCACCATGAACCACCTGATTCAACTTGAAATGTCAATCAGAGAAGCCTTTCTCAAATGACAATATCTTATATCCGTAATCTTTGACATTGAGAAGGCTTATGATACAACATGGAGATGTGGCATTTTGTGAGACCTCCATATATATGGGTTGCTTGGTCATTTGTCCATTTTTATTAAAAAGGAAATTCCAAGTTTGTGTGGGTTTGACACTTTCCCATTTTTTTCTGCAGGAACTTGGAGTCCCTCAGGGCTGTATTTTGAATGTCACACTTTTCAGTATAAAGATTAATGCCATCACTGAACATCTCCCTCTCACTGTTGCAAACGGGCTCTATATGTCGATGACTTTCGCATCTCAGTCAATCGTTGAACGTGAGGTATATTGAGTACCAGCTACAGAATCATTTACTGAAGTGGACCACAGCAAACAATTTTAACTTCTCTCTCGCTAACATCGTTTACATGCACATTTGGCTTGAACGGGGTGTCCACCCTGATCCTGAACTCCGTAAAGTTGTGTTGCCTGTGGCCCCTGAGACAAAGTTCTTGGGGTTTATCTTTGACCATAAGCTGACCTTTATCCCACACATCAAGCAGCTATGGGTCAAGTGTACAAGAACACTAAACATCCTCCATGACCTCTGTTCCACCACGTAGGGAGTAGATTGATGTTCTGTGCTAAAGATATGTTGTGCTCTTATTCGACTGAAACTTGACTATGGGTCCCTGGTCTATGGCTCTGCCAAAACATCTGCCTTAAAGATGCTGGACCCCATTCATCATGGACTTTGGCTCTGCATTGGGGCTCTCTGAACTTCCCCAGTTCAGAGCTTATACATAGTCTCATGAACCTTCTTTGTACTTCTGCCATTTGCAGTTGTCCTTACTATATGTTTCAAAACTTCATTCCTTACCAAAGCATCCCACCTGGGGTTGTGTTTTCTTTCTTCGATGGTCCATGCTTTTTCAGAACGGACAATCTGCCATTGCTCCTTTTGGTCTTCATAACCAGGCGCAGAAAGATAAATTGGGTCTGTCCTTGGGTAACATTGCTGTGTCGACTGATCAGCCCATCCCACCATGGCTTTTTACTTGTACCTAAATGTGACCTATCTTTAAGTCGTGAGAAAAGCAAGGCACTCCTGATTGTAAATAGTGTATTTTATTTGCTGACCATCTTTTGAACCATCCTTCTATTCCTATTTATACAGATAATTCGAAATCAGGTGTCTGTGTGGGCTCTGCCACTATTTGTTGTGGTTTGGTGGTTGTGTGCAGAATCCCCTTTACAGCTTCTGTGTTCACTGCTAAACTGTGTGCCATTTCTCTTTCCCTGGATCACATAGAAGCGAAGCAGTACTCAAACTGCACTATTTATACTAACTTTCTTAGTTCTCTACTGGCCCTGGAATTGCTTCACGTTAGTTCATACCCTGTTCTCGCTGTTATTCAAAACTAATTGGCCCATTTCCCTTTAACATCTACTTCTATTCAGATTTTCTGGATACTGGCCCACGTTGGTATTCACGGAATGAGCTTGCTGATACTGCAGCTAAATCTATCTGCTCTAGCACTATCACAGCTCGGCTTCGTGCCAGCTGGCAGTCGACTTGGAGTGAGCAGCATGAAAACAAGCTTTTCCAAATAAAACCCTATATTGGACTTTAGTCATCTTGCTTCCACAAGGATCGGTAAGAGGATGTTGTGCTAACTAGACTACACATTGGTCACAATTTTTTAACTCAATGTTTTCTTTTATGTGAAACTCTTGCACCAATGTGTAGTCTGCGTAACACTCAGTCACAATAAGTCAAATTTTACTTTCTTACTGTTGTTACAACCCTCAATGACGTCACTATTTTAAACGTGTTTTGTCCCAAGGTTTATCCATAATGTTAGACAGTGTTATTGGTGATGGTGACACTGTCCATTGTGGAAACGTTTTTTGTCTTTTAAATGTCATAAATCTTTTTAATGCCATTTAAGTTTTTAATTTATACATTGGACCTTTTTTAATGTGATTCCCTTTTAAGAATCACAGTTCATCTAGTTCTATTTGAAATTATAAAATGGCCATAACATTAAATAACTCGAAATCAGGACTGGAAAGTCCAACTTCAGGTGACTGATGGTGGTTTTTGAACCTGTTACCTGTTAGTCTTTCTAGCGAGTTATGATAATTACAATTATGCTACAAAAAGTCCTTTACAACTTGTATCACTAGTTTTTCTCTTAATGTTGTAGTCTAAAACATTGGTTTTATGCTCTTTCTGTTTTTTTAGACTTTATTTTGTTTTACCTTAATTTCCTTTTATGAACTTTACTAAATTTACTTTAGTTTTAACATTTTACCGGATGTTTGGCACAGATAGCCTAGCTGCTTTGTGCCATAAAACACCAAATCAACCAACCAACCAAAATGTCCTGGTTTTTCTGTACATTAGAAGTTGTGAATTTAACAATAATTATAAGTATACCACCCTTTTTTTCACAAATTATCTTAATTTTGATTGTTTCACAATGGAATCTACCAACATTTGACAGCCTCAACTGCACTTTTCTGCCTCTTTGTTGGTCAAGCTTGATTTTGCAATTTTTTTTTATTTATTTCAGTTAGCTAAGAAATGTGAGGTTAGGATATACTATGGGGTGAGTGTGGTACTACTTGTTCTGTCCTTTTTGACAAGCTGTATAATAGAACCTTCATATGAGTGCAGAGATGCCAACCATTATGACTTGAGCGTAATTATTATGATTTTGGTGTATACATTATGACTATATGCTCATACAGACAAATATCACAACTTGTTGCAACTCCCAAATTATTATATATTATATAGGCCTATATAATAAAGTGATAAATTGTTCCCCCATTGCTTGAAAGGGATGAAAAAAAACTTTCTAGTGAGATACAAATAAATTTTGATAATAAATAAAAGACATAGTGCAAATGGCTACTTGCAATAATCATGTTTGTGCTTGAAATAATAAAAAATATTTGTATCTCCGACATCTACCAATAGTTTGAGTGCGGTGCTTCCCCATACTGGGTACATGGGAGAATCCATAGTTACGTCATCAGTGCTAGTCAGCCAATCAGCGCTTGTGTAGATGGGTATTTCTCGTTTTCTAAGCGGCATAGAAACACCAATGCGATCGTTCATAAGACAGAAAAAGAAGCCTCGTTCACCAGATTGTCTTGTTTCTGGCGAATCTAAAAAGGACTAAAACTGTGAATCAAAAATTTAGGAAAGAGTATAGTGCAAAATATCTGATCATTGCATCAAAAGTCTGTGACAATCATGCGTTTTGTACAGTTTGTCACATTGATTTTTCTGTGGAGCATGGCAGGATAAACGATTGTTCCAAACATACAAAATTGACATTTCACCAACAAAAGGCTGAGGCGAATACAAAAACGAAGCAGATAAAGATATTTATTAGTAAGAATTCAGAATATGAAACTATAAATGCAGAAGTGATCTTCACACAATTCATCATTGCTCATAATTTACCCCTAGCTGTAGCCGATCATTGCAGGACATCTATTTAGAAAAATGTTCCCAGACTCTGATATAGCAAAAAAATATGGCTGTGCTAGAACCAAAACTACAGCCATTGTACAAATGTTGAGCTTTGAAAATGACAAAATGATTTCAAGCATACTTACTAACAGTGTTTACAGTTTAGCCACAGATGGATCCATAGACATTAATGACTCAAAACTGTATCCAGTGGTTGTACGATATCCTGACCCTTTGCTTGGAAAAATTGTTTGTTCTTTTTTGACAATGGTGGAATGTAAAGAAGCTTCAACAGGAGAGAATATTTTCTAGCTTTTGGACCACGAACTGACAAAGAGGAAAATTCCATTGGAAAACTGTCTTAGTTTTTCTTCAGACAATGCCTCAGTTATGTCTGGTATAGGTAAAGGTGTGATGGGACACATCTCAAGACGACAACCTAGCATTTACTTCAAGGGCTAGAGGAAAAGATGGAAAAAAGAGGCCTCATTCACCAGATTGTCTTGTTTCTGGCATATCTACAGCCATTGTATTCTCTGTTGGAGAATACTGTAATAAGAAAAAGGGTTGTATATTAAGGAATGAAATATATCAATAGATAAGAAAGGTGTATTTAGTGATAACCTCTTGTTTCAGTAAAAACTACAGTATCAGAAAGTATTGTATGAACTGTGTATTTTTTATATACTTTATATTCTTCATTATTATGCTTCAGGTTTTAAGTGTGTACACCTTTTAGGTCAAGCGATGTTTTTCTTTAACTGAACTAATTTACATTTAAATTTAGATTTGATAATTTGAGAGGTATAGTGTAATAACATGGGAATTCATGTGCAGATTAATGTTTAGAGAACTTAAAGATTTTTAGATAATTGTGAAAAATGTTTTAATTAGGTAAGAAAATACCTGCAAGTTTTTCAACTATTGATAATATCCATCTTCATGTTATTAAGTATTCAATTTGATTTGTATTTTGTTTTAGTTTTGTATATATTTTTTTTATTTACTCATTATCTGGAATTTGAAAGGATGTGAAAATGCTTATAAACCCTTGAAAAATGGAGGTTTTTTTAAGAACAGATTTCATTATATATCACAGAGAAGAAACAGAAAGTGTATTATAATCACCTAATTCTTTGGTGTTGTAACACTTGCAAAACAAGTACTGTTTATAAGTGTTTGTGTTTTAGTTTTCTTCAGTGCAGTAGACTTAATATTTAAATATTTCTGTATTTTTTGCTGATCAGAAAATATTTTATATTATTAATTAAATTTTGACATCAAGTATTTATGGAGGAAATGTTTTTCACGATAATGCTTTTTATTTTGAACAACCGTAAACAGTTTATCTATTATAACACATACTTAATTTCTTCAGAAGTTATTAGTTGGTATTTTAATGTATAAATATTATAAACTTTTAATTTGTGTGTAAATTTGATTATTCTGATTTATTGTTCATTTTCATAAGAAATGTTAATTATAGTAGTGCCATAAGGTTTTTTATTGCATATTTTAACACTTTTCCTGTCATAGGTCATTTTGTTGGTATTCCATAAAGATTGGTTTTTATGTAGACATAATTCATTTATTGAAAAATTAATCTAATGAAAATATAACAGATTTGTTGTATTATTGTATTTTTACATTTTTTCTTGATAGAAAGTAACTTGTCATTATTCACATGCATTTTGAGCTTCACATGTGATGCTTATATGAAGTTCTCTTCTAGTCTAATGTATTGAATCAATACAACCAGTTGCTATTGTGTCATTTACTAGCACCAGCTAAACATAAATGTACTTTGGCATTATGTCATGTGACTCGCATGCAATGCAAAGGACAGGATTAGGGTTAAGATGCATCATCAAATGCTACATATACTGCAGTATTGTCACTAATATACAGCCTGTCAGGTGGTTAGGGTGCTTAACTCTTAATCTTAGGGTTACAGGTTCAAATCCCCATCACACCAAACATACTCACTCTTTCAGGTGTGGGGGCATTATAATGTGATGGTTAATCCAACTATTCATGGGTAGAAGAGTAACTCAAGATTTGGTGGTGGGTGATGATGACTAGCTGCCTTTCCTTCAGTCTTACACTTCTAAATTAGGGACGGCTAGTGCAGAAAGCTCTCATGTAGCTGTGCACAAAATTCAAAACAAACAGTATTATACATAAATATTATTTGTGCTTGTTCAAAGATTGTTGGGTACAAGCTAAGAAAGTTCATACTGAAGATAAAAAAAGAATGTAGGAGGATCTGTTTGATTCATATAAAAATGTGACTGAGAAGTGGAACTGTATATTATTTATGTGAAATGAAGAGCTCAGTGTCGTAAAACAACTGAAGTAAGTTTTGAGAAAGAGAACTTGTATATGTAAAATATAATTTAAGTATTAATTTATATCATTGAAAGCTGAAACTGATATTAGCCCAGTTTTTTTAACTTCAGATGTACTTTTGTATTTGTAACACAGAAATAGAAGCAGTTAGTTTGTGTTTCATCTTAAGTTAAAATCTGTGACCTCAGTGATGAACCTATCGTACTTTCTTTGGAATATTTTAATTTCTTCTCTTTCATTTAACCAAAAAAAAAAAATAGTTAAGAGTAGCTTTTCCGTAAGGTACTTAGGAACCTATGTTTTAGGGTTGAATAAAATTAATTATATTTTTACAGAATGAAAGAGAGCAGAGCCATTCAGATGCAATGCCTCCTGAAGAATTTGGTTGTCGACCAAACTTGCAGCGTACGGAGTCCACCCAGAGTTGCCCAGGAAGCAGTGGAGGGCAATCAAGTGGAGTGCTACCTGATCTTCTTCCTAAGAATACTTCCACACCTCTACGGCAGACATCACAGCAGAGGCAGCAAGACACGAGTAATTCAGATGAGGTACAAAACTATATACATGTGTGTATTTGTTTTCATATTGATAAGAGTGATAACATTTCTTACATCAGTATAGTTAATTACACCGATACTTGATAAAAACATTTTAATACCAAGTAAGTATTTTGATATTGTTTATTAATGAATGAATATACATAATAATAATAATAATATTATGTTCTTGGTGTTTAACAGCTGTTGTTATTCTTTTTTCCCTGCCCCATTCATACGCCAGTAATCCTATAAATGTTGAAGGTATAAAATAAATCTCTCCTTGGAAAACTGATTCTCATGCTTTAAAGGTTTTACTTGATATCTTAGTCACAGTTCAAGTTTGAGTGGTTTTTGGTATTAGGTTTTGAGAATAGTAACTCCTCTTAAACTTCATAAATTTGTAGTTAAACACATGTCACAATTACAATGCATGTAGGATGCAAAAAAGTTTTGTATTGTATATTTTGCTGAACCAGTCAGGAGGTTAGGATCCAAACTTGAAATCAGTAAGAAAGATAAACAATGAACAAGTGTTTTTAACTACAATTTCATGAGGTAAAACTAATTAAGCATGTTGAGTTTTTTCATAATAGAGAAGTATACAAATTAAGTATCAAAATTAACTTTTCTTTCGCTAGACACCTGATCAGTCATTTAACCACACTTTTAGTTGGTTAATAAATAGTACCATGTGTTCATACCACCTGTGACTTGACCTGTGTATGATGTAACACAATACCTTCAACCAGAAAAGTGAATGACATGAGTCACATTTCACAAACATACAGACAACCTGGGATTTAAAAACAACTAGTGAAGAGCACTACATGTGTACACTAAAAGCTAGTACTAGTTTAAAACTGGGTAATATACATATTTTACTTCAATTACTGTTATGTTAGTTTTGATTTCTAACTGTACAAGTACTAAGATGAGACAGACAGTTAAAACTATTTTTTTGCTGACCTATTCATTGTTGGTTAAATTTTAAGCTACTTGTCTATTCTTTAAATTTCATAATGTGTGAATTGTGCTCTCTTGTTCTTGCTAAAAAGTGCAAAGAAAATAAGAATCAACATAACAATAACTAGTTTGAGATCTGAATACAGTAACTAGTGTACTAAGATAACCAACTGAAGCAGTTTTTTGATGAGAGTGTTTAGTCATTTTAAGACTTTCCCATGTTCTTTCTTGTCACAAGATATTGAAAAGAAATGGAATACGCTATTATATTAACTCATCTTAAATACAAAATTAGCAACTAAAACACCAAAAATAAGGAGAAGAATGGTGAAAAGAGTATCCTTCAATGTCAACAAATTGCTCAGTTGAGATGCCAAACTAATTTGAAGAAAAGACTACTTGGATGTTACACATAGTTGATTCTACTCTGTGAGGTAGAAACATGGATGCTGAAATGAAATGACAATTTGAAACATTTGAAATGGGGTATTATAAATGCAATGAATGAACAGAGTCAGCTGCATTGAAAGAAAAACTATTGAGGAAATACTGTAACATGAAGATAAAGACATAAGTAGGAAGCAGAAGATTCATTAATTTGGACATATGAGATCTGAGGGAAGGTTGGTAGATGTCCTGATGGATAAAATAAAAGGAGAGGCAGATGGAGACTTAATTAGTTCAAGGACAACAGAAAGTAGGTTGGGGATGAAAATTTAAAATTAGGAAAGTTGGTGCAGAGAGCAAGGAATGGAGAACCGTAGTCATGAACTCTCAGCTGAAGTTACCAGTTGTTTGCAGCGATTTTTAATGTTAAATTTCAGTGATTTTAAGGTTAATTTCTTATGATGTTTCTTAATTTGAAATTGCATTTTTTAAAACTGTTAAGTTATGTTGTACATTCTGTAGACAAATTGACTGAACATTTCTTTTCAACAGTATTATTTTAACTTTACAAGTAGAAAATTCCCGTTGATTTTCATCAAAAAACAATAGTAATGGAAAATGAAGCTTAACTAATTTAAGCTGTTTGTACATTTTTTTGCTCTAAGACTATGTAAATGGATTTTGTGAAATGAAAGTGTACTTCACAAATAAACTAGGTGTTATTACCAACATAATTTCTATAAAATGACATTTTTGTGTTTTGCATTAGAAAATTTAAGAATTCAGCTGTCTCCTCAAGTACAAACTTCTGAATGTAATTATGATCTCATTGTGTTATAATTCTAATAGCTATATACAATATAAATTAGATAATGATTTTTGAAAATTTAAGGTTTTTTTATTTGTAAATTCAACTAATTGCTACTGTCATGTGAATGAAGTAGTTATTTTTTATTTTTTCTGCATAACTGATAGGGGGTAACCAAAACACCTCTTTCTTTACAACAAAAACAACCTTCCTTCCTAATATTTGGGTTTGGAGCTGGAGGGTCAGGTCCATCTGCTTCTCCTCGACGTGAATCACACATCAACGTTAATGTGACACCAAACTCGTACGAGTCCTTGTCTGACACTCCAGAAATTCGCAAATACAAGAAAAGGTTTAATTCTGAAATTCTGTGTGCTGCACTTTGGGGTAAAATGTTCTTGTTACATACAGTAAATGGTTCTTATCAAAATTTCAACTAAAACAAGATTATGGTGCTGTAATATTAAATTGCAGCATGAGAAACATCTAGATGAAACATGCTATTTGTAAATTTAACTTTCCTTTACAGAAGTGCTAAAACTTACAATTACTTGTTTTTTTAAATCCAGTATCCATTAAAATTACTCCTAATTATTTCTTTCTTTGTTGTATAACATCACTGAAGCTAAAGAATTGTGATAAAAATTGTAAGATTTGTATAACTTTCAGCTGTAAACTTTTAAAAAAACTTAAGTATTTTGTGGAGAAGTTATTCCATGACAACTAACTAACTAATTATGGATTTGTATGTTTATATCATTTGTTACTGGTGGGATAATTTTTAATATTTTTGTAGTTTGTTACCATACACAATTTAAAGAATTGACCAACTAAATCTATCTAAAATACTTAGTAAATTGCAGCAATAACTGATGAGATTAATTGCAGTATTAAAGATATTTTTATTAATATCTTTTGTAACTTAAAAATTTATTTGTTTAAAAGAGCAGTAGGATTTTTTTGTTAAAGATGATTCATCATGCTCTTATGAGTTTTAGAACAGTCATCCTACTTGTGATTTTTTTAACTATTTTAAAATATTCTGTTATTAAGTTTTTTAACTTTTCTTTAATACTAATTTACATCATATATTCTGTGATCTCATTTATTGTTCTTTTATAGGAGTTAATCTACTAATAGGGACAGAAAATGGTTTAATGTTGTTGGATCGTAGTGGCCAAGGAAAAGTGTACAATTTAATCACAAGGAGGAAGTTTCAACAAATAGAAGTTTCAGAAGGACAAAACATTTTAGTGACTATTTCTGGGCGAAAATCCCGAGTTCGTGTTTATTATCTTTCCTGGCTCAAAAGCAAGATTCTTCCAATAGATAGGGTGAGTTAGATAATTTAATTTAAATTCCTGTTTCATAAAGAATATTTAGAAATTTAGGTCCCATAATAATTTCATGGTATTGCAGATTTAACAGTGCTTCAACAGGCCAGGCATCCAGGATTTGAGCTCTGCAGCAGACCTTAATATATAACATCATTCCAGAATGAGCTAAAACCCAATTTTTTTGCATTTTCAGGTTGAACTAAAATTCCACACAAAGTTTTATGAAAATAATTCACAGATTTAGTGACACTCTCACAAATTGTTGACTCCCATAGTATGCAGAAGTAAACTTAGTCTTTTTGTTGAACCATCCACCTTAGAAAATATACCTGTAGTGTTGTGTTGTTGACTTACCTTCTTAACTGTTTGGCTAAAATCAAGCAGAGTCTGTTGTGTTCTTGTCTTCAGCAAAGATATGAAGACCTTGACCTTGGCATTAGTGGGATAATTCTTATCACCTTGATCAATGGTACTTTACCACTTTCACTGCAACTCACTTACAGTAATGCTGGACAGATTATACTGTAGATTCGAGCTGAAACCCAGACTTCAATTAATGAAAATGCCATCTAGCTGTTTCAAAAGCTTATTCTTCAATCTTCTTTCACTTCTTAATCTTAAATTGCATTTTTAATATTTAATTTTATCATGAAAATGTTATGTTTCAGGTGCTTAGATGTATCTTGTGTAAGATTACATATGTATAATTTTTCGTGAACGGCATTATATATCCACATATGAAAAACACATTATCACATAAGTCAATTAGGAAATATTTTTAAGTGTTCCATTACTATTATATGTTGAAAGTTGAATTTTTATATATATATATATATATATAATTTCAACATGTTATGTATATGGCTTTACTGAGAGTTTCTGTTCCTGCTACTGTTGAAAGCTACATTAATGTACAATGAATATTGTTAATCTGGCTGTATATTTATATTACAATTACACTTTTGAAGTGATAATAAGTCTTTTTTTTTTGCAATTTTGGTAAAATTGCATGTTCTACCCACATGTATATTACTGTTATATAACCTCCTAAATTTATTACATTTCTCTATACTACTAGCCAAAGGAAATGTTTTAAGATAAAAGAAGGCCTCCTTTGTAACAATTTTCATTCTTATTATAAATTGTTTTAGAATGCTAAGAATTAAGAACCAATAATGTGTTGGAGTGATTTAATAAATTCATAAATAGTAATTTAATATGATTGAAGTGCTTGAAAAGTTAGTTGGAAGCATTAATAAGAATTGTGTAAATTGTGTATTAAGTTACACTTTTGACTATGTAGAATTCTCTAATGTTAAATTCATAAATGTGTATGAAAGTAACTTGAGTTTTCTTTAAATTACAGCAGCAGGAAAGAAGAAATGGATGGATAAATGTAGGTGATCTCCAGGGTGCTGTTCACTTTAAAATTGGTAAGTGATAAGTTTTTGATAAATAATGGTATGTTTTAACTTTCTGTAGCATCCACAAGTGACAAACTTTACTTTGAACATCAATTTGTTTGATAATGAAATTATTCCATTTCAGATAATGAGATATAATGTTGAAAACATTACAATGACAAAATCCAAAGTTGTTAAATTGTGTCATCAGATGTTGTTTTTTTCTGAAATCCAAAGTCTAATTTTTCTAATTCTTTTAATGATAATTTTTTATTTTTTATAAACATTTGCTCTGCATTTGGTCATTTGTTCTGTACAGCGTAATTATTAGTATTTGATTTTTATGTACTTTCATGTTTTGTGCATTCATTGGAAACTGTGCATGAAAATGTTAAATTATTATTTTGGTAGTCATAGCTATTATTTTGTGAGAAGTGAACATAAAAAATTATGTTTAACCTATTCTATGATTTGCCTGAGAAAAAATGGGCAACTCCCATATAGTTACTGTAATTTCCAGAGTAAATTCAGGCAAACCATTTGTGACTGTGATATATTACTATTTGTGCCTGTGAGATGGCACAGAAAATGCTGTTTGTGCAGATCTGTATCAGATTTATTCTGAAATGTAGCACTTACTGAGTATATTTTGTGCAGATGTATAATAACAGATCAATAAAGTAACTTTTGTTTCATTAATATGTAATTGTAGGCTATCAAAAAGTTAAATAAAAAACTAAAATTTTAACTCATTAAAAATCAAATATATACTATTATTTTAAAGCATAACTTTATTTTTTACCACATTATATGGATCTGAGTTTTATTATACTCTTTATTTTCTTATACCATGTTTATTTATGCTTGTATACCTTGTTATAATTATTTTTCTATCTCAAACTGTTAAACATATCCTTACTTGCTTAGTTGTTACATTATTATGAGACTATTCAAGTGTCATTTTATAAATTTCATGGTCATAATGTATTTGATGTTACATACCCATGATTTATACTAACCAGAAGTATGTTTACACTTTAGTTATAGAAATTAAAATGAAATGGTTATAAATGGGTATTTCATATAATATTGCAGTTTAAATGCTAAAAGCTAGTGAAGAATTAGAAACCAGTAGGCATAAAATTTGTGATTCTAATGTTTCTCAATGATGCTATTATATTTGTTTACATGTAATATATTACAGTGAAATGTTTAATTGTCCAGCACAGTTAATAAGTTCTTGTATTGTGGTATTGAATAAAATGCATGGTGTGCAATGACTTGTAGGAGAGAAAAGGTAGATGTGCAATGCTATTTTTGCATGCTTCCAATTTTGAATCTGAAATGGACCTGCAAAGAGGAAAACATTTACAAATTACAAATTATTTGTATAAAGTTTCATTTAGTTGAAGTGGCTGTTATAAAGAATTCTTGACTCTCTCATGCTGAGAATATCAATTATAGTGTTGTGTAGATATTTATTTGTTAGTATTTGGTGATAATCAATCTTGTGGTCATACCTCCAAAAATGTGTATTTGCTATGAAGACAAAGGAAGGAAGATATGTTTTTTAATGGTATAGATGTGTTTTTTTAATCATGTAGTTACTAACTTGACAAAAATATTATGTAAAAAAATTATAAATAAAGGAATGGGTTTGATTACAGCTGTGCTTATTTTACCTGTTTTCTCTTTCTTTGCATTGCTGTATTGTATTGGTTAAGAACTGTCTTTTGAACCCAGATGATAAGAGGAGATACAAAATCTACCTGGTAGTTCTAGGTGTGTTTCTTATTCTATTTTTATAATCTGACTTGGTGGTATTTTTCACACATTTATAAATACACATCTGTATTCAGTTTTATATCTAATAAATAAATTTAATGCTTTTTTTTTCTATTTTCAAGAATTAATGGAACTTTGTTTGACATAATTACATTTTGTCTAGGTATCTCTAAAGAATTAATTTAATCTAACTTAAAATAATTGACAATCCACTTTTTTATTTAAAACTTTCTACAAGTTATTTAACTTACAAAATTGTTCAGAAATATACTTTCAAGAAAATATTTTGTGGTAGTTTTATTTCCATTACCTTACCATGCTTTTTTTTTAATAATGATATTTTATTATTTGCCTTGTATTAAAAATTTTAAATTAATTAACTAGAAGGATATATTGATATTATTAAGGACTCATCTGAGCTTATTTTGGGATAAGTGATTTATGAAATTGGATGATGTTATTTTACTCTTGACTAAGTGAAATCATTAGTGAACACTGTAATGTGCTTTTTATAGTGTCACAAAACAGTTTGTATTCAATTTTACAAGAACATCTACATCAGTATGATGTGCAATATGTATGTTTAAATGGGAAAGCATTTAGTGTTATGAATGAGTACTGAAGTGTGACATTATGTACCACGTAATCACTGGTTTTCATTTGATTTACATGTAGGATTATGATTTCTTGCTTTAACACGTGAGAAACGGGTGGCTTCACATTGCACACTTACAATAGTCTATTAAAGAAGTTGTCAAAAAATATTAACATTAATATATATAAATTCTCATTCTTTAAATCCCTCACCTTGCTTTACTGTGTTAACTCCACATTCATTTCTTTACATTTTCTTTTCTGCTGCTCAAGTGGTATGGTCTATTCCTCATCACAGCTTTAAGGAGTGGGAAAATACGTTTCATATATGGAGTAACAATGGTAAACATCTCTCATTTTTTTAAGACTTGAGAGAGCAGCTTTCAATATGACTAAGTATTTTTGTTTAAACTTCTTACTTGCTTATAAAATAACAGCATGATTTCTGTTGAATTCTGAGATATCCATCTCTGTAGGAATTTTTTCTTTTATAACATTTGTAGAAAACTTGGCTGCTTTATTCATACTGAATATTTCAGTAATAACAAAAGGATTCTCAGATCTTTTATGAGTGTTTTTATTTTCTGTAAGAAAATATTTTTTTGAAACTTATATGATGTACTGAGAGGATATTGACTCGTATGCATTTCAAATGTACAAACATTTTAAAAACAGCTTAGTAAGGTGGGAGGAAAACTGAGTGAAGAAAATGGTGGGATTTGTTCAGTGCTTAAATATTATTGTTTAGTTTGTATACAAACCTAGATTCTAGATCATGTCTTGAAAATACCCCCATGATTTTAAGAGGTATTAAGACATGAGTATTTCAAGCATAATGCTAGAGACTCACTATGTTGTCTAATGTATTGTGTTCTACTGTTTGTGCTAATGAACATTTGTGAAGTTTCACTTTTCTTGATATACATAAATAGTTCAGGTATATTTAAAGTAATTATCAAATGCAAAGAGTAAAGATTTCTTAAATAAATCCAGGGTTAATAATCCTGTATTTAATATTACAATGAAGTTTTAAAACATATTTTAGTTTTCTTTAAACTCAACATTGTATTTAAATCTTAATGTTTATTAGTTTTCTATCTTAAAATAATGAAAGATGTGTTCTTTCAAAATGTTTTACTTCTGTGTGGAAAGAAGTAGAAATGTTATAAATAATTATATTCAGTTATTTTTCATCTGTGGTTAGTTTTTTAAAAGAAAAATATTTCTATCTGTGTTTATTTTAATTGGTGGTATGTGAGTGATGAATCCATCATAGATTTAATATTAAAGCTTAACAAATATGGTCATGTTGTTTAATCAAACTCTGCATTTCTTTAGTTTATTGAGGTAAAACCTGATAAATGTTAATTAGGAAGACTCCTGAATTATAAAAATTCTTTGTTTTTAATCATAAAATTTTCTTTACGTATTATATTTTTTAACTTTATATATTTTGTCAACCTTGCTATTTCCCCTCGAAAGTCATTTATACATTTCTTTGTTTAGTAACATATATTTGTACGATTTGATAAATAATCTATACAAAGAGAAATTAAAGCCTTATTGGTATTTTTGTGATAGCAAGTAAAGGATCTTTGGTTTAACCTTGCTGGTGTAAGTGTTTTTCACATACCTTCTGTCATGAGATTTGTTTCCAAGCATTTTGAAAATTATTTACTGTATTATAAGATTTGATTTTATTATTTGCTTTTCAATATATTCCTTAATTCTTCAGTGAGCAAATGTGCTTTTCTTCACTTGTATTTTGTTTTCATTTCAAGAGCAAAATTTTTTTAAAAATATTTTTGTTATCTGCCTATAAGGACTTATTTGCTAAATCTTTACTTTAGGAAAATGTTTGTTAAAGACTTCTAAAGATATCTGATGTTCTTGTATAGCTGTTGGATTTATGCTGTTTAGTTTATGGCCACTTGGTCAAACTTCCAGTGTTAACTCCAAAGCATTGCAAATAAATAGCAATAAAAAGTGAGTGAATACTGGTCTCTGTGTCTGAAAATGGACAGTAGCTAGTCTAAACTTGTGCAGTGTTTACAAAGAAAATATGAAGGTAATACACCACACAGCATGTGTTTAATTAAAGAGCCATGAAACAGTAGTTTATTTCATAAGTTTACAAAATATGTAGTCTATATATCAAATTATCAAAAAAATCAAAGTTTTACGTAAAGTAATTCACAAAAAAAAGCAGCTTTCACTTTTAAATTATCAGTATATAACATTGAAATAATAACTACCATTAATTATCCATAGAATTGTTTTGACAGAAATTTGATTTTAATTGTTAATTTCTTTTCTTCATCAAAATGTGAATTTCACTGAAGAATAGAGGATGAAGAGACCTAATCTATTCTTTAATTTACTATTTCTGCTGCAGAAGACTGGTTTTAGTAGATCTTATATAGTAGTGGAAGGTAAAGAGTTTGTTTAGTTTTAATATATAGTCTTTTTCTCACCACTTATAAGCTAAATAAATGTTGATTTACTTTTGCCAACTTTGAACATGAGATTTCTTCTTTGCAAGTACTGCAATTTACAGATTTTTTTTGAGATAGGATTTTCTTATTGAACATCATGCCTGATCATAAAGTGTTTGTGTATTTTTAGTAAAATATGAGCGAATCAAGTTTCTGGTCATAGCCTTACGAGACAGTATTGAGACTTATGCTTGGGCCCCAAAGCCTTACCACAAGTTCATGGCTTTCAAGTCTTTTTGTGATCTTGTTCACCGCCCCTTATTGGTGGATATGACCATTGAAGAATGTGTAAGACTGAAAGTTGTTTATGGATCAGCTGAAGGATTTCATGCAATAGATGTGGATTCTGGTGGGGTGTATGATGTTCACATTCCATCTCATGTAAGTCATATTTGTGAAGGTGTAATATGTTTTTGAAACCATAGCATCCATTATAACTGATGTTTAAGCAGAACTGTAGTCAGATCCATGTCATATATTGCATAAATAGGGGCTTATACACATCAAGGCTTTTAATGTACTTTTTTTTTTCAAGTAATATTATCAGTGACACATAATCTGGATCCAGAATATACTCACACTTAAGCTGGAATGCTTGCATGAATTGATCCAGCACCATTAATAGTTCTAAAATTCAGCATTGACAAAATACCAGTGGAAACTGAAACAAATGTGAGTAAGAATTGAGTTGAATTCTCAAATGTTTGCCTATTTGATTGATTTTTCTCCCGGTTTTGTACATCACATTAAGAATTATCAAAGTAAAAAAAAATGATTGTTACATATGATCAGTGATGTCGAGAAAACCCACTTGTAGAGAAAAACATATATGTAAAAACGGCTCATTTGGGTTGAGAAATTTTTTACGTACAGGAGCGAACGACGTTTCGACCTTCTTCAATCATCATGAACCTGACGATGACCGAAGTCGTTCTCTCCTCTCCGTAAAAAATGTTCTGAACCCAAACGAGCTGTTTTACATATATATTGTCACATATGTTAATTCATCTTAAATTCATTTAATTTGGCTGTATTCACATAAATAATAAAATATTACAGTTTTTGCCATCCCTAGAATGAAAGTCCTTTTATGTTTAGTTTTCCAATGAAAAGATTGTTTGTGTTTTGAGATATTTAATTTTTTTTTGTAAGTTTAATAATTCTCTCATAGTTTCATGTAATATTAGTGATTTGCTAAAGCTTTCTATTCTCAACACCAGTTGCAAAAGTAAAACTTTTTGAAAATTCTCTTTTTTATTTTAACCAAAAGAATTATAAAAGGGAAGAAAATATTAAAATTTGATAGTAGAAGAGAGATTAATATTTCTTTATTTGATAACTTTATGTGAATTAGACTTTCATAGTTTACATGGATAAAATTAGTATTTATAATGAATGAGTTTTATTCTTTTTATACCTGCTATGAAAGTACACCTTAAATTTTTTTTTTTCACATTTTTACAGGATATTTGGTGAGATTACGTTCACAGAACCATTTAATCTCTATTAGTGTCTAATCTTTATGCATTGTTTTTTTTGTTTTTTGGAATTTCTCACAAAGCTACTCGAGGGCTATCTGTGCTAGCTGTCCCTAATTTAGCAGTGTAAGACTAGAGGGAAGGCAGCTAGTCATCACCACCCACCGCCAACTCTTGGGCTACTCTTTTACCAACGAATAGTGGGATTGACCGTAACATTATACGCCCCCACGGCTGGGAGGGCGAGCATGTTTAGCGGGCGCGAACCCGCGACCCTCGGATTACGAGTCGCACGCCTTACGCGCTTGGCCATGCTAGGCCCAATCTGTATGCAAGTAATGTGAAAATGGTCTGCATGTGTTTGCTGATCATAGATATATGAGTATATTTTGGATATGTTTATATAAGTATTAATATATTTAGGTCTTTTTTTTTTTTAGCTCAGACATTTTGAATCTAAAATTCAAAAATTAAACCACATATTTAGCCATTGAAAAATGTCTGCCATAATTTTTGGTTTTCATATACAATGGAGAACTAGGTGTAAAGTCTTTCAAAACTTCTCTTTTTTGGAAGGTTCACCATTCCATAAATGAGCAAGTAATAATTATTAGTAATTTGTGGTTAGTTTCAGGATTTAATGTAAAATAACACTGCTCTTGGTCTGAGTAATGTGATATGATTCCAGTTTTAGTTTATTTACATTGCTGCCTTAAGGGTTTTCCTGTTGTTTGGGATTGGAATGGCTTCTAGATTTTAGCTTCTTTTAGTGGTTTCAGTAATAGGTGATCTAATTAGTATTTGATTGTTCAGAGACCTAAGTAATGTTGCATTGAAACTAAGCATGGAGCACTGGCCCATTAAAAAAAGAAACAAAAAACTGAAAAATATAAATTTAAGATTTCTTGATTTTTCTGAGTGTATTTAATGATTATTGGATATATTTCACAAACAGTATGAAAACTGCAACCAATACTGTAATACTCTTATCATGGTCTCACACAAGGACAGTGTCATAACAGTAGATGTGATTACATCTGCCTCCTGACCTTTATTTGCACGTATCATTCAAACTGGTTTTAAAGTGTATCATCACTTAACAAAATTTTTCAAGCACTCTTTTTTACAGTTCTAAAAATAACACTTTATAAAGTTTTTAACACCATTTAATTAATTGTTCTCTGGGTACAACAACATTTGGGTGCATTTCAACATTACTAGTGTACTTATGTGATCTGTCAGTGTGTAGCTAAACTCATTGAGGTCCTTTTCAGGAATACTGCAATTTTCATCATTTGTTCCAAGGGGTGTTTGGAATGCTTTTAGGAGGAAATGAAATGACACCTAAAATTTATACTACTACACCAGTCAAAAGTATATTTTGTGAAATTTGAAATACTGCCCATCATATTTTACTACAGTTTAAAAAGTAAATAAACAAGGCTATCCTTAACATAAGTATTTGTTATGTTTGCTTGTATTTGATACTATGTAACAGAATGCTAAATATCATAAGTATGCTTTTATGGTATGTATATGTATACTTATACAAATAATTTCCAAAGAACTATCTTTGTTTTTGTTTATTCTTTTTGTAAAAACAATAGTGTATGTTTATGTATAGGTAAATATGTTGTATGAAATTTATATCTAAATATAATGCTTTATGATATTTTAACTAAAGCACAGAACATGTTGTGAAGTATTGGTATCTTTTTTTCTTTTCTCTTTGTACTGTTTGTTAACCCTGTTGACATGGCTCACAGGTTATAAACCAT
Source organism: Tachypleus tridentatus (assembly GCF_004210375.1). Classification (NCBI taxonomy): domain Eukaryota; kingdom Metazoa; phylum Arthropoda; class Merostomata; order Xiphosura; family Limulidae; genus Tachypleus; species Tachypleus tridentatus. Next base: position 127,209,033 of record NC_134825.1, read on the forward strand.
GTAATGCTTATTGACTTGCATTTAAAATTTTATTGATTGACTGTTTGATGAATTTATGTCTATAAATTTGATATCAATTGTAAATTATAATTCAAATTTTAGCAGTGTACATTAATTAATTTCTTAATTTAAAAGTAAAATAAAATAAACAATGGTGTTTCAGTGGTAAAGTAAGTCTTGTCTGCTTAGTTTCATATTTTTTAAAACCCAAATACAGGTTACTTACTAAACTTGGTAATTTGGCATTGATATACAAATTTATGAAATTTTGATTATTATAATTGTATATATAAAATCTGGAAAAAAAAATTCATTTTACATCTTCCATTTGTGAAATTTGAGAAAGGTTAGCAACCTATGGCAGGCAGCAAATGAATACAAAGTTCTTAATTAGAAGAGATGATTTTTTGTTACACATCATTATAGTATGTATATAATATAGTATAACTGAAATGTGACTGTATTTTACAAAATTCTACTCCATTAAAACATGACCAAGATAGGTCACTTGGTAAGGCCTAAAGATCACTTTTATATTCTTCGATACAGTAACACGAGTCCATGTGCACTGCATGAGTTCAATTTCTGTAATATTAGCTAAACATGGCTGAAAGGTCAATGATAAAAGTTTTATATATATATATATGTGTGTGTGTGTGTGTGTGTGTGTGTGTGTAATGTTATGAGATTTTAAGCTATTTAGATTAAATATATGTGTTTTTATATTATAATTTGTAGTCATTCTAGAATGTTAAAAAAGTATAATTTTTATTTATTTCCTAAGTTTTATGGTGGATACAAAGTCAGTCAAATTGACCAAACCTATATGCAGATTCATTAGTGAAAATAACAGTAAAATATAAGGGTTTCTCTTAAGAAACATTTGATAATTATCTCAACATTATAAAAAAAAATTTCATATAAACTTTGAAAATTTTCTGATTTATAAAAGTATTTTTAATCTTAAAATCAAAATTACTTTGAATGTTGGGTGGTCAACATGCAAAAAGAAAAAAAGGTATGAGAAATACATTACTTTAAGTTTTAAAAACTAATATAAAAATCTGATATCTTGTATATGATAGCTCTAATGTTTACTGATAATCAGCAAAATCTCGTGAAGATATGCCTACTACTTTAATAGTTATAGTATGAAAACTGTAACAAGCACAATATGGTTAGGAGGTCTGTCCCAGGTATGGATCCTGTGCTAAAAGAGTTAATAAACTTATTCTTAGAATAGATGCACAAAACAAAGTTTTAAAAATTATACAAGTAAACTAGTTAATTGTTAAAATTACAACATTTTAAAAAATTTAACTTTAAAAAAACAAAACTCTGAAGGACTCGGCTAGTGTCATTAAAGCTTTTCTGATATTTGCAATATGACAGACAGCAGAGCTATTGAAAGATGTATAAATTATAATATCACAAACAGCACAGATAATGAGATATGATTTTGATCTCCCCTATACAAAATTTAAGGGACTTTTGCAACTTCAAAAGCTTTTATGGATATTCAGTATTATGGAACTTCAAAAAATTTATGCATACCCCCACGTACATTAATAGGTATTTGTGCACTGGTAAAAACTTCAAAACTATCACTTATATGTTAATCATAAAATAATTTGTGTAAAATATTACAAATAATACACTTCTGTAATTTCTAAAATTATAGAATGTGTATTTTTAAAACGCTCATAAATAAACTCAAATGACAGATAGAAGAGTATGCAAGTAAAAAAGAAAATTGTATTGTATCATAGTGCAATGGAACATGCAGAAGATGTCTGTATGGTTGAACTCATCAGTGAGAACTAAAATATATAAGCTTGGATATTAAATTTGTTAGGGACAAAAATATATATAAAAGTATTTTGTTTTCTAAATGTAAGTTTTTTTATACCATATTTTATCAAATGATTAGATGTAGTTAAAAAAAAACTTATCTTGTTGAATATATGTAAACTATAAATAACTTAACTGTATGTATGTAGTGATGTTAATGCTTTGTGAATGGCACTTTTTCGAGGGTTACAAATGTGGAACTAATTGAAAACAATGTTTTACCTTTCAGAACCAGGGGCCTATCATGCCCCAGATTATGGTAACACTGCCAAAGTCCAAAGGAATGCAGCTCCTATTGTGTTATGACAGTAAGTATGATGTAGTGGTTATGTCCTCTTTTAAGAAGGTTACAGATTTATAAGTTTTGTTTTAATTTTTCCTTAATTATGAATATATAATATTAAAAAATGGAAGCAAAAGAGCTATAAGTGATCAACACTTATGTAATATATAAATTGAAGCAATAATTAAAATAGTGTTTCATATTTACACATCTTTCACTTAAAAATGTGTTACATGTTATGTGTTTCAATGCATCTCTGTTAAAGACAAGATAGGAGTGCATCAAGACGCATCCAGTTTAATGTTTTTAATTGGAAGGTTTTCATGGCTTTTAATAAACATCTAATTATGTAAATATGAAACATCACATTTTATATTGTTTGACTGTTACAAATAAGATGCAAGTGTTTATAAAAACTTAAAGCAAAAAATGTTTAAGCAACCTGTTATATTACATAAGGTTAAAACAAATATTTAATCATCAAATCTGAGGAGATACACATACAACCTGAGGTACAAATATATAATAGAATCTCAAGGATAACGTCTTCCTTGGGACCACAGATGAGATCCTATATATATGTTTTGAAAACTAAAATGTTAATATAAACAAACTGTTACATTGAAACTAATCTAACTTAGGCCTCTGTCATGATAGAAACAAGCCAAAAAAGAATTAATCATTGTTTTTTACAAATACATTGTGAAAAAAGTCATTTGCCAATTAAACACTACATTGTTTTAATAATCAATTTAAATACAGCATCTAAAAATGAAATATTTAACAGTGTGATGTATAAAGTAAAGATTTTTAACGCAAATTTAAGTCAACTTAAGAAGAAGAAAGTCTGTGTTTTTAAGTGGTTTAATTAATTACATTACTGACAATAACAGGTATAAACATTTTTTCTTTCAGATGAAGGGGTTTATGTAAACACACGTGGAAAATTAAGCAAGAATATTGTTCTACAGTGGGGTGAAATGCCTACATCAGTGGGTATGCTGTTTGTTCTTTACATTTTACCCAAACCATTAAATGAGCAAGTATGCCCCCTATTCTTTACTGTTTTAAGCCACTTCTCATGTCTCCTCTATGCTTTTATTAATATAAAATTACCTATCGAGATAAGTACATTGTAGATGTTAAGCAGTAAATAGTTCTATGCTTAATGTCAAGTTAATTTGTACAAAATACTTGATAATTCACATGACTCTGAAATACACATCATAGAACAAAAAAAGTGTATTAGACAATAAAATAGAATTTCCCTAAATGGTTGTGATTTTTTTGGCTTCCTAACTAAGCCATAAAAAGGTTAACCCTGTTACTTTAGGAAATGTTAAAGTGTACATATGATCTTTTACAGTGTTACATTGAAGGTTTAATTAAGCTAGTTTATTAATTAATGTACATGAATAAACTTTGCTTCAAAACATAGTTAGTAAATCAAATTTTAATATTATATAAGTTTTATTAACTTAATTTTAATATTTAAATATTCTATTTCCACTAGTATGAGAATTTGCATCTGTTCTCTAAGTCTTCTCTAATTTATTTATCTCCTGTCTCTGATGAATGAAATTTAATGTACATTACTTACTATAATATAGATACTACTAAGACAAAGTCTATTTTTATAGCATTCAATCTTATTTGTTTACACAGCCATAAACTAGAAAATTAGACTTGCTTGTCATACCCACCTGTCTGTTGCCTTTTCTCTGATGTTATATGTTGTATCATTTATAACCAACAGAAAGGCCAAGTTTTAATATATCAACTAATGTATTATGTTGTTTTCAATACAGGGTATTGTCTATTTTATCTTCAGTTTGAAAGTTTCTGTTACAATGCTCAGATTGAGATTACAGAATTATTTAAGACCCTTATGTTATCATTAGAAACTCAGCTGAGTTATATTAATTATAGGGCATTGTTTACTTTGTGTTATCAGAATCACATAGTTCACAAAATGGCTTTTATGTATAGTTATAAATTTGTAGCATTGACAAACAATCATGAACAAATAAATGATTTCAAATTTATGAAGAGTATGGAGTGGTGGCTATGATAAATTTCTTGATATATTAGAAAATAAAGATGGGAGGCTATTATTTGAAATTTTTAGCCTGTAAGTATTTGTAGTGTTGACTATTTAGTTGTTAAATATTCTGAAACCCGTACAAAGGAAGACAGAAAACATAAAGCAGAGTATTTGGAGCACAGAGGATCACATGACACAGAGAAGTGAAGATTGAAAATTTATTTAAATATTTCATTTTGAAATTAAGAAATTGAAACTTAGGTAATTTAAAAATATGAATTATAAACTATGTTTTAATGCCACGTTTTAGACACATCGCTAATATAGTAGGTTACATTTTCAAAGTAATATGGTAAAAAGGTTGTGGTAAATTTACTTTGACCCCACCTGTATCCAAAATGTTAAACTCTAACCTTATTGTCATAATTTTAAGTATTTCACTGTATGAGGTGCCATTGATTTGTAATTGTGTTGTTGTAAAAAAATACTTAACATAAAAATAAGAGTGCTTTATGTAATATTAAAATTATGTTCAGACAGGTGGAAAATAAACTAAAATCTTAGTTTTTCAGACATTATTTCAACTCACCAAATATTTCTTTGCTTCTTGTGTTTTTTTTCAGTATTTATTATTATTATAAAAACAGGTTCCTGACTACACATCATGATGTGTTCTGTGGTGCTGACCCTTCTGATATATTTTTAATGCTTTTTCAATCTAAAATAATTTTTTTACAGTTAATATATATTTTCAAAGCAATTTGTGAAAATAATATAATTATTGTTTTGTTTTAAGCTTATTGACCAGTTGTTCTTTTATTCAGTTTGTTCAAAATCAAAGGCACAAAAAGCAAGGTAATATAAGGAAAGGCTTATCTTGTTAAACATTTTATCCAAATATCAACAAATTGTAGGTGAATTATTGTAAGAAATATAAGACTTTGTTATGACATGGTTGTTGTTTTAATACATACAGTACAATTTTATGCTATTAGTCTTGGACTATAATTGCATTTAAGTTGGCCATCAATTATTTCCCATTTACTGTTCATTTTATATTCAAGAACTATAATTTTTCAAGTTTTAACTATATTATTATAATTAATAGAAATTTATAATTTTTCTTGAACATGAGGAATGGGCCTCTTAACACTCTTCATCATTGTATAAATGTAATATGAATCACTGTTGTTGTATTTTCCTCATTTTATTTTTGTAAAGTAGATTTTTAAATGACATTGTTTTAATCACACTATTAATGTTATTAAACTATTATACTTTTGCGTAATAAAATGTAATGTTACATGAAGTTATTGTGTTCTGAAACGTGCATATCATATTTATGTTTACGTATTTGTTTAGTTTTTTTTTCATGTTTTACATGACATTAAGAGTGACAAACATAATTGTTATTGAAAAATGAAAATTCTGAGTGACCATACAGTTCATCACTAACATCAGAAGTCATTATGATATTGATCTGGTCACCAGTATAAACTGTTTGCATTTGTGTCTGGTTGTATTGTATCAAACTTATATAAATTAGTTTGATATTGTTTTGAGTAACCATGCACTTGTTTGTTCCAGTGTTTACTGTAAATAACAACCCACACAAAATGAATTAAATTGCTTATTTTCTGTGTACCTAGGGGAGTCTAGCATTAATTAGTGGAATTAATCGTAATGTACGTAATACTTTTTGTTTAAATATTTATACTTTTTTCTGTGCAACTTGTGTTACTAAAAACCCTGTAACCAACAATATAATGCACCAACAAGCAGTTTGTTGCATAAATAATTTGGAAACATGTTTTGAAACTATAAGATGGACACTATTGATAATTCTAGGGTTATTATAAACTTATATTATTGTTTTTAATGTTTAACTTATTTCTTTTTTCATCTTTAAAAGTTGTGTATAAAATATTGGGTGACCACTGTAGTCATTTTTTGAAGACTTCTAAATTTGAATAATAAAGCACAGTGTTTTACATTGACTTATAACTGATTCTTTAACTGTGACAGATGATTAAGGAACTATCATATTTGTTTTCTGGCAAAGGGAAGGTTAACTTTTGTGTCTGTGTAGTAGAACATTAGACTGTGTTGTTTATTTTACTGCATAATATTATATAAAGTAAAAGAGTTTGAACATTTGTTAACAGATGTTGACTCTAAACTTTTATTAGTATATGAAAAAAAAAGTAGTAATTATTTTTTTAGCTTATATTGGCACAGGCCAAGTCATGGGCTGGGGAAATAAAGCCATAGAAATTCGTAATGTAGAGACTGGGCATTTGGATGGTGTTTTTATGCATAAGAAGTCTCAACGACTTAAATTTTTATGTGAAAGAAATGATAAGGTGAGTCAAATTGTTTTTTCTTTATATTTTACTTTTTCTGTTATGGTTACACTAGTAACTTAATTTTAAGTAGTGTTTTACTTGAAGTATTATTGCCATAATGAATATACACATACTTGTGTTTAAGAGTAAAAAGGTTAGATTTATTAGGATGTGTGTATAGATCAGATTCCTAGGAGGATATACAAGTGATAATTTGGCACAGTTTTTTTGATACCTTCATTATTTATCATTCACTCTTATGTTTTGTCAGATTTTTCCCCTCATAGTGTGCATTTATGCTTTAATAATACTTGTCAATGAAACTTCAAATGAATTCAGACACATAGGCTCAAAATATTGCAATTTTTCTTAGATTGACAATATAAACAAAGACTTCAGTCTCTGATTAAAAATTGTGTGTTTGATAAATAAAAGCATGTTTTAACTATTTCCATACCATGAGGTGTAACTGATATCTGTCAGTTTTCTTTTCCTTCTCACAAGTTCCCCTGTGGGACAACAGTAAGATTACAGAATTAGAATGGTAAAATCTTGAGTTCAATTCCTACAGTGGACACAGAAAATATCACAGTATGGTTGCCTCCCAGTGGCACAGCAGTATGTCTGCAGACTTACAGTGCTATAAACTTTGTTTTGATACCTGTGGTGAGCAGAGTATAGATAGCCCATTGTGTTGCACATGTTTAATTACAAACAAACAAACCTTTTCACAATAAAAATACTTAACCAAATTATATAGCTTATGTGTTGAAATTGAATTTTCAGATGTGCACTCACCACCTCAAAGGTACTATTAAAAGTACATTAACATGTATGCAAGATGTATAAAAAAAGAAATCTGTTTAAACAAAAAATTGACCTCTCTCTTTATATGTATTTATATATGTGTGCACATTCATGTTTATATTTATAGCTGTTTTTATATTTCTATCTCCTTTATTGACTTAGTTGCTCATATATCAACTTGGTGAAAGATAATTTTATCTTAAAAAGTTGCAGACAACAAAATCAGTAAGAATAGAGAAAGAAAAATGATGCCAGTTCCAGCAACTGATATTTGTCATCTGCCCAGTACTAACTAATTAATCTATTACAGCATCCAGACAGTAGTACAGTTGGTATTTAATTGAATAATTCAGCTGTAAAACGTGAAAACCTTCTCAGATTAATGTCTGAAACCTCTTATTAACAACTAAAACATTCTAAACATTGATTAAGTTTAGTAACAAAACAAGAAATTCAGTGTCATGTAATACGAACAACAAAACAAGTACCAGTTACTAATAGTAACACACTGTGATGGAAGGGAATTTCCATGGCCATACATCTGTTGGCTTATTTACATCAGTGTACTTACCAATACTGTTTCATTTCATTGCAGCATTTGTAAGAAAAAGACACCATAACGTATTCTGTATCACCACTCATTTGTGTTTCTCCAGTCTTTTGTATTCAGTAATAATAATTCCTATTAAGTAAATCAATTATTTAACTTTGTGACGGTAATCAGGACTTGATTACTTTGTTTTTTTGTGATTTAGTATCTTGGGCCAGTTTTAGTTAAATGTAGAATTGAATGCATCTGATTTTCAGACAAACTTACCTTTTATAGGTTGTATATTAATAAATAAATACGAGTGTGTGTTGGGCTGAGAATTCCTCTGCATTAGGTATCTGTGACTTGTTGGTGATAAATTGAGAAAAAAATAAACAGCACTCACTTCACTTGTTTTCAAAATAATATACACATTTGGAACTAGTTAAACATGTATACAACAAATCCTTCACGCTATAGATGATCATAGACATATCATAAACACTATGTAGTTTTCTTGTTGAAACAAGAGGACAGCATCAAAATTCTAAAAGCAGATAAAGGCAATGCTATAATTATAATGAATACAAATGAGTACATTCAGAAAATGAATAACATCTTATCAGATACAAACAAATTTAAACCAATACATATGAAACCCATGAAAACCAACTAAATAAAATACTACTACAAATGAAAAAAAAATCATACAATCTTAGAAAAACCTTTATTCTTACCTGTGCAAGACCTAATCACACACACCACAACTATATGGCACCCCTAAACTTCACAAACCCAGTTGTCCACTATGACCCATAATTTCAACCTATGAATAATTCAGATACAACCGTGGTAAATACATATCATTTTCTAAATATGTAACATCAGTTGACTCCTTTTAAAAGACTTTTAGCTTTAAATTTACTCTTGATCAACTAAACCATAAACCATTATTGGCCAGTTTTGATGCAATCTCCCTCGTCACAGAAGTTCCAACTGCCAAAGCCTGCAATATAGCTTTAGAACTTTATATCCAAGACCTCATCCCATTAATACACATCCCCAGGAACCAATTAGCCACCCTTGTAGAATACATTACCACAAAAACTAACTTTATGTTCAATAATCAAAACTATCTACAAATGAATGGCTTAAGTATGGGCAGTCCTGTGTCACCAGTTCTAGCCAGCATTTTCGTGACATAGATTTTTCTCTATTACTATCACCAAACTATCTGAGCATAGTTCACTTACATTTCATCAAATTATTGTGGTTGTATCCTTTATTTTTTAAATTGTGTGTTCCTTTTTTTCTCTCATATTTCCAAGAATCATCTGCCTATTTGTCAAAGCCCACTTAGGCAAGTTCAATTACTTTAGAACTCTCTTTGATAAAATAAACTGCTCTTTTTATCTCTTTCAACACCTTTAGTCTTACTCTAATATATTAATCATTAGTCCTTCCATTCCTACAACAATTTACTTTGTATTTGACTTTTCTTTGGCTGAATTCCTTCTTTCAACTTTTACCTTTTGTCTGCTTTTTCTGTCTGTCTACTTTTCCCATTCATCTTACACTATTTATATGTTTATTACTTAATCATCTACTCAATATATCTACAATATTCTCGGCTTCATTGAGCTACAGACGTTTATAACTCTTACTGAATTATGTAACTAAACTTGTTATAACATTTATTTTAATTGCTTCTACCTTTCTTGTCACTAAACAGTCATAAAGTATTCGTTCAATAAATAAATAAAATCTATACTAAACAATCTTTTATATCATAATACTGATGAACTATACTCTTAGATGGAACAGACCCACTGTCTAAATATTCTTTTGTTTACATCATCTGTAAGCATCTCTTTTCAATTTTGCTTTCAACTACAGTTTGGCTATGATACAACTGTTCTTCTGTAATTGCCCATTTTTAGACATAAGTGGAATTCTAACAAGTTGTTCTTCAATCTGATGTTTCATTGTTTTCTGGTTGTAAACTTTGGATATGCATCGTAGACTGCTACTTCAAAACACACATTGATTTTTAGTTAGATGTTGGACTTTACTATAATTAAATATATTTATTGCAGGAAACAGTTCTTTAGTTGTGAGTGTTTTTCACCCAGACTCTAACATCGATCTTCAGAAACTATGTGGTAACAGTTATTTTAATAATATTGGCCTGTCATGTTCTGGTATTTTACTCACAATCTACTGATCATAGGAATAAAATGCACCTCTAATATGGTGGCTCTTTCAGCCATGGGAACATTATAATGTGATGTTCAATCCCATTATTTATTGGTAAAGAGTATTCAAAGAGTTGATAGTGTGTAATTTTGACTAGCTGCTTTCCACCTATACTCTATCACATAAAAATTAGGAATGGCTAGCCCTTCAAAAGCTTTGTGCAAAAGTCAACAAATAAACGTACAAACATCAGTGCTTCCACCCAGCCATAGGCTCTAAAGTACCAACCAGTTCCCTTTCACAAGTGTTACGAATTTGTGTATTAGCTGGAAAGACTTCTCTTCCTTACATATATTAAAAGATATTGGTTACAACTTTTCATTTTTGAGAGTCATTTCAACACCAAAGTTATTTAGCATGCCTGGTGAGGGAAACATTATTATGTGGTTGTTCTCAGTGCATTAATATCTATAAAAATTCTCTATTCCCAAAATAGTATTTCTGAAATGAATAAACTATAATGATAGTTTTTGTTTTTAAATAGTCTGTTTATAATACATCGTCTGATTTAATAAAATGTTTCTTCTAATCTTGTTTCAAGATAAAAAAAAGCTTTATATATTAAGTGACATTCATAGACAATTTCTTTTGTGAATTTTATTCTTTTTGAAACTGGCATTTCATACTTGTGCACTCTTACTCATAATATGAGTTAACACATCTATTTGTAGAAAATGTACTATTTTATTTGAAATATATTGTATAATATTGAAATTAAAACTTGTATCTAATGACAAAAACATTAAGGTAAATTATACTACTTCAGTGAACACTACAAAATAATTAGGAACTTAAATAATTACTCATTCTACAAGTTACAACCAAGTTAAGTCAGTTAATTTCTTGAGCCTTAATTTTCAAATTTATCTGTTAGACTTATAGTCCAAGAGCACCACCAATTTTATAAAATGTCATGCTATGTCAACCAGTATTTCTGTACCTATTTCCAGAATTGTTCCATTACTGGAATTTTATGTAAACATATTTAAACTTCACTGGTCATTCATGGCAGTGATGAAATTTTCTCTCTGTTACTGTTTGTCATCCATGTGTTTCACAGAATCTTTTTAGGCTGTGGTTGTAATCTGTATATAGTTATTGCAAGTGAAGAAGTTTCTATTGCTTCTAACACTTTTTATAAAAATAGGAGCAGTGGCTGGCTAAAAGCCAAACAAATTTAGTTTTTGTAATTCACTTAATGTAGTGTCAAAAAGTTAAATTTTATCATGTATGACCTTTTAAGTTTCGAAATATTAACAGTATATTTGTGTTTCATGATATTTGTGTTTTATGTGGCTTTCTTAGTTAGTAACTGATATTTATAAGGAAAGGCACTCTGGCCATAAACACTGTGAACATTAAAAGACATTGTTTATGATTTACGATTTGTTTTTAATACACTTTTTTGTGTGTGTGTGCCATAGCAATCGCTGTATCACTTTTCATATTTATGAAGTGTTAATCTGAAAAGAGTGTAAATTAATTTTCATCAGTTTAAAAGAAGGATACAAATAACAGTTTTTTTTTCCTCTCTTGTTTGAATTGATAGTGGTTGTTTTTTAACAATGTGTAGTTGCACTGAGGTTGACTATGTTTTTAATTCAGTGGCTCAGCAGTAAATATGAAGACTTGTAATGCTAAAAACTTAGTTTTGGTACCTGTGATGGACACAGTACAGTTATCCCATTATGTAGCTTTCGGCTTAGTTCAATAAAATCAAGGAGAATCTCAAATTTCATTTTAGTAAATGTTGAAACACTTTACCTTCTTATCATAAGTGCAGCAAATTTTCTGATGTAGCACTAACTTTAGAAATTGCCTTATGCCCCTGCTGTCAAAATAGGTTTAGGGAGTATAACTTGGAGGTTTTTCTCGTAATACTGAGTTTTTACAGTACGACTTTTCAGTTGGAGTTATTTAACTTTTTAGCACAATTTTGATTTTTTTTAATGCAACAGTTTTGTCAGATATTCTTGCACGTAGTTGTTTCCTGTTTTTTTAATACATCTTTGAAAATGTTATTATAATATAGAGCTGTTATAATAAATCTATTCAGTTAGTCCTTTTCTGATTTAAATACATAATGTAAGTATAGACTATTATAAAGTAACAACGTCTGATTGAATTGTACTTTGTTTTATTATTACAGGTATTTTTTTCTTCTGCCAAAAGTGGTTCTTCATGCCAGATCTACTTCATGACTCTGAATAAGCCTGGAATGGCTGCTTGGTAAATCCCAATAACCAGTGTCAAAATTCCTCTGGGAGTTTTATAATTGTGTACTGTGTTATAATTTTTAATTAGGTAAATACTTTATTGACAGTAAGTGAATTTATGGTCAAACTTAGTCAATTTTTGCCTTAAATTTGTTTTTTGTATTATTTTCTTATTGCTCAAGAATTAAAAATAATTAAGATGCAATCTTGTGTAAATACTAATACAAAATGGTGTACCCAATTTTAGATTTTTTCATTTTTACTATAACTCATAACTTCTATGAATTCAGTAATATGTAGAGTGTCAGGTTTTGTTATAGTTTAGTGACCTTTGTAAGGATCCAGACATTTTGTTCCAAACATTTAGTTACAGGACATTTCTCCACCATGACATTGTTACCAGGACAACTTGTGACTGGTGCATTCTTATTTAAAAAACAAAAAAAGATAATAGATTGTAAATTTGGGGACCATTCAAAAATTACATAATACTGTTGGAGTAGTTGGTATCCTCGGGTACTTGAATTATGTAGTGGCGAATGTAGTAACAAAATTTGCTAATCACAAAAGATATGTAATAAAACCTGTCATAACAAGGTGACGGTAATTTGATTGCTTTAATGAAGTTTTTCATCATTAAAAGTCCACGTCACAAACTGTTCATAACAAAATGTCCCAGACTCTCTTTCATAACAGCCAAATTCATAATTTTTATAAATGTTCATAATTTTGGTTCTGCCGTACCTTTTTGTGTCACCAAAGTATGAGTGGGAGGAAAATCACCATGTATAGATAACATTGTATTAAAAAAAACAAATCCTTAAACTGTCTGAGGTACATTTGTTTATTTGGAAATCTGGTCTTTGCTATAACGTTTTACCTATTTTTATGAGTAAATCTTGAATTACCAAATCACTGTAGTGTTAAGCTACAAATAGAATGTGAATTACAAAAGTTAATCTGCAAATTAAGTACAACATTCTAGAACTTATCAAAATTTCCAATAGCTTGTTCATTCATCATTTCTTTAGTATGATGAGAAGATTAATTCAATGAAAATATAATAGTCAGTAATATATGATTTTAAACTAAATAAATATAGTGTTAAAAAATCCTTACACAAATTCTGATGTGTTGTAACATAAAGGAAATAGATGACAAATTACACTTCAATGTCTTCATAACAGTTGTGATGAAGCAGTTTGGTAATGTAAATGACATCTCAACCATTGCTATGTCTGATGTATCAAAACTGGCCTGAAGAATCCTGTTACTGGGCAAAAGTCCTCTCCAGCACTAGACACATCAGATATAGCTATATATATTATTATATATACCTTTAACCCCCCTTTGACACAGGGATGCCTCTGCAGACTTGTGCTGTAATTGGCAGTTGTTTCATTGTTGTTTATCAGAAGAATATTGCTAGTTGTCAAATTTTACTTTTAGCCTTTATGTAACTGGTATCAGATTTCTGTTTCACAAATTAGGAAAAACTTAAAAGATGTTTTTTTTAATCTTGTGATCATTTTCTATTAAGTAGGTGAGTTTTTTTGGTGGCATATGATCTTAGCTATACCACCTCAGTTTTCATTTGAACTGTATCATTGTGTATGCTCTGATGTATAACCAGAGATCATGGTAAAGCTGTAACTATTTCTAGTGTACTGTTAAATGTTTTTCATGTAGTTAGTTTCTACAGACAAGCTTATACATTGTTTAATGGTGCATGTTTATCATAATGATAACTTTGATTTCATGTTGAGTAAAACAACATGTAAATACTTGAGATTGCATTCAGGGCATAATGCAGACTTAAGATAATTGAAAAATCTCTTACATTTTTGTGTTCATAGAAGCATTAAGTGATTTGTTAAATAGAATTTTTGCAGTAACTTAATGGCTTTAGTTTTTCAGCTATGTTAATATAAGGACCTACATTTAATATTTTTTTAAGTTAGAAGGAAGTTGTTTATTTTCAAACTGTACCAATTGGTCTTAATGAAAACAAGAAAAAAATGTATTTTAATTGTGTGAGAGAAACCCAGAATTAAGTTTCTTTGATTTAAAAGAATCATATCATGTGTGCTCGCAGCATTATCATTCTACTAATTAAAATTTTGTCTGATGCATTGCATTTCATTTTTGCAGCTATTGCCTCATAGTGACCTAGTTTTATGAATATTTATAGATTAATAATAAAGAGCAAAAGAAAATTATACCAAGAATGGTGCCAATGATATTGTGTAAATAGATGAAAATTTGATTTTTTTGATGAATTTTTATGAATCCAGATGGTATTGTCTTCCATAACATTTTGAAACGCATAATCTTCTATCTTTTTTATATAAAAAAATATGAATAAAGGTACAAATGTGCCTGAGTAAGCTTTCTGAAAATTGAATTCCTATATTTTTAAAATCATTTACATTGAGTAAGTAAAAAAAAATCCATTTTAAAAAATAGAAGAAAAAATTTCGCTCTTGATTCTGTATAATGAATTCATTTTACTTTGATAAACCAATCACATTTCTCTTGCATGATACATTGCCAATTTCAAACTTATCCATTTCATCAACTTTGTGTATGTTCATTAAAGTTAATAAAAAAAAAGTGAGTAGGTGTGTCTGGAAGTCCAACTCAGATTTCATAATTGATAATACAGTTTTAAAAATGGTTTATGTCTGGGAAGATGTTAAAATAATTACTTTTTATCTGCTGGCTTAATTTAGTGTAACTACTTTCTATTTATTTTATTTTAATTATTATTTTGAAGTGAGAGTATATTATCTTAATATTTTAATGGGTCCTAAAGAAGAAGAAAAAAAGGAACAAGCTTATAAATTTGAGAAGCAGAAAAGTAATTCTACTGGCTCAAAGCCAACTCCAGTTTTGCAGTCACTGGACTTTCATAGTTCCTTAACTGCTGCTCATCTTTATCTACTGTTATTGGTTGACGTACGTAGAAATTTTCAAAATTTATACCAAATAATTCTGGAATTAGTTCAACCAATAAAATTTGGCTTTTCCATTTCTTCTCATATTGTAAGCCTGTTCTCTCTCTCTCATTTTTTTTTCTACTTTTAATATCATAAGTAAGTAACATTTTAAATTGACTAGTTCAGTGGGAGAATGCTTGCTTTCTTACTACATTTTTACAAACTTTTTTTTTTATAAACAGATATCAAGGTTCTTTACTCTTTATTATTGCTACAAAGTGTTTACTTGTGGAGTGGCAGCATGTATTTTAAATGCAAGTTTGGTCCAGTTCCAGCAATAGGCTATCTGTGTATAAAGGCTTGTAGTACTACCATGGTTTACAAAATATTTATATATATTGTAGCCTTGTAAGTTTTAGGTTTTTACCAAAGGCAAGACAGTCATCCTATCCAAACCTCAAAATATGGATAGCCCTGTAACTTTTTTTTCAATACAAATATATTCTTATGGAGTTTGATTGAAAAAGTGGGTAACATGTAAGAGGTTTCAGCCTTATTAATAAATTCAAAATTTAAAAAACACTTGCCTATGTTGTTTTTGATGACAAAAACATTATCCTTATTTTAACCTTTGGTTGCAGTATAAGAATGATTGACCATCAATCCTTCATGTGGATGGTGGGGTGCTGCCAACTGACTCTTCCTGTGGTCAGTAATTTAAAATTAGGAATGACAGCAGCTAGTCTTAGCTTTGCAATATATATCTACACACACACACCATATAGAAATATATAACACTAGCATGAATTAAAAATACATGAAATTAATATAGTATCAAATATGGGTAATTTGCTTATCACAATACAGATTTAATTGTGTGATTGAAGTATGCTGCAAGAAATGAAAAATATGAAGGCTAAAAACATTTTTATTTGAGGGGGCTGTATAAGACCACATTCTAAAACAAATATATGAAGTCACATTGAATTAAGGAAAATTTAATGTAATTTTTAAAATATCACTTAAGCATAAAAAATTGGAATGAGAGAAAATATAGGTATGTTTATAAACTTTTCAGTGCACTTGATTGAAATCTGCTATTCATAGTCAACATCATCTATCTTAAAGATTTCTTAAATCAGAGTATATTTAAGGTTTGTCAATTACAAATATAAAAATGTCTTGGGGAATGTAAAGAAAATCCAACTTTAGAAGAAATCTTCAAATTCTATACACCTTGGCTACACTGAAATGAAAACACATTTTCAGTTTGCTGGTTCTGACGATCCTTCAGGCTGAAAGTGAAAAAAAAATCTTCAAATTTTAACAATCATGACTATTTGTAACAAACTGTATACTATGAATAAGGTGGATTTGTGTTCAGGACTGTCTAATGTACACTGCCCTTTGTCATCTCCATTACATTACAGTAGGAAATACTTTTGTTGTTTATTGAGTTATCTTGTCATTTTGAGTTCAGGTGTTATTCTTTGAGATTGTCATCGTTTTAGGAATTATACTCTGCATTGAATCATTTCAGAGCTTCTCAGCAGCTTTATGTAAATCAGCTTCACAGAAATTACTGTTTTTTTCAAACCATGTGAATATGTCTTTCAGGTTAGAATGTGCTGACTGACTTGATTCATGAATTATTTTCAATGTCAAACTCCACTATCACAAGGCACAATTGAAATGTCTTAAGCTGATAACTTTTGTTATGCTGTGGCATGTTATTACTATGATTTACAGTTTGTTTTGATAGCACTTGTTGCTACACCTTCAAACCTTTATTTAGTGAAAGTATCTTAAAATATCAGTTACACCAGCTGTTATCCAAGTTCATTAGCTTAGTAAGTATTTTATCATTAACACACCCATTTCCTGATGTCACATCATACACCTAAAAATACAGAGCTTGTTCCATGCTTTGAACATCCCAGTTTTATTTGTCCTGAATATTCTCTAATATTTATCCACTTTTCTTTGCTATGTAAAATGTCAGATATGATTTATTTTGTTCAGGGAACATTTAATTCTGCACTGAAATACTCATCATTCGTATAAGGGCTTACACTTGAATAAACAAACGTTTTAATGATACAGATTTTTCTAAGTGTTTTCATTGTGTAGGGTAGGTTACTCTGATAACATCAAGATATCTGTTGTAGTTTGTATATACATCCCCACAGTGAAAGCTTGTCTCAGAAAAACTGTCATAATTCAGTACCCACTGTGAGTGAATTCTTGTAAGCTGTTACCTAATTGTTAATGCAGTTATTTTGTGATCAGTAATTACTTCATTTTGTGTTCAACCCCCAAATGATTTGGGAGGTCATGTTAGGATTATCAACTCTTGTATCCATTAGAAATTCATGTTTGTTCAGAGTTGGGACACAAATATATGTAGTACTGATTAAATTTTTTATTCTAAAGATTTGTATGCATGAAAATTTATCCAGATTCTGTTCACTGTATATGAATAATGCTAAATTTAGCATTTCGCAGAGCATTATTTAAACACATGAAATTATATTTTATTTACTAAGAAATCTGTAAAGGTAGATTTCAAATGTTAGGTACATTATGTATACAGCTGTTCACCTTGGAAAAGTATTAATTTAAATAATACATTCTAATCTTTAAACATAAAATAGTTTAAAAGTATATATTTAATTAATTACACAGTTGATTTTTAGTTTTGATATAAGTAGCCTTTTCTGATAAGTTAATATTAATTATTTACAGCATTAATACATGGTTATTTCACATGCCTCTAACACATAATTGAGCATTTTTATAATTAAAATTTCAAAAAGTTAGTCATGGCTGTGTGTAGATAATTTGAATATCAAACTAAGTGTATATTTTATCACCTGTGCTTCTTCCAAGACATTATTACTCTATCAACTGAAACATAGCATCCTGAGAACACTGCTTAGCTTTAGACTATTTCACTGGAGACTGGAAAATAGATTTGGTGTGGGAATGTATGTATATATTAGAAATTACTCTTAATTCTATAAATGGTAAAATTCAGGAGTTTTAAGAAACTTATAAATGAAAATAGAATTAAAAGGTCACCACTACAGAAAAGACTAGAAATAAGTGGGAGACAGAGTTGTTTTTGAAGGGAAAAAGGGAGAAGTTAAATGCTAATAAAGCCTAACATTAATCATCAAAAGTTCATGGGATAGTGTGCTTTTTGAAGGCATAGGACCACTCTCAAAGAGGATTAATGTGAAAAGGCCAAAAAACAAGTCAATTGGAGCTGCTGAAAGCATGAAGAAGAAGCAAGCAGGAAATTATAATGTATAACTAATCTAATAAAGATCTAGGATTCAAAAATAAAAGAGGATGACAACAAAAAAGAGCAAAAATTGGCCCATAATCATACACTTGTGTAAAAACAACAACCAGTCAATTGTGAAGATGATGCCAAGGTGCATCATGGTAAACGAACTTTATAGTTGCATAAAACTCTTGCAGTAGAGAAAGGTCCTACATCAGCCTGAGAAGAATAAGAAATGAAGGCTGAGCCATTAGTCACAAAGAATCTGGCAGAGAAAATCCTATAACTAAGTTATAACTCACAAGAAAAATGTTTAAAAAATGAGTCATGAGTCACAAAGGATTCTGGAACAGTAGATCAGAAAAAAAGTAATTTTGTTGTTGAACAATATAATAAATGTTAGAAATGATTGTAACACAAAGGAACATTGTGAGATTTGCAAGAAAACTGATTTGCCAACAGATTCACAACATGACAAAAGTAAATCAGATACAAGTTGAACCAAATCATAAATAAGAGTTTCGAATAAAAATGAACACACCATGTGGCTCAATAAGAAAAAGTTTGAACTTGAACAGATCACCAACAATTTTAAAATAATGAAATAGAGATTTCTTTAGGGGTCAACTACTTGAAACTTGCAGGAACTAAAAACATCTCATAGCATGAGAAAAACATTTATAAAAATATTCCAAATTAAGTAAACAAAAATCTGGAGAATGAGTTCCAACATTTGATGAAGAAAATTATGGACACAATAGATGACAACATTAAAAAATTATATAATTCAAAGTACACAATTTTAATTTTCTGATTAAATTATAAAAGCTTATTAAGTGCTGGGTCTATTATGCATAAAAAGCATTAATCAGAAATAACACAAAAAGTATAATCCAACAGTAACTACATCATTTACTGTTGCAACATATTAACTCATGGACCCATCTGGATTTTTTAACAATTTTCTTCTAAACTAATTAA
This sequence comes from Tachypleus tridentatus, assembly GCF_004210375.1. Lineage (NCBI taxonomy): Eukaryota > Metazoa > Arthropoda > Merostomata > Xiphosura > Limulidae > Tachypleus > Tachypleus tridentatus. Next base: position 127,228,573 of record NC_134825.1, read on the forward strand.
ACACCAAACTGCCCGCAGGTCCATGAATTTGTTGGGTTACAGAATTTCCAATAACACAAGTCACATACAAAAAAGAACAATCAATATTATCATAATTAACTTGGCAAAAAAGGAAAAGTGAACATCTAACATTTAGTTTTATGCAATGTTTTGGGCAGGTAGCAAAAACCACTTTACAATGGTTTAAAAACAAACTTCAATGGTGATGAATGGTATGTAAACAAGTTAGTAAATTGAGAGTTAATATTTTCAACAAACACTTCAGACTGGTTATATGACAAAAACTAAGTTTATTCAGTTCATCAGTGAACATTTACTTACACTAAAATACAAGCAATTTCCTGGAGAGAAGGTACTGGGGTAGGGATACAGTTGGGCATATTACTTTTTAGTATACTGAGAACATACTTTAACCTAAGCTGACCACTTTTACTTAACTAAATTGATTCAAAAATTCCAAAGTTTTGTTCTTTATACATCTATTTTTATTCTATTTATGTGCAATTGCTTTAACTTTATTTTAAAACAAAAGAAAACAATAGCAAGTAACAGGAAAGTTATTTTTTATTAGTATAGATAACAAAACTATTTTGCCAAACAGTAAAATCATATAAACAAGTGATACCGCAAACTCCCCACATAAGCTGACATTTTGAAATAAGAGGATTTGGCCTGAACACAAAGCAACTATGATCAATTCTAACCGATATTTGGTTAGCATGACTATTTTTAAGGCATTCAATAAACTGTAAGTCAATTATCAAAACTTAAAAAAATATTTTAACTTCAAACTCCATACAATTAAAAAAGTATGAATAATTCAAATCAATACTAACAAATTGTCTTAAGAAATACTTTTAAATACCTGCTCAAAAAGAAGAATTTTAGCACCAAACAGTGTTGCTTGGCAATTTATGGTTACTTTTTATTAGTTAATGAATTGATCAAGTAAATTTGATATACAAACATTAAAAATATCAAAAACATCATTTTGACTGCATATCTTAATACTAAGTGTTACTTGTATTATGTACAGTATAACATAAAAACAGCAAAAAAATTGAATTTGGCTGTAAACTTAAAAAAATTGAAATCACTTAAATAAAGACCCTCTGTGCATAGATTCTATGCACAGTTCCTATAAAATGAACCAATGAGACAGTTCAGAGTAACTTTCACAAATAGTTAATAAAATTTGTAATTGTACTAAATCCATTCAAACACCCCTCAAATACCTATATTATCAATTATATCCACGAAGTAAATGGTATATGTTATCTGTTTTATTACATAAAGGTAATTAAATTTTATATACCTATTATACTGTACTTTCTATAATGTCAGGTCACAAAGTGCATATCTATGCATATGCTGATCATATAGCCTAATTTTAGAAAATAGTAAGCTATGTTAGTGTGCATTGTAGGCCTAAATGAAACATACTGTATATCAAAACTTGTATATCCCTTCCACTTTAACTTATAAAAAGCAGAAAAGTTGCATAGTATGATATAATTGAATGTGTCAACAAATACAGCTTTGGGACAATTTCCACTTCATTTCAGTTATTCCTTACCTTATTAATTTGATCTTTTTATATTCACAAGTTATCGTTAATATACAAATGAAAGTGTTAACATGTTAAACAAAAAAAAAGCAAACCTTTTCAGTCTCTTAACACTTATATATTAAATTTCTATTACATTTATTATCATTATTTATTTTACTGGAATTTTGTCTGTCACAAAAATGTTAAGTTCAGAGGTAATGTTAAAAACTTTATCACCATTATGATAATTTTATTAAACCAAATTTTACACAGACTGTTAATCTACTTTTGATGTAGGTTCCAACCTATGGATGAATTGAGGTAACCCCAAACTAGTTAAACTATAACCAATAAGTATAACTTTAGTGTAAAATACCCAAGATAGTGAAACAAAGAGTATCATTTAAACCTAACAAACAGGGGAAAATTCACAACTGAGTTTGAACATTTTAGTTTGTCTATTATGGATTTTATATCAAAAGGTGTAAAAACAACTAGTTTGGAGCTATCTACATCTATTACGCTAGTCAATACATCTGAGGTTCATTTCTTGTAAAGAAGAAAAACAAAAATCTGCTTTGGCCTGTATGAACTATTTTTCAAAGGTATTTTGTAATGTCTGTACTATATTAAAACAAAATGTGCAAGATATCAGCTCACACTGAAAACACTATTACAACTTTAAGATTCCATATTGTAAAAAGATTGGTATCTTAATATGACATGTGAATAAGTTGTAATCCTCTTACCATTATAACAACTTTATTAATTCAAACTGTGACTTTGTATTTAATTATTTACAAAAGATATTACTCATTACCTTCTACCAGTGTAAATATATTTACTCTAAAAAGCAGGTCACATAATCAACATTCTACATCCTCATAAAACTGGGAACTACCATGGTTTAGATTGCTCGTTTTTGTCTTTACAAGGAGGTCTAAATACCATCATTAGTCTGGAAACCCACATCACAATTTTATTATTAGTATTTTGTGAGAATAAAACACTAATTTCTCATAAGTCACTGTTACAGTATTTTGGTTTTGCAAACATATACGAACGAAAATAAACTTATTAATTTAAATACAGCAACATACAACTAATCTGGCATGTGAATTACTACATGATGTACTAGAATGCATCATTTTTCAACAACTCAAGGAAATTAAAAATTGTACTAAAATTATTACTTTTAACACCCACTAGCCATTCTCCACTTTTTTAGTGCTGAATAAACATACATGCATGTTCATGTGTTGAATCTTTCAGCAATAACACCATTCTAACATGTGCATTACAATAATATATATATATATATATATATATATATATATATACATAGGGGAAAAAAAAAGTAAAATTAGGCCAAATACTAAAACAATAGAATTCCTTTTACATTTCAGCAAATTACATTTTATATTACCAACTACCTTACTATTAATATTTACTTCTAACTGTTCCATAAATTTTACTAGTATTTTTTTTAATTATATATTGTGAAATGGAGATAAATTTGTAAGGTCACGACAAATAAGCTAGGTATAAAGGGATAATTCTCATAATCTTGCATGCACCCCCCCCTAGTGACACAGTGGTATGTTTACAGACTTATACTGCTAAAAACCAGGTTTTGAAACCCATGGTAGACAGAGCATGACAATGAACACACAAAATCTGATTAAATCCTTGATATTAATAACATGAATACTTACTTTTTGAGTTTTCTGTTAAAGATGTAGAAACCGGATTACATTTTTATTTTGACTAATTTTGTTTTTTAAATTTTGTCATAAGGACAGAAATAAACTAACATATCTCAATGAAAAAGAAATATTTTACACTCTTTTCTTTTATAACTCTAAAGACATACATATTAACCAAATAAACTACACAAACGTGTTTATTAACACGAACTATACTTATATCAAAATTGAGTGATTTGAGTAAGACAACATAATGGAATAATAAATATTAATTATAGCATTTCAATGAACACCTAAAAAAACTTGGGTATTTTCAGAGGTTGCTACCTCTTTTGCTTAAAAAATAAAAAAGGGATCACCCTTCAAAAGCATCCAAAACTTTGGGGTAAGGACACATCATTGTGAAGCTTCCAGTTCAGAAATGGCACACTAAAGTATGACAACTACACATGCATTTTCTGATGTCATTTGTAGAGGTAGAAATAAGTTTTTATTATGAGAGATATGGATAACTATAAAAACACTGCATGTAGCATAAATGCTGCACAGTAAAACTATACTACAGTTGACAGAATGCAATGTAGGTAATACATTAAAATTGTATTATTTCTTAATGAAATTTATAATTTCATTAAATTTCACTTTGTTTTGTTTTCCTAACTGTACATATATTTCACTGTACATTTTACCTTTAAGAATACTTGTGAAACCATCAACAGCAACATAAAATCCCACACTTGTCTTACTTTTTCCATACCTTCTTAAATATGATCCCAAGATGCATGATTAATCATGACTTTGGGCTAAGGCTATCATGCAAAGCTCAAACCTCAGTTCCTGTGATAAGTTACAAATAACAGTCCATTTGAGTTAAGTTTGAACATCTATAAAGTTTGTGTGTTTGGAGGTAATCCTATGTTAAAACTGAAGAAAACATTTTTCAAACTTTATGTATAACTTAAAATTATACCATTACTTTAAAAAACACAATTTTACATTTCATCTCCCATTTTTTCAATACAACCCTATGCTCAAAATAAAAATGAAAACCTGTATAACTTATCCAATGTTTACACCCTATCTTTGTACAATGTTAAACACAAGTTTTATTCATCAAAGAGAACACAGATCATCTACTTGTCTTTTCTAAAAAATACGACAAAATTTCGGGTTATACTTTTCTAGATACTCATTGGTTTGTAGATACACAGAAATCTGATCTGAAATGTACAACCCAACCCAAAGAGGTCGGGTGGTCTAGGACGGCAACACTATGGAGTCAGTCAACATTTCTTGTATGAAAATTCAGATGATGATTTTAAAATAAACAGTAATTAGGTCAAGCTAATATCTAAGTGACAGGAAAACTGCAGGAAAACAATACTTGGTTTCCTCATTACTTGTATCAAGTTTGAGACCCATATAGTTTCTATATGAAAGTGAACTAAAAAGTGCTTCACTAACCATTAGAGTATGTCCCAAATAGTGTTAATAATTATCAGTGTTTTCACATCAATTTAATTTTTTCCCTTTTTTAAACGTTTTAATCAAAATCATTTCAATTTACTTTAAGTTATTATTAAATACTACTACTTAAAATGTAACATAACACTAGAACATTTTACTTTGAAATTACAATGCACAAGAAATAACATCCTGTAAACTGTAAAACAAAAATATATATAAAATATTTACAGGTAGTCTTCTGAAGATTAAGTAATAAAAAAATTGCTAAAACATCTATGTCTGAATAAATTACTTTATGTTTAGATTATTTCACTAAATTTCAAGATATAAACTATACAAATCATGCTATGACACAATCTGTTATTGATTAGTTAAACTTTTATTGAAAAATATGTTTAACACAAGTTAAGGTCATGTAAAATTGAATACTTGGTTCTACAGTTTGTTTTTTTTGCTGCAAGACAAATCGCTTTTTAGTATACACAAAGTCCAGACCACTAGATCAAAAGAAAACGTGCATCAGCATTTTTAGAAACATTATTGTATTCTGATTCAGAAAAAGACTAAAGTCATTTAAATCAGTGACTTAGTTTATAATTAGCACTGTTTTACTATGTGTAATTAATCCAAAATTAGTGTTTTAGTTTTTATATTTTCAGATGAAATTATTGTTACAAACACTATAGTTCAGTGGTTAATACATGAATGCTTTAACTTGGTGTGTCTGAAGGGTTCACATGAAGGAAGCCTTCTCTGCCTCAGTCTGAATATGAAAACTGTGGATAAAATGCCATTATACCATTTACTCTGAAATCCCCTTTCAGTATAAAGGATGAAGAGTTTAAAAATGTTTTTAATAGTCTTGAAATATTTTACAACATTAATAACAGCCCCACACACACACAAAGTAAATTTTGCTTTTAAGATAACGCATATTAATAATATACTGGGATAGACTCCCGGAGACAGACATACTCGCAGAATCACAATTCTGCTAAGGCCTGGCAAGTCATCTGACATAAACCCCTGTTGAGCAATATGAATTACCTTATGCAGACCCCTATGACAGCACTCCAGTTTGTTTTTGTTTCTATTAATAAACAATGAGCAAAGTTATAAGAAATAAGTTTGCATATGACATTTTTCTGTGACATGACTGATCAATCTACATTCTCAAAACAACTTAGGTGAAGACATTCTAATATTCCTTCTTATATTCTGGTTGTTTTTATGCACTAATACAGTGGTTCCTAGGTGCAGGCCCACACGAAAATTTCAGTCAGTCCATAACAATGAATATATACAAAATATATGTTTTAAAATATAGCTACTGAAGTATATTGTTTTATTATGTAAAAGTTCTTTAAAAAATTTATATTGTACAAAGTATTCTGTGAAATTTTTGGATCATAACTAGTTGGTCCCCATGTGGAAAAGCATTAGGAACCACTGCAACCAATACTAGTAAAATACAAACATACAGTCAACATGTAAACAGTGCAACTATTCCACTGATGCTCTGCAGTGAAAATGGACTAACAATTTCTAGATTAACAGCACTTTTTAAAGAAGTATCAATACAAAGGCCTTCTGACTACACCACACTTACACTTCAAGATGTTGGTTATTAAATATTTTCTCTTCTTTTTATATTAGAAATTTGGATTATTCTTTTCTATTTTGTTAAATTATGGTCAACTAAGTAAACTTTTGACTAAAGATTATCAAAAGTTATTCAAAATTTCTGAAGTCATCTGAAGAACACAAGAACCAAAAATTCAATTGTACATGACCTAAAGTTTCTCTTTTTTTTTTTAAATCAGAGATCAATAATAGTTTATTCAAGCTGTGAGATTATGCCTTATATGTTTATTTGTCAAGTTTAATAAACATTAAAAAAGATTATTCAAGAGAGAAATGTCTGCAGATTAAAATTATTCCACAATAGATTTTGGTAAAGTTAGAAGTTTTAATGTTGAAAACGTGTACTCTTTTCACACGTCAAATACATATAATTAAGGAGAAGAAAATCTCAGGTAATTTCATATTAAAATTCCAGCTATAACAAAAAAGAACAGTCAGCTTATTACTGTTTCTACAACAGATGGATGATGATATCTTATTTACATGATGATAAGGTCTATTAACCAGCATATTCCATCAGAACACATTTTTCACTGACTTTCCCATATGCTGGTATGATCTACAGTAACTCGGTGTCTACATTCACCTCATACTTGTGTACATTTCCTAGCTTCTACCCGAGGTTGAGCCCACTCTACAAAATCATCTAGAAGTACAGGCCATGCCCCTGCCACAAAAACAAAACATCAAACAATATATTAACTTCTCACAGTCTTATTTTTACAAACTTTTAAATTTCAAGAAATATACATATCTTTACACATTTTCTTGAGGAGAAAAAAACTATTACATAGTTGTTTTACAAGGCAAACAATGGCTCATTTTGAATTGTAAGTGTTGAAATATTAGCTTTCCTTTCAACCATGTTAGAAAAGTTGAGATATTACAGCTATATTTTGCAATCATTTCACAAAATGCAGCTTATTATTATTATTACTACAGGAATAAAACAAAAAAGGTTAACTTTCTGAAATTATATGAATTTAATGTCATTATTGGCCATAATGTGGTTTATCCTGTGTACAATATCCACACCTGACTGACAAAGTACAAGTCTGGAAGGTTTCTTTAATAGTAGAACTTTCAATAATAATAATAGTTAGCTTGAACCAAGAATAATTAGGGTTATAACAAGATCCTTCACAGAAGCAATTTATTATAATGAATAGCATTTACAAGTGTGAAATGTACATATAGAAATGAAGATATACAGAGATTCTGTTCTATCAAAAAGTGACAGAATCAAGTTAGTCTAGAAATAAATTTGAATAATAAGCTTATTCTTTCACTTTTTCAGAAAAAAACAAATCCAAAACTTGCAAGGGAAGTTCAAATTCTTACAATATCCACAATTCTCCAACTTATATAAATTCTTTGTTGATAATAAAACAGTTATTTTGTAAAATTATTACTACTGTATTCATTTTAGTAATTTAAAATATAAACATTTTAGTCCTTGAAATTTGGACCTGGAATCCAAAGCAAAAATGTTTCACCAATAACAATAGAAGCCATGGCATATCTTGAATGTAATTCCATACAAATATATACACAATACACAAGTGGGCACAAGGCAAACATCCTCACCAAGTGAAAAACAAAAATCTTCCTTGGGATTCTGTTCTTCTTAAATGTTTTCCAAACTGTAAAATTACAGACAGCTTTCCAAGTCTGAGGCATCGGCTTTTCATATTTTAAGACTACAGTTTTACACAAGTTATAATTTTTCAAATACTCAAAGCAAAATAATATTAACATGAAGATATTTTCATTTATACCTGACAGGTTGTGAATAAGCATAATTTAATTTAACATATAATCTTAACATTTTAACAATTATTATTTTCTGAAAGTTTTTCTTTATTCACAACATTATTCCAATAAAAAAAAAATAATTATTGTAATATTTTTGTAAGTTCCTAGCCTTGTTGATGTAGTTTTAACATTTATAACCTCCCAAAAAGAACTTAAAAACAGTTCTATACTGCAATTTCATCAAATTTTGTTTTAGTGAAAAATTTTCCTGAAATTTAAAAATCTAATAAGTAACAGCAATTTATTATAGTTCTTTGTAGTAATATATTTATTTATTTTTACACAGCCACTCTTTTCTGACATTTTAGCTGCTTATAGTGAATTTATTGAATAGTGTACCAAAAAATGTAAATACAATATTTTTAAGTATTAAGTTTTCTTAACCCTTTCATTGTCATGGTATATGGGTTACACTATACAACTTGTGTTTTAGCCTAGAAACATGTCATATTTATTATGTGAGTTAGATATTTTGTAGCACCGTGAATAAAGGGTTTTCCCCATTAAAGTTTCAAAGGTTCAGCATTTTAAAATTTCAGACAAGTGATGAAATATTAAATCTTTCTTTCTGTTTTTTTATTATGTATTGAAGAATAAATCTGGCACTAGAAGTTTAATTCATAAATGTAATGGTGAATACCTAAAAATATTAATACCTAAGCTTATTTTATGTTGAATGCTAAACTTACACGAAACAAATTAAACCAAGTCAGCTGAACAAAACCATACCTTCTTCATCATAATTGCTCATTTCATCATTAATCATAGTGCTAAAGTCAAGTAGCAGGTTCCACGTATCTTTGGGAATGGCTCTTCTGTGATGTTCCTAATTGTAAAGTTAACACATACTTATAAAATATGCCATAAAGAAAAAAACTTACAAACTCACTAACTTGACACATTCTCCATCACACACACACACAATCCTTTTTTGTTGTTGTTGTTACTTGTATATTTATTTAGTAAAACATTAAATATTTACTATGAACACAAACACAAATTTCGTCAAATTGTTAAAACTACATTCAATAAAAATTAATTCATAAAAAAGGAAATGGATGTTGCAAACTGTCAAAGGAATCAAAAAAGAAAATATCTGTAAAAAAGTAAATAGTCTAAAACAACTTGTTTCATTTCAATTTTCAAATCATGTTTGAACAATTTTGTAAACTGGACCCTACGAATTTCACTAAAAATCATTCATTACAACTTTCACTAATTTTGCAATGTTAAAGTTTTACATTAAAAATATCTTTTCAAGCCATCAGAAAATTTAAGGAAACTTTTGCACTCAAAGGTATAAGTAATACACACACAGCTTAACAATAAGTAAATATGCAATCAAAGAATGTAAATCAACCATCTTAATCAAAATCACAATGTAATAACATAAGGATGGTACTGCAGTTAACTATATTTTCATGAGGATGAACAGTTATACAATGGGAGGGCAGTAAAGGTCAGGAAAAATTTCTAGATCACCATCAATACCAACATTCACAATGAGCAGAATTGCAACACAATTCCCATTACATCAGAAAACAACAGCTTTGCACATAACTGTACTGTTAGTAGAAATCACCCACATCAAATCTAAAGGTGCAACTGTGACCTACAGAATTTATACCACAGAATTTATCTTCAAAGCATGGGCTACAATGGCACGGTAGTGAAATGGAACCTTTTCTCAATGCAGGCAATTCTTTACTTCAACAGCTGTGGAAATCTCACACACTGTTATGTCCCCTTGCCTTTTTATGACACTATAATGTTTTTCTGGAAAAATCAGTGGGATGCACTTGAATTTGGCTCTTTTCCTCCCACTGAACCATCTACAAGTGATAAGAATATACAACAGTACTTTTGAGCAACTGGATAATCACAACTTTTGCTAAGCCAGGAATGGTAACTGATGCTTGATATATCACAGCTCTTCATCATAGCCCTCTACCTGTATGCTAATAATTCAGTACTTTTATGAAAAATGGGACTCATACTCATTCAGCCTGCATCAGAAAATGATGGCTTAAAAATCAAGGCATCCTCCTTTGGCCACGTCAACCTTGGAAGAACCACATTAATTGTTATTTGGGAAAACATCACAAATACATTTTAGAGACAACTTCAAAGATCTTTGCCAGAAGTGAAATGCCATCATACAAACACAATTTTAGGTTTTTAAATACAATTCATAACTATATTTCTGTTTTAAATATTGCAAAGAGTAAATCCATAAATAATAAGGTAATATTGTGCCACCTGTGTCACGTTTATTTAATAAAATATATTTTTACTTACTTCATAAGCATGACATATAAAAGTATATACATACACTGCTGGCCAAAATCTTAAGGCCAATAAACATAAAGAAAAAATATAGATTTTGCGTTGTTAGACTCAACCACTTATTTAAGTAGAGCTCCGGAAGATAACAATAAGTAGAGGGAAAATGAAAATAAAAAAAATTTTTAGCATTTAATATGGAAAATGTAAACACTATGAAATTAGCCTAAATACTAGTTGGTCAAAAGTTTAAGACCATACTGAAACAAAGCATTAATCAGTAAACACGTAACAAAATTTAGTCATTTGTGTTCAAGCATTAGCATTGTCAACATCTCCCACTGATATCTCCTGTGTTACACTGGGTAAAAACATGGCAAAAGCTAAAAATTTGACAGAGTTTGAATGTGGCAGAATTGTTCAGCTGCAAAAGCTAGGTCTCTCTCAACATGTCATTCCTGGTGAGATTGGGCATAGTAAAACTGCTGTTGCAAATTTCTTAACAGACCCTGAAGGATACGGAATGAGAATTTCAAGTGGTCAACCCAAGAAAATTTCGCCAGCGTTAAGCAGGAGGATTCAAGGGTTTGTCTGGCAAGACACCAGCTGAACGTCTAACCAGACTAAGGCCCTTACGAACGCAGAATGCAGCTCAATAAAAATAAGAAGGCATCTACGAGAGAAAGTCTTTAAGAACCGTAAACGTCGTCAAAGGCCACGCCTTCTTCCACACAACAAAACAGCTTGGTTAAACTTTGCTGAGAAGCACCAAACATGGGATGTAGAAAAGTGAATGAAGGTTTTGTTCACTAATGAGAAAAAATTTGACCTGGATGGTCCAGATGGCTTCCAATGTTACTGGCCCGATAAGGATATCCCACCAGAGACATTTTCTACACTATACAGTGGAGGAGGTTCCATCATGATCTGGGGTGCTTTCTTCCTTCCAAGGAACAATGGACCTTCAGGTTATACAGGGGCATCAAACAGCAGCTGGCAACATTGGCATGTTTGAGAGAGCATCCTTATTGACTGAAGGCCCTCGCTTGTGTGGAAATCACTGGATTTTTCACCAGGACAACACTGCAATCCACAATGCCCGCAGGACAAAGGACTTTTTCATGGCGAATAACTTGATTCTTTTGGACTATCCAGCGTGTTCGCCTGAACTGAACCCCATTGAAAATGTTTAAGGGTGGATGGCAAGGGTAGTTTATAGAAATGGACGTCAATTCCAAACAGTGCATGATCTTCTTAAAGCCATCTTCACCACTTGAAATAACATTCCAGCCAGCCTTCTGCAAACGATTATATTGACCATGCCAAAGCGAATGTTTGAAGTTACTCGCAATGACGGCCGTGCAACTCACTACTGAGACCTCTTGTTGGGCATTTCCTATCCTGTTTAGGACTTCTTTTTGGTATGGTCTTAAACTTTTGCCCAACTAGTATTTAGGCTAATTTCACAGTGTTCATATTTTCCCTATTAAATGCTAAAAAAGTTTTTTATATTTATTTTCCCTTTTCTTATTTTCATGAGTCTAAGAACGTAAAATGCAATTTTTTTCTTTATATTCATTGGTATTAAGATTTTAGCCAGCAGTGTAGTCATGTAATCAACTGATACATAAAGGTCAGCTACATGGATGTTTCTATACCTGTAAAAACTGACACCAGAGATCAAGGAACTTGAACTTTCCAGCTAATACAATATTCCAATAGGCTACAGCCATATCTAAATCTACAGTAAAAAAAAAAAAAAAAGTTACACACTAAGTAATTGATCAAAAAACAAGTAATTTATCAACCTCATCAACAAAATTCAACAATCAATAACATTACATTTTATTATTCTAGGAAAATAGTTACATCAGTACAAATATTTTTACTCAAGCAACAATAAAAACTTTTTTTTAAAAAAAGGAATTATTTTTCTGTGTAAATTGAGAGTATTGTCCTTTTTTCACATTTGTTTCTGAAAATAAGGACTACTGATACTCTAAGTCTTATCCATGGTTTCCAATCACACATCAAAATCATGTTATCATAAGGTGTTAAAAGATATATCTTGTATTCTTAACACATACATAAATGTACATATCTTTCATGTCTTTTATTTAAATGAATTTGAAGGGTACAAAAGGGTACATTCAAATTACAATCAATATCAAATAGACATTGATGTTTAGAATTTCCATTTTTTCTTCATTTTATGCCTACTTGCAATCAGGTCACACTAGCTCTGTTTCAATCAAGTTTCCTATTTCATTTTATTTTACAGAAGTTCTGATACATTTGGATCAATATCTTTTAATCCCTTCCATAGTCACAATGACCTTCTCAAAAGTGTGGTAGTCTTAGAGGCAAAATGAAAGTAAATTATTCAAAAATAAAATGTTCTGTTTAAAAGAATTTGCAGATAAATAAATATTCCACCTCCAAACTCTTTTCAAATTCAATAGCAATGGAACAATAAAACTATCTGTAAACTCAAAAATATAACCTTTGTCAGTTTCTTTGAGAAAAGCATAGCTGCAAGGAGAAAAAGAAAACTCTACCAAACTTTATTAGCTAGCTGAGTAAAGAGCTGATATAAGCTGTGGAATATTTTTCACAGTAGAGTTATTTAATCATTTTGAACTAATGTAAATTAACAAGGATCTACATATAAAAGGCTTTTATATATATATATATAAAACTGAAAATTCTAGACATTTTTATCAAGAAACAAAAAAGTGAACATTGAACTCATCAAATGAAAATATTAAATTAATTAAAAAATATAATTATAATTTTTGGGCATAAAAAAAGTTTAATTTGTTATTAAATTACAATATTCTGGTTTAACAAGCATATTTTAGGAACAGATAGTAGGTACCAACTCTTCTTTGAAGGATTTAGGTTGTTCGTCAGTGAAACGATTTAATAACTATAATTTAGTAACTATGTTAACACAAAAGGCAAAAGGTCTTTTGCAAAACAAACAAAATGACAAACTACATCCTCTTTGTACATAATATGATACAGTTAAAATTATTTTTCAAACCAAGTGTACAAAAAATAAAGTATTATTTCTGATATGTAATAATAATTATTATTAAGAAATTAAATTATGTTTTATGGTAAAAACAAAATTAAGTTGTATAAAAACAAACAAATATTCTATTGTGTACACAAACAAACATATATTAAAAATAACCTTCCTTGTATTGTGAAGGTACCTGACATTTGGATTACAACACCATGTAAATTTGCCTGTAACACATAATCCTTACACAATACTACAGTCCTTTACACATTTATCAAATGCAGCACTGTTCACAAGCTAATGCCACTTCTCAATTCCATTTTAAGAGGGTGGACAATAAAAAGTTAATTTACATTAACTGAATTTTATCATTTTTCTATCAACAAAACTATTAACATGATAAATGCCTTTCTTTTAACACATTAAACTAAAATACTTACCAAGGCTTTTTTGTCCTGGATTTTTAGCATAGTTAAAAGTGAAATTATAAAAGTCTTTGAATTTCATTTGATCTTTTAACTCTGCTTCTATTGTTAAAAGTCTACTCTTGAGTTTCTCAATTGAGTCACACCTAGCAAAGAAAATACAAGTTTTTAAAACATTTGCTTTACTCTTAACCCACTGACTGTGGCTGCTTTAAATGTGCAGAATTCTTGCCAGCAATACACTGCACAAGACACATTTACATTCAACTGCTGGAAGTAAATCAACAGTCAATGGGTTAAAATACACTACATGGCCAAAAGTATGTAGACACCTCTTCTAATTAGTGGGTTTGGTTATTTCAGCCACACCCATTGCTAACAAGTGCATAAAATCAAGCATACAGCCATGCAATCCCTATAGACAAACATTAGCAGTAGAATGGGTCGAACTGAAGAGCTCCATGACTTTCAACAATGCACTGTCATAGGTTGCCACCTTTCCAACAAGTCAGTTCATCAAATTTCTGCCTTACTAGAGCTGCCCCGGTCAAGTGTATGTGCTGTTTATTTGAAGTGGAAATGTCTAGGAGCAATAACAGCTCAGCCACAAAACAGTAGGCCACACAAATTCACACAACTGAAGCCAAGTGCTAAAGCATGTAGCGCATAAAATCATCTGTTTACAGTTGCAACACTCACTACCGAGTTTCAAACTGCATCTGGAAGCAACATCAGTAGAAGAACTGTTCGTCGGGAGCTTCATGAAACAGGTTTCCATGGCTGAGCAGCCACACACAAGTCTAAGATCACAATGCCAAGCATTGGCTGGAGTGGTGTAAAGCACATTGCCATTGGACTCTGGAGCAGTGGAAATGTGTTCTTTGGAGTGATGAATCCCACTTCACTATCTGGCAGTCTTATAGATGAATCTGGGTTTGGAGGATGCCAAGAGAACACTACCTGCCTGAATGCATAGTGCCAACAGTAAAGTTTTTTGGAGGAGGAATATTGGTCTGGGGCTGTTTTTCATGGCTTGGGCTAGGCTCTTTAGTTCCAGTGAAGAAAAATCTTCATGCTACAGCATACAATGAGATTCTAAAGAATTGCTTGCTTCCAACCTTGTGGCAACAGTTTGTGGAAGGTCCTTTTTGTTTCAGCATGACAATGCCCCCATGCACAAAGCATGATCCATAAAGACATGGTTTGCTGAGATTGGTGTGGAAGAATTTGACTGGTCTGCACAGAGCCCTGATCTCAACCCCATCAAACACCTTTGGGATGAACTGGAACGCCAACTGCGAGCCAGGCCTTCTTGCCTGACCTCACTAATACTCTTGTGGCTAAATAGGAGTGAATCCCTGCAGCTATGTTCAAATTCTAGTGAAAAACCTTCCCAGAACAGTGAAGGTTATTACAGTAACAAAGGGGGTACCAACTCCATATTAATGCTCATGGTTTTAGAATGAGATGTTCAACAAGCACATATGGGCATGATGGTCAGGTGTCCACATACTTTTGGCCATGTATATATAAAATTCATCTCATGGATCCATTATTTATTTAATAAATTTCACTTTACCAATTACATACTTAGTTTGTAGCAGTTATTATTGACAACTCACCTTAAAAATAAAACTACATATTTCAAATTACTCTCACTGTTATTACTTTGTAAACTGGATGGGAAAATGTTGTAAACATATAAACATTTTCCTTAGGTGTAGGTTACACAGAGCAATATCCATCTCATAGAAACTTGCAGCCATTTGTCCTTGTGTCTCTGACCACTCCTTGGAGTTGGATAGGCCCATGTCAGAAGGTATCATGAAACTTGTACAAGCTGGTACAAGTTTGGGGGTTCTCTACCTTTTAAATGTTATATACAATAATAGTCCTTGATTTCAGTAATTTAAAAATTGTGGTATACAGCACCAGGATCCTTTAACTGACTTAACAAGGTTATATTACATTATTCTTGGGCTGGTGCTTTGTTTTACTTATGTATTTGGATTGGAAAGCCTTTCCAACCTCAGCAGCCAGTTTCAGTACAAACAGCTAAAACTCAAACAATATATGATAAACATTATTGCAAGTAAATATTTTATTCTGTAACTTCTGTCACTATAACTCTGCATAAAATGTTTAAAAAATGCATTTTGAGGATACTTAACTACCAGTAAGATACCATTACACTCAAATACTACAATTACATCAGTGTAAAACAATGTAATTTGTAGATAAAAGTTTCATCAGTTTAAATTTTCTATATTGAAATATTTGTTGCAGACTTATATACTCACCCTAAATCAGTCATACCATTTATAAATTCTTCCCTTGTAAACTCGCACTGCGTAGCTGCTTTGAACTTCCATGCCATGATTAAAACCAGCCTACTTTCAGGACTAAGATTTAAATCATCTAAAAACCTCATAATTCCATCCACTGTGATTTTGTCTGGTTCTTGGGGATCTGAAAGATTAATATTTAAAAATAATCAATATACTATCTGTTTTAAAACATTTTCAAAAACATAACAGTATTATTCACAATAACTTTCATCCTTGTCAAAACTACCAAAGATTTGTTTTTCCCCATTTTGTGAGGTTCCACTTTATTTCTTAGTAATAAAGAGTGCAGATACATTCAACTCATTCTAAACAGTCAAAAAAGCTTTGTAGAAAACGGAATAGTATTAGTTGTTGATTGCTCACTAAAATACTGTATTATTCCAATTTATGCCACTGTGCCAAAATAAAATTCTGGTAGGAGTAGAGAGGTTAAAAAAAAAAAAGTTGGCTAAATGACTACAGCTTGTGAAATGTTGCAGAGGGTGAAGAATGTTTTGTTTAAACTAAGTTGGTTAATAAGAAAAGAATGAAAGATGGAATAACCATCAAAGTTAGTGTATAAACAGTAGATATGGTGCAGCAAACCATAATGTAAGAGATAATTAATGATTTCCTGAACTACCCTGACCAAATGAACTAAATCTTTATTAAGCATTTCCTTTATCATAATGTCACTTTGAAAGAGTATGTAGTAGAGTTCAAAACTGTACTGTGATTGTGTAAAAAAAATTATACAATTTCTTAAATCTCAGGTATGTGTATATTACATCAAGTGAAGTACTTTCAACTATGTAATAGAGATATTTCTAATAGCTAGTACATTTGTAATAAAATCAATTAGAAAGCCTACAACATTATTATTATTATTATTATTATTACTAGATAAGTTGGATTATAATCTAACAGTTTTAAATATTTTACCTTTATTTCTAATTTAAATAAAAGACAATTAAAAGGCATTTGAAATTTTGCAGTAAAACTTTAGTTATAATTATATTTAAAAAAACAAACTATGAAGTCTACATTTAAATTCATATTTTAACATTTCATTCAAGTTGTCACTTGTGCAGTCGTTGCACTTGCATTTTTGCTTATTTTGGACAGTAACAATAGAAAACATATTTCATATGAGTATTATAACTCCAGAACAATAAAAAATCAATTTTGTAACAAGTTTGTATTATAATAGCTGCAGATGTTGTAAACAATTCTTACTATAATGAAAACAAATCTCTGAAATCTAGAGCACACACATTTTTGTGCTTGGAAAAAAAACAAGGCAAGAATATTTATCACTACAATGTTTAATTTGTTTGTATTTGTTTAACTATTGGCTAAGGCAATAACAGGATTTCTGCAGACTCCAGTTATGTTGACTTCAAGAAACTAAATTAACCCTTTTGTCTATACCATTTGCACTATAACTTTTGATACAGCATGTGTGTCTTCACAAAATTTGGTGGACTTTTAGCAAAGATTATAAATATATTGCATTTAAAAAATCAGATATTTTAATGAAATGTTTACTAAAGCATTGTTTGTGGAAATAGAGTCTATTCTGTTACTAGTCTGAATGCAAAGTTATTTCATGTCATGATTAAAAAAACTATTCTTCCTCTGAAAAATATCAAATATTATTTGCATAATCTCTAAAACCTCCTAAATACATTTCAAATGTTTTTTTAGTAAGACTTTATATCTTGTTATTTTCTATACTCTACAAAAAAAAAGGGTGAGGGTAAAAAACAAGCTTTTATAGCAATTAATAGAAGTGTATATCTCATCACACTTATCTAGATAAAAAAAAAGTTTTACTAAGCATTTGTTATAGAGTTCAACAGCCTTGACAGTAGCTTTTGTTCGTTTTTGTTTTTGAATTTTGCACAAAGCTACAAGAGAGCTATCTGCACTAGCTGTTCCTAATTTAGCAAAATAAGACTACAGGGAAGGCAGCTAGTCATCACAACCCACCGCCAACTCTTGGGCCACTCTTTTACCAATGAGTCAAGTGCCTTAACCACCTGGCCATGTCAGGCTGGACAGTAGCTTATTATGTGTGTCACTGTCTTATTTAAGTACTTCACACTTAAAATTCCTTTTCCAAATTCTCAGACTTGACCAGCTGACAAGAGAAGTGAAATAAAAAGGTAGTATCTATTTAATTATTGCTGATTCATTATGTTACTTTGCATGTTATATTTTTAATAAAAAAGAATGAAGACAAGATGTCATATTTAATATTGATCTTCTTTTACTGAATTAATTTTTAGCAAATATACTTTATCAGAAATTAATTTTTTCTGTACAAAAGGCTTACAATATTTACTGAAAGCTTGTCAGATTTTGTTAAGATGTAACTATTATATTGCTACACCTGTTAACAGCCCAATCAAATAAAAACACTGACATATAATTTTCTCTGACACTGTTAGCTGTTTATTTTTCTTAGTTCCTGAAACAAATGAAGAAAGTACAGCTGCCCCTATCTATGCATAAACATTAAATAATAATTCCTTAAAAAAGAAAGGGGGGGTTGGGGGGATTAGGCTTCCTGGGACACCTCTCCTATGCCTGCCTACTTAAAACATCAAAATATAGTTATTAATTTCTAAAAAACATGTATGAGAGTTGGAACTCTCCACTAACCCTTTCACAACAGGTCACAGATCAAAGGCCATGTCATCACATTTGATGTCTTGCAATCCAAATTTTATTGAACTAACATTTTATGATGATGTCAATAAGTTTGGAACCAAATTGTAGATTATAATTCAAACTTTAATGTAATATATTACTTAATTTAAAAGTGAACATTAAAAGAACACATCCAAATATATATTTTAGCAAATCATGTAGTATGTTGAATGCAGGACTTTAAAATTAGATGTTTGTGATGTCAAAATACTAAGTCTGTAGTTTCATACAAATTAGGAACTCAAACTTCTAATACAGACAAGCTAGAATATAAAATAAGGACATCATATCCTTTTATTTTGCTGAGATGTGGTTTACATACTGAATCAAACACAGTTTACCTCTTTCCATTTTTTTTATATGGTTCCTTATATACTCTTATTACAGTATATATGACGTGAATGTCACCAGAGTGGTTTTCTCAGTCATTTTAATCTGTGAAAAAGAGTACCACATTCTTTCAATTGAAGTTTCCAAGGAGGTAGATTGTGTCTTTAGTCTGCTCAAAGTTTCATATTTTTTAAAACCTAAATGCACCTTAATTACTAAGCTTGATAAACTAGTGGAATTATACAGTATCAATGTAGTTATGATTTTTTGGATATTTAACTGTATATATATATATATATATATATATATATAACACAGCCATAGGAACGTGCTTGGAAAAACCAGCTTGTACAGGGGGTTCGAAAAGTCACTATGCACTTATATATATATGTTAACAGACATGTTTCAATACAGAATACAGGAGGTAAATATGAATGACAATTATAAACAATGTTAAAAGTGATCCTGTTGGCATCAATACAGGTTTGGATCCTTCTTATTTTGTTTCTAAACACTGCTATCAGTTGCTGGCTTGAAAGACTGAATAAAATATGATTACAAAACTGCACAGTGACTTTCCGAACACCCTGTATATATAATTATGACCACAAAATATTCAAGCCATAAACCAAAACACACTAACATTAATTTTTTTTTTAAAACACACTGTACATTAAAAAAAAAAAAAAGGATCCTAGGGTACAAGCTACAACATGGGATTATAAAATGTATCCTAGGTTTTGGAGGTGACTGTAGAATCACAGTAGGATCCACATTGTGGTGGTGATACACCATCTACCTTATGTTTGTTATCTCCCATATGCAAAATTTTACAAGGCTTAGCAACCTATGTCCAGCAGCAACCAAGTTCAAAGGTCGTAGCTACAAGAAATGTTTGCTTTACTTCTATATTTATCATTCTAAAATTTATAAAAAACAAGTTTTATTATTTATTTCTAAATAGTAATAAGCTATGTACAATATATATCTGAATAACCAAAAAAATCATAAATCCTATTATACTTTATCAAGTTTAGTCACTAATTAGTATTTTGGTCTAAAAAAATATGAAATTTCAAGCACACTAAAGACTCAATCTACCTCCTTGTTTTAAAAGAATGAGACAGCCACTGAATAATGTATAATACTGAAATGTGAATTAAAATCTACAGTTTGATACCAAATTAATTGGTGTTAGTTACTATATAAAAATAATGGTTCAATAAAATTTTATATGCAAGTCAACAAACAAGATGACACACCCTTTGACCTATGACTCACAGCAATAGGGTTAAAATTAGTGACATTGCCAAACAGCCTTAGTCACTTTTTAATAACAAAAACAGGAATAATAAATTTAGCTGCAATGAGAATTATTATCAAATCCTCTATTCACAGAACATCCTCTCATCTGCACATTACGTAGGTTTCAGGTTTGTGCTTAACAACAAATAAAAGCAATGGCAATATTTCAAATTAATAAAAAAATTAATTTTCATTAGTTGATTATTTTTGTGTAAATTTATTTAATCATAAATTTGATTAATCAATTGTTGAAATAATTGAAAAAGGTAATAATCAGAAATACTGACTTCTGTTAGTTAATTTTTTTCAACACATCAATCAATTAATAATCTTGATTAACTGATTAGTTTATGGGTCACTAACTGATAACATTAAATCATCAAGCTTTAACTACCATATATTTTGGTGTATAAGACAAACCCCTATTTTCAAGGTTATCTTCAGGGAAAAAAATATTTTTCACAGTTATAATTTATTTATTCAACATCAGCATAATCTTTTTTTATTCTTTAGAATACTTCAGAAGTAGTGTCCATAATAAAATAAAATATGATTATTTCATACATATACATCAAAACATTGTTCTTTCATTATGAAAACTTTCAAAATCTTCTTTTGCATCACTGAAAATAAGATGTGAAAGTTCACTCTCACTTGCCCTCAAACATCATCATCTTTAGTGCCACTAAGACAACTGCTCATATTCTGAACTTGTGATAGTTGCCTGTATACAGTTTTGTGCTCACAATTACTATCAATTTCCAAACTTATATGTTTTTATTGTGTTCTTTATGGATATTATTCTAGTATTGGTAGTACAATGTCTACGTTAAGAAAGGTTCTCCTAACGAAACACTGTTCTACAGTCATATCCTATAATAACTCGTTTTCTTTAGCCTTTGAGAGAAAGAAAACAAGCGCAGGGAAGTGTAAAAATTACTCGCACTAGTTTCTAGTCCTTGCTATACAAGGTATGATATGCCTAGAGAGGCATAAATAATTTTTTTTACGTTCAGTGTATAGGATGCAAAGGGGGTTTGAGACCCCTTTCTTTTTAAAAATAGTGCATCTTTTACACCAAAAAACACAGTATTTAACAGAAAAAGAAAAGAATGATCAACCTTATGAAAGAGATGAGTATATGCACATCACAGATAACTTCCTTAACAGGTGCATTAAAATTACTTTGATAACCATCTATGGTTTAAGGCACTAATTGAAAAATTAAAATTGCTGTGCAATTTTCATAGGTGGTGATTAATCCTGAAAAAAGAATTTCTAAAAATGGCACAAAACTCATCTTATAGTAGAACTTTTCATGAACTATTAACCAGATCATCCATTCAAATACTATTTATTTACACAGTGTAATCTTAGTGCACATCTGCCAAATAAGCAAGTTAAGAGCCACAGTATCCTTTCTTTAATTTACATGTAGAACTGACTATACTGTGATACATGTAACAAAGTATGAGATCACAAGTCAGAACTAAAACCAAAATGCTAACTATTTTGTAACAACTTAGATCCACATACTACATAACCAAGATATTTATAGAACAGTTAATTTTCATCAATACTTCTTTCTACATATTTGTTAAATTTTATGCACCACAGCCATACACACACTGAAGAAATGTCTTCACAGAAAACACTCCTGAATAATTCTGTTATTTAACTTGCAAACTGTTTAAGTATTTTTTAGTATAAAGATCTATTATGCAATGGATTCATAACCTCACTTATCATGGGAACGTTTTAATTTTTTATCTAAGCATTATTAAGAATATTTTCATTAGGAAATATAATTAATAATTCTAATATTGGCAAGGTAAAGTAAACCATCTCTGATTTTCATTCTAACAGTTGTATAGCACACAAAGCTCACTTTTGTAATTTATGCTAATTACGTATATAATAGCAATAATGCACTAATTATTTGAGGTGTGCACAATTAACACAGTATGAAACTAGCAATGACTGAAGCAGAGAAAATTTTATAATAATAAAATTAGAGAAAACATGCCTATCCACTGAGATGAGTCACTTTTTTTTTCATGGTCAGCTCTATCTATAGAGTAAAGCCACTTCATTTGTTAAAAGGTTGTCCCTGAAGGTGCAAGTGTTAAAAAAATGTTGTTTGATTGCAAGTTTTGTAAACAGCCTTTTTTTCAATATAAAGGCAGTAGCATTAGTTTTAGACTGTAATTTGAAATACAACTTTTGCCAAATTTCAACACATTATAATATAATCCATGATAATGAGAAAACCCACTTATAAAGAAAATTATACATTTAAAAACAGCTGATATGGGTAGAGTTAGCACTAGTAAAGGAGCAAACAACATTTCGACCTTCTTCGATCATCAACTCAGATAAATAAGTGTGAACCTGACGACGACCAAAGAAGGTCGAAACGTTGTTCGCTCCTCTACTAGTGCTAACTCTAACCATGCCAGCCATTTAAATATATAACATTATAATATAATTTGGGAAAAAGATGTGTGTGTATATTGCATGTGAATATCAAGAAAAACATTTATGTGTAGTTTAAAGTCTTATGCAAAATTTTCACTTAATATTATAGAATCAAAATTACTTCTTAAAAGCTAATTTTCAGAGTATTGTTTATCTCATTTTATGCTAATATATTGTTAAATATTTGTATTTTAAAGGAAATGCACATCCAACAAGCATGTTGGAATGTTTTGTTTGCAATCAAGTTTAGTGTGTAATTTTACAAAGTTTTGTTTATAAAATCAACATTCTGTCAAGTTCTGGAAATTCCAGAAAAGTGCAAAAACATGAAAAACTAACTCAAACTTTAAAAGGAAGGGTATTATAAAGTCATTATGCTGTTAAACAGGGATTAATAATTTAAGCCTTTGAAAGTAGAGAGAGTACTCAGTATTTTATAAATATTGTTAGAAGTTTTTCATAAAAGTATATTAGTAGCCAAATGTTCAATTTTATTTGGCTAGATAAAAATTACAATTGAAGAAAATATCACAACTCTGTTTTTCATCCAATATAAACACATTACACTGATAATATATAACTCTGAATATTAAGGAATGATGGAGATTATTTTGTGTAAAAACATAATAATCAAATAAGAAGAACAATTTGAGATAAGAATTAAAAAATGTATTTTCTATCTTAATTTAGTGCCAAACAGTATTCACAATTGCAAATTAAAAACAATTATGTTTTTATATCTTAATGTACTTATTTCATCTATATTTGACTGAGCTATCATCTCTGACAAATAAGTGTGAATACATACATTTCAAGCAAGTTGTTCATAGAAATAGACTGTCAGTAATTAGTCACCAGTGGATCTCAACATAGGTATCAGTGAATGGTTTTTAAATTTAAACAAGTTTAAATGATTGAAGTAAAAGAAACATGCTAAAGTAAATAACAAATGTATTTGTAAAGTCCTACAATACAGTAAAACACAAGAATGTTAAATTTTTCTATATTTTTAAAGCTCTTACACATGATAATGTAATGTATTCATAGGGCTTTCTAAAAATAACAATTTCAATATTAAGACCATTTTTAATTTGCATATCTACCTAAATATCACACTAACTACCTCACTGGCATTTGCAAATGGATTATTATTCACTGATAATATTATTTGTTTCATTTTTTGTAAGTTAGCAAAATACAATTAGAAATTATGGATTATGATATGATTATTACATTTTTCAATATCAAAACCCTTCTCAACCAACACAAAGAATGTGTGGATTAACAAAAGCCATGAAATGTGTAATGTGATTAAAAGTTAGAGTCACATTAATATTGAGAATGCCTCACAGAATGAGATGGATTCTGGAATAGGAGATCACTTTTTTCACACTTGAAAAAACTATCACACAGAGTGTATTATCTAATTTACTGAATCATTTAACGTCAATAGTTTATTGATTCTCATGTAAAATAATAAAAATAAAGCTCAATATTTTACATTTCTTCATCAATTTTTCATTAAAAAAACATTCTGTTTGAATGATCCAACTTTATAAGGTTTGTCCAAATATAAGTGTTTATAAGGTAAGCAAGTGGTATGTTTTACACTTATATAAGTTGTTTATGCTTATATTGGGTATGATGTCTAAGTAAAGAAAATTTTGAGAATATAAATTAAACACTCGTAACAAATTGGCTTTATAAGGTGAGAATTAATCAATTAAAAAACTTAAATATGGAAGCAAAAAAGTGTATTATTTTCTACTTGGAAAAAAAGACAAAAACTATTCATTCCTTTCCAAACAAAAACAAATGTGAAATGTTCATTTCTAATGTGAAAATTTCAAACCTTTAAATTTTTCCCTTGATTAATGCCAGTTATCAAAGCTATATCAGTCTCAGACACTTAAATTGCATTCTACATCATGCTGTTTCTTCCAATATCAATTACTCTTCGAGTGACATGCTGTGTCAACATATATATTAATTATAGTATTAAATTAATAAACATATTGTGAAATTATTAGCAATACAGCATTGTAATCAATAAATGACACTGGAGTGCACATATTCATATTAATTTAAGGTGGTCCTCACTCAGGTTCTAAATGTTAAGACTTACCCAATACAACATAAATTAATAATATGAAACTGTGGGTACAATTTTTTTCTTAAAATGTTAAACTAAACATTACACAGAACAATTTACCAATTCTAATCAAATAATAAAGAATCTACCGTTGATAAGCACACAAATAAATCTGCACGGTCTTACAAGTAATACTAATAATATTAATGTCATAGTAACAGCCAACGTATTTAAATTTTGTAATCACATGACGTTTGGCCCACGTTAATATTTATAGAATTTCTAAGCCTAACAAAGTAACATCACATGGCAATGCTTCCCAAGTACCTTTCAGTGACCTTACTTTCTATACTGTATAAAATATAAATAAAATACCTTTGTATCTACCGTATAAATGTTCTAGTCGTTTTTTGTCTACTGGAAGTTTAGGTTCTCGGAAATAAAGTTCTGGATTTTGAAAATAATTATCTGAAGCAACATCCAACTTCCAATCATGTTGCGAAAGACAATAAATTGCAGTCTTTTCGCCAGTCTGGGTGAAAGCGACGAACTGCCTCACTTTTTCTTTCTGTGCTGACTTTAACTTATGCTACAAATTAAAATAGAACATCAATAAATGATAATAATATGTTTCATTTAAACTTTGTATATTTCTAATTTAGGCTACACATATATAAAAATCAAAAAATCTTACCATGTCTCCACCTTCCAATATGCTCTTCCTCTGACATGCGCAAATTCTACTTTGGTGACTAACAGCTGATTAAATGAATTAAAAATATATTTCCATTATAAAATTTACCCCTTTGAAAATGATGGTATTCTTGCTACGTTGTTGTGTAGAACATTATTATAAGATATTTAGTATAAATGAAATCGCAAAAAATCTGAAAACGTGATGTTCTTAATTATTAGTAATACTGAAATGTAGAGTGATAATGGTTACATCTTCATTTGATTTCTCGATAAATGGATGTTGTCATTCAAATTGCTCAGAATAGGAATATATTTACATGTTTATCATTAGTTTTATTCTTTGCTGCTATTGACCTCATGTAATACATATATTTCACGAATTACACCGAAACATAAAGGTGTAATATAATAATCTCTACAACTATGTTTGATCTGGTTTCCATTCGTCCTCCTTTTTTCAAAAAAAGATTTTTTTAGTGAAAATTGAAACTTATTACAGTTCAGTGTGGTTTGTTTTGGAATTTTGCACAAAGCTACTCGAGGGCTATCTGCGCTATCTATCCTTAATTTAGCAGTGACAGAATAGAAGGAAGGCAGCTGGTCAACACCGCCATTTCTTGGGCTACTCTTTTACCATACGAATAGTGGGATTAACCGTCACATTATAACGTCCCCACGGCTGAAAGGGCGAATTGGCCAATATTAATTTTTAAGTTGAATTATCATTTTTGAAAGTTGGAATATTAATTTGTTTTATTATTGAGATATAATTTTAGGAACTGGGATATGCCCTATTAGAAATCCTACAGCTCATTATATTATAAGATCCTTGTTTTTATTTTCATGGTAAAAAAGATAATACTCGCCTTTTGAAGGCCGGATTAAGGGTAACTGATGCCCTAAGCACAGCCCAACAATTGTGCCCCCCTCGGCCTATCCATTGCTTAACTGATAAGACATAAATACTGAATAACTGCTGAAAGTGAAATAAAAGTTAGTAAAAATATAACCCTTCTTCAGTTTTCTTCCAGGTCAAATCCCCGGCTAAAACCCACAACTATATTAAATAAAAACTTTTTTTATTTTATTTATTTAACAGATTTGGCATGAATCAAAATCAAGCAATGACTGAGGCCTTTTATTTAGAAATGATGAGGGAAATTACTTCTTTGATTAATGGTAATTAAAAAGAATTATTTTTATTGTATATTTGTTTTCACTCTGAGTTAACAATTCTCACTTCGATGTTCACAAATTCACTCTTTGATGTTAACAAAAATGAAAAAGTTACTAAAACCCCTTTCATTAAAAAATTTTCACTTTAACTTAAAACCCTGTAAGCAAATTATTTACTTATACCTTAGTATTTATTTAAATTTTAAGTTTTTTTCTAGATTTTTTAATTGCAAAGTCTTTGATCAAGTCCTCAAAACTAATTTGACGTAACAAATCTGTTTCTATACTTAGTAGAGACAAGGCATCCAGTCTGTCTTGTCGCATAGTTGTCCTGTTAGGACTTTTAATATGCTTGAGTTGAGAAAATGAACGCTAAGCTGTGCAATTTGTGACCATTAATGTTAAAAATATACGCAATGCAATGTCCACGTTTGGAAATGCACACTCAATTTTGTCTTCTTAAATTATTTTATAAAGTTCAGCATGACTGAATCTGGTTTTTACAGTTTTTGTTGCAATGAACTTATGACGCACATATGAGTGAAGCTGCTGAAGCTCGGCAGAGAGATTAGTGTCAAAGTCCTCTGGGTAACCATCAATTAGCTTTGGGGAACACTGAGAGTACCTTTCAGTTTCAGCAGATGACTCTCTTTAGGTAGCCAAATGCCTCCTCATCTAAATAGTAACGCGCATGAATGGATTAACGAGATTCTCACTGTCCCTATCTACACTACTAGAGAAACCGTGCACCTTTGTATTTATCCCCTAAGTAAATCTCAGCTTCAGATCTGTTTACATTATTACATAATCACAAGGAAATACAACATGCCCAAATACTCTTATAGGTTACATGTAATCTATGAACGGTGGCATTGCTACAGTAGAATTCTTTTCTAAATTTTTTCTCGGTATGATAAATTTCAAAACATGTACTCACACACAAAGAATGTTTTTTTACAGCGAGTTGTTTGAAGCCAAAAAAAATTACGGCTCAGAAAAGCTTCAGTGAAAAACACACTTATAAAAATATTACAAAACACACATGAATAACGCAATACCAACGCAAATAAACTCAAACAAACGAGACAATAACCCAAATATAACGTACAAAAACAGAAGCCGAGAAAAACATAAAACTAGCCATGTCTCTGTACACATCTGTTTGACTTATGTTTCTGTGGTATTATACTCTTATTTTTCTGTAGATGTGACTAAATAAACCAGTAAAAGGTAAAACAAAACAGTTCCACTGCCTATAATTTCTTATAAATAGCCACAACAGAAGAAATGATTGAGAAAAATATATCATCTTCAAAGTCAGACATCATAACATACGATCGTCTTTTACCTGATGTTTTATCAACATTTTGTTTTGTTTTGTTTGTTTGGGAATTTCGCACAAAGCTACTCGAGGGCTATCTGTGCTAGCCGTCCCTAATTTAGCAGTGTAAGACTAGAGGGAAGGCAGCTAGTCATCACCACCCACCGCCAACTCTTGGGCTACTCTTTTACCAACGAATAGTGGGATTGACCGTCACATTATACACCCCCACGGCTGGGAGGGCGAGCATGTTTAGCGCGACGCGGGCACGAACCCGCGACCCTCGGATTACGAGTCGCACGCCTTACGCGCTAGGCCATGCCGGGCCTCAACATTTTGTACTGCTCTTTATAGTAATCTTTCGCAAATCAATGACTTATTACTTCAGATAAACGTTTATTAGTTTCTCGAAACTTTGGTTACTTACCGAGCCAAAGAAAACGTTTTTTAGCAATGTAGAATGAAGTCGCACACGGCAGATAAGGGAAATTACAAAAAAAATCGACTTAAGTTGAATGTGGCAGTGAAAGAGTTAATGGCATGACAGCTAGGAGAAAGACTCTGTTGTTCCTCCTTCCCATGGTGCCCTAAGCACGTGCTTATTTTGCTTAATGGTTAATCCAAGGCTGCACTCACTGAGCCAAAGAAAACGTTTTTTTTAACAGTGCAGAATAAAGTCGAACACGGCAGATAAGGACAATTACAAAAAAATCGACTAAAATTGAGTGTAGCGGTGAAAGAGTTAAGAGCATGATAGCGAGGGGAAAAACTCTGTGGTGCCCCCCTTCCTTGGTGTCCTAAGCAAGTGCTTATTTTGCTGCACCTTTTGCTTCTTTGTTTTATAAATTTCGCGCAAAACTACACAAGGGCTACCTGTGCTAGCCGTCCCTAAGTTAGCAGTGTCAGACTAGATGAAAGGCAGCTAGTCATCACCACCCACCGCCAACTCTGGGGCTACTCTTTTACCAACAGATAGTGGAATTGACCATAACATTATAACGCTCCACGGCTGGAAGATCGAGCATGTTTGGTGTGACGGGGATTCGAACCCGCGACCCTCAGATTATGAGTCTAGTGCCTTAACCACCTGGCCCCCACCGTTTGCACTTGTTTTCACTTTCTCCGTTATCCTGGTGCCAGCAACAGTTCAATGAATCATTTTTTTGAGGATAGATAGAGTACAATTTTTATTTTCTTTACACAATAGAAACATTATAAGTAGAAATAAGTAAAAATGCAGCAACTTATCTCCTCTCTGGTTTCCGAATCTTAAAGATTAAAAATTCGTGTACAGTGGCAATTATAGTGACCAAACTCGCAAACTATGGCTATGACAACAAAATTAAAAATGTTGTAATATGAAAATACCACTTCACTATGGGTAACAAATACTTAGTTATAAAAATTATACTTTATATCAAAGCCAGTGTTTCATATAGTTATGATTACTGATTATTTAGTGTTTCCTGTATTCTTTAGTTTAATGAGACAAGTACTTTCCTTCCAAATATTTTTGCATATCCACATTTCTAGTAACGTGTGCAATTTTGAAAATAGAATACTAGTTATGGAATGTGGCTAAATTAATTTTTCTCCAGAAATCTATTATTCTGGGTCATTTCCCTCTGGTGTCACATGAGTTTTCTCTTGGGAAAGATATTTTGTTGTACAGCGCGCCATGTAAAGGTAGACAGCATCTTTTATATTAGATAGTCAAGTGACACCTTGATGATATAACCTTTCTGGTCCATGTGGGATGACCGACAGTGTAATGGGTAATACATGCTCTTTGGGAGTGAGATGATGTAACTGTTATCATATTTTGTTGTTGCACTCTATCAATTTGATCCATAATTTATTCATAACTTCGTAGTGCTCAGATCTTGATCAGGTCTACTTTATGGATAAGAAAAGCACTGCCTGGTGACCTGAGTACTGTTTAATTTGTGTTCTATCGTCGTTTAATAATGATTATTGCTCACTTTATTTTTTACATTTTTCAACTCATCCAGAAATACACAGTTAAGATTAACTCCTGTAAGGCCCGGCATGGCCAGGTGGGTTAAGGCGTGCGACTCCTAATCTGAGGGTCGCGGGTTCGCATCCCCGTCGCACCAAACATGCTCGCCCTTTCAGCCGTGGGGGCTTTATAATGTTACGGTTAATCCAACTATTCGTTGGTAAAAGAGTAGCCAAAGAGTTGGAGGTAGGTGGTGATAACTAGATGCCTTCCCTCTAATCTTACACTGCTAAATTAAGGACGGCTAGCGCAGATAGCCCTAAAATAGCTTTGCGCGAAATTCAAAAAAACAAACAAACAATTAACTCCTGTATAACATTTTTAGGCATGCTTCTAGATACCGTGTATACTATTGCTATACAAATGAGAAAAAATAGTATATCTTTAAGTACTCCAGAGACAAATACTTAAGATGCATTTTCATGACATATTCAAATAATTTGTTGTGTAATATTTGTTTTATTAGGAGTGCATTTTAAAATGTTCTTCATAAATATCGTGTAATTTCAACTTTAATACCTCTGTACAAGAAGAAATGACATTTTCAACATGTTAGTAAACTCAAAAAATTAAAGTTTGTCACTGAGTGTATTGGTTGTCCGAGACAGTGAATAGGTTTCACAGAAGTTCTCTTATGGAAGTTGGACCTTTGCTGCTGCTGTAAGGTTTACATCCGCAATATCACTACAGCCTTTAAACTACTAATCGAGTACTACCATTGAGGATCAATCTTGACGCACAGGAAGTATGGTCAACCGGGGATTGTCATGACGATATGAAATTTCGCATAATATGAAACTATTATGATCAGTATCAACTATCAGGCATTTTTGTACCAGCTGAGACAGAGACTGAAATTTTCACTGGAAGAAGATGTGCACCAGCCTAATATGTTTCACAACCTATTGAAACAGTGATATCAACTGGTGAAGACAGCAACCGATATAACATTTATTAGCTTTTTCTTGACGGAATACATGCTTCCACTTCGATTCTGGCCATAGAGTAACTCTGGGTCGTGCAGAATCCATGAGGGTTGCCCTCGGAATCTCATCGTTTTTGCATTCTGTTATTCATGCAAACATACGCATCACTGAGCATCATTGGCAGAATTTTGCAAACTAAGACATTTTCAACTAAAACACAACTATCTCACTCTTTGCAGAAGTGCAATACATCCTCCAAGTATAGAGGGAAGAGTCTAATGATGACCAATTGGCACGTTCTTTAGAGTTCTCGCACCTCAAGTAAATCAAGAGCGAGTTTTTAAAAAACGAGATGACGTTTTGTATCAAAATTTTTTTAGCTATTTCTTGTTTTTGTTAGGTTAGTTAGCATGACTTGATATGATATTTTTGTCTTTCTCCAACTCATGGGTCTCAACTCAGACAACTGGACCACTTCGCAGATTTTAAGTTCTCGAAATCACTGATCACAGATTTAAGTACACTATGTAACACAAATTTTGTTCCTGGATAGTATGTGTTATTTTTTAATTGCTTATATTGTAACAGTACAAAATATGGCCATTATTCCCTTCAAATTTTGCTTTTGTGACCTGGATGATGAAATTTAGAAATTAACCTATTTTCTATGTAAAAATGGACAAATTTACACATTTTAATTTACATAAGGTCTGAATAATACAACATATGAATCAAGATTTACATGTATTTTTACTAAAGTTGTACAAAAATGTTTAGAAGTGAGTAGTTTTTCGAAATTTGCGACTGCAATGTAAATCACTTTCACGTATCAGCTTCCAAGATTTCTGATCAAGTCATTGATGTCTCTTTGGTCGGGGTAGTACGGGTTTCTCTCACCAGCTGCACCTCTAAAATTGTAAACTGGATCTTCAACATATACTTCCTCTTCTGATTTGCTGCTCTCTTCTGAGGATGGTTGCTTCCCCTCTGGCACAGCAGGTACAGGGAGCTCAGGACAGTGTGGTACTGGGGCGATGGATGGTGGAAGGTCCAGATACATGATAGCAGATGCATTCTTGCCAGTCCGACGTTGAAAGGATCCACCATGCAGAAATAGCAATTGCTTAAGTAGTTTGTGGGTTCACGCCAAATTATTGGAATAGCAAACTTGATGATTCTCTTTTCCCCTCTATACCATCCTGCAAAAGAGCAAAATAAAATTATTATAAAGAATAAATTTGTTTCATCCATAACTAATGTGTAAAAGGTTCATGCAAAATATTTTGTGATATTTTTCCATACCATTGGTAATTAAAAAAAAGATATTTAAATTTTAAAAAGGTATAAAATTTGTATAATATAAAATCTTGCCTATTCAAGCAAGCAAAAATTGTCCGTCTTACCTTCTAGTTTTTTTTTGGTTTTTGGTTTTTTTGCAGCGCAGGTAAAATGAGGTGCCCAAGGTTTGTCTTGATCCCTGACAGGCATTCCGAAATATGCCTTGTGTAGGCTTCACACATTTTAGCAGATGCTGTCACAGAGTACTTTTTGCCCTTGTCTTGATAAATTGGCCACATACATAGCAGAATGTGTCTGGAGAATGCTTGCAGTTTGTTGATGCCATCTCTGATAAAATCAGTTAAGTCTATGTGTTCAGTTAGGCATCTAGAACTAAACTGAAGTGGCGAGTGGTGTTTTCTTATAGCAAAGCCACATTGGGCTATATGCTGAGTCCACCAACGGCAATAGAGCTCCCGCTTTTAGCGTTGTAAATCCGTAAACTTACTGCTGTATCAGCGGGGAACTTCTTGTAAAGTTAGTAAAAAGAGGGAGATAAAAATGGATATTTAGTTTATCTATGAATTTCTAGTTGCATTAAAATACTTATTTACCTATGTGATGACGAGAAACCCATTTAAAGTAAAGATGTAGTCTCAAGACGATTGATATGGGTATTATACTGTTATTAATATTGAAAGGTATTTTTGTGTAGTGGAATTTTTTGGAATTAGGTTTTTACTTTCTGATTCCTTTTCCCTATTCCATTATTTGAAGTAATATTGAAATTTATGATATATTGTGTCAAGTCCAAATCAGGCACTTGTTTGTTTTGTTTTTTTGGAATTTCGCACAAAGCTACTCGAGGGCTATCTGTGCTAGCCGTCCCTAATTTAGCAGTGTATGACTAGAGGGAAGGCAGCTAGTTATCACCACCCACCGCCAACTCTTGGGCTACTCTTTTACCAACGAATAGTGGGATTGACCGTCACATTATAACGCCCCCACGACTGGGAGGGCGAGCATGTTTTGGCACGACTCGGGCGCGAACCCGCGACCCTCAGATTACGAAGCGCACGCCTTAACGCGCTAGGCCATGCCAAGCCTATGTGAATGCTATGTTGGATGTTCTTATACATATTCTTTTCAATTTTTGCAGAATTGACTTGCGTCTGATGAAACTAGGACTTGCTAGAGAAGTCTTATTTGTGTTTCAGTTCTTTAATTTCTACGAATCAGGTGTTAATTTTTTTGGAATTAAATTTATCAAGATTTATCTTCAAGTGACTAGTTTTCCTTTTTATATTTTCCACCCTTATATTTAAACATGCTAGATATCGTCTTCACCTATATATTAAATCAGTTCGTTTATTTGTAACTTCTTCAAAGTGCAACACCGTTACCTTGATAATCAGTTTTTAAACTGAAATTAGTATTCAGTAAAAAAAATGTTTTATTTTTATTATGATTTCAAATCGACCTAAGTTGTACTTTAATTCTTAAAAAATAAATCACATTAAAAAGGTTTAAATTTATAAAATTAAAGACTTAAGAAAAACGAAAAACATTTGTAAGGTGTACAGTGTCACCATCACCAATGACCTGCCCAACTTTATGGATAAACCTTGGGACAAAACATGTTTAAAATGGTGCCATTGTTAAGAGTCGTAACGAAAGCAAGACAGTAAAATGCGGCTTGTTGTGACCCGAGTGTCACACAGACAACACACTGGTGCATCAGTCCCAGATAAAGGAAAACGATGAGTTACAAAACTAACCAATGCGAAGCATAATTAGAACAATTTCCTCTTTCCGATCCTTACGAAAACAAGACGGCCAAAATCCAATATAGGGTTTTATTTCGAAAAGCTTGTAATAGTGTAACAGACAGATTTAGCTGTGGTGTCGGCGGGCTCGTTCCCGCATATATACTGGTGGCAAAAATCTTAAGGTTAATGAACATAAAGAAAAAATATGCATTTTGCGTTGTTAGACTCAACCACTTATTTAAGAGCTTCGAAAGATGACAATAAGAAAATGGAAAATAAAAAAAAAACCTTTTGCATTTAATAGGGAAAATGTGAACACTATGAAATTAGCCTAAATACTAGCTGGTCAAAAGTTTAAGACTATACTGAAACGAAGCGTTAATTCGTAAACACGTAACAAAATTTACTCATTTGTGTTCAAGCACTAGCGTTGTTAACATCTGTGTCACATTGGGTAAAAACATGGTCAAAGGCTAAAAAGTTGACAGAGTTTGAACGTGGCAGAATTGTCGAGCTACAAAAGCAAGGTCTCTATCACTGTGCCATCGCTGGTGAGATTGGGCACAGTAAAACTGCTGTTGCAAATTTCTTAACAGACCCTGCAGAATATGGAACGAGAATTTTAAGTGGTCGGCCCAAGAAAATTTCGCCGTCGTTGAGCGGGAGGATTCAACGGGTTGTCTGGCAAGACACCAGCCAATCGTCGAACCAGATTAAGGCCTTTACGGACGCAGAATGCAGCTCAAGAACAATAAGACGGCATCTACGAGAGAAAGGCTTTAAAAACCGAAAATGTCTTCAAAGGCCACGCCTCTTTCCACACCACAAAATAACTCGGTTAAATTTTGCTGAGAAGCACCAAACATGGGACGTAGAAAAGTGTAAGAAGGTTTTGTTCTCTGATGAGAAAAAATTTAACCTGGATGGTCCAGATGGATTCCAACGTTACTGGCACGACAAAGATATCCCAGCAAAGACATTTTCTACACGACACAATGGAGAAGGTTCCATCATGATCTGGGGTGCTTTCTCCTTCCATGGAACAATGGAGCTTCAGGTTATACAGCGGCGTCAAACAGCAGCTAGCTACGTTGGCATGATAGAGAGACCATCCTTATTGACTGAAGGCTCTCTCTTGCGTGGAAATAACAAGATCTTTCAGCAAAACAACGCTGCAATCCACAATGCCCGCAGGACAAAGGACTTTTTCATTGGGAATAACGTAATTCTTTTGAACCATCCAGCGTGTTTGCCTGAATTGAACCCCACTGAAAATGTTTGGGGTGGATGGTTGATTGATTTAGTGTTTTATGGCACAAAGCAGCTAGGGTATCTGCGCCAAACGTCCAGTAAAAAGGTAAAAATAAATTAAATGTAGTAAAATACATAAAAGGGAATGAAGGTAAAATAAAACATCACTGAAAAAACAGAAAAAGCATAAAATCCATGTTGACACCTCTCTACAATGTTAAGAGAGAAGGCAGAGTAAGAGAAGTTGTATAGGACTTTCTCTTGCAAAATGGTAATGATCATAACCCGCCAGGAAGACTAACAGGTAAGTACAAGAACCACCGTTAGTCACCTGAAGTTGGTCTTTCCAGTCCTGGTTCCGGGTTATGTGTCATTTTGGCCAGTGCTAAAAGGTAAAGTAATAAAAGTGTTAAACGACATGCAGCAAAATTGTAATAATAACTTGCCAGGAAGACTAACGGGTAGTTCAAACAGCGGCATTAGTCACCTGAAGTTGGCCTTTCCAGTCCTGGTGTCGAGTTATTTAATGTTCTGGCCATTTTACAATGTCAAATTGAACTAGAGAGATTGAGACTCTGAAAATGGAACCACAATTAAAAAGGTGTAATGAATAAATATCAAACACTTAAATGAGGTTAAAAATATTAATGGCCATTAAAAAACAAAAACGTTATCAAGGTGGACAGTGTCACCATCACCAATAACACTGTCCAATGTTACAGACAAACTCTGGGACAGAACATGTTTAAAATAGTGCCGTCGTTGTGAGTCGAAACGATGGCAGGAAAGTAAAATGTGGCTTACAGTGATTTCAGTGTTACACAAACTACAGTCTGGTGCATCAGTTCAAGATAAAAGAAAACGATGAGTTAAAAAACTAAGACCAATGCATAGTCTAGTTAGAACAACTTCCTTCTTCCGAACTTTATGGAAGCTAGACGGCCAAAGCCCAATATAGAGTTTTATTTGAAAAATCTTGTTGTCTCGTTGCTCACTCCAAGTGGACTGCCAGCTGGCATGGAGCCGAGCCTTGAATACAGGACCATGGTCCATGTATGGAATAGGCACAGTGGTGATAGTGCCAGAGCAGATAGATTTAGCTGCCATGTCTGCAAGCGCATTCCCACGAATAACAACGTGGTCTGGTATCCAGAAAAACTGGATAGAAGTGCATGTTCATGAGAAATGGGCCAGTCGGTTTTGAATATCAGCGAGAACAAGGTGTGAGCCAACGTGAAGTAATTCCAAGGCCAGCAGAGAACTAAGGAAGTTAGTATAAATAGTGCAGTCAGAGTACTGCTCAGGTTCAATATGATCCAGGGCAAAAGATATGGCGTACAGTTCAGCAGTGAACACAGAAGCTGTAGAGGGGATTCTGCATGCAACCACCAAACCGCAACAAGCCATGGCAGAGCCCACAGAGTCACTCATTTTAAACCAACCATATAAATTGGAATAAAAAGGTTGTTCGAAAGATGTTGAGTAAATAAAAGACGGTACTTCCAATCGGGAGTATCTGCCTTTTTCAGATGACTTACAGGTCGCATTTGGGGGCTGTAATAAGCCATGGGGGGTTGGGCTGACCAGTGGATTCTGCAATGTTTTCCAAGGACAGACCCAATTCATCCAATTGCACCTGGATGCAAAGGCCAAAAGAAGCAATGGCAGATCGTCTGTTTTGAAAACGTAAGACCCACTGAGGAAGGAAAACACATCCCCAAGTGGGATGTTTTGGTAAGGAGCGAAGTTTCGAAGAATACAGTAAAGACAGTTGCAAGCGGCGAAGGTGCAGAGAAGGTTCGTGAGATTCCACACATAAGCTCTGAACTGGGGAGGTGCAGAAAGCCCCAGTACAAAGTCGAAGTCCTTGATGATAGGGTCCAGCATCTTTAAGGCCGAGGGTCTGGCAGAGCCATAGACCATTGATCCATAGTCGAGTTTTGAACAAATAAGAGCATGATATATCTTTAACATAGAACATCGATCTGCTCCCCAAATGGCAGTAGAGAGGACACGGAGGATGTTCAGTGCTCTTGTGCATTTGACCCATAATTGCTTTAAGTGTAGTATAAAGGTCAGCTTACGGTCAAAGATAAGCCCCAAGAACTTGGACTCAGGGTGGTTGGCAGCAAAACTTCACCAATATGAAGTTCAGGATCAGGGTGAATACCCCATTGGTGGCAAAAGTGCATGCAAACGGTTTTAGAGAGAGAAAAATTAAAGCCATTCGCTGTAGTCCACTTCAGTACACGATTGAGGGCAGTTTGTAGTTGCCGCTCAATATATCTCATGTTTGACGACCGACACGAGATGTGAAAGTCATCAACATAGAGCCCATTTGCAACAGTGAGAGGGAGTTGTTCAGTGATGGCATTTATCTTTATACTGAAAAGTGTGACACTCAAATACAGCCCTGAGGGACCCCAAGTTCCTGCACAAAAGAACGGGAAAGTGTCGAACACACACTTGGAATCTCCTGTCCATTAAAAAAATTTTAATAAACATGGGTGAATGGCCACGTAACCCATATATATGGAGGTCTCGCAAAATGCCATACCTCCATGTTGTGTCATAAGCCTTCTCAATGTCAAAGAATATTGAAACAAGATGTTGGCATTTAAGAAAGGCTTCTCTGATTGATGTTTCAAGTTGAATTAGGTGGTCCATGGCAGAATGCTGTCGTCAGAACCCACACTGGGTGGGCAAGACGATGTTGTTTAATTCGAAAAACCAAACAAGACAAGCATTAACCATCCTCTCTAAGGTCTTACAGAGACAGCTCGTCAAAGTAATTGGACGGTAGTGTGAAGGAATCTTGGGACCTTTTTCAAGTTTAGAGAAAGGTAAGATAATAGCCTGGCACCAGGCATCAGGAAAACATTCTCCTGCCAGATCTGGTTAAAAACAATTAGAATAATATCAAGAGAAGCAGTAGAGAGATAGCACAGCATGACATAGTGTACATCATCAGGTCCAACAGATGTACTACCAGACCGATGAAGGGTAATTTTCAGTTCCACCAGTGTAGAGGGACGATTATAGTCATAGAGATAGTTTGAAAGGAAAGAGGTGAACGATCTGCCCAAGCCTTGATGGCCAAGAAGGTGGAGGAACAAGCAGAAGTGCTAGATACCCAGCAAAAGCTTTCACCTAGGGTATCGGCAATGCTTCAAGCATCAGCTACCTCTTGGCCAGAAAGTAAGATCGGGAGGGGGACAGAATTGTAGTGCCCACTGACCTTTCGAACACTGTCCCATATGACCTTGGAACTGGTGGTAGAAGATATGCCAGTTGTGAACTTAATTCAAGATTCCTTCTGGCTTAGACATCTTACCCACCTAGCATATGCTCGGGCCTGTTGGAAAGCGATGCTGTTTGAAAGTGTGGGATATCTACAAAAAGTATCCCAGGCCCGTTTTTGAGCATTCCATGCCATGTGGCAGGCAGGATTCCACCATGAACGAGAATATCATGGAAAACGTGTTGAGGTTTTAGGAATACACTGAGCTGCTGCTTGTATAATACAGTCAGTTACCGAGTTCTGAGAGAGCAGTGAAAGTGGACCAGACCTGATCCAGCTTCCACCGGGACACGCGGGTAGGGTGGCATCAAC
The DNA here is from genome assembly GCF_004210375.1 of Tachypleus tridentatus. Lineage (NCBI taxonomy): Eukaryota > Metazoa > Arthropoda > Merostomata > Xiphosura > Limulidae > Tachypleus > Tachypleus tridentatus. The sequence continues at coordinate 127,267,787 of NC_134825.1, forward strand.
CACGGCCAGTCTCTCTCAAAAGTATAGAAAAATGATCACTGCCTAGTAGATTATTGTCAACCCTTCATGAAAAATGGGAGAATAATGAAAGGGAGCAAACCGAGAGATCAGTAGCAGTAAAGGACTGACTAGGTGTATGAAAATATGTGGAAGAACCAGTATTGCAAAGAGAAAGGTTGTGATCAGAGAGCATACACTCTACAGAGCGACCCCTCCCATCAATAACAGCACTTCCCCAGAGGGGATGATGCCCATTTGAGTCCCCCAGGAGTAGAAAGGGAGACGGCAACTGTTCAACAAGAGCATCAAGGTCTGATTGATCATATGTTTCTCCAGGGGACAGGTAGAGAGAACAAACAGTGACGGTATGACCCAAGGAAACACGGATGGCTACGGCCTCCAAGGGTGTGTTGAGTGACAAAGACAGGGTGGCACATGCTGATCAACTAACAGTGCCACCCTTCCATGTACTCGTCCATCACACAGCCTGTCATTTCTGTACAGAGAAAACTGCCAAAAGGTGACTGTATCGGCAGGTTTCAGAAATGTTTCTTGTAAGAAAAGACATACAGGATGGTAGAAAGCAATCAGTGTTTTGAGGTCATCCAGATTAGAACGTAAACCTTAACAGTTCCATTGTATCAAGGTGGACATTTCTAATGAAGGGTAGGTGAAGTGGCTGGAAAAACCCTTTTGTTCACGACCACGTCTTTTTTCCTTACTGTTTTATTCGGAGGAGGTCTATCGACCTCCATGGATCCTGCCCTGGGTCAATTGGGTAAGTCTTTGTTGTTGGAAGGGGATTCCAGTGACTGAGGACACTAACAAATGATTGTTTTGCATCGTGGGGTTGGAGAAAAAGATGTATCAGAAGAAATGCCTGTATTTGAAACTGAAGGATGTGGATCTTGAGATTTGTTGGACTGTATGGGAGAAACAGAGATGAGTGTAGAAGTCGATTCATCAACCTTTTTAACCATGGAGGTCAAAAGGATTTTCATTTGCTTTGAAAACGATTCTCTTGGAGTTGCAGAGAGATCTGTCTGCACTCGCACTGTAGTTGTGGAACGAAGTGCAGCAGCATATGTCCAAGATGGAGTGGCGGACAGCAATTTCCGAGCCTCAGGATAACTAATGTTATGGGTTGTTTTCAAATGCTGCACCTCTTTTTCCTCCAACCATTTTGGGCAAGAACGAAAGTAGGAAGGGTGGGAACCGTTGCAGTTGACACAATGTGGGTCTGTGTGACACTCCTAGGCATCGTGGTCCTTGCCACCACAACAAGCACACGTCAGGGAACCACGACAGAACGTCTTTGAGTGGCCGAACCTCTGACATTGGAAACAACAAAGAGGGTTTGGAATGTACGGCCGTACCCTGCAAATTAGATAACCAGCCTTGATGGTGGCAGGTGCATGTGGTAATGTAAATGTCAAAACGAGGATATTTGTCGGCAGTGTAACTCCGTCTTTGTGAGTGGAGATGCGCCTCACTGCAGAAACTCCTTGAGTGGAGAGACCAGGGAAAATCTCCGACTCGGGAACATTCTTCAAATCCATCTCAACAATAACTCCTTGTGATGAATAAAAGGTAGTATGAGGGGTAACCTCAATAGGTACATCCCTAACTGCCTTTGAATTCAAAAGGAGTTCATTGTGTTGGGATGTGGATTTTCAGCCAATATGTCTCCCGATCGAAGCTTCTTTACCGACTTTGGAGAGCCAGCAAGTCCCTCTTGTCCCTTCTGAATAAAAAAAGGGGGCATTTGCCCTAAAGGTTTTTCTGAAACAGAATGTAATAAGAAAACGGGATACAGGTGCTACAGATGTTGAAGATTGCTGCTCAGAGTCTTCAAGACGTGGTCGTTTACCTATTGACTGTTTTTTCACTATTTTAATTTTGTTGTTGGAGGATCCATAGGAAAAAAAGAAAATTTCGGTACCCACTGACCCCACCCACCATGGAGCCCTATGAGGGGACGCACTACAATGTCATGCAAAGACACTGCAGCAACGCTAGGGTTTCGTGAGCACTATACCCAAACACCAGCTTCAGACACAATGTCCACAACACCCGTTGAGAACTTCCAACACTGGTACTTGATTGACTCTAGCCCAAGTGGACCAGCCAATTGACCCTAGGGAGGCAATCCCAAGGCTACCCATCTACAGGAATTCAAGGCCAAAGTGGTGTGTTAGGATTGGAACCCTCAACAACCAGGATCCTCTCTTCCCCTTCACAGGTCACCATGCACTGCAAACACGTGGGTGGATGTTTAGATCTAGAGGAGGTAAACTGAAAGAACAGAACATTCCCTGGGAAAAGAACTGCCTGATACACACACACACACACACACACACACACACACACAAATATCTGTATATGCTAAAGATTAGGTTACAGATTACACAAACTTAATAAATGTCATGATCAAAACTAAAGCTTCACACACTCTTATATGGTTAGTTTTACAAATTATTTTCAGAATTCACAATATATTACAATATTTTCCAAGCTCAAAGTGATGATGCCTACACTTGTACATCCAAGTATGTTAACACACTTAAGAACTAAAATAGAATATATATTTATAAATTATATGTATCCACTATGTGAGAAAAAAACAAACATTATATTTTTGAAATTACATCACAGATACAGGCCTCTCAGTAAGGTTCCAAAAGAACACAGGAATATTTTTCACAAAAAACGACAAAAAGAAGAGAGGAATTGTAAGAGATTTGACAGCAAAGTAAAGAATGATATCAAACTTAAAATCCTTCACATTATCATTAATACTTATAGAAATACAAATTACACCTTAGTTGACAGGTGGAAAGCTAAACTTGTTTAAAACTTATTTTTTTGTTACCACTGATATGTATTTTGAATTTTTATATCACATATATTAATTTTATTCCAAGTCACTTTCCATATTTCACCATTTTGCATCAATAATAATCAAAAGCTGACACATGCACGTTATTTCAAGCTGGTCGAAATTCTGGGCAGAAAGCAAATGTTATTAGTATTCTACGTCAAATACATGTGTAAGCTATTTAGACTGACATCCTGCTACCTAAAAATCAATACTACATAACACCACTATTTAAGCATCAACATGAGTAATACATCTCCAGCTCAAACATGTACTTAAATTACAACACATATATTTATACATTAAACTGGCTCGACAATATACATTCCATAACCATGATAACCATGCAGCAATACATTTCCAATCATCACTATATGATAAGAGTCCAAATTCATTACAATTTGCAAAAAAGCTAACAAATGTATAACTTATAACTATTATAAAGCAGAGAAAATGAGTATTACTGCAGCATACCTCTTCAAACAAAACATAACATACCATCATGATCACAGTGCAAACAAGAAACATACATTACCAAAATACATATTACATGTTATAAATATTCAAAATTTTGAAATGGAAGGCAAGCAAGAGTTGTTTACCCAATGTGAAATTATGTAAAAGAACTTGTTTCTTGCATCTATTGCTTACTATTCTTCCACAATGAAATAAGTAATACATTAGTAGTACATACAAATGAACTAGCAAACAACTTTTTTTCACAATGTTTTAAACACAGAAAAATCTCTTGTTCTCTGGAAGACATGAAAGCAAACCTCTTCAATTAATGTAGAAAAAGTATGGCAACAGTTACAAAGGAAGAAATTATACTGGCAACTTTAAAGATTGCCTAGGTTCACATCAGATAAGTTGGGTTACTCATCACAAAAATACAGAAAAACAACAACAACAGGGGATTTTGGCTAAATATAGGGAATACATAACAAACTGTACAGGAATTCACAGGCCTGCAGATACTTCAATAACATAAAGAAAGTTAAAATGGCATAACTGGAAGACTTCTTTTATCCTAGTTAACTGTACATAAACTTCACTACAAAAACAATACGTTTACTATCACAATGTTACTATACCCTAGACAAGTAAAATGAGGACAATTATTATTAACCTATAATAAATGAACAAGTACAATATTTTAACTTCAATTTTTATGAATAATATATTCTTTCCTTTAAAAAAGTATTTCTTAAACACTGCTTTACCAGTGTGGACTGAGTTCGTTTCATACAAAAATATTTTGTTATTCATCATAAAAAGCAGCATTTTTCAGCATTCAACATATTCATGAAAATATAATTTAAAGTTATCACAAAATCAGAGGTAAAAAGTTTTAAAATTACATTTTATATAATATTTATCTTCAGTGTTAATTAGAATTTTAATAATACTTCTAAACATACACATTATCACACAAAGCAAAATTACACATTTAAATGTCTGGAAATATGCATGTTAATAGTTCTGTAAGATGCTATTATAACATGTCTATTTCTTTCATCGATATTTTTAAATCGAAATCTAACCTAATTAAAGTAAAATGTTTTTATAAATAACTTCTACATGTGTTTAAACAACAAGAAATTTGAATCTTGTTTCAAAATACAATATTTATGAATTTTAAAAATGACCATTGAAAGTATAATGCACTGGAAACTATTATGATGAAAAGTTTGAAAAAAAGAAAAAATACTGACTTTTTAAACCAGAATTCTGAACAATTACTAAACCTTGTAAAAACTCTAACAAATTAAGAAAAAAACTTATTTCAATGAAACTAAAACATACAATTCTGTTTTGTTTTTTTAATAGACTTTTAGGTTCTAGTTTTTGAGTAGCTTAAAAATATGTCCAATCAGAACATGTCAACAGATATTTCTACATCAGTTATTGTTATTATTATTAATAAAATTATTTTTAAATAATTTTTTCTATCTTTCAAAGTTCAAACAGCTGATTACTGATTTGTTTTTTGACAGCTATGTCCCAATACTTTCAAAAATTTTTAATTATATATTTGAGGAGATTACTTGACTTTGATACACTCATTACATTTGTCATAACTACCAATTTAATATCATAAAAGAAAAATCTCAGATAAATCTATTTTTAAACTTCCTGTAATACTAAAAATTAAAGGAGTTCTAAAAGGTTAACAGGAATCATAATGAATAAATAGAAATATCAAAGGAAAAACTGAAAATGGTTAATATTAATAGAAAGTTAAATAGCATTCTTAAAGAAAAAATCTCAGCTTAAATATGATTTGTAAATGAATAAAATAATTTAAAAAGTAAGTTTTCATATGATTTTAAAAAGTATATATTAGAATAGAAATTCTTATCACAATGGTAACTATTAAATTTTTCATAGCACACAAAGTTTGAGTTTATTGCAATCAGCTGCTTTGAAAAAGCTAACTACAAAGCTAAATATTTTCTCTTCATTACAATTTGAGGGCCCAGCATAGCCAGGTGGTTAAGGCACGTAACTCGTAATCTGAGGGTCACGGATTCAAATCCCTGTCACACCAAACATGCTCGCCCTTTTAGCTGTGGGGCCATTATAATGTGACAGTTAATCCAATTATTCATTGGTAAAGTAGTGGTCCAAGAGATGGCAATGAGTGGTGATGACTAGCTGCCTCCCCTCTACTATTACACGGCTAAATTAGTGACGGCTAGCGCAAACACCCCTTGAGTAGCTTTGCGTGAAATTCCAAACAAATAATACAATTTCAGTGTAAAATAGCACTCTTTAAACAAAGACATGTTGTACATACCACATAAACTTCTCCTCTAATATATTAATACAGAATACAGTAAATTTCTCTTCTAAACAATCTGATACCATTGTACTTGTACTATTCATATTTCAATATATTTCCTGTGCAAACATTTATCTTACACCAATTAATAAATTTAACACAAAAACTATTATAAATCTCTATTTCAATAAGAAAAAATCTACTGTTTAACAAAGGTAGTTCCAAATTTTAATAAATATGTACAAATCACAAAATATACATATTTACAATTTGACACCTTCACCTGTTTTACACACACACACACACACACACACACACAAATACATTTACAAGTTCATTTCCTTTCAAATGGAACTTTTAGATGAATATGTTTTAACTTTTTGTGAACACTAAACCTAAAATCTGTTTCAGGGGGCAAATAGCCCAAGACGAGACATAGCCATAACCAATCTCCTTCTCATGACTTCCGAGTAGGCTTCACGTACTATAAAAATTAAAGCACATTCTTTATATAACATTAACACAAACTTTTTTTTAAATATTAAAGGTTCCAATAAAGTAAAATCTAAGAAAAAGAACAGCCTTATACATTTATCAAAATGTTCCAAGAATTTATTAAAAGATTATAATATTTTCTGTATCTTAACCTACCTTTTTCACTTTTACACATTTTTTTCAATCTGGAATATCTCAAAAAAGTTAGTAACTTAGATGTATGCTGTTCATGTTTTTCTGTTGTTGTATGGCATGTCATGACGCAAAAAATCTAGGCTATCTGTATCAAACAACAAGGAAAAAACAAAACAAAATTATAATAAAATGCAAAGGGAAATTAAAACAAAAACAGTGGCCCAACATTAAATAAAATCTCAAATAGAATTACAAAGGCCAATGATGCTTAAAAAATTGAAAACATTTGTAGGGTGGACAGTGTCACCATCGTCAATTAAAAATGTCAAATGTCAGGGGTAAACCCACAGTAAAAACGTCTAAAATGGTGCAATCATCAATGTTGTAATAATGTGGGCTATTGTTAGTTGAGTGTCATACAGACAACACCTTATGCATCAGTCCCAGATAAAATAAAATGATGAGTTAAAAAAACTAACCAATGAGTAGCCTAGTTAGGACAACTTCCTTCTTCCAATCCTTACACAAACAAGAAGGCCAAAATTCAACAGAAGGTTTTATTTGGAAAATCTTGTTATCACGCTGCTCACTCCAAACTGACTGCCAACTGGCACAGGGCCATATTCCATGTATGGAACAAGCATGGCAGTGAAAGCACCAGAACAGACAGACTTAGCTGTAGTGTCAACGTGTTTGTTCTCACGCAAACCAACGTGGCCTGGTATCCAGAAAAACTGGATAGAAGTAGATGATAAAAAGAAATTTGCCTATTGGTTTCAAATATTGATGAGCAAAGCAAATTGGTATAAATAGTACAGTTTGTGCACTGCATAGCTTCTACATGATCCAGGGCAAGAGAAATGGCATACAATTTGACAGTAAACAGAGATGCCAACTATTTCAAATGATTGAGCATAATGATTGCAGACAGAGCCCTTTATCATGTGCAGCTACTAGGCCTGACCAATGTCTCTAAGCTGTTTATTATTATATTATTTTTATAACTATTATTATTTATTACTGCTATAGATTGCTCATTTATGACTGTGTTTTATGTATTTAATAAATAAATTTAAAAAAATTCTTTTGAAATTATGTCTTTTATTTAGTTCAGTGTAACAAATATACTGGTAAAACAACATTGAACATGCACAAACAGTGAGCACAAAAAGCCTTTGTGCAAGGACTAGTTTATATCATGTTTATGACACTTATTGTAATAGTTCTGCAGCTGTTGCAGCCTTTGCTTTCATGAGTGTCTCTGGATGGTTGGGAGTTATAACAACATTGTCTATTTGACTGCATACATTTGGACTATGTCTTATTTATTATCAAAATTTATTTGTATCTCACTAGAAATTTTCTTTTCACCCCTTTCAAGCCCTGGGGGAACAATTTATCACTTTATTGTATAGGCCTATACAATATATAATAATTTGGGAGTTGCAACAAGTCGTAATATTTGTCTGTATGAGTGTATAGTTGTAATGTATACACCAAAATCGTAATGGTTGGCATCTCTGCAGTAAACACAGAAACTGTAGAGGGAATCCTGTGTGCAACCACTGAACCACAACAAACCATGGCAGAGCCCAAAGAATCCCCTGATTTTGAACCAGGGAATGGGAATGGAAGGATGGTTTGAGAGAGATGTTTGGCAAATAGTAGATAGTGCACCCCATCAGGAGTATCTGCCTCCTTCAGATGACTCAAGGAAATATAAAACTTGGGAATGGTAATAAGCCACAGTGGGATAGAGTGACTAGTGGAGACAGCAATGTTATCCAATGACAGACCCAGTTCAACCAGCTGCGCCTGGATACGAGGGCCAAAAGGAACAATGGCAGACCATACATTCTGAAAATGCATGGCCCATTGAAGAAGAAAGATACAACCCCAGGTGGGATGCTGTGAGGAGGATCAAAGTTTTGAAGTATACAGTAGAAACAGTTGCAAATGGCAGAGGTTCACGAGACTCAGTGTACAAACACTGGATTGAAGAAGTGCAGAAAGCCCCCATGCAGAGCCAAAGCTCTAGATGGTGAATGGGATTCAATATCTTCAAGTTCGAGGTTATAGCAGAGCCACAGTCCCAAAACACAAGTCCAGTTTTGATTGTATGATGGGACAATAAATCGTTAGTATAGAACATCAATATTCTCTCCAAGAGGTGGAAGAGAGGACATGGGGGATGTTCAGTGTCCTTGTACACTTGATACTTAGGTGCTTGATGTGTGGAATTAAAGTCAGCTTACGATCAAGTATCAGCCTCAAGAACTTTGTCCTGGGGACCAGAGGAAAACCAACTTCACTGAGACAGAGCTCGGGATTGGGGTAAAAACCTCAGTGGTGGAAAAAGTGCATTTAAACGGTTTTAGAGAGAGAAAAGGTAAAAACCATTTGCTGTGGTCCACTACAGTAAAAGATTGTGGGCAGTGTGTTGTTGCTGCTTAATAAACCTCACACTTGAGAACTGGCATTATATGTGAAAGTTGTCAACATATAAAGTCCATTTGCAACTGTAGGAGGAAACTGTCCAGTAATGGCATTTATCTTTATAATAAAAAGTGTGACACTTAAGACACAGCCCCAAGGGACTCTAGGTTTTTGTGGGAAAGAACGGGAAAGTGTCAAACTCACGCAAACTTATAACTGCCAATCCATTAAAAAAGTTTCGATAAAAATGGGCAAATGGCCATGCAACCCATATGAGTGGAGATCTTGCAAAATGCTATATATCCATGTAGTACCATAAGCATTCTTAAGGTTAAAAAAAACCAACAAAAACAAGATATTGTTGCTTGAGAAAGGTTTTCCTTATTGATGTTTCAAGTCAAATCAGGTGGTCCACTGTGGAGAGCTGTTGTCAAAACCCCCACTGGGTGGGAAAGAGGAGGTAGTTTGATTCGAGGAACTAAACAAGATGAGCATTAACCACCCTCAGAGACAGCTTGTCAAAATAATTGGACCATAGTTTGAAGGAATCTTGGAATCCTTCTCAGAGTTTAGGAAGAGAAAAAACAATAGCCCAGTGCCAAGCATCAGGAAAATCATTCTCCTGCCAGATCCAGTTAAAAACAACCAGAAGAATAGCAAGAGAGAGATGGCATAGCATCTTGTAGTGAATATCATCAGGTCCGACTGACGAAGAGCAAGCTTGAGTTCCACAAGTGTAAAAGGACGATTATAGTCCTAGAGACGATCAACTCTAAAGGAAAGAGGTGATCACTCTGCTCGAGTCTTGATGACTAAAAAGGTGGAGGATGAAGCAGAAGTGTTAGATGCATGAAAATAGCTTTCATCAAGAGTATCAGCTATTCTCTGTACATAGCAACTTCCTGGCCATAGGAAAGCAAGATAGAAAGGGGGGGTAGAAGTATACTGCCCACTGGAAATCTAGTCCCACATGACTTTGGAAATGATGGTAGATGTTAGTTGTGTAATTAATCCAAGGTTTGTTTTGGCTCTGACGTCTCACCTGCCAAGCTTGTGCACAGACCCACTGAAAAATGATGTAGTTTAAAAGCATGGGTCACCTAAGGTATCTCAAGCCACTTTTTTAGACTTCCATGCCATGAAAATACCATGGAAAAACGTGTTGAGGTTTTGGGAATACACTGGGCAGCTGCTTGGACAATAAACTCAGTCATAGCTACCATGCAGTCGTCTATCGATTACTTACAAACGATGGCAGGATCAAGTTCTGAGAGAACAGTGAAAGAGGGCCAGTTTCCATCAAGGCAGGTGGATCAGGTAGCATTGACCATGGTCAGTTTTTTTTTTTTAAATGATATTAAAATGATCACTGCTCTGTGGGTCACTGACAATCCCCCAAGAAAAATGAAGGGCAGCAGATAGATCAATAGCCATAAAAGACTGACTAGGTGCATGAAAATAAGTATATGAACCAGTATTAAATAGAGAAAGATTGTGATCCGAGAGCATACGCTCTACGGATGGAATGACCCCTCCCATCAATATTAGTACCACTCAAGAGGGGATTATGTCCCTTAAAATCCCCCAGGATCAAAAACAGAGACAGTTACTATTCAATAAGGGCATCAAGGTCTGACTGATCAGAGGTTTCTACAGGTACAGAGAACTAATAGTGATGATTTTACCCACGGAAAGAAGAATGGCTACAGGCTCCAAGGGTGTGTTGAGTGGTAAGGATAGGGTGGGCGCATGCTGATCAACCAGCAGTGCCATCCCTCCATGCACTTGTCTACTACACAACCTGTCATTTCTGTACAAAGAAAACTGCCAAATGGTGACTGCATCGGCAGGTTTCAGAAACGTTTCCTGTAAGGACAGAACAAAGGATGATAAGAATTGTTTTCTTTCTAACATTCCCCTTTATTATTATTATTAAAATGTTTCAATACTGACCAATGACCTCACATAGTGAGTAATGTTATATATTGTTGTAAACTTTTATTTACAATTTTGTTTGACAATAATATACTTGACTAAAAGAATGATCAATTACTATCTGTAAATTAATTTTGAATTAGTTATATTAATCATAGTTTTGAAATAAGATATATTGCTTTCATCACCCTAAATGAATGCTTGCTAGCCTGAATAACATACCATCACCAAAACAAGAGTCTCTTTTTGTACCCTTCCTCAACACAACTCAAAATTTAGACAATGTTTATGGGTTAGTAAATCACTGTTTCCACACTTAAATGTTTTCAAGGTTCCTGTCTCAACTACTGCTGAAGGCAGCTTGTTACACAAGTCTAATTATTAAAATACTAATCCATTTTCATTTGTAGTCTAACTCGTCCTTTCCAACTGTTACATCCATGCTCTTTTGTAGTTGCTTTCTTTTCTAGTATATTTATTATGACTTAACTTTTAATTTAAAAGTGCCAGAAGAAACAACAACAAATGGCTGCTGACATACAGAACCATACAAGTGGTTAACAATTTTTCAATTAAAATCACTATATATTAATCATATTCATTATTTCGGTCTGTTGCACAACTTTCAGGGAAAAAATAGTAGCAAATAGTATTCATAGCTTTTAATTGTGTTTCTAAAATCTTTATATATAAAGTTATAGCTGTACAACATTCTAATGATGGATTAATTATTTGAAAAACAAAAAATAACCACTGAGTATCCATAATCCATATTGAAATATCTTTACTAAAATTATAGTAGTGGGGTTTGTTGGAGCAGACCAACTATGTACATACATAGGAAATATTATTTGGTGAATATGACACAAGACTATAAACTGCAGAAACACCTTCACAACAGATGCAGCTCATATACATCCTTTAAGATATCTCTTCAAAGTGAATGACAGTGATTGTAATTAAACAGGGAAACAATGAGGTAACTTCAGCTTCATGTTTAGATAAAGATGTTCATTTGGACCCAACAGACAAGTGTCAGGTTTTGTTTTAAAATATCAAATTGTGGTAAACATAAAACACATTTCATGTAACAGAAAGGTAGATGTTTTGAAGTACCTGTTACTAGATGTGGAAAACAAGACTTTATACTCATTTCGTTTTTATTTCTCCAACTGTACATTTACAGTAGGTCTACTTTACAGCAAAAAGAGACTATGGTACAGTTTTTATTTTCATACATCATTCATGCCTAAATTATCTTCAAGTAATCAGCTTTACAACAGTTCATTCACTCTATTTTGCATGTTATTTATGGGCATTTTTAAATATATTGTTACAAGAACACTATTAATCATTTTTCCCAATGTGTTTTTGTATTTGATTTCCTGAGGACTGGATGTCTCAAATGTCACTCTAGCAATGATTAGAACTTAAACATTCAATTGTTTGCACACAATATTCAATCAAGAGTAGGACCTCTAAACTATTTTAAAATTTGCATAAGGTATACTTACTACTACTTTTCACCAGACCTTGCTGAATGTACCTGAGGTAGCAAAAGAACTCGCAAACAGCTGCTATCTATAAAAATGTATATTTACATTATGAAAAAACCAGAAAAAACTTTATATTTTGACAAATATTCATATCCATCTAACTTGCAGAGTTAACACATGCATATGGAACTCAGTATATCATTTTTATGAATCAGAATAATGTTGAAAACTTGGTAATCTGAACAGAATTTAAAGCCTTAATAACACTGTTTTCATGTGAAATGTCACTCTATAAATAAATGTTTAAAAAACATTAAGTTTGTGAACTCAATATTAATGCCTTGCTATAATAGTTATTATTATACAATTAATTATCAAAAACATCTAATACAGATGAAATTTTAATTTATTTTCAATGTTTACATGAAAAGATTATCATGCAACTTTGCATAAAAACATTTAACATTTAAAAATATCATATTGAAATTTCTTTTCTCTCAAACATTTTTTTTTCCCATTTCATTTCCAATTTATCAGTAATTTATAAAAATGTACATAATTACTTAAAACTATCTATCTGATAATATTTAAGAAAAACAAAACTTTTCATACACAGGTCACAGTCACAATAGACCACTCATATAGTCTTAAGAATAACTACATTATTTTTAGTAATTGATTGTGACATAATAAAAATACTCATTTTAAAGTAAAGTATATTTTGGATAATCACAACCTCCTGCAGTGTGTAAAGTAAGTTTTGCAGAGATCATACTATGCTTTCTAGCATGCAAATAAATATTTTGCAGCCAGCATTTTACAAAGAGTTTTCCAAAATTCTAAAATATATATGTATATATTTAACTTCAGAAATGTTGATTACTGTTACTCTTATGTAGTTGAAAAATAAAACTAACATAATTTGACTAATTCAAATAATAATACTACATCAGTACACCTTACCCTATTACGACATAGTTGAGAGATGTAATACCAGTGTGTGGCTTCTCCAAGCTTCATTCTGTACTTGCAGAATTTTGGGGCTTGTAACAAACAACATTTCCTGAAATAAGCCAGACACATCCTGAGCAGTGACTAAATTGGTATTCAATTAAATACAGGCATATAATCTTAGCTGGTCTCATAGCTTCATACATTAGAAGACAGCCAACTCCAACAATAAAAGTTTTATTTTAGTGAGATCACTCAGTACAATTCAAAGACTGGAACAGTAAATTCAGTTCACTTTTATTGCCACTGTGATATCATTCAGTATTACTATACATTTAGAACATATTGGACTGCCTAAGTTTAAATATTTAATATTTCATATCCAAAAAATTTTTAAGGTTGCATTTAATGCTAAATACTTACTTTGGGAATGGATTTTTACCACTGACATCTTCAATCACAATACTGTTGTCTTTTATGGCTTTTAAAACCTCTTTTGCTAGCTTGAAAATAAAACAACCCATGTCTTAGGGAAGGAAAACATTTTACTTGAAAACAAAACAAAATGCATTAATAAACTTTTTTTTTCAATAATTAGATATTAATATTTAAATTATTGTTAATTCACTAAATCATTATATTTCAAGTTTTCTCAAAGTTTTACAATAGAATAATAAATAAATCCCAACATGTTTGTTGTTAATCACTAACAATCTCTTACCTTCTCATAACCCAATTTGTCTCTGATGATTATTTTACTAGAAAAGTTCAGTTCAAGTTTTAAACAATTCAATTACAAAAATTAATCTTTTTTGAACAATTAAAAATTACTTACTTTCTCAAATATGATTAACTTTTTTGTGATGGGTCAAGTGTCAAAGGCCATGTTATCACAATTGTTGACTTGCATTCCAAATTTTACTGAAATACTATTTTATGAATTTATGTCAATGTTTGGAATCAAACTGTAGATTATAATTCAAACTTTAATACTGTATGAGTTATTTTTCTTAATTTAAAATTAAATATTAAAAGAACACATCTAAATTAATTTTTGTGAATTGCATGATATATTAAATGCTGCATTTTTTTAAAATTAGATGTTTGTGATGTCAAAATACTAAGTCTATAGTTTTGTATGAACTAATAACTCAAATTACCAATATTAACAAGCTATAATATAAAATAAAAACCTCATCTTTTTATTTTGCTGAGATATGGCTTATGTACTAAATCAAGTACAGTGGCCTTGTTTACCTCTTTCAATTTCTGGAAATAGTCCCTTATATACACTTCAATATATGACGTGAATAACTAATCAACAGCTTTGAATCTGTTAAAAGGCTTCTAAATTCTTTCAAACTAAGATTTCAAGGAGGTAGATTGTGTCTTTAGTCTGCTCCAAGTTTCTTTTCTTTTTTTGAGACCTAAATACAGCTTAGTTATTAAGCTTTATAAATTATAGTGGAATCCTCTAGTATCGATAAAATGGTTTATGATCTTTTGATTATTAAACTGTATACATAAAATGTAAAAACATTTTGCTTCATATTCTGTGCATGCAAAATTTTAAAAGGCTTTGCAATCTATATCTAAAAGCAACCAAGTTCAAAGGTCGTAGCTAGAAGAGATTGCTTTATTTCTTTATTGTCCTATCCTTTAAGAAAATTAAGTTTAATAACTTATTTCTAAATAGTAATAACCTATATACATACATAATGTACAATAACAAAAATGTGACTATATATTACAAAATACTAGTTCACTAAATATTATTTGTGATTTTTTGGGTGAAGGATAGTTCTTTTAAATCAAAACATGAAATCTCTCGTGTAGAAAAACTTGTAATCTTTACTAAAAGATTACGAAACTTTGTGAAGATATAAATACAGCATCACAATATATAGTATAAATACTTAGCATGTGCAAGTGTATACTGTACAGAGCCCATTGCAAAAGGGTTAAAGGGTCCAAACCATAATCAGTTTAAGGTATCCCAAACTTTTTAGACAAGTTCAGTTGCCATCTGTGAAGTTTCGTAAAGATTCATGATTGTATGGCAGATAATTTCATACACAACAAATGGTCAAATGCAAATTTCTGATTGAACACTCTTAACACAGCAAGTTTTGTTAGAGCTAGAGAAATACAATCAAATATCTATAAAAGGCCCAAATGTCTGTTCATTCTTGCCAGGACATCTACAACACAGTTTGGTTCAACTTTAATATCACGGTGAATGTACAATGAGGTCAGGCCATTCAATCGATCTTCAGTGATGGTATTTTTCAAATACGTTTTGAGTCTTCTGAGAGTTGAAAATGAGCGCTCCACTGAGCTCGTTGACACAGGCAGCGTGGCAAATACTTTCAACAGTCTAGAAACGACTGGGAACATTTCTGCATTGCACATTGCATATGCATCTATGACATTTTTTGGTATGTTGTTCGCAAGTGATTTGTACCAAACCCTAAGTTCACCTACTGCAGCTGGTGAAGTGCTGTCAATGTCAGCCTTGTATATATTGACCAACCCTTTAATTTGGTCACATTGTTGTGCTGTAAGTTCTGACCGTTCTGTGGTAGATCCTGATGGTAAACACATGAAGTTTGTAAGGAGAGTTTTGTGACTGGACAGACGGTCACATGTTTATGAAAGAAAGTGATCAACAAATGGTACAAATACAACAATACGAAAGTACTCCTCAGGGCTAGTGGTTTGTGGGTTAGCACGATACGTCTTTTAGCCTGCCTTGGCATTATGATGTCAATTTGAAGCTCATACACAGAGTTGTACACAGAAAATGTTGTTAAATTCATTTACAGTATTATTTCTGAGTGAACAGATTAAATCTTCCACTATTTCTACGTGATGCATCGCAGCACCTAAATCAATGTTTTGTTGCTGCATTAAGTTGCACAGAGGTAAACTTAAGAAAGACAATTTTACAATGGTAAGTAGAGTGATGATGAATTCTGGCTGTTATAGAACACAATTGATTGGCTTGTGTGGCAGAATCTCTGTTTTGCCAACCTGATACGGTCTCAAGGGCATCTGCAACTGCATGGATTAACTCTAGAAAGACAATGACTGACTCATGCCTCTCAACCCACCGGGTGGAGCAGAGACCTTTCAAACTTTTTTTTTTTTCGATTCAGGTGCTTTATTCTCCACCAAAAGAGCCAAACCATGCTTTCGTTTGGGTGTATTGAGAAAGTTTTCAATGCTAGAAATTACTCCCATGCAATATCACACAGGAACTTCTTTACAAGCATCAGAAATTGCCAAGTTTAGGGAATGGGCACTGCAGTGTACATGGGGTGCAAGTGGGAATTCATCAGTTATGTGTCTCTGGACACCATTGAATTTCCCACTCATAGAGGCAGCTCTGTCGTACCCTTGTCCTCACACGTAAACCATGTCAATACCATATTTTGTCAGATTGGTTATGAAAACATCATCCAAGTTTCTGCCTGTCACATCATAAACAGGTATAAATTGCAAAAAAATCTTCTCTCATTGGAACAGAGTTGTCATTAGCACGCAAATATCTAACACATAGCAAAAACTGTTCAATGCCTGAAATATCTGTTGTTTCATCAGTTAATATTGAGAAACACTTTGCAGCATTAACAGTGTTGACCAAAGCATCAAGAACATGAGTATTACAGACATTGATGATTTCATTTTGAATTTGAGGACTCAGATACGTAGCATTCCTCTTTGTACTCTTAAGGCTTGCTGAAAGCTTGACATCACCCTTTGCTCTGTAGCGCAAAATTGCCCGAAAAGTCCCATCATTATTAATGGGCTCCTCATCAGTTTCACCAAAAAACATTAAACCAGAAACATATTTTCCCCTCAAAGCTAAACCCTGTCTCCCACACAGCAATACAGTATCAATAATAGGCACTAAATATTGCCAGTTCTGTTCAATTTCTTGCTTGTAAGTTGCATCAAGCTGCAAGTGCACAGATGAACTTGTGTTTACGACCTGTAGAAAATTGTTAGCTTTTTCTTTGCTGTCTTGGTGGTACTGTTTCAATTCATGTGCCTTGAAGTCATCAACAGCCTTCTTCCAGTTTATGTATGGAAATTTCACTAGTTGTCCCAATTTCTGGCTTCCAACACCATCGGGAGAAAAGGAGAGCAGTACTTACAGAAAGCGCCATTTGCATGTTGACTGTAGAGTAGCCATCTCGACTGTAAAAGCCAACAATGCTGAAAACACAGCTTTCTTGGATTACACTGGGGAGAACATAATCACTCCCTGACTTCCAGGCATTCTCAAGGAGGAATTTTTTGGTTTCAGCATTTATCTAAAAAGCAACAGAAAGACATAGTTCTAATTAAGTTATTTTGCACATAGGAAAGTTTGTTATGAGAGTACAATAACCTCGAAGAGAAAGGCTTAGAGCTGTACTTCACAGAGCAGGCCTACAATCACTAGCAGCAATGAATATTCAGTCTAAAACTCAGTGTGTTTGCATGATTTTTAATACAAAATTAATATAATGAGGAGTCAACTTACCTGTTTACTAATGCTGACATCATCAGAAATGTAATTTCCAATGTCTCAGACTGGACCTGAGGTGGTAGTGGCAGCACTGGTAGAAGGCCACGGTGATGACTGACAGTTCAGTTGACAATTCTGATTCAACATGATTGGGTGCAGGAGATTGATCAGGTTCAGCCTCATGAATAGGTTTAAAGAACCCATGCAGTGTCTTTTGCTTTTTCAGGCTTGACATAGTGAATGATTGTTTATCGCAACTTCTGTTTGTCATCGTCACAGATTCACTATAGATGGTGCCAATGGTACTAGGTTAGTGCCATGATGCTGCCAGCCTGCCACGGTACCACCCACTATTTATTTGTGAAGTTAATTCTTGAGATCCAGGGAATCTGAACATACACTGTCCATGATATTTGAATACAGATTATAGACACTATACATATATTTTGCACTCTCCTGGAGTGACTCTATATTTTATATGTTGATGACAGGACTGTAAGCCTACTTTGCTGGACCTGATAACTAAGTTATATATTATATACATAGGCCTAAGTATTTCTTTATGATTAAAAAAATAAAACAAACTCTGTGCCATTCTGAAATTTGTCAAAAAGGTGGTCTCAAAATGCATAATTCAGGCTTTTCTTTTATGTTTTTATTAAAAAATTTCCTGGGGGCATGCCCCCGGACCCCCCTAGCATGGCTTTGAGTCTGCATTAAGCACTTAAACTATCCCCCCCCAATGGCCATTTCTGGCTATGCCCCGATCCTTACTATAACTCTGATTCTTAAATGGCTTACAACTGATAATAATTATACTTTACTAACATAATCTAGTTCACACCATAATAGTATCTCAATCATTACTATAATTGTTCTACCTCAGTTAGCCTGATAAGCCCTGGTACTGAGCAAAATGACTTGGAGGTAATGGATATGGCAGAGTAAGAATAATAGTTATATTTTTCTTTTCTTTCATTCATAAATTTAGTTACTTGAAGCATAAAAATACTTAATTTTTTTTACATGTTTTGATAGTAATGATTGTGTCCCAGCAGAAACTTTAAAGACATTATTTAAGAAAACTCTAACATATCTGTACAATTTTATACAAGAATTTGAATAATTCTGGATAAAAATACATGTACCTAGTTTGACTATCAAGTATTAAAAATGTCACTTGTGAAAGCCACTTTGATTTTTAAAATAAAAATTGAATGGTGAGCCTGTTTATGACTTAAGCATAGATATTCCCAAAGATACCCACTTGTTCATTGGCAAACTGCAAACAAGGCAACACATCTTCTTCATAAACATGTACTACAAAAGGATGTGTTTTTACAAGTTCTGGTTGTTTCCTCCAGTTGACAAATTCTTCATGGCATGTTGGATCAACCTATCAAGAGAAGTTTTTAAAACTTTACACAAGTTATACAAACTACACAAACTAGTACTGATACAATATTCCATGTAATCACACTACTATTAAATACTAAAAACAACAACATAGAACTAATGTCAATTTATTGTAAAATTAAAACCTTCACACAGAAATTTAATGTTTTCAATCAACTTCAGCTATCAAAGCAACAAAAACGTGTAGGTGAGAAAGGATATATAATTCATAAATCATATCAAGACAATCACGTAATACACACACAAATGTCCTGGCAGAACCAAAATGATAAGCATAGTCTTTTCCACACTAATTAATGTTTCACAAGAGAGCTTTGTGCCACAGGACAATACTTTTTTAAATAAAACCCGACAAAGCTTCGAATCTGTAACTTACCCTTAAGGACATAATATGCTTATATTTCATGAGTGCATTCCATCTTCTTTTATCTACAACTAAACGAAAAGGGTATCTTTATATAAAAGGTGTCCAAAAATGAAGTTAAATAACATTATGGTTATTTATTTGATATAACAAAAATGGAATATAAATACAAGCAGAGGGGTTGAAAGTTTTGTTGTATTAATTTTTGTTTTGTTCTTGTTTCTTTGATGAACAAACTATTACTAGAAATTCAAACCTGTACATTCTATAAGAGTTCTTTATTCCAAAACTCTGAAAAACTCTTGGCTTGGTACAAAGAGTTATCTTCCAAAAGGATGTAGCATCACTCCACTTTACTCAAATTGTTAGAGTTTTTAAACAAAACTTTTCCAGAGCTTTGAATTGGTAGGAGAGGACCTATCAAATGGCTTGGTTGTTTGCTAAATTTAACCCATTTAGACTTTAATCTCTGGGGACTTTTGAAAACAAAAGTCTACTATAACAAACCAAAAGACAATGACGAATTGAAACATTGGATTTGTTATACTATCTTATCCATCCTTTCTGCTGTGTTACAAAATATTATCTCAAAATTTAAACAAAGAATTAGATTAATTATAGTGAATGATGGAAGATATGTAGAAGTTCATAAATTATTAACACTAAAGCTTTATATTCAGTTTTTATTATCTCAAATAACAATAAAGTTATTCAACTTTATATTCATTTTTTGGACATCCTGTATTTAAACATATGAACTTAAAAACAATACTACAGTCATTTGTATAATATTAAATATTTGGTATATAAGTAAAACAAAACAACAACCTAAAGTTCTATACTCCTCTCTAATGCTACACAACTGGTATTTTCGTGGTAGAACAATGTCGTGTTTTATATAGCATTATCATGTTAAAAACAATTATTCTGAGTTATAACAAAGTTTACAGTTTCAATTTAGTGTACTTGGTAAAAAGAAATTTTAGGAACTTTTAATAACAGAAAAATATGTTCAGTACTACCATATGAAAAATGATTTCATTTGACACGTCATGCTCAATAACAAGATAATTTGATGATATGATGTATAACAAACTCCAAGACAAACTGTGTGGTTTGGAAATTTTCCCCAAATATCATTTTGTTGGACTTTGCTTCTATAGATTTTACACAAAAAATTATTTGTTTCCTTGGAGTTTTTCAAGTGAAAACGATATACTGAAAAGTACAAAATTTTAGCCTCAGCACACAAAATTACAGTGTGTCCAAAACACCACTAATATAAGACTAAGAAGTGCCATTACAAACCTTCAGATCTGTTCAGAGGTTTTTTTAATTGTTAATGATTTATCAAATTATCTATAGAAATATGACCAAAAGAAAGGCTTATAATAGTACTTTGTACAGCTATCCCTTGCTGTTTGTGGATGATAGATTCTAGAAGTTGCTCTGAACATTAAAATCACAAATACCATTAGCAATGGAGGTAGCAATGGAAGAGGACTCAGAGAGTTACACAGAAGCTGGACAGAAAAACTGTGGCTGAGCAATGACTGACAACATGTAGAATGCTGTGGTCCCTGATGCATAAGCATGGGATATGCAGTGCAGCACAATGCAAGCGTCACACAAGTTTGGGGGTAGACTGCAGCTACACCACAAATGTTCAAAGCCATGAACTACAAGGGATAACTTTAAGTGTTTGATCATGTAGTCCAAAAAGGCATTTCTAAAATTTATAATCATTTGGAAATTATTTTGAAGTTGCATAATATGACATTTTTCATCTTTCATTATGATGTTGGTGTTTTTTTTAATTGTTACTTTTGTTTTGTGGTAACTTTAAAACTTAAATATATTCAAATTCAATCTTTCCTTAATCATTACTAAAGACACTATATTGTGTACTTTGTAAAAAAAAACTCTGAATATTACTATTTGGAAAATAAATATTATTACTGTGCAAAAGCCAATATGTTTGTATACACACATACACATGCATACCTACACATATTATCTTGAAGCTTGATATCACATCATTGGCTGATGTACTATTACTTATTTTCCTATCCACTATTACTTTCCTTAATGCTTTCTTGTAAAAAAAAAGTTGTATACACATCGAGATCAGTACCATTTTTATTATGAGATTTTATCTTTTTTTCATGTTCTATAGCTCACAAGTGTTAATATATTCCCTATATTAAGCCTTATTAAGCAATCTTTTCTTAGACCTTCTTCACATTTCATTATGTATAACAAATATAAATAATACACATCAACATCATTAGCCCAAATAACCACTTCTGTTCTGCAGAGTTTAGTACAATGTCTTTATTAAGTCAAATGCTTAGCCAGTTGATAATAACTAGAAGTCTATACAGACTACACAGATAACAAATATTTACATGCACACATACTCATAGTAGTACAGTCATGTGCATTTGTTGGAAATATTTCACAATTCTAACCAGTGAAAACTTTTCATGTACCAACAGCACTTTCAGCCAATTAGAATATACTTAGATGTTATAACATCAAGTTTCTCACGTTATTGAATGGTCTCATATGGAGTATGACACATGATTAAACCTGTGACTATTTTACCTATTTTTAAAAATTCAGCAAATCATAATCTTTTCTCTCCAAAATACAGATTTTAGCATCTCACACACGTTACTGACCTACCTACTTTGTACATGTCTACATTTATATCACCCGAGTTCTTTCACAAGACCTGCTGGATGAGTTATGTGATGTGAAGGCAGGGCAGTAACTACATTTTATTACACTTTAGTCTTCATTACAATCATATGAAATTGTTTTTTTCTTGTTTTAGTACTAGTTCAGTAGTCGGTCATCCTTTCATTATAACTCAGACTACTGAGTTACAATTACTGAACATTATGAACTTGTACAAGTTGTTTGAAGTTGATAAATCCAAAAGAAGTGTATCCTTAGTTTTCTCCTAATTCTTTAAAAATGTCAAGGTGTTTCCTTTAGGATCACACAAGATAATGAAATGTCAATTTGCATTAATGGCACAACTTCCAAGTTACTGAATAAAACTGAAATAAATCCACTTGTCATTAAGAAAACTGGCAAACACTATATAGTCTACTAAACTACCTTAATATAAAGTTTTAAAAAAAAAAACAAATCAGGCTAAAAAAAAGTAAAATAAGTCCTACAGTAAAACCATTCATAGTCATCATTATCAAAATGAATACTTACATAAAGATAATTCTCTTGTAATATAATTGTAATAACTTACTTCTAAAGTTTCATGACTGTAACCAAGTTGAGGATTTTCTTTAACAGAAGAACAAGAAGAAGATTCTTTTTGTGAGGCTAATTCATAGTTGCTAGGAGAGCATTTATGTCCTGAGCACAGGAAAGATTTAACACCATCGTTTCTACTGTCAAGTTGGGAATGAATGTGGTGATTTGGAGTGTTGGGATTAGAGGTAGTTACAAGAGTTTTTAATGCTTGCACTTCTTCCTGAAGAACATCGTTATAAGATTAAAAAAAAAAAAAAAAGGAGTATATAAGGGTTCAAATTAGTGCTAAATCTCAGCTAGTAAAACTTATACAACACTTAAAAATAACTGTCTGTACACATTCCAGAAGGAAGATTCAGATATTCTTGCCATTGAAAATCAATACAGCCATGATACACTCATCTCCCATTTTATATTGCATAATGTTGAATAAAGCTGGTTACTATAATTGTTATTAACAACACTGTTTTACTCGCTGGTTGTGCTATCTCCAATTGAGCTACATGCCACACCTAGGCTAAGTATTAAGAAATAGAGATAGCAAGACTGCATCTTTAACTCATCCAGTTTATTATCAAAACAATCAGCACGTAGGCCAATTGGCCTACCATATGGCCTATGCAGTGCAATTTTACCAGCAGCAAGATTATAGCTTTTGTGCCCAGGGAATTCACTAGCAATTGTCAAAGAGAATTAGTGACATTTTTTCTAAGACAGAATGTAACAAAATTTTTACTTCTTCTTGTTCCTGGGCAAAAAGTGTTATTTCCCAATTGCTTATGCCTAAAGTAAATGGAAAAGACCTATTTTTCTCTTCAAACTCTGCATATAACAAAGACATGATGGGAGATTATATTTGGGGGCTGATACTAATTTGCAAATTTGCCCGATTTTACATAGAAAATAGGTTAATTTCTAAATTTCAAAATCCAGGTCACAAAAGCAAAGTTTGAAGGAAATAATGGCCATTTTCTGTACTTTTACAACATAAGCAATTAGGAAATAACACATACTATCCAGAAACAAAATTTGTGTTACATGGTGTAATATGTAGTTATGATATGAATTTTAGTGACACAAAATAATTTTATAAGCTCATAAGTTTCATTGCTTACCTTTAAATTTGCTTCCTTTTATAATTTTAGTGATGTTGCTTGTTTCATATTTGCTTCCCGAACCATATTGTGAGCTTCCTACAAATGAAAATAAAAAGGCTAACAGATATTTTGACCAGTAACTATAAATTTAAAAAAATATCATACACACACTTCAAATCAAATCACTTGATTATTTTTAGTAAAATCAGTCATTTTCTTCAATGGATGGATGCTGTCAATAATTTCAGATTAATTCTTATAGCTAAGAAAATTGCCTCTGTCCATTAATTCTTATCCATCAAGCTGTTCTGATTAGGCACTGTAAAAATGCATCCGAAAAAAATAGCAAAGAAAGTTAATTTGGAAAACAATTTCATAGAAAACATTAAAATGCATCAAAGGATAACTAAATCATGGGTTTATATTAATTTTATATTAGTGTGACTACATCATTTAATCAGTTACACTGACAGTTTAATTCTGAATACTTGAACTGTGGCTATTACATTGATGGTGTAGGAAATTATGGTAGTTTGACTACTTGATATTTTAAAAAAATTATAAAGTCACTGTTGAATGCAGAATTTTAATTTAGAAATGCATTTACATTATTATAATTGTCTGCACCTATCTAGTGTTAAGTTACAATGTGGGAAGATTTATGATTACAACAAAAATGTTTGTAAATTATGATGGATTAAGGAATTGTTCTCATTTTGTCTTTCACCATGTGTATTCAACATAAAAAACCAGAAACAACATATCAGTTGAACTGTAATATTCCATTTATTGTGTTTTTGTCCCTAGAAATTAAACAAAGTTTATCATCAGGTAAGCTCATTTATTATTTTACTTATGTAATTCTTTTTATTTTCATATTAAATATAGTGTTTTCAAACTGTACAACATATATGCAGAACTTTTAGGTATGTAGTAAATGAATGCACTAGTAACAGTTTTAATTACTTACAATTTACATGCTGAGAGCAGATGAAGCATTAGCAATAGGCCTAAAATTTTATAATATATATAAATAACGTTTCAAAAATCCTCTCTATTTAATCCAATCAAGATATGTCTTCCTATGGTCATGGGTCAAAGGCCATATCATTGCATTCGTTAATTTGAATTCAAATTTGAACTGAATGGCTATTTCATGAATTATATATTTGGTATTAAATTGTAGATTATAGATCAAATTTTAATATTATACATTTATGTTCTTAATTTAAAAGCAAATATCAAAAATACACACCCAAACATTGATTTTTGTGTGTTACACAGTATGTTTAATAAAGAACTAGTTCAAATTAGGTCTTTGTGTTGTTAAAACATAAAGTCTATAGTTTTGTAAGAATTAGGTACTCAAAATTCTGATATTTACAAGCCAGAATATAAAATAATAACCTCCTGTCCTTTCCATTTGTTGAGATATTACTCATGTTCAGAATGAAATACAGTGGCCTTGCTTACCTCTTCCCAGTTTTAAAAATGCTCCTTTGTATACACTTACTTTTGTCTATAATATGTGAATAACTAATCAAAAGCTCAGAATGTTTCCTTTGTGGCTTTCTCAGCCATTTTTAAGTGTTACATTGTCATTTCCTTCTTTTGAAACAAGACTTCAAGAAGTTGGTTGAGTCTAGTCTCCTCAAATTTTCATATGTTTTTTAAGACTCAAATAAAATTAGTTACTAAGCTTTATAAATTAGAATGGAATTCTATAATATCAGTATAGTTATTTATGATTTTTTTGATTATTTCAAATGTATATATACATATGAAAAGTATTACATTTCACATCCTCCACGTGTAAAATTTTAAAAGGCTTGGCAACCTATGGTAATCAGTAAATGAGTATAAAAGTCATCGTAACCAGAAGATATAATTGTTTGCTATATGACTTTAATTACTGCTCTATGTTTTAAGAAAAATAAGTTTAAGAACTTATATGTAACCAATAATAATATATATACATATATAATGCATTATAACAGAAATGTGATTGTACTTTACAAAATACTTTTACTAGTCCACTAAAACATACCCAATACACGTCACTTTGTAAAGGCTAGTTTTATATTCTTGAATAAGGTAACATGAGTACACGAGTCACATCAATGTAACTGCTGTGATGTTTGCCAGCAATGACTAAAAAGGATAATATAATGTTTGACATTTAAGCTATGTACAATAAATGATTGTGCTTGTCATTCTAGAACAAAACTAGCATAATGTATACTTATTTCCCAATTTTTTATGCTGGTTATAAAGTCAGTCAAATTTACCAAACATGTACAGAGGTGCAGATTCATTAGTTAAAATAACAGATAAAATATAAAGGTTTTTCTTTAAAAATATTTGATGATTATTTGAAGTTTATAAATTTAAACATTTTCTGATGTCTATAAAGTCTTAAATCTTAAAATGGAAACTACTCTGCATGTTGGGTAGTCAACATTCTGAAAGAAAAGATTTGCAAAAGAATCTTTAATTAAAAAAACCTTAATACTCAATACAAAATCTGATATTTTGTAATATTTACTTATAACTTGCATTACTTACATGATGAAATTCATAATATAGTTATTCTCATAGATATTTTCATGTTTATGAACTCAGTGGATTCCACCCAACCTATAATGAAAGGGTTAAACACCCCAGGAGTTCTAGTACTGACAAGAGAGAGAGAGAGAGAAGAAGAAGAAGAAGAGACCTTGGAGTATAACTTGTGGGAGACAAAAAAGATCTGAAAGTTATTATTTTCCTATACTGAAAATATATTTTCATGCATAATATAGTTCTGTTCTCTATATGCAAAAATTTGCTTGCACGTTATAAGCCTTAAACTTCTACATACCACACAATCAACACAATTCACTGTCTCATGTGTAAATCATTCTACCAAGAGGAATGCAACACACTTCTACTGCAGTGAAATTAGGGAGAAAGGAAGCACTGGCTTTTAGTGGGAAGTGAGAGAAAAGATAGGTAGCTATTGGAAATATTTTCAGTACAGAAAAATAATAATTTATGATACAGTACCTTACCTCCACTCAAATGCATAGCTAGAATCCTACATTAAAAAGGTTGAGTGAAAGGTGCAAAGGTTGAAAGAAGTAATAATTAAAAGTGTCCGAAAGACACCCAGGAAGCGTGATCTCTATTAGAACAGGAACACACTTGGGAGACTGTACCACTTTTGTACCCAGTATACTCTGTGCCTGAAGTGCAAATAGATGTTACATACATGGGCAGAAACAAAATGTAGAGAAAAAATGGGTGGGCTTGAATCTGAACCACAATGTACTAGAATCTGAATCCCAGTGAACAATAACTAGAAGAACCAACCAAATACAGGAATATGGGGAAAACTACCTGGATGCATCCCAAGGTGTAGAATATCTATGGTGTGTTGGACCATACAAGGCTAGTCAAATCCAGGTTGTACTGAGAATACAACTTCCTACTCATGGTAAAAGGAGAATCCACACCATTTTTACATCAAGTTGAGTAGAATAGAATATGTACTTTTCAAACCAATCTACAAATTGGGCACATTGATTGGTATGTTTCTTCATACCATTATTTGGATGTATGGGTTGTTAAGGATTTGCACAGACTGAGTCTCTGCTGCAAAACAACAGTCTCAGGTAGTGAAACCTCTGTAAAGTGTAGCATAAGAAGGAACTAGAGACCAAAAAAAAAAGAAAAAAAAGAGGTAAATCAGTATTGATGAAATTCGCAAAAAGCATCCAGGTACGTAGTAACCCAAACAAATTTGACTTTAGTGGTGCTTATATCAAATTTCATAAGTATTTATTCCCTTAACATAAAATAAATTATAGTTACATTGCATTTAAGCCCATATACATTAGTTTTCAAGGAAGTGTTAATGAAAAACATTTATTACTTTGATTTCAGACAAATAACTTATTGAAAGACAGCATAAACTAACAACTGTTAACTGCTCTTTAACACTAATTTATGATTTGTGACATGCTGTTATTTGTTGTTGTTGTTGTTGTTGTTTTAACTATGAACTTCCAACCACTTTATGTGGTGAATGGGCAAAAGATTCATTCCTTTAACACACTAATTACTGGTTGAGCATCAGGGTGGCCTTTATAGAGAAGGTAAAAATTGAGAGTATGAATTTCTTTTGGGGCACCCCATACTTTAATGGAGGTCAACCAGAAACTAAATGTAAATAAAAGTTTAAGGGAATCAAAGTACATTAAGAGCTTACTACCACTGCTTAAAGTTTCTCCATTATGATGCACAGTGTGGGTTACATATACAATGAACTACCCAAACAAAGAGCTGCATAACATGCAAATCTCTCTGAAATATTCAAGGAAAAAGGAAAAAATTAGTGAAAATAAGTTTACAATAGAACCATAGAAAAATAAATTGATCAAAGCTGCTAGTATCTTCCACATCACAGAATCACTAAATATTCACTTCTATAGTTTAATGATAGTGGTATTTCTTTATCTCAGCAAATATTTTCCTATACCCCTTGACCACCAACAGAAGGTCTGTTTTTGGTTCTTTTCAGTGATATGAAGCTAGATTTATTCTTCCATTAAAGTTACATGCCTAAAACAGAAAAAACTGTTGTGTAATCATCTACCATTTTTTCCTTGTCTGAGAATCTCCACTTCTCTTGAAAACAATTCCAAACAAACATCTCTCAGAACTCCTCTTCAATCTTCCAAGATTGAACTGCATTTTTCAACTGCATTGTAAAACATAAAATTTTGGTTGCAGTCTCTAATTTTGAATGTATTTTGCTAAAAACAGGTTCAGTGATGTCGAGAAAACCCACTTGTAGATTATGTAAAAACTGGTTCAGACTAGTTTTTCACTAATCTTTACAATTTCTCAGAGCGCTCCACTAAAATCTCAAACTTGAAAATAAGGTCCACCCTACTGAACATCAAATAGTATACATAAATTGAAAAAAGATGAACATATATGAATGGAGTCTCTCATAGTTAGGATTATCTGAAGGTTTATTACTAACAATCAAATCTAACATTATAATGAGAAGATGTTTAAACAAAATCTTACTTCAAAGAGACTAGCTGTCAGTTCTTCAAGCTCAGCCCCAACCTCATCTCTTATCTGACTGAGACGAGCAACTTTTTCATCTTTCAGTTTTAGTTCCTTTACACAGAAAATTAAAAAGATCTAAATAAAACAACTGCCAACACTGAACAAGTAAGCATTATAATAAAAAGCCTTAAATTACATGAATTATAAAAATAAGCACAAATCAGAAAATGCTATCTTCTTCACTCATCTCCCTAGGAGATTTATATGCCACTAATCTTGTAGTAACTCTCACCTAAGTTCATGTATTTAAATACCAAGACAATAACTCACCACTTCACACAGAAATGCCAGATTCCCATGATGAAATATTGAACAGATCAGCACCAAATTTTACTTAGATGAGCTACTTTTAGAAAGTGTTTTCAGAAGTCCATGGACTGTGACACCCAATGTCAGGGGATTAACAGGGGCATGCTCACGGAAGATCATATGTCATCTTGATGAGGTCATACTTTTCACCCTGAATCTAAAAGGGGACAGTAAAATAAGCCCCAACTGTTGCAGGGATGAGCAGAATGAAAACATGCCTATCCAAGTACTTGCATGCAAGCAGTTAGCAACTCTATACTCATAATGTGGT
This sequence comes from Tachypleus tridentatus, assembly GCF_004210375.1. Taxonomy (NCBI): domain Eukaryota; kingdom Metazoa; phylum Arthropoda; class Merostomata; order Xiphosura; family Limulidae; genus Tachypleus; species Tachypleus tridentatus. Next base: position 127,297,274 of record NC_134825.1, read on the forward strand.
TGGGTATGATCAAACAATACAGTGTGTACTCATTTCAATTCTACTGAACAGACATTGATTGTAGGATAAAAACACGCTTGTTATGCATTATGTTGATAAGGATTGACTCGTACTAAACTGTGTGTCACCACTACATCACTTCTCATCTTATTGTACTATGTTCAATGAACATTCTCCATAACCCATCATCCCAGCAGCAAAGAAACTACAATTGATAAGGATCTTGGATGCTCTACTGATCTACCAGAGAGAAAAGTCTTTTAGTGGAAACAGAGAGAGTGATGGGTGACTGTAAACACCTATTTTTAAAAGCAGGCAAGTACAAGCTGGCTTTTTCCTGGTAACCTGTGGAACTGGTATGGTTTGAATCAGACAACTGACTAAATTTGTATACCAAGAAGATGCTTCAAATGATATCCTAGTGTACTTTCTCCTGTCTTGGTTCAATGCAGATTTTGGGAGGCAACAACAGACACCTGGTGGAAGCCTTTTCCACACAAAGGGACAAAAATGAAATATATGTACCATATGAAACTGGTATGGTTTGAATCAAAAAACTGACTAAATTTGTATACCACGAGGATGCCTCAAATGGTATACTGGAGTACTTTCTCTTATCTTGGTTCAATGCAGGTTTTGAAAAATAATCCTACCTTGGGAGGCAACAACAGTCACCTGGTGGAAGCCTTTTCAATATAAAAGGACAAAAATAAAATATATATACCCATTTCAAAGAGAGTGGTTAAATTAAAATACGATAGCTGGAGGAAGTCAAAATCCTGAAGAACCAGTTAGATGGTAAAAAGAAGGAATAATAACTGTGCAGAGACTTCCACATGCCTACCATCCCAGGGCTGGTGAAGATGAGAAGCAAAAGAATGAGAAATATGATGATTTAAGTGCAAAGGAATAGGAAATATCTTGCAAGTATTTACATTTACAGATGAAAATACAGATTGTAGGAGTCAATGGAACCATCCAGTAAGAGTAGAAGGATAAATGTTCCTGGAAGAAAAGGGGACCCAGGGTAGGAACAGACAGTAGTATTCACCCTGAAAGGGAGGCTTTCATGCCAAGCAACACCAAACATACTAAACAGGACACAGGAGCTGATCTGGATCTGGATGGTCATAGGGGTGAAAGATAGAAGGAAGGAAGACAGGAAAGAAAGGATGGTTAACCTCTCAAATAGCAGAAGTCTGAAGAAGGAAAAACCAATACAGGTTGAGAAGAATATAAGTGTGGTGGAAAAGGGTGTGAAAAGTGTCCAGTCTAATAGGTGATGGACCATACAAATCTCACAAGTGAAGATGGAAGAACAACATCCTTTAACAAAAAACACACGTAAATTTGAAGCAAGAGTGTGGGGTCACTGAACACAAGGCAAAGGGGGGGGGTATTTGGACATCAAGAGAGGAAGCAGAGAAACTCAAAGTTAAGGCAGCTAAATATGCATTGTAGTAGGATTTGAAAAGTCTTGTGTATTAAGTTGAGAATCTGAAGGAAGAGTGGAAAAAGTGCATACAGAAAAAGTATGGCCAGCCCTAACTGATAGCATCAACAGTTAGATTGAAAGGATAAGGAACAGGGGACTGGAAAAGAAGGATATTTCAGTCAAGAGGAATTCAAAGTTGTCAAAGAAGTGAACATCACTAAAGACACCCAGAAAAAGAAAGGGAGTCCAATGAAGATCATGTATATATGATGTGCAGGAAGGTGTACAGTTAAGAGAAATGTAACATAAGTCTCCAGGTGAACATTAAGAAAAGGAACATACCTGCATATGAAATCCAGAAAGAATTTGGAAGGCTAAGGTAAATGGTAAAGCACTATACAAAGAAAATTAGGTCCCAGAAGCTTTTTTTGACTAAGGAGAAACAGCATTGGTTGAGAAGACAGAAGAAGGAAGCCTAATAAGCTTGTCATAATCCACACATTGAACAAAGGCAGAAACATCCCAAACAGTTTACAAGCCACCAGAACCAAGAGTAAAAATAAATCCTGTGTGTGTGTTCTAACTCAAAGAACTAAGTAAAAGTCACTGTCACTTGAGAATTAATGATAAAAAATTATAGCTTTTGAAACCAAAGCAAAAGAAAACAAAATTGAAGTTACAACAAATGTAAGTCTCAAACTGAAGCCAGACATTATTTCAATACATTTGTGTTGTACAATGTCAAGAAAAACAAATATATTATAATGAATGCAAATGTATAAGGAGGGGTTACTACCTTAGATGGAGGTTGTGTTGCCTTTCTACTGGAGTAAAGCTTTTGTTGTATGATGACATAATGATGCTCGAGCACAGTTCACAATAAACAAATAAATTCAGGAGGGAGTTACCTCAAGGCTAGTTGCATACAAATCTCATTGGCAGATGCACGAGGAAAACAGCATTTCTGTGTATAGATGAGTGATCACAGTGGATATTAGTATTAATTAATTAAAAATTTAGCATAGTATAAACATCTTTAGCAACATACATCTAAAATTCTTTGTTCCTTTCACATGCAACTGTAGCTCAAAAAATTGATATTGTACAAAAACTTTTCATATTTGACAAATTCAATAAAACTAACCATTTTTATATATATGTATAAAGAGTAAAACACACACTATAAATATTTTCTAATGAAATATTTCCTACCTCATAAATACAAATATTTTAAGATAACCAGTACTGTAATATCTTGCTGCAGTATTCGGGTATTAACATACAAATACTTTCAGAAGGTGAATCATCAACTGCTGTAACAACTTAGTTTGTATGTGCTATAAATAATCACTTAACATGCACTAAAAATTGATATTCTACACTTACCAGAACTTGCTTTGTATTCATTATTTTCATGCAAATCGTATAAAGTGCAATCAATATAAATAAGCACCTAATTCATCTATTTCATAAACTGATTATCAACATTCAAGACATGAGAATCTTATATAAATAATAAAGAACAGCATTATGAAAAGTATTTTGTATGTAAACAGAAATTAAGTAGCTCTTGGATTCTTAGAAAAATTGTTGAAAATATAAAACTTTGAAAAATACATTTGAAATTGAGACTGGTTAGGAGAAATTAAGATCATTTTGAAGACACTCAGATATAGTCAAGAGATAGGTAAGTTACTGAGTCTTTGAAGCCTTGTTTAAACAATTTAAAATAATTTATCAAGTTTTCTAGCTATTTTACTTCATTCAAATACTTGATGTAAATACCTAATAAAATTTCTACACATCTTTTAAAAAATCTGATCATCTAGTAGACCTAATGAAAGCCAAGTTAATAAGATTATCTTTATATTTCTCCCATCCAGGTAGCAATTGAATGCTTTTGGTTGTTTTTTATCATACAAGTTATTATCTGAGAATCTGTACACACCTGTTAAATAAAATTAGGAAAATCACCACTGTACCCATAAAAGAAAAAAAGAAGGGGATGTTGGTTATGGGTACTAACAGCCAGTTGCCTTTCTTCTGTTTGACAAATTAACAAAAACAACTTAAAGGTTGGCATAATTTTGATAAATTGGTTGATTGTTGAACAAAATAAAACAGAAATAACTGGAAACATCAACTTCTATTAATCAATTAATTTATGTGACAATGATCAATATAATTGCTGCTAACAGGTTATTAATTAAAACTCCCAACACTACACATAGTATAATGCATTTCTTTTATCTTTACAATGAAAGATAAGTGATTATTTCTTTAGTTTCACTGAAACATCACATAAGTATACGTATTTCTCACATATATCACTAAAACTATGATAAATACCTCTTGTGCTTTTTTTAGCTCTTCTTGCAATCATCCATAAGCATGTTCCTTCACTTCTGCTACCAAAAAACTACGTGTATGCCAGCTGTCACAGAAAACTCTTTCCTGATATTTATTAATGCCATCATCTTCACTAGTTTCATTAAATTTGTAATCTGGTCTGAATAATAAACCATTTTTCAAAATAAATATAAAATACAGTATCATAATAAAACATCTGGTATAAAATATATGTTCTAAAATCACATTTCCAAAACCTATCACAATGCAAGTGTGCATTCAAACATATGCTGAAGACATTTTATCCAAATTATTCATTACATTATAAAACAAACTAATTTAATAGTGATAAAATACATTTTTAATAATAAGACTGTAAACAACAGTACAATTAGCTCTGTATATACACTGAATCGAAGATTATTTAGCAGCAAATGAACATCACTATATCTATGTAGCTTTTGTTTTCAATAAGTGCTAAATTTTAATATTAAAAACTATATCTTCATGCTACGGTTTAAAATAATCAAGTTGGCAAGACATTACATTGTCATAAGACTGATAACTTTAACTATAACTAACTTCGCTGTTCCTATATTGTTCTCTGGGTTTGTTTAAAATAGAAAAGTCTTAGTACAGGGTGCATCACAAAAAGGAAAACAAATAGTTTTGTAACTTTTACTTAAACTTTCAGTGTTCAACTTCATAACCTTTACACATTATCCTCCGTTGCTGTTTTTTTTTTGTCCAGTTTTTAGTGCCTTCATAAAGGATACATTTATAAAAAAACCAAAAAAACATGAAAATTGACATCCACATATTAGAGAACTATGGTGATAGTAAACTTTAAAACTAAAATTCATTTATATATCAAATTTTCATCTACTGTGTAGAATAACCAAAGTTAAAAGTTAATTTGAACGAACGATGGGCGGCTTTAAAATGAGTACTGCAGTACCAAAATTGATGCACCATGTCTATAACCTTCTCACAGTTGTTTAAAAGTTACATCATAATGTAATTGTATAAAACAAGTAACTCAATAAAATCAATAAAGCATTTATATTTCAATTAATCTTCATTTACAGAATTATAAGTACTTGCATAGTATAAGTACTCACATTTTTTTCATTATTCACACAACTGAACAGAAGCTTAAATATTACAGTTTGAAGTTGCATGATCAAATGTTATTTTTAGGAACACAATTCAATCACCCGTTGATTGCTCAACAATGTTAGGTAAAAGAAAATGAATAATCTAAGAGTCTGAAACTTCTGTTTAAATGTAGTACCCTATATCAGAAAAAAGCATATAATAAACTAGTCACAGATTCTCCATTTCCAGCAAATATAAATGAAGTGTAAGAACCTTTAATCTGGCATCAGTATTACTACAAGTAATTTAAGTATTACAAATAACTTTTTTTTTAAATATAAATGTGTAGGTATTAAATGATGACTCTTCAAATGTTAAAAACATTAGCAATATACTTCAAAAATAGATCCCCCTTTGAAGATAACTGTTATATACTGGTTCAGTATTCTCAAATTTGATTACATGCTTTTGAATATTATTTTAATATACATCTTATAAATTGGTCATTTGTTGCTAATAAGAGTAACAGATTTTTTTTTTTATCACACAAAACTTCTTCACAATGTCACATAAAAGGTCCATTGTGGAAGTATTTAAATAATAGAGATGAGAACTGTAATTTTAAAAATTTAGAAGAACAAATTTTGGAATGAAATCTCTGGCCCAAATTTGTTCTTAAAGAGAATCATTGTTCAGATAATTAACCTGTAGACTACAACAAAGAATTACTTAGTGTCAGACATCCAAAATTAAAATCTATGAAAAAAACTTCTCACATAGACAAGGCATAAAAAACAAGCATGACAAAACTCAATCTTACACTGAGATATCAAAGAAGCATTATACAAAATAAATATGGTACTAATAGTAAGAATTAACTTGCTAGCCTTTAACTTTTTGTTTGAATATTAAAAATTAAAGGCAGAGTTAAGTACTTACACATCAAGACCCTTGAACATATTATAGATATTAAAGAAAAAATTAAGGAAGAAAAACATTAGCACACTGACTTTCCAGCTAAGTACAGTGAGAATAAAAATGTGTTGGAGTGTTTTCTATAGTTCGTAAGTTAAACAGTAACAAAAGAGATACTAGTTAAATGCTCTTTTATAATGTTTAGTACTTTTTGTAGTATGTCCCATTTTCTCTACAGATGCTAATGTATGTTCAAGTAAAAGCCTCCTTAAATGGATGAAATACGATAGGTCAAACAAATGGCATTAGGCCTGACAACATAGGTAGATTTTAAGTATATACAACAGGTATAATACAATGAAAAATATTACATAAATGAAAGTCAGAAAGTGATAAACATTCTTTGTGTAAACATAATGAAAAAGGAAATATAACTCAAGCTTGAAGTACAACAAAATGCAACTACATTTTATATGGATGGAGGACAAATACTCAGCTAGATTATAAGATACTAAAAGTGATTATATAAAGCTTCAAGTAACTTATTAACACCAGGGAAATGTGTAATGACAAAAGTTATCCTTTCAAAGTCACCATTTCCATTGTGTCATGGTACTGTACTGCTATTAAGAGGAATGAAAGACCGAGTTTATATGTTCTGCCATTTAGTTTAATTTCCTGTAAATCAAGGATTCGCATATCTGTGGACCTACAACCCAATTTACAAAGCTCCTATAATGCAAATTTAATGCCTGGATTAATATTTTGCACTTTTTCAATTTAATGATCATTGTTGCTATAATTTAAGTATAATTTCTTTAACCAACTTATAAACAGTAGGTAGTAAACCTAGATATTTACATGTCCAAACATAAGCCAATACGAAATTTGGAGTTTGCTTTTGGAGAATCCCTATTAAAGTTAAGTGTTTCACCTATGTACAAATTTCAGCCAAAATGATTTGTTTGGTACCACTCAGAAGTTAGCGAGTCCTGCTGTTTAGAAGCAGTTTGGGGGAAATCCCCAAGTTCCTCAAGTTGGGGAGGTGAGAATTTTATCTTTGTGCAAACCTTTGGATCAAGATGATTCATTTGGTATCATTTAGAATTCAGTACAACTAGCAATTTAAGAGGAGTTAGGTGACACATGCACACAAACACAGAATTTTGTTATATAAATAGGAAGAAAAAATATTTTAGTGGAAAGTAGGGAATGTTGGTTATCCATAGTATTGCTATAAGAACTCTCAAAAAAAAGTAAATGCTGTAATAAAAATGATACAAAGAGATACTGGTTGTATACATTTTAAAATCATTTTCATGCCCTATTTTGTTGACATTGTGATCCTTATAGTTAAATGAAGCAGTCTAAGTTTGCCAATCAAAATAGGGATTAACAATCACTTTAAAATCTATCCATGTCGTACACATTACTTGTTTATGTACGTTTTATTGCAGAACTTGTTTCATTTAGGATACTTCTTATAACAATTCTATGAATAACCAATAATACCTACTTTCTTTCAGAAATTTATTTCCCATTTATTTGTTCATTTTCTATGTGCCTATGCAATGGATGCAACATCTATAAATTTTCAGTATAGCCATATCCTTAATAGCTATAGCTTTTTACAAGTAAAACCATAATAACAGTTATAAAATGTAATCCATACTTTGGCCTAGTGGTAAGTGTAAAAAGGTGCCAAAGTAGGGATTAAATTTTTATAAATTTGTAACTGTGGTTTTAATTCATGTTTCATTAATTTCTTTATAAGGAGGTCCACACTTCATTTTAAAATTCATAATTTTTATTGCTCTTGTTTGTTTATATGTTATACTGCTATAAAGCATATACTTTGCTTAAGAAACTGTCATGTAGCAATCAACATTTAGCACCATCTGTTAGTTGAATTGTATTTAAAAGATATTTAAGTAAGTGGATGAAATGTTTACAATTTATAAAAAAACTGTATAAATTTATTGGAATACATAACCACAGATTAGTCATGAAAGCTAAAAAAATCTTGAAGTGACAGTCTGAGCCACCAAAGGGATAGGCCCACTGATGTGATCGCAAGTATAGTAGATGGAAAAGGTGCTGTTCTTTAGACATTCTTTAAACTGTTATACTGGAAACGTTAGTGACCTTTTAAGTGTATTATTAATATATATGTACATAATGTATTATAACCAATATTTTATATGACTGTTTTTTGCTTAGAAATTCAAGAAGGTACTTTTTTTGGTGTGCAACTTATTTGGAAACCTTGTCAATCTCTATTTTGTCATGTTACTCATCACACTCATGTTTCAAAAACATTTCAAATTTCAAAAAATACATAAATATCATTTACTGTACAAATACTCAGATACTTGAAGACAGATTAGTAACCAACAAGTGTTATACTTTTGCTCCAGACTAGTGACTAGTCTTCATCTACACCACTAGTGCTACTGTAACACAAAACTACTACAGGGGTTGTGAGTAATTACAATAAATTATCCCATCAAGGTTCCATGATAGAGTTCAGTGTAATATCTGTAAAGAAAGTTACAATTTTCTGCTACTACAAATATATTTCTGATAGGCACTTTCCTTCTCTCACAAAATTAGCTATTTTCACCCAGTGCTGCTTTCTATAAACAAATTGTTTATTTACACGTTACATGCCTTCTACTACCCCTATTGGAATTCCAACATGCCCCTCATGCATATCATCATGCATCACTTCACCAACAGGAGTATGGTGTAAGTGATGCATGCAACTTTCTCTATATGCCTCTATCAAACTATGACTTCGAGGTTTGGAAGAAAACAAAAGTAACACAGGAAAGTGGGGAGGAAGGATGGGAAGTGTGAGAATAGGAATGTATCTATTGGAAATATATTTCCAGTATAGGAAAATTATAAATTCCTATATGGTACTTTCCCTCTACTCAGAAGATTCACTAGAATCTCACATTCATTTGGTGGCAGGACTGGTGCAAGGAAATGACATAAGTACCCCCAGAAAGCATCCAAAGATCTGATGAGGAGAACTGCACTACTTGTGAAACAGGTACACTCTTCACTCATCTGTAAGGTGTAGTAGATAAAGACAAAAAAGAAGCAGATCCAAGTGGGAGAGAAACGTGGCAGGATAGTGATCCTAACCAAGTAAATATATATGCAACTCAATTGCACAAAGTATAACAATGGGTAAAACAACTGATGTGCCCCTAGGTGTAGAATGATAGGGAGCAACATACTGTACTCAGTAAGTAAACTGCATCCAACATCCATGCCACGTGAAACAGACATCTATGCATGGGTAGGATAAGGATCACTCTCTCTTCACCTCAAGTTCAAGAGACCAGGGGAATCTATAACCACTCTAATTCCCAAGAATAATGTGTTAGCTTTGATCTATTGATCCAGGGACCCAATATTGAAAGGATGTCTATATTATATAAATCAATTCCCTTAACAGCAAAACTGACCAAAACTATCCAAAAAGCAACAACATTTTGGCATAAGATAAAACAAAGGATAGCAAAAAGGATAGAACCAAAACACTTCCACTGTGACCCACAAACAAAAAGAATATAACCAATGAAGGAATAAAAACAATCATAAACATGTGTGAGGACTTGTGTTGATTGGTTTTACTCTAAATCCAAAACCAAGGTATATCAACATCCATGTGAGGGTGGGACAAGGGATCCCAGTCAAAGGGATGAACCATGCTTTGACATTTCATTCCTTTGTGAGTGTATACTACATACTGGAGAACATCACATCACCTAAAACCAATGTAACATACCACCAATGCCCAACTCTGCATTGAATGATTATAGCCATCTTTGTGTGTAACCCACTCACAGGAGTGTTCCTCCACAGTTGATCACCTAAGCAGATTGGAAATGGAAAGTGGTAAGAGCTCCCATACTCCAGTGGAGAGTTTGGAGGAATGTTATCACTTGAAACAGTGCAATGGGTACCCATGAAACCTTATTTTGAAAAAGTAGACCATGCCAATTTATTCAATACAAGACATTGCAAGGATGGGCTGCTATACCCTTCTGCTTTATTGTTATTGCAATCTATGGGTGGTATGGTCTGAAATAGGCAAGTTTATGAAGCAATTACAGTGCGAGTTTATTCACCTACAAGAAATTTTGTGGAATACCTACCCCATCTCAATGGCAAGCAGTGCAAGTCAATATGGAGTACAGTGCAGATTATAAGTTTAAAAATACCTATTAAAGTACCACTCATCACAGAGTGGGATCTATATGATGAGTAAATAAATCAAGGGCCATGAAATGAAAAGTGTGAATATAAACTTACCCAGTTAAACTCACACTGAAGCATAAAAACAGTCACAGGTGGAAGACAAAAGCTTGAAGAAACCACGATATTGTGTAAATAATGGAAGATAAACATAACAGGCACAGTCCACATTCTCTGACTGTAGTATTTCCTCCACTGGCCAAAAATAACACAAGACGTGAAAGAAAAGATGAGATGTTAAACCTGATGGGAAGACACATAGAACAAATTCCAGGAGAAAGAAGACAAGGAGAAAATAGCCAATTGAATCTCAAGTCCAACCCAATTGGTGAGGGGAGAAGTGGGAAAGATTCTGAACAGAGGAAGACTGCCAAAGGATAAAAAGTCAGGAAGCCATGTGGGCAATATAACAATGAATAGTATAGAACAGGCATAGAAGTCTATCAGCATTGGAATAAAGGTAGTGATGAGATATAGAAGGAGGAGAGAAGTAAAAAGGAGGAGTTGCCATTCCTAAACACTGCAGTATTTGGGAGGTAGGGTGATAAATTATACATAAAAAACATAAATGGAAAACAAATTAGACCTTTGATATCCACATGGTAAAAGGAAATATGTTTTAAAGGAAAGTCAAAACACAGAACATGAGAAAAATGGTTCAAATAGAGGTAAAGTGAGCAAATGAAAGACTGGAAAAGTAGACCACTTAGTGTAGGATGACTAATTCAGAAAAAATGCACTATGATGGTAAGTACAGGGGAAGAAAAAGCTTGACAGTGTTAGGAAAAATAAAATGTATGGGATGAGGCAGCCAAGGATGAGAAGACAAAGACCCCCTCAAAACACCATGTAACAAACTTCACTACTCACACCACAGAGGTTGGACAATGGGGAATCACCAAGTTATAGACCAAATGCAAAACATTTTCCATTTGTGCTGATACACCTCCACTGAAGAAGGACGTAAGAAATGAGCTATAAGGGTGGGTGTATTTTCTTATAGCAAAGTCACATCAGGCTATCTACTGAGTCCACCAAGGGGAATTGAACCCTTGATTTTAGCATTATAAATCTGTAGATTTACCACTATACTATTGGGGGATGGACTAAAAGGTAAGCTGCTTGATTGGAGAAACCTTACCTTCTCTCCAAGGACCAAATAAGAGCAGCATGAAGATGAAGAATGTGAATGGTTGGATGTAGAACCATTACTGTGGATGACAAAAAAAAGGAGGGAGATAAAGGAAGAAATACTGGAGAGACAAGCTGCAGTTGTTGTAATCAGAGAAATCACAGTTAGGCTGGCAAATAAGGAGTAATCAAAATGATTTGATATGGAGTAGTATGGATGAAAAAAGTCATACGATGAAGTAATTGGACAAGAGCATAAACAAAGAAATTTGTGGGACCAATCCTGGCTGAAGATATTGGGAGTAAAAGCCCAAGGATGAAATTCTGTGGGCTAAAAATAGAGTAACTTGTGATTGAGGTATGTGGTAAATGTATCTATATGGGTAAGTTCCCACCAACTGCAAGCACCAGAAAAAGAAGGGCTATAAAGAACACTCCATTGGATATATTTGGTCAGGGCAGATAGACAAACTGCTACAAGATTGAAAGCACCTGCAATGGAATGCAAAGTGAATGTGCAATGACATAAATGTGTGTGTGTGTAGGGGGGGGGAGCCCAATATAGTAGATCCTGACCTGGACCCACTGGGTGGCCACTGATAATGTTAACAATGTGACATGCATCAAAGAAAATGATGAAATAAGGCATCCCAAGAAGAAGGAACAAATAAGAGCTGGGAACTGGTAGCAGGTGCCATACTGGGCTCTGACAGATAAATGGGCAACAGGGTTTGAAAGGGTAAAATGTTATTTTACTGATATAATTTGGAATTCCAAAGACTCAGGGATCATGTTAAAGTATTGCAGCAGAAATGGGACAATGTCAAGAAGCTGGTAAAATTAAGGTTGTATCCTGACCTAGAAGGTCTCAACAAAAGAGAAACTCTGTATGTAAAGTCAGAGCTGAAGATGACAAATGAGCCAACATAACGAAAAAAAGGGAGAGCATGCCCCCAGAAAAACCCTCAGGAATTTAGTAAAGAGCTTCAGAGAAGAGGTGGATGGTTGAAAAATACTGTAAAAGAGCTATGAAGGTAAGATAGAGGCAAGAAAGTTGGGCATGGATCAAATTTACAGAAGATTTGGGGCCACACCTTAAACAAGCAAAATGTAACCTAATAACTGCTGGTCCAAAAAAAGGGCAATCAGCACAATGTTATTCAAGAGGAAACTGATCCAAAGCCTGTGGGGGAGAAGCACACTGATCCCATCACTTAATCATAAAACAAATTGGTCAGTATGTACCCAAATATCCAAGGAGGAGGGAAAATCAGATAGGTTGGAGAAGACTAGACACGTAGTAAGGAATGATGCAGTTCAAAGAAAATAGGGAAAAAGGAATAAAATGTCACACACACAAGAAACAAAATATAAAAAACTGTATTAAGCCTATCTTCTCATGTGGGACATGGGAAAGCACAGCAAAACCAAGAGGTGGAAATAGTTGATCTAAGTGCTCATCCTCTTGAACAAGCTAAACCTGTTCAGGAGAAAGTAGGACAAGGTCCATAGATAGAGGTTGATTCATTTAATATTCAGTCTTCTGGCAAATAAATATGTATAAATCCCCAGCTGGGTCACCTGCACCTGAAGCCTGAAACACAGCTCTAGTCAGATATGACCCCGACATGGTAACATGAACTTCAGAATTCATAATGAGGAAGAGTCAATCAATAACGAAAAGTATAAAAAAACAATGCAATTGTAATAAACTAGAACTAAATTGAAGAAAGAGTCTTAACAGCAACTAGAAGTGAAAATATATGAACATCACTTTGCAAGTATACAAAAGATAAAGGTGAAATTTTAAACAAAAAAAAAGAGAACATGCACAAGCACTGCCCAAAAAGATGCAACAGTTCAGTAGAAACTTGTATAGAGAGTTACATGCATCACATGAGAATATCATATTCCTATTGGGGGAAAAGTGACACATAATGATTTACGTGAGAGACATGTTGAAATCATTTGATTCCAATAGAGAGGAGCAGAAGGTTTGTGGCATGTGTAAATAAAAAAAATAAAAAAATTATATGTAGAGAGCAGCCCTGGAGGAGTGTAGCTAATCTTATGAGTGGAGGGAAATACCATATTTTCACAGCATTTGAAGGCAAAAATTACAATCATAATCTAATATTTTCTATGAATTTGTTCCTTAAATGGAATTTCTGTAAATTATAGCAAGAGTTTTTGTATTTGCTGAAACAAAATAAAAAAATCCTACTTACTCCTTCTATGCTCATGATGAAGAAGCTTTTAATAATAAATATTTAGTGAAAAATCCATGTGTGTATATACTATACAATCAGATGTTAATTTATACTGTATTGCAAGTACAGAAGAGACATTACCTTTTCTTAGAAACTGTACTATCAGCAGCATATATTTTAGCTTTCTTTAACTCTGATGGACTGTCCAATTCAGAATGAATCTTGCTTGAACTATTTTTCTCTAACTCTACTGACAGATTAGTTATTTTATCAATGGAGCTGCCTTCTATGATCTTTGTTGATCCATCATGCCATTTTACTGATTGTATAGTTTCAGTGCTCTGCTTTAAATTTGTATCACTTTTCACTTGGAATATTTCAGTCTCCATGAGAGAAGATGAACAACTTTCAGTTAATGATTCTTTAGTTTCATTTTTAAAAGCATCGCTACAAGTACTTATGGATGTAGAACTTGAATAAAAACTGTTTTCAGTCTTCTCAACACACAGATCAACTCCTTCCACTTTTGTTTTTTCTTCATATTCATCAGTACCTTGAATGTCTTGTAATGTTCTTACTTTAGTAAGGTCCATTTCTGACATTTTTCTTTTTCACAAAACCAACTGTTTATAATGATGTTTGATGCTTAAGTAGTTTACAGTTACACGCAGATTCTAAAATTGTGTATCACTATTCTTTTAAACTCACAGAATGTTTTATAGCCAAGTGAAATATTCTAACTTGTTTTCACATTTTTATGTTAACTTCCTGTGCAACATTAACAATATTTCACTTTAATGAGAAAAAATGTCTTTAAAATCTCATAACATCACTTATGCTCTTCAAAATGTAATTCCTTTTTTAAAAAATTAATCCACTGTCCATTTCAGAAACTGCCAATTTATCCATAAATATTGCAGGTTTGACTTTAAAAGCAAAATTGAAATTGTTTTAAAACATTCATTCAAATTCCTAATACAAGATTTTGTTAAATGAAAATATTTTCATATATAATGTATAATATTCTGTTGTAGTCCTTAACTTTTCATAGTCAACACTGAGTGTAATTTACAATAATGTTTCCCATAAATCATGAGCAAATAAAACAAGTTTTTTGTGTACAGATTAAATATTCAATAACTTGCTGAAATCACTACTGTCTTATAATCTTTCACAAATAAATACACTATATATTAAATATTACCATATACCAACATTTGTTTACCATTTAAAGTATCTTCAAGTTGTAAATGGTGCCTAAAATTGATAAACATTTTTGTTTAACCACCAAGAAATCAATATGCAAAAAAATATATATAAAAACAATGGTACAAACAGGATTTAAAACCTTTTCCTACAAATGGTAAGGAAAAAAAAAAAAAACTATACAAATAAACATTTTGAGCTGTATAGAATTCATAGCTTCTTTAAAAGCAAATTAGAGCAAATGAATTCCTTTTGTACAAATGTTGGCCAGAATCTAAGTAAATATTTCTCAGAAGTATAAAATGCTGAAGTTTTTTTTTTCCTGAACAAAAGTGACACCTTTATGCATAAAATAAAACCATCATGGATACATGGCACAATGCATCTTTATTTTACATACTTGACAAATATCACTTTAAATTATTATTAATTGGTTGGAGATCTCTTGTGGACACAATGTATATGTAACTCAACAAGCTTTCTGCTAGTTTGGATAGTGTTCTAAGTGCCATTTATATACTAACAATTTGAAATAACAGTAACTTCATTATAATTAGTTCTTCCAAAGCATGGTTGACAAGGTACAAACATTAAGTTATCAAGTGTAAATAATGAGTCATCTATATACTGAAAGACAAGTATTCTGTTAAGTTTAAATTTCACAATGGTTACATAAGCTATCAAGTTTTGTTTTCATGGCATTTTGTTATTGCAAAATGAGTATTATTTAATTATTAATTATAAACACGTGCACGTACACACATATATACATACATGTATACACATTAATGATGTTATTTCAAAAACACTTTATACTTTAATTCATATTTAAGATACAAAGTCTGATGAAAAAACAGCTTTTATTTCTTATTAATAAAAACCTAATATTACATGTTTGTCTCCAGAGCTATTTTTTTCTAAAGTTAGCATTTTCCTACACTGAAAATATATTTCCAATAGATACTTATTTTTACTCAAAAAGATTGTGCTAGTAGAGAAAACCAATCTCTCTAGCAGTAAAAAGTTTCAATAGTCTTTCACCTTCAAAATTTTGCATATCCACAAGCAAGTGAACCTGCAGCAGCTCTCCACCAATATGGGTTACACTACATCCACTGTAACCAGTATCGTCTGCACTCATTAATCACTTCAAGACTGATCAGTAGACCTACACCATATATCATCAGAAATGGGGAGACTGGGTGGGAAATGTGGAAGTTGGTAAGTATGTCAGAAATACATTTTAATGTAGGAAAATGCTAACTTCTAATATAATATTTTACCTCTCCATCACAAAATAGCTAGAACCCCACACTGAACTGGTGAAGGGCTGAGAAAATAAATGATCTTCCTTTAGGAAGCACCCAAAGAGAAATCAGGTGTGGAACCAAAACAGAAAACCTCAAACCTTAGCAAAAGGTCCATCTGGTCTAAGTACACTCTTTACTCTTTTACAACAGTTTCACAAACACAAAAGCTGAAAAAACATGAATGAATCCTAGAATATGCATGACTGATGAATGGGACTCTTGGGTAAGATTGGTTAGGGTGTGATAGCCCATAGAAGTTGTTTGACCTCATCCAACACTACTTGGTATCTGAAATGATATATCAGATCCTTAGAAGGTAGATGGTCACTTAAATTTCCCTTGAAATGAGAATTGATATGGAGGACAAGCTTCTGTACCAAAATCTGTCTCCACTTGCATACACACACTTCGAAAACAACTAACACCAGATCCACTAGGAACTGGCATCCAGCAGACTGAAGGAAAGTGGAAAGTCCCAATGGGATGATATCTCCAGTCCAAAACCTGACAGCAATGGGTAGAGTGCTTCCAGTTTGCAGTAGGAGGAGAATATCAGGCCATACGAAAGTGGTAAAAGTGCTGTGTACAGCAATAACCAACACCAGATTTGACAGAAACCAACATCCAACAGATGACAGAAAGAGAGCTCACAAACCTGGAGTGCATCTCCAGTCAAAACACTAGCAGGAGTAGGCATTTGTCACAGTAGGAGGAGGAATATTGGCCAGTACACATGTGAAAACTTACCCAGCTGGACTATCTCCAACCAACACTGAACCCATTGAGAATGTATATTCAGAAGATGGTAAGGTGAAGGAACATCTCAGCCTGAAGGGCAAACTGCAATTATAGATTCGTCACATGGCAGAGCACTCCAACCAAAACCTGGCAGCACCTAGTAATGTAGATCAGGTCTGGACATCATGCCATCTACATGATACTAACTGTGGCTAGGTCATCTCCAACCAAATTCAGACCCAAATCAGAAAGCAGCACTGGTTACAATAGAAGTGGTGGTGTGCTCATGTTGGTGGAGAGCTGCTGCATGATCCTTTGCATATGGATATGTGGAAGCAAGAAGTGGAAATCTAGCAGCATGCATTGAAAATTTGCATCAACAGAGGGCAGTGTTATTAGACAAAACTATTTTGTTAGAGAAGGTAAGATACTGTTTTGAAAATAAGCTTTTTCCATTGTATTACTGCTAGGTTTTATGTATAGGCTTGACTATTGTGACTAGTTGGTGATAAATTTCAACAATAAACAAACAGCACAAAGTCCATTTGTTTTAAAATAATATATTAAAACAAGTCAAACATATTTACAAATATTCATTACACTGTTAGTTATCACAGTTGTATACAAAGTGTTGAATAATTCTTTTTTTGTCAAAATCGACACAGGTTGGTTATTTAGAACATAATTGGAAAGGCAAATTATTCTTCCTTGCTCTGTTATTACAATAACTTCACTTTAAAATCACCACTATAACTGTTGGTTACTACAGTTTTCTCCATAGCTTTAAATAATTTTTGTTTGTTTTTTTGTACAAGTCCAGATAGACTGGTTCAGTTACTTCAGAACATAATTGACAGGAATTATTATACTCTACTCTGTTATTACACTCAATCTGTGAACATTTCATTTTAAAAATCATCACTATATGTTCTTTATGGTTAGCTCACAATCATTCAGTCTAGCTCGAACTCTCAAACTAAACTTCTGAAACATATTTATACCCTGAAAAAGGTCTACAATTTTACATACATTACCAGATATAATGCAATAATACTCAATAAAACAATGAGAAAACTCAGAAGGATCTAGTAACATGATGCAATAATATAATAATCACCAATTCACCACTGAACTACATAATGTACAATTTGTAAAGTTATTTAAACAAGTTTGAGATAACCTATCACTTCTAAAATTAACTAAATTTAACACTTGTGTTATATGAACTATCTAATCATAGCTCTTGCATTAAACTTAAATAAAAGGTCACATGTATCTAATAATTACTAAACAATGCTACTGAAATAACACTCAAAATGGTTTAATTTAAATAATTTAAATACTGTTCTTTTTAATGCACATCAAAGCAAATGACACTGGTAACCAAAGGCAGATAAAAGGAGTTGTTACTTAAGAACAAAATGCTACATAAGAACTATAAATGTAAAAATAGTTGTGCAACAAATTGATTTTTCTACACAGGTAAAATGTAAAAAACATTTTCAGCTGCTTATGCTTATAAGGATTAAATGAGGAATTGGCAGAAATATAAAATATGTAAACAGGTTAGATCCATAATGTAGTGGACATATTTAATGGAGGAGCAGGTTCACCATACACAGGTTGAAAACTAATATAATTAGCAAAATGTTTATTGTCTTATTTTGGACTGTTCATATGAATCTTAATTAATGGCTAGAGAAGCTATTTTAACACCTGGCTGCTAAAACATTTTATAACTCGAAGATTTCATACATAACACCTCTGACATACTTATTGAAGAAAGGATAAAGACAAACTAAAGTGTAGATACAGAGTGGCTACAAAGATTCCCAGAGTAAAATCTTCAAAATATGAAGACATGTTAAAAAAAAACATGGAATTTTTTCTAAAGAAAAGAAGAGCTAAAGATGACTTAACATCCAAACAGCAAGGGATCATTGGTTCTTCTTGTCTATCTCTGCCCAACCACACAAGGAAAAAGTCTTCTCTTTGTTCTCTATAAAATCAATTCCCCATTTAAACTTTGGTAAAATGCTGATCTCAGGTTACTCATGCTGTAAGTACATCACCTTCTAATTTCTTTGTGCTGAATATTAAAGACAATAAAGTGAGAGGACACATGTTCAAGACAGGAGAAAGCAGTGAGGACAGATTCATTTTTCTTATGAATTCCTAGATAATCTTGTGACATCAAATAAGATCTATAATTTTTTTCAAGATAAACTAATAAACCATAAGATAAACCTTCAATTCCTGAAATCATCTTAGTATCTCTCCTCTGAATCCTTTCTATTAAGAGAGCATCTCATCTTAGTTAATATAGACCTAACCTGTACACAGTATTTCAAGTGAGACCTAATTACTGATTTCTAGATATAATCATCTATTCTTATCAATAGATCTATAAATAAATTCTAATGTTCACACAACAGAGCACTACCTCAATGAGTTTTCTACCACTAAACAATGATAATTTTCATCAGTCACACTACTAACATATGAACAGTAAGAAATCATACATTTAGTCCTCTAAAGCTGTTCATGCACACCTAATTCCTGAAAATGTAAGAAAAAGGACTACATTAAATCCATTTAATTTTCAATCATCCATTCTCCTGTTAAACTCTGAACATATGGAAAACAAAGGACAATTTGGTCCTTCAAAGTTATCCCTGTGCACCTACTCTCTAGAAAAATCAAGAATGCAACCCATTCTTTATTTTTCAGGAAATTAACGATTCACTTTCAAACATTTTTTATAGGTCAGCATCCACTAATGTTGACAGTAATTTATTCCACATGTTCTAGAAGAATAAAACTATCTGAACTGGAGCTTGACCAAATTATCATCCAAATTTCCATAGAATGCTCAAAATCAGGAATATTGCTAATAACCTCTTTTGTATTAAAAAAAAAAACAACCTAAAGGCACAGCCATCTAAGCCTTGAAAACAGTTGGGTTATAGAAATCAAAAAATTTTTATTAAGGGAGTGAAGCCTAGTAAAGTAGTGTGCTTAATGGATTAGTACTTAAGCCTTTACTTTTTATTTACATTAATGACACTGATAGGTGGATAATTAATCAATAATAGTTTGCTTATTACCTTAAACTCCTTAGTGTTATTTACTGTATTGAGAATATTAAGATACTACAGCTCAACTTGGATCAATTGATAATACGACCAAATACGCTTACAAATAATCTTCAATTACAGTAAATACAAAGTATTTGAATATCATGATTTGGAACATATACTTAATATAGAAGGGAGTTGACTCAATTGTGTGACTAAAGAAAAGAATCCTGGTAGAGTAAAAATTGCTCTCACCAGCACTCTTACTAACAGAAGCATATTTTAGGATCTATCTACAGACACAAGGATAACCTTGAAACATTCAGTAGTTTTGGTATTTTTACATAAGAAAGAGGGAAATAATACATTGCAAAGTTTCTAATGAAGGCTCTTCAGCCAGTTTGAGAGACAGAAAGATTACCTTATGGTAAAATTATTATCTTAATCTTTTTTCTGAGGAAAGAAAGGTAATCTTACAAAACTTTTACAATACTATTTAAGGATTAATAACATAAAGACCTAATTCCTTTGTGTGTTGAATTCTGGAGGAGGAGGACACAAGTAAAGATTTTAAAAAATTATGCTTAACTCCAATTAAGTTTTATTTTTCTAATTAGAAGGTGATTAACATACTGAACAAGTTGCCTTTAGTATCAGGGAGACCAGTGCCTTACAAGCAAAAAATAAATGTGATTTTCTTATATAAAAAAAAGTATGGGTTTAATTGTTACTTCTCCCTTTCAAAGACAGCACAGACAAAACAATCACTTGTAACTGGTGCATCACATCATCTCCACCTGCAGTTCATATAAGTATTATTATTAGTACTGGTAAATCTTTTTAATGAGGTTACAAAGATATCCTTGTAATACATCAAGCTTTACAAAAAGTGTCAATATAAATTGTTGGTATATATAAATCAAAGTGTCCTCTCCCAATTTGAGGGCCACTGACATATATGGTTATTTATTCCTTGTTGTTTGTACCATCTTTCCTAATTCAACTTCTCGTTTCAGATTCATTTTCTAACATTCTTAACCCAAGTGCCTCTTGCCCTTTTACCTTTCCTTTTACTACCAGAACCTCTCCCAACCTTCTCTCACATCTAATTACATATCCAAAGTAGTGAATCTTTTTATTACACTCAAAAATAGTTTTTATTTCTAGATAGCTCAGCAGCCAATCTTCATCTATACCACCACATTTCAAACCTTTTCAATTTTTAATTTTGTTTTAGAAGGCATAAACCACATTACCAACTTTTGCAGAACTTAGAAGAGGCAACACACTTAATATTTTAACAGTCTCTTCTTTACTGCAGCTTGAAATACGTTCTTACCAATTCCTTGACACCCGTTTCAGAGTAAAGAATGCTATTTTTAGTATTCTCACTTTATCTCTTTCCTACACTTTCTTAACACAATGTGTGGGTATTTTCTAGATTAAGCTACCACAAACAGTAAAAAAGATACCAATACAGGTATTTAGAACAGATGAGACATGAAAAAGTATATTTACAATTACATTTAAATTACAACTTATATTGTAAAATTAAATTCAATTATTGTTGCAAACATAACCATAACAACAATACTTTTGGAGAAAAAACATTTCAAAAAAGCTTAAGGTCTTGTTGTAGTTTTAACAGAAATTACTGACATAATTAAAAGCTTTAAAAAGAAACCATACCCACATTCAAGACGTAAAAATTTGGATACCTCCTACTTGTCGGATTGCCATCTATACATTCCAAAAATAACTCACTAAATTTTTACATTTGACGCCTATTATCAAATAAAAATCCACAATATTTAATTAAATAGAGAAAAACATCTGTGGGCACTGGAACTAAAAAAAAAACTTATTTCACATCTTGGAATAAAAATATTCTTAAACATTTTAATAGACAAATAAGATTTATATGATTTAATACTTTGTACTCAGTAATGATGTAAATTGTTTGTTTTGTTTGTTTTGGAATTTCGCACAAAGCTACTCGAGGGCTATCTGTGCTAGCCGTCCCTAATTTAGCAGTGTAAGACTAGAGGGAAGGCAGCTAGTCATCACCACCCACCGCCAACTCTTGGGCTACTCTTTAACCAACGAATAGTGGGATTGACCGTCACATTATACACCCCCACGGCTGGGAGGGCGAGCATGTTTAGCGCGACGCGGGCGCGAATCCGCGACCCTCAGATTACGAGTCGCACGCCTTACGCGTTTGGCCATGCCAGGCCAATGATGTAAATACTAACAACATAATATGAGAGTGTTCAAGTGTGTTTTTAATTGCAAAGCCACATCGGTCTATCTGCTGAGCCCACCGAGGGGAATCGAACCCTTGATTTTAGCATTGTGAATACGTAGACATACCGCTGTACTAGCGGGGACCGACAACTTGGTATTAATCTAAAAATAAAGAAGTGCTAATTATTTTATTGAAGGTTTATAACACATCTTTCATTTGCGATAATTTTATCACTATGTCAATCACATAAACTTTTAACAGTAAAATGTTATATTCAATCCCTGCAGTGGTCACAACGTAGATATAGACAGTTCTGCAACTATATACTTATAAATAATATAAACCCTAATGTTCCCTGGTAGCTCAGCATTAAACTTGATAGGTCGCAAATCTAAAATTTAAGCTTTGATCCCTTTATAGAGCACAGCACGCACAGTTTAAATATATATTCTAAACCTCTTCCTTGTCCGACACAACGTTTGTCTACAAGTTCTAAACTTTTATCTGATCGAATAATTCAGCCAGCAAACAGACTGAACATAAAACTTACGCATATTCAACATATTCGATCTATCAGATAAAACCGATTTTCCTGCAAGTATCAGATGAAGAAACTGCAAACAATAGCAGTCTCGATCAAAAAATTAGTGGAGTGTCTTATAGCAGATAACCTGACCGAGTTTCTTTAAATGTAAAATAATGTGTCTGAACAAATGTAAAGAAATGACAAAATACTTTTTATTTCAAGTAAATAAAAAGCATAATGTGCGTACTTGCTCAGATGTAGTCACAGTCGATTCCAATGAAGCGTCTTTAGCTCCACAGCTTTCTTTCTCCAAAGTTCGACTTTCATCGAAATAAACATAAAGACCTTCAAGTTTCTTTTGACTTAACAATCTCAGAGTATAAATGGCTAAAATAATCACCCTTAATTATTATATTCTCTCACAATGTCAATGTCAACGATTTTCTGGATCATGTCTTTTCCCCATTACAGCATGAAAACTATACAATAGAAAAAAATTAAAAATGTCTTTATAAGTAATGCTAGTAGGAAATATATAATATGATTGCATATCATGCATATTATACTTTTCCTTCCCTCTCTATTTCCGGTGAACTCAGCAGATAGGCGGATGTGGTTTTGCTACAAGAAAACATACACATGTACATCCCCCCTCTTTCAGGCTTTTTCAAAGACAACAGTTAAATTTATCTTTAAAATCAATCACCTTTAAACTCACAACGTGATCAAAGACCATATCAACGTTATTTCTAAGAACATGTACAAATCATGAAACAAAAATATACAATAAAATAATAAAAGCTCTTTAACAAAGAGTTACGTATAAAAAAACATAAAAAAACTTTAATTAAAAGATATCTTTACAAAAAATCTAAGCAAAATTAAAAATACAGTCTCTTAACTCTAGTTTTACACAGTAAATTGATGTCATTTTCAGTTCAGAATCTGTCAAAACATTAAAAACAACAAAAACGAAACTTTCAAATAATGCAAAATATAAAAAAAAACTTTGACACAGAACATAAATTTAACTCTTTAACCATGATAAAGCACTACACAAGTTCGTTTAATCCTAAAATGTAAAACTAAATAAGAGTAAGAAAGAACACTATAAAGATATAATCACTTTAAGAGTGGGCAGACCCATATAAAAACAAAATACTTTATTGGGCTTAGGAATGTGGTGATCTCATCAAAGACGCGAACAGATGTCATGAGAAATATTGTCTTTCGATCTATATAGTTATGCTGCACTCTTTGACAGTCCGATATGATGTGCGCCCACCATCCTAAATCGATAACGATGTTCGTAAGGCAAACAAGAAATAATGGCTTCGTATCATTGTCATGTTCCAATGTGTACTAATGATGCATGATACGACAAATCTCATCTTGGTTCACAGCTTTCCTACAGGTTTTAATATTGATTGATTATTTGTAAACAAACACAAAACTACACAACGGGCTAGCTGTCCACCATGGGTATCGAAACCCGGTTTCTAGCGTTGTAATTCTGCAGACATACCGCTGTGCCATTGGGGGGCATGTGCTAACAACTACTGTACTAATTATGTACTAACAATAAATAATATATGTTCCATTATTATTAATTACTTCCTTCCTACAATTCACAATCTTCTGCTTTCTTTTTTTTTGAATTTCGCGCAAAGCTACTCGTGAACTATCTGCGTTAGCCATCCCTAATTTAGCAGTGTAAGAGTAGAGGGAAGGCAGCTAGTCATCACCACCCACTGCCAACTTTTGGGCTACTCTTACCAGCGAATAGTAGGATTGACCGTACATTAAAACGCCCCCACGGCTGAAAGGACGAGCATGTTCGGTGCAACGGGGATTTGAACTCACGACCCTCTGAATACCAGTCGAACGTCTTAACCCACCTGGCCATGCCGGGCCACAAGCTTCTGTATACCACTTCTATAAAATTCTTGGAGTTTGGAGGAAAATAATGTAGAGAGGGTAGTTTTGCACCTTCATGTGTTCCAAATTCTTTTTCATCAAAATAGTTCAGCAAACTTTGGAATAGATGATAATCAGACGGGGCAAGGTCTGGAGAATAAAGAGGATGTGGAAGTTTTTCCCAGTCTAGTTCTTCAGTCTTTTCAGATGTGATCCTTGCTGTATGGAGCCATGTATTATCCTGGTGTAACACAGCACCTTTACGACTGATCAAAGCAGGCCTCTTTTCTTTCAGTAAAACATTCAGCATTCTAACTGTTGACAACAGAAATCTGATGTAATCGTATTATTGAGTAGCAGTAACTTAAAGTGAATCACACCAAAATTTTCCACCACATGCTTAACACTACTTTTCTAGTGTGGAGGTCCATTTTGGGCTGTAATTTAGTCAGTTTACCTGTACTGAGCCATTGTCTGTAATGCTTAACATTTTTATAAAATATCCATATTTCATCTCCAGTCACTAACATGTGACTAACCTGTTAAAATGGTGAGTTATATTCACAAGAGTGCAGAGAAGTGCAAATGTCCACTCTCGCTCTAAGGGTGGCTTCTGTCAAATAATGGGGGACCCATTTTCCAAGTTTTGACACCTTTCCAAGCTGTTGCAAATGACGGTGAACTATTGAATGAGATGAGTTGAATTAAGTTTCTGTGCTAGTTCTTCAACTGTTACAGCACAATCTTCATCGAATGCAGCAAGTCATCATTAAACTCAACAGAACAACCTGAATGTAGCACATTACTTAAGCTGTAGTCATCTGATCTGAACTTCTGAAACCACTTTCAACATCTTCTTTCATTGAGAGACTCCGCATCATAAACACCTTGAATGTTTCGTGTAGTTTCTGCTACACTACTGCCTTTTTTAAACTCATAAAGCATTATATGCCTAATGTGCTCCTCAGACACATCCATCTTCATAAGGAATTATTTGATTAATGATCTGAAAAAGTGGAGTTTGGTTATTTTCTTTCATTTGTCTGAACATTTTTATACACGTCCTACTACATATTTTATTCAGTAAAGCCTTCTACAAAGACAGAAATCATAATTCACTTTCTGTATTAAAATTTTGGACATTACTTATAGTATGACCTGATAAATAACCTCTGTATTTAAGTATCTAATAATGAGTAAAGCACAAATTGGCCCGTTATAACAGTAGCCTAGGCTTATTTGGTTTCTATAAGTTGTAAAAAATACTTACAGGTAACTTTAATAAGGCTAAATAATGGATCCCTCATTTATTTAATGCTTGTCATCTTGGGGTTTCCTTTACTGTCATTCTTTTTCTATTTTTATATAACTAGCTACAATTACGTTTTAGTTCTATAATTCCAAGTAAGTACTATCCGTAGTCTATGTTATCTGTCTTAGAACATCGTAGATATACAATTAAAACGTTAGGAATGCAGAACACATACATATCTTTGTATATAATATTCAGTTCCAAACTATTTCAGGTAAAGATTCGTCCTAGGAGATTTTAAGTCCAGTGATTACACAAAGACTCTGACTTGTATCTTGTCTGTTCAGAGAAGCCGTTTCCACTGTATTTCCCTAACCAGTGGATACGCTCAACAGTAAACCCCCTATGCCCCAACTGTATCCAAAAAAGAGAAGCAGCGATTCGAAGCTAGGACTACATTTCTGTTGTTTACGTGAATTTATAAAGAGCCTGTTTCAAGCCTATTATGTTTTTAAAAATAATTTTAACTTTTATAAGTTTGTTCAGTCAAAACTCATGTCCTTTTGCAAAAGGTACACATTTTTAATAAAACTCAAAATTAAAATGGTTTAAAATATGTCTATTTTATTCAAAGTGATTTGCAAAAATATTTTAAAGAAATTGTTCTTCATTTTTATATCTTCTGAAAGAAAAAACTTAGATGTTAAAAAAGTGATGGCATCAACTCTGTCTTTCATGACTCTCTTGCTCCAATGAACAAAAAACATTTGAAGAAACATTTGAAATGAAATTAGCAAGTATATTGAACAGCTCAGGAAATAAGTGGAACGACTGACTTTTTAGATTTGGCTTGTAGAAATTCTCGAGCGAAGCAAAAACTAACACAATTTTTACACAAGATTCGCATCATATGCATCACTTATGAATGCGATCCACTTATTAAAAACAACATATGAAAAAATGACAAGATGATTTTAGAATCAAAGGCAAAGACTGGAACAGTGTGAAATACTGTTTTAATACAGATTTGGCATTTAGACAGTAAAACTTTCATTGGTTGACCAGTTCTTTCTTTAATTTGTAAAAATAAGAATAGGCATATTTCAGCAGGATTTGGCTCGTCAATTCAATATTTCACAATACACTGTCAGCATGATTATAACGTGGAGTAGCTTTCTTTATTTCCAGTTAGGTTTACCTTTCATTGAGCTTAGTCGTGAGAAAGTGAATTATCATACGCCATGATGTTTCAGAGAAGTGTATCAATCCGCACACTGTACAGAATTGAAAATTCAGACACCTCAGCACTCGACCTAGACTCTAAATTTATTCATGCTTTTAAAACGCTTATTGGCATGTCACCATTGGAATACATAACATTTATTTTTTCGCTTTATGTCAAGTCCATTTCTGAGGAAAAAAGAAACAAAAGCAGTCTGGAATTGTTCAGTTTTTGGAAACTGGTGATAGTGTTATGGCAGATAAAGGAGTTGTTTTTAATTGAAGCCTTACTAAAGGGAAAAATAGATTAAACTAAACATTACTCGTATTTTGTTAGAAAAGGATCAGTTCCCAGAAGATTGTTTGTTTTGAATTTCGCGCATAGTTACAAGTGGGCTATCTGCGCTAGCCGCTCCTAATTTAGCAGTGTAAGACTAGAGGGAAGGCAGCTAGTCATCACCACCCTCCGCCAACTCTTGGACCACTCTTTTACTAACGAATAGTGGGATTGCTCTTCACATTATAACGCTCCCACGGCTATAAGGTCGAGCATGTTTGGTGTGAAGGGGACTCAAAGATGCGACCCTCATATTACGAGTCAAGTGCCTCAACCACCTAATTATGCTGGGCCGACCTCAAAAGAAGTGAAACACAATAAATTGCCATGCTGTACATTCACCTACAAAGGGCTATTAGATATGTTAAAGAATACTATATATTTAATTATATGTTACTAAAACTTTTGCTGGCTCAGCATCACAGTTGTAGGTTTCTGTCTACAGGAATGTCTGTTATATACTATCTCTGATTATTTCCATAACCTACGTATACGTGACTGTATATATCTATATATAAGTGTCCCAAAAATGTATACACACTTTGAATGATTATAAATACAATGTTTATTAGGATATATCTAGGTTTTATAATCCAAGTTTAAGAAGACAAGTGTATAATATTTTGAGTTATGTCATGTTTTCGAACTGATGACCGTTCTGATCCAGGCACTGCTGATAACGCAAACAGATGGAATTGCAAACTTCACGATTCATTTAATTTGGTATTTGGGTGCATTCTCTTTCAATTGCTGATCTCAGCTGATTGATTGTTGCAGGTTTTATGCTATAAACCTTATATTTGACATATCCCCCAAAAAAAAGTCCAGAGGTGTGAGGTCTGGTGAACGTGGGGGGAAATTTAGTGCTACCTCTTCACCCAATCCATCTGTTCGGCAAATTTTCTTCAAGATATGCCCTCACATTACGATGGTAGTAGGGAGGTGCCCAATCTTGCTGAAAATAAAACTCCTCATCTCCAAATTGCTCCTAAATGCGTGGCACGACAGATTCTTGCAGCAAGTTCAGATAAACGAGACTAGTGATTTGTTTTTGAAAAAGAATGGTCCAATTACGCCCAACGCACCGATAGTTCACATCACACTGTAACCTCTGGTAAGTTTACATGGTGTTCAACTGTAACATGCGGGTTTTGAGGTGCCCAGTAGGTGCAATTGTGGCGATTAACTGAGCCATTTAAATTAAATGTGGCCTCATCGCTCCAGAAAATCTTGTTTGGAAACTGTGCATCCTCTGCAGATTTTGCCAGGTACCACTCACAAAATTCAACTCTCCGGTCAGGATCATCTTCATTGAGGGCTTGGACTAATGCCGGAATAAAACTTTTCCAATGAACGTGCTTCAACATGCGATGGACGCTCGAATTTGGGATTTCTATCTCACGGGCTGTTTGCCGAACAGATATTCTTGGGGATCGGTGGAGACTTTCCAACAGCTCTGCTTCTCCTATGAGACTGATGGACGACCGAGGTCTTCCAGAACGCCCTTGAACAGTTCCATTTGTTTCAAACTTATCTCTGATGCGAGTAATGGTGAGTCGCGTTGGTGGATCTGTTTGAAACTCCCTTCTAAACCGTCTTTACACTTCAGCTACGTTCTCACACTTCCAGTAACACTTTAAGATAAATTTACTTTTCTCAACGCTTAGTCTTGCTTCTGCTATTACTTTAAATCAATTGCACCTGTAAAAAAAGAAAGTTTGAGTGAGTTATAATCATTCAAAGTGTGTATACATGTTTTTCGGACACCCTATATATGCATTAAACACCATTTTATATAACTGTGTACTGACATGGAATCCATAAATAATACCCCCCAGTGGCATAGTAGTATATCTGTGGATTACAACTCTAGAATTTGGGTTTCGGTACCCGTGATGTATTTCTTTGAGTTTACATTCAAACACATAAACAAATTATGAATAATAATAATAATTCTGTTGACAAATGTAACCTTTACAGTGCTGTGTTGTGGAGTTCAAATCAAAATAAATTATGATTTTCGTCATAATATAAGGAATTTCTTTTTTGTGCATATTTA
Source organism: Tachypleus tridentatus (assembly GCF_004210375.1). Lineage (NCBI taxonomy): Eukaryota > Metazoa > Arthropoda > Merostomata > Xiphosura > Limulidae > Tachypleus > Tachypleus tridentatus. The sequence continues at coordinate 127,326,575 of NC_134825.1, forward strand.
AGACAAATATATTGTGAGTAAATAGTTTATTATAGTTAAATGCTCATCAATTTAGACAAATAGCGCTATGCCAAATGAATAACTTTTTTAAAATCAAATATATGCGGCGTTTTTTACTCAATCACAGGCTAAAGCAAACGGTCATTAAGAAACTGATAATATATACGATTCTCTACATTGTATATGTTATGTGAACACAATACTAACTGACCAATAATTAATATCGAAATAAACATTACAAACACCATAACAGATGTTTAAAGACACGCAGTTTTAGTGCAATGTTTATGGTACAAGATGTGACAGATGACTTACCTTCGATATTATATATGTATGTATAACCCATAGAAATAACTTGTTGCCTTTAGTGAGGTGTTTCGCAGACATTTTTGAATGTCTCTGAATGATTGCAATAACGTCATCCATTGAAATATTGGGTACAGAAGCTAAATTAGTTATTAGTCAAGATTCCTCAGGTCATAGTTTGCAGTCACCATTGTTTGGTTGCAACAAGTCTATACACGATATGTTAAGAGCCTCATTTCGATATATTTTTTAGAATATGGCATAAATAGAGAGAATATGATAAATTACTGGGTTTCTTTGTTTTTTTATATTCATCTCTATAAACGGTACTTCTGACTCCTCTTACTGAAATGTTTTGAGGCAAGGTTCTCCATATGTGATAATGTTTACTCCTGAGATCCAATGATGGATCATCCTTGTGGGATCATAGGCAGCTTGGTCCTTGGAAGCATTAATGCCACCCTGTTTACAGATCTGGTTAACTCTTAAAAGTCAAACATGTTAGCAAGCAGCACGTCTTAATTCGTAAACCCACTATAAGTAAATGTGTTAACTTCACATTCTTCATTCTCTTGATGTCTTTATGCACGTCAAAAGAGAAGAAATCTTGAGCATCCGGGAATAATTGTAGGACTTCATCATTTAATAGGGAATCTTTAGCAGTTCAGGAAAAGAAAACTTTGAAATAAGTACTGGAAGCAACACACAATTTTAATGTGTGTTCACGGTCATCGTCGTCTGTAGAAAACGCGCCCAAGGAACATGAGGACTTCCTGATGCCTTAGCTTCACAGGTAGCTATTTAAATGATAATCCAGACAACTGGAATAAACATACAAAACTCTCTGACATAATTTCTTCTTTAGCGTATCATCTGCTTGTCATGTAGATGCAAACTAGTTCTAGTAGAAAATGGAAGTCAAGATTGTTCGGGTTCTACACAACTGAACAGACTCCAGTTTGGAATTATCAACTCAGCTTTAACAGACTGCCTTTGCAATGCTCTCATTGTCTTTTCTTAGAGTCTTTTTTTTTTAAATGAGCTCTGTAACAGTTATGGTGTGAATTACAAAGTTTCCTCCACTTATTACATATACAAACATTTTTGTGCTTCAAAACTGTGTTGTAATATTGTTCTATCTTGATAGGTTATTTTGAATTATCCGTCGAAAATAATTCCACAGTCAGCCCATTTGAAATGAATAAATCAGTTCACTTCTTTACAGACTTTTACACTTTGCAATTTGTGACAGGCCTACGTTTACAAACATTCAGTAAAACTGTTTGTTTGTAAAAATATTTGAATATATATGACTGAAAATATTTTATCACAATTAAATAAAACAGTACATACACCAAGTCTATATGTTTGTTATTATATATAAGCCATTATTTCTGAATTGTATGCATTACTGACAGCTTCACTCACTGATTAATGTTTCAACTTAAACAGATTTAATTTATTTTCTCAACGCTTATGAAGAACATCAGGTAAAAGTGTATTAGAGCCATCAACAGTCATGTATGCAAAGAAGTAGCTGGATGGGCTCAAGCCTTTACAAAGCTTCTCTTCTTTCATGTCCCTAAAGACTCCCTTTTATCAGTTATAAAAAGTGTCTATAACTGCTAAAAGACACACTTGATTCCATGTATTACTTAATGGAAATTATTACGAAAATATCAGCTTTAAACTGAATGACTCGTAGGCTCGTAGGTCTTTAGATGTAAAAATTAATAATAACTGCAATATGCTATTACGAACTTAACCACAATAATTTACTGTTAAGTTTTAAATTCTAACAGTGTTTATATGGTCAGTTCAGTTGAAATAAAAGAACATTATTTTTTTTCACGGCATTTTACCCTATCTGTGACAAAGGCAATTCATAGTCATTATAGTCTCTCATAATATTTTCACTAATAAAAAAACCTTGCTTCAAAATACTTGAAAAGGGCTCTTTTTGCTAGTGAGCCCCTGCAGTCTTAAAGCCTATTTCACATTATTGGCCATCAGGTATAATTGTATTCTTTAAACTCTGCGTTAAACTGTATTTTCCATCTCTTACCATATCGTGAGTCTCTTTCCTACTATCATCACTTCTATGAAAAAAAATTACCATCTGAAATGTGTCTCAACATTGAAATTGAAACATTATCTCAACATTAATCAAATCACAGATACACTGTTTTTCGAAAATACTCCTCAGGTTATTCATTACGGCTAACCTTATATTAATCAATTCTGCGAAATCTATTCCTTTGTCACCATGCTTTCGTTATTTTCTTCTTTTTGATGCTTCATTTGTTTTAATTTGTTTAAAACATGTATAAAGTACTGTAATGTTTTCAACACATGCATGATGCCACACAGGCATGTTTGTTTACACAAATAATCTATATAAACATGGTGTTCTTACACTTCATTGAATTTAACAATAACAATTGGCACTACCACATAACTGGTAATTTTATCTGAATGCAGGTGAAACCTTAATTTCGAGATATCTTCTGACTTACCAGTGAAGAACCCTTCTTTTGTCTACGTAATCGCACAATATATGGTGTTGTACCAAATCTCACCATTCATAGTTGAAACAGGTACTATTCAGAGAGAATAATAAAGGAACAAAAGTATCAAATACTGAAAAGATTCAGAATAAGCTAACATTTTCAAAATTTCTAAAACAAAATAAAAAGGTAGAAAATATATGGTAGGTCTGCATACTACACTTTTCCTTCCTTTTCTATTTCAAACTTTTCCTCAAGCCAACAATTAAATTTAACATTAACATTAGGGAATATTTAAACTGGTTACTCGTATGAAAGTATAAATAAAACAAATGTACAAGACATAAATATAGTGAACGTACCAACAAGTATTGTCATTGTTTATACAAAACAGACAAACAAACCATACATTTTCCATATTTTTCAACTTTCTAATGATAAAATATAATACACACCTTTTCTTTCACATTTTATAAATTAAGTACGTTTACAATCCAAATAAGCTGTTACGTACATTATACTAAGTTTCGATCTATAACTCGCATATTTGTTATTTAAATATAACATGCAAAGCTAGATAAATAGTCTTAGCTTCTTGAAGGTGTAATGATTTAAGCACTTCAAAAATATAGATATCTTATAGATTAGACAGCACAATATCCAGAAATATGTTAGTAAAGTCTGTTTATTTGTTTCAAATTAAACATAACGCTCCACAATGTGTTATCTGAGCTCTAACCACCATGGATAGCGAAAGCGGATTTCTTGTATTGTGAGTCCGCAGACATACCACTGCGCCACTAGAGGGATAGTAATGTCAATACATTTAGAATAAAATGAAAGTTTTATTGTACTTAAATGTGTGACATTTACAATATGTTTGCCTAAAACGTTTTTTTAAATAAAATTTAATTATAACACATTGTTGCTATTTGCGTATTTATAATATATTTAATATTTACGGAAAACTTTCATTAAACTAAAAGTCAGTTATAATACAATGCCACTATCTTTGTATTCACAATGTATTTAAACTCGGTTCACTTTACAAAAATGTAAATATACAGAGACGCGTATCAGCTAAAGACAATTTTTGCATTTAATTAAACTGTAGTTTCTAAAATGTAGTTATCAATAATAAAGCATCAATTATAGCATAGCATACTAACATAGAGCACATGGTCTGATTGTATCAGTCCGCTTAGAATAAAATGTTATCGTATTTCATAATCATCAACAGCGTTAATAAAGCTGATTTAGCTAAGGACGATATACAATTCTTAAAAATCAAACAATGATAAATGGCAGTATTTACTGTTAATATAAAAAGTGAGAAACTTTTCATCAGTAGAGACGATATGTGTAATAATAAATTTCTATTTCCTCATAATGTGATGGTCCCAAAAAAGGACCTTCAAATCTTCTTATATTTAAACAAAATTATTTCATTTAGAAGAAGAATAACCTACAATTTCATCATCCTCTGTTCGAATCGTCATTTGAAACACATTATGTCTATTTTGGATGATGCCGATTGTCCACTGAAGTAGAACTATATAATATTTAAATGATTGATCATATGACTACGAAAATAAAATACGTCTCTATAAACAAAATAAATAGGACACTTACCAAAATGATTTATTTAGAAATGCTGATTTAACATTTAGAAAATATTCTCTACAAAAAATATACTCGTAACTCACGACTTTATCTACTTTTGCTTGTTAATTTACACACATACACATATATCTGCAACAAAGGAACTTTCTAAGAAGAGTTGTTGTTGTTTTGGAATTTCGCACAAAGCTACACGAGGGTTATCTGTGCTAGCCGTCCCTAATTTAGCAGTGTAAGACTAGAGGGAAGGCAGCTAGTCATCACCACCCACCGCCAACTCTTGGGCTACTCTTTTACCAACGAATAGTGGGATTGACCGTCACATTATACACCCCCACGGCTGGGAGGGCGAGCATGTTTAGCGCGTCTAAGAAGAGACACCAGTGCTTTGACCCTTGTACATGAGTCCTATGTTGGTCAATACTAAAGTTCATAGTGACGGCTGGAAATATCGAAACTAGACTTAAACACCTTAATAAATGATATAACTTTTTATAGCTAATATTGTGCTTAACCCATGTTTTGATTGAGAAAAACAGGTATTTCGATCATTTCTATAAAACGGACAGACGAATCGGAAATTCTGTTTTCGCATCTTTCAAGTTTCTTAGGATAAAATACAAGAGCAACTCATGTATTTAATTTCACATTTTACAAATCCATCATGCTTAGCACCCAAATAAGCTATTCAGTTAGTGTATTATTATTTCATGCTGTGTTTTACATATAACAAATGGTCAGACTGTGAGTCAGCCTAGAATAATTTCAGAATAAAAAAAAATCAGTTCAATTCTAATTTGTAATATTTACATTATACATTACGTACATGTATAGTAACAGAGTTAGTTGTTTACAGGTAGTGTTAATAAACTCATTTACAAGTTATAGTTGACAATCATAATCGTAAAATAACCCTTAGTTATAATTCACGTTATTATCTTCGACTGTTTCAAAACAGTTATATTTAATCTCATGGATTTTGAAACTATTATCGCAACATGAATTATCATTCATTTACACTTTATCAAGTGTATATAAAACTATCAGTTACAAATCAGAGTTCTGTTATTTTTCTTATATGAAACTCATTTCTCTTCACAGACTATTATACTATCTTTAGTATATGTAAATAAAATCTCAGACTATTACACTATCTTTAAAATATGTAAATAAAATCTCAGACTTAAGTAACCCACATACTGAAACTTTGGTTAGCAAAACTTCAAAACATACTATGATACCAATTACGAAAACTTTCTAGTTTATAAATAAATGTCAAACTTAGTATGTTATGATTAAATTACACACCATGAATATTAGTTTCTAACTAATCTCTATATGACATAAAAAGAACTCATATTTCACCGCAACTCGGCGTAAAGCAGATATTATATGATTATATGTAACCAAAATCACTTATTTAATAAGCTTTCTGAATCATTTGTTAAAACAAAACTTCAGCATGTACTAAAATGCTATTTAAAAAAACATCTTAGTTTATAAAATAATGACATAACCTCAATGTAATAATACCTGTCACATATATTTGTTCAGATAGATTATTAGTTACAATAAAAGAAAGATAAAGGGCAAATAATCAAAGTTTCCTTATTTTAGAAACTATACAAAACAATTCATACATTTGAAACTAAACTATTGGTCCCCTTTCGTGTTAACCTTTACATACGACTCTTCTATAGCTTAAAATTGATATGTTATCTTAAATATATACAAGTAAAGATTTGTAAAGTGTCACACTTACATAGGTTTACTGTGTGTCATTACATAATAAGCTTTCCAACTAAAACAAATCGTATGTTCACTATATATTAACTTTGACAAGGGTTTTGTATCAAGATAAATTTATACATTTTTGCATTTTACACATCATTTTGGAAAGCTAACTGTATATTCACAATTTCTGATGATTCATTAGAAAATTATTTTCTATTTCTATGCTTTTATTTTCTGTTTTTGATTTAAAACTGACATATCTGCCGTTTAAATATAACACACAAAGCTACATGCATAGTCTAGCTTCTCGAAAGGGTAATAATTTAGGCACATAAAGGAATATCGGTATGTCTACCTTACAAGTTGAACAATTTTTATTTGAGGGACAAATTTCTCTGACGATATAATAATTTTCACTTCACTTAAAGCATATATGACCATTTCAGCATAAAGTTTGATCATGTTAGCTTTTTGTGAATAGGAAACAGTTCATTTCATGTGTAGTTTTTATAGCCACATTACATGGTACCAACGTACTAGACTTCATCTCTAGTAAACAATAAAACACAACTTGTTAATTGGGAAGTAATTATATTCCCTGTGTTGCATAGACCCCCGCAGTCTACTGTCTTTCAACTTCACTTGGCCGATATCCGATACTTCTCCTGTCAAACATCAGTTTACCAGATGCATGGAAAGAAATTACTGATAATCTCTGCAGTACACCCATCGTGAGGAAGCTTATATCAAATGATTACTTTTAAGCAGAATGAAATCTCCATCTCCACTTTCATTTAGCGTACTATCAATTGCCTGGTCAAAATGACAGTCAAATTTGGAGGATTTGGTATAATGCAAAATATAACAGTGTTCTTTATATTTCTCTATCAATCAGGAACTCGAGCATCCAGTGGTGAGAAAGTGCGTTTATCACCAAACTGTTTTGATTGCTTGTTTGAATTTCACGCAAAGCTACACGAGGGCTGTCTGCGCCAGCCATCCCTAATTTAGCAGTGTAAGACTAGAGGGAAGGCAGCTAGTCATCGCCACCCACCGTCAACTCTTGAGCTACTCTTTTATCAACGAATAGTGAGATTGACTGTAACATTATAACGCCCCCACGGCTGAAAAATCGAACTTGTTTGGTGCGGCGGGGTTCGAACCCGTGACCCTTAGATTACGATCCGAACGCTTTAACCTACCTGGCCATGCCGGGGTAAACTATTTTGATACAAGTTACTTGACATGCTCTACCAGTGTTCATTCGACTATTTTATGACTGTAGATGGAGCATTTAATATTTAGTGTTGGTTCCCTTGTACTTATTTGACAACTGGTTGTAGACAGTATCTTTCTTTGATAAAGCACAGGAGCTGAAAATTCTCTGGTACCTACTGATACATTGTTAGGAAATGTTAGCTTTGCTACTTAGCAAAGTAGGAGCAGTTTATTAACCAGTGACCCAAAATACCACAAGCAAAGCTAATGTTTCACCTCTTCCACCATGGATGAAATAAAGCCTGGACATCTTTGCCACATATAACAGCAGGTAAACTATGGAAGAATTGAGATAATTCTGCCAGTTCACTGAAAACCATTATAGTTGCAGCATATGGCCAAGATGTGTGTATGAGTAAAGTAAATATCTTTAAATATTTCTAATATTCTTACCCTGTTACTACTAATCTTAAATATAGAAGCATTAGGTCAAGAACTTTAATAAAGCTTAGAGTTATTGAAAATTAAGTAAATAGCCTTAGGCCCCAAAATTGTGTTTGCAGTTACTTAGCCACATACTAAATCAAATTACATACTTCCATGTTTTGGTGAATTTTGTTCATTATTTTATACTATATTTGGATAAAAAATTGAGACAGTCCATGCATGAAGCATCTCCTCGTTTAAAATACTTGGAGAAACGAACCTTCGTTTTTTACTCAACTGAACTTCAGGTGCTGGAAAATGTTTAGAATAGGAGGAATGAGATATTTGTTTTCTCGCGCCTACTACTATGACTATCAAAATATAAATATAATCATTTATCCTTTATACTCTTTGTGTCATTTAAAGCTTTCTCAAAATAACTTGCATGTTTAAATTTAATTTTATGCAATAATTAATACGACCAGCCAAAACTGTAGAAAAATATTTCAAATACCTTGTTAAACATGTTGATTGTTGTACTTTAATTTTTGTACTTCATAGTGTAAAGAAAATTTTTGTAGTGTTATGTTTCTACCACAGATGGCGCTTTGTCTAGATTGGCATAGCATAATGGCGGTTGTTTGTCGTGGTGCTAAGAAACAGAAAATTAGCCATGAGAGACAACAAAGTCCTATCCGAAACGGAGACTATTATATTTCTACTCCGTATCCAACCACAATTTACAGAAATGGGATGGTGGCTTGTGTTGATATGTGTTTTTTCTGTTTCGATGTTCTGTACTGCCATTTAAACCACTTTGAACCTCCAAAGTCTCCAAACTTTCCAAATGACAGCTTGTACGTGTAGGAAGCTAAGTATGCAGCTATAGTGTCATCTTGAAGATCTGTGGCCCATCAGGACTAGCGCCATCTATTATCAATTAGTTGTATTGATTTTTTTTAGTTTTTTGGTTATTACATATTTAGTTTTATAACCAGTTATTAATGAAAATTAGCTGTTAAAAACCGTGAAGCTTGTCAATTACTTAATATGATACGTACACAGGGTAATCATTCCTGTTGTAAATATTAATTGGTTTTGTCATATAATTAAAAAATGGTAGAAAGTAGGTATAGCTGGGCAAGGATTTCCAAGATGATATTATAAATTTATTTTTGTCGTAAAATTTCTTTATTTCAGTTGTCAATGTAGTTATATAAGCTCACATTTTGTTTTAACCATATTTCCACCATTTACATAAAAAGTAATGTTTCCAAAATTCAAACTAGTATCTTTTGAGAATGATCGTTTCTTTTTGTTGACATGCTTGGAATTTCATATTTTTCCATCAGAATGTTTATTTGAAAAAATTGATTAAGTTTTATATAGATCTACTTCCACATCTTTGTGGTTGTCAAAAATAACAACATCTGTATTAACTTTAAAATTTATGGAATGGTTTGGATTATGAAGTGGTGTGTGGTGTTAATCCAAATGTTTTAAAAGTGTTATTGGGTAGGTACATGTATATAAATATAGACTAATGAATGTGATCTTAATGGATGAAATTACTGTTAACTTGAAAATGCTCCATTTGGTAAAAGATTTACTGGTTTAAGCTTGTTTTAAAATGGTTTGAGAGCTCCAGCTATTGATTACTTATATATCTTTGTGAAACGAAATAATATTCTCATTACATTACATGAATTTGAATTAGACATCTTAAGAGAAGCAACTTATTGTATATTCATTTGTAATTTAGCAGGTTAATGAATAACTATTCTTGTTCATTTCATATGTGCTGTACAAAAACTTTGCTTTTGCACTAAATTTTCTTATAAAAAATATTTTATCATTTTATTACATGATTAATTTTTTCTGATATAAATAAAATGCTGTTTATGTAAAAGAAAAACTAGAATTTTGTTTTTAGGAGAAGTGGATGTTTGTATAAGAAAAAAAAAAGAAGTGGAAGAAATGACTTGGCAGTATTTAGACAGTAGAAAAGGGCTTATATAGATGAAGAGGAAACTTAAAATTATTTTTATATTAGAAGTAGCAAGACAATGCCCTTGCATCAAATATTCTTTTACCATAGTTAGCAGTAGCTTGCTTCAAGTATACGAGTGAATAAAGCCTTAAATTCTTCTTTGGATAGTTTGCATCTTATTAATATTGCACAGTTTTATTTTGTAAAACATTTGGTTAGTGTCATAACTTTTAAGTAAGATATATTTTTAATATGTAATTGGACTGGATTATATATATGTAGATGTGCTGATATTCTGTTACAAGTGTTTTAATTTTGGAAGAAACAACATGGTTGTGAGCAATAAGTAGTGTGCAAACCATCATAACACTGATGAAAGTACTTCTAATCTACTACAGCTGTTACATGTTTTTGGCAGAAATAACTGGATTTAAGAGTATAAATAATAAATTATTTTAAATAATCAAACTTGTTGTCTAAGTATGAAGTAAAATGATCTGTCATGTTCATGTTTTGTATAATTTAAGAACATGTGCACTTAACTTTTCTTAAATTATTTCATTAACAGGGCACAATCTTAAGAATTTTTGAGCTACTTAATTAAAGAACCTTACTCAGATGTTCACTGATTGTAACAGCATCTTAAAATCTGTATCAAAGAAATCCATAATTACATAATGTGTAGTGATTTGATTTCTAATTTTTTATACCAACAAATTTTATAAAGTTTGAACAATAATTGTATTTCATACTATCATAGATGTCAGCTCAAAGTAAGCTTCTTTCCAGTTTGTCCAAATAAGATCCTGACTTGGCTGTATATTTTTCTCTTAATTAACCACCCCACAGTGGCACAGCTGTATGTCTCACAACACTAGCAATTGGGTTTCAGTATCCATGGTTGACAGAGTACAAATAGCCCATTATGTAGCTTTGTGCTTAACAACAAACAAACAAACATACCATAACTAACTAGTACAGCATTGTGGTGGCTTTTATATACATATAAATCAGCATAAACACACTAAATTAGCATATCCCAAACTTTTTCGGTTCATGGAGCTCTTAGTATCTCAGCAGTTTTTTCACAGCGCCCCTACGCAAAAAGAAAAACCCAACAGTTCCATTTATTAAGTAGTTAGGTCCTAACAACTTAGTAGCCACTTGAAAGTATAATACACATAAATTAAAAGTAAAAATAATATTTTTATTTTATTTTTACATAATCACAATTACTAATGGGATGCATGCACCTGTTGGGTACTGCACAGCTTCTCAAACTTTGGAATCAGATTGGACACTGCCACCCTCGTTTCCTGTTCTACATTGATCTTTGCATGGTACTTGCTTTTAATCACAGCAACTGCCGAAAACCCAGCTTCACAGAGATATGATGTCACAAATGGAATTAGGATTTACTGAGCTTTAGCACTTAGCAGATATTCATCTTTTAGTGATATCCAAAACTCAGTTACTTCCATGCTGCCAAATTTATTTTTAAAGTCTTGTCACAAGAGAGCTCAATAAGATCTTCTTCTTCTGTGTAGGTAAATTTAGATGGAGTTTTAGCCTTGAATGGGTCTTGGGTCCATGCAAACTTCTCTATATCTTCTGGAAAGTAATTTTCAAATCAGTCGCTGAGCTGTGTTAGGTGTTCCTTAAAAACAGATTTTAGTTTGTGGGTCAAATCAACTTCATTGGATGTAACAAACTGCTGCAACAGGGGGAAATGGTGTTTGCCACCATCTTCATTTATTTTTCTTCTCCATAGTAGTAAGGCTGAAACCTTCTCTGCAAGTTTCAGGATGTGTGTGCTTCCCTACAGAGAGAGATTTAGTTTTTTGAAGAGATTGCACAGATATGCTACTTTTGACAAAAATCAGTATTCAAGAAGTTTTTAGCAGATTCGTGTTCTTCTTCTTTGAGATAAGAGTAGAGTTTCTGTCACAATTCGAACACGCGGTACAGTACATTCCCACAGGAGAGCCATTGCGAACTACAGTAGTACAACAAAGATGTGTGCTCAGATTCTGTATACTCAATTTTTTTAAAAAAACCTCTTCTTCTGTGGCTAAGTTTCTATAAAGTTCACCACTTTCAACACACTTTCCAGGACTAGGTTCAGTGGAGGACTCGGGTGCTTTGAAGCAAGAGCTTCCCTGTGGATTATACTGTGGGTCCAGAGTGTATCAAGAGCTTTGCTTCGTATGAGTGCCTGCAATTCTCCACAACAACCAGACATAGAGCGACCACCATCAGTACATACACCAACGCACTTAGTCCAGTCTAAGTTGTTTTCACACATAAAAGTGTCAAGAATCTCAAACAAGTCTTGAAACTTTGTACCTGCCATAATACTTTTACAAAAAAGGTCTTCCACAATTTTGTCACCTTCCACAAACCATGTGTAGCAAATCAAATGAGCATCCTTGTCGCTATATGCCTCCTCATCTATCTGTAACCTGAATTCCTTCCCTTTCGTTTTTTTCAACTAACTGATAGTAGTATTGGATAAAGTTACCTTTGAAAGCAGCCTTCCTGCAGATTTACCAATCATAATGTTAACCATATCCACTGCAGCTCTTAAAATCAGTTCTTCTGCGATGGTGTGAAGCTTTTTACACATCACGACTTGTATGCCACCTTGTAGGATGCTAGCAAAGCATTGCTTGGTATTGATGCTTGTTTCAAAAATGTACCTTTTTTGTTCTTTCAGTTTTTTAACATTCTGGTAAAATAATGACAGGATTCACTAGCCATGTTGGGATGATTGGTCTCTAAGTTGCATTTTAGTTTACTTGGAAGCATGCACTCTGGAGCCAAAACTTTTAGACATAATATATACTGTGGACAGTCTTCATCATTAACATCTACTGAAATAAAGTCAAAATCTAGAGAACTATTGTCGTATTTTTGTTTCTTTCTAACTTTGACACTGGTCTGTGGTTCTCCATCTTATTTTTCACTCCCACACTTCTTATTAACCCTTTTGGCACTGAATAACAGCTTTTAATGTTTGGCATGGCACTGAATGTACATGTTTGATACTTCAACTAATTACGGTATCAGTACTAAAAGCACGATATCTTGACAATAACTCAACAAAAGTCCCTGAAATATTCAGTGATTTTACCCAATACTATATATGTTAAATTCAATACATAAAATAACAGGGATAAAGGAAGGTTGTCTGCCGCACTGAGCCTTCAAGTCGACTGAGGTCGCCAACTTCGGTGAAAGGGTTAATGTTCAAAAATCTTTCCAGTTTTATGCTCATGTACTAAAAATCAACATAATAATTCACTAGACCTCACAGACACTTGATCACAACACCCCTCAGTTATTTCGAATACTGACAGATCTGGAGAGTCATCCCATAAGTAATGTCCAAAAATTTAATACAGAAGGTGCACCATCATTTCTGTCTTTGTAGAAGGCTTTAATAACTAAAATATGTAGTAGGACATGTATAAAAATGTTCAGACAAATGAAAGAAACTAACCAAACTCCACTTTTTCATATCATTAATCTAATAAACCATTATGAAGATGGATGTGTCTGAGGAGCACATTAGGCATATAATGCTTTATGAGTTTAAAAAAGGCAGTAGTGTAGCAGAAACTACACGAAACATTCAAGGTGTTTATGATGCGGAGTCTCTCAATGAAAGAAGATGTTGAAGATGGTTCCAGAAATTCAGATCAGATGACTACAGCTTAAGTAATGTGCTACATTCAGGTTGTCCTGTTGAGTTTAATGATGACTTGCTGCATTCGATCAAGATTGTGCTGTAACAGTAGAAGAACTAGCACAGAAACTTAATTCAACTCATCTCATTCAATAGTTCACCGTCATTTGCAACAGCTTGGAAAGGTGTCAAAACTTGGAAAATGGGTCCCCCATTATTTGACAGAAGCCACCCTTAGAGCGAGAGTGGACATTTGCACTTCTCTGCACTCTTGTGAATATAACTCACCATTTTAACAGGTTAGTCACAGGTTAGTGACTGGAGATGAAATATGGATATTTTATAAAAATGTTAAGCAGTGCAGACAATGGCTCAGTGCAGGTAAACTGACTAAATTACAGCCCAAAATGGACCTCCACACTAAAAGAGTCGTGTTAAGCATGTGGTGGAAAATTTTGGTGTGATTCACTTTAAGTTACTGCTACTCAATAATACGATTACATCAGATTTCTGTTGTCAACAGTTAGAATGCTTGAATGTTTTACTGAAAGAAAAGAGGCCTGCTTTGATCAGTCGTAAAGGTGCTGTGTTACACCAGGATAATACATGGCTCCATACAGCAAGGATCACATCTGAAAAGACTGAAGAACTAGACTGGGAACAACTTCCACATCCTCTTTATTCTCCAGACCTTGCCCCGTCTGATTATCATCTATTCCAAAGTTTGCTGAACTATTTTGGTGAAAAAGAATTTGGAACACATGAAGGTGCAAAACTACCCTCTCTACATTATTTTCCTCCAAACTCCAAGAATTTTATAGAAGTGGTATACAGAAGCTTGTGGCCTGGCATGGCCAGGTGGGTTAAGACGTTCGACTGGTACTCAGAGGATCGTGAGTTCAGTTGCACCGAACATGCTCGCCCTTTCAGCCATGGGGGCATTTTAATGTTACGGTCAATCCTACTATTCGCTGGTAAGAGTAGCTCAAAAGTTGGCAGTGGGTGGTGATGACTAGCTGCCTTCCCTCTACTCTTACACTGCTAAATTAGGGATGGCTAACGCAGATAGTTCACGAGTAGCTTTGTGCGAAATTCAAAAGAAAAGAAAGCAGAAGATTGTGAATTGCACTTGCAAAAACTGAAGAGTTAGACTGGGAGAAACTTCCACATCCTCTTTATTCTCCAGACCTTGCCCAATCAGCTTATCATCTACTCCAAAGTTTGCAAAACTATCTTGATGGAAAAAAAGATAGGAACACATGAAGATGCCAAAACTACTCTCTCTACATTCTTTTCCTCCAAATCCCAAGAATTTTATAGAAGTGGGATTCAGAAGCTTGTGAATTGTTGACAGGAAGTAGTTAATAATAATGGAACATACATTATTGATTAAATAACATTAAAAGCTTTTGAAATCATTTCTCTTTTTCTGAATCTAAAATTGGCATTACTTAAGGAATGACCTGATATATACAAAATCTGAGAAATGAGAAAGTTCGAGAAGTTACTGGCGTACCCTTAAGTACAAGTAAACAAACACATATCTCACATTTTCGAGAATATCATCAAAAGGAACGTAGCTTGATCTAATGTTAAAACTGTGAACTACCTCGAACTAGTACTTTGGGTGGAGTCCAACAGATGATGACATAGCTGTATTTTCCTCAAAAACTTGAAATATTCTGGGGTACTATAGCACACAGTTTGGGAACCACTGAACTAAGTACAAGGTAGTTGTTTTTTTATTCTGTTCACCTTATACTGACATAAATTGATTTGACAGACATGAAAATTCTAGTTTCAACTCAAATATGACTTATTTCAAAAGTCCATAACCTGATAATTGAAAGCTGTACTGTTGATTCTTTATCAAAAACATTTTTCTTATTTGGGCTTGTGTTGTGGAATTTGCAAGTTTGTTCATGAACCAATTTTTTTTTGTAAACATGTTTTTCTTTGGAAAAAAATTACTTTTTTCAGATGTTGAACTGCATGTAGGTATTTTGTTACTTATGCTAATCTTTGACTAAAATGCATCACCTCCCTTGATCATAAACCTTTTTAAGTCTTGAGTTGGCTCAGTATTGAGGTAAACATTCAGTTGTGACTAGTGTATTAATTTCTTTTATAAACTTCTCCCATCCAGGATTCTTCAGTATGTTTGGAATTTTCTAACAAGAGAGAGCATGGTAGGCTTACTTCATCAAGTTTAATATTCTAGTTTTTTATCTTATGTAACCAGTTTTTTTTTGTTGATGCTGATATTTTAGGTTATCTGTCTTGTTCTGTGCTCTTTGGTTGTTAACATGTTTCTTTCATTGTTGCAAAAATGTATTTCTACTAGTCAAAATGTCTGATGTTTTATTGTTAATGTTATCTTTTTTTTCATTTTTCTGTTTTAGATTGTCCTTTTTAGAATTTTTTGTTTGCACCTGTTTGTAATTCGCTTGTTCATTTATTGACTGTACAATAATTTGAATCTCAAGGCTTTTACAATACATAATTTCAAAATGTCAGTTAGACAACCCTTATTATATTCCTTTGATTTTGTGACATTTAGCCGTAGGTTGTTATCAGCAGAAGATTTACGTCAGCAGTATGTCTTACTGCTTACAGAAGACCTTTCTGTATCCTGGGTGTTCCATCCTAACTGAAACATGACTTATATTGGACCACGATCAGATGTTATGCTTTAATATGCTTTGTGTGTGTGTGTGATAATAATGGATTCTGTCTAACAAGGAAAAAAAAAGTTACTATCTGTCTCAATATCTTTATTAAAGATTTCTGAATATTCTTTTAATAAGTATTTGTTCTGACTGGACATCACATTCTCTTCATCTCAGAATAAGAGTGCTGCTAGTCTGTTACATACACAGCCTCCACTCTGTTTAATGTGATGATTTTGGGTGTTAATGAACTATTTAATCATGAAAAAATGAGTAAATAAAATTATTTTCTCTGAGATGACGTGAAACCCACTTGAAGTAAAAATGTATATCAAGATACCTGGTATGGGTATTAAAATTTTTATTAAAATAAGGTACTGGAACGTTTTGAACTTCTTTGACTACTCTTTCTTAACCTGAAGATGATCTAAGAAGGTTAAAATGTTGTTCTCTACTTTATTTTAATAAAAGTTTAAATATCTATACCAGCTGTCTTGAGATACAAATTTTTTTTTCCCCTCTGTAGGGGTAATTTATATTTCATCTCTGTATCTTTTTATCCGCTATGAATAACTGAATATGTTATAAATACACATTGTACTTCACATTGGAATATATGTAGGTAATTATTGTAAAAACAAGTTCTTTAAATAATAATTACCTACATGTACCACATGTGCAATTTATTTTTAACTTGTGAACCAGCAGTATGAAGAGAATTTTATGAGGATACATGAACAAATATTTTGGGAGTGGAAGAAGGCTACAGTGGGTATGGATATATCATGGGAGTATTTGTTTTGCTACTCATCTTAGAAGAAGTATCTGTCTGGATTCAGTTTCACTTCAAGAACCTGGTTAAAAGAAGATTTTAGTTTCAGTTTCATTGGGAATATATAGATGCCATTATTTTACTGTCTTTTTATCTGACATACCTTTAATATATTTTGTACAGGTACTAAGATTAATTTTGTCTACCTTTTAACGTTGCAAAATAATGCACGATGTTGTTTTTTTTTCAGTCCTCTTTTTGTAACTTGGAAGATAGGAAAAGATCGGAGGTTACGGGGTTGCATAGGTACCTTTAGTGCCATGAACCTTCACTCAGGACTCAGGGAATATGCTGTTACTAGGTAACATTGTATGTTTTGCAGTTCTTAGCTAAACAGGTAATATTATGTATTTGTCATTCACTAGATTCTCTGTGGATTGACAGATGATTTTGCAGATTTGTTGAAAAATAAGTTACTGATCTGTTGAGGAAATTAAATATTATATATTCATAGCTAGGTAAAAGAACGAAGTAGTTTCCTAAATATTTTTTTTACAACAAGTATTGATCATAAACCTTAAGAATATGGAACTATATCTATCTCACATAAATCATTATCTGTTTAACATTTGATATTCCTAAAACTCTTTAGAAAGAATTTTAAAAAATTGAAACTTCTCATTAACCTTTCAGAACCTGTGAGCATCTTTAAGGTGTAGAGTACATACAAACTTATCATGTTTCAAATTTTAAGAAAAATAATTATTATAACAATTTGAACAAATTTTTCTGAAAAAATATTTGGAAACATTATATTCATTCCCTGTTGGCTTACCTCATCTCACATAAAGTTATTTTGAACTTCTTTCAGCACCCTGAGTATTAATAAAACATTTTACTATTCAGCACACCAGTGTGTATACCCCACAAATGTTGCACAATGTTTCAACATGTGGCCACCCTCAACCAATAGTACTATGCCACCAATGTTGGTGCAGCTATCTCCCTCTAACACTTTTGCTCAATCCACACTTTCTTGATTGGCACAGCATTGTTTATACATATATTTTTATGTGACTACTGTTTATGGTTGTACTTCATTGACAATTCAGTACTATTTATGACATTTTTATTTTACTCTATACATTTATTCATTGTTTAAAATTATACAGTAACTTGGAATGACTTTGTGATTCAGGATATCAACAATTGAAATTCCTATTATGGTAGACTGTACTTCTGATACAACTTTCCAGGCATTAGGTTTGACTTTATCTGCTGAGAAGGTACAAATATTAATTTCAGGGAGTTAGATTTCTGTGTTTCACTAGCAATTTCTTCTTGTTTTCAACCTGACCATGTTTCTGAGGATGAATCAAGAAGAAGATTAGAATCACTTTTCTGGCTGCTTCTTATTTTGGTCTGTCACAACCAATACCCATTTCTTTGCATTCCATCTCCAACCTGTACTCCCATTCTGATTCCAGTTGGCTTCCTTGTCAGGTTCATTCTCTACAATTTTATGTGGCATTTACTGTTTTTTGGAGTTCACATTACTGAACTTTTATTTCCTGGAACCCTTCTGTTTCCTATAATTTATTTTCTATCACACTAATTGGTTGGGTTTGTCAATTCTTTCAGCTGGTGTAGCTAGACTTAACCACAGAAGGTTGCTGTCTCTTCAACATTTCTTCTCATTAAGTTTGTCATATTACCATGTATTTGGCTGCTTGTTTTTGCCATCCATTTAAAAGAAATCCTTTAGGCAAGTATATGGACTACTCCCTTTTCCTTCATTGCTCATTACCTGTATTATCTGGCTGTATATTTTTCAGATCAGAGGGCAATTTTACATATGTCCATTTGTCTTTGACTTGGGTATATCTTTCCATGACATTTTATAGTGGTTTTCTTTTCAAGATTCTCTGTTAACCTTACTGAAGAGATCCCACTTTGTGGCAAGTATTTCATGGTCAGGTGAGTTTTTACTCAAACCCACACTACATACCACAAAAGCTATAATATTCACTGTGGGAATAGGGTATTCTGCAATACCATTAGTGGCATGTTTAGTGATATATATTTATATGTCTCTAGGTATCTGTAAATTTAACTCAGTGTGGACCATCACTCATAGACTATCATGAGTAAAGCAAAAGGGGATTTCTACCCATCACTACTGACCCTTTGATTGCATAAATTGTTGATGGTCTGCTTTTCAAAATAAAGAATTGTAAACACCTATTGTACCTTCTTCAGTCTGATGATCATCCAGACCTCCCCTGCAGTTCCTTCCTCTCCTTTTTTGCCAAATTGAGCAGAAGTCCTTACTAGTTCCCAGCCACTTGGGGGGTGGTGTATCAAGGAGACTTTCTCCTGAAGGTGAAATAGAAACTTACCTTGTAAGACAATAGCACAATTGTCCACTCGGTGAGATAAGAGTGAAGTTGGGTTCCATCCTTCACTTTCCTCTGAATGGTTATTCCTAGGTAGGTCAATTGTTGGTTAGAGCAGAACCAGCCGATGTGGGATTCTCTTCATAATACTGAATTCAAGATGACACTGACCTGTTCTCATAGTTGAATGTGGGAGAGATCCTCCCCTCCCTTCTTACTAATTTGAATTGCAGGAGGTTTCCTTCCCTACTCTTGTGGTTGAATTTAAGTGATCTCTTCTTTGTAATACCAGCAACACTAGGTACGTACACTGTTCTTACAGGTGAGTTGAGTCAATCACTCGAACCTGTAATGCCATATTTTGTTTGTTGTACTTTTTGCTTCTATGGTAGTTTTGAGTTTTTTTTACCAAGCAGTTGCATCTCAGAAATTGTATTAAGATTTTGCACATCCTTTTTTGTCTACTTGTGTCTTGTTCATTTCCCTTCTTATAGGGCAAAGAGCATCCATATTCCAAAAGTAGTGTAGTGCTCCATATGAGTTCTTTGTTTTTTTTCTCTAAGCTCACCTGCTTTCTGCTTGGTTTCACTGTTAGGCACCTGTACTGACCTCTTCACATTTTCAGTGTGGGATTCTGAATTTGTGAGAGAGTAGGTAAGACCTAATCAGAAGCTTGTATTTTCTTACTCTGAAAATGTATTTCTGTTGGGCACTTATGTTTTCTTGCACACTTTGCAACTTTGTTCTACATTGCTGTGCTATTAATTTTAGATCCATCCAGTCCTTGAAAGTGAATATTGAATGGGAATATTAGAAAGAGTTAGCTGTGCCAGTATATGTGGTGCAGTGCTACTGGTAGAGGATGGTCACATGCTATACACATGTTCAAAAGTGCCACAACATTTGTAAGATACATAGACTGGTGTGCTGAGTGTTAAAATTTTTTATGAGTGTTTAGGGCACAGAAAGAAGATGGAGAAAGCTTTGTGTGAGAGGAGGTAAGTACCTATTGGAAATGCATTTCCAGTGTAAGAAAATGTTAGCTTTTGTAACACTGATTTATTGTAATTTGTAAAGAAAGATGTTCAAACTTGAATTTTTCTGCACACCTCCAAGGATACTTCCCTATAAACAACTCGCTCATTATTTTTTTCAGAATTTTCCTCCCATCCCAAAGCATAAAAGGTACCATGTCTTGAGAATATAATTCCCAACATGTGGTACTGTCAAACTGATTGTATTAATAGTTCCTCAAGAGAAATTGCACAGTCAATTATATTTCAGAAAAATTACCACATAAATGTAACCTTGAAACAAGATTAATATATATAGCTAATAATCACATAATTACATATGGGTAACTGTTCATTACTCTAAATTATTGGTGAAGAACAATGGACTATTATTCAAAACAGTTTGTTTTTGCTTGTCATAATTGTAGGAAAGTACAATACAAATTGAACTACCAGTTTCCTAAATGTGTCCAAAGAAACGACAAAACTAGAAACAATAAAAAACAATAATTATTAAGACTATTCAAAGTATATTCAAGCCTTAGCAATTAGTACTATATTTACAAGATACAAAAGTCTCCTAAAGTTAAAGTGAAACAAAACTCTTACATCATAATTGTTTCTGGTTATGATGATTTTACCTATTGGTCATGAACATTAATTTTCATTCTAGTGTTATGTTTGTTTTCTCTGAGACCTAACTTTATAATACTTACTATATAAATAAGTTTATAGTTTTATTTTTAAACTTTAGAATTTCTAAATCACAGATGGAGAGTTGAAAAGTGTTTTCAACAAACAACAATCAGAAGTCCTGTTAGTGAAAAAGGACTGAGCTAGAGTAATTTAAACTTATGTAAAGGCTATAAAATATATGATAAAAATAACTTAGTAAAAGTTAAAAGGGTAAACTTAACCTAAGACACACATTGTGTACCTG
This sequence comes from Tachypleus tridentatus, assembly GCF_004210375.1. Lineage (NCBI taxonomy): Eukaryota > Metazoa > Arthropoda > Merostomata > Xiphosura > Limulidae > Tachypleus > Tachypleus tridentatus. The sequence continues at coordinate 127,347,854 of NC_134825.1, forward strand.
ACAGAAGACCAATAATTACATGTTAGCAAATCAGACAAAATGAATTATTATTCACATGACAACAGTTATCAAAATGGAAAAGGTCACTAGTTATACATAAGCCAGTTAGAACAAGGTAACTATTATGAACATTACGTCAAACTTGGTATTTTATAGGTTTTCAATTCAATTTCAAATTGCTTCAGAAATTATTTATTTCAGTTATAATGCACACTTGATGTGAAAAATTGAACATCAAATCTTGGTAATTACATTAAAAAAAAAGAAGAGAATATTCATATTTGTATTGTTAAATTTTGGGCTTTCAACTGGGTTTTTTTAGGATTGACAAATGATTAATGACTTTTTAAAATTGATTTTAAAAATTTTAATAATTCAAGTAATATGTGCTCATAGTATTGTAGGATATTTATATAATAATTCTATTTTCTTGTTACATAATCTTTGAACAGTTAAAAAAATCAAAATGACAACATCACTTATTTATCAATATGTACATACATAACCAGAAGTTTGATAAAGTACAAGAAATTACACCAATTGAAATAAAATTGTAACAAATGTATTTGATTGTCACATATCAAAAGCATAAAATATTAGTTTTGTAATATTTAAGTAACTTTTTATGTACTTAAAAATAAAAAAAATACTGCTAAAAGTATCTTTAAATTTGCTTTTAAATAATATGTTTTGTAAGAATAAAAAATGTGTAGACTTAGAATAGTTCCTTAATCTATTTTGTTATTAAGGCAAATTTTATTTTCTTCCATCATCTTGTGATTCAGTTTTGTATAGTTTTATTTACAGGCTCATATACAGGTATATATTAGGTTATCCAGAAATAAATGTCAGAATTTTCATGATGATATTTAGAAGCTGAATGTTGAGTAACTTATTGTTGGTTGGTTGGTTGGTTGGTTTAATCCAACGTTTGTCACTTACAAAGTGTCTTAATTGTCTACTATTTCGAAACTACTAAGAGTAAGTTTCATAACCCCCAAGGCAGTATAGACAAGAAGGATTTTCGTCTGAGTTTCCTCTATGGCTTTACATTTTGATGGAAAAGCTTCTGAAACTACACGGAACACTAGCCAGGCATTCGGCCATGGAACTGTTACTGAATGTACAGTTTAGCATTGGTTCCAGAGGTTTCAATATGGAGATGAAAGTCTTGAAGACCACATTAAGGGAAACAGTTGAGACAGACCCCTGCACAACAGTACATGAGCTTGCAGAAAAGCTAGGCACAAGCAAATCAAGCATTGCCAACTACCTGAGTGTGATTGGAAAGACGAAAATTTGAGTAGGAGGGTTCCACACAAACTGACTAAAGATCAACAAAATTGGTACCATGAGACCTGTCGAGGATGATGCTCCAAAAATTGAACATATTGGGAATTGAGGTTCTGCCTCATCCACCTTATTTGCCAGATCTTTCCCCTACAGTTTTTCATTTTTTCAAGCACTTTGACAACCTTTTGAACAATAAATGCTTTCTCTAAACCAGGCAGCTGCAGAATAAGCTTTCAGGGAGTTCATTGACCAGAAAAACTTGTTTCTACAGCAGGGGCATAAACAGCATCGTTACATGTTGGCAAAAATGTGTTGAAGCAAATAGTGCTTACTTTGATTAAAATGTATTTTATAACACTGGCTTATACTTTGCTTCAAAAACAACATTTATTTCTGGACAACCTATAGTTTTAACCCATAGCTACTGTACATATGTATGCACATCCCAGAATGGTATCTGTTCCTATACTCGTCTAAGCTCATTTCATTTTGGAGCTTTTATGTTTAGTTATCAAAAATGCTGTAATCACATTGTTGTTCACTGTGTACAATAATTTTTCAATTTGATATTATCAAACTTTGTTTTCCAATTTTCTTGTTAGTTTATAGATTTCCAAAAACTTTTCTGGGTTTTTATACATGTAAGCCAGCTTATGATGCCAAATTTTATGCCTTTGTAAAGACCAGGGTTTTTTCAGTATGCATCACAGGTGAATTGCTTCTTGTTTTTTTTATATTCTACTGTATTTGCTGGATTTTTTTTTTTTTTTACTGTGGTGTGATAAGTTACTTAGATTGTTTTCACTCCTGTTTTATACGAGGCCCTAACTCATCACAAAATAGCTTTCAAACACCTGTTCTGTATAGGAATACCAGCTCTGTATTCACCCAGATGCAATACATTAGTTTTTATTTTTAAAATTAAAATGATTTTCAGTGATTACCAATTTTTAGATTAACTACTTTCCTTTGCTTATGATTGGTTTGTCTGAGACTTTGATAACAGACAGCTACTTTACTGGGCATGTGCAGATACATTTAGTACAAGTGTTGGCTAAAAGGGTGATCTTGTGAAGAATGAGTGTACTTCAAAATCAAGAGTATACATATTCTGTTTTACAAGATGTTGGATTGGAGTAGAAGAAAAACGTCTTTATGAGAGTTTGACTTTGTAAATGTAAAAATCAACATGAAACCCATATTATTTAAAAATGTAGAGTTACAAATACATTGTAAGTTTCAAGCTTTTATTGCACACTGAATTACCAGTTATTAAGCTGGTTTCTTGGATAAATAGGAGTCAGGTGCATTAGAAATGAATCTCTGAGTGATATTACCACAATAAGTAAGAATTTGTAATTTTCAGTGCTTTAAAGGATAGCCGATTTAGTCCAATTACCAGGGAAGAATTCAATAAACTACATGTCTCTGTCTCTATACTTCGATACTTTGAAGAAGGAGAAAATTACCTTGACTGGGAGGTGTGTTATTTCTTTGTATTGTTTAAAGACCATTGTACTGTTCTGGGAGGGGGTATTGATAGACATTATAGTGTAAAACTATAATATTTTATGTATTTGTTGTTTTTTCCCCACTTGTATGCATTCTAGAATTTGTTTAACCAAAGTGAAAATTTGTTTTTTGTCATTTTTTTCTGTTTATTTATCATATAGGAGACTGTAACAGCCAGTTAGATGAGTTGTTGAAAAAGTACCTTACAAATAGTCAGGAGCTAGAGAATTTGCTCAGTTTGTAAGACACCTTGTTTTTGTCAGCTCATTGGCCTTGCTGTCACTTCCTGAGAAATGCATGTTTTAGTAAAATTGGAACCCATGCGAAATACCTGCAGTTTTTTTTTAATGACTCATGCTCAAAGTTAAGCTTTGTTTGTAGGGGGAGGGGGGGTGATAGCTAGGTAAGTAAATAAGATATACATTACCAGTAAATTGGAAGGAGTATATGTTTTCACTATTTTGATTAACTCCAGATCTAGTCATAATTATGAAGTTTATACAGAGAACATTTACATTTTATTATAGTACATTTGATGTTTACTGAACAAACTGACTTTTTGTTTTTAAGAGTTATCTAAATGTAGCATAATTTACTATTGCATGTACAACTTTCTTCTAGATTTCCTTTTTTATGACTATTGTTATTTTGAAATTACCTCATTGTTTAACAAATTTGCAAACTAGTTTTTGCCATGTTCATTGATAATTACAAATTATAGTAATTGTAAGTGTAAGCCTTTCACTTTAATACTTAACTGTGCATGCTACCTTTATATATATATGTAACATGATTTTTCATGGGTTATAATAGTCTGCTTTATACTTTTAGTGCTCAAAGTGAGAAAATATAAGTTATGATATGGTATATGAAAGGCCTCAGTGAGTGGACTCAAGTCCTGGGATGCACTTTATAGAAGATAGTAGTGGGATAACTCTGATTTTAAGAAGTAGAGAAATGCCCTCCTCTCACCTTGAGAATTGCATACTATGGTTAAAACTTATGAAATAATGTAACATTCAAATGAAAATTTTAAATTCTAGATAGTGATATGAAAGTAAAACTGTTCCTTATTCTTGTCACTTGATTACATCTGCTTATGAAATCAGGACATGCATTATTATTGGAGGTGTTGAATATTACAGCATTTGATTAGAAGTGGTAAATGCATTACAAAACTTGGCTAGAATGACAAATAGAATTTATTTAAAATTTTTGTGGTAGGTTGATATGGTGGGAGGGGGGTGATAGCCAGATAATTAAATAAGATGTGCCTTACCAGTAAATTATTTTCAGAAATACTACTTTTCACACAATTAATAGATATTATATTACACCCTGTAAAAAAAAAATCATATGTACCAAATCTTGAAAACAATTTCAATCACACACATTAACAATGTACTGAGTCAATGTATAATGTGATTGCCATTAGACTATATCCCTCCATTACTAGGAAGACAGCACATTTTCCATATATGGAGAACCCCATGAGTGCTTATATTTCAACAAAGGCTTGTTATTTTACTTAATATTAGTGTAGACCTTTTAACTTCATCTTATTGATTATGAGAAAGATACCAAATTATAAACACTTGAGTTTGAACTTTTAATTCAGTTATATTGGTTTGATTTGTCTTCATAATCAAACCACAGGGCCATATGTTTCAGAATCTATGATATCTTTTCATTGACAAAACTATTCCTTATTAGTAACTCAAATAGGTTTTATTACTTAATTTTCAATAATTTTATCATTGTGACAAATACCATGGACATGCAAGGCTAGTATTAACAACAACGAAACCGTAAGTGTTTTCATGGATCTTCTGGTTTATAAATTCATATATTTATATTTCTGATGTTCCTGAAGCTCTGGCACTCCTCATCAGGAATTGTTAACTACTACAAGCATCTGTTGCTTCAACTGAGTCTGCTCAGCTCCAACAGATTTGACCAGTTGTTTCTATTTTTATGCTGGTACTGACTTTCACTGGAGGATTAGGTATTGGATTTGTCCTTTGCTACTTTGAGTCCATGGGTATGTGACATTTTTGTTGTTGTTGTTTTTCTTTTGTTTTTTTATTTTTTGCTGAATCTTGAACTACCTTGCTGTGTGAGCTTCAGTCACTTGAATAATCCAGTTCATCTTGAGGATCCCCTTCTTGATTGTTCATCTTCCTCTTGCCCTTTATCAAGTTGTATTCATTTCTCACTTGATCAACATCTCTGTCTTTTCATACTTTACCTTTTATCAAGAGCCTTCTATTGCAACATTGAAAACTTTACTGGGGAAAGTTTTGTAAATGTGTTCTTCAGCTTTTCCTTGATTTTTTTTCTTTTGTTGTGTCCCAGTTAACTAGGTGTCTTTATTTTAGGGTTTACTTTGTAGAATGCTTTACTTTCTAAAAGTTGTCTCTATTGATCTTATATCAGGGACCTTCATATTTTTCTGTTCCTTTATGATAAGGTATTGGAGATGTTTTGTATACTTTGGAATTTCATGCTTTGTTTAATTTGGATTCTTAGATTCCTTGTACGAGGGTTCCTGCCAGGTTGCTTACCTTCTTCTTTTCCCCATACTCTTATTACTACCTTATGTGCCTTTACTCGGAGAACTAAACTTCTCAGGTCTAAGCAGCACTTGGCTCCAGTCTGGTTGAATTTTAGCTCTCCCAGTCTGCATACCTGTGGGCACTCCTTGTCAAAGATAATTTGTTTTCACAGATACTTTTCCAAACCTTCCACTCTTAGTCTTCTCCTTCCCCTCTTACCAAATCATGTACACCATGAAACAGATTCTTATTACAATTCTTGGATATGCTTCCAATCTCTTTTAGTGTTTCCAAGAAGATGGAGATTGGTGACCTGTAATATGTATTTTAATTGTTCTAAAGTAAATACTTAAGAAAAATATATTTAAACCTCCATACTGATGGACAGCTTAATTTTTAGTTTCTATCAATTACATAACTTACTATGATCAAAAGTTATTATTGTTATGGATGCCACATTTGAACCAACTTGGGTATCCAAAGTTTTCTTTTGTACAGAAATTTTGATTTCTTAATTGTACTGCTACCTTTTGAGGCAATCAACAATATCTTGTTGTGGGATTTTTCTTTCTCTTGTTTCTTATTTTCTTCTGTTTTGACCAGTTGAGTTGAACAGCTTATCTAGCTGGTCAGTTGTCTTGTATAGATGATGACACATTTCAAGTTTTTTTATGTCTCATCAAGTTCATTATCTTATGACTTCCTCTTACTTCAGCGTCAAGAATCCCTGAATATGATTTTGCAGGTAGATGTGTAGATGATTGTCATCATCTTTATGTCACATTACTACACCACTCTGTGGTTTCATCTACCATTTTTAATTTTTATTTTTCTCCAGACATAATTCAGAGATGCCAACCATTACAATTTGAGTGTAATCATTATGATTTTGGTGTAAACATTACAACTATACGCTCATACAGACAAATATTACGACTTGTTGCAACTCCCAAATTATTATATATTATATAGGCCTATACAATAAATAGATAAATTGTTCCCCCAGGGCTTGAAAGAGGTGAAAAGAAAATTTCTAGTGAGATACAAATAAATTTTGATAATAAATAAAAGACAATAGTCCAAATGGCTACTTGTGATAATCATGTTTGTGCTTGAAATAATAAAAAATATTTGTATCTCCGACGTTTACCAATAGTTTGATTGTGGTGCTTCTCTATACTGCGTACGTGAGGGAATCTATAGTTATGTCATCAGTGCTTGTCAGCCAATCAATGCTCGTGTAGATGGGTATTTCTCGTTTTATAAGTGGTATAGAAACACCAATGCCATCGTTCACAAGATGGAAAAAAAGAGACCTCGTTCACCAGATTGTCTTGTTTCTGGCAAATCTAAAAGGAGTAAAACTGTGAATCAAAAATTTAGGAAAGAGTATAGTGCAAAATATCCCATCAGTGACAGTCATGCGTTTTGTACAGTTTGTCACATCGATTTTTCTGTGGCACATGGCGGGTTAAACGATTGTTCCAGACATACAAAATCGGCATCTCACCAACAAAAGGCTGAGGCAAAGACAAAAACGATGCAGATAAAGACATTTATGAGTAAGAATTTAGAATATGAAAAATAATTTTAAAAGAATTTTTTTAAATTTATTTATTAAATACACAGAACACAGTCAGAACACAGCAATTGTATCTTTGACATATTTGTACAAGTGTAGTGGTAGGTGGTGTATGGCCGAACTGATCACTTGAGATTCAATCTTTGTCATAAAAATGTTGGCTAGAGCTGGTGATGCAGGATTGCCCACACTTAGGCCATTTATTTGTAGATGGTTTTGGTCATTGAACTTCAAGTTATTTTTCGTGGTAGTGAAATCTATAAGGGTTGCTAATTGATTGCTGTGGATGCATATCAATGGGTTGATGTCTTGGATATAAAGTTCTAAAGCTATTTTGCAGGCTTCAGTGTTTGGGACTTCTGTGAAGCAGGAGATTAAATCAAAACTGGCCATTAAGGCTTTATGAATTAGTCGATTAAGAATAGATTTAAAGTTAAAAGAGTCTTTTGAGAAAAGAGCCGACTGATGTTACATATTTAGAAATGCCCTTGCAACGTATTTACTGAGGTTGTAGTTAAATGATTCATAGGTTGACATTATGGGTCATAGTGGACAATCAGGTTTGAGGGTGCTGTATAGTTGTGGTGGGCATGAATCTGTCCTGCATAGGTAATAATAAATGTTTTCTTTTTATTTTTAGTAGCATTTTGTTTAATTGGTTGTCATGTGTTTTTGTTGGTATTATGTGTATTAATTTAAATTTGTTTGTATCCAATGAGATGTTCATTTTGTGAATGTATTCCTTTATGCTCATTGTAACTACAGCATTGCCTTTATCTGCTTTTAGAATTTTGATGTTTTTTTTGTTTTAGGTTGTATACAGAATTAATATCTTTTTTGTGAGGTTGTCTTTTAGTTTTCTTTTTTGTGAAATCATGTTGATGGTTTTTGCTTAAATTGTTTGAAAAAGTTGCTTAAGATACTGTTTTGAGGTGTTTCAGGGAAATAGATGTTTTCAATTCTATGTGGAAAGATGGGTTGTTGGTTGTTGATGGGATTGTTGAAGTTGTCTCATTTTTGGTGGTTATTTTCCTTTGTTTTGTTGGTGTTTTGGTTTGTGTAGAATGGTCGTTTTCTGTTGTTCTTTTGGTATTTTTGGTTTGTGTAGAAGGTCAAAATTGTTGTTCTGTACTTTATTTTAATTAAAGTGCTTATACCCATACTAGCTGTCTTGAGAATACATTTTTACTTCAAGTGGGTTTCTCATCATCATGAAGAACAGTATTCAGTTTCTCTATTGTAGTAGTTTCTTTTCTTTGAAGAATTGCGTAGGATAAAAATATTAACAAAATATGTAAGAAGAAATTCCTAATACATTCTGCAAACTAGGCCACATAGTATATAAGGGAAACATATAATAACTCTTACTGCACTGTTTCTTGCGATTTAGTAAGTGGCTTTGACTTGTTTTAGAGTCATATGACTTTGTTGTATATTTGAAAGATGTGGTTTGTGGCACATTGAAAATTTACCTAGAATAGCAAATTAATTAATGCTAGGCATAAGTACAATTTTGAATCCTCTTAGGTTTCAACTTTGGAGAATGAATAAAACTCAGTTGAGAGATAAATTTTAATTTAACAGAATAAACTGTTTTGTGCACAATTATCAAAATTAATCCACACTTCAGGCTCAGAAAACTAATAAAATTTCAAATCAGATGTCAAAATACAAAACCTGAAATAAATTATTTAATGCTGCATAAAGTACATTACATTAACTATATATATATACTACTTATTTAAATGAGATGGTTGTGAGAAGGTATGTATATAACTTGGACTTAGTAGGCACTAAAGTTCCATTGAAGAAATATTTTCATCTTGGTTGTTTAGTTACATTCCTGAGAAATTTCAAAATATTGACATTTGTTTTGCTGTTAACGACTGATGCTATGCAGCATGCTGTATGTAAAAATGTTATTATTATTGGAAAGGTAAAGATCAGTACCTTCAATCAAGGTATATACTGTTAATATTTAAACATTTTGGAAACTTCCTAATGAAAATAGGAAAACTGGCAATTTTCCTTTAATCCTTATCAATAATTTACAAATTGGAAAATATTTAACACTTACCTCTACTAGTTTGTGTTTCATAATTGGTGAAATGAGTAAAATGAAAAGTAACATTATGCTTGCAAGACTATCTTTGACACCTTGTGCACTCATGTGAAAACTTTTCACACAATATTGCTTTTTATGTACTTTCAAATATCACCAGTCATGTTGCATGATGTTTTAAGCACATATGACTGTTAATATTGATAATAAATATATATTTCTGTTTAATTTGGACAGTAATGTGTCAAGCAATGTATGTATAAATGCATATATGTGTGGGGATATGTATGGATTCACTGTAACATGTTTATATGTTAATATTTCTATGTGTGATGGTCTGCTATTGGTATCTAAACCATACACAGCATAAATACAGCACCTTTTAATACTTGCAGGAGGGTCTTAAATTATGAAATCTTGTTGTTATAATGATTACCAAAATACTAATGTTAACATTGAGTCATTGTTTTTCAGATGACTATTCTTGACTCTATTCCTCCTCCTCAATGAAAGATTTGACATTTTTATGTCAATCAAATCAAGTCTAAAGGAATCCATCTGTCATTTTGCATTATGTAAACATAAAACTTCCATTTTATATATTTCAGCAACTCTGAAAACACACAACAGTAAATAGAAGTGTTTACCTTTTTACTGTTTGTAAGTTTCTCTAAAAACAAGGATAATAGAAAAATGGTTTACAGACTCTTTAAAGAAATGGTTTGTAAATAATGATATAGACCCTGAGTAATTCACTGTTGTTTTAAGATTTTTTATTTTTGACATAGTTTTCCCCATAATGGCTAATAGTATGTTATTTTATTCAATCATAACATTTTTGAAAGCAAATAAAGTGGTATGTCCTTTTTTTTATTGCAGATACTTTTGTATAATGTTTTAGAGTGAGTGCTTACAATTATAAACTGTGATGTAATGTATACATTTTTCAACTTTTATAAATTGATTTAAGTGTGAAATTGAAAAAGTTTTATGGTTTGTTTTGATTAATTTATTATGTATCCAAAATAACCAAGAAAGCATGTTGTAAGTTTTACAGTTACATGTAGATGCTTCAACGTATTTTACTTCTGAAATTACTGTAATTGGTCTTTTAATCATTTTTCAGTATTAGTTATGGGAAGTGTCTTAATCCTTCATTTATTTAATATCTTGAAAGTTTAAGTGAAATCTCCAAGTAGTTTTCTCCCATTGGCTCTACAGTAAGCATGAGGGTTTATAATGCTAAAAATCAGGTTTCAATGCTCATGATGATATGAACAGAAAAGATGATTGATTAGGGAGCTTTGCCCTTAACAACAAACAAACAAAAACATCCAAGTAGTTCATCCAAAAACTTATATATACTATTGCAGAATCATAATTATTAGATGAACAGTAAAATCAAACTTCTTTAGTAGTATTACACTTGTATTTGTCAAGATATTAAGTATGAACATGCCTTTAGAGTAACTACACATAATACCCATAATGCATTATTATAGAACTGTAGTAAAATTTAAATTCTCCTAGTATTTTTATAGTCCTTGACTGACAGTGAAAAATTGTTAAAAGTAATTTGCTTCTGGGGTTTTAAAAACAGCTTCAAATTATCTGGAGATCTTATTATTTAACAAATTTGGAAACATTTCATTCATAATATTAGGGCAGAGAAATGTAGTGATGTTTGTTGTAGCCTTTCCTTGGTAATTGTTTTGTTGTTGGTCCATTTAATATTTCAAAAGTGAAGAGAAAAATATATATGTAAAAATGGCTGCTTTGGGTTGAGAAAATTTTTTATGTAGAGGAGCGAACAACATTTTAAGATAATGTAATTTATTTTTGAGGCTTTAAAACTAAAGCTATAATAAGTATAATATTATGATTTTAAACAAGTGCAAAATTTAGCCTCAGCAGTGCAGATGTTAGATTTGATATTTTACAATTAACTTAAGTTTTATTTGTTAACATAAAATATTCATATTTAAACACAAATGATTTTATTTAAAAAAATAATATACAATTTTGTGAAATCTGTGACAGTGAAATGAAATAATATAACAGAGAATTACTATGCTTTACAAGAAAGATAAAAATACTTGTTAATGTGTTTAAATAACACTAATTTCAGAGTTCACCTCAGTAAAATTCTTTAATTGGTATAATATTTTTCCCAGATTGGAGTACATGGAATTCGTATAGAATTTACTACAGAAAAAGGTTCAAAGAGAACAGCTACATACCTACCTGAGGTGGCTCTTGAACAAGGTATATTGAGAATGTTTCAAAACTTGTTCCTAAACTGAAAATGTATTTCTGATAGGCATTACTTCTTCGTACAAAAATCTTCCTCAACTTACACTGCCCACTATCAGTGCATTTCACTTGCCAGCCTTGATACTTCCACTTGTTTCTGCATACTAACATACAAATTATTATGCAGCAATCTTTGACCAATAAGAGTGCAAAACTACACCTATCATAACTAGTGCCCTCTCACAGCCTGCAGTTGTTAATTACTTACTGATTGGCAGTCTTTTCACATAATGTGTTTTCACTTATTATTTAATTTACATATCCACAAGTTTTTCTTTCTTCATTTTTCTACTTTAATTGTGTCATTCTTTACCATTTTCATTCTCTTTTTGTGAAGAGTTATAAATTATTTTATTCATCTTCTATCCTATTTCAATTTCTTGAATTATGCACTTGCAGTTTCAGGTGGTCGTGACTTACAAACCATATCAAATGGATCAGAATTATGATTCTTGGCCCATGGAATGGTGACTCTGGTCCATTGAGAGTTAACCAATTTTCTGCCACAAATAGAACAAACTGATGATTGTTCTTCACAGTTTTTAGTTAATGGGAAGGTTTGGATATGGACAGCCTTTGCATTTGTCTTTCAGTCACATGTTGCTTGATGAACTTTCTCAGATCATTTTCCCTTTGACAGATTTTTTTATCCAGGTATGGTATATTTTGTACCTTTATATCATTTCCTATGCTTCATCCCTGCTCTTCTTGGGGACTAACCTTTTAGTAATTAGTTTAGTGTTTTCTCCTTCCATAGATATTAGGGTTCATGCAAGTTATTTGAGGAGTATTTGCATGCAGGGGTAAGTATGCCTTGATTCACATCTACTGTAAACAACCATGCTTTTTATTATCATAGTTTTTTAGCTATCTTTATTTGGACTCAGTGTTGATGTTGTCTCTGCTTTCATGAGGATTCATACTTGTTCCACTTCAGTTGAGAGCCATGGTATGTCTCTTATGCAGAATCACATCCTCTCTTTCTCATACCATGAGAGGCTCTCTCTCTTTTAGGGTCATAGGCTTCTCTCAAAACCATTATACCTCTTGGTTGTGCCCCTGTTCATCATTATCAATGGGTTTGGATAGACAAAGCCTTGTTTGTGATCCTTTAGATGCCCCAATTAACATCTCTCCTCACCTAGAGAATGACTTTAACTGATGGTGGGATTGGAAAATTATTATTGTGGTTTTCCTCTCTTCTTCCAGAATGTAATTTTTTACAGATGCTTCGTTTCATAATTGGGGTGGGGATTTTGACACTCAGGAGATTTTGGACCATTGGTCTCTTTCTGAGTCCTTTTTCTATATCCATCATGGAACTTCTTGCTGTTCAGTGGTGTTTTCTGGAGGTTGGGTGGCAGTGGCTCATTCTGACATTTCTAGGGTAGTCTCTTACATTACTGGATAAGAGGCACTTGGTCAGCAGACTTCTGTTTTTCATATTGTTTCTTCTTTGTTCGGACCATTTCCATTCCATCACTTATGTTGGTGTATTTTAATCCTGGTGCCCCAATTCTGGTTGTGATTGGTTATTCCATCCTGACAAGGTTTTTCCTGCAGTGTGTTCTTTAGATCTACCAGTTTTTCAGGTTTTGTGTGTTCTGTGGGTGTCCGAGATTTGCACATTTTTGCCATTTTTTTGATACATCATTTCCCTGATTCTGGTTTCCTATTCTTCCTCATTTTGTGGGAACAGTTGTTGCTATTAGTTGGGATCTATTGTGTTAGTACCTATATGCATATCTTCATATTTGTCTCCTCTAACATGTCCTTGTTATACTTCAGACCACTTTGTGTGGTGTTCTGCTGCTAGTTACTTATTGGCTAGATTACATGCGATTTCTACTGCTATACTGATTTTTGGTGCTACTTCTATTTTCTCTGTCTCTGACACTCCTCCATCAGCCACACTCTGGTATGCATAATACATCTGTACCTGCACTCCATTTATTGTGTGACTTTGTCCAGTCCATCACCTCGAGGGCCATATTTTCATGTGTAGCTTCTTTTGTCTACCATTCTGTATTTTTTTTTCCATGATGGTTTATCTAAATATGTGGTGCATGCACTGCCTTTGGTGTTTTCTATGAGGTTATAACTTTTCCAATTATACAGTTCCTCACATACTATCCTTTCTGTCTTTGTTATTAGAACAGGGCATTTTGGTTTCCTCTGGTGTGGGCTATAGAGGGGGTAATCATCTTGCACTTTCCTGTTTACCAATTTGTGCTTTCTAGTTGCCAGTCTTATCTACATTGTTTTGTCCCTTCTGTTTTACCCATCCTCATTGCCTTACTTCCCTTTTGGAATTGCTCCTCTATGTGGTCCTCCATGTTCTTTTCTCATCCTCCATTGGACCTTTCGTTTTCATGTTCTCTAAATCACCTTTCCATGTGCAAATGTTGTTATTCTGATATAAAGGTTTATCTGTGGGTGGTAGTACTCTATTCATCATCTTTTTCTTTGCATGGGCCTTTGTGATGAGTTTTGCCTGATCAAGTGTACTTAGTCTTAAATCTGCACTGTATGATCTGTGTTTATATACCATGCTGGATGACTGTGACATTGAGTTTCTTCCTACAGTGTACCTGATGTACAATTCCATATTCCACCAAGTGTTGGTTAATCAACTCCACCAATGTGACTTCTATGCATTAAAGTACAAGTTCATAACATGTCACAAGGTCATGATACACATATCGTAGAGATGAATTGTTCTGCAGGACAACTTGTAGGTATCACTTGCTGTCTATTGCTTTATAAATACATTAATCACGTATTGTACACTCATGGACTAACGTGAGTAAAGCAAACAGGAATTATTGCCCATCGATAATTTGTGACATTAAGACTCTTCATACCATGGACTTGACATACAATTTCAAATGACACCAGGTATTGGTTGATTGAATCTGATGACAAGATTGTGAACTAGAGATGCAGTTTCTAATAGCAGTCTCTCTTCTTACTGTCCTCTGGATTTCAGTTTCCTGTGGATCTGGTGTTGGTTGTAGCTGGATGAGATGCAGGAACTCCCATGTGTGTAAAACTGGATACCCTCCTCCTATGGAAGAAAAATTCCCAATGTCACCAAGATTTGGGCCTGAGAGGAACACCCACTGGGCCCCTCACCTTCTTATCATCAGACAGATATCTGTTCACAGTGGATCTGATGTTGGTTTTTTATGCAGGAGCTCCACTTCCATGCCATGCTGGTACTCGTTTTTGAAGTTAAAGGTATAGGATCCTCTTTCTACCATGGATCTGAGGTATAATTCCAAGTACCACCAGGTGTTTGTTGAAATTCCATTTACAGTCTGTCATGTTCTAGCCACTCTTCACCAGGAGGTCCTATTATTTCTTTAATTTTTTCTTTGAGTGACTTCATGTTTCCACCCTTTTTGGCAAAAACTATACATGGCTCAAACATGGTGCAACCTTCCACAAGTTTTTAATTCCTTCTCATACTCCATGGTTTTCCTCTGAGTGCTTCATAAATGGGAGGGATCATCCTATCACTAGCCTTCCACCAGTTGAATGTGAGATTCTATATTTCATGAGAAAAGGTAAAATGCTGTATCATAAGTTAACTGAAAATCTATTTCCAATAAATATTTAACTCTTCTCACATTTCTCATGTGTCTTCACCTCTTCCAACATGGTTTGGTGTGATTTGACCAATCTCAAAGTGGTTAACAGCTATAAGCTTTAGTTACAATAAGGGTAATGTGTGTTACATTCCTGTTGGTGGAGGGTTGCTGCATAGTGATTTGCATGTTGGTTTGTAAAAATAAGTGGGAGCATCAAGGCTAGTGGCGAGCAAAAATTCATGGTGATAGAGGGCAGTATAATTTGAGAAAGCTTTCTGTGAGAGTAGGTAAGTATCTATCAGAAATACATTTTCCATTTAGGAAAATGTTATCTTTCTGTAATATTTTTATATTCTACAAGTCAATGTTTAATTTTATGCTGTTTTAAAGAAAGTGTTAAAATACTATTATATATTGTACTTTTAACAAATCTAATTAGTTTGTCTTGGAATATAGAAAACTTTAGGGAATAGTTAAGTATTGGATTTATTACAGCGCATTAGTTAATAAACTTGCTGTAACCAGCAGTCTTCTTAGGGTTAGGACTCTGTATCTGTGACTACACCTGATTTGTTAATTAAAACATCTAAATGTTATTATACAGTATAACAACACATCTGTAAACTTTCAAGTCTACTAGCTTCCAACCATATCTTTTTAACTTTTGGTGTATATATTTTTTGGAATAACTTAATTTGTGTCACATATGCAATTTATATTTATATTTTGTTGTAATTAACTTCTGATGACATGTTTACTTATAATGTTATTATTTTTTAAAATCTTTTTAATCTGTAACTGATATATTATTTAATTTTTTCAAGAAGATTTGATAATGAAATTTCATTCTTACTCTGGAAGGCTTGTAATACTAAAAATTGGGTTTTGGTACCTGTGGTGGGCAGAGCACAGATATCTTATTGTAGAGCTTTATATTTAATAAGGTACAAATAGAAAAGTATTTGTAAATGTTATATAATTATTTTTTATCTCCAAAAATCATTTGAGTTATGGATTCAGTAAAGTATAACTATAGCATCAAGAAAAAGGAATTGTGTTTAATAATTTTGTTCAATTATTTATTACCTAAGAATATATTTAATTTCTAAAGAATAATGATCCTTATTCATTTGAAATTTTTCAATATATCATATAGTGTGAACCATAAGAACTCTTTTCCTATAATGAAAATATTAAGAATACTAATTCTGTTGCACCTGGTGCAATGTCTTTTTTATAAAGAACTTTGTCATATATGCATTGGTAATAGTAATAGACACTTTAAACTTTACATTGTTATTGATTCAATGATCATTCAAACATTATTAATTAGTTATGAAGAAAGATTTGTTGTGTTACTTGTAGCTTTATCTTTCCTTTTTTTTTCAGTGCTTTACAGTGGTTCACTCTGAGTATATGTGTGTGTGTGTTTATGCATATACTATAACCTTCTTAATATTGTAACATCTTAATTTGTTCCATTTTCTAATCTAAAACTATTAATAGCTAAATTTTAAAAAAAATCTTAAAACTAGTTCTTATCATTCATACATGTATCAAGCTTCCTCACAAACTTACTTAAATTTACTGTTTCTACAGTATCCAAAGGTCAAACACTCTGTTAGAAAAAGAAAACTGTCTCAGCTGAAGATGGCTCCTACCCTGCCATAATTTATGTGTCCCCCTAGACCTACTGTTCTTACTGTTAAGTATGAAAAATGATGCATCAACACTTAAAGGTAGAGGATCATCTTCCTACTGTGGACCTGACATACAGTTTCAGATACCACCAGGTGTTGGTTGAACTTGAAATTCCATTTACAGTCTATTATGTTGTAGTCACTCTTCACAAGGGGGTCCTATTATTTCTGTATTAATATCTGTTAACAGTGGATCTGGTGTTTGGAGGTGTGTGCCTGCATAGGCAGGTTCTTGGTATGGGAGATTCACTTCCATGCTGATACCCATTTTTGAAGTTAAAGGTTGAGGGTCCTCTTCCTACTGTGGACCTGATGTGCAATTCCAGATACCTCCAGGTGTTGGTTTAAGTTGAAATTCTATTTAAAGTCTGTCATGTTCTAACCAATCTTTACTGTGGAGTGTAAATTATTTCTATAATTTACAGTAATAGTAGTGTAACATTCCTGTTAGTGGAGGGTTGCTGTATGGTTATTTGCATATCAGTTTGCAAAAATAAGTGGGGGCTTTAAGGCTAGTGACGAGCAAAGTCTGTGCAGATAGAGGGCAGTATAAGTAAGTGTTAACACATGTAGAACTGGATACCCTCCTACTACTGTAGACTGAGAGAAAAATTCCCAATGTTACTAGGATCTTGGCCTAAGAGAAACACCCACTGGGCTCTTTACCTTCTTATCATCTGACAGCTGTTTGTTCACGGTGAATCTGGTGTTGGGGTGTGTAAAACACATCTTGTTACTTAAGAGAAAACAGGGAGATTTTAACCTACCATTGTATGACAACTTCTCCATCACAGGCACCATTCTAGTAACCCTTCTATGAACCTTTTCCAACAATTCAATGTATTTCTTAAGGTAAGGAGCCAAAACCTGAAAACAGTATTCTAAATGTAGCTTAACCAGTGACCTATACAATGAAATTATAAATTCTTTAGATGGATTTTAATTATGATAATGCATGTAAGTTATCATAATTAAAATCCATCTGCCATTTATTTGCCTAACTCCCTAAATGATCTAAACCCTTTTGTAAATCAGCAAACAGCATCCTCTTCACAGCTAACAACACCCAAGACCTTAATAACATCTACAAATTAGAGTAATTTATTGATTTATTTCTTCATCTATGTCACTTATATAAATAGAGGATGAACAAAGGTTCTAAGACTAAGCCCTCAGGTATTCCATTTGTAGCATTAACCCAGTTTGACTGAACCCTGTTTGTAAGCCCTTTGTTTTATTCCATTCAGTCACTTTTCTATTCAATTTAATAACTTATCCCCCACACTTACAGATACATTTTTTTCAAACCTTTTATGTAGCACCTGTTCAAATGCTTTCTGAAAATTCACTCTCCAAGTATTCTCTCTTACTCTTATCTACATGTGTGCACATTTTTTTATATTTTTATTTACTTTATTATTGCATGCATATGTTTATTTTTATTCCTTGAGCATTATTCTAATCAGTTTTATTTTATATTTTAAATTCAAAATTTTATTACTTGACAAGCTCAATTTTTCTTCTCAAATACTTAAAAAATATGATAAGCAAATTTTTGAAAAATTGAAAACTTATAAGCAATGATGTATTATTCTTAGGTATTTATTTTTTCCCCAAAAGGATGGAATCATGTCCAGACAATAGACTCCTTGCTTAGAAAGGGCTGCTATAAGGGAGTTATTACAAATGAAGTTCGGCATTCAATACGATTAACAAGGTACAGAAGTGAGAAGATAGCTGTAAGTTACCATGAATATAAAGAATATTTACGAGGTCAACGCTGCTAGTATTTCCATTACCTAGCAAGAAAAATTGGATTGTTCAACATTAAGTGGGAGTTCCACTTGGTTTGATCTGTTAGACAAGGATGAATAGACTCTCAGTGTTAGTGCCTACAGTTTTTTTTTTGTCTTTCTTGTCTATGAGCAACAGTAAAAAGATTTAAATCTGAGAGAGAAAAATAAAATATGCTTGCAAGTTACCATTTAGTGTGAAAATATTTTACATGTTTTAATGGAATTAATGTGAATTATATGTATAAAAAATTATTATTGCAATATCGCAGGTCCAGCATTTTCATTCACAGTTGTTTTACTTGTTTTGATTAATAGACAATTATCTTTTGATACAATTTATCTTAATCAAATTTCTAGTAATATATGGAAGTCAGTTTGTTTGTTTTTATAGTTATGAATTACAATTTTTAAAAACTGAAGAATAATGGGTTCTTGAGTGAAACAGCTACGAGTATGGTGAAACTGTATTAAGGTTTGCTGTTGAATTTTTTAATATGTGAATCATCTAAGTCTTTTTTTTTTTCATGTTTTGAAGATTTTGTCAAAAGTTTTATTCCATAAGGAAGCAACAACAACAAAGTTTTCACACTTAAAGTTTAATCTTCATGATTTTTATAATCTGAAAACTGCACATAACATGAAAATGCTTTAACCTGCAGGGCTCTGGCTTCCAAGCAAGGTTTAGATATAATTTCTTAAGACAGAATAAATACCTGTTTGTGAAATGAAAGTTTAAAAAAGAAAGATAAATTTTATTCCCTTTTGGTATCTTTTTCTATGCTTTAAAACTTAAATAATGTGCAGAATATGTTAAGGGATATTGTTAGTAATCATTCTTGTTGGAATAATATGTTTGACAAATGAGAATACAATTCTCACATTTAAATGTGATGCAAGGTCCAGTTATTTGTGATTGTGCTATGTATCACTACTTCTAAACACTAGTAAAGATTTGCATCAGCCATTCTGTCCATTCAGAAAGAGTTGAAAATATATTCATCTCTCCTTTTCACAACTTTCTGAAAGCATCGTTTTCATATACACAGGAGTACACATAATAACATTAGCCATTTCTTTTACATCTTTATATTTGCAGTAGTTTTGGTGTAACAAATGTATTTTTTATTTTCTCGCTATGAAAATACCAAGTTTTAGACTTTAACATATAGATTAGTTACACATCAAAATGAATAATCTTATTTCTATTTTAGGCTCATGCTGATTAACACTGATGTCAATGCACTGACACTTCCGATTAACATCTTTAAATCATTGATTCCTATATATATATGTATAGAATGTTTGAAACAGAAATTGCTATACCTTTTTTCATAAGGGATTGTTATGTAGAATGAGATACATGGAGATGTTCAAAAACATAGATATGATTATCTATGCTGATAATCTGTCTTTACATCTGTGTAGGTTAAGATTAATAAATCAGTATAGCAGTTCTTTCTAACAAAATAAAATAAGTATGTGTATCCTCTTTCTTGAAAGTCCAGGACCATTTACATCACTGCTTTTTATAAAAGTGTAACAAAGTTTGTGCCATGTTTTTAGTTTATACTTTATTTGTATAATTCATTGTTATTATATAAAGAATTTCTCTTCATCATCCAAAAAAAAAAGTACATTAGAATACACTTGGATAAGTTTTTGCAGTTCAAATGGTTCTCACAAGTTAAAATGAAATGTGGTCAAAGTAGAAAATGTGGCATAATTTGCCTATATTTGAGCTAAACCTACATTTACAGTATTGAATTATAGGCAGATTTTTTTTTTCCATTACCTAAAATGAATTTATTGTAATTTTGTAATATTTTTGTTTATATATTGTTTGAGCACACCACAATAAGCACAATCCAGATGTTTGTAAACAGTTGTTATTAATGATACAATGATTTAGAAATATAAAGGTATTATTGAACGAAGAAACATTTTGAACACCTTGCACTGAGTAATTTAGCAAAAAATATCATATTGGAAAAGTTGTGTATATAAATTTTGCTTCCTTTGTTCAACTGTAGCAGATTTCAGAAAATAAACTGTTCAACCTTTTGTAGATTGGAGGGATATAACTGATATGCCTTTATTTTTGTCATTCTCACTGTGGAAATGCTTGACTAAATTCCACTAAGGATAATAGAATCTAGTTTTGATTCTAAGAAATTGTATAGTTTAATTTAGTTTTTCTGGCATTTTTTATGTTGTGAAATTTCCAAAATTTATTTTAAGATGCTACTTTGAACAAACATTAAAACTACTTCCTCTGATATTTGAATTTTGATTTTTTAATGATGCTTAGGAAGTGTCGTTATGTATATGTATATATATCTTCACCACTTTCAACTTGGTTGATATTCATTAATATTTTTTGAGACTTTATTTTTGTTTGTGATTGCAGTAGTGATTACATCTGATTTTAAATCATAAAAATTATGTCAAGTTAGACTAAGTAATAGCATATTTGTTAACAGTATTTTTGGTTGAAGTCTGTATCTAATTAGTATAAATTCTGTCATTTATGTGTATTGTTTGAATATAACACATTTAACAGTGATATTCAATGAATAAGGAGTTGAATCATAAGAATATTTTGCCATTACTTATAGTACTGTATAAACCTAGCTTAGTTTTCAAATAAGTGTAACTTAACATGAAAATATTTCCAGGAAAGAAAGAATGCTTAAAATAAAGCTAAAACATTTCCCAGTTATTTGGTTTGTGCCTAAGTCTTCTAAACTTCCCATTATATTCCATTTTACTTCTCCATAGAAGCAAGGTACAAAACAATAAATTACTTTTTACCATATTATTCTAAATTGTTGCAAATAGTTTATAATCTGCTCTATCCAATGGTATTCAAAATTTACTTGTAGCTATTATAAAATCTAAGCTATGTTAGCAGTTGAAAATATACTGTGGATTTATAAAAGTTAGGAATAAAAGTCTGTACTAATAAAATCAGAGAAAAGATGAAATATGAAATCACATTAGAACAAATCCATCAGAAATTGATTCTCAAAAGGATGGTATTTTCATAGCTATTATAAATCTGTTTTGTTTTTTTTTGTTATGCAGAATAATTATAAAATGATTACTAAATGTGTTTTTAGAGGACAGATTCCTCATAGGTATGCAGAAATGTGTTAGAATTTGTGTGTGTGTATGTGAGAATAACAGTACACAAATGTTATACATGACAAATTATCAGTTCTAAAATATTTTTCAGTAAAATATTATTGATATAGTGTTAGAAATTATCAATTTTACTTGAATTTTTAAATTGGATATGCAGGTGTGTACTTCACATCTGAACGTTGCTTATTATTCTAGATAGGCTTTGGATAAAAATTTGAAAAGCAGCTGCTTTTATTCTCCACTAGCATAAGTTATTTTTTATCTGCAACTTTGAAAGGAATTGGAAAAATGGTAAACTACTATTAGTATATAATAGCAGTGATTTGATACATGTGATTTTGTCTATTTTTATAGGCCTGACATGGCTAGGTGGTTAAGATGCTTGACTCATAATCTAAGGGTTGCAAGGTTAAATCCCAGTCACAACAAACATGCTCACCCTTTCAACTGTGGAGGCTTTATAATGTAATAGTCAATCTCATTATTCATTGGCAAATGAGTAGCTAAATGAGGAATGGCTAGTGCAGATAAGCCTCATGTAGCTTTGCATGAAATTCAGAACAAACAAAACACATTTATGTATGTGTGTGTGTGTGTGTGTGTGTGTGTATATATATATATTTAGCACCATCTAAAACTAAAAGATTTTTTTTTCATATTCATGCCTACTTATTCACATTATGGAAGCTAAAGCTATTATATAATATCATAAGAAAAAGTATTTAATACTGGGGTTAAAGATATATATATATTTATTACCAGTGTAGATTTTGAAAGAACAAATTTTATAGTCTTACCATAAATGTGGTTTTTCTGTTAACGAAAGAAACTGGTTAGAGAAATTAAACTTCAGCATTTTTCTGTAGGACAAACTTAACACTACTTTTGTTATAAACTGGGGTATTATTAATGTTAAATTCCTATCAAAACAAGCTTTCAACTCAAACCAAAAAATCAATTTGATAATGAGTATAGTTTGTTAAATATGTTTATAAAGATTAGAATGCATTGTTCCATCATTTATAAGTGAATAAAGTTCCATAGTGAAATATTTATATAAAGGTTTATACAACAGGCACAAATCTGATATAGTTTTGTACTAAAATGTACAGGTAATTGAGTTCGTTAACATGGATCCACATAGTAGGTTTCAAGGTGAATAATACAGTATATATTATGATACATATTGCTTTTTCTGTATTATGCTGAAACTTAGTGGTCTGCAAGTTATTGAATTTTTATGAGTTAAGTTGGTTATTATTTTATTATTGAAAACTTCTAGTAAAATTTTGAGTGTATCTATAAATGTTTTTCTCCTCAATGCATCCAGAGGTAGTAATCTTGTTAAGTAGCATAATGCTATTAATACATGTATTATTTGGATTCTTTTGGCATTTAAATAAAGGGACATGCATTGATGGCTTAAACTTTTATAACATATGCCTGTGAAAATTTGATGATTTAGGAAAAATTAATGGTTCTTAATAACTGAAAAGCTTTTATAATGGATAATATATAAGTTACTTGATAAAAGCAAATGAGATATCATATTGCTTTGTTCTTTGTACTGTGCCTGTTGTGACATTAAGATGCTGATTTCATAAATCTTACTGAATGTATGGTACTATGTGTGGTATTTACTTCATACAATGAATAACTTGTCTCACACCTAAATGACTTATAAATTACTTTAAACTGTGCAAACAAACAGCTGAGCAGCAATCTGGAAGAGATCATGTATGAAAACAAAAGGCCACTCGCAAATTAACCTAGTGGTAATAGTTTTTTGTGAAAAGCATAGTTCTACAGTTTCAACAATACCATGTGCAAATGTAAGGAATGAGTACAGGTGCTAACAGCTGTTCAGTTTTTGTAGAGGAATGACTTGGAAATTATGGAAACCAAAATCGTCTATGAACAGAAATGTACTCTGAGAGAGTGTGTAGTCCATCCAGTACAGAGTAAAATAGAGGGAACATTTCTTATAAATAAAATTTAAAAGGAACTTGTTCCATAAAAGAGGTAATTCTCTTATATATATCTTATATATTAACTCTTTTGCTGTGCTGTAGAACCTATTTCATGATATCTGTTTGTATTATGCTGGACATCTGTGGTACATACTAACCTTCATTCACATTATTCCTACATGAATGTATTTGCCTTGGCTATGCAAATGATGCATCTTGGCAGAAAGATTACTAACAGTTTTGATATAACTATTGCACATGCTTTCCCCAAAGTTTTTAGATATGAGTCTTCTCTGATATTTACTGATTTATTTCTGCTACTGTATATATTACTCTATATAAAAAAAAATGTTCCACGCTAATAATAAAAACCAAAGCAGTGAATTTCAGAGAAGCCTCTTGATTTGTTACAAATATGTTTTGAATACTGGATACCTATAAGAATGTGTTGCATGAGTGTGTTTATCAAGTTGAATGGATTGTGTAACTGATAACTGCAAACTTTTAAAAATTTCTTGTAAGCAATTTGTGAGTATTACTATGACATCAAAAGCTCTGTGCAGGGAAAAATTGTTATTGTAGTGAAATGGCAAATAAAGTATTACCAAAACATACATACTTCCTCTCACACTACAGCTATTACTCATTTACCAGGGTTTTCTTCCTTTGCTTATCTAAGCATTGGTCTGATTTTTACTCATTTGCTCCTGTGATTTATTGCCCACTTAATTACTTTTGGTGATATTTGTCTTGTGATGCTCTCCACCTTCATCAGTACACTCTCTCTTCTAGTACTATACATGAGTACCATTCATATAATATCAACACTCTTTCTTGACAAAGATTTCACTTATGGGTTTCTCTGTACTATGATTATTGGAGATACTTTGAGTCTTCTTTGTCTTGCCTAGTTTGGCAAGCAGATGTGCAGTATGAATTCCCAGGTTATTATTTCTGGCAGTGAAACAAATTAGGTCTTTTATATATATATGGAAAAACGGCTTGTTTGGGTTGAGAAAATATTTTACATAGAAGAGCGAACAACGTTTCGACCTTCTTCGGTCATCGTCAGGTTCACAAGGAAAGAGGTAACTGACCGGAAGCTGACCACATGTTTGAAAGGGGTTGTGTAACTGAGTGTCGGAATGTAGAGGGCGGTGTTAGATGTTTGAATATATAATTAGGTCTTTATTAGGTCTTTCCTATCCCACTTCTGATATCTAGCATTGCTCAACAGTTATGGGATTGTCATTTCAATTGAGAGTGTCTGGGACTTTATTCATATCAAGATGGAGACATATATTTGATCCAGTGATGTTTCTCTAAATGGTTTTGAGACTGCACTTGCAGGCAATCCTGGGCATTCTGGAGAGAATATATATTTGCTATTCCCATTGTCTTTCTTTATTCTGTTGGTTTTCCAGAAGACTAAATTTGGGACCAGCTGCCTCTAGCTTTCTTTCTTCAGTTGGTAAATTAAGTGTGTGTTTTGGGTCTTTCTCCAGTTCTTTTAAGTCTGCACCTTTCATCAGGGGGGGAAAAATCTGTGGGTATGTACTTAGTTCTTCTTCTATCCCCTGATATTGTGGTTCATGCAGAGAGGTTTACTACTCAGCTATGTTAAAGGACAACTATACCTTGTTTGCCACGTTTGTCAGAACAACATGCTTTAGCCTGTCACTGCCAGGCGGATGCATATTTAGATTCTAAACGAATGGACCTTCTGAAAATTTGGGGTTCCAGTAGAGAGTCTGTGGTCAACTTGAATAGATCACAGTTTCCTAGGATTTGCTCATCCCTAACTAAAGTGCTTGTTTGTTGGAAGCCTCTCAGCGATCATCACATCAATTTGATGATGAGTTGGAATCATTGATAGCATTTATCTTGGTTTGATTTCAGCTTCTGCACTTTCCATAGTCTCTTAGCTGGTATGTTGGATAGGATTTGTGGGGCAGAAATGCTGTAAGCACCTGCATGTTATTAAGTTTTTGTTTGGTTTTGAATATAGTTAAATGTAATATTTGTGTATGTTAAAAAGGATTGTAAAGTATGTATAAACATATTTAGGAAATGTGTGTATGTATTATAATTTTTTACTTGTATAATAAACTGTGAAACACTAAGTAGTAAAGATATATTGATGAAAAACAACAACAATACAAATATTATTGGATAAAAAAGATCAAATTTGTGCATATAGTGATTAAATTGCATTATATTGCAAGCTTACTTTTTCTCATAGAGGTGGTTTCAGCCGTAAACAGTACCAGTAGGCAGTGTCTTTCATTCACAGTTAACTATCATGTTTAATGATGTGATGTGCATCATCCTTTTTTGTGCAACATTAGAATAATGATGAGTAATCTGTTTTAGAAAATACAGTTTGGAGATAGTTTGAATGAATAATAAAAGAAACTTTATTAAAGGTAACAAATGTATAATATCTGCTAGTAAAATTTCATTCATTACCCATTCAAGCTGTCAACTTTATTTATGTCTAGATAAACTGATTTTATTTCATCAGCTCAGTGAATGTCTCTTGGTAATCTAACTACATTTAGGATAGGTTCCTTGGAAATGTATGTACATAGAAAGTTCATGTCAAGCTAGAGATCTATGAAAGACAATCCAGAACTTTGAATCAATTTCAGACTTTTTCTTCTATATCTGATGTTTTTTATTCTTAGAATACTAAGCTTTTACTTAAGTTCACTAAAATATAAAATTTTATAGTCAGAACAAGTGCAGGTTTGATATCCATTGCATGTTAACTAATGAATTTTTTTTCTCCATATATAAAATGGCATTTATTTGTTTTAAATAAGCAGTGTAAGATATGTAATTATAACTGAATGAGAAAAAATTAGTAAGATTTAGTTGTCTTTTCATTTCTTATACTCATTTTGATATGTTTTAACACATCTACTGCCACATAATAAATTAAGTATAAAAAATGAAAACATTCAAGTGGTGCCAAGGGGCAGTCACACTGTCCCAAACCCATATATTACAAGAGAAGTTTGGTTTTGAAATATAATTGTCTGTGACCAACCAGGGGACACATCAAAATGAATGTGTTAATAAACTGAACTGCTCTGGAGTGTGTACCAGTATTAGGATCATGCTATCTGTTTGTGAGGTAATCATAGTAAATTTAGCTTTTGTTGTGTGACTGACAATTTCTTAAAGTAGATAAATGTGAAGTAGAGAGCTTTGAAAGAGAATTTTCTACAACATGATGTTTTCAGGAAATTGACTACATCAGGTTTGAATGCAGGATTTAACTTTTGACTTTGAATAAAAAAGAGATATGTGAAAAGTTTGTTTTTTTCTAAAGCACTTAGTATAACTATATTTATATAGTTTGTTTTTTTCTAAAGCACTTAGTATAACTATATTTATATTGTTTCTTTTTTTCAGTAGCTGTAATATTTTGAGTCATTTTACTTTCTTATAAAAGAAGTTTACACTGCACTTTCATAAGTTAATGTTTTTTAATATTTGGAAGATTTTTCTAAGTGATTACCATGTTATTTTACTTGTCTTACAGAAAATTCTTATTCAGAAAAAGTCTATCAGAGTGAATATTTTCACTACCAGATGGGCTACTTAATTAACATGAAAAGTGTACTAATGTGTGTGTTAGGGTGGCCATCTTTTGAAAATCCAAATAGAGGATCTCCTGTGCTCATATCTCTAATGATAAGAGTTACACTAAAAAAAGATGCTAGGTAGTCTGGGGGAGAGAGTGTTCCCTGCCATATAAGAGCCCATTTGTTAAAATATTTGCATATTTGGTAATGAAGTGTTAGTTAGTACAGTGTGTTTATTGCTCTACTTAATTTTAAGCTGTGGATGCTAGATGGAATTTGTATGAATTTTTAAATCAAATATCAGAACATATTTGTAGTCAATTGTTTAAGACCATATAAGGTTCTTTATATGAGATGTCCAGCTTAAATAAAAACTTTAAAATAAGAGATTTTTAACTGTTCTGTTATGAGATGCAAGTAGATGTAGATCAAAAGAAGAAAAAATGAAGACTTCTCTATGAAATAGAGAATTGGTGGCAATTTGAATTTTGTGCCCAGATACACTGGTAAGAAAAAGAATGAAACAGAGTTGAAATTTGCCTTTGTTTTGCATCCATTTATATCTTTAGACAAATGTTTTACTGACTGATGTGTGGAAAGAATTTTAAATTGGCTTGCTTCAACAGAATCCATAGTGGATAAAAAGCTTTTATTTTTTGTTTGAGTCTCAATAAAATTTGTTGACTACCATACCCAAATATTTGCCAGAACTAGTAAAAAAAAGTTACAGAAAATATTTTTGAGTGATTATTATGGTTAGGAACATGTATTTAGATTTTTTGGCTTAGAATGTGTTTTATAGTGTGGAAGTGTATAATTACACTAAGAGAGAGATTCAGTGTTATGAAGTTACATGTATGTTACACCAGGATTATAAAACAATCATTTATGATGCTCTTCTCAATTCTGAGGGTTGGTGAATATGGTTTGTTTCTTACTGCCTAAATCAACTTTCCTAATTCAAAGTTCTCATTCCAATTCATTTTCTAATGACAATTTGCCAAGTGTGTTCCTGCATGATACATGCTGTTTTCATACAGTTTGCCCCATCAGAAGCTGTCTACTTTCCCTCAGCACTAATTATATGCCCAAAGTAGCACATCATCTGTTTCATACATATATTCAGCCATTATCTACTACATTTCGTCATTAGTTGATCTTTCTACATAGCTGATCTTCCTCATTTGTCTGTAACACTACACATCAGATGCTTCCAGTTTTCATATTGTCTTAGCAAACAGGATTTATATTTCCACCTGTAGAACAGGACTCTTCCTGAATTCTAGGCTAACACTTTTATTAAGCAATTTTTTTATATTAAAAATTGCTGTTTTTGCTATATTTCTCATCTTTTGGTTTATTTCTTATTCACACTTGTCATCACTATGGATATTCATCTTAAAATAAGTAAACTCTTACTTGTTTCATTCTCAACTCTTTACTGTCTATTTTGATACGAGTTTTGGAAATTTATGATCATAAAACTATCATTACTTTGTTTACATTTATTCTGAGTCCATCATATTTTCATTTTTATATCATGAATAGGTTTGATGGTGATAAAAATTGCTTGCTTTTTTTTAATGTTTTTTTTTTAAATCAAAGAAATTGTTCAAGAGACTGTTGGATAAATTATTGATAGAGGTAATATTATAATATTTGTATTGCAGTGGCTTTATGATGAAGAATTAATAATTTTTGTGGGATTGCAGTCAATGTAACAATTTTAATTATCTCTCTTTCTCTCCTTTTTTTGAGCTGTATGAGGCCAGTAAAGAAAGACATAATTATAGTTACTTTCACACAAATGCACATAATTACATTTTGACTACATTATGTTTTATCATCAAATGTTCAGTCATTTTGTTTTTTACCAATTGTTCTTGATTGGTCATCATTCTGGCTGTCCACAGAAAGAATTTCTTCAAATTGTGTGTTCCTTCAAAAATGGACATATCTGTGTTGTTACTGATCATTACTTATGACAACAACAAATATTTAGGAAGGAAAGAAGATGTGAATGCTTGTATAAAAACAACTGTTGTTGAGGCTTGTTTATAAAAAAAAATAGTGAAGAATGAATAACTATGTGAAAATAAATGCATGTTATGTCATCCTGCATGTGCTGATACCAATGTTTCACATACATTAGTGGAAGTGTGACTTTTCTGTAATTTTGAGTATAGGTCACTTGCAGGCCTTCTTTTGTTTTATATGGGACTAAAACTTATGCTGAGCAGGATTTGAACCTAAACTCTCATAGTAATTTGGCTTCTCAGTCGTGAAATACTGTTGGTATCAGCATTCACTTCATTGCAAAACTTTAACACTGGAGTAGTGCCACAACTCTCCCAGATTTATTGTCACACATGATGTCACCATCAGATTAGAGCTCTTATTTAAAACTTATGAATTTCAGGTGCAGGAAGAGAGGCACTCCATAGGCAACATTACATCCTTGCTCTGTGTCAAGTTATTGAAACACTGGTGTAATTTGCCAAGTTTAAACAATTTTAACAGAAGGAATTTTTCTGAACATTTCTGAATTGAAACCAATGAGCTTGTAAATAATGTTAACCTAAATACTTACCTTAATAGTTTTTTTTTCAGGACAGAAACCATCAAGAAGATTGTACAGCTTTAACTTTTAACTCATAGACCTCAAAATGCATTTTTATGAGAATTTTGTTTTTGAGATGTTTCATGTCTTATAGTAGTCTTTTACAACTGCAAAATTTTACAGTTTGTTCAACCTGAGCAGTTGAATTTGTCCTACAGTTTCGGTATAATATCAGTGAAGCAGAGACAAAATTACTGTCAAAATTTGCAGTTAAGAACAAGTATAAATATAAATCCATGTTGTGTTTTTCAGAAAAAAAAAGTGAAAGTTCTTAAATTTTATAAAAATTAATAATTACATCTATTAAAGCATTTTATTCTTAAATAGTACAGTATCATGTACAAATAAATACAAGAATAAACAGAAATTATAACTAATATTTAAAAGATATTTCAGTTTTAAACATTTTTTACAGCTTATTTCATATACAAACACTGCCAAAGATGACATTCTAAGTTTTCACATGAAATATAAGCAAAACCTTTTTAAATAATGTATTCTATTTATTTGATTTCAAAGCTGTAGCACAAGTTATAATTTTAAATGCTGCTCAACTTTATAAATTCAGTTCCAATTGGCTAGGCTAGTAGTTTATATTTTTAGTGTTGTGTTTAACAGAAACATAGCTCAAAAAAGTAAGTTACTTTTGTCATAAGAAATTAAGTTCTTTAAAGCAAATTTTTCTGCATACACTATATCTTTTTTTTTGAGGGATGATGTATTCATTTGCTTTTGTAGCTTGTATGTTAGCTCAGTAATAATTGCTTAAGACTTTCATTTTACATGTTTGTCTGTGTGTATAATCCATGTTTAGCATATGCAAAGTAGGAATTCAATGCAAACAAATGTTTATGTTTTACTTTTTGTATTAACTATATGTTGTAGAAGATTATACAGTTATTGCCCTTACCCCTTTAAAATATTTTGTGTATTTTCCAGAATATCAAAGTAATCATTTACCGTGGCTAGAATATGTTAGACAAGCTTACTTCTTTCAGCAGTTTTGTGTACAAAAAGAAATTATTGCAACATGCATGTAGTAATTGTGTTGTTATCAAAACACAATTATCAATATTATAAAAATTTATGCTTCTGGAGTTTTGTTAATTATAATTTATAAGCTCAAGAGTTTGGTTAAAATTTTAAACTCAAAGTTTCATTACTGTTTACAACTTTAATAATGAATGTATCACATTACAATTTTGTAAAATGTAAAATTATGCCTGATTTATGACACTGTACTGAAATAAAGAAAAATTAAAAATACTTTTTTTCTGTGTTTATTTGTTTGTTTTTAATAATTAGGAATCTCTGACTTTAAAATTTTTGAAATGGCTGAACTTGCATGTAATAACAATACAGTGAACGTTGAATAGCAAGTAGGTTTTATTTTAATAGTGAACAATAATTTTGAAATAACCAGGTATGAAGATTTGTTAACTGGGCACAGTTGTTGAATAATGAAAAATAAAAAAATTAACTATTACAAATTGACTTCAAACATTACTATTTTGTTGCCTACATTTAACTAAACTGATATGCGTACCAGTAACAGTAGTTATAAGTTTCATAATTTGTCAAGTTTTTTCAAAATTGATTTGAAATTAATAAAATTTGTAAGTTAAAGAATAATTAAACTAAAATTGAGTTGATGTATGCATTACTCGTGTATTGTGATATACAATCATCTCATGTTTTCTATCTGCTCGTCAATAACAAAGAAATTTTTATTTATTGAGTTTGTATAGGTTTAGCATGAGTACATAGCTCAGAAAACTGTTAAAGTTGTCTTGTTTTAGTTTCTTTGTTATCTATAATAGATAATGTCTATTCTGCTCTAAGGAATATTGTAATAACATAGTGCATTCTTGTTGAAAGGATTACCAACTGTAATGTCCTTTGTTAGCCAAATGGATGATGTATGTATGATACAGTCAGGAAATTTTGTGAGAGAACAATGTTCATGATACATCTCTCAAGTGAACAGAAATTGCATTCACTTATTGCTTCAAAAAAGCTTTCTTAGTTCATTTATACAAGATCTTTGAGTAAAAACCATGTTTAAAATTATTGTTTTAATTCTACAAAAATCAAACCTGAGAAAGTGAAAGCTGTGGGACTAGACACTACCCCATAGATAATTGACTATCATCCTTCCTGCCCAAGTATATGTGCTGCATTCTTATTTTGTTTTTTTTTATAAACATTATCCTATTCAACACATGTCCAGACTATTTATTTCACAAATTGTAAAACAAAAACTACTGAAATTTCCTGGTAGACCTTGCCGTTTTTACTGGATCTTTCTGATATTTATGTGGAAATAATTTCACTTGAGATACCACAACTTAATAGGAAGGAGAAATGCTGGTTTCATAACTACGTGATTTATAGCAGAGTTTCTGTATTTACAACATATATACTAATCCTTGCATAACGTTTTGAGCTTGATTGAGTTTAAAGGAACACTAATGTTTAGAATGACTAATTCTGAATGCAGAAGTATTCTTGACCTACAGAGAGAGGTTTTTGTTTT
Organism: Tachypleus tridentatus; assembly: GCF_004210375.1. Classification (NCBI taxonomy): domain Eukaryota; kingdom Metazoa; phylum Arthropoda; class Merostomata; order Xiphosura; family Limulidae; genus Tachypleus; species Tachypleus tridentatus. The sequence continues at coordinate 127,380,123 of NC_134825.1, forward strand.
TCTTTTAAGAGGAATGGCTGAAAGAAGTATGTATTTAGTCAAGGAGAAGATCCTTCTGGTCCATGACATAAGTCAATCTGCAACTGTAGACTTGGAGGGATTTACTCATATCTGAAATATCAAAACCATTGGAGAAAGCCTTACTCCTTTAGATCGATCTCAGTGGAAGGGAAGTGCTGGTGACTGAGAGTTGTTAGGGTAGAATGTAAAGAGAAGGTTAATACAGAATACGTACTCTATCACCAGTTAGATAACCACAGCCTCAGCTTTGATTCAGACCATTGGTGACCAGTGGAGAAAGGTTGGATGTGTATATGATAGATGATCTCCATTAGTAACAGTTTTTTCCCTCTGTATGATACAATGGGAACCCACAGGTGAATACAATAAACCATAGGGTATTGTACTTTTCAGGATTGAATGGTTTTCTGAGTAATTTGCCATCCTGTAGCATTCACTAGGGTCAGACCACTTTAGTGTCTGAGTTCCTGATAGCATTTTCCATGTGGAACTAATGACATTAGCAGTATCTTCTCTCAGCATTAGTAGGAATTCCATGAGGGGAAAACTTTGACCAGTTGCATATGTTTTGTGAGAGAGACTAAACTGATCATACTTCCAATATTCAAGGAGATAATAAAAGAGGATCTAGTCTGTTTCCTAAGGCATTTCAGGAAAGTCAGTGTCTGGAATGGATGGGCTTGTAAGCAAACTGTGCAACATCTTATTTTTAGTTTAAAGGATTAAAAAATACTTGAATAAGGAACAGCAGCAAGAGAGGGAGACAGTTGTATATTAAAATCGTATTGCTGATTTGATTCAATGGAGAATTGAATAATCTATTGGAAGAGAATTTGTTTCAAGGGACTGGCTGTCTATCCTTGTCAATAAATCTACTGAGAGACTTCCCAGTGAAAGTTATGAGACATTATTTGAGAATGACAGGCATCCTAACATTCATAGAAGTAGCGTTTGTCATAACGCACACTCAAGTGCTCACTTCAAACAAGCTGTCAATATTATAGAGCCTGCAGAAGTAACTGTAGTGACAATTCTACTGGTAGATGGTTCTAACAGATACCTTTACTACTTCAGTCTGGATGCAGTTTCAACTGAAGGGCTAATAACTGGGTTCCCACAAATCTTGCTACTGCAGTGCAGTCACACTTGTTCCAGTTTAGTTAGAAGGACTACAATGTTACATCTATCGTGTGTAGGATGCACCAAGATCCATTTGTAAGGGCCCAGCATGGCCAGGTGGGTTAAGGCGTTTGACTCGTAATCTGAGGGTCGTTTCTGTATGATATTATGGTAAGAGATGGGGTCTCACAGACCTGGTTAGGATAGTTGTGGTGAGATGTTGGCCACAACTATGACAAACAAAGACGTTTAAAATTTTATTGGTTTTGCATTATATTATCAAAGACTTGTGCCAGATTTCTGGAAGAGAGTAGCTCCATTGTTGGCTTTCACAAATGAGGAAGTGCCCCTTGGATGGAGTAGGGAAGGTGATAAAGCATTCCTATGTTAAAGCCTGTTTCAATGAATAGTCCAGTACTGGCTTATTCCTGTCAAAGTTGTGAGTTTTGATTGGTTACTGACGCTAGCAACAATACAATTGGAGCAGTGCAGTACTTTACAAACCTCAAGAAATAAATAATTTAAGTAGTAAAGTTTAGATTAATTAGACTATTCAGCAGAAGTATTGTTATCAGCAGTTGGGTAGGAAGGAGATGCAAAGCAGAGGTGCTCTAGTAGACAAGCAGATTTTACAATGACGGATTGAAAATATATCAGGATGCCAAAGGCAGCTTGGTATTGGGGATCTGGGAGCATGGACCCCCTGAAAATTAATATAATAACACGATTTACAGATGCTATAGAAATAAAATATTCAAAAGTGGATAGGGTGCTTCAACACTCCTAGTTCTGATGCCTCCAGTCGGAATTAATATTTGTTTTGTCACTACGTTTTGTATTAGTGCTAACATAAACTAATTTTGGTTAAATATGATCGCCCACAGTGAATGTATTTTAACTGTCTTGAATTGATGCCAAATATGGAACACCTTAAACGAGTCAATCCACTCACTTAAATTGTTATTACAGAAGATTGCATATAGTTAATTTCAATAAAATAGACCTATTACACCAAAAAACACATTTCATCTACCACTTGGTAGTGAACACAGCTCCCTCACTGCAAGTCCAGCATGACCAAATGGTTAAGACACTCGACTCGTAATCTGAGGGTCGCGGGTTCGAATCCCTGTCACACCAAACATGCTCGCCCTTTCAGCCGTGGGGACGTTATAATGTTACGATCAATCCCATTATTCGTTGATAAAAGAGTCGCCCAAGAGTTGGCAGTGGGTGGTGATGTCTAGCAGCCTTCCTTCTAGCCTACTTTACGTCATCCCTTGGTGAATATATGGCTTACCTCTAACTGACAATCTAGTGTGATGGTAAAGTTGCCACGTAATCAAGTTTCAGAAACCCTATACTTACCTACGATTCATGATCATCTTAGCAATTCATTTTTTTATCTCCGAGGAGGGTGTTCACTGCCCCACAAATCATAGTGACCCAGAAGGATTTGCCATCCCTACTGTTGGTGGGTCAGTAACTACTAATAACTTTCCTTAGCTAATTGCAGTACATCCCTGTTTCCATGCTTGGCAGTTGGGTGATTTTCTTTACACAGAGGATCTTCACCACTCGTCAGTAGTACCCTTCGACAATATCCACCATTCTGGCTATTGACAAAATAGTTCATGTTGGCTGACGTCATCAATGAATGGTAACTCTTTTCTCTCTCAGAAGGATGAACATTGTTTACTGCTTTATATGTGCGACAACCACATGTTAATTGATTACTCATTTACATTTTTGATTTCTCTCTTCAGTCCTGTGCTTGCTTTTAATCACACTTAAGTTATTGGTTACTATAGCACGTGAGTAATAAAAAATATCTTATCATCAAAATACTTTAGATCAGTACGTAGATGATTGAGTTCATGTATCACAGTCTGATGTATTGTGTAATGAATAATGTGCTTCCAATTTAATCCCACCCAACCATTCCTAAGAGCTCAGTGGAAAATCTGAGAACTTATAAAGATTTCGATATCCATGGTGGATATAATACAGACAGCCCATTGTGTAGCTTTGTGTTTAATAACAAACAAACATCCCGTTTGAAATTCATTCTGCTTCTTGGGAACCTGTACTTTGTACATGCAAAGAAATTGAATGTGTATTACAAGTTAGCATAAAATTATTTTGAAATCACACTTCACCAATTTCTTTTTCAAACACACTCCTGAAAGATACTTGAATCTGAAATACGTAATGGACAACATGTGTGTGTGTGTTTTTATAGCAAAGCCACATCGGGTTATCTGCGGAGCTTACCGAGGGGAATTGGACTCCTGATTTTAGCGTTGTAAATCCGTAGACTCCGCTGTACTAGCGGAGGGCCATAATGGACAAATTCATTATCTTGTATTACAACCACAAATATTTCTTATTTGTAAATGAAGTATTGTACTAATGAAAAATACTCACCACTCACGAAGTGAAATATAATAATAGTTAGTTAGTTATCACCATTAGATTCCATCAAGGAACATAGGGCCGCAATCGCTTACGGATTCTTCAACAGGTATTTAAGTGAGTAGGTTGTTAGCCCACTGCACCGAGCCGTCCGTAATTTAGCAGTGTAAGACTAGAGGGAAGGCAGCTAGTCATCACCACCAACCGCCAACTCTTGGGCTACTCTTTTACCAACGAATAGTGGGATTGACCGTAACATTATAAAGCCCCCACGGCTGGGAGGGTGAGCATGTTTGGCACGACGCGGGCGCGAACCCGCGACCCTCGGATTACGAGTCGCACGCCTTACGCGCTTGGCCATGCCAGGCCCAATAATAACAGTGGTTAAAGAAATTCGTTATAGATCCATTAAAACTGAGTATTTGAAAGAACCAACGAAAAATAAATTACGGACCTTACGATCATTAAAAGGTAAAACATCAAAGTATAAGATAAAATATCACATAAAATTTAAGACTCTTTTAAGGTAGCCAAATGCTTCGTCATCCACTTAGTGACGCACATGAATGGATTAACGATAGTCCCACTGTCCTTATCTACTATCCAGCAAAACCACAGCCAAGGGAGAAATCAGGACTAGAAACGTGGACCCCGCTCTCCATGGGAAAATAAAATTGTAGTAGTTGAAGATTATTCTATTCTACCAAAATTTATATTTTTGTCCCACGGCCGTAAGATTCTCATCATTAACCTATTTACTTCTGGGTCGCATTGTAGGGTACAGTTGGTATCCGGAAATTGAATAAAAATGTGCTAAATACGGTATACGGCATACAAAAGTTCCGTATACTTAACCCGCAGAAAATGGGTTAAGCATAAACATGATTATGGAGTTACTCATTATTTCTTGACCAATAGGAACTTCTTCAAACTGACTAACTTTTACCTTTTCTGGCATGGCCTAGCGCGTTAAGGCGTGTGCTTCGTGATCTGAGGGTCGCGGGTTCGCGCCCGAGTCGCGCCAAACATGCTCGCCCTCCCAGCCGTGGGGGCGTTATAATGTGACGGTCAATCCCACTTTTCGTTGGTAAAAGAGTAGCCCAAGAGTTGGCGGTGGGTGGTGATGACTAGCTGCCTTCCCTGTAGTCTTACACTGCTAAATTAGGGACAGCTAGCACAGATAGCCCTCGAGTAGCTTTGTGCGAAATTCCAAAACAAACAAACAAACCTTTTCTAAAAAAAACAAAAAACCAACAAAACAGCAGAAACGAAATCTAAACTATTAACCCATCATTATATAACAACATTTATGTCCAGACATTGTCTTAGTAGCCTTCATACGAGCTCTCTCCAACAATTCAAAGCACTTACTGCTAGCCCATCAGTGGCACAGCGATACGTCTGCGGACTTACAACACTAGAAACTGAGTTTCGATACTCGTGACGGGCAGAGCACAACTACTTCTTTATGTAATCTTGTGCTTAATAACAGTTCCACACTGGGACATCGATAAGTCTTCGAACTTACAACGCTAAAATCAGGGATTCGATTCCTCTCCGCAAACACAGCAGATAGAATGATGTGGTTTTGATATGAGAAAACACATACACTTACGTTTAATAACAAACAACAACCAAACGTGGTCTAACCAATGACCTATATAACAAAATTATACAAAAAAGATATTAAAAAAGAAATTTTTGAAGAAAACAGCTTAAATATTTCTAATTTCAAAAAATTTGATGAGCTGATATCGATGTCAAACTTTTGGAACTGAAACTTATTTTCATTGAACCTCTTCAAATCTGAACATATTTCATAAATAAGTAGTTTACTATGTAAAACGAAAAATTAATTACTGTAAAAGGAACATAGATGGAGGCTATTTTGTGTGTTTCTTTAAAAAGTGTTATTTATCTATGTTTGGTTGTTATTTTGCGCAAAACTACACGAGGGCTATCTGCGCTAGCTGTCCCTAATTTAGCGGTGTAAGACTAGAGGAAGGCAGCTAGTCATCACTACCCACCGCCACCTCTTGGGCTACTCTTTACCAACGAATAATTGAATTGACCGTCACATTATAATACTCTCACGGCTTAAAGGGCGAGCATGTTTGGTACGACGGGGATTCGAACCCGCGACCCTCAGATTACGCCTTAACACACTTAGTCATGCTGGACCTTCTCTTAGGTACGAGGTTCATTTTATACAAGTCACAGAAATACAAATACCTTGGTGTCAGTATGGTATGTAGGCATAAGTAATCAATGGAACAGATAGCCCGAAAACACACACACATATAGCAAATTATAAATACAGTAAATAATGCGCTGTTATTAATTTTCACACCATGATAGTTCTTGTTTACGAAAGGTTATGGTGTATATATATATATAGTGCCTAGACCATCACTATGTCATTATATTGTACCTCAGCCAGCCTAATGAACCTTATTAGGTAAAAGGCTTCATCTACATTGGATACGGCAGATTTATTGTGTTTGACATATTAGAGCATGTTATCATGTATTATAGCCCATGGGTTCTTAGAATTATAGTATTTTTTAATATCTTTATTTGTAAGTTATTTTTAAACTTCAATACAGAATTGTTCTAGACAAACGAAATGTGGACAGATATAAACTGAAGTAATTTTATTCTTAGACAATCACACAATATCTCAGACATTAATTTAGATTGTCTTTTTTCTATATACGACCATATATAAACATACATCTGTATACAGCAAACATAAGAGGTAAGCCATGAGTTAGTTGTCCCCCGTTGGGGCAGCGGTAAGTCTTCGGATTTACAACGCTAAAATCAGGGATTCGATTCCCTTTGATGGACACAGCAGATAGCCCGATGTGGCTTTGCTGTAAAAAAACACACACATGAATTAGTTTTGTCTGGTGTATTGATATGGTGCGAAGAAAAAAATGTAAATAAGAATAAGTCAACTATGAGAATAATCCAGTGACATCACTAGTGATCCAAATTCATTTACACTAAATCTAATTCTAAACCCGTGTACTGTGTATTACCTAACATATGTACATGTGATATGCGGGTATATGTTGTAGCATTATAGAGATTTAAAATTTACAGATGTTTAGCCATGCTATATTGGTGGCAACTTTTAGTTCGAAAGTTATTAATATTACTTTGTTTTGTTTCCATTGATTCTTTGTTCTCTATAGTAGCTGTTGTCTCTTCTGCTTGAGAAGTTTGTTTGTTTTTTTAATTTCGCGCAAAGATACTAGAGGGCTATTTGTGCTAGCCGTCTCTAATTTTGCAGTATACGACTAGAGGGAAGGCAGCTAGTCATCACCACCCACCGCCATATCTTGGGCTACTCTTTTACCAACGAATAGTGGGATTGGCCATCACATTATAACGCCCCCACGGCTGAAAGGGCGAGCATGTTTGGCGCGACGGGGATGCGAACCCGCGACCCTCAGATTACGAGTCGCACGCCTTAACCCAGGCCCTGCCTGAGAGGATATTTTGACAATACATAGAATTCGGGTAAAAAGGATTTGTGCTTTAATATCCTTTGTTAGCTGTTTATTATGTTGAATGAATGTAACAGCCAACCAATGGTGTGAAGGATTAAAAGTCACAAGGTGATACTGTTGACTGGGGCCCTGGCATGACCAGGTGGTTAGGGCGATTAGCTCGCAATCTGAGGGTCACGGGTTTGAATCCTCGTCCCACCAAACACATTCGTCTTTTCAGCCGTTCGGGAATTATATAGAAAACCAAGAACCAATCGTTGCTAAAGAAGTAACCCAAGAGTTGGCGTGTGTGGTTATAGCTAAATTAGGAACGGCTGGTGCAGATAGTTCTTGTATAACTTCGCGCGATATTCAAAACAAACTGTTAAATGAACAAACCAAGTTTTGATGTTGAAAGCTCTTTACTTAGACCAGACTTCTTTCAAGAACCACGTGTTTTAATTATACTGTAGAGATAAACACAGCTATAATTTCATCTTTTACACTTTAATCACTTATTTAGATTTATCACTTGAGTTATCTGTTACAGAACATTTTCCAAATTTCTTGATCTAAGTTGCTGTTATTTGTGGGTTTGTCAGTTTGATACTCCAGGTTTTGTCAATAGAATAAAAAGTTCAAACTAAACCAAAAAGATATATTAGTATCTTTCGACATAAAATATTTATTTACTTCAATACCTGTTGAATAAGCCTTACACTGTCTGAAAGAAAAATTAGAAGAAAATCCTGTCACTGAACACCTTATTAACCTCACATAGTACTGTTTAAACAATACTTATTTTACATTCGCTGGAGTACCTGTCTCCTAAACAGAAGTTATGTAAATTTATGATAAATAAAAAATTATATTAGGACATGAAAGTTGCTTCACTCATATGTAATTGTAAAAAAACTAAAAAAAAATGATGACTTGAAAATTTGTGATATCTTCTGCATACGTACGTTTGATATCCGGGTATATGTTTTAGCATTATGGAGATTTAATCTCTATAATGGTGAAGATCCATCAACAGGGGGCAAAGTAGTGGTAAAAACAAACAGCAAAAACACTCATAAGGCCCGCAAAACTAAAAATTTGGATGCATTTTCTCATGGACCCAAAGAACCTCCATACAACATTTGATGAAAATCTATCTACAAAGTGTGAAGCAGTGGTAAAAATGTTCATGAAAATTGTAAAAGGCAAATAAAACACTGTAAATTTGTTTGTATTTCTCCCATACATCCAATGACCTTCCACATCAATTTTGATAAAGATCCATTCACAGGAGGTAAAGTAGTGGTAAAAAATGCCCATAAAAACTACAAAATTCAAAACTGAAAATTTGTTGGTACCTTTTACATGAACTTAATTTTATGAAGATCCAACTATACCCTGCAAAATAGTTACATGGACATACAACAGACAGTACTATTATATTTATAGAGATACGATGGTCAGTTTTATAAATAAAATAACGGATTAGCGATGGGATTTCCTTTCCTGTATACCTCGTGACTTTTATATGTCCACTCTAGAAGAAGAAATGTTTTGAAACAAATTTATACACATCAAATTCCTAACACAAGATAATTCAACAGTACATGGTGAGATGGGAAAGAGATACGATTCAGTTTATTAAATTGTTATTAAACACAGAAGACCAAATGTTATAATTTTCATGCACAAAATAGAATCTAACAGCTGTCCTTCCCTTTTAGATGTGATTTTAAAAAGAGGAACTAATAAAGTTACCGTTAATATATCCAGGAAACCCCATTCTGCTTCGGTTCTACAACATTCTATAACTGCCGCAATATTTTACTGCCTGTAAAGGGATGTAGGAGTTATCTATTCAGTTTTAAGGTTTGCTGTATGTATAGAAATTATATTATCGGAATATTATGAAAGCAACCATTATCACGTCAAGAAAACCTTTAACACTAAAATTACTTCATAAAATGTGTACCTGTGCGAGCATAATTAATAGTTAGTTATTTGTTATATAGAAATAACATTTTTTTCCAGCATATTATTCAATTACTCTATATTAGATTTTATTTTTATTCAAGTTCAGTGAATAGTCTATTCGGTCACTAATTTTTGAAAATAAAGTGATTCATTATGCTAGAAAATGGTTTGTTTTGAGAACATAACTATTTATCGGCAATAAAATGTTCTGATACCTTCAATCAACATGCCACCACATGTAAAATCTAATAACTATCCATCACATAAAATATTCTCTCTTTTATCTGGCCCGGCATGGCTAAGTGGTTAAGGCTCTCGACTCCTCCTCCGAGGTTCAACGGTTTGAATCCCTTCCTCTCCGCCAAACATGCTCCCCCTTTCAGCCGTGGGGACTTCATAATATTTCGCTCAATCCCACTATTCATTGGTAAAAGAGTCGCGCAAGAGTTGGGGGTGGGTGATGATGACTAATTGCCTTCCCTCTTACACTTTTAAATTAGGGACGGCTAGCGTGGATAGCCCTCGTGTAATTTTGCGCGAAATTCAAAACAACCCAAACCATCTATTTCTCTTACGTAAATCGCGCTTTACGACTTTCCACCCGTGAAAAAGACTTACTTATTGAATCGAACTCCCTAAAAAACGTAGTTCTATTTAGTGGTTTTAACCCAAATATCAAAGAGAGGGCTTATATCAAACTTCAAAACAACGAAAAATATTGTTAACTTTCACTTATCAGCAAAATATAACAAATTTATTTCATTCCCCTTTGTATCAGAAATTGAAAATGAAATGACTAGACTTTTTAATAATTTGAGTATTGATGTAAAAATCTATTCAAATATTCTAGCAAAATTAACGTCAAACTGCTTAAACCGAAAGAATCTATATTAAAAAGACAAAAACGGGTGCATACAGTATCCTACGTGAAGGTCGAAAGAAATACATAGGAAAAAATGTTACGTTTCCTTATAAATCAGACATAAAGGTCACACGCATAGAGGCGAATCTCCGGATATCTGCCGTAATATATTACCAATATTAAACAGGCTATAAAATATCTTGAGATAAAATTCTGCTTCTACACTAATAAAAAACAGAAATAAAGAGACTGTTTAAAACTATATAAATCATTGGAGTAAATATCTTTCATTTAACAGTGGTAACGGTTCTAGCGGTATCAGCTGTATTTACTGAGGTCTATTTATCAGGCTTGACCTCTACCTATATCCTGTCACCCGCTGACACAATTTCCGTCACATTTAATCACTGTGCCTTTTGTCTTTGTAAGATATATAAACCTTATATTTTTAGTACTGATCAGCGGGGTAAAAGAGAATCACCTACTTTTTTGATGATTAATATTCCCTCAGAAATAATTAATTTTACATCAAACAACTGCCAGAGAGAAAGTACTGATCAGCTCAAGTAAAAAGAGTTCATGTATCAAGGTCTTCCTGTCAGTGACGGCGCCAGGGGGCTTGAGCCCCCAACTGAGCCAATCCCCCCTCAGCCCCCAAATATTGTTACCTACATATACTCATAAAATATGAAAAACACGATCGTCGTTGTTGGTTAACAATTAACATCAAAGAGACATAGATTTGTAGAACTCAACGTCTTCATTTAGACGGAAGTATGTGTCACGTGTTCCATAGCAACGTGTTAAATGCACTGAAACTCGTGCCCTGTATTGCTGCTCCCTGCGTAATGCTATTCTATCTTGAGCTTTGACGAAGATTAGACATCCACGTTGATTTCAAGTTACAACAGATCATCAGGGATTTTACTTGATAAACCAAAGGTTTCACAGGTATTTACCCATTAATTTCATTTATCTTTTATTGAAAAGTAAAATGTAGCATGCATATATAAGAGTATTGTGTATTGGTCAAAACTATGAAGCACTTAGCCAGTGTTGTGTCCTCTGTGAGATCATTTTGCATTGTGTATCAGCCATCCAAAATTGTACTGATGATTGTGGCATACACTTAAAATTGTGACTTACAATCCAATTAATATTACACTTATGATTAGATAATAACCTTACATGTTAACTGAACAAATAATATTTCTAAACAATTCTAGAATGAATTTTGAAATTGTCATTGGGCTATTTAGAAGTGCTTAATTTAATGTAATGTAGTAATTACATTATTGTAGCAGGTTCTTGTCACACTTATAATAAGAACAATATCACAGTCACACTTTGGCCTGTATGAATAATCTCAACTTATGAAGAAACCAGCCTTTCTGTGAAGGTCAACTGCAATTTAAACATTTTGTTTTGGTGCTACTATGACCATTCAATATCCAGGCTGCGGGTTTGCTTTGTTCGAACGCGCGATTCACATCTCGAACGCCTTAAGCATATGATCACCGAGCCGCTGACCATGGTGTACGCTCTGCGTACGGCTAACGATCGGCTTAGCCCGATTGAGATCCAGATGCCAGCCGCACGCCACCCCCTGCTCACTCCCATTAGCTGCTCACAGTTTTACAACGTGCCCTATCAAAGTTGTGTTTGTGTTCCCTAATTAGCCCTGTAATTTTACATTATCACTACCCTCTAATTAAGTACTTGTGCTATGTGGTTAAAGATAAACACTTTCTCTAACAGTATTTCGCGGATATGTTCCGGATTTTCATGTGTTATTAATATAATTTGGTGATTTCAATGCCGCAGAGCAGTTGTTCGTAATGTTGAACTATGTTTAGATGTTATTTGTTTTTTATTCATGAAATGACCCAACAGTATGTATGTTATATCTTTTTACTTAGATTTCGATGTTTAAAATGAATATCCTTTGTAAGCCCCAATGCCAGTATAAGGAGAGAAATTCCCATTCGTTTCATATAAAGTAATACAACTTGAAAGTAAGAAGTGGAACTAGCAGTCAGCCGGCTCGGGGGTCACTTTGACGTTCGCGCGCTCTGTATAAAAGGGAGTTATGTTTGTTTACGTGGATCTCGCTCTCTCTGGTACTCGGCCTCACACTGGAACACACACTCAGTTTGGATTAATAAAAGGAAGTCAAAATCAGCGACTCGTTTTCAAACAAGGACACCAACATACAAGACAAGAGTCAGACATCACCCACCAAAACATAAATCGGTCATACTACAAATAGGGCTGATTATGCAACACTACCTGCTACCCAAGAAGAGGCAGTGAGTAGATGGTCCTACAAACACATGTGGTGCAAGTGAGGAGGACAGTGGTGATCGTGATGGTGAGAATGCAGACATGACTAGTGCGGGACCCCAGCCGCAAGAGGCTGGACTTCACAGCTGCTGAAGGTCTGGATGCAGATTCATTGCTAAAGAGAATCATGGAGACTCTGGCTAAATGTAGTATTGACCATAATGCCTGCATTGGTCAGTGATATGATGGAGCTACAGTCATGTCCATAGAGCCACTGAATCAAAGGGCCTGTGCATCCTCCTAGATCAGCAGTTTGTAACCAGTCTCGTGGCTATAGAAAAACCACTGCTGATGACAAAACAGCTATCAGGCCACCTCCAGTCACCTGACCTGCAGCTGGCCTCTGCAGAGGACCTAGTACAATCTGTCATCTCTGGTCTCTCAGAAATGAGAACTGAAGCAGCATGAAAATACTTGAAAGAGTCTGTTGAGGATATATGTAAGAAAGTGGGAATATGCACTAAGATGGTGCATCAAGGTGGATAGCAATCTGCCCCAGACACCTGGACGAATTCATAATCACATTTAGTACTGGCCAAAGAGATAAATCAACACCAGATGCCAGGAGACATACCTTCTATGCTATCATAGACAGGATGCTCAACAAGCTGAATAGAAGATTCTTCTCTGATGCCTGCAGTGTTCTGATAGGTGCAACTGCATTGATCCCCAAACACTCCACATTTCTGGACAAGCAACCACTCTTAGGAATGGCAGCAAACTATGGTGTGGCAGAGGATAACCTCGCAGTGGAGGTCCACCAGTTGAAGAGGCTAATTGCAAGGAAGAAAGACAAGGGGCAGGAATTATCCACACTATTAAAGCTTGCAACCATGCTGGAGCCATACAAGGATGCCTTACTAACTAAACTAAACTAACGTGGCAGGGGTTCAGTTTAGAGAGAGAGAGAAATCAGAAGAGTTCTCTCTCCAACTGGGGTGTTCAGGAACTCTGTAGTTCCTCTTCGTCCCCTTTCGTGGATTGTTATTAAGATTAAGTGGTGTTTTTTTTTTAATTATTATTTTAATAAATTAATTATCGTTATTATTCTTGACTTTTTGGGTGGAGAATGTCTCACTAAATGTTCTTTTGGGTGGAGGCAAAGGCAGCAGAGGAAAGAAAGGCCGGGACCTGTCCCGAAATGAAAAAGTTGGGCAGATGTGAACATGAATGTAATTCATTCAAATTCAGATCAAATCAAACGGCCCGATTCTGGGTCTGGCAAAAAGGTTGCCTAGGCTGGGATCTAGAAATCCAATGCCTGAAGAATTTGATGTGGGGGGAAACGGGAGTGCCCCGAGAAAACCCACTTTCACACGACAGGCGCCGAAAGTTTTGCCTGTCGTGTGCCCTGTACCTGAAAAAAAAGGAATTCATGTTAATAACAAAGATTTTATTTATTTAGATTCTTTGTTGAGTGGATTGTGATTCTTGAAATATGTTGTAAGGTGAAGGATGCCTTCATGGATCTCCACAAACTTGTATGCATCGCTGTGATCCTGCCTGTCACTTCAGCTGCCTGTGAGAGAAGTTTCTCATGTCTGAAGCTTTTTAAGACATACTTGCGCAACAGCAGTGGTAACAGCCGCACCAGCAACCTTGCTGTCGTATCAGTAAACTCCAGGAGGGCAAAACAACTCGATATTGATACTGTTATAGACACATTTGCTGCCAATAACCAGAACAGGCGCATTGTTTTGAAGTAATATTGACCATAAACACAACCTTTCCTCAGAGTGTATTAACTTCACATGGGATAATTCGTTTCTGCTATGTAAACTATGTCTTTATGTTATATTTCTTTTGATTTGCAGCTTTACTCTTGATGGTATATTAAATGTTCAATATAAGCTAATCAATAAGCTAAAGAAATTCAATTTCTTTATTATTATGTATTACCTTGGGTGGAATTTAGGTGAGCTTCCGCTTTTACATATACGCATATTTTCATAAACAGATTATTTCTAATTTGTAATAATGAATTATTAATCAGAGTATGAGTTTCCAATGAAAACTGCATTGAAAACGCAGTTCAAAATAACACACCTTTCTGAAATGTACCTTGGTATTTACATTATTATAATTTACTATCTATACTTCATATTGATGGCATTTTGGGAAGCCCCTTCACAGTTTACCTCAGCCCCCCCCAACGAAAATATCCTGGCGCCGCCACTATTTCGTGTCGTTTTTGACCTCTTCTGGTCAGGCATTGCCAGGTGGGTATGGCGTTCGACTCGTAATCTGAGAGTCGCGGATTTGAATATCCGTCGCACTAAACATGCTCGCCCCTTTCAGCCGTGGGGGCGTTATAATGTTACGGTCAATCCCACTATTCGTTAGTAAATGAGTAGCCCAAGAGTTGGCGGTGGGTGGTGATGACTAGCTGCTTTCCCTCTAGTCTTACACTGCTAAATTAGGAACGGCTAGCACAGATAGCCCTCGAGTAGCTTTGTGCGAAATTCCAAAACAAACAAACAAAACTTTTTTCAAACAAAAATTCCTGCCACGTTTAGGTTGTTTTTTTTTATTTGTGCTGATCATACCTGAAAGAGAAAGACCAATGTCTGTCGAAGGATGTAGTATGTTCCACCAAAAAAACAACAAAAAACCTTTAGTTATGCACCATGGCAATTATACGATTACAATGTTTAGTTATGCTGTTGTTTGTCTACTTATTATTAGAAGTATGACAAGTTTAGATAAAGACACATTATTTCATGTGTGCATCAAAAAACTCTTTCCTTTGTCTTATTTCCAGATTATCTTATAGCTTCTCCTGACGCCTTGAGGCAATCTCGCTATGTAGTTCAATTTCAGAATCTTCTGTTAAAATTAATTAATAAACTTCTCCATGAAAATCCAAAATTTTCTAAGCTTTGTTGCTACTTAATCTTACCTCGCGTTGTGGGGATGAAGATAATTTGATGTTTCTAACCGTCCCTGGTTATATTTCAGTTCTATTCTGAAAATGATTTTCATATTAACCTAAATTCCCACCATTAGAATACTATGGAAAGTTCAGATTTGCGTAAGATAAATAAATGTATGCAGTGCATTTTTTTGCAGGAGGAAATAATATCATTTCTGTATAAAATGCATCAAACTGTAGTGAAGCTGTGAATGGGAGAATTTTAATAAAAAAATGGCGAAAGGTAGGTGAGGTATTTTTATGTCACGTGATTAGTTGCCGCCATAGCGACCGGATGATATGAAACTGGTTGTTGTAACGAACGGCTTTAGGTTTAGACATATGTATCGTCTGATAGTTTTATCTCCCAAATTGAACACAAATAATTGTAATTAACATATATAAACTCTTGCAAATTTTGTTTTATTACAATATCTGAATTATTATTATTTGTTAGAGAAGCATCATAAGTTTCCCAACAATAATATCAAAATTAAATTTCAAATGGCTGATGTCGAGTACTGATACCGCAGTTCAGTGTATCTTTGTGGCATTGAATAAGGCTACCACTCCTAAACTGAAGTGTTCAATTTACTGCCTAACCTTAACACAGGCCATATATCAGGATTCATGACAGCGTCTGTGTTGTAGACGAGTTAGTACCGTAGTATGAACTACCGAGGATTATTGTGATAACATAATCTATCCAATTTCTTGTACTTAACTGATTTAGGCTACGTTTTCTCTTTGATATTCATTGTAAAAATGCCTGTTAGTAACGTTAAAAATGAAGGTAAGTATAATTTTTTATAGTAGTTATACGCTATGAAAGAAAAGTTGTAGTTTTACCATAAATAATCATGATGAAGTAATTTCTACTTTAAGAGAATTAAGAGTAAGAAAATAAGCTGAAATTTTAACAGTAGGGGTTGAATATTTAAACTGGTAAGAACAAACAAAATGAACAGTAGATATTCAGCAAATTAAGTTTAGCCATCCACATACCAAAGCAACCAGCTTAAGTTAAACCAGATCATAGATTTGAAATAGAGTATTTATCCAACAAATATCTAATTTCAAACAAGGTTAGAAAATACATCATCAGACAAATAAAATGGTGAGTTGATAAATACATTAAGGAAGGTGATATGTTAAAGAACAGATTTTCAGTTGAGGCTTTAAAACTTTTAGGTATGTAATTTATATTAAATTTCAAGTTTCAAATAGACAATTTATCCAAACTCCAAACAGTGCAGGTCTATTAACTGATAGGAATTTGTTTGAGTAAAGATATTTTGAAACATAGTAAAGCAGAATTCAAAATATATATATCTCAGGATGGCTGGTATGGGTATTAACACTTTTACTAATAAAGCAGAGAACAGCATTTTAAAATTCTTAGGTCATCTTGAGGTTAATAAAAATCAAAATGATGTGATTTGTTACATTTTTGTGATCAGTGTAGTGTTGAATTTGATATGGATCTAACTGACCAAACAACCACAACACAATATAAAAAAACTGCTAATTTGACTACATTTTTTTTCTGATGAGCTGAAGTATAAGAATAGGCTCAGATACATGAGTCTCATGTTCAGTGGCTAAGTGTTGATGGATCTACAAGTTATTTGTAATATAACTAATTTTCCTTTGTGCCAGAGAAAAGTTTTAAAATTTTGTAAGCATCTCTTTATGACTGTAACTTTGGAAGCTAAGATATTGTATTTTCAAGATGGCTAATATAGGTATTAAAACTTTAATTAGAATAAAGTACATAACATTTTGACCTTCATTG
The DNA here is from genome assembly GCF_004210375.1 of Tachypleus tridentatus. NCBI lineage: Eukaryota > Metazoa > Arthropoda > Merostomata > Xiphosura > Limulidae > Tachypleus > Tachypleus tridentatus. Next base: position 127,397,060 of record NC_134825.1, read on the forward strand.
GTCATCTTCAGGTTAACCTGTTTCACTTACTCAAATAAAGTGAGTTCTTTTTAAATTTTCCCCAGGCTAATATATAAATCTGGCCTCTGCCTTCAAAAACTTATTTGAATACAAAGATCAACAACCTAAACTTCTACTCTCATAGCTTATGTATAAATTATTCATGTAGTGACTGTGAGATCTTAAAATCTACAATAAAAGACTATTTGACTCGTAGTGACTCGCAAAGCTCTTTAGATATAAAACTATACTAAATTTTCACATTTAAAACTGTTTTACAATATGTCTATAATCCTTTGGTATTTTGTAGTTCCATCTACCACTTATTTTAATAACTAAGTAAACTAATCATTATGATACTGTAGTTTCAGTTAATAATTATCTTTGTAACACAATTTACAAAATTTGCTGGAGAGATGGAATGAGTGTTGCAAAAATGAAATGTTTTGTGTTTTATCAACTATTTTTGCCTTTGTTATCAAGGACTGTTAAGCTTCATTTGTACAATAATTATATATTCAAAATAAGTTTCTCACTCAGTATCATAGCAATTGTCAGGGAGTGTGAAAATGCTTTTGTCTAAGAAGTTCTTGAAACTGTAAATATATAAACGGTGACTAGCAATGCAATGTCTCTAGAAAACTTCCACAAGCAACATTTAGTCAATGAAAGAAAACACCAGTTTATCATTACACTTTACTTTCTTCCTCTAAGTTAGTTTTTGTCATTTTCTGTATTTGTTCCACAGTTCTAAAATAAACAGAAATAAGCCAAAAATATTAAGGCTAAAAATAATTATTAAAATATTTTGGCTCAAAATATCATGCAAATAGAGTTATGGGTAATATCATTTGCTTTTAAGATTAAAAAAAAAAAGACTCAAATTAAGAAGGAATGATGTTTTTAAATTATTTAAGTTTCTTTAATAATGCTTTTAATAATGAAGGATGAACTATGCCATCCAATTTTTTTAAAGGTTGTGAGAATTATTGTTAAGCTCTATTTGTGGTTACATAAAAAAAACTCTTGCAAATTTTGATAGATTTATTGAGAAAAAAAACTCTCATTCCATAACGGATTTATTCTCAAAACTAGAAAAATGAATAAGGAGTTAATAGAAGCTTTAACTGTTATTTTGCAAAGGTTTTTTAACTTGTGAGCTCACTAACAATTTAAAGATTGCCAGTATGATGTTTTTTTGTCAGAAATTGATAAAGAATAGATTTTTTGAAAATTGTAGGTTTTTTTGTTTGAATCTGTTTTAAGAGTAACTTAAAAAACTGTCTGGAGTTGATGTGTAATTAATGATTTTAGGACTGGTTTATAAAAATATAATTTATTTTTACTAATTTGTTGGAGTGTTTGACATGATCACACCTTTTTTGATGAGTGCACTGAGACTGATGTTCAGTTATATCATTCTTTCCTTTTTTTTTCTAAACAATGACTCAGATGCAGGTTTGACACATTAATTTACATAGAATCAGTGTAAACTCTTCACAAGAAATGACACTCATGTCAATAACAGTATGCAGTGTTTAATGTGTCCCTTTTGATAATTGGGTGTTTTGATCATAGAACTGCATTTAAATGTAAAATGCCATTTTTTTGTATTTATTCAAAGTCATATTTAGTGTGAAATTTTGCTATAAATGTATATAAGAAATTTGCTGTTGATCTTTCATCCTAATCTCAAAACCAGTGAAAAGTTACAAAAGTTGATTTATTAATCACATATTATTTAGTTATGACTCCATTCTAGAGGTCCACAGATGTTGCTTTACTCCTTTATACCTCTGGCTAAAAATATGGCATGTTTAGATGTACAAGTCTACGATAATGATCCTTGAAACCAGGTATATGGAAGTATTATAACAATGTAATGGTAACATGTTTGCTCAGTCTAAAAGCTGAATCATAAATTTCTTAGTGTGAACCTGCAGAACATAAAGTGCTGAAAGGATTAAAATTATTACATATTTATTTAAAAAAAACAACAGTAAAAACTTGCATATTAATCATTACCAATATTAAAGTTTCAATTATATGTATGCACATTTTAGGAAGATGTGAAATAATACTATGATTACAACTACACAATAAGCTTTCAAAAGTTTTTTTTAAATTTATTAGTTACAGAGTGAAAACAAATCATTATTCCAAACATTTTGTAAACAGAGCTTTGAAACAAACAGATAAAATGTAACTACTTCTTTTTTGGTACTTTATGAACAGGGAAGTGCTTACAGTGACTGTAAATATAGCTATAAAGTGTATCTTTAAAATATTTGATACTTAAAGATTTGATGTTGTTGATTAAAATATATGATATAATAATAATTAAGAGTAGAAAAAACATTTGTCAGAATAGAAGGATGATAGGTAAGAGATGATCATAGATATATGGTTTTTTAACTTGTACCTTGTAAAACCAGACACTGTCTTTCTGAGATGATACCTAACCTCTTAACACAGAATAAATTGATTCATTTTTGTATCTGTCTAGGAGACATGTTTGCCAGTAGCCTTGAGCTACCTCCCATGCAAATAAATGTGCTTAATGTGAACTGTGTTGATACATGATTTCAAAAGAGGGCCACACAATCTCTTCTGTTTCCAGAAATTTGTGTTATTCATAGTTTATATTATTAGTTAAGATAGTTTATATGACAAGGTTGCCTCATCCCAATCATTTTTCTGGTATGTTACATGTGTTTGTTACTTCCTTTGTTCTCTGAGTCTTCCATTTTCTATGCTTAATGTAGTTATCTGTTTTGTAAAAGGTAAAACTGTTTTCAAATTCTACAGTTTTGTATAACAGATGTACTTTGATGATCTTGATTGTGTTTTAAGTGAAATGATTGGAGGTATATGTTCTTTGTAACCATTGTAGTGAATGTTTTCATAAGTGAGGTATTTTGGAACGCTTCTGTTTTATTATGAACCATGTTGCTAGTGGTAGGGCAAATAAGATTTTAGGCTGTATCTTCTAAAGTATTGAATGCAAGTCTAAAAAAGTTATACTTTCAATGTTTAGTTCACTAGTTAGGCTTCATTTGGAGTACAATTTTAGGCTCTTTACTCTAAGAAGACTTATTATTAGGAAGGATTTAGTAGAGGGCTACGGAGATTATATCTAGAATGGAGTGATTGTCACCTGAGAAAGGTTGAGATTTCTGAAATTCTTTTATCTTGGAAAAAGAAGAATTAGAGGGGATGTGATGGGAATGTTTAAAATTACTAATGAAATTGGTAATGTTGATGCACCATTTTTTTCATAATTAATGTTGAAAATGATAGGAATAGAGAATACAGCTATAAATTTTGGCATGGTAGGAGACACCTTTAATCAAAACAGTTTTAATTTTCTGACAATGGGGTTGACCTTTGAAATAGATTGTCTTCAGATGTGAATGGATGTAGTAAATTTTTTTAAAGGAAAACTTGATAAATATGTAAATTTAAGGGGCTGGTTTTGAGACTTGTTTTATTTTAGCTTAGTTTAGTAGGTGGGATAGCCTAAATGAATCAACATGTCTTTTATTGTCCTTAAAGCTTATGAAAATGTGTTCTACAATATCTATTGCATTCTTTAATGTAAGTGGTAAATATTCACTTTAGATGTATTCTATTTTTAAAAAAATGAGTGTTTAGGTGGACTAAAATTTTGTTTAGCAAACAATATATACATTAAATGGTTAAGATATTAGACATGTTTCAGTCCATAAGATAACTATATTTATTTGCACTAATTTACTGGATTTTATTTCTGCAAGTTAGTTCAAGAACATTAAAATTGAAAACTAATATTTTGATTTTTTTTTTCTTTTTCAGAGGCTCATCGTGCTTTGGAACTTTTAGAAGAATATCACAACAAGTTAAATCACACCCAAGACAAACAACTTAAAAATGCAATTGAACGTGTCATAAAAATTTTCAAGAGTAGGCTGTTTCAGGCACTTTTAGGTAAGATAGTTGTGAAGTTATTGTTAAAACATAGTATAATTTACTTTTAGACACAAGCAGAATAATAAAGCTTATTTCTGAAATACTTGTAGCTACTTGTTTATAGAGCTGTACAGTACAGTTAGTGGTTTGTTTGTGATTGTGAAATAGTATTTGATGTTACAGCTTCAGGTTTAATTGTTTATGCTTGTATATTTCCCATTGTGCCAATACAGTATTAACTGAGGGCTTTAAATTGTACATTCAAAGTAGTTCATACTTGTTTAATTAGAAAATCTAAACTAATATTCTGAATCTCACTTCTTGTTACTGGACATGTAAAACCAGATACTATCAACTGATGATTAACTGAAAATATACTGCATTTACATACCTTTGTTACTAGTAAATTAATGTTTTACTGGGTCTTACTACACTGATACCGTGGTAATTACCAAGTATTGTTGGTGAAAGTTATTAACGTAGATTAAAACTGTTTCAGTCATAGAATGTCGAGTTGATAATTTGTTTCTTAGTTAAATTAAAATTCTGTGCAGGAAGCTGTAAGAGTTGAAATTGATTTTTGTAGAATGTAAAGCTTATGTCAAATCCTGTATGTACATGATCCTAATTCTTAGTTCTAATAAAAATGTATAATATTAATGATATATTTTTACAGAGATTTATCTAGGACTGAAATTCCAAGAAAAATTCAAATAGATTATTTTCAATTTAGGAATCTAATATAATCAATAATATCTGTAATTAATTCGTTGTAGTCCATTACATATAACCAAATTTTTTGGAATTTTTTTTTTAATATTTGAATTTATTTATAGTGTTAGCAGGATTTTTTCTGAGTTGCGAGAGAAGGACTCAAAAACATGAGGCAAAGGATCTGTTTCTGAGTTTTCAGCATATAAGAAAGTGAAAAACAAACTCTCGGATAAGCAGTTTTCATAGTCTAAGTGGTAATTTGTTACCATTATGACATTCTTTAACTCAGAACCAGATTTTTTTTCTAGGTCTGCAATGCATTTTTCCTGTCACAGTTTTTGTTTTATTTATCAAAAAATAAACTTAGTAGAACTAAGATGTGCACCATTGTTTAATCATACAAAAAACTGCCCCAAAAAAGTTTAAACATCTTTTTGTCTTGTGGTATGCAAGTCTGTTTTTACACCTTGCAGCAATGGATGAAAGAGAGATCAGATAGTCAAGCTTTAAAATAGCAATCTTATGTGGTTATTTCAAGTTTGTGTAAACAATTACAGAATAGGCTAGAAGAATCTGAGTTAGGAAGGCCTCTTAGTGCTTCTATTTGTATTTATACTCATTCTCATAGTACTCTGTCTTTAGTGTATATACGTGTGTGTATTTATTACATGAAAGATATTTTTGTCTGTAATTCCATAGTTAATTTAAATTCTGTTTTAAGTATCTTGTATTTCACGTGTTTGTTCAGAGTTCTGCCATGTTTCTTGGTGTGTTATGGTTTAAGATACTTATTACTTTACAAGCTTAAATCACCAGTCATACTTCCAAGGGAAAACCTGTTTGTATTTTTCCAGGTTTCATATACAATACAGCTCAGTAGTTGTTTTTTCATTGTTGTTATTTTAAATCAGAAGCTTTGCCTTCATTATGTTTTAATGTGATTGTTAACTTTGGATTTGAATTGTAAAGGTATTTATCAAGCAGATTTCAGGGTTTATGTTTACATGGTTAAGGTGTTCTTTTATTCTTTGTGAAATACATAATTTTTTTTTTTTTTTGCAGTGGATAATTGTTAATTCTTTTATCTGTCATATTAAGAAAGTTACATGCAGAAATACATATTTCTGTCTAGTTGTGCCTGGTACATACTTTTTAATAATCAAATAATAAAAACTATTTTACTTTTTTTGAAATCACAGTGATGTAGCATTTTTGGAAAAATAAATTTCTTGTGCAAGAGAAATATTTCCAGAAAAATGTACTTGATTTCCTGAAATTTTATTAAATCTTTATTACTTTTGGAAAAAAAAAATCTCATATCCATAGCACTTTTTTTAGTTAAAATGCCACATATCCTTCAGTATAATTCCACTGCCAGCTTTGTTTTGTTGGGAATGCCATATTTCATGTTGTGCTCTAAGTTCTTCTTATACATGTATAATTTGCTTCTATATCTTATGATGCTTTACATTTATTCATTAAGATGTTACAGTACAAAATGTGGAATACTTAATGCAGAAATTAAGAAATCATGGTTTAACTTAATGATGTCATGGAATAAAATGGTGTTTAATATTTATTTATGGAACTGTAAATCTTTTTGTACTTTTTATTATCTTATATATTATTACTAGGGCTGGAAAACTACTGGTTTTTATTGTTGACAAAGGCAATCTAATAATAATAATAACGTTGCACTTATTTAAATATACTTGGTAGGGTGTGTGACTGAGAGTTTGTAAATTAAAGGATAATTTATATTTAAATTCGGAAACATGCATTGCTCTCTGAAACATTTTTCTAGCAATACAACAAACAGTATTAAAAACAAATTACTTATAAAATGGGCAACATATAAATTAATGATTATTAGGTGGTATAAATTTTACACCCTTGAATCATTATTGAAGAGACTTGGGCAAATATTCTCTCTCTTTTTTTAATCATCAATAAATGCTGGGATTTGCTATTATACATAACTGGTATTAGAGCAAAAAATATGAAACCAAAATTATCTGTAAAATTAATAATACAGTACATTGACACTGTTACAATTGATTTTTGAGGACATTTATTAAATGAAACCTACATGTAATTGTACATCTGAGATGTTGCTCTTAAGAATTTTTATTTTAGTTACAAAATGTTTGTGAAGTGAATAATTTGGAAAATATTGCTGGTTCATTATTTTTTCCTCATTTCTAGATATTCAAGAGTTCTATGAAGTTACATTATTGGATGATGATAAAAGTATTCAGCAAAAAACTGCTGAAACTTTACAGATAGCTTTCCGATGGGAAACTAGTTCACCAATTATTGGAGTTAGTACTGAGGTATGTGTATGTTTATTACGATAATATTTTAGTAACTTTTCTAGATTATATGTCTGCAAAAGCTAATGGAATTGGAATAGTTTATTCAAGTAGGATACCTTTTATATATATCAAGATTCAGTTTATTGAGTTGTAAAGATTAAGAAATTACCTTTTTTTTAAGTTATCAGTGTAAAGAAGGATTTATAAGTAGTTTTGAAATACTGTATTTCTTTATACTTTGGACAAAAACTTTATTAAAAAAATAATTACTATTGCTTTAAGACTGGTCTCAAAACTGAATAATCATCCTGTATTTTATTTCTGGAATATTGGTATCACTTATACTAAGCAGTGTCTAATACAGTAATACATTTGATTGTTGATGGATAGAAAGGTAATGTGATTGTCAGATATTTAGTAAATTTTATAAAACTAAAAGAAAAGATATTTAAAGCAAAGGGATCATAGATTTTGTAGCAAAACCACATAAAAATATTTTTCCAGTTTCTGACTAGTTTGTGTTATTAGATATGTGAAACTAGTATTACATCTGAAAGTCTTGGTGATATCTTCCAATGTCACACTGTGCATGGTTTAAATATGTAATTCCAATACAGTCACTTACTCCTGTGCACAAAAAACTATGTCCCTCTTGAAATCATACTTACCTGATTGAGGAACTTGCATGCCACCAGCCTAAATTCCATGTGTGTGTGTTTTTTTGTGTTTTTTTTTCTTATAGCAAAGCCACATTGGGCTATCTGCTGAGTCCATTAGGGGGCATATTTAATGTGAAACATGTGAATTGATGTTGCTGTGCAATGACATATCATACAACAAATTCTCTCCACCATTAGAAGTTTGACACACCTACTTGTGTAAATGCATCATATACCTTCACATATTAATTCTTTTCCTTGGCACAGTCATTCAAAGACATGTTTATTTTTGCTGAGACTTGTTGAAAGTTTTACTTCAACAGTTTTACTTTGTGTTTTCAACCTGTAAATATGAATTCACAATTTAAAGTGAAATCTTGTTCTACTTAATTGAATGGAAGTATCACTAACATTACCAAAAGTCTAGGAAGTTTTTTTGCCTGTTGAGATCATGATTGCCATCATCCAACATGTGGTTAGTTCGTGTTGCTGCCAGGACTCTTATCTTCCTTACTTGCCACATCATTCTCTTCACAGGATTTTGAAACTGAATCTGAGGTGTGTGAAATGAAGCACTTTTTTCAACCTTCTGCCTTTGACTAGAGTATTTCTTTTATTACTAAATAACATGTTTGATCCTTTTCATTTTTTGCAAAGAACTTGTTACCCAGGTATATTCCTCCTCTCAAGAAAAAAAACTTTCTTGATTAGCACTGCCTTCTATAGGCACAAATGTTTCACTCATCACTAGTCCTGTAACTTCCATTTCTTTCTGCATATCCACATGCAACTGGTTATGCAATCACTTTCCACCATTAGATGTGCAACACTACCCCTATTGTAACTAGTGCCCTTTCTGATAATGCACCTGGTAATCACTTGTCAATTGACACTCTCACTGTTAAAATGTGTTTGTTTTTGTTTGAGAATTTCTAGAATATTTGAATTTTTTTTGACAAATCTTTTTAGATACCTTTTGTTTGAGTTTATACTTTGTAAGTATGCACTCACAGTTTCAAGTAGTTACTACTACCACTGCTGTTTCTGCTCCAGTGTGATTTCTCTGTCACAGATTTATTGAGTGATGATGTATATACTATGATCTGTAGTGAATTCTCTAATTCATACAACATTCATCACCACTGAATGAATATTTTATACCAGTACCTAGTGTGTTTGACAGGGAAGGTGATAGTGTGGACAGCCTTTTTCCCTCTCCTGAATAAGTTTCTCAGAGGACTTGCCTCAGCTCCTTCTCCCTTTGTGGACTTGATTCATTAGGTATGTTCAATTTTGTCTTTGTCAACCCCTACCCACTCAAAACATAGGATCCCCTTTGCTGCTAATAATATTTTAGAAAACAACCATGTTCCTGCCCTTTCAATTTTAGGGACACATTCCTTTAGGGTGAGTAGTATATCTGGTTTAGAAGTGGTTGATATCTCACTAGTGTGACATTTTTTATTCCTTACCACACTATGGTGTCTTTTTGGGCACTTTATCAAGAAGGATCATATTTGCATCAGCCCTCCACCAGTTCATTGTGGGATTCTAGTTTTTTGTCAGAAGATGTATCAAAAGTTAACATATTCCTGAACTTTAAATGTATTTCAGATTACCTACTTATCTCCTCTCATATTTTCTACTCATCCTCTACATTTTTGGTGTATTTCTTGACTTGATCTGGGCAATCTTGAAGTGATTAACAGGTGCATTATTAGAGAGGGTGCTAGTTTCGATAGTGGTAGTGTTGAACCCATATTGGTAGAGGGTTGCTACATGGTTATTTGCATGTAGATATGCAGAAAAAGTGGGAGTTACAAGGCTATTGGCTAGTAAAAAGTTTGTGCCGGTAGAGGAAAGTACTAACTGAGAAACCTTTTTTTGTGAGAGGAGATAAGTATCTAGTTGGAAATAGATTTTAAGTTTAGGAAAGTGTTAATTTTACCTTACTTGATTTGTTTTTAAAAAAACATTCCACTCCTGATTTTTAAGATTATTTCACATTCTCCTGATATTTTCATTCATATTCCATCCTTTTCATAAAACATTTGTTTTTACAATATTATATCATATTCTCAGCATCTAACAGCTTCCTATATAACTTCTTAATTTTCTCTTCCTCACTTTTTTGAACATCCAATCCTAAAGGACAAATGTATAATCTGGGGGTCACAATACTTGTTGGCCATGTCACTATCCTGTACCCACATTTCTCAATTCCAAAACATACCTTTACTGCCACTTAGCTATTACTTGGGCACCATTGTTTTTTCTTTGCCCATCTAAATTTAGATAATTTCATCACTTTTTCAAGACTGATACCATCCCAGTCCATAATACTGGTTTTTAGCTGGAAGGAAGAGTGGGAGAGTGTCAGTGGAGGTAAATATTATTTGAAATACATTTTCAAGTTAAGAAAACATTAACTTCCAAAATATACTTATCTACAGCTAAAATCCCACACTGAGAAAGTGAATGGGCCTGTGAGGGAATTATCCATACAGAAAGTATCTGCAGAGATGATAGGTGTACCAAATTGGAGGAACCATACTACATCCAGAACAGGTATGCTCTTTACTGTAAATTTATTTCCTGTATCAAGGAAGGGATTGTACCTGAATAATCATCACTATAGGTAAGCCCCAACAAGATAGCCAGGCAGGTTTCACAACTCAGGGCTGGAATTAAGGAATCTTGATCCCTATATCCCATGTTGGTGGCTAGGTCAATTAGACTGCAATGTTATATATGATTATAATTTTGATTAGATCCCAACCTGTAGCCATAGAATGATGCTTTCCAAACTTCTAGAAACACGACAAAAAGTAAAGAAAATAAAATCAGACAAACCTTCTCCTCCACCTGAATTAAGCCAAAAGGCAACATCCCAGGCTTGGAATGATGAGATCATATATGCTTTACTCAACCAAAAGAACAGAATTCATCCAGTCTAGAATTACGAACATTAATTCTCATGCCTAACAGAGTGAGCAAGGAGCCTTCCACTTGACCCCAACATTATGGCAAGGACATGAAACAACTGTGCTCAACCAAAAACCCAAGATGGGTCGACTCTGCATTAAGAATTGCAAGAAAACAGTGTTCCTTCTTCCATGAACAATATATTGAACTAATATTGATAAAAAAAAAATGTACACCCCAACCAGATAGCTGAGCATCAAATCTGAACCATATTACTAGTAAGTTCCCATACAGTATGGTACTGCTTCAACCAACATCTTGGGGGAAAAAAAAAATCCCAGGGCCTAGGTAAGAACGTCTCCAACTTTGCTCTTTTCTCCAAGAGTGGAGATTTTCATCTGACACTCTGGAGGAAAAGCTTCTGTTCACCATCAATTATGTTGCAAGGTCAAAAGCAAAGCATCTGTGGGCCATCTGCTGCATTGATCCTAGGGAACTGAACCCCAGACCCCCAGACTGCAAGTCAGTTAAATTACTACCAACCCACAGGTCAGAAAATCCAACAGACTAAAAAGAAGGCATCAGAAAATGCAAAGTCAAAGTCTCTTTAAACTATTGAGGATCAACCTCAAATGCAGTCTCAGAGGCCCTAAAAGAACTTCACAAATCTGAATATCACTCTATTTCAAGACTAATAATAAACTCATTGACAGTCTCAGTCAAGTGCGACTCCCATCCCAACTGTTGTGCAGTGTCACATACCAGAGGTGGAAGAGGAGAGTCACAATTAACCTCCATGCTGGAAATAATAATTCAGGAATTCATACCATAATCACCTTTCCAATTGGAAAAAAATAAATTTTTTAAAAGTATTTTCCTTATTAATATTGTTACAAAATTAGTTAGATAGCATAATAATATTCAAAGTATCTCCAAACAATTGTAATACTGGGAAACCCATTAGTAATGCTTTATCGAGAAAAAGTGATGAAATTATCTGAATTAGGTGCTTATATACAGTATCAGGATAGAGGGCACATTAACACTGATGGAGAGTATCACAAGACAGTTGTTGCCAAGGGTAAGAGACTGAGGTATGAAAGACTGGATCAAGCAAGAAAATGTCATATCAATGCCCAGATGAACAAATATGGTCAGGAAATAGCTATTGGTGTCAGTTTGGTGAGTATTATTGAAAATACATTTTCAATTTAGGAAAGTGATAACTTTTATGCTTTTCTTACTACCTTCCTGTCTTATCTTCCCTCTCTCCATCTCTTGTTGAGGGCACACCACTGTTCCCTTAATGAGTTTACAAGGTATATTGAGACCTTTCCTTTCTCTTCTGGAACACCATCATCCTCTTCTGCTCTTTCATCTCTTCTATGGTTTGTTATTTTTGGAACCTCTTGGGTAGAGATACCCTACCTTTACTTCTCAGTTTATCAACTGCTTTTCTTCTTAATCTACATCTTAGCCCATCACTCCACCAAGAATTCTTTAAAAGTCTCACTGACTCCCTGGAATAAAGTGCTGAGGCTGATCACAGTCACTCTTCCTCTCCTCATTAGTATCGAGTTTGTTAATTATTTGTAGGCTAACTTCACTCCAGACGAATGGGTCATTTGAGTCTTGACCCACAGTTTAGTCCTTTGTTTTCTTCCTGTGCTTCATTTCTCTCCCCTGAGTGTGGATTCTTGTATGTTGTGAGGGGACCTTCCAAAGAAGGTTCTGTTCTTTGAGTTTACCTCCTCTGGAATCTGAACATTCATCCATGTGTTTTCTGTGTGTGGTGACCTGTGAAGGGGAGGAAAAGATCCTATTGGTTAAGGGGTCCAACCCTAACACACCACTTTGGTCTTGAATTCCTGTACACGGGCAACCTTGGGGTAGTTCCTTTGTAGATCAATTGGCTGGTCCACTTGGGCTAGGGTCAACCAAATACCAGTGTAGGATGTTCTCAACAGGTTTTGTGGACATTGTATCTGATGCTTGTCTTTGGGTATAGTGATCACAAAACCCTGGCGTTGCTGCAGTGTCCTTGTTTGGCTTTGTAGTGTGACTCCTCATATAGCTTCATGGTGTGTGGAGTCAATGGGTGCTGAAACATTCTTCTTTTTTTTTCATTATGGATCCCCCAAATAAAAAAATTAAATAAAACAGTGAAAAAAACAGTCCATAGGTAAACAACAACATCTTGAAGATTCTGATCAGAAATCTTCAGTATCTGTAACACATGTACCTCATTTTCTTATATTACATTCTCATTCAGACAAATCTTTAGGGTAAATATCTCCCTTTTTTATTCAGGAGGGACTAGGGGGACTTGCTGGTTTTTCAAAGTCAGTCAGAAAGTTTTGCTCTGGTGATATATCGGTAGAAATATTCACATCTAAACACAATAAACTTCTTTTACATTCAAAGGCAACTGGGGATATACCCATTGAGGTTACTCCCCATGTTACTTTGAATTTGTTATGACAATTTATTGTTGAGAGGGATTTGAAGAACATTCATGAATCAGAGTTTTTTGCTGGTGTCCCCACCCAAGGAGTTTCTGCAGTGAAGCTTCTCTCCACTCGCAAAGATTGACTTGTGATGCCGAACAATGCCCTCATTTTAACATTTATATCACCATGTCCACATGCCACCATCTAGGCAGGTTATCTTAATTGCAAGGTATGGATATATATTCCAAACCCTCTCAGCTGTTTCCAATGTTAACGGTTCAGTCACTCAAAGACATCATGATGCCTACGAGTGTGAAAGAGACCCTCATTGCATTAATTGCAATGGCTCTCACCCATCATACTTTTGTTCTTGCCCTAAGTGGTTGGAAGAAAAAGAGATGCAGCATTTGAAGATGATTCAAAGCATTATTTACTTTGAGGCTCAAAAGTTACTGTCCACCACTTCATCTCGAACGTATGCTGCTGCATTTCGTTTCTCTACTACAGTGGGAATGCAGACAGATTTATCTGTGCCTCCAAAAGAATTATTCTCAAACCACATGAAAAGTCTTTGACCTGCATGGTTAAAAACGATGAATCAACGTCAACACCTATTTCTGTTCCTAACATTCTTTCCAGCAAACCCCAAGATCTAGTTCCTTTGGTTCTGGGTATGGGCATTTCCTCGGATACATCTTCTTTTCCCATCCTAAGATGCAAAATTATCATTCATTTATGTTCTCAGTCACTGGAATCCTCTTCCAATGACAAAGACCTGCCCAGTTGACCCAGGGCAGGATCCAAGGAGGTAAACAGACCTCCGTCAAGTAAAGAAAATAAAGAAGAAAGATGTGGTTGAAAATATAAGGGTTCTTCACCAAATTTGCCTACACATAAATAAAAATGACCACTTTGATACGATGGAACTATTGAGGTTTATTTTCTATTATGGAAACATTTCTGAGCTGATTGTCTCTGTCACTATAGTTGTCCCTTTACACTGGTGGAACTCAAACTGGCTCTTCATCGGTCTGGCAGTACATTGGTTAGACCTGATGATATATATTACGAGATGCTGCACTATCTATTTCCTGCTTCTCTTGCTATTCTTTTGATTGTTTTTAAATGGATCTGGCAGGAGAATGTTTTTCCTGATGCCTGGCACCAGGCTATTGTCCTACCTTTCTCTAAGCCTGGGATAGATCCCAAGATTCCTTCAAACTACTGTCCAGTTGCTTTGACGAGCTGTCTCTGTACGACCATAGAGAGGATGGTTAATGCTCATCTTGTTTGGTTCCTTGAATCAAACAACCTTCTCTCGCCCACCCGGTGTGGGTTCCATAGACAGTGCTCCACTGTGGATCACCTGGTTCGACTTGAAACGTCAATCAGAGAAGCCTTTCTCAAAGACAACATCTTGTATCAATATTATTTGACATTGAGAAGGCTTATGATACAACATAGAGGTGTGGCATTTTGCAAAACCTCCATATATATGTGTTACATGGCCATTTTCCCATTTTTATTAAGTTTTTAATGGATAGAAGATTCCATATTCGTGTGGGTTCAACACCTTCCTGTTCTTTTTTACAGGAACTTGGAGTCCCTCAGAGCTGTGTTTTGAGTGTCACACTTTTCAGTATAAAGATTAATGTCATCACTGAACAACTCCTCACTGTCACAAACGGGGTCTATGTCGATGACTTTCACGTCTCATGTCAGTCGTTGAACATGAGATATATTGAGCGGCAACTACAAACTGCCCTCAATCGTGTACTGAAGCAGATTACGGCAAACGGCTTTACCTTTTAACTTTATAAAACTGTTTGCATGCACTTTTGCCACCAGTAGGGAATTCACCCTGATCCTGAACTCTATATCAGTGAAGTTGTGCTGCTCGTGGTCCATGAGACAAAGTTCTTGAGGCTTATCTTTGATTGTAAGCTGACCTTTATACCACACATCAAGCAGCTATGGTTCAAATGTACAAGAGCATTGAACATCCTCCGTGTTCTCTCTTCCATCACTTTTCTGTTTATTGATGTGTAGAATTGGCTTCTCTTTATCATTTTCAACCTGATTGGTATGTCTTACATAAACTCACCTTTCTTGCCTTGACTATTCAACTTGGCTTGTCTGAACAGAAGGCACAGAGATATGTATTTGGACAGGATTTAGTGTACTTGTCATTTTTATTCTCATCATAACTTGTTTAAGCAATCTCATATTTTCAACATTTCTTCCTCTGAATGTGATAAGAATGTTATCTAAAATGTTGATATTGTAGTCTAGATTGTTGATAATTCCAATTTGATGGTTGATAAATTTGATGATAAACTAGTCATGTTCTAAAATTATAGTAGACTTCTAAATCACTATATTCAGTTGTTTGTTATTTTTACTAGTTTTTTAAGTTTGTTTCAGATGTGCAGATGGTCACACTGTTTAGGAAGTGATATCTGTTATATTATTTAACTTACTGGTAGCCATTTTTTGTGCTACTTTCTCCTTCAAATTGTTGTTTACCCTCTGGACACTTAGCCAAATTAATTTAGATTGTAATAAAAGTTCTCTACTATGTTGCTCTCTACTATGATATGACACATTAACACTTCCATTGTCATTATTTTTCTTAAAGTATGATAGTGATTTTGTCTGGTTTGTGAACATCTGTATAGTCTAGTGATGAAATATTGCTTTCAATTACTTTAAACCAGGATTGTTGGTTAGAATGTAGATTTTGATTGTCCCTGTTTTTCTTGTTAGTTATGTAAGCTTTATATAAAAGCTTTTTATTGGCAAAAATGCTTAAAAGGTTTATTGTTTTTTGATACATACTTGTTGGGTATGTTCTGTAACAGTTTCTTGAAGAAAGATGTGTGCATTAAATCTGGTATGATTTGTATACAACTTCAAGGAAATATAAACTTGTTTCAAATTTAGAATTTAGAAGATACTGGCACTATAAGTTAAAATGAAGTTACACACTTGGCCAGTTCTTGAATTTTTATCTTATTTTAACGTTTTGGTGTCATAAGAAGTAAAGTGATTTAATATTATCCTGATTAGCTGCTCAGTTTCTCACCTTCCCAACAACCTGCTTCTGTATATTGATCTTGGAGAAGTAAATATACAATATTTATTACCATCAATATTAGTATGAAACATTTTAATACTATTATAAATGAAAGTGTTTTGGCCAAGTATTTTATGAAATAACCTAATAATAAATGTTACATTAAGGTTACAGCTATTTAAATTGAGTAAAAATATTCAATTGTAATCAATCATCTCGGTCACTGTTGTTTTTATACATACTTTATATAAAAAACAATTTTGTTTGTCTTCTGTGGGGATTGTGCACTGTTGTGCAGAGTGAAAGTAACAGATTTGATGTCACTGAAGTATTTGTAGTATTTTGGCTTAGTCACAGACCAAAACAACTAATTACTGCTGTGTTGTCTCAGAATAAGAACTGTGTTTATTGTGTGCATTAAATACCAACTTGTACATTTACAAGGTGACTAGTTTGAACAAATTAAGTTTTTTAAACAATTCTTTTGGTATTACTGACTATAAAGGTTTAATCATACCCACACAAGTGTATGTTTAATTTTATGTACTATTTCAGCAAAAGAAATAATTTGGGTAAGACTGACCAAACTCTACCTAAGAAGCATTTCTAGCCTAAAAGCATAAAAAACAGTAAATATTCATTCAGTTTATCAGTCAGTTTACTGACAAAATATACTTGAAGTGTCTCATTGATACCCTAAGGCAAGCAATTACCTGCTGCTGAGTAATTCTTCATATATAGTGGATTGGTTGCATAAGTTAGTAGAAGAAGAAAATTAACTCTGAACAGTTCATAAGTGTAATGTATTTTTATTCTTTAATTTTGATGGAACTTATTAAAATTGTATATGCAAATATGAGATGAAAGCAGCATATTTGGGTAACACTAGTAAGTTATGAGCACGTTTATAAAATTGATGTGTAAACGTTTTTGAAATCTGATAACAAAATTATGAAAGCATTTCAATTTTAGATATTGTATAAATTATTAAGCAGTCCTGTGGCCTTTTTATTGAAAGTTTTTGATATATATACTTTACCACTTGAGGATGTCTTTGTAGTGAATGGACTAGGAACGTATTGTCATATTGTCAAAATCTTGGTTTCTGCGTTTGTATTTATATATTGACACATTTTGCTTTACCGTCGGTGCGATGCGCTCAGGAATGCTTGCTCCGCCCGCATCATCAGCCATATCTGTAGTCTCTTCCCAGAGCTTTCTGTTGGATACACCCTTCATGCTCTAGCATGTTCTCTTGTACCTGCAATACGGAGAACTCGATTGTTACCTCATCAGCACTTATATTGCAGTTACTGTTGCATTCAATTGCTGTGTTTTAGATGCATATTTTATTAGTGATTAGGTGTACAAAATAAATAAATTGTGTGTGAAGCTGTAATATCAGAGCCATTTGTTATGACTTGGAGTTTGGAATGTAAATAAAACTGAAGTGTGCTATATCCTGAAGTAATGTTACGACTATCATCACGTTCCTGTGTTACACATTCAGTACTGTACCTTCCCGCTGTGTTTTCATTTTGCGCTAAATAAGAACTTTTCAGCATTTTCAATAGTACATAATAAAGTGTCGAGGAACGTAAGTGTTGACTTACAGTAGTGCCATGATTGACTGGGTGTCCATTGTACGCGGGTCACGCCGTCGGTTCTCCAACTATATGTACGTAGTGCCGAATCGCATACGTCGTCGAAGAGAGAAACATCACCATCATGGCTTCTCACGTGTTGAGCCACCCCCTAAAACTATTGTATTGTCAATTTGCACATGTTGTTTACCTAAAAAGGTAAGTTGATACAATGATAAGTGAAATAATAAGTATTCCTCCCAGTGTTTGTAACATTAAAATACGTTGAGCCGAGCGTGGTTTTGCTTAAGGCGGAATTTTAAACCAAATGTTTATGGTTCGCATTTTGTTGCTGCAGAATTGCGCTTCTAACTACTGGGCTATGGGTGCGCTATTAGAATAATGGTCAAATCTCCCCGTTCGATTAGAGTTGACCTTCCCCTTACAATATTTTAATTATAAATTGGATAGCTAAAGCCCAGTGTGTGTAGTTTTACTCTGATTTTCAAAACAGATAAATCAGGCATCAGTAACACGTTTGAAATAATCAGTGATGTTTAATTTGTTTAATACACAATTAAGGGTAGATTTTCATCTCTTACATAATGTATTTCACGTTCCAGTGTCACATTCATCTTCGTTTCTGTGTGTAGTGTTTTATTACATGTTTCCTACACCAAGCATGTTTTAAAGAAGGCCAATGTTGTTAAATCTACGGTCACGTTGATGTATTTAGTTACATGTGTCTTACACCAAGTGCTATTTAAACAAGGAAGCTAAGGTTATTAAAAAATCTGTGATTTTATAACATTACTACGACTGGCACGTGAGAGTTAACCTGTCGTCTTGTACGGTTATTATAGATAGTTTTAGTAATGGGCATTGACTTTTATTAGGTAGTTTGCGATACAGAATGCTCCGTAACGTACACTGAATGTAATATTATTTCATGACTCGTTAAAAGCTGTTTGTAAGTAATTTGCCCTTCTGGTGGCTCAACAGTAAGCTTGTGGACTTTTACGCTTAAGTTCAGAGTTCTATCCCTGTGATGGGTAGAACGTGTGCTGGCTCTATGGAAGAGCTCAGGTTTTCGGAGCTGGCAAATCGAAATCAAATCCATGCCTTGTCACAAAATACCCACTTTAAGCTATGGGTACGTTATACAAGTTACAGTCAATCCTTAATTTTGATGGTGGGTGTTAAGAGTGCTGCTTTCCTTCTGGTGAGTAGTTCAAAATTAGGAATGGCGGCACATAGTCTTAAGAGCTTTGCTATAAATATTCAAACAATGTGGTGGGCATGTAGTACGGATAGTCCATCGTGAAGCTTTGCGCCTGAACAAAAATAGTTACAAATACTCATTGTATTTTGAGTAAATTTCCACTAACATATTCGAATCGTACACTTTTACAGAATGGAGTGTTTTCATAACGTAATGTTGCCTAAACAGACCAGAAAATATATCCACCAATTTAACAGAGCGAATTAATAACACCTTTAAGATCTTTTTTTCCTTTTCCAGAGGAATGAGATGCATTGAAACATGTCGTAATGACATTTATGAGAACGCAAACACATTAATGTAAAAGTTATTAATAAAATATGCATTCTCCTCACTTGCTACGTTTTCTTTAAAACATGAGTACGAAGCTGTGTCTGACATTCCATTCACTGTGACACTAAGGTAAAGCAATAACGTGGAATTCCACCTCTCACTTGTTCTGTATAAAGATAAATGAACAAGACTAGATTTCATGTGGTGTGGGAGTGTATATTATATGTATGGTGTTTTGAGTTGTTTTATATTCAGCAATGAACCTGTATTTATATAGCACTTAAATAATATGTAGCACTGGTGTTACTAAGTTATTTTTTGATGAGGGGTGGAATTTTTCAAAATGTATTAATTTCAGTGACAAGTAATTAATCAGATTATAAATTGAGTCTTATGTTGAAGAGTTTGTCTGTTGAATGATTCGAAAAAATGAACTAATAGAATTAATGCTACATATTCTTCAAATACCATATAAAGAAAGTTCTACTGTTATGAGAAGAAACAAAAACACTGAAAAGACCATATGTAATTTTTTTTTGTATGATTATGAGCGCACCTAAGATTTTCAGTTGAGGGGGATTTTGAAAAGTTACTCACCAACAACTTAATATTGCCTTGAATATTTTGTATACAGAAACAATAATTTCAAAATTTTCTGAAATGTTTGATATTCATTAAAAGAATCACAATTATGTACAAAATAAAGTACACTACAAATATTAGAATGTTTATATTGTTATCTGTTTTATTTATCATAGTATTATGGAATAGAAGATGTGATAAGAAAATTTAGATTAAATAACGATATAGTTGCCGTGGGTGTTTTAACGCTAAAATGTTGGATTCGATTTTCACACGTTGGACAGAGTGCAGATAACCCATTGTGTAGCTTTGCTCTAAGAAAGAAGCGTGTTTTATGTGCTACCTGATTATTTTAACCATAGAATAGCTTGACTAAAAATATTGCTGGCTGTTGGGGTCCTCCTTGGATCTTTCCCATATGTTCTGTTTAGTAAGAAATATGATGCATAGAAAAAAACGATTTAAAGATGGGTAAATATGTGTTGCATTACAGCGAAATCTCGTATTTAAGAAGCTATAGAACTAACACTATATAGTAGTTTGTTCCAAATTTCATTATTTCAGGCTTAAGTTAGTGTGTGAATTTTTCATGGAAGAGCCTGTGATAGCTAATAATTCATGTGAATTTGACAAAATTATGTTTATTAAAGCATCTTCAAAAGTATTTAATTGAAAAAGGAAAAGTTTTTTTTTTTTTTTTTTAAAAACGTCATATATTTTTAAACTATTACAATAATTCAGTTTGTAGTAAAGGTAATTTCCAGTTAATTATGATGTCGTCACCAATAGTTTCTTGTTAACAGATTTTTTTATTCGCTGTGAAATTTATCGTTTTGTCACTTGAACATCGTTTACATAAAGATTTTCAAAAATGTATTTTAAAAAGACTGTTTGGATATAGGATCTTTTGGATATAGTTCAACAATCAGTAAATTGAGTTGACATATTTTTGTTTTTGTGTGTTTTCTTAAACCGTTTTTATTTTGGAATGTCGCGCAAAACTACATGAGGGGTATCTGTCCCTAATTTAGCAATGTAAGAATAAAGGGAAGGCAGCTAGTCATCACCACCCACCGCCAACTCTTGGGCTACTTTTTTACCAACGAATACTGGGATTAACCGTCACATTATAACTACTCCACGGCTGAAAGGACGAGCATGTTTGGTGTGACAGGGATTCGAATCCGTGATCTTCAGATTGCGAGTCGAGTGCCTTAATCACCTGGCTATGCCGGTCCGTTTTAGACTGATATCTTATAGGTTAATATGGTTTTTAGGGTGATAAGTGGGCTTTTCTTTCGGTTTTCTTTTGTTGCTCGTGTAATGACTTTAAGAGGTCTATTGTTTGCATCTCGTCAGTTTCTCCTCTGTTTCGTGAAACTTTTCTAGGGAAATATGTGGCTGTGGAAGTACGTTATGAAACCACACGAGAATAAGGTGGCTACTAACATTAGAGTGCATTTTGTTTTCTTTTATTTATTTATTTTAATTGCTTTCTAATTCTGGTGACGTTGTCGTTTGTCACTGCATAAAATTTTGTATTGGCAGATATGTTAGTAGAACTCCATCATATAATAGTATTTGAAGTTGCTTCGCTTCTTCAAATGTATGGTTTATCCTCATCATAATTAAAAAAAAAAATACCTTTAATGAGGAAAAATATGTTAAAATATAATATTTCAAATACTAGATGCGCATATCTGATTGTCCACGAGTTTCTTTCTCTGTCGTTTATTATGAAACATAAAAATTAATGAATTAAGACTTAATTGTTTCTCGAATCTCAGTGACGTTTCATACAAAGATGGGGCTTCGAAATACATCATACCAAATTACTTCTAATTAATTTTATTTTAACGATGGAATAATACGTTAGGAACTCCTTCACTGGTTATCTTTCTTAGATTGTTAGCATCAAAAAACAAAACAGTTAAGGAGAAAATATTATCACAAACTGCTTTACCTTCCAGTTTCATCACCAGTACTGTGGAACCAGTGTTAACAAAACCATGTCGCTTAACTTGTCCTATACCCAGTAAGCCTGTAACCCTTTAACTATGAAATTTTCACTCAATTCTTGGTCGAGGATCCAAGTTACAGAACATTCAAACACAAAAGGAAAGTTGAATCTTTGAACGCTATTCTGTAGCACGCACAAACCGTGTGGATTAGATACAGTACTTGTATGCGTAAATTATTCAAAGATTTTGCGTTACAAATACTGTATGTCAGTTAAGTTATTTTTTAACTCAAAATTGTATGCACAAAAAACACTGGTACAGAATATGTTATACTATTAAGATAGTTCATAAGTTCTGGGAATGTCTGTAAATATCACAGCAAAAAGTTTTGATTTCGTTTTCTTCGTTTTTATTACATTATGACTCAAAAACCAGAACAATTGTGTTTATCAGTTTCAGTGAGGTGACATAGCAACAAGTGGAGCATCTGCTTTTATAAGTGTTATCAATAACTATTAGTAATTAACAAGAAACTTATTTCTATTGCATATGATGTTATCATTACCCCTTGAAGTTAGTTTTCCTACAGAACTTTAGTGCTCGTTTAAAAAGCTTTGTTACAGGGTGAAACAGAAATTACCGTTCAATAATAGATAAACAAATAAATGTTACAGTTTGAATCTCACTGTATTTAGAACTTGGTTTTAAATACAACCTTCCTATGTCCACTGAAACACTATATTAAAAAACAAGTAAAGAAAAACTCTTAATAAAGGAAGAAAATGTTAGGATGGTTAATATCAATCCTTTAAAAAACAAGCAAATAAAATAGTAAAGATGGCAGTTGCATCATCCTGCCATAATAGCACAAGCAAGAATTAACACACAGCAATATGTGTAACTATTCAATCACAATTGAGTTTAGTTTATCCTATTTTTGTCTGTTAACATTCTACTACATTGTGTACCTGTGCTATTATTTAAGGATGATACAAATGCCATCTCTTATCTCTTCTTTACATTGTTTTTAAAGGATTGATATTAGCCATCCCTGCATTTACTTCCCTTTATGAAAAGTTTTTTCTTTACTTGTGTCTCTTGAACTGTTAGCATATTTATAATACACACACACACACACATATAGACAAATATAAATTCTGTAATATATTTTGTTTTTCAAAAATGTGAAGGACAATAAAGATTAGTTTCAATGAGTATTTTTCGTGTTAAGTGTCAGACAGATAATGCATGTATCTTTATCTTGTAATCTTTCAATATTTCACTGTGTTAATAATTGACCAATAAAAACAGTTTTAAGGAAAACTTTTAAAATGAAAACTGGTTATATAAATATGAGAAAAGTATTTTAATTGGTTAACTTTACAACCAAAATATATGTAAAATTATATATGAATTTAGCACAAAATATTTCCTCATTTTAAGTTTTTATGTATTGAAGAGTTGGGTTAGATAACCAAACTGTAGAGGGAATGATGTCCAAGGGGACAACGAGTAAGTATGTTATATATCATATGATACCAGAGCTTGAAGAGCCTGAAAACTCTTGAGGAACTCAGATTAGCTTTAACTGAATTTTTCAAGCTGACTTATGTTTTATTTGAGAATCAGACGTAGCTTAGTGGTTAGCATGCTGTTATACGAATGTGACATTTCATTGTTCTAATCTCAATAAATATTTCTTTGAATACATCAACACTTTTCGCTGTATATGAGGAGGGACTTATACCTATGGTAGTGAATTTATTGTTCTCTTAAGAATAGCACTATAGGCGATGGGTGCTGCTAACCAGTTACCTACCCTATGGTCAGCAGTTCTGGATTAGAGGTCACCCAATATTTTGAAGGATTTTGAAGGGGAGGAGTTTCTTTTCTGAAATTAATTACACGTTGAATCAGTAGCAATTCAGTACATGGTTTGTATCAAATTGAAGAAAGACACTAAAAAAAAGGTGGATGTGAATAAGAATTATAACATCATTCGGCAGTTTTTGTAAATCTCATTTTTCGTGACCGTGAAAGTGCAATTTATGTTAAAAAAGAAAGGGACTCTTTCTCACCAGATAGTTTTGATGTGGAGAAGCCCAATTGAATTTAACGTGTGCTTCCTGTAACTAGAGGAATCAGTCAGGGATTTGGACGTTAGATAGAACTGACATCCTTTTTTTTTTTTACTTATTTAATTTATTAAGAGGGCACTTGAAATAATTTAGGCACTGTATGCAAATGAATGAGAAAAAAATCGAGTATAAACTTGTTAAAGTGAGTGTATAGAATTTCCTTTTACCCAGTGGAAGTAAACAGGTTCTCCAAACTTTTTTCTTTTTTTTTACACCCGATGGGGGATGATTTTTGCAACCACTTATGTGGACTGTTCAATTTGCAAATTGGTAATCTCTGATTACGTGAACCTGAAAGCTGTAAACATGCAGTCACAGAGTAATCTTGTTGCCAGGATACTTGCATGTATACTTAGGCCTACTGACTGGTACTTACGAACTATCGCTTAGATCGGAAGGCTTAGAAACACTCCTATATTAAAGATGTACATTTCGGCTACTAAAAAAGCCTATATCTAGGCCTAATTTTGTAATTCGATTGGTAAAAATACGAGAATCACAAGAACAAACACACAATTTGTAGATCTACGCCCCTGTCCACGTATCACACACATTCAAAGCTGAAGAAAGGTACGAGCCACTCTGTTGATTCACTCTCTGGCCAACGTGACCACACGATATGTAGTTTTTGGTTCGCATTACAACCCAAGCTGTTGACAATGCAACTTGAGCACGTAACGTCTTAATGTCATAACAGTTGGTTTGGCGCAAAATTTATTTTATTTGTACATTCGGGAATATTTTAATGTTTTCTTTTAACTGGCTATTTCACCGAAACATAAACTTTAGGAACTCCTAATCTAAATAAAATAAGAATTTATAAAAGCTACTCTCTTTTTTTTCTTGTATAAATATTGCACGTTTCACTGTTATTGTAAAGGATAATGAAAAGAACACATTCAGTTAGTTACATTTAATAGTTTTAGTGCGTTATTTTCTTTTAATAAAAGAAACGGAAAGCTTTTTCTTAAACACAATTCACAGGTCCATTTTACGACTATTTCAGCATGTTGTTTTCTTAGTTCATATATGACCTAGCGTGGCCAGGTAGTTAGGACGCTCGACTCGCAATCTGTGGTTCGCGCATTCGAATCCGTCACACCAAATTTGCTCATCCTTTTAGCCGCGAGGGCGTTATAACGTTACGATCAATCCCACTGTTCGTTGGTAAAAGAGTATTCCGAGAGTTGGCGGTGGGTGGTGATGACTAACTGCCTTCCCTCTAATCTTACACTTCTAAATCAGGGATGGCTAGTGCAGATAGTTCTCGTGTAGCTTTGCGCGAAATTAGAAACAAACAAACAAAACATTGTTCATAAATGTACAGTGTTGTAAGTGGAAGATATTGTTCATTCAGAAAAGACTAATTTTCTTCGGTGTACAAAACTGGATTTTTAAGTGAAATATATAGTTTTTAACACCAAAAGATATGTTGAAGCCACATGTTTTACGTGTGTGTGTATATGTTTCCCAGTCGTGTTATCTGGTTCGTTAACAAACTTTATAAGTTGGCTTTGACTTTATACATTGTTTTATTCCACTGGTAGTTTCATAAATGCTTAAAACGTGTGCCTTTTGAAGAAAGAACGGTACACTTACACGATATATTGAGAAGTGATTAATTACACTATGTAACACAAATTTTGTTCCTGGATAGTACGTGTTATTTCCTAATTGCTTATGTTATAAAAGTACAGAAAATGGTCATTATTCTTTTCAAATTTTGCTTTTGTGACCTGGATAATGAAATTTAGAAATTAACCTGTTTCCTATGTAAAATCGGGCAAATTTGCACATTTTCATTTACGTAAGGTCTGAATAAAACAACATATGAATCAAGATTTATATTCATACTAAAGTTGTACAAAAATGAACAAAAATGTTTAGAAGTGAGTAGTTTTTCGAGATTTGCGACTGTAATGTAAATCCCTTTCCGTATCTGGCGGAGTGGGTACAGGGATCTCAGGACAGTGTGGCACTTGTACGATAGATGATGGAAGGTCCGGATACATGATAGCAGATTCATTCTTGTCAGCTCGACGTTTGGAAGGGTCCACCATGCAGAAGTAGCAATTGCTAGAGTGGTCAGTGGGTTCACGCCAAATTCTTGGAATAGTGAACTTCATGACTCATTTTTCCCCTTTGTACTATCCTGCAAAAAAGCAAAATAAAATTATGAAAAATAAATTTATTTCATCTACAAATAATGTGTAAGAGGTTCATGCAAAATATTTTATACGTGATATTTTTTGTACTATTGGAAATTAAAAAACAAAAATTAAAATATATTTAAATTTTAAAAGGTCTAAAATTTGTTTAATATAAAATCTTGCTATTCAAGCAAGCAAAAAATTGTCTGTTTTACCTTCTAGAATTTTTTTTTTTTTTTTTTTTTTTTTTTTTTACAGTTCCTACAGCTAAAATGAGGTGCCCAAGGTTTGGCTTGATCCCTGACAGGCATTCCGAAATATGCCTTGTAGGCTTCACACATTTTAGCAGATGCTGTCACAGAGTACTTTTTTGCCCTTGTCTTGATAAATTGGCCACATACATTAGCAGAATGCGTCTGGAGGATGCTTGCAGTTTATTGATGTCATTTCTGATAAAATCAGTTAGGTCTATGTGTTCACTTAGGCAGCTAGAACTAAACTAAACTGAAGTGGTGAGCCCTGTATATATATTACTACGGAAAGTTCTAGAAAATTCTAAAAGGTTCTTGAAAATTGTTGTAAGTTCTACAACATTCTTGAAAATTCTTGTCAGTTTGAGGAAGTTCTCTATCAGCTATTCAGCACTGAATCTACCTGGAATGTTCTGGAAAATGGGTATATTTGAAAATTTTATTACCCATGTCACAAAAGCAAAATTTGAAGAGAAAAACAGGTCTTTTCCATTTACTTTAGGTATAAGCAATTGGGAAATAACACTTTCTGCCCAGGAACAAGAAAAAGTAAAAATTTCGTTTCATAGTGTTATTTGTTAACCCTAAAGTTAGCGACTTTTATTTTGTATTGTTTACTGCTGATGTGGTCCGCATTTTAGTTAATATTAAATAATTTGTCTAATTTGTTGTTGTTTTTACAACACTCAGTGTAAAAAACAAGCCAAAATATGTAATAATAATTTTTTGGGGGAGGGGTCACCATAAAGTTGGTGAAGAGATTATTTTGGACTGGTTGACATGAGATTATGATAAATGCAATCTGAGAAAAAATGTTTGAAATAGCACTAAAGTTCACAATCGCTCGCTTGTCTTATTCGTTTGTTTATACTAGCGAGGAATTGCTGTATGGGATTAGTTTACGTAACTGGGAAACGAAATTTTTGACTGAGTCAAAGCAATCCCATAAGTTTAACAACAGTTGCTCAGTATGTTTTATGTTTGTTTTTAATTATTTACTTAAGGCCTAAATTATGCATTGACAACTTATCCCTATGTTGTTGTATTCTATAAATATTAATATACACATTTCTTTATAATCAGTATAATGTCAGTGCATATAATGCATTACTATGATGAACACGTTCCAAAGGCAATACACTTTAACTAACATCATTTTTTCTTTAGTTAAGTCATTCTGTGATATACTTTGTTAAACTGTTGTGTAATATGTTAAGCAATTTAAAGCAAAAAAGGTCGAGAAATGCTATTTTGATATTGTAAGCTGTCTAACAAAAATGGATGCTCAAAATAAAATCCTTTCTTATCAAGTGATGAAAGCACGTTTTTTGTTTTTATTGAGGAATGGATAAATCTTTGTAATATTTAAAACAATTACAGTAGGTTTTACACTTGCTAAAAACTTACACTTTATTCGGTGTAACAAAGAAAAGATTTCAATAATGATAAAAACTCAACAAAACAACATAATATACTTCTCAGTAATAGTATGTAGCTCTACCTGTTAGCTAATACATTTATTAAAAATAGCTGAAATGCCAAACTATCGTTCCTTGAAATACGACCCTTGTTAAGTTGCATTTTTTTACACTTGTATAACATTTAGTATATTCGTATTTCGGTTTTAAGTATGTGTATTTGACTTAAATATGTATTACTACGTATGTGTATATGGGCATAGTACGCAAGCTAATATATTAGTTTGATCCTTTACCAGAAAGTTGCCACGTTTGGCTTATGTTCATCTTGAGTGGATTCTTTCAACCTACAGTTTTTTCTTTACTCTTCTTCTGACTCTGGAGAAAACGCTACGATAAATTGAACATCGATAACATAAACACTTACGTATTTCTGAGTAACTGAAATCTCCCGAATCAAGTCTGTTCTATTGCGTGGAGGACGACCACTTAACACACAAAACAAGAATATAGTGTTCAGTATTTCACTCTTACAGTTGTGTTTTATTGCAGATGTGACTTTCTTGTTCGGCCAGGTGGTTAAGTCTCTCGACTCGTAATACTATGTAACACAAATTGTGTGCCTGGATAGTATGTGTTATTTTGTAATTGCTTATGTTATAAAAATACAGCAAATGGCCATTATTCCCTTCAAACTTTGCTTTTGCGATCTGGATAATGAAATTTAGAAAATAACCTATTTTATGTGTAAAAACGGGAAAATTTGCATATTTTCATTTACATAAGGTCTGAATAAAACTATATATGAATCAAGACTTACATGTATTTATGCTAAAATTATACAAAAATGTTCAGAAGTGTAATGTTAATCACTTTTACGTATCAACTCCCAAATATAGTCTCCCATCATGTTTTCGTAATATGCTCCCAGGTCACAAAAGCAAAGTTTGAAGAGAAAAATAGGTCTTTTCCATTTACTTTAGGCATAAGCAATTGGGAAATAACACTTCCTGCCCAGGAATAAGAAAAAGTAAACATTTTGTTACATATGAGGGTCGCGGGCTCTAGTTTTCGTCACACCAAACATGCTTGTCCTTTCAGCCATGGGGGCGTTAGAATGTGCGATTAGTCCCACTCTTCGTTGGTAAAAGAGTAGTAGCCTGAGAGTTGGCGGTGGGTGGTGATGACTAGCTGCTTCCCTTTAGTCTTACACTGCTAAATTAGGGACGGAAAGTGCAGATAACCCTAGTATAGCTTTGCGTGTAATTAAAAAACAAACAAAACTTTCATGCTGTAGTGTTTACCGCTAATTTCGTTTTAAACCTCCCCATGCTTATCTGTCTGCGAAAGGTTTGCTACATCAACCACTACTTTAAGTGTGACCATTTCTATTAGGTATTTATCGTCCGTTATTTAAAATTAACGTGCTTTTTAATGCAAAGCCTAAATCTGTTTTCTGTTATTGCAATCAATATTAAGTTAAAAACGGGTTTCATGACAAAGTGTAATACTGTATTATGGCCAGTGCATGTAGTTAGTTGCTTTCTTGGTCGTCTTGGAGATAAACTATTTTTAAGAACACATGGATTATCAGCTGTCGGGCTCCTAATTAGGTCGACACAAGGTTTTGATTTATATACTGTACATGCTCTATGTAAACACACTTTCACGTATGTATTAGGTTTTAACGCCTCTTCTGTAATTGATTTTTTGATCATTTAAATTGTCTTGTGTTTTGTGCTTAGTTCGAGATAAATAGTTTGAAACATATTATAAAAGAAACATGTATTCCCATATGTGTTTCTATTAAGATTTACATGGTGCTACGTATCAGTGCAGTTCAAATATTTATAATTCTTTGTAGTTAATTTGCGATGTCGTTTTATCTTCATCTATCTGTTCTTCACTCACATTGAGTTATAGCTATAAGATCAAGATTATACAAGTATAATAATTTTTTTTTTGTAAAGACAAGTAGGAATCGCTATATACATTACATAGCTAGTTATAGTAATATAGAAAATGTTAATGCTATAAAAAGTATTGAAAGAAGAAAATCAAAGCTACAGTTGTGTTAGTCTAATTCAAAATAGGAATAAAAATTTAGACATTTTAAATAATTGAATGTTGTAGTTTTGACTTTCTTGTTTCAATACTTTATGTAGCTTTAAGACTTTCTATAATACTAGGTTAAGTGTTTATCGATCCATGCTTGTCTTTACAAAATTTGCTTTTTTTTATTATACTTGGTTTTCCCTTTTTATTAGCTATATTTTTGTCCGCTTCGATTTTATTACTTATATTGTTAATATTATTGTCGTTACAAGAAAGGAATCATTGGGACCCCAGACGGAATAGTTCTGTGAAAAGAAAAATTAGAGCGATAAGTTTCGTTATTATTATTATTTTTTGTACGCTTCACTGGAAAAGTAATTTACTTGGATGAAATTGCGTTGAAATAGTGAAATTTTATTTTCTTAATGAACAAATATGTAGCAATTTAGACGTCTTTATATAAAGTACAATTAGCTTTAGTTTCGCTCAGCTAATACTGTGAAATAATCACTTTTTTATTATTCAGAAGTTTTAAGTTAATTTAAAACAGACGATTTTTATGGTCACCATTTTGTTTCATTACTATCGCTACTATTAAGTATAAGAGTACTTAGTGATAGTACACCTCAGGGCGCTAGGTCTAGCTGCCTAGGCTAAGGAGTAACTGCTAGGGCTATGTTTAATACGTAATCACATATAACGCATAGATTAAAGAGTTGAACTGTCAGAAGGATAGTGTTATATAATCAACAGATCATCTGCACTTATGTTTCTTGGATAAAAGGGGTACTTGTTTGGGCTATGCTTTAAACGTCATTTCGTATCGTATCCCGTGTAATTACATACCGCATAGATTAAGGAGTGGAACTTGTCACATGCAGAATGTGGTATTGTCTGTAGGTCACAGGCACTTGAGTAACACTTATATGAAGGTGGCAACTCTTAAAGAAATGCATGATATTATATCCAGTAGATTTCATAGAACTGCTTAAGTTAGGTTAAAGTTGGACGATAATGTAAAGACTAAAATCAAAATATTGACAGTTTATATACATGTACCACTTAAAGACTGTAGTCAGGGAGGGAAATTAAATTGAGGGGTATAACCTTTGTAACTACACTAATAATTGCAAACAATTTTTGAATACTTGGATTAACAAATATGCGTAAAGAAAGCATTCAGTTATAAGGTGTTACGAAAAACAAGTATACGTGTGCTGAATTATTTTCAGTCAGGTAAAATATGATATTAGTTTTTTGTAGTACTAAAAATAATCATTTGGATATCTAGATGATACACACACACACATAAATCATAAAAAGTATGCAAGTGCAACAAGTAGTGGTGTCATTGGTACAATAGATTATTACAACAAATACCAGAAAAGGCAATTTCTATAATGCGCTAGTATGTCCTTTTCATGCTGCTATAAGTTTATCAATGTATGATTGTAAATTATTGTTCCGAATCTTCCGTATTATTTCCCACGATTCAGCAAGCTGTTTGATTGCAGTTTGACTGTATCAGTTTTTTTTTTTTCATACAAACTCGTACAGCCTTAATAGTATTCGTATTAAGACTTTGTGCAGACCAAGCCATGGTTGGGAGTGTTTCACCAGCCTTAAATTTATCGTTTCACACTTGTGCTACATATTTTAGGTCATTGTTTTATTAAAAATGAATCGCAATCCAACAAGCTTTGTTACTGAGAGAATAACACGATGGATAAGAATCGTTTCATACATATCATCAGTTAGGATACAATCAGGTTTGCTTAGTTTCATAACCACTGAATCAGTTGTATTGGTCTTCTAGCATGCTCTGCTCCTTACCTTTTATGTTTTTAGTAATCTTGTTCTTTTCTTCCATGCCAGCGAAGATAATATAGTTGAACTTTGCCAGACAACTTGAATGTGGATTCATCTGTAAAGAGCATCCAGGACCAGTTTCGTTCAGCCCGTTTGTTGAAGTCTGATGGCATTTCAGTCTTTTGGTGTGGTTGTATCTTCTAAGCAGTGTTTTAAGGCAAATGCACTCTCATATGAAGCTAATCCGTGCTAACGTGTACCTGACTGTTCAGAAGGTGACGTTTAAACTCGTATTTACAGCTAGGCCATTGAAAAGATCTCTGCTGTATTTTCGTGTTTTAAATAAAAAGTATATTCTGAGCTATTTAATTTAACTTTTGAATATTTTTTGGCTTTCTGCCTCGATTGCTTCTGTTTTCAACATTACTAGACGGGACATTTTTACTTCAAACTACCAGCATGAAGCAGCCTTCACCAATCAAAAGCTTTGATTTCTTCAGTTGTTTCATGTATCATTTTTTCCTGGGAAATGTTAGTGCAGTATAAACACTACTGTTGGGAAGAAATATGTCTTACCAGACATTATGCTGTTTACATTGTTTGATTGGACTGAAAGCAGACATTCACAGTATAACCTTTCAACAAGTGCAGTTCGTATTCATGAAGCAGAAGGGGAAGAAATCCCGAAATATCTGTCTTGTATCTGTCTTATTCACTGCTTTGATAATCATATCCAATAATGTATATTGCTAAATAATGTAGCAGGGTGCTGAAGTAATGATCTGTTTATCATACTACACCTTTTTTTCTGAAAGTTCGACTCCTTAAGATATTCAATATATAAGTACGCATGATCTTTCCTAATGTTTTGACCCTCAAAGGGAGACGTGTTATAGTGAAAATTTGACCAAATATGGAATCTTCCAAAGTGCTTTTAATACGTGATTTGTTTATATACATGTTGATAGTTTATAGCATATCTAAACTTAATAAACAGTGTATTTGTAATCTGTATACTATCGAAAGATATCATAATTACTTTATATACTCGAGTGCTCTAAACCTCTTAAATAATGTGAGACAAAGACTTTACGAGTCATGCTACCCCATAACATACATTTAATGAATCTATTACATTGTGTTTTATCTGTGTTCAGAAGTTCGAGGAATTTGTCTAATTTGTAACCTTACGTTTTAGTTGCTGAAAGGATACATACATAGATGTGTTTTCTGTGTATAGATACATACTGATATAAACTAAATAAAGAGTATATTAAAAATAGGAAACTTCAAAATCCATGTAAATTATCTAGCATTTATAATTACTACAAAATAAATATTGTGGAGCACGATAGCCTTTTATATGATATTTTACATGAGGTCAGAAAAACACGCATGTTCAAGAAGTCTTGATACAAAAATGATAAAAACATTATAACCCGAGTATTTCCGGCAGATGGACCTTTTTTCTTGAGGGGCAAACTTCAGGGTACATATTTTGTCATCGATGGCTTTAGCATTGTTGTTATCATTTTAAATTATGCCAAAGCACATTTTAGGGGCGGGACCCGCTACCAATTATCGAAATTACATATTCAACTTTTAATTATCCTTCATTGAATATTATAAAGATCTTTTCTCTTGGAACTATAAATGATGTGGCCCATTTAATTAACAATACAGTGTACGGTAATATAAAGTGATAATTTTATAAAGACACGTATTTATGTAAAACATTTTCTGGACAGAAATTCAAGTATCGGGAAGAAAACTTGCCCCCTCCTCCGATGTCAGCGGAGTTTAAAGAGATACCTGATATAGATGGAATGAGCAGGATTACAGACTTTGTTTCTGCTGGTTATGGAACAGACGTTTCTGACTCCCCCATGAAGGTAAGCTATTTTATATACCTGATATTATTCTGTGTACCCTATTTACACATACTATGTGAACAGTATGATGATTAAATGGATGAAAAGGTGGGTTGGTAAATAGGTACTTCAGACATGTTTAAAATAACTGTTTACCCATAGCGAAGACCTTATCGCGAAAACGACCCATGTGTCATCCAACATGACCAGGTGGTTAAGGCGCTCGACTCATAATCCGAGGGTCGCAGGTTCGAATCCCCGTCACATCAAACATGCTCGCCATTTCAGCCGTGGAGGCGTTATAATGTGACGGTCAATGGCACTATTCGTTGGTAAAAGAGTTGCCCAAGAGTTGGCTGTGGGTGGTGATAACTACTTGCTTTCCCGCTAGCCTTTCACTGCGAAATTAGGAAAAGTTGGCGCAGATAGCCCTCTTGTAGCTTTGCGCGAAATTCAAAACAAACCAAACCATACCAGCGGTTGCTTTAATAATGTTTACCAAATCGACTGTTTAACATTACACTTTATGAAATCTTCGAGAGTTTTAAGCCGTGTTTTTGTTTGTTTTTCTCTTTGATATAAGATCATTTTAACTGATGAAGTAAATTAATATTTGTTTACTGTTCATGCTTTACTATAAGTAAATGGACAAATAAGTTCAAGTAAATGGACAAATTTGGTGGTAAACGTTTTATGAAGCTTTTTATATGAAGCTAATATAAACTCCTGTGATATCATAACGGTTGAACATAGTACAGGAAGAGGTGTTGTATCCGGGCGCTTGTAATTATTTTCAGAAAACATAAAACATTATACCATGTTAGGTAGATTTAATATTTTTTTCTGAAGCTGATAAAATATGCCTCCATATCAATACAATCAATATCGTTCATTATCATCTTGCGGGTCAGCAGTAGATTTATGGACAAAGAACTTTAAAATCCGGCGTTTGTTTCCTAGTGGTACACAAAGTACATATGGCCTGTTGTATTTCTTTGCGTTAAAAGGCAAATAATAATTTGATCTTGTAGAAATAGCTTTAGTACAATGTCACGGGGCCCGGCATGGCCAGGTGGGTTAAGGCCATCTGAGGGTTGCGGGTTCGCATCCCCGTCGCACTAAACGTGCCTTTTCAGCCGTGTGGGCGTTATAATGTACGGTAAATCCCACTATTCGTTAGTAAAATAGTAGCTCAAGTCTGTACTCTTACACTGCTAAATTAGCGACGGCTTGCGCAGATAGCCCTCGAGTAGCTTTGCGCGAGGCCCGGCATGGCCTAGCGCGTAAGGCGTGCGACTCGTAATCCGAGGGTCGCGGGTTCGCGCCCGCGTCGCGCTAAAACATGCTCGCCCTCCCAGCCGTGGGGGTGTATAATGTACGGTCAATCCCACTATTCGTTGGTAAAGAGTAGCCCAAGAGTTGGCGGTGGGTGGTGATGACTAGCTGCCTTCCCTCTAGTCTTACACTGCTAAATTAGGGACGGCTAGCACAGATAGCCCTCGAGTATCTTTGTGCGAAATTCCCAAACAAACAAACAAAAGCTTTGCGCGAAATTAAAAACAAAGAAACAATGTCATGGAAAAATTATGTATAGATTTGTTTAAGAAAAAATATCTATTTTGCAACACATCACGTACATGAAATATCCAGTAGCAAAATAAATGATTTTTGTTTTGTTTTTAAGAAATCATTTGTGATGTATTCAGTGGTGGAACAGTAGGGAGCCTTTTGTCTCGAGTTAAAATATTGAAAACTTAGGAGTTTAACCCGACCTTTTGACAAACGAAATTAAAAGGAGAACTCGGCTTCGGACAGATTTGTGCTTTATTTGATAGTATTATGTTTGATTATTTAGACTTTTTTTGCTGAAGAACGTAATTATGTAATACTTGCTATAAAACAAGAAAATAAATGTAGGACTACTTACTTTCGCGTTGTTTGAATTTCGTGTTCTTCCGAGTGCTAATTTAGAAGCTAGAAAAAGCGATGTTGCTCATAAAATATCGAGGAAGAAATTAATAAACTTAAACATATATGCAACAATAAACTTCTTTTATTGAATTGTGCAAGAAATGGAACAAAAATGGTGTGCGTGTTTAGAACGGCGAAATTGCCTCATGAACACTTGAATTACTTTTTTTTATTCGTCATCAATAAAAGGCGTATTCAAGCAACGTAAAGAAAACAGTTGAACTTGAATACAGTTAAGAGCTTTTTATTCACTTTAATTTGAAAAAGAGAAGTTGTAAAAAGTTTGAAGCATATTAGCAAAAAATAAAAACGAAAACGAAGAGCACTAATAATGACGTCAGCTACTCTGCGCTCATTTGCTTTGATTGCTGTACTAGATTACACACCCACCCACGTATATAATAAAATTGCCAAACACGTAATCCTGCTATTACATAAATCCCTTTTTCTGTTAATATTTCATGCATGTATGTGTCACAAGACATCGATAACTAATTAAAATAAAAAGTAGACTTACTGAGTTACACGCGAGATTAAGCTGAAAAGTGTTTGACTCTAAAGGCAGTTATAAAGTAAACTAACAGGTGGTTTGTGCAAGGTAATTAGGTGAGATTAGTAAGTTACATTACAGTTTTGTGACGAAGAGTTTGTACGTGACTGACTGAGATAAAGGTGGTAAGCTGTACTTTTGAAAGATTTCTATAACATGTTGCCCACCTGTAACACAGCGGTAAGTCTGCCAAGTTATAACACTAGAAACCGGGTTTCGGTACCCGTGGTGGGCAATAGAGATAGATAGATAATTAAGCTTTGTGCTTAAATATAAACAACTATAGTATGTACAGAATTTTATGCTGTTTTTTATGTGTAGATAAGCTACATTTCTGTATGTTTTTTATTTTATTTTATTTACTAAATAGTCGTTATATTAAATTGAAGCTATTTCGACGTTAATTGTCTCCTGCTAGTACAGCAGTACGTCTACGGATTTACAACGCTAAAATCAGGGGTTCGATTCCCCTCAGTGGGCTCAGCAGATAGACCGATGTGGCTTTAGTATAAGAAGAACACAAACTCGACTTTAAATTATTTGATATGGCTATCTCTACTCGACTTATATTTTTGTAATAAGCCTTTAGTACTACAGGTATTAAACAAAAAAAAGCTCCCTAGAGTCGTACATTTTCTAAATTTTCGACTGCATCTAACCATAATATTCTGCAAACACACAGTAAAGCGCTGTGCTCATCGCAGGTCATAGGGATCCAGTTGTGTATTTTTGTGCTGAAGAATAAACAAGCGCATCTTTTTCCGCTCATGGACGGCACAGCAGAGAATGAATGGGGAAGACGAAGGCCTGTTTGTTGACATTTGTCCAAAGTAACTCAGTAACGAAACACACTATCCGTTCCTAATTTTATGGAATTCATCTAGTCAACGCCATTCTTGTCACACCGAATAGAGGGATTTGACCACCATTTTTTATAACACACCTACGACCCTAAAATGCGGAGCATGGTTTATTTGTTTCATTTTTTGGTTCTAACGGAACGTGAATTGATGATTCTCAAAATTAACTTAAAAAGTTGTGTTTTTTTCTGAAAGTATTTATAAAAGTATAAGCTGTAATTTATAAATCGGCGAAAATACACGAGTTACTATTATACGTACTCACTCTGGGTCAGTGTTACAATACGAAATTGCATCCCTAAAACCTAGAGTTTGATTCTATGCAGTAGCCAGCGCGCAAACAGCCTATTGTATTGGTTTGCTCCAAAACAAAAACACAGAATTTTGTATAAAAGAAAACACAAGAATGCAACGCATTAATTATGAAGGAAAAGAGACATCAGGAATCTATGTTCTTGTCACGTAAGGTGTACAAACATGTACACATAAAAATAAATAAAACAACACGAAAGAAACATGAAAATATATTATTATTGATATTTCATCTGTTCACCTGCACATGATTAAAAGTAATACACATTCATACACCCATAGATAGCCGTGAAGAGAAATATATTTATGTGAATTGAAGTCTTAGTTAACAATATTTACGTAAACAGTTTTAAGTATTTAGGCCTAATTGTTGCTCTTCCGTGTCTCATCCATATACCTGACTTGCCAAATTCTACTTCAGGATGCTACAACACCTATACTCTTAACACTGGTTTTTATTAACGCTATATAATTGAAAACCTGTTAAATAGTTGCATCGCGTTATTTTGCTTTAGCGGAAGTGACGTCAACGGAAGCCTGACTTGCCCAAACCTACTTTTATCTACTACGAAGCATATGTACAATCGCGCCTATATAGAGCAGCTCAGAGATATTTCAGAGCTGTATACTGTGATTTTATAGTGAAAAATTGGCTGAGTTAACCTGTAAAACAGCGAAGAGATAGTGTTTATCTTCTGTGATTTTGAAATTTACCACACTCAGATCCGTTGGCTTGTTATGATCTAGGTGTGAATAGATTGTTTCATTCCCGACTACTTAAATATCCTCAGGCTAAGCGTGTCACGCGTCGACCTAGGAGGTGAATGTGTTTGTTCCGGTTGAGTTTAGTTTCTTTAAAGACTGTGTAAAAAGGAAAGAATTCTGGGTGCTACAGATAAGACTCATTTACTTGTTTTTAGAAAGTGTTCAAAACGAATGTTGTGGAAATTATATAAATAGAAAGATAATAATAATGGGAATACATTTATTTAAGTGCTACTGCAACATCTCATTCTCGGAATTTCAGACGTCTCGACCAAATGCTGCATCATTCACGCGTAAAGCAAGCTTCTCCTAAACGTTACGATAAAATATACAGAAAAGGTATTGTTTTTAACTGTGTCTCCAGCTCGGTTTATTATAGCCCAACTTAGGTACGATAATCATTATCTGTCGGTTGTTTATAATCCGAAATTGCATTTCAGTTTTGGTTTACGATTTTATAGCAATAATTGAGATGCATGTCATGTTGCGGTAATATAGTTGGTTTTTTTATGATTGATATTGTAGTTATCAATTTTCCAGTATAGAGTTTTGATAGTAAAGTTGTTTCTGAAATGTAGGATAGAAATGTGGTTGCTAGATTACAAACTTAAAAATTATATAGTTAAAATACCAAGAACCAAAAATAATCCATTTCATTTTTAACTTGCTGTTAGAAGCAATGAAATGTTTAACATTTGATAATAGGTAACAGATAAAATAAAATGTTGAATATACAGTTACACGTAAATTAAGATTTTCAATACTTTTATGGTTAGAAAAAGATTAACTTTAAACACTACCTAATGTTTCAATAATAAAAGGTTTTAGCTCCCAGTGGTTCAGTGTTAAGTCTGAAATCATAATTCTGAAACCCTGGTTTTGATACCCGTGGTGAGCATAGATAGCCAATTGTGTAGCTTGGTGCTTAACTAAAAACAAAACTGGTAACATTTAATTATTTGCTTAAATTATTTTATTTTTTCTTTAAAAATAAATTGTATATGTGTATGTGTGTGCGCATTTGTGTGTATAAAGTTGAGGTTACAGAATTTTATTAAAGTTCTAGCTATTTATGAAATAGGTAACGTTAACTTTTCCCACAGAGGGCGCTGGCAAATAAGATATAAACTTTGCAGGTTAGTAACTGATTGATGGGGTCCACTTTTCTTCTGGTTATGGTAAATTTTGATACTATCAGGAGAAATTACACCACCTTTTAGTGTAAGAAAGAAAAAACTTCGAAATGGTATCATGCCGGACATATCTGAACGAATTTTATAATCGTGAAAAGTTGGACAAATAATATTTATATAGAATAGCGTTAACTACATGTGGATAATGTTACTGCTGATGGCTTAAGCTGAATCTAATGTGAAGTACACTGCTGGCCAAAATCTTAAGGCCAATTAATTAATATTAATTAACAAAAGTATTTCATATTTTATAGAAATCTGAAAAAAACGCGTGTATTACAAAATGACGACGTTTTACAAAATATTTGTTGTACGATATGTACTTGTGATAAAAAAATAACAACAAAAAACGTGTACAACTATCTTTTTGTGCCGTATCCTTACTGATTAGTATCAAACTTGTAGGTTTTCCCCCGGTTTTAGATCTGGAGTTTTATAATACCAACTTTAGTTTATTAGGCGGTGCATATACTCTGTATACGGGACAGAAAGTCAGTTGTGTTTCGTTCATATCTTGAAATACTGTCATTTAAATCCAAAGCCACACGCAGCGAAATCATGTAGAAACCGTTCACTACCTGAATGAAACAGTGGCCTTTGGCAAATATTTAAATATTTTCTTTGACATATACTTATGCATTCTGAAAAATAAAACTCATTAGAATTTAACCCATAATATATTAAAAAAAAGAATTATTAGCTCAATTGAGTAATAAATCAAAATATTGTAACTGTACAAGTCTCGATAATTCAGATAATAAACTAAGTATTAAATATTGTGCTGAAAGTGTTCTTGCTTAACTGGTAAAATGTGTGACGTGTTCTAGGATACCTAATGTCTTAAGATTCAAAACCTAGAATTTTGATGGCATAATATAGTGACGATTTATATAGAATAGCGTTAACTACATGTGGATAATGTTACTGCTGATGGCTTAAGCTGAATCTAATGTGAAGTACACTGCTGGCCAAAATCTTAAGGCCAATGAACATAAAGAAAAAATATGCATTTTGCGTTATTACTCAACCACTTATTTGAGTAGAGCTTCAAATGATTAAATAAGGAAAGGGAAAAAAATAAAAAAAAAAAAGCATTTAATAGGGAAAATGTGAACACTATAAAATTAGCCTAAATACTAGCTGGTCAAAAGTTTAAGACAATACCAAAAAGAAGTCCTAAACAGGGTAGGAAATGCCCAACAAGAGGTCTCAGTAGTGAGTTGCACGACCGTCATTGCGAATAATTTCAAACATTCGCTTTGGCATGGTCGATATAATCGTTTGCAGAAGGCTGGCTGGAATGTTATTCCAAGTGGTGAAGATGGCTTTACGAAGATCATGCACTGTTTGGAATTGACGTCCATTTCTATAAACTGCCCTTGCCATCCACCCCTAAACATTTTCAATGGGGTTCAGTTCAGGCGAACACGCTGGATAGTCCAAAAGAATCACGTTATTCGCCATGAAAAAGTCCTTTGTCCTGCGGACATTGTAGATTGCAGCGTTGCGCTGCTGAAAAATCCAGTCATTTCCACACAAGCGAGGGCCTTCAGTCAATAAGGATGCTCTCTCCAACATGCCAATGTAGCGAGGTGCTGAAGCTCCATTATGTTTTGGAAGGAGAAAGCACCCCAGATCATGATGGAACCTCCTCCACTGTGTCGTGTAGAAAATGTCTCTGGTGGGATATCCTTATCGTGCCAGTAACGTTGGAAGCCATATGGACCATCCAGGTTAAATTTTTTCTCATTAGTGAACAAAACCTTCGTCCACTTTTCTACGTCCCATGTTTGGTGCTTCTCAGCAAAGTTTAACCGAGCTGTTTCGTTGTGTGGAAGGAAACGTGGCCTTTGAAGATGTTTACGGTTCTTAAAGCCTTTCTCTCGTAGATGCCGTTTTATTTTTATTGAGCTGCATTCTGCGTCCTTAATCTGGTTGGACGTTTATCTGGTGTCTTGCCGGACAAACCCTCGAATCCTCCTGCTCAACGGCGGCGAAATTTTCTTGGGCCGACCACTTGAAATTCTCGTTCCGTATCCCTCAGGGTCTTTTAAGAAATTTGTAACAGCAGTTTTACTACGCCCAATTTCACCAGCGATGGCACGTTGAGAGAGACCTTGCTTTTGCAGCTCGACAATTCTGCCATGTTCAAACATTGTCAACTTTTTAGCCTTTGCCATGTTTTTACCCAACGTAACATAGGAGATATCAGTGGGAAATGTTGACAACGCTAATGCTTGAACACAAATGACTAAACTTCGTTACCTGTTTACCGTTTAACGCTTCGTTTCAGTATGGTCTTAAACGTTTGACCAGCTAGTATTTAGGCTAATTTCATAGTATTCACATTTTTCCCTATTAAATGGTAAAAGAGTTTTTTATTTTTATTTTTCCCTTTATTATTGTCATCTTTCGAAGCTCTACTCAAATAAGTGGTTGAGTCTAACAACGCAAAATGCATATTTTTTCTTTATGTTCATTGGTCTTAATATTTTGGCCAGCAGTGTATTTACTATCGAAATTGTGTCCAAATCTATCTGAAGGGAAAGTAAATTATAAGAGAACAAGACCTCGGTTATTTCATTATTCGTTATACGCGTTAAAAGTTCATTAGTTACTTTTGCTTGTAAGAAACGATTTACTTGGTCTATTTATTAGATACAGGAAATGTACGTAAGATTTCAGAAGACGTTCTCGTTTTTACTCTTAACCTGAATAATGAACCTAAATGCATAATAGAAAGTACCAGGAATTAAATTTGTTGTGAAATTCAAACGTATACAAAATAGTAATTAAGATAAACTGGTAAGTTGTTTTCAAATACGAATGCGGCAAAATGGTGGAAAAGCTTTTTATTTATCAGCTTGGTTGTGTATACACACACACGCGTGTTCTCTCTCTCCTTGATAAACCTATTTATCAACCATTTATAAAATACAATGCATAGTGACGGTTAACAGAACTCGAAAACAACTAAGTATATGATTGTTTAAGTTTAGATATATTAAGCAATGCGCTAGATGACAAGACGTCAATGAATACACAAAGTGTGAAATCTTTTATAGATTTTTCTGTTATGGTGCTATTCAATATATGGCGCAAGACATTATAGTAAAACGATAGGTGGTTTGTAAGGAGTGGAGTAACAAGTTCCATCCTTACGAAGGTATCGAATTACTGATTTGTGAAGGGCACTTTTCTCGACATCTTTAGCACTTAGGGCCATCAGTTTCTGCCTTACACCGCTGTTTCGTCGAATATTTTTTGTACACAATTTATATGTCAACAGTAACCGAAAAGCAAATATTTATAATAGTTTTTTATTGTTGCTAACTGTCTATAACATGTTGCGTGTTACATTATTAGTTATATTTTCACGGTTATTTCGTAAGATAATGAAAGACTTTTTCAGTTCGAGTGTAAAACATGAATAAATTTTATTATGTAATATTATTTGTCTGGTGGAAGGTTACCGTTTATAATGAATCAGGAACTCGCACACTGACTCATTTAATTAAAGTTGCTTACTTGGACCAAAACGTAAACAAGGTCTTTTTTAGCACTGTTTACATACCTTTTAAAGTGGATATATTGACGTGGCCTTCAGTGGCACAGCGGTATGTCTGCGGACTCCACTGCTTGTAAGCTGGTTTCGATACCTATGGGTGGGCAGATTACAGATAGCCCATTG
The DNA here is from genome assembly GCF_004210375.1 of Tachypleus tridentatus. Taxonomy (NCBI): domain Eukaryota; kingdom Metazoa; phylum Arthropoda; class Merostomata; order Xiphosura; family Limulidae; genus Tachypleus; species Tachypleus tridentatus. Next base: position 127,439,862 of record NC_134825.1, read on the forward strand.
TGTAGCTTTGTGTTTAATTCCAAATCATCAGTTAATCAGTTTACTGAGGTGAAAATATTACAGTCGTGTCTGCAATTGTTTGATTATACATTGCAATTAAAATGGGAAATTGCTTGTGTCACAAATAAAGAAAAACAAATGGCTGAATTTTTTATACTGTTAGACTGCTTTTGTAATTAAAATTATTTTTATTGCACGTGAGTTATTATTCCGTGGTGTTCGCGTATTTAAAAAATAAACTATTTTTGTGTGCTTTTCCATGCAAATAGGTTATCATTCTTGTATCAACGATTTTATAAAATGTTTCCCTTTTCGGTGACTCGACTGTAAGCTTGAAGTCATATAATAAATGAATTTTTATCTCCGTTGTGGGCATGACGCAGGTAGCCATTGCGAAATTCTGCGCTTTACAGTGAACAAACAATAAAGTTCGTCACTATATTGTTTCTGATATCGTTTGGGAGAAGGACTACGTGAACTACAACCTTAGGAATGTAAAGTACTGACTATAGGAAGTACACTTAGAGCTGTACATTGATGCCTTTTGGTGTGTGTGTGTGTATAATGTTACTTGTATTGTCCATGAGTTTCACTAACGATTCTGACGGACTAGTTTTTTAGAACTGTCTATCTGTGAGTAAGGGGAAATAATACTTTCGAGGATATACGTAAAACAGCGGCAGCTTTGATGCTAAAACTGTTATCACCCCTGGTGACTAGGATGTTTTTTTTTTAACATTGTACTTGCAAAGGAGGCAAAAATATTCTCATGAAACAGCTGTTGCTGGTATATGGATATACAAGTTATAATTTACTATAACAGAAAACAGATATTTGGAAAGCAAAAATATCAGAAGTTATGCTAAAATAGCAAAGGAAGCGAAATTTCTAAGACGTCAAAATACGAAAAAATTCTCAGTTGATATAAATATGTTCATAGTACAGTTCTCATTTAAATCCGAACCCTAAACGGTGTATTCGTTGTGTCTGATGTCCTGTAGACGCAGGTCTAATAAAATGGTACCCTTTGATTCCTAAGTAGTCAATATTTTACCCAGAAATCAAGAGAAGGTACGATGTTACAAAATCGTTAATTAAAGGCTGATTGTTTAGCTTTTGGATATCATGACCGGAATGTGAGTTTTATTGAAACGTAAAAGTATTAAATCATATATATTATTTCGTAACAAAAGACAGGTTTTCATATAACTGTAAAGGGCAAACTAATTCGCATTAGTCATAAACGCAATAGAATTGCCTTTTTATCCTTATCTTATTAAAATTAGAATCCAAATGTTTTTTAAAACTTTAGTCACTTTTTCTCTAGTTTTACTCATCACTTGCTTTTCAAATTCAATTTAATTTTTAACTAGATCTTATAAATCGGTAGACGAATGTGTAATCAGTATTAGTGATTTACGTATATATAGGTATGTTGTTTTTGTGAGTGATCTTGAGAAGTTAATGAATTATGTAAAACTAAGTAATTAAATATTTTGAACACAATTGAAAATAACATTAACATATTTGCAGCTGCTTTTGTGTTTGTCAGGTTTTGCATTTGGGCTAAGATTTTTTACAGTAGGTGTCTGTGATTTGTTGACGAACAATAAACGAACAGAACACATACCACTTTAAAATAATGTACAAAAATTCGTTTCACAATTGGCTATAAAAGTTGTATCTAAAGCTTTAAATAATTATCTTTTACATCAAGTGTTCAAACAAGCTAGTTCGATTACTTTAGAACTCCATTAATATGACGGATTATTCTTCTTTACTCTGTTATATGCGATAGTTTCATTTGCATTACTTCGTAGGTTGTCACAGTTGTATCCAGAACTTCAAGTAATTTTCTCATTTTCGTCAAAGTCCACACAGGCGGGCTCAATTACTTTATAACACCATTTGACAAGACAAATTATTCTCCATTATCCCTATTATTACAAAGCACTCTGCAACTCATGTTAAATATTGTCCATTACGGCTAACAACTACGGAGTCTAACTTCACTTTCACTAACTTTCTTTTTTTCTGATTTAATTTCATTTGCGCCCACTTGGCTACCTTTTTTACACTTTAGGCCTAGACATTTCTATAAATTACGAGACGATATAACGTAAAAAATACGACAAAAATGCAGAAGGTTTGCGTAATATGACGTCAAATTACAACTGAACTATACAGATAACGTACGACTTACTGAGTTACGAAACGAAATTTGTCATAAATATCACCTTTTAAATAATTGCTTGTAACACTTTTTATTAATGTGTTCTTCTTATAACAAAACCACATCGGGCTATCTGCTGAGTCCACCGAGGGGAATCGAACCCCTGATTTTCGCGTTGTAAATCCGTAGACTTACCACTGTACCAGCGGGGGACCTTGTTATTAATAAACTAACTAATAACTCTAATACTAAACACTTGTATATTCAAAATTCTTCTTTTAATAAGTGGTATTAATTATCCAAGCCATATATAAAATTGTGAAACTGTGCTTTTTATAATCTTTATTTTTATCATAGTTTTTTCGCTAGCCGTTTTAATGTTTTATACTAAATCAGTTTTATTATTTATTTAGAATGCTTGTGGGTGTGTTATGCGTAAATCCATGAAATAATATTGGCTAAATTATATTTCTGTCTGTCTCCTTTACGCTTTACGACTCAAATAGTATGGAGCGTTAAAGTTGTACCCAAGACACTCAATAAACTTTGAGTGTTACAACATTATATTAACAACAACAAAAAATCAATGTTAGCAAGCTAGGCTGCGTATCGGAAGGTTCAAGATTTACGTCACAGTTCTGCTGTACACAGTCCGTACTTTCAGCTCTGGATGCTTTATAAGCCAATCCCGTTTTCGATTAAAGACCGGAAGAACAGTGCTGCTGACGGATGCCCTTTTTCTCTGATTACGTTCAAAATTATGAACGACTGTGCTTCAAACGTATAGGTTTGACTTGGTCATTTGACCCATCTACTTATAAGGTGTCATTAGAGTTGAAAATGCCAGTACCTTATTATAGAAATTATTTCTTAAAATGATTCCTTAACCAGATGATATAAAATAAACTGGCAACCTTGAGTGTTTTCTTAATTTTTGTGTCAGTAAAATATTTTATATATTTTAACAATTTTTTTTTTAAATCGTGTGTAGAAACTTTATAGCTTAATGCAGTGTGCTATTAGGCTTTTTTGTCTGGTCTAGAATCTTTTTTAAAGGTGTTTGTACTATTTGTAGGACTAACGAACATGATGGTGCTTGATATCGACCAGACGTCTCGGTAGAAACACAGATAACAGTTTCCATGTGTTGATTTTTCACTGGTGTAATCGATACGTCTATTTTTATGACACTTCCATTTTTAATGAACAATTAACTCAAGTGTTCGTGTTTAATGTGCTAGAAAACTAACTTTTTGTAAGGTGTCTACATACAATCTGCTGTAGTGCATCTTCAGTTATTTATTTAACAAACCATATTATGTATTTGTTTGTTCGAAAAAGATTCCAGAATCTATTAGTATTCTGATAAAATACAATAGATCTAAAGGCAGCTTTATCAGAACTTTTACGTCTTAACCCAGGTGGGTTAAGGCGTTCGACTCGTAATCTGAGGGTCGCGGGTTTGAATTCCAGTCGCACCAAACATGCTCATCCTTTCAGCCGTGGGGGCGTTATTATGTGACGGTCAATCCCACTATTCGTTAGTAAAAGAGTAGCCCGAGAGTTGGCAGTGGGTGGTGATGACTAGCTGCCTACTCTCTGGTCTCACACTGCTAAATTATGGATGGCTAACGCAGATAGCCCTCGTGTATCTTTGCATGAATTTAAAAACAAAACAAACAAACGTAATAAAACCTGAAATAATCTTAAGTCGGCGAATACTACTGATTAAAGGGACGTAAAAAAAAAAAGAAATAATCCTCTTGCTTCCAATAATGCAATACGTAACTAGGGGGAAACTCGTGCTTCGCGTACGAAACATTTTGTTTGCTATGTTTCATACTTTAATGCACAAAGTGTATAAAATGTAAAACCGATCACAGTAACTTCTGTTGCTCTACAGTTAAGTGACTTGTTTAGACTACCCACGCATGAAGTAAGGTACGTAGAGCTCTGAACAAATGTGATGGCCGTGTAGGGCCTCTCAGTGGCTATGAGGTTAAACCTAGTCCACAACACGTGACACCCACCAAACATCTCTTATACAAAAGACACTTTGGGTCGATTGTTCTATTAAAAAAATGGCCAACCGATCGACTTATCTTTACGAGACGTCAGATCTAGCGAAGCTTTCAAAACCTGGGTATCGGTGGTAAGTTTTGAATCTGAATGATATTGTTTCCAGGTTCTAACTCAACTGTCTGACGGTACCGGTACTCTAAGTATCTATGAACAAATTCGCACATACAACCTTAACACAGCAGTAATGTCCGAGATAATACACTGAGGGATGACAGATCCATTCTCCAAATACTCTTCCTTTTGCAGTGCCTAGTACTATATACAATCACTTTCCCTTACACATATGGTAACGTCTTCCGTACGTCACCACTCCTAATTTCATTACTGTATAGTTTAATGAGGTTTAACAAACTTCCTAGGCATGCACGAACGTTACACTTTTAATTATGTTGATGCGTCTCCTCAAGCCAAAATATTTCACACAATAAATTGAACCTATAAATTCTTCCATATATGCATATCTTCTTGATTTTGCATTTTTACAATAAGTTGGTACCGCAAATATTATATACAGACGAAAAGCTTCGCAAAATTCTGTAGAATTTATAATTTCTCGAGAAATACCGTTTTCGTTATTTTCAATTTCCAGATATTTTTGCACATTTTTCGACAAATTTAGACTGACTGTTGTGACAGAGTTCTGCTAACTGCAGTAAAACAACATGAGGACAAGTTTCAGTTTTGCGTGTTTTTTTTTTAGGGGGCTTTTGCCTTTTTTTACAATTACTTCGCCTACTGTTGATGGATGTTCACCAAATGTAGTATGAAAATTTGTTGGATCAACGCGCAGATAATGCAAATTTGCGGTTTTACGTGTTTAGCTGTTTTTATGGACTTTTTTACAATTACATATAAAGAAAACAACAATGCCCTAGGATAACCTTTCATTAATCATGCATTTACGTAATTTTCATCCAGGGAACGAGCACTCCAGCTAGTATTCAATATACAAATGGAAACTGAATTTTATAAAAGCATTTTGACACATAACATTAGAATGTACAACGGTATATTATTGTGCAGTCTTTACTTTTCGAGATCCTACTCCGAATGTTGGTTGGAAGAGATCAAATTAATTTTATGATGGATATATTTTTTGTATATATAATAATAATGGTAGTATTATAGTTGTTTGTTGTTTTTGTCTCTCGTTTTGTATTGTGTTTTTGTGAAGATATCTTAATTCAGGAAAAAAAAAATAGGGGGGATACCAAAGTTCTGTTGTTAATATTTTATTGTTGCAATCTAACTGATGTATTCTGTGAATAGCAACAATTTCCTAGAAAAAGTGACATTGGTTGTGAGCTAGAAATTTAACCGTTGTGTGCTTTCTGTGGAGTTAGGTTTCTGATCATATTGGTTAAACGAAGGTCTCCCAGCATGCTCAGTGTTGCTTTCTCTCTCTCAGTGACAATCTTGCCCCGGCACTCGACTCGTAATCTGAGGGTCGCGGGTTCGAATCCCCGTCACACCAAATATGCTCGCCCTTTCAGCTGTGGGGGCATTATAAGTGACGGTCAATCCCACTATTCGTTGGTAAAAGAGTAGCCAAAGAGTTGGCGGTGGGTGGTGATGACTAGCTGCCTACTCTCTGGTCTCACACTGCTAAATTATGGACAGCTAGCGCAGATAGCCCTCGTGTAGCTTTACGCGAAATTAAAAATAAACAGCAACGAAGATTACCTTACACTGAGTTTCATACACCTTGTTATCAAATAGGCCAGAATAGACCATGAAGCTCTTCGCCCAGACCAATGTTTATCTGTTTTCAAATGTATGTTCTTCTGATGCTAATGTTACTTTAGCCTTTCATGTAAGTAGAACATCGTGTATGAAGTTATTTATTCAAGTCATTGGTTTCCTTTTTGTACTGTATTTTTCTCTTTACCCTGAGAATTTACTTCGTTGAGTATATTGAATTTCTGTTAATTTACAATCCAACTATATGAAATTAAGCTGAATAAATGACTTCCTAATTGCCATAGAATTATTTGTATTTGTTATTATGTGATGCTCAAGTAAAAACAAAAATGAGAATCCAAATAAAATAAACAAAACTAAAGGAAGACGTGTTGGCAGCGCAGCCAAGATAATTCGTATCTGAAGAGTACAAGGCATGTGGAAAACTAGAAGTTGCAAAACCAACAGAAAGCTAGATAATTCATTTTACTGAATGCGTGTGTGTAAAAGTGGGTATGTATTATTTAAGCCAAAATATTTTTCATGCTTTTTGTTTATTACGTGAAGGGTTCAACCGTATTTGAGATAACAATCGCTTGTCAAAACGTTGGCAATTCTAAATCGAGACTTGTGCATCCTAAATGTCAGGCCAACCTTAACCACATTTATTTTCTCATGAAAAATATTATAAAGGAACTGGTATTATCTTAATAACTTGCAGTTGTAGGATGTTTTGTGTCAAATTCTAATAAAAGTTATTAATAGCTAACACCGAATATTCGATAAGCATACTTTGGTAAAGTTCATTTTAATCAGGAATTATAAATAAACGTTACAAACGAATAAACACTTGAGGGGGGAAGAGAGCAGTGTTAACATTACGTACATTTAATAAAGCAACAATCGTTATCGTAGCATTCATTGTTCGGAGTTGTTGCTGTTCTTGTTCTGTTAAATTAAGCTACAGGTTTTGTGTTGAGACAGACCTGTATTGATGTGTTTACTATTTGAAATTTATTATGGTTGAAGGAAGTTTATACAAAAGGCACTGGTACCCGGCATTGCCAGGCGGTTACGGCGCTTGACTCGTAATCTGAGGGTCACGGGTTCGAATTCCCGTTATACCAAACATGTTCGCCATTTTGGCCGTTGAACGTTATAATGTGACAGTCAGTTCCAGTGTTCTACAACCAACCTATTTCCAATACAACGAGGAATTCTACGAACAAACAGATGGTCTAGCCATGGGATCACCACCCTCTCCAATCCTTGCAGACATTTTCATGGAAGACTTTGAAAAAAGAGTCCTTTCATTCACACCGATAAAACCAAGTTTCTACAGACGTTATGTCGACGACACCTTCATTATTTGGCCCCACGGTCATGAAAACTTACCAGCCTTCTTAGAACATCCCAGTTCCGTAGACAAAAGAATCCACTTCACTATGGAAATAGTGGAACAAAACAGTCTATCGTTTTGTGACATACTTGTCAGCAAACAAGCAAGACAAACAACCACAGAAAACCCACCCACCCACATGAACAGATACCTACACTTCCAGTCTATCATCCAATCTCGATTAAATGTGGTATAATCCAATGCCTAAACAAGAGAGCAGAAAGCATTTGCAATAAGACATCCATCGAAGCAGAACGCCAAAAGATCATAGAGAATTTTAAACAGAATGGTTACACCTCCTCCTTCATCAAAAATTCCTTGAAGAAGACCACGACAGAAAGAAGAGATCAGAAAGTTACCACCACTACTGTGTCATGTCATACTTACAACATTTCAGTGAAAAACTCAAACGCATAGCCCAAAAAATTCAACATAGGAGTCCGGTGGAAATCCTACAATACCTTAAGGTCCATTCTGGTAAAAAACAAACAGCGACCTACCAATGAGAACCTCAAAAACGTCATTATGAAATTCCGTGTTCCTTCAACGATACATACATTGAAGAAACGGGAAGAAAACTCGCGACAAGAATAAAAGAACATACAGATAGTACAAAACTCATGAAAACACAAACTTCAGCCATTGCAGAGCATGCCACGTCAACTGGACATAGAATAAACTGGGAGAAGACTAGAATCATTGACACAGACAAATTCTGGATGACAAGACGCAAACGAACTTGGCAGGGGTTTAGTTTAGAGAGAGAGAAGTCTGAATAATTCTCTCCCCAACAGGGGTGGTCAGGAAAGTTGTGGTTCCTCTTCGTCCCTACCCCCCGTTAGTACAGCGGTATGTCTACGGATTTACAACGCTAAAATCAGGGGTTCGATTCCCCTCGGTGGGCTCAGCAGATAGCCCAATGTGGCTTTGCTATAAGAAAACACACACACACTCTTCGTCCCCTCACATGAAACATTATTTAACAATGCTTGGAAATTTCCCTGTATTTAACTTTTACTTGTTTAAAGTGATGAAGTGCAGTGGGGCATTATAAACTTGACGGGTGAGAAAGGGGGGGAGCGAAACAAAGGCGTCACCGGAGAAGTGAGCCAGGCCATTGCCCGACAAGCAGATATCAACGTAAAACGACCCGATTCAGGGCTAGGCAATAGTGTTGCTGGGATCTAAAGAACCAATGCCTGAGATTTGGATGTGGGGGAAACGGGAGTGCCCCGAGAAAACCCACTTTCACAGGACAGGCGTGGAAGACAAGAAAAATCGAAGAATCATTTTATATTAACATTATTAAACTTTCACGTACAGATTCCGGTTTAGAGGTGAGTAACCTGTGGCTGCCATTGGTTGAATCTACAGGAAATCTCTTCTCTAATCAGAAACAATGATAATCCAATCAATCACAAAACGCTCTCCACAGGCCACCAGGACACTATAAAAGACCGTCAGCACCGACACACACACTCTAGACAATCAACGGACAACTTTGAACAGAAAACTACAGAAATACCGCCGAGGCCAGAACCAGCCAGAAAGAACACGAATGCAGATTCATGCAACTCAACTCCGAAGACAACTCCCACTTTTAACAACACATCAAGACTTAACAATCCAAGAAAGACAAGTGATAGTTCCTGCCAGACCTCAGTTCCAGTTTCACGGAATACAACCACCAACCAGACTCAGACGATTCACATAACAACTATCGACCGTCAGTTTAAACAGAGAAACAGACCACAATCTCTTAGAAGACACAAACGAAAATTACAAGAACAAATCATCCCAGACCGATGAAGAACAATTCACTGAAGAAGAACAACCAGTTGATTCACCACCAAGCTCACGTGGTTGAACTGGCGTTCACACCTGAAGTTCCTACCTGTTCTACAAGACCGCAGCTAGCAGTTTTCCTAGTTACCAGACAACCAGTCACATGTATACCATTGCTACAATCAATCAGTTTTTTTTTTTATTCCAAAATATTTCAAAAGCCATGATGTTCTTCCCAGCTACTTCCGGGCATGGTTTAAGTAGATTTTTCGGCGCCTTGGTCGTAAATGTGGGTTTTCTCGGGGTACCCCTGTTTCCTCTCACAGCTAAATCTCTGGCATTGGATCTTTAGATCCAAGCCAAGGCAACATTCTTGCCTAGTCCTGAGAAGAGATGTTTAAGTCAGTTTTAAGTCAATGTTTATTAAAGACGAACTCCCACATAAAGTTCAATAATCCTTCACGAAAAGGGATGAAGAGGAACCATAACGTTCCTGACCACCCCTATTGGAAAGAGAATTCTTCAGACTCTCTCTAAACTAAACCCCTGCCAAGTTCGTTTGCGTTTTCACACTCACTGACACCATGGAACACTGAAGTTAAAGTTATTTCTCTACTAAAAGTCCTGTCAGCCTTTTCTCTGTGTTTCTCAGGGGCGTCGACCCAACCATTCAACCAGAAGAAATCAAACAAGTCGTTGAATGTCAAATCCAGGCCAAAGTACACGCCGTACATCGAATATTTTCCAGCCACACCAACCTGCCTACTGATTTCACGAAAATAGTGACAACCTCAAAGTATAGTGCTGACTGTATTTTACGTTACGGGTGTTACTATCGCATATTTCACTTCCGTGCCGAGCGCCCGCATCGCCGACCCTTCAACGCATGGTCTAATAAATTGCCCAGACAACATAGCGGTATTTTTGCAGTTAACTGTTGATTGTTTAAGTCCAGAACCAGCCAGGAAAAACCAGATTTAGGCAACTCAACTTCGACGCCGACAGCTCCCACTGCTAGCAACATGTCAAGACTTAATAACTCAAGAAAGACAAGCGATACTTCCTGCCAGACCTCAGTTCCAGACTCAGACCATTCCCATGACAACTATCGACGCGTCAATTGAAACAGAGAACCAGTCCAAAATCACTTGGAAGGCACAAACGAAACTTGAAAAAAGAAACAAATTATCCCAGACCGATGAAGAGCAATTCACTGAAGAAGAACAACCAGTTGATTCACCACCAAGCTCACGTTTTTCTCTATCACCACGTTCACACCTGAAGTTCCTGCCTGTTCTACAAGACCACAGCTTGCAGTTTTCATAGTCACCGGCCACTTCTATACTTTTGCCTTCATCCACTTGTTTTCTTTTTCATTCCAATATGTATTAATTAATAACCATGATTTTCTTTCCAGCTACTTCCGGGCACGGTCTGAGTAGATGTTTCGGTGCCCAGCCCGTGAAAGTGGGTTTTCTCGGGTTACTCCCGTTTTCCCCCACACCTAAATCTTTGGCATTGGAATTTTAGATCCCAGCCAAGGCAACATTTTTGCCTGGCCCTGAAGGGTGCCGTTTGAGTTAATTTTTCGAATCGTCGGCCGTCAGGCTATTCTGACCACGGGTTCTGACCTGGCCTACTACCCTTATGTCACCTTTATCTCGTTCTTTTTTCTCACACGTCATTTTCGTACTTCCCCACCGCACTTCATCACCTTAAACAAGTCAAAATAAAATACAGGTAAATTCTTACGAAAGGTTAAATAATCTTTCATGTGAGAGGACGAAGAGGAACCACAACGTTCCTAACTACCCTTGTTGGGGAGAGAATTATTCAGATTTCTCTCTCTCTAAACTAAACCCCTGCCAAGTTCGTTTGCGTTTACACACACTGACTTGAAGACGAAAGGCGGAAGACTTTCGAAACATCGTCCTCTATACTTGTGTCTCCACAACAGGCAGTTGCCGTCCATTATACACAGTTTCATCAGGAACAGATTGTTTTGTGACCAAACTGAAAACTAATTTATTGTCACAATTAAGTTAAACCTCATAGACAAGTAAGTACTCATGGGTGTTTACTTGATTTAATGTTTTCGTTTAATAATGAAATAAAATGCGTCTTACCATTTTTGTAGTGGTGCGCTACCACCAGAAATCGTTTTTGTTGTTGTTGCTGTTTTTTTTCGAGAAAAAGTGTTTGAAAGTGTTTCATTTAAATTATCTCGTTGAACATAAAGAAAAAATAGAAATAAGGAGGAAAAATAGTTGTAGGGAAGTAATTTAACTAGCTCGAAGACACCACTGCCACAGATTTAGTGTGAACTAATAAACGCTACTATATAGCCACTATGGAGCTTTGCATTGAAACCAAAAGAATTAAAAAATGCAATTACAGAAAATTAGCTTAAACTTTTTTTATTGTAAACTATATATATATATATTTGCAGCTAGAAAATCTTTACTTTTGTTTTGTAGCAAGTTTCCATATATTGTAGTGTATTGAATTAACGGTGATATCTGAAATATGTCGGATCTCTGTGATAAAATCAGTGTTATATGAATCAGTATACAATACTTAAACAACAAAACGAAAGTTATTCCTAAAACCTTACTTATGTAATAACTTTGTTAAAGATTGTGTTTTCTCGATAAACTAATGAGGTATGAATTTTAAACCTGTTCTTGAATGACGGCACCGTATAATGCCACGTATTGCATACCGATACATGATTAATGTACTACCAGTTGTAGTAATTAAGTATTTATTAACAAAAAGCTCATTCGTTTTAGTCGATCATATATGAAGTTAAATACATCGTTGTTATCTCACACTTGGTGTAAATAGATGTGTATTTATCTGAAACGCAGAGTAAATGAAATGACTGTTTAATATTTTGTTGACAAAAATATCAAGGGTAGCGTTACTTTAAAATTACACTAAAGAATGTCATCTGTTACTGAATATTTTAAATGTTTTTTTTATTGAAACATGAATAAGCGATTAAAAATAGACCTGAAGTCTTTACTTTCATTGTTACTTACAATGTTATTTTCTTTTAGAAATTAAAAGTTATGTCATTTTTGCTTCTTGTATAATGTAATAGCAATGGATGAACAATGCTCGTGTTGTCGTAACTGTTCACTCCACACAAGCATTAGTACACGCTCGTGATTAGTGATTTTTTTGTTCTTTCGCGTAGTTATGTTAGCAAATTTTTTGTCACTTTTAGGTCAATGATAAACCTATGCGAACGTGTTTGTGATGTGCATGCATGTTTCGAATAAGTAAAACATAGACGAGAAACGATTATGACTTTAAACTGAAAAGTCACTTATTTGCGTTTTGTATCGAAAGAGGTGCAGTGTTTAATTTATTTAGCTTCTTTCTTTAAAATTGTGTTTAGTATTTATTTTTGTTGCACTTATTAACAATAAGAAAAATAAGATAACGGTTACCTTCACCAGACTTCTATTGTCAACAGTTAGAGCGCCTGAATGTTGCACTGAAAGAAAAGAGAGGCCTGCTTTGATCAATTGTAAAGATGTTGTGTTACACACGAATAATGCACGGCCTTATAAAGCAAGGATCACATCTGCAAAGAATGAAGAGCTAGACTGAGAAAAACTTTCACATCCACCTTATTCTGCAGACCTTACCCTGTCTGATTATCATCTATTCCGACGTTTGCAGAACTATCTTGATGGAAAATAGCTTGGAACACATGAAGATATCAAAACTACCCTCTCTACATTCTTTTCTTCCAAATCTCAAGAATTTTATAGAAGTGGCATTCAGAAGCTTGTTAATTGTTGGCAGGAAGTAATTAATAATAATGGAACATACATTATTGATTAAATAACATTAAAAGCGTTTGAAATCATTTTTCTTTTCCTGAACCTAAAATCAGACATTACTTAAGGGATGACCTGAGAGAATGAATAGTTAAATGAAAAAAAAACACACACCAAAAAACAACAAATAAAACTGAGTTGTGAATATCCAAAGGTTAAAATGAACAGATATCTCACAGCTTCTCATCTGAGATTGAAAGCTTTTAACTTTTTCACGTTCAGAAGATCCAGATTATTAGTTTAACAACATAATTACAGATTCGTTCCATCTTGAGATTTTAAACATAATGTTCTGAACTGTTTATGAACAGATTGCTTGTGGGTTCACGGTCTTGTCGACCAGAGGCTCTAAGTAATGTACGAGTCACACATATACTACTTCCAATTACTAGTAGATTTTTCTATATATTTTACATGGAAAAAATATTGATTTCACCCGCTCATTTTGAACATTTTGCTGTAACATACAAAATATAAAACTGCCTAATTAATATGATGTAGTGAGTGGATTCTACCATCGGAGAACAGTTGAAAATAAGTGGGTGATTTGAGAGTTAATCGATATCTGAACACAGTATTTTCTCCCTTGCCCAAACCTGTGTGTAAAAATTGTATATAAACAACTGAACAAACAATAACGTATTTCTTCATTACACTGCACAACAATTTTTTTTGCTTCCTGAAAAGTTTTTGCTGATTGTGACAGGTACATGGTGGGTATGCACAAATATACTTTTGTCTTCCTCGTGGTGACAAGTTTTAGTTTTTCCTCATCACGTAGGAACGTAGGAGAAATAGACAGTTGACTGTTTACCGGCAATAACGTATTTAATTGCGTTTATGTTTTTAATACGCTGTAAAGTTCAACATAATTAAAAGTGTTTTGCTCCAGATTTTCGTTTGTATTCAATGTCCGGTGCATCACGTTGCAGTGTCCAACAGTAGTCAGCAAGCATTGACAGATTCCAGTTGCCCTGATATCGTTTTTTCATTGTGGCAATGTCCTGGTGAAAACTGAAGATTTCGATGAAACGGTATGTGATGGGCAAATATGGATGTGATTTTCGTGATCAGCAGTCAAAAATCTATAAGGAACACCCAACAGTGTTTAAGAAGCAAAAACTTTGTTGTGCGGTGTTATTTGCACGGTCTGCCCCACATATGAAAAAAAAACAAACTAGTTGGTAATTCAGTTAGTGATATTTTAGTACTACCATTTCTGTTGACCAAGTTCATGATACGAAGAATAAAGTGTGTTTTAATATATATTCGCATAATTTTATTAGTTAGATAGATAACATTATTGTCTTACCCTGAATCCTAAGGTTTCATATAAGGTTAGTCTTTATTTAGCTTGCCCCTACAATACTTGTCTAGGGCAGTTAACTGGGTTTGTTTTTATTTTTTTAAATTTTAATTGTGTGTGTAATAGGGCATACACGCGACTTCGTTATTTTTTAATTACGTTTTAAAGCTTGTTTCCAACTAAGTGATTAAGGCCCAAGTATTAACTGATTCCTTTGTTGATTAGTGCAGGGCTTTAATTTTCTATGGGTCAGAGCGAGTCATTCTTCACAGTTTAAAGTTATTGACATTAATTTTAGTGTGTAAAGTGAAAAAACTAAACTTGTTCAATGCTTGCACCTTCGTATGTGATGTATATGGGAACTCCGGTTTCATTACTTGACAAAAATAAATGTTATAAAACATTCTTTGCTCTCCGGATAAACCTCTATTTTAGCCTACTTTTCGTCAGCGTAGCTTCATCAGGGCTATCAGTACAAGAACTGCTGAAACATGATCTCTTACTACTAGTCCTGGTGAAGCCGCAGTGGCAAAATTGGCTGAAATAAAACTTTTTTACTACTCAACTGGAAGGTAAAGATCGTTTTTTTTTCTTATAACTTTACTATCTAATTTTGTTTGTTTGTTTTTATTTCGCGCAAAGCTACACAACGCTAGTTGTTCCTAATTTAACAGTGCAAGACTAGAGAGAAGGCAGCTAGTCATCACCTCCCACCGTCAGCTCTTGGGCAACTCTTTTACCGACGAATATTGGGATTGACCGTACCATTGTAAGGCCCTCACGGCTGAAAAGGCGAGCATGTTTGATGTTATGTTTATCTTATTGCTTATTAATCAGATTAATGAGAAGTAAGAATTTGTAGAGCAATCTGAAAAATCTGTAAACATGAGATTTAACAAGGAAAACAGTTGTCGGTTTGGATAACATGAAAAATAAAAACCCACATCATGTAAATAAATCCCTACCATGACCAACCATTCACCCCACCTAAGTCAGTAATACACGTTACTTACCACCCAATAGAGTTATATATGGTGTTGTCTGTGAAAAAAGAAATTACACAGTTTATTATGAAGAAGGGTTTATGGATAAAACCGATAATTCTATACCTCATAGTGATACTGTTACTTCAATTAATTTTAAAGTGTTTTAATACATTTTATAATTTGCTGATGATAAAGAGGTTACATTAAGAGTGGTATACTTAAGTTGTTTTATTATTCTTTATGCCTAGAGCAACGATAGTTGGCTTTCACAAGATGGCGATCAGGTAAGACTTTTTCACTAAAGCTATATTAATAATATAGAGCTTTTCTAGATATTATCTCTTCCTTTTTTGTACGTTTTTTACACACACAAAATAGGATAAATGATTTCGTGAAATGTTGTAGGCAACAGGGCATTATATGTACACTACAGAAAGTTTAATTGTTTAAACTAGGGAAATAAATGGGTTAATGTATGTAGGGTTAATTAATGAGGAACTGCACAGCAGATAAGTTACCTAGAAGTATTTCGTGAACTTGACAAGTAAGCACAGAAAAAGTAGTTTAAAGTGTGTACGCTGCAGTGTGTGAAGAATGACACGTGGAAAAGAACAACCAATAACAAACGTACAATTAAGCATGAAATCAAACATGGGTGCCACGCATAAATGTACAGCTCTGACTTGACCAACAACAATTTACAAAACCACAGACGTTTTAATGTGAGGCTTAGAACATGTGTTCAGCATGGCGGCCGGTTGGTTCTTTTTTTTTTTTTTTTTTTTTGTCATTGTAACATATCAAGGTATATCGATAATTGTGGGCCATCTTTGGAGAAAATATGATTCGCAAATGATGATACACATAAACGCAGAATAAAAGAAATATGAAGTGTTTATCATCCACTCATTATTCTCGAACATTTGTGTAAGAATGAAAGCGATCGTTTGAGGCCTAAATAACTTCAACAACTGTCTATGAGAGATAGATTTGCTAATGTCGTTGTTCTAAAAGGAGGGCAATATAAAACGACTATAAATATATACATGAAAAAAAAACATAATTTGTTTGTTAAACTCTTGGTACGCTTTGACAACTATGCTTTACACTCTAACACATACCTTAGGAGCCAAGGGGTGTCTTTAAACTATTGTTTGTTGAATATTGAAAGTAAGCTCAATCCGGAAACTCTAAAATAATGTGGTTTTAAACGTATATTTTTGAGACTGTTTTTGTTTGTTAATTGATAAATTTTTAAGTGAAATACAGTATTCTCGGTCTCTATACAATTCAACATACATCAGTAAAACCACCCATATTCTCAGCATCGTACGCTCCCCGCTAGTACAGCGGTAAGTCTACGGATTTACAACGCTAAAATCAGGGTTTCGATTCCCTTCGGTGGGCTCAGCAGATAGCCCAGTGTGCAGCATCGTTAATTAAGCAGTTGCTAACCTGTTATGCTTGTGCTATCACCTTTTTATATTTAGCTTTCAATTGAGATGCGAACGATTTCATCTGCGATTCTGTAGGGAAGGTCGAAACATCACGATAGTTTGCAGTAGGATGAGCAGACATAAACACTTTGAAAACAACTACATACATAATATTATACTTGGCTTGCTGTACAATATCTACCCTAGTGAATCTAAACGGTTCCTGAATACCTCTATGTGTCATTTCCATGCTTCTTCTGCTTGGCTGTTAAGCTCGTGATGTGCTGACGGATTTCACCTTACCACTTTAAATAAGTTCCAACGCTAAAAAATTGGGAAGAAATGTCTTCTTTTTAGCGAGTTTTCAGTTAAAATTTAAAAAAAAAACCGAATTAGGTAGGCTTTTCCCTCAGGCTCGTGAAGGGCTTGTTAAAAAATAAAGAAATAACGAAACGCGTGATTTCACACTTTTATGGATATGAAGTGCTAATACATGAGCTACACCTTCGGGTCTGGCATGGCTTGGAGGTAGGGCGTTCTGTGGACCGTGACGTCGTTATAATATAATAGTCAATCACCGTATTTGTTGGTGATGAATAAGCCCAGAGTTTGGGGTGATGTTGACTAAATGCTTTCCCAACTTCAAACTTTTAGGGACGGCTGTTATAGATACACTTTGTAGTTTTGAGCAAAGTTCAACAAACAAATAATACTCCGAATATAATTGTAAAGTAATAAATAATAGTCTTATAAACCTTTCTTTATATATGTAAGCTTAATTGTAAATCTGTACATTTTGAAGAGTTACCACCTTCTAAAAACTTATGTTCATAAAATATTATAGTAATCATAGAGTTATGTTAATGTTAGTGATGTTGTTAAGTTTTTATTTTATATTTATTTTCACACATCACTTGTACATAACTCAATTCTATTTACAAATTCACACCTTTACTTCTGCATTTAAACCTTTATTGGTGTGAAGTCTCATCTTGTCAGTAAGTAGGGGTGTGTATATGTGTGTTTAATCACGCCGTTTTCCATAGTGTTTATTTTATCGCGTTACTCCACAAAGGAATATTTGAACTCTGTCAACTGCGGGGAATGAACCTTGGATTTTAGCATTATTAGTCTGTCGACTTACTGCCAATTGGCCGAGACGGGACTGTTCTTAATGTAAAATCAAATTAAAAAATGCCCAATTTATTTTATTATGCATATCCAACTCATCACTAACTTTACAAAAACCTTTTTTACACTACTATCTCATTGCTCAAATAAATTAAATTCTATTTTTTTAATTTACAAGTAGGGAAAAATTCGAATGAAATAATTTAAAATTTAAAGTAATGTAAGTTAAAAATGCATTAGCTGGTTTATTTGTTGGTTTGTACTTTTGCACAGAGCTACACAAAGGGCTACCTTGGCTCTGCCCTCCTCTTAATTTTAAGTGCAGGTGAGGTAGTAATTTATGACAAAACTATGGACTGTGTCCCCCCCCTCCGTCAAATCACTACATCCTACTGATGTATAATCAAGTGTCGTTCGATAATCATTTACCTGTGATTCCCGGATTCACGTGTGTTGACCATTAAATGTCGGTACTTGTATAAAGATTATTGTGTTGCTTGCCGATTTTTGGCACTAATCATAAGTGGCGTTGAAACCATTTTACTTTTGAGGGGGTGCGGAGCACAGATTTTTACCTAATGGAAACAAAAATATTAGTGTATAAAAGACAACAAAAACAATAAAGAAAAGTCTAGTCGAAAGTCGATTCTAATTGTGGTATGCAATTAAAAAACTAAGAAAATTGTAATTACAAGTTCGTACATAAACTGTGATGTGCCCATAGATATCCAGTTGGTGACATACTGTTAGAGGCCCGGCATGGCCTAGCGCGTTAAGGCGTGCGCTTCGTAATCTGAGGGTCGCGGGTTCGCGCTCAAGTCGCGCCAAACATGCTCGCCCTCCCAGCCGTGGGGGCGTTATAATGTGACGGTCAGTCCCACTATTCCTTGGTAAAAGAGTAGCTCAGGAGTTGGCGGTGGGTGATGATGTCTAGCTGCCTTCCCTCTAGTCTTACACTGCTAAATTAGGGACGGCTAGCACAGATAGCCCTCCAGTAGCTTTGTGCGAAATCAAAAACAAAAACAAACAGACATACTGTTATTATTTTTGGTTAAATTTCGTCATACACTATGCAAGAATGAAACTTTGTATGTCAGTAATCTGTATGACCTAAATGGTTTGCACCATCTGTTTAAAATATTATTTGGAATTAATAATGACAGTATGCTATTCTTGCAAGCCATAATAAACAAATACAGTTGTCCAGTGTGTCGTCGGTCATAGTCGTTCAACATCATTGTTCCCGTGAAATTCAGGAGATTGAACAGTCTGAATATTAATTAATTTAGGTCTTACGGTAATTGAATAGAGAATAAACATGTAATAGGTTGGGAAAGACGCAGCAACGTATTATAAGGAAGTGCAAACTTTCTTTTATTGTCGAATGGCTTTGCATTTGATTCGGTAAACCAACTTCACATGAATGTGTATAAATTAAAGCTTGTTTGTTTATTATTGTTCAGTTTTCGAAAACCTAAACCAGTACTGAAAAATCATTCATTATAATTAATGTTGTGTGCTAAATAACAATAAAAGAAAAATCCAAAATGATAAATTAATGAAATAATCTAAAGCTAGTTTTTATCGAATGTTTCGCACTCATTAAGAACAAACACTTCATTATTCGGTAAAAGTTAAACCTTACTTTTTGATTTAAGTCAGATTTTCAAAATCATGAACTGCAAGTAATAAGGAGAGTACCTCGATAAAATGCGAAATACGGATTAGTTGAAAAACATTGCAGTGATAAGTAACAGTCCTTCGCGAAACTTCTTTTACCGAGTGGTTTTACATTTAATAAAGGATATGTTGCACTATTTATTTAAAAAAATTAAGCTTCAAAAGACGATAGTTAACAATGTGCAGTTTCTTATTACCGAGGAAGAGTTTTGCTTTCGGTAAACCACGTTCCGGAATATTTCGTAAATTTTAAATCTCGTTTTTTGATTTTCGTTCCATTTTCTGAACTCCCCGAAGGCCCTAATCACACTTACTAACATTTAGACGGGAAAGTTTATTGAATGGCCAGTTTTTTATGATTTTTTTTAAGAAGGGGGAGCTTCACCCTCTACCACAATGCCACTGCAAGTCATTGTATAGTTGCTGCTGTGGATGTTCCAGCTTGTCGTTTACGTGTATTGTGTAAACAAACTTATTCTCTAAGTTGTTAGATTCTAGAAATGTTTCCTTTAATCTTCCAACAGAAAGAAAAACAGCTAAATCGATATTTTTGGAGATATCTGTGTCTCCTTAAAGCAGTGAGATATTCCTGTAAACAACAAAGTGCTGGTTGTAGTTAGCTTTAGTGATGTAACTTTTCAAACGGTAAAGTTATTCCGAATTTACAGTCATTCTAACGGTTTCACATTATTTCAAAGCTTATAGTAACTCTAGGCCAATACTAAAGCTTTTCCAAAAGTTTATTGCTACAACGTAGAAGTAGAAAAATAAAAAAATGATTTTATTGAACTTCAGTAACCACAATAGGATTTTGTTAGACTTGCACCTATAAGAGAAGCAATTTGCGTGTATATTGTTAAATTTTGTATTGTATGCTGTTTCTTGTACACTTTATTTGATAAAAAGTGTATTTATTACTTTTTGTTGAGTGTCACAGACTGTTATCATTTATTTGAAAACTTTAAATATTTCGTAGTTGTTGCTATGGCATAAAATCAAGCTGCTAAAATTGCTTTTTAAATTTTTCTTTGTTTATTATAGCACCTACCTACCTGGTAAATTATACATAGATCATCAAAACTTTCACATAAAGAATTTAAATTAGAATACATGTATATAAAATGACAATTAATAAACATGAAACACCAAATTGAATTTTTTTTCATAAAATCATTTTGGTGTTTAAAAGATATACATCTTTTAAACATTTTTCCTGTGCAGTGCTACTTTTTTTAAACATTTTTCCTGTGCAGTGCTACTTTTTTTAAACATTTTTCCTGTGCAGTGCTACTTTTTTTAAACATTTTTCCTGTGCAGTGCTACTTTTTTTAAACATTTTTCCTGTGCAGTGCTACTTTTTTTAAAGTAGTGTACTGGTAAAGAAATGCTCTTATGACAGTATGTATATTAGTGTAAAAGCTCATCAAAAATGACTGGAAATCACTAGAAACAAAATTATTCTATTCAAACCTGGCAATAAAGAAAATGAATAAACAAAAGAAATATACAATTTCCTTTGTGAAGAATATGCAAGATATTGCTCCTGGATCCACTATCTATAACTGATCAAACATGCTACATGTTGATGCCTTTGAATAAAAGATTTTAACGTATGATATTTGTGTGATTACATATATACCTATCCTTCTTCAGAATATAATTTGTGTGTGTGTAAGAACATGGCAAACACAGTTAATGTTTACTTATGTCAGAGTTAATATATACTCAATAACAATAATAATGGAGGAGGAGTGGTTGTGATCTCACTATTAACATGTCTTGTTTCAGAACTATCTTTCCACATTACATCATTAAACTACCACAACTGTTAAAGCTGTCCCTCCAGTATCCCTTCTGAAAAAATTTTGCAAATACTTAACAACAGGACTAACAAAATTAGGATGAACCAGATTAATACCTATTATTAAGCTTTGTCCCGTTGTCATAATCATAACTAAGTTGTACTAAATGGTAGTTTACAGATCAATAATGGGTCTTTCTACAAAAGTTTTCTTTTCTATAAGTATTATTATATTTTTAACTTTATTTATTATTTTGTGCAAACAAAAATATATACCCATTTGGTACATTTTTATCTAACCATTTATTTTAATCTGAAAGTTAATTTACCAGTTTGGCTTTTACACATTTGACTTTATATCATAAAATATTTTAATTTCAAACAAATAAATAAAAAGGTAATAAATGTAAAACAGTAATTGTTAAACTGAAGAGCAAAAATAAGAAAATTAGTATTAAGTAAATACTTTGACCACGATGTTGGTTGTATTAGTCATATTTAAGAGCCTGACCATCAAATAAAAATTGCATATACATACAATCACATATATTCATAAGGATTTATTTCATTGACATGTTTTAAACTGACAGGTCTTGGTTGTTATATTGAATGATATTTCAGGTCATATTTTTGTCAACCACTGCTACCAGAATTAAGACAGAACTAGTCCAAAACTTTGGGAACTCTTCCATGTCATTCTTTGCACTACCAAAAATGTTTATCAAACAATTGTAATCATTAGAGTTAAAGAAAATAGGAATAAAGAAATATTGGACCATTTGATTTAACTACCAGTTAAGGGAATAGGTGAATAAAGCAAAAGTAGTTTTATTTAAACCAAATGCTCATTCATTTAAAATTATTTAATGACTACAAAATTTAACATTTGTAAATGTTGACACTGAATACTAAAATTTTGTGTTTACTTCTTTAATAGGCTCTCACCACACTCTTAGTTGGGGGCAATGAGAGTGAGGTAAGTAGTTTTTTTTTTAACAAAGTATTTATTTATGTAGTGTTATTAGATTGTCAGAAACTCTGGAACTGGATAATGGTTAAAATAATGTATATATATAATCGTTATTTTATTCTTCTGAGATGATACACATCTTTCCCGTACATTTGCCTTAGAGATTTGTTGAGAAAACTTCCACCTAATCTGAGTTTTTTTTGTGAATTGCACTGCTGCATAATGACAATATTATGCAGCAAAAACTCTCTATCAATAGGAGGATGACACAATCTCCATGTGTACTAACTCCATCTGTGCCTTTGCACTTGTAAATTTTCATTATTTTCCTTGGCACTTAAAATATTAGACATGTTTTTGTTCCTTGTTAAGTGAAGCAGATTTCCATTGTTTAGGGAATCTAATTTCTTTAATCTTTTCTTTGAACTATGAACACACTAGTTCATGTAACAGCTACTTCTTGTTTAAGTAACTAATTTCCTCACACGGTATGTAACTATTATGGCTTATGAAGACACATTCCAGGGATGATCTGATGGCCATTGTCAACAGGGTAGTGAGTTCTATTATGCAGCCAGAGTCTTCAGCTCCAGTCCCTTCATTTGTTCCATTCCATTGTTTGCTTGTGCAGGTGAGGAAGACAAATTTGATTGTTTCTTCACCTCGTTATGCTTTGAGGACTTCTCTTCATGTTGAAAAGAAACTTTAAACTTTCTTGCATTTTCAGGTATGTACCATTCACTCTTCTTCTTTCCCTTGGGCCATATTATTCTTTTAGTTCAATACATCTTAATCATAACCCTATCTCAGTTTGTTTACTACTTTTCAATCACTTACAATTTTTGCTATGTCAAACTTTGCCCTTCCAATTTATCTAATTTTTACCTCCTCAGGTTTAGCCATTCTGCATCCATTTTCTTGCTTTACATGTTTAAAAATTAGCCTTGTCTGTGTTTTTTTGGACAGGGGATATTTGGCATTGGTCTTATTATTTTTACAACATTTCTTTACCTTTCCTCAAATCTGAGGCATCCCACCTGCCTCCAGAGATTTATGAGAGTGATTCTCATTTCCTTTACACTTCCACTGTGACTGTTTCACTTCTACCATTTCTTACTCCCTTACCTCTTTTTTACTGATTTGATTGAATCATGGGCTTAGGCTGCTCTTCATCAGTCCTCATGTTTGCACTTTGTTTTCACACTGTCTCCAACCCTTATCTCTTGTTGTGCTTTATCTTAGTCCCTATTTCCCAATTCCCAAATTTCCTATTTTACTTAGTATCAGACTTCCTGAGATTGTCAGTGACAGTTCCATTGTAGTGGGTCCTGTAAGTAAGTGCCCAAGTGTTATGGTTTGAGCTCCTGTGGTCACACTTCCATATCTACACAGGGTTTATTTTACTTTTTACCACCAGACATTTTCTCCAATTTTCTACTCCCTTTTCCTTTCAGTCCTTATCTTGTTTTCTTTACTATTTCTGCTTTCATATGTATTCAACATCTTGTAGAAACTGTGTTCACCATCACCTATAACAATTTCTCACTCCTACTTAATATCTTACTCACTGGAACTTAAAGTCACCAGGATTTTTCCCTGCCCTACTCATTCTGTTTGACAAGTTTAATGTTTGGAGACCGTGGTTTCATGAGAACTGCTTATTCATTTGAGTTACACATATGCATCTCTTCAGTTTGTTCTTGTGCAAGCAGAGGGATTTCTCACATGAATATTTTACCTCACTGGTTCTTCTGTCTCTTCCTGTATTCTAGTATTTGTATGGATGGCTAGACTAATCCAGTATCTTTATCTGTATTTCAGTGCATTCACCCAAAATGGGTCTACACCTATTTATGGACACTTCCCCCTCTTGTTAGGAAGCATCCCTGAATGACAGTTTTATGTCTGTCACATTAAACCAGGATGAGTATTTTATCCATATTTAAGTGCTCAAACTCCTGGTAGACTGTCAGATATGATACCATTCCTAGTAGATGAGTTAATGTCCTATTTAGACAACTCTTTGGTCTCCTAATTAACTGCCATGATAAGTCTAATCCAGGACCTTTTGCTTCCAAACCCTGGATCTTCAATATTGGGTCAGTTTCTAATATGTTGGTTTCCTCTCCTGCCATGAGCTAGGTTGTAAACTACCTCTCTTAATTAGACTGTGTTGTGCCCACAGAATGGTCTTTTCTCCCCTGTTTTATTTCATTGGTGTTGATCTCTTAGGGACTGCACTAACCTTTGCCTTGCCAGCTCTCAGTTTCATGTTTCCTCTCTTCTGATGATCTGTTCTACATGCCTCGGCCCTGGATGTCACTGCCTTTCACCAGGTCTGGTCTAATACTTACCAGAATGCTCACCTACTTTTTCATCTTTTACCTCATCTCCTAGTATTTATTTGAGATTCTTCTTGTTGTTTCTTCATGGTGGTTAACCTTGGTTCCTTTTTCTATACCACTTAACAACAGAACTCTCTCTTTGCCTGCCAACTATATAATATATTACTTTAGCATCTTCCATCTCCTTTCTATCAAGCAATTTTTCATTCTGCTTTCACATTTGGATTTTCCTGATCCATTGCTTTTTGAACCAAACTTTCTAATATGGTAATCTTTTCCGTTCTTGTTCCAGGTATCTTTCTATCTGATTCATCTGCTGGGGTAAGAGACATGGAATTCATCATTGGTACATCTGCTGCTACCTTCCTCCTCCTCATCCTACTGTTGGACATCTCCCTTCCTTTTACCTGTCTGTTTGACATGGCTCATCTGTCTCCATCATTGTTAGTTATCCAGCAGCATTATCTTGAACATTTTGCCTTTTCTGATACTGCAGGATGTTTCCTATCCAGTTCTCTCTATCTTGTTTTGATCCTTTCTTATCACAGGCACATTAACCCTGTTTCCATGCCTGATTGGGATCTCATTGTCCATCCTGCAAGCTCTTACCACTGCCCTTTCGAATTAATGGTAACCTTCAACTTCTACCATTTTTTCTTAAGACATATATCTCATACTTCTTACCTGTGGTTGCTGTTGTTTAGAACTTAATGCTACTGACTCATCTTATACTGCTTTCCACTGTTCCCATATTCTTATTTCTCCAGACTAGTCTTTTCTCACTAAGCCTTCAGTTGCTTAGGGAAGAAACTGCTTCTTTCCTTCTATTTCACTTTTACGTGAGCATCTGGATCTTGACACACTTTTGTACCTTGTGTGTGCTATTTAGCTCATACCTCTCACTTTCAGGGTTTCCATCTTCAACTCTACATTCTATTCATGGACATATCTAGCTTCTGCCCTTATCTTTAGGGTCCAACAATTACTGTATGTTGACCTACTCTTTATAAAATGTTGTTGCTTGTAGACAGTCTGCATCTTTTCCCATCCAATTATTTACTTCTCTCATTCCCTCATGCTTGTTTCTGATGGTCACAGGACAATATTTTACAATCTGGTATATGGACTACCTTGCTTAACTTCATTACTCATTTTCTTGACCTTCTGGCTATCTTGTTTCTCACCATCTTACAGACTACCCACCATCTTTAGACAGATAAGTACATTCCCTTCTGATTATAGCATTTGTTTACAGGACCCCACCAGGTGGCTAGAGGTGCCTCCCAGGGATAATAGTGCCTGTCAGGATAACAGAAAGTGCTCATACCATCTGTGCTTGCTTGCTTGTATGTTCACTGTTAAGATGAGTTGTTACACAAGACATGAGTCATCCTTGTGGTATATTTTAATATATGACTACTGTTCAATCCATACCATATCTATTCCATGGACTATCATTGTTACAGCCAGCAGCAGGGGGTTGCTCTGCCTGCTTTGCTGGCTTTCCAAAATAGGGTTACACAGTCATCTGTTGCATTGTCTTCAGTAAAAGCTTTTTAAGGATACAAGCATTTTCTCTGGGCCTCCCACTACAAATTCCTCCCCCTTTATCTTTGAGTAGAGTAAAGGAGAACCTTACTAATTACCAGTTCCTTGCCATTGGGGTGATGAACCATGAAGGACCATCAATGAGTGGGACCTAACTGCTTGGGTTAGAATAAGGGGTGTCAAACAGTAGGAAGTGGGGCAATGATGACACTGTCAGAGTAGCACAGATCACTCCTTATATAATTGTACCTGCAACATGCCAGAAGGACATCATACAATGACTGTGCCTTTCTCATGCTGTCTGCTTCTGTTCAGTAGCATTGAAACAAGCAATTACAAGACTGTGCCTTTCTCCTACAGCTTACAACTGTCCAAGAGAGTTGAGGTTAACATGCACCACTGTACCATGCCCTCCTCTTGCAGTTATGTCTGTTCAGTGGAGTTGAGGTGAACACACTTTTGTTTTTATATGAATCCTCTTCCTGCAGCCGTTTCCTGTTCAGTTCAATTGAGGTGAGCATTTACTAACAACTTGTGCCCTCCTTCTGCAGCAGATGACTTTCCAGTTGAAGTGTGCAATCTTACTATTGCACACTTTATAACATAAATTTCATGCCCTCTTCCCACAGTTGGTACTGATTCAGGAGTCTGAGGGTATATTTGAGATGAGCACTTACAAACATATCATGCCCTCCTACTGCAACTGATGTCTGTTCAGGCAACTCAAGGTGAGCATATGTTGACTTGACTCACTATGTGATGTAATTTCTGTTTCCCCCTTCAACCGCTAGTATTAGTCCAAGAGTCTGGCAGTAGAGTTGAGGCAGGTGCGCATCAACATTACACAAACTATATCATCAATTCTGTGTTCTTCTCCTGCAGCTGATGTTGGTCCAAGAGCAGGCAATAATAATTTCTATGCCCTCTTCCCACAGCTGGTGTCAGTCTAATAATTTCTGATCATAATGTTGAGGAGAGCACTAAGTATTGTCTTTCTGCTCACTAATTGCATACACGTATTGGCTCTCTGATCTTATATGTGCAAGTACTAGGATGACCATGTTCTTATTACATTCACACGTGTGATACATGAGGCTTGTTTGCTTTTTCCTTCTTTCTATTCTGAAGGGAGCTCACCAAGCTAAATTTTTAACCATTCCCTTAACCATATTGACATGAGATACTAGCTTTCAACTTGAAAAGTTGTGTATTGTTTTGGATGCTAACATTTTTCTTACTTGAAAGTGTTTTCTTCCAATAAATCTCTGCACACATTTCATATATATTCATTTATATATTCTCTGCACATATATTCATATATGTTTTTATATATTTTGCAATATTACACTTTTGTTTTCTAACATAACAAAATTAATAGTGATAAATACTTTAAAAGCAAATGAAGAAAAATCTTACTAAGTCCCTAAAAGTTTGTGGGAAATTAAATTGTTATTGTGTGTTTTCTTCTGGTAAACAGTGTTAATGAGCCATCTATGCCAGAAAAAATGTAGATCTGAAAGATTATTCCAACATTTTTTCAACTTAAAATCTTATACTGAATACCTAAGAGGATTATCAAAAACTTCATATGCAATTTAATGTGATGTTTCATTTAATTGCATTACTGTGATATAGAAAATGGATTGGATAGTGGTTGAAGCTTTTAAGGGTAAGTCTTTAATTTCTAATGAAACAAAAATAAGAAAAGATAGAAACACACAGGCTGTATAGTTTGTTATATGACACAAGAACTTTGTAAGCTAATAGACATAGTTGATTCTAAAAATATCTTTGTTGTTTTTGATTTTTTCTTAAGTTCAAAGACAGAGAAAAAATACGTTATTTTTGAGGAGCTAACAATGTATGTTTTGTTTATATTTCTTTTAAAGATGGATTTTGATTATGTTGTAAAAAAATTATACTTTCTATGACATTTAGCAAGGGTATAAACTTTTCTTCACTTAAAAAGTGTTTATCTCACATGTACTTTCATATTTATGATTTTTTCTTTATATCTTGAAACCCTTCAATGGCACATTTGTATGTCTGTAGACTTATATTCCGAGAAGCCAGGTTCCGATACCTATAGTGGGCAGAGTATAGACTTTCCTTTGTGTAGCTTTGTACATAACAAAACAAATTATCTCTTGACTCTTTTTAAGAATATACATTAAATGTTTAGTTCTTTAAAAAATCTTTTGTTTTCATTAGGCTAGTGGTTGTGGAGATTGGAAGTATGAAGAAATTTCTTTGGAAAGGGTAAGTGAACATTTTGAAGAGTAATGTTCTACAATGACCTTTTTGCAACTGGAAGAAAATTCTACCCAACTGTCTGTATGTATTTCATTTTCATTTCAATAATTTTTATGTCACATTATTCTCATTTCATTGTTTTCCCTTTGAGCTATGTTTTGGATAGCTGTATGCCACATTGTATCTGCAAATATTTTGATTTATTAGATTTTTTCTACAATCACGCATTGAGCTACACTAACGTGGTGTGCTACCTTGTATTCTCAGAAAGCTTTGATTCTAAATAAGCATCATATTTCCATGCATTGTTCAAATGTGCATCAGACTACTTGTGTCTGAGAAGTTTATTGTTATTTGAAGATTTAGCTGTGCATTTTTTCCACATATTGAGTTCTTCAAACATGGAAGTTTGCTCATCTTGATATTTTGTGCTTGTAGTAAAAATGACAACACAAAACAGTAATCTTTGTCAGTAGATGTGGAATATTCATCCCAAAGACATACTTTATACCAGTTAGGTGTGGTTTTTCATTCATGAGCCTTTGGAAAGCCAAAGGGCTCATTAAACCAGGTCAAATTGATGCATTGTGGGGCATTAGGTATTTGTGCTAACTGTATTGCCTACTCCAAGAGTTGGTAAAAGCAGAGTTGACTTTTCACTGGTGCAATTCTCCTTGTGTAATTCTCCAGTACTAGCTTGTTCACCCGATATATCTTCACGTTCTTGTTGAGAAGAATCCACAATACCTATTTGGTTCAATAGTCTATTCTCTGTCAGGTCTTCAGGCACAACAATTTCATCTTTTGTTCTTCACCACTTCATACGTGGTCCACCTGTCTTCTTAATAGATTCATCTTTCTAGAAATTCTCTGATTTATTCTGGATTTTGCAAAATTTTCTGATATCCATTTTCTCAATGTGTTTCTTGATGTGTCTGCACATGTATGCAGAACACTAACTTTAAGTAACAATTAACAACAGTAAAATGCATTGTTTAAAGATACCTGCAATCTTTTGACCTAGAAATGTGAAGAACAACCTTGCAACAAGTACTTGTGTGCAGAGTAAAATTGCTAAAGATAGCTAGGTACACAACAAACCCCTGCTTGCTACTCTACTGCTTACCACAAAACTGTTCTGAAGACTTTATTTATCAATGTTTCTGAGAAAGACAGGCCTAGGTCTGTTTTTAGTCCTTTTGCAGGGAGGAAGATTGTCATCATTCAGGCAAAGCATAATATTTATAGCTTAAAACTTAATTAGTAACAGAGTTATCTAATTGAAAATCAAACTTTTCTTACCATGCTTGCCTGTCAGTGCTTCCTTTCAAAACTTGCCAGTAGTTTTTTCTGACTAAGTCATATATTATGTATAACCAATAGAAAACTAAGGGTTCTGCCTTTGAAATGGCATATTATTCTACTCTTCTTTCTTCTGAATAAATAAAGTGTAGTTTGGATTTCAGTTTTACTTTTTTTTGCATGGGAAACAGATAAACCAGTTTTGCTTAACTTCTAACGACGTTTGTGGCATAGTTAGAAAACCAGAAAATTTATGATAGTTTATTGGACATATTCTGTGTTTTTTCGAGCATTATTTAATTACATAAATAATTAATTAGTGTAGTAGTACCATTAGTATAAAAAAGTAGACTTAAATGTAACACCTATTATTGTGGGACATATCTGGTTAACTTCTAGCATACAAAAAAACAAGTTCTGTATGACAGTAGTGCATGTGTGAACATTTTACTTTAAGCACCATGTTGTGTGTATTAAACTGGCTAGGAATAATTAGATATGAACAAATAGCCACAGACTTCTGAAGTATCTATATTCACTGCAGCATAAATAAAAATACAAATTGTCCTGGTTAGAACATGATTTTGCAGGATAGGGTTTGCCTAGTTAATATGATGCAGAACAGTATAAGTGCTTGCTCATTCAAATTGTAATGAAAAATGGGACTGATGGCTAATCAGTACATTTGAATATGTTATAGTTGTATTAAGGATATTCATTCCACTGTTAACCTATAAGTAGATATGGTGGCTCATTATAGCCACTGGAAGCTTCAGATAATGATAACTTGAAAATACATTTTTTGTGTTTTTGTTTACATATATATAATGTTTAAGACAGAATAATCACATCATCTGTGTAGCATATTTGCAAGAGGGATTATATTAGCATAATATTTTGTGGTATTATTATTAATTAAATGTACCTGTAACATAGCAAAGGGATTTTTAACTTCTAGCTCACCCCTGTGGTTTAAGGCAGGTGTTGTGAGTGCTTATTGTCAATTAATTATAGTAGAGCTAAGTGAAAAACATTGAAGATCCAGTAGATTAATTATTGTTTATAATTTTCACCTTCTTGTTGTTGCAACTGGTGAAAAGACAAATACTTGTATGGTAAATGCTATTAAGTTTTATTTATTATAAACTTTCAAGAAGTTTTAAAGAACTTGTGAGTCTTGTCCATTTGAAATAAATTTATGTTTGATGCTACAATGGTGAAGTTTGTGCTACTGGCTGTAGAAAATAAACTTACTAAAAGTGCTAGCGTTTTGTTTTTCTAGCAAAGACCAAACTTTTATTTTTAAATAAAGTACCATTATGCATTTTGATGAAAACATTACTATAGCATTTCTTGTATTGCTTTAATGATGGTGGTCATAGTTTTCTGTTTCTATAAGTTAACTGATCTTTGTATAAATATAACATGGTGATAGATTTATTTATATTTCTAAATAGCCACATAAAATAAAAAGTTTTTCTGTTGGTTTTCATAGAAAGATCCAGGTCTGGGTTTTAGTATAGCAGGTGGCACAGATAATCCTCACATTGAAGGTGATTCTAGTATTTACATCACTAAACTTATTCCTAGTGGAGGAGCAGCAGTTGATGGAAGACTGAGGTGAATTGTTAATACTGTAAAGTGTATTTAAACTTGAACAGTTTCTCCATTTTTTTTGTAACTTGAAATTAAGTATTATAAAAGGTAGTTGTTGAAAGATTCAATCATTTGGTTTCATGTTTAAACGTTTCTTTTTTTTAATTAGGTTTATGTAAAGCTATGTTAATTTGTAGAATAATGAACTTTTGTCATTTTTTCTAGAGTAAATGACATTATACTCAGAGTAAATAACACAGAATTGCTTGATGTTCCACATTCTGTTGCTGTAGAAGCCCTGAAACATGCAGGAAATTATGTGAGATTGGTAAACAGTGTTTTCTTTGTATTTTATCATTTATAGGGGAATAGTTACACTCGCAATGCAAATTGAATTAGATCTTCTAAATTATTGGTTGTTTTTCCTTAAGTAGAGCAGTTGTTAACCATAATCTAAGACGTTTTGTTTATAGTAAAATTATTTTATAAATCATTAAAATTGACATAGATCTTTTACCTTTAAATAAGGCTGACATTGAAATAACACTTAAATGGTGAACAGTAATAATTATATTGTGTAATAATTCTAAGAGTACACAAGTGAAAGCTCAATAGAAATATGGTATATCAACTGTATTATGTTTACTATATCCAGACTGGTGTTTAGCTAGTAACTCTTTTATTTCTCTTTGTATTAACACTTCAATACTTTTCTGAAACTTGAAACAGATAAACATTTGAAAGGAATGTCATTTTTCATGATAATACAAAATTTCAAACTCACATGACAGATTTCTGTCTCTTTAATCTCCAACTATATTGAATCAACACACCCAGGATGATTTTTTTTTTATTGCATTGGGAAAAATCATTGGGAGAAATTGTTAAAAACTTGAGATGAATTTTCTACAAATTCTGTAGCAAATGTAAAATAAAATATCTTATCTTTACGTGTATATGAATTCACAGCCTTAAATGTTATTGTGATATGTTTTTTTTATAAAGAACTACTAAAATGTTTACCTTTGTTGTAATTTAATTTTTTTTTTCATGTCTTCTTACATTCTTGTAAATGTTTCTAGTAAAGTTTTTATTTTATGTAACTAGAAATTTTATCTTTGTTTTGATTTGAAAATCAGCAAATAGTTCCATGTGATTATGATCATCAGCATACATTAACCCTTTTGCAATGTGCTTGGTATAACAAGGAGTTCGTATACACATCTGCACACGTTAAGTATTTACCCTATAACTTTTTATACAGTATGTGTATGTTCACAAAATTTGGTAGACTTTTAGTAAAGATTACAAGTTCTTTTTAATGAAGTATTGTTGCTAAAGATATGTTTGTTCAAATATCAAGTCTGTTTTGTTACTAATGTGAGTGTGAAGTGATTTTGTGTTATGATTAACAAAATCTATTCTTTGTGCCAGAAATCTCAAATATTATTTGTGTAATCTCTAAAATCTCCTAAATACATTTCAAGCATTTGTTTACAGTAAGACTTTATATTTTATGCTATTTTCCATACTCTAATTATGTGGAATATGTCAATTGACTGAATTCATAACCATCATAAAAAAAGAAAATAAACACAAATTGTGCTCTTTTTCATGCTAGAATGACTACATATTATAACACAAAAATACAAATGTTTAGTCTAAGTACCTTAAGTTTCATAACATTATATATGTATTATTTTTTATTGTGTTGACCTTCACTCATGTTCAGCTAACATTACGTAACTTGTATTGATGTGGTGCACATGCACTTGTTTCGTATTCAGTAGTATAAAACTGACCTTTAGTCTTCCCTGTCTTGGCTAAGTTTTAGTAGATGAGTATTTTATGATATATGGTCACATTTCAATTATTATACATTATATATGTATACAGATTATTACTATTTAAAAATAAGTTATTAAACTTATTTTTCTTAAAATGTAGAATGATAAATAAAGAAGTAAATATTTTTAGACTATCAATCCTTTTGGACCATTAGACTGCTTTGCAATGTTACCAGTTGGTCATTAAAACCATCAGGAAACTCCTCACCATTACTGAGGATGTGGTCAATTGGAATAATGATGTGTGCAGCACTTAACTGGTTGTTGTGTGACCACTCAGCTTAGAGGGAATGCTGGTCAAGTACATAATAGCCTAACTATGCCTTACTATATTCCACCTCATCTTGTTCCATGAAAAACATTTCCTATCAAATTGCAACATCATAATTTCAAAGGTGTATAAAGAAGGTTAATACAAGCTTTAGAAAAATCAGTATTCTAATTGTGATGGAATTTGTTCATAAATGTTATATTTTTAGCAACATTTCATCATTTACTCTTGCTCTAAGTTCATTAACATTCATTAACAACATTTCACAGCATGATATATATTTAGGTTTTTAATTACTTATAAGCTTTTATTATGCCCTTGTAATGTTTTGTTATAAATACTGTTTTTGACTAGTTAATTACACTGGCTTTTAAACATGTTTCATTATTTTAAATCTGTCATTCCTTGAAAAAAAATTGTATCAAAAAGAATTCTTTTAAAAGTTTAATTTTCTTTATTGATTTTTATATTTGGTTTAACAGGATGATAAAGGTAACATAGAAGTAAACTGAAATTCTGACCTATAGAAAAACCAACACAACATTAAGTAAACATTATATTTCTTATTATACAGTTTTAATTTTTGGCACTTGAGTATGTTCAAGAAAGTGTATTAATTTGTTAATTTTTGGTTTTACATTGTATTTGAATTTCTTCAAGTTTGTGAAGCGAAGACAACAGCAACACAGTCACATTATTGAAATGGAACTACTGAAAGGGACCAGGGGTCTAGGATTTAGTATTGCAGGAGGAATAGGAAATGAACACGTACCAGGGGACAATGGTATTTTCATTACCAAAATCATGGAAGGAGGTGCAGCCTTCTCTCAAGGAATACTTGAAGTAGGGGACAAACTAGTAGCTGTAAGTTGATCATTATTAGTATTTGTCGTGTCATTACCATGTATGTTTGTGATGGTGAATGGAGGTTATTAAATTAGAACAATATTATATGACTTTATGTTATATTTACTATTGATGTTTCACAAATAACAATTAATTTGAATAATTTTCTTGTGTTTAGGTTCAAATTCCAGATCTCCAAATAATGCAAAAATTAGTATTAGTGTTTGTAACTTTAGTAGAATTAAAATACTTTAACTTCTTAGACATTGGTTGCATTATGGATTTTAAAAAGTGTATTGAAGGATTTTAGGATAACTTTTTTAAAATTAATTCTGTTGCTGCTTTATTCAAATATGTTCAGTTAAGTATGTACAAAAGCACTTTCTGTATTTTCAGTTAGTGTTTTTGTAAGTAAAAATTTGTATACGAGTAAATGTTTTCCTATTTCTTTGAAAAGAGGCAGTATTGTGGAAGTTTAATTTTTGTTTATTGCATATATTGCCAAATGAAATATTTAGCTCCTAATAAACAAAATTTTTCCTGAGTCATCAGAAGAAAACATTAAATTTGTTCTGTGATTTAGAACTTTTTCAGAAGTGCCTAATACAAAGTTACGAGTTTAACTAATAGTACTAGGTTTACGATGGTTTAACAGTACTAATTTTGAAGATTTGTATAGGATTCGTCCAAAGAAGCTTTAAATTGAAATGTTTAGTAAACTTCGTGTTACCTCTGGAAGGCTCATGGTTGTGTTCCTACTGTTTACATGTTAATTTATCAATATCATTACTTTAAATCACATGTTGATTGTAGCATTTTCTTTTTGTTTTGAAAGGTTGGAGAAAAGAACTTGGAAAATGTCACTCATGAAGAAGCTGTTGCTACACTAAAGGCTACATCAGACAGAGTCATTTTAATGGTAGCTAAGTCAAAACCACCAGCTTACATCAATCATGCCTCATCATCTGTACCCTCTGAATCTCTTCAAGACTATGCTCTACATACAGTTACACCACCTTCTTGTAACTAAGGATTGTTGACTTTTCAAATGATCTGATGATTATATTTTACTATTTACTTTTGCCAGATGTTTATTTGTTTTTAAATTCTTGTTCATGTTGCTATTAACTCTGTGTAATGTCATATACTCCTATTTGTATCAATAGGCATGTGATGTGGGAAGGATATTACATTTTGGTAATTTGTTTAATTATTTTTTTTATGCAAAGAGTTTTACATTGTAATGTTTTGATATGCCTTATCATTATATGCATTTGTTATGCTAGTGAGATGTTTAGTATCAGATGTATATTACACTAATATGTTTTGACATATTTTGCTATAGTCAATGTATTTGTGATTTGGTAATAATCTGGTACCAAAAGGGCATCACATTATTTTGTTTTGAAATTATGTTATGTAATTGCATTCATATGTGATTTCTAAGCAGTTTTCTTATATTAAGAGAGTATTACTTTAATGTATCTGTCATTATTTAAAGCTTTCTTGTCCCTAGTAAAATTATTTTAGGACTTTGGATCTGTAATAGTCACATTAAAAAAAGTCATAGTATATGATTAGAGAGATATGATAAACATTGTGTGTATTTATTGTGTATATTTTTTTCAGCAAATGTATCAGTCAGTGAGTTTCATCATGAGCCTCCATCCAACATGTGCCCTTCAAGAGTATTAACAGATGAAAACATCACAAGGTATGGTTCATTTGCTTTCTCATATTAATCGGGTGTTTTGTAATTGTGTAATTGTGAAAATAAGTACAATTTTTATAAATGTAAAATAGATAAATAATTAGACATTCTTGGGAATTATGGATTTTCTTCCCATCTCCCTTGTGTCTTTTATACAGCTTTTGAATCAGTGGTGTTTGTGAACAAATATTATTTGTTATCTACCTGTCTTTGATTTAAAACACATGAAGAACTAAGTAAGAGGGGTCTGAAGAAACAAATGCTTTCAGTAAAGAGTGAGTTTAATAAATGTGGTGTAGCCTTAAATTACTCAGTGTATTATCAGCTTAGAGGTTTTACACTATAGTACAAAATGTATGTGTGCTGCATATGTACTTTTGACTGCCATAATTTTTGCTGATGAATTCTGATAAAAATGGAAATGTTTCTGACTAGTTACTTTGGATGAGTAAAATATGCATCTGCAACAGTATATTTAAATTCTCCTCATCTGAAATCAATAAAGGATAAAAATAAAGTGTAGAGAGAGACTTGTAAAATGAATACTGATCTTAATTACTTTTCTTGCCATTTTATGCACTTCACACCATTGCTGATACGTGTATTCTTAATACCCAGTTAGTACATGTATTCTCAACAAGAATAACTACACATATCCATGATGAAAATAACCATTAGTGTGTATATTCTTTGTAAATGGCAATAACTATGATTTGGCATATGTATTTTAAATGAGAATTACTAGTTGGTACTTGAATCCTCAATGAGAATAAACTGAGAGTTGGTATGTGTAATCAGTGAGAATATCTACCCTTTGATGAAATTGATCCTCAAGGAGAAAAAATACCAGTTGATATGCATATTAATTTTAGTTTTGTTAAGAATGGTATTGGTAAATAGTTGTTGCCCCCCAAGTTACCATACATTATCTTTTATATACTTGAGAAATATCTAAAAATATAAATTGAAACATGGCATGCGAATTTGATACAGTTGTTTATACTCTTATACATGTTACTAGTTAAGAAAACTAAAAACTTTTTCAAATAATAAAAAAAATACTGAAACACCATTTTCAAAGAGCACATGTTTAGCTTCTGGTGGTTCATGTAAATTACAACTATTCAATCTAAAAATAGTTATAAATGGTATAAGTATTGAGAAAAGTAAACTATCTTGTCTTTTGACAACTGGAGTGAAGAAGATTGTTTATTGTGAATGAAAGTTACCAGTTGTAAATCTTTTTTTGTGATCTGTAACTTGTCAAATGTAGATTAAACTATCTTTTCTGTGTTAATTTTTTTAAAACCACCACCATTTAATCAGCTGTCATAATCACAATATTTTATATATAAAGATAATGAACAAAATATTTTAAAATATATTTATCAGCTAATTATTTGCTAATAAACTATCAGATTCTTTTATTGTTAGAAAAATCACTCTCACACAAGCATTGATAACTACATTATTAATATAATAATGAACATAAAATTAACATGTGTAACTTTATATAAAATGTCTATTCTGTCATTAATTATAACCCTAATCAGACCCAAGGAGAAGCTTCTGCAGCCTACTTCCTCTCTCTACCTTACTTTGTGAGTCAGGAGTGGCCTACTGGTTAACGTGCTTCAACTGTGAATCTGAGCATTCATGGTTCTAGGTTCATTGCCACCAAACAATGCACTTTGGGATCATGGGTACACTATAAGTAGTAGGATTTTACCTTCATTCTCAATCAAACAAAAGTAGCTCAATAGTTGACACTGGGTGCTTTGCACAAAGTTTTGAAACAGTATATTTGTTCATGTGAAATACTTGTTATTTTGAAGCACAGTTTAAATTTTTTTTTTTTAAATGTGTATATTTGTGACTATATCAAATGTGTACTTGAAGCACTTGTAGAAGACATGGGGTTTAATACATTAAATTAAAATGATTTTGAACATATCAGAAAGTCACATGATAATCACACCATTATAAACTTGTAAGAAACTTACAATGTTTTAAAATCCACAAACACAAAGGTTAATAATAAAAGCTATCCATATGTTCAAGACAACAGTATGCAACATAATAAGGAAGGGTTTTCATCTGCAAAAGAGATACAAGTCAAGTTTCCACAAGATTTTTCCATCACATATTTATTCAGCTGTTTAATACCTTAAGTCACTATGGGTTTTCATGCTATTTAGGCCTTGCATGACCAGGTGGTTAAGGTGCTCTGCTCACAATCTGAATGGTTGCAGGTTCGAATCCCCTTCACACCAAACATGCTTGCCCTTTCAGCCATGGTGGTGTTATAATGTGATAGTCAATTCCATTATTCATTGGTAAAGTTGTTGGTGTGTGATGGTGACTAGCTGCCTTTCCTCTAGTCTTACATTGCTAAATTAGAGACTGCTAGTGCAGATAGCCCTTGTGTAACTTTGTGGGAAATTAAAAAAATAAAATAAATAAACAGTTCATGCTATTTCATTCAAAGGCATACTGTTCAAGTCATTGGGTGCATTGCCTGTGATTTCTGTACAATCTGACTGTTGAAAAAAAGTGCTGGGAAATCCTGTTAATTGTACACTAGATAAAGTATGAAAAGGCTACAGGTAGGATTCATGTCAGACATGAAAATCTTATGACATAACCATTTTCAATGAGGGCTATTCTAATGGTGTGGTAAAGTTCCTACATTGTTTTAATATAATTTACTCAACCCTCTCTGTGTACAATTGTAGATACCTCTGTCAGTTTTAAGATTCTAAATGTATTAGTTTTTGAAGTATCTCCATAGTCTGTTATATAGTTTACAGCTTATCATCAACTTGCTTTTTATATAGGCTGAGTTAAAACAACAGTGGCAAGACTGAGTGTAAAGTTGGATATTATATAGTTATTTCATAAAATTTAATGTTTTATTTCATTGAGCTTGTAAAATGACATACATATATGAATATTTATACAAATGTGTTGATAACATTAATGAAATTAAAATGGATTCCCTTGTAATGTTATTGATATCATTAGACCTGAATATTTAGGTAAAATTCATAAGTAACTAAATAAAATGAGATATTTCAAGGCTACTGATGTTAACAATATTGCTATACACTAACAAACATGCACTAGCAAGGGAAAATAAATCGTATAAGCTTTTTGCAGAACCTACCATGAAATATATTTAAAATTATTAAACTGAATCTGGACTACAATTTTTTCATGATTGAAAATATATAATCTTATGCACTTTATGAATGCAAATGACTGATATGTAAATCTGTGTTTACTTAATGTACTGTGAGGTGGTTTCAAGAACGCATTAAATAACATCCTGTTTTATTAGTGGAAAACGAAAATGCGTAACTGCACACTTTCCATGAACATGACATCATTGCTTGTGCATTATTCTCACAAAAGAGAATTGATGAGAAATATTACATACAAAGAATAATATATTGGTTAATAGGTTACAGCTAGTTTGGTAGTTAGCTTTTTATTAAGAATATTTTTAAATGTCATCTGATTTAATTATTTTAAACACCAGTAGATGTTTAGTTGTTATTGCCAGATGGAGAATTCAGTAGTAGTTCCAAAACCTTAAATGCTATTTTAAGTTATAATTGTCTAATCTTAAGCAAATGTTTAAGGACATTATACTAAAATTGTTTCAGAACCTTGCTTCTCCATTACAGTCCATGTCATCCTTCGGACATACTTCAACTTATGAATGTGCATCTTGACAATAGGCAAATTTTCTATTACAAAGGGTTCCATCGTATGATTGTTGTGTTCAAACCATACATTTTCTTCCTGCATGGTCTCCGTAACCCATCTAATGTAGATGAACAATGGTCTGATAGCACAGAAATCCATAGGCTCATATGGAACAGCATGAACACCCATTTCATTTTCTAGTTGCTTGAAATTTAACATCAAACAATGTTAAACTGTAGCTCTGGTACATTCTGTTTCATCACTACTTTATATTGCCTGTGTTTTTCACGTGAATTATTTATTTACATATGCAATTTTTATTGTATACCCGACTATTAGGATGTACTCAGCTGTCTACAAAACTTGATGTTATTTTAGTTACCAATTTTTATGCATTCACCCCTTCTTACACCCTCATATTTTTCTGTATCTATATTCATTAACTGAGTGTAGCAAACTGTCCAACCACTGATATGTTCAGCCCAGTTTTACCACCCTTTAAGTCCCATTTATGAAGCCACTTTCAACCTTTTACACACATTGACTCATCCCCTTTCATCTTTCCTTATTCAACCTACTGTCTATACATCAACCTCTCCATTCATGTAGTAATCCATCCTGCTATTTATCTTGATGTGTATATGTATGTTAACAGCCAAATGCCTTACTAGCTGGCTCTAGGGGCTAGAATCATATGAAAATGTTGTAAACACAGTTCAATTTTCCACCACCACCACCACTTAATGAAATCTGCCATGTTTGGTGAATTACAATAACATTTAGTTGTTTTCTATATGCTGCAGTCTCCTTGTCTTTAACATAGGATACCATTGAAGCGCTTAATGTTTTCATTTGATAAATACATATATAAAATTAGTTAGGCACAATTTTCACCACTCCCATACATTGATTTCTGTTTTAGAATTGAAAATAAATTACATTTTCGGTTTGTTTCTATATCAGCTTGGTGTTTAAAAATTCAAAATAAGTTTTATTTGTGCAATATCATAATTATATTATTATTCTATTAAAGGTGTGTAAATGTCTGTTTACCAGGTTAAGCTTTAATACAGATTTAAACATCTGTTCATTCGCTTCTTCTCTAAAATAATTCGTAATACATTTAACCAGATGCTCTGTCCATATAGGTCAGCTTTAGTAAGTACTATTTAGAGCTTTCAAACATTGGAGTTTAAGCAGTGGCAGCCGTAGAAAAGTGCAAGCGATGCAGGAGCATATGGGGCCTTAAAGGTTGAGTAAGACTTTTGTAAGTTTAATATTTTACGTATTTGGTCCATGGTCTTTTTTTTTTATATTCCATACTGATAGTTACTGCTAATGTTATATAAACAGGTAAGTTTAATACTATCTCTTGTGTGTGTATGTGTATGTATATATATATATACAAGAAGAAGGGCATTGCTTGAAACTTTGTATTGACAATAGTATTTCTTCTAAAATATATATAAAACTTCTTGGGGTTTGGCCTGTGTTATCATCTTTCTTTTAACATTATCCTAGCCAAACTCAAGACAGTAGTAACGTTTGTCCTCTGACTTATGATCATTTGTTACGTCTGATGTGTACTAAATTTCACTAGGTCTCCCAATTTGGTTTGGGGTGTTTTAAATTTCTCGCAAAGCTACACGAATCCTACCTGTAGGCCTTCTATACTTTATCTAGTGTACGATTTACAGGATTTCCCAGCACTTTTTTTCAACAGTCAGATTGTACAGAAATCACAGGCAATGCACCCAATGACTTGAACAGTATGTCTTTGAATAAAATAGCATGAACTGTTTATTTATTTTATTTTTTTAATTTCCCACAAAGTTACACAAGGGCTATATTCACTTGCAGTCTCTAATTTAGCAATGTAAGACTAGAGGAAAGGCTGCTAGTCATCACCACACACTGCCAACTCTCAGGCTACTCTTTTACCAATGAATAGTGGGATTAACTGTCACATAATAACATCCCCATGGCTGAAAGGGCAAGCATGTTTGGTGTGATGGGGATTAGAACCTGAGACCCTTGGATTATGAGTTGAGTGCCTTAACTCCCTGGCCATGCCGGGCAGGTTTCCCAGTGAGACAGCATTAAATTTATGGACTTATAGTGTTAAGATCCACAGTTCATTCCTCATGGTGGAGACAACAGATAATGTAATATGGCTCTGCTCTATAACAAACAGACAAAAAGATTTGTTGGACTTTACCAACACTGATATATTTTCTTTACCATCCTTAAGTGGTTATGCAAAAAAACATCTTTTATTTAGTTTCTAATTTTTTCAAAATGTGCCATTTCATATAGGGAAAATAACACGGGAACCTTGTAGTCAGTGTTTGTTGTTGTTGTTGATTTATTAAAATATTCAGAGAGAGAAAGACAGTGAATTATTTTCACTAATCAGTAAAAATGACCAAACCACACTTTACATTACTTATTTTGTATCAGTTTGCCTCTTATTACTTCAACGATAAGTCTGAGAGCTTTTCATGTTTCTTGCAGGTTTCAATAGTTGAGATGGGCAGAGCACAGGTAGCCCATTGTGTAGCTTTATGCTGAACAACAAATTAGATTTTTTACATCTGTACTCTTAGTTTTTGTTATTATTTTCGTCTAAATAGTATGATATAACAATCC
This sequence comes from Tachypleus tridentatus, assembly GCF_004210375.1. Classification (NCBI taxonomy): domain Eukaryota; kingdom Metazoa; phylum Arthropoda; class Merostomata; order Xiphosura; family Limulidae; genus Tachypleus; species Tachypleus tridentatus. Next base: position 127,482,224 of record NC_134825.1, read on the forward strand.
ATTTTCACATTACATATTTTAACGATATAACAATCCATTTTTACATTACATACAGTCATGTGAAAAAGTTAGGACACCTTATGAAAGCCTGTGTATTTGTGTAACATTTTTGGATATATAGATATTTAATCTCAATTTCAACAATACTGAAATATTATAGGAATATAACTAAACAATAAAAATTGAAGAAAAGACTTTTCATGATCTTCTGTAAATGTAATTCTACAAAAATGCATATTCTAACTGAGGAAAAAGTTAGGACATCCTACCCCCTAATAGCTAGTGTTACCCCCTTTGGCTGAAATAACTGCAGTGAGACACTTCTTGTAGCCATCTACTAGTCTCTGACATCGGTCTGAAAAAGGTTTGCACCACTCCTCAATGCAGAATTCTTTCAGCTGTGAGATGTTTGAGAGGTTTCTTGCATGTACAGCCCATTTCAAGTTACCCCACAGAATCTCAATGGGATTAAGATCTGGGCTTTGACTTGGCCATTCCAGGACTCTCCATGTTTTAGTTTTCAGCCAGTCCTTGGTGGATTTACTGGTATGTTTTGGGTCATTGTCGTGTTGCAGGGTCCAGTTCCGCTTCAGCTTTAATTTTAGTACAGATGGTCTCACATGATCCTCAAGCACCCTCTGATACACAGTAGAATTCATGATGGATTCTATGATTGTGAGCTGTCCAGGTTCTGCTGCAGCAAAGCAGCCCCAAACCATGACACTTCTACCTCCATGCTTCACAGTTGTTATGAGGTTCTCTTCCTGGAATGCTGTATTTGATTTACGCCAAACATGTCCTCTGTTCTGGTGTCCAAATAATTCAATTTTGGACTCATCTGTCCAAAGAACATTATTCCAGAAGTCCTGGTCTTTGTCTACACTCTCTCTGGCAAACTTCAGTCTGGCCTTGATGTTTCTCTTAGAGAGCAAAGGTTTCCTCCTTGCTCACCTCCCATGCATGTTAAACTTATGCAATCTCTTTCTGATTGTAGAGGCATGCACTTCCACATCAACAGTAGCCAGAGCCTGCTGTAGGTCCCATGATTTCTTCACCCTAACACATGTTAGGGTGTTTGGAGACCTCTTTTAGCATCTTGCGGTCTGCTCGCTGGGTGAACTTGTTTGGACGACCAGACCTGGGCATGTTGGCAGTTGTTTTGAAAACCCTCCACTTGTTGACTATTTTCTGGACAGTGGAATGGCTGATTTCAAAATCTTTTGGGATCTTTTTACCTTACCAGACTCATAAGCTGCTACAATTTTCTTTCTGAAGGCCTCAGACAGCTCTTTTGCTCTCACCATGGCGCTCACTCTCAGTTCAACAGTCAGGAGCACACCAAACTAAATGTCTGAGGTTTAAATAGGGCAAGCTTCATTCAAAATGCTGAGTAATGATCTTCTAATCATGTGCATCTGGTGTGATACACCTGTGTGTGAGTTGGGCCATTTTAAGTGGGAATAAATGTGGGGGTGTCTTAACTTTTTCCTCAGTTAAAATATGCATTTTTGTAGAATTACATTTACAGAAGATCTTGAAAAGTCTTTTCTTCAGTTTTAGTTGTTTAGTTATATTCCTATAATCTCTCAGTATTGTTAAAATTGATATTAAATATCTATATATCCAAAAATGTTACAAAAATACACAGGCTTTCATAGGGTGCCCTAACTTTTTCACATGACTGTATTTTAACGATATAACAATCCGTTTTTACATTACATATTTTGTGATTAATAATTGTATCGTATTAAATACTTAGTACATAAGGGAAGACACATTTAATTGTACGACCTAAGTAACTTGGTTTATACCGTGGTGTTGTTGGGAAATACAAGAAATTTAACGTAAACTTAATTATATACATCGTGCTGTTTGTCATTATCTTTCTTCTTGGCCCCAAAGAAATTGGAAATGTTACTTTTTCATGATAAATGCAAAGCTTTTTATAGAGTATCTTGTTAGTATTTCAGGAGTTTTTTTTATTTCCTCGATTTTATCTGCATTCGAACTATCAATTTGTTACATAGAAGCGTCCATCTTTCCATCTGTGTAACAGAATATAAAACGTGAAAATCTCTGTACCTTAGTTTGGTTTTAGTTGTATACTTATTTTCAAACGATATGTATTTTTTACATATTTTTGTTTTTCTAATGGTGTTTTTTCTGTGTCTATAAAAAAAGCAAAAAAAAACCCCAGCGGGAAACGCCTGTATCGCGTGTTTTTGGTTATTTAATGTTTCTACGTAGTTGTTGTTGTTAAAAATGTACCAGAACTTTCTCTGTTGGCACGTTCGTGTCTAATATTGGTCAAGAAACTGTACTTTGCAGAATGACAAATAAACATAAAAAAAACTTTTAGAAGGTTTTAGGTATCCGTACAGAATTTATTTCTCCGCATGTTTTTAAAATTTCCAAGTTTTCTAAGCAAATCTTAGAGATTGTGTTGCTAAAATAAAATTATCAAAGCGAAAAGGAAACATAAGAATACCATTGTTTTCAGAAAAATAACTAAAATCAGGTTATTTGCATGTTTATTTAACATAAAGATTTAGAAATAAAATTTGTTTTTTGACGCGCTACTTGGTTACCACTTTATATAATGATAGAAGAAAAAAACATTGTTTTTGTTTTGAATTTCGCGCAGAGCTATACGAGGGCTAACTGCGCTAGCCGTTTCTAATTTACCAGTGTTCAGAATAGAATGAAACCAGCTAGTTATCACCATCCACCACTAACTCTTGAGCTACTATTTTACCAACGTTTAGTGAGAATGACTAACTTTTTAACGCCCCAACGGCCGAAAGGTCGAGCATGTTTGGTGTGAGGGGGATTCGAACCCGCGACCCTCAGATTACGAGTCGAGCGCCCTAACCACCTGGCCATGTCGGGCCAGAAAATATGCATAAACTCAGTATTTGGGTAAAAGTATAAAATACCTTTATTATAAACTTAAGTTTTCGTTGTTTTAGAACCATATTTCTGTTGTGTTTTTGTTATTTTTACCCGGTTCACAATTCTTTAGGATTTTCATAGATAAAACTCGTATATCTTGAATTGGTTCTTCGCTTTTCTGATTAGTGAATGAATATAAATTGAGACTGAAAATAAATACAATTGCAGAACATTCCCGTTACTGATAGAATTACCTATAAGAAAAAGGTTTAAGCTGTCACGGGGACAGATGTGAAGTTTCGTAAACTATAACATACTGGTTATTAAAAGTTGATCCCAACTAAATGAAAGAACCTGAAAAAGTACAGAGATGAACAAACCACTCAGGAAAGTCACGTTGTCCGTACAAACATAGCAAACCACTTATTTTCAGTTGTTAAATGGGCATTTTAAATAACTTTTTTCGCTTATCAATTGATTAAAAGTTAATTTATTTGTTAGCGTTATGTTCTCGTTATTGTTCTAACCGACATATTCGTAATATCATTTGAAAACGACACCTTAGTGTCAGTTCAGGCGCTTACATCTCTGGTAAAATACTATGCCCTTTTCCTGATAAGCAGTGCACCTGTCTTCTCGAAATTAAGAAAAAATCACTACGCCAGACACATCACAACAGATGACGAAATAGGAGAACCGAACTATTAATTGATTTCATAACTATTACAATCTATGAAAAGAATGAACGAATGTATTCAAGACGTATGTAACGCCCGTATTCTGACTTACGTGAGTAGGCGTCATGTAATAAACTCTTTGTCAAAATACCTGATTCACCCTCGTGGCCGTTACCCAAAATGGGCTGAGCAGACATGCCGACAGTTTTCGGGCTTGCCTTGTCGACGTGTGTAGGTTACATACGCCGGCAATCAGTCTGCACTAAACTTCTGTTTAACGTGTACGAATGACGTGGGTTTCACTGTTGCGCGTCAAGGTTTATCGTACACACACACACACCCATCTTTATACACAGCTTCGTCTTTTCTAGTGAGATTACCTAATTCGTATGATTGGTTACTTTCTGTGTAATAACGTCATAATGTTGTACAAGTGAAAAAAAATAGTATACAACGACTTCTCTGTTGGTTTATGTGTTTCGTTCTGCTGTTCATCACATCAAACTAACAAATCAGGATACGAGTTGAGCTGCTAACTATTAACGAAACAAGGTAGAGATGACAGTTAAGTATGTCTGTAGGCTCATAACGTTTTATATAACTATAAATTAAAGACTTTTGAACTTTTGACAAAAAAATATTTAGCTACTTTCCACTTAAATATTTGTAAAAAAAATATTAAATGTTAAAATAAGTCTGAACAGTATTATGTTTATAGTTATATTTTTCCAGTAACGTTGTTCAAAGATTGTTTGTTGTGTTGCCAGTTTCTAAATTGCTTATTTTCTTTAAAATGTTTCCATGTGTTTGTGATTGAATAGTAACTGCTAGGTTGTTCCCTTCCTGTCTTTCATTAGCATTTCCAATTGAAACTGTTTATTCAGTACCTATATATCTAATATTTTATTTGTATGTGTAACTAAAACTGTGAAATGTGCCAGGAAGTACTGCATTTTGTGTTGTAAAAATTTGTGTGAAAGTGAAAAACAGTATACGTATGTAAACAATATGTCGACCATACGATATCTACTATATTTAGTGCTGACAAGGCTTTCAACCTGATATTAGGGCTCATAAGGCTAGCAGAGATATGAAAGACATAATAGTTGTTTATATTATCTAGTGAAGTGAAATAGAATTACTTGAGAGGTTAAAACTCCTCCTGCCAGAATTTGGCTTTTTATTTTTTTTAAGGTTCATTGTAGCATATCCTCTGTGTGTCTCTCTCTCTATGTACATATATATATAATACTCCCTGTTTGTACTTGACTGAGTAGTGTTCATTACATTGAAATAATTTAAAGAGCAGAGAATATCCATTATGTTGAAATAGCTTAAAGAGTATACAGTAGTTGTTATATTGAAATAGCTTAAAGAGTAGAGAGTAATGTTCATTATATTGAAATAGCTTAAAGAGTAGAGAGTAATGTTCATTATATTGAAATATCTTAAAGAACAGTGAGTAGTGCTCATTATATTGAAATAGCTTAAAGAGTATACAGTAGTTGTTATATTGAAATAGCTAAAAGAGTAGAGAGTAGTGTTCATTATATTGAAATAGCTTAAAGAGTAGAGTAGTGTACATTATGTTGAAATAGCTTAAAGAGTGGAGAATAGTGTACATTATATTGAAATAGCTTAAAGAGTAGAGAATAGTGTACATTATGTTGAAATAGCTTAAAGAGTAGAGAATAGTGTACATTATATTGAAATATTTTAAAGAACAGTGAGTAGTGCTCATTATATTGAAATGGCTTAAAGAGTAGAGAGTAGTGTCCGTTATATTGAAAGATCCTAAAGAGTATACAGTAGTTGTTATATTGAAATAGCTTAGAGTAGAGAGTAGTGTCCGTTATATTGAAAGATCCTAAAGAGTATACAGTAGTTGTTATATTGAAATAGCTTAAAGAGTAGAGAGTAATGTTCATTATATTGAAATAGCTTAAAGAGTAGAGAACAGTGTCCATTATGTTGAAATAGCTTAAGGAGTAGAGAACAGTGTCCATTATGTTGAAATAGCTTAAGGAGTAGAGAACAGTGTCCATTATATTGAAAGAACATAAAGAGTAGAGAGTAGCATTCATTATATTGAAATAAAGAGTAGAGAATAGTGTACATTATATTGAAAGATTATAAAGAATGGTGAGTAATGTTCATTATATTGAAATAGCTTAAGGAGTAGAGAACAGTGTCCATTATGTTGAAATAGCTTAAGGAGTAGAGAACAGTGTCCATTATGTTGAAATAGCTTAAGGAGTAGAGAACAGTGTCCATTATGTTGAAATAGCTTAAGGAGTAGAGAACAGTGTCCATTATGTTGAAATAGCTTAAGGAGTAGAGAACAGTGTCCATTATGTTGAAATAGCTTAAGAAGTAGATAATAGTGTACATTATACTGAAATATCTTAAAGAGTAGAGATTAGTGTTCATTATATTGAAATAGCTTAAAGAGTAGAGTTTAGTGTTTGTTATGTTGAAAACAACGTAAAAAGTGGAGAATGGTATTCACTCCATTGAAACACAGCATATATAAACTAGAAGAGTAATGTTCATTGTATCAAACGTCTGTAAGCAGGAATACATTCTGAAGAGTTTTATATTATTTCACTGTATATACAGGGTGTCCAAAAATGAATAGAACAAAAATAAAGTTGAATAACTTTATTGTTATTTGAGATAAGAACAAAAATTAATATAAATACAAGTAGTAGGTCTGTAAGTTTTGTTTTGTTGTATTAATTTTTATTTTATTCTTGTTTCTTTGGTGAATGAACTGTTACTGTAAATATGTATCTACACATGCTACAACAATTCTTTATTCCACAGATCTGAGAAACTCCTGGTATGTTACAAAGAGCTATCTTCTAACAGGTTGTAGTACCACTCCTCTTTGCTCAAACTGTTAAAGTGTTTTTAAACCGAACTTTTCTACAGTGTTGGATTGGTAATGGAGGACCTATCAAATGGCCTACTTGTTTGCCCAATTTAACCTTTTTAAGTTTTCATCTCTGTGGTTGTTTGAAAACGTAAGCCTTCCATAACAAACCAAAAGATCTGAAACACTGGATTTGTGATGCTATCCTATCCATCCCTACAGCTATGTTTGAAAATGTTTTATCAGAATTTGAACACAAAATTAGATTAATTATGGCAAAAGATGGAAGACAGAAGTCCATTAATTATTAAAACTAAAGCTTAAAAGCCCACAGCTTGTATTTATATTCAGTTTGAATTTTTATTTCAAATATCAATAATGTTATTCAACTTTATTTTTGGTGTATTTATTTTTGGACATCCTGTGTATGAACCATGACTAGTCTTAAAACTTAATATACAAAATAGTAAAGTTTCATGATGACATAATTTATCTATTATAATGTGTAGTGTGTTAATTTGTTTACTTTTCACATGCATTTTCTTCAACAGTTGTGAAATTCATACGTTAAATTTTAAGTATGAATGTGAGCATGACAGCAACAACAGCAAACATGATACGTGTGTGATGGTAACAAACATTTAATTCTTGAACGTTTCAGAACATACATATTCACAATGAAACTTCGATTCCCGTCGAATAAATATGTTGCTAGTGTCAAACCTTCTTGTACCACATACGTTACACGAAATTAGAAATGCTCGTTAAAATATTATTCAACTCTAATTTTGTTATACATTAATATATTTTATTGAAAAATATTTAACACCTGTAGAATATTTCAGTTTTGGTTATTGGGTGTTGTTTAAACTAAAGTTTCATAAGTCGCATGACAAAAGTACTGTTTGTAACAGTAATTTCATGTTCTTGACCTTTACATTGTTTAAAGCGTCATCGTTTCACGCGCAACAAAAATACTGTAGTTCAGCGTGAGTGGTATATACAGAAATTACAGTGTTGTTGGAGGCGAAGGCATTTACAAGTTAAAAGAAAAGCATTTGTAATGAGTAAATATTCCTTATTGTATGGTAATGAGAAATCGTTTTCGATGTGAGATAATATTCTGCAGAAATATTAACTTTTCCAGAATTTGTCAGGTGATGCAAGTACAAAATGATTAGCGGTGCCCTAAGTACTTGTAATAAACTATAATTTTATGGTGTTACTTTTAAACAACTTTAGAGAACTAACTGTTTGAAATAGTATCTTACATCAGATCACAAACCGAATCTTCTCTTTTTTTTATACTCGCATACATGTCTGAAACTGATAATATTACTTGTCAACCAGTTGTTATTCATAGTTCTAACTAAGCTCTGATAATCTGTTTCAATGCATCGTAAGAACAAATTTACATCGTGGCATCTTTTTACATCGGATACCATTCTCTTTCTTTTTTCTCATTTCCATTCATTCCTTGTATAAAATAGGTATGTAACATAATAACTATTGTTTATCTGGTAGTTGAGTGAGATATTAATGTCAAATGATTTTTTGTAACAATCTATTAAAATTTACCAAAGTACAGGTAATATTGAAATTGTCACCTGCAATGGTAATTATCGTATTCATTGGGAAGGGCCTCGTAAAATTGGATAAAAGGAGGGGAGATGGGGAAGCCAATTTATTTTCGTTGGTTTGGTTCACAGTGTACATGTAGGACATTTTTGGGAGCTATTGTCCATGTTCAGTATATATTACTAAATTATTATAGAAACTGTGACAAGAACACCCGGTGGGACAGCTGTAAGTCTACGTACTTGCAACTTTAAAATCCGGGGTTCGATTTCCCAAGGTGGATATAGATATGTCTTAATGTGGTTTTGCTATGAAAACAAAATACAAAGCCGTCCCAAGAAGAAACACTTTGACGAACGCCTACATCCCCGCTATAAATCGAATTATTTTATAGTTTATTATCATTTATCGATATATCGTTACTGTTGGGAACATAGGCTCATACTCGTAATCCATATGTTTAGAAGTCATCCACTTAACTACAGTCAAACCACGTGACAAAATGGGCGTGTTTAGGAACGAGAAAGAACTGAAAGAAAGAATTTTTTAAGCAATATTACACAAATGACCATTTTGTCCCTTTTAATTATTCAAGGAATATATTATAATTATTGGAAATTAGCGTGGGCGTCCTCTTTTCTTATCTCCAGTTAGTCATCCATTGTGTTTGTGTGTATTTTGGCAACACGTAACTACTGAATTCCGTTCCGCTTGTTGCCATTTGCTCCCATAACATAGTCACGTGATACGAGTGTTTGGGCTCTCCTCTTCCGTTCACGCACCGAATTGAATTGTATAAGATCATTTTTTCTCTTGTAGTGATACCTTATGCAGTAAAAGTGATCATGTGACTTATGGAACTTATAGGAATGGCCCTTTTTTAAAGAGTGGCAAAATCATCACAGATTAAAATGTCAGTATATTCTTCCTTTTTATATAATCGTTTTATTTTTAGCATATTCTATTTACATTTTTTAATTCAAATGTATTCGGGGTAAATGAACAAATTTTATTAGACTGATAGAACTTTGACAAGAACTGACTTGATTAGAGGAGTGTGGTAAACAGAAAAAATACCTGTCTCGTGCATGTGTGCGTTTTTCACTTTCTGTATTTAAAATATACAAAATCAGTCTCGGATTTCATTAGCGTTCCCTACTGCACTTGATGAGCTTACTTTTCAGGGTCACTTTCCTTAGTGGTGAGTAATGGTGAAATACAAGATACATTGAAACTCATATTAAAGCATATTTTATATTTTTTACAATCAAACTTAGCCCTTGATAACACACTGAATCTTACTCCTCACCTTAATATTACTAAAGAAAAAAGGGAGGGGGATGCTTGCACTATTTTTTTATTACTTGATAAAGATTAGGGGTACTGAAAGTTTTGAAATTTTCCAGAAACTTCACTTGAATGTAGAATCAAAAATAGATAAAAGTGGTGAATGAGGTTTAGCAGACCTATTACAGAGGCACATAATGTAAAGGATAATGGAAAACATCAACCTTTTTAACTATGGGAAATAGTATAATAAGCATGCATATGTATAATGACCAAAGTTTGTAAACAAGGGAAGACTACAGTAGTTTTCTTTCTTCTTTTCAATACTTATTTTGTCTACACATAGCACATTTTGTTTGATAAATATAAAACTTAAATGTGGGAAATGTGCATTGAAAGAAATGTATTATTCTGATCATTGTTTTAGCTGCTTGTTAAAAGAGACAAAAGAAGCACATATCAGTGGTGCTACTTAGGAATATCTATGTAGTAGTCTATTTGTTGTTTGATTTTTATGTAAGTAGTACATAGCTATTTTTCAGTGTTGTGTTAACAACAGTTATTGAAAAATAATAAATATAATTATGTCTGTTGTATTGTTTAATGTGACCCAAGTTTTTGTTGTGAAACCCAAAAACTAAAAATGTAATAACATACATTAATTTGAATATACAAACTGAAATTTATCTAATTATTTTCTGAACCACTCAGAATCATCACCAAATGTCTTGTGTTTGTATTGGTTATGTGTCCTCATACATTATATTTAAAAGGTGATATAATCATTGCATATTGTCAGTAATATCTTATACTCTATACAGTGAAAATAATAGAAATTTATTAAGGAAAACATAAACTTAATTTGTGAATGCATATTATGGGTCTTTTGTGTTGGGAATTTTACAGCTATACTCATTTAAGACTATGTTTTTGTAGTTTTTAGACTAATAGAACATTCATTGGCACTACTACTGCTATCTGTATAAGAAATCCAAAAGTGTAATGTTTGTGATGACACATTGCTAATGGTATTTTTAAAATGTATATTAACAATACTGTTTTCAGTCAACAGTATGAAGTAGTGTGTTAAAATAATTATGATATTTACTAAACACTCTAGGAGAGAGAGAATTTTCATTATACTTTTCCATGTATAAATTGTAATTTTAATTGTCTCTGCATGCACAGTTTTGTGTTGTGTGCAGTAGACCTAAACAGATTTCTAACCTTGCCAGCTTAGGCATTTATACCACACAATTACTGTTAAATTACTTCATGTAGAGGTTTATTATCATAATTTATGATGTATGTCTTTTAACTATATATGTTACTTTATTTCCTCTTGGGAGGTGATTTTATTTCAGTCTTTATGTTATCATAGTTGCCTTCTTTATATTTCACCCACTTCAAGCTACTTTTGTAGAATTGCTCATTTCATTGATGTGTCCTCATCATTTGTGGAAAATTTGTAACTGCTTTATTTATTCTCTAGAGAACCAAGGAAAGTGATATTATCAAAAGGAGAATTAGGTTTGGGGTTTAACATTGTTGGCGGTGAAGACAGAGAAGGGATTTTTATCTCCTTCATTTTGGCTGGAGGAGCTGCTGACCTCTGTGGGGAACTGAGAAGAGGAGACCAAATACTCTCAGTAAGAAATGCTTATCTACTGTAGTTATATATATATATAATACACTATGGGATCTGGTGCTTATGTGTAGTTTAAATGGCAAAGCAACAAAGTACACTGTTACTGAAATATTACTGAAATACCATATTGTTAATTAGGTGTAATTATTGTTTACTACATTTTCTGCATCGATAACATGGTATTGTTGTGTTGTAATGTATTTCACAAGTTTTCTTTATAGTAATTGGAGGTTTCAGAATTAAAATTTTGACCAAACATTAAACAAAAGTTAATGTAACATTTTATTTTGAGATCATTCACAAGCAAAAAGCCCATCTCCATTGATGGGAAAAGTTTAAGTTGAGCTATCAGTTTAAATTATTTCTTGGACTGTAAAGTGGCTAATTGTCTTGCATTCATGATTTCACTCAGAGCCAAAGGTTTGAGCTACTTATATCACCTGCTACAAAAAGTAATTGTTGAGTATTTCAATCATCTTAAGAAACGCTCAACAATAACAATAATGGTAAATTTTTATTTTTATTCTTTAAGTTACATCACATTTTGAAGAGTGAATGATAGTGTAATTAATTCCTTACAATTTAGTGTAGAATATCCTGCTTACAAAATACAATTTGGCATCAGTATTATTCATGCCTGTTCTTTCGTCATTTCAAAAGTGAATGTTCAGCTTTGTTTGCATGCATGGTTTTTTAAATGCAGTGCACAAAGCAGCCAATGTGAATGGGAGACAGGCAAACACTACTGTTTGCAATGTATATAAGATATGCTGCTATTTTAATGATTTATTGTCTGAAATTTCTAAAATCTTTACAGTCAATGTACATTGTTACTTCCTTCAAGATTTATGTAATTACTTTAGAATATTATAAAAGAGCACAGATATACTATCCTCATTTGAATAACTTTTACTTCTTTCACTTTTATTTTACAGAAATTCTTCTCCTTTTCTTTACCAACACTTCTCAGTTATGAACTACATGACCTTGCTGTTTTATAATAATTCTTTATTTTATCAGTATGTCAAAATTTAAATTGGTATTCACCTGTTTCACTTGTGGTAAAGCAACAATCAAAGTACACTGTTACTGAAATACCAACAAACCTATCACAGGATATTTATAATGTTATGTGTTTGTTTAATTTTAAAGTTCCCATTTTATTCCACTCTATTGATGTTAAAACCATGACTATTTTATACTTTATCAAATTCATGTTTGTTATCCATTGATTTAGTCATTTTTTTATTTAGTACTATACTTTCTCATTCATTTATATGTATTTAAGATCACATTGTCAGTAATCTTCTTCTGTTTTGGTAATATCTACTCTTACTTTATTAATGTCTGCAATATCTTTAGCATTTCACTCTTTTTAATAATTCACCTACTTCACTTTTGTAATAATTCTACTCTCACATTAATAGTAATAAAAATATTTGTTGTTTTTAAGCCAGGTTAATAACTAATAACAATATTACTGGAAATGATCACATTGACTGATAAAAGAATCAAAGCATTTATTACTTCAAAAAAAGTGTTTAAAAATAATATAACAATTGTGAGATACTGTTATAAACATTTCTATAAACTTTGGCTTAATATGTCATTGCCTTGTAACTATTGTTAGTTATTGTTATGATTTTGGAGACCTTAGTATTTTAGAAGTGAATTTATTAGACACATAAAATAAGTACTGTGGTAAGTTTTTTAGTTTTAATTTCATAAACTTGTGAATTATAATTGCTTTTTCTACTTTTTATTTAAGTTCTTACGAAATAAATATGAACATCAATTACTGTGTACTGATATCTTATTTCAATAAATTAATTGTGCTGTACAATTTAACCAGATTTAAGCACACTATGTAACAAAATTTTTACTTTTTCTTGTTCCTTGGCTGAAAGTGTTATTTCCCAATTGCTTATGCCTAAAGTAAATGGAAAAGACCTATTTTTCTCTTCAAACTTTGCTTTTGTAACCTGGGTAATGAAATTTCCAAATTTACCCATTTTCCAGAACATTCCAGTGCTGAATAGTTGATAGAGAATTTTCTCAAACTTAGAAGAATTTTCAAGAATGTTATAGAACTTACAAGAATTTTCTACAACTTTTCATAGTGATATATATATACAGGGACTCATCACTTCAGTTTAGTTCTAGCTGCCTGAGTGAACACATAGACCTATCTGGTTTTATCAGAGATGGCATAAAGAAGCTGCAAGCATTCTCCAGACATATTCTGCTATCTATGCGGCCAATTTATGAAGTCAAGAGTGAAAAAGTACTCTGTGACAGCATCTGCTAAAATGTGTGAAACCTACAAGGCATAATTTGGCATGCTTGTTGGGGATCAAGACAAACCCTGGGCACCTCATTTTACCTGTGAGCACTGCAAAAAAACTCTAGAAGGTAAGACGAACAACTTTTGCTTGCTTGAATAGTAAGACTTTATATTATACAAAATTTAGACTTTTTAAAATTTAAATATCTTTTAATTTATTTTTTTTTAATTTCCAATATCATGTATAAAATATTTTGCATGAACCTCTTACACATTATTTGTCGATCAAATAAATTTATTCTTCATAATAACAATTTTATTTTGCTCTTTTGCAGGATGGTACAGAGGGGAAAAGAGAGCCATGAAGTTTGCTATTCCAAGAATTTGGCATGAACCCACTGACCACTCAAGCAATTGCAACTTCTGCATGGTGGACCCTTCCAAACATCGGGCTGGCAAGAATGCATCTGCTATTATGTGTCTGGACCTTCCATCATCCATCGCCCCAGTACCACACTGTCCTGAGCTCCCTGTACCTGCTCTGCCAGAGGGGAAGCAACCATCCTCAGAAGAGAGCAGCAAATCAGAAGAGGAAGTATATGTTGAAGATCCAGTTTACAATTTTAGAGGTGCAGCTGGTGAGAGAAACCCATACTACCCCAACCAAAGAGACCTCAAAAACTTGATCAGAGATCTTGGTCTAACAAAGTAAAATACCAAGACTATATTTGGGGGCTGATATGTGAAAGTGATTTACATTACTGTTGCAAATATAGAAAACTACTCACTTCTAAAAATTTTTGTTTAACTTTAATATAAATACATGTAAATCTTGATTCATATGTTGTTTTATTCAGACCTTGTGTAAATGAAAATGTGGAAATTTGTCTGTTTTTACATAGAAAATAGGTTAATTTCTAAATTTCACTATCCAGGTCACAAAGGCAAAGTTAGTAGGGAATAATAGCCATTTTCTGTACTTTTACAACATAAGCAATTAGGAAATAACACATACTATCGAGGAACAAAATTTGTGTTATCAGTGATGTCGAGAAACCCACTTGTTGAGAAATTTATATGCAAAAACGGCTCGTTTGGGTTGAGAAAATATTTTACATAGAAGAGCGAACAACGTTTGACCTTCTTCGGTCATCGTCAGGTTCACAAAACGATGACCGAAGAAGGTCGAAACGTTGTTCGCTCTTCTATGTAAAATATTTTCTCAACCCAAACGAGCTGTTTTTGCATATAAAATTTGTGTTACATAGTGTTACTGATTTATTGAATATTCCAAACAACTTAAATACACTTGAATGTAAACTTGTTTTTATGTCAGTTGTTCATGTTTACACAATGTAATTGGTTAAGATTTTACTAAGACCTATGGATTAAAGACACCACTACCTGTGGTTTAATTTTTTTAGGTAATTGAATTCTGTTTAAATAGAAGAGAATACTATTTGTAGATATATTAACAAAATGAGATAGGTTGTTTTTGTAAAATGGTCTGCTTACTAATTAAATGATGAGAGATGCAATTTTAGTTTAATCAAGTTTTAATTTGAAGTAATAAAAATATAAGAGTTTGATGCTAATGTAATGAAATAATGTAAAGTCATATATGTAACAAAGTAAGGCAGTGTGATTGACTTAGAGATAATTTATTTATATACTGATGAAGTGGGATAGGATATTTAATAATGTTTAATATTTAATTATCAAAAAACATTAGGTACATTTTTGATATCCTGAGTGGAGACTTGTGTTGGTACATGATGCCTATTAACCTTTCTCCCTTATTCTTTCCTTTAAAGATGTTTGATGATAGTGTTATAATATATAGTATTGTACAGTATTATTTTCAACCAGTAAATCCAGTATGTCATATTAAAAGTATAGATAATTTTTATTTAAATGGAAAAGCAAGACTTTTTTTTTTTTATTTACTTGCTATTTCAATGTTATGTTTACTTAGGTAAATGGAATTGATCTTCATCAAGCTACACATGAACAGGCAGCAGCAGTATTGAAAGGTGCTGGACACAGTGTAGTACTTGTTGTACAATATAGACCTGAAGGTATGAATTTTATATCTTATAAAAGAGAAATAGTAGGGCTTTTGTAACATTAACAGAGGTTATGTTACATTAAAATGATTTTGGTACCTCACTACATCATCACAGCCCAAGTCACTAGTCATATGGTCATATTGTATTTGATTACCTTTAATTTTGACATTATTCCTGCAATATAGTTTCCATTGTAAAAGGCTCTACCATAAGGCTGTCATGTCCAAAGTGCATTGCTTCTTCTTACAAAACTTTCATAATCTATTATATGAGGGAAGCAATCACTATTGACTGTTTCAACGGTCCAATTGTACAAAAATCCATATACACTGTATTTGGTAACTTGAATGGCACACCTTTATGTGGCATAACATGAATATCTATTTTGTTCTCAAGCTTTTTGAGGTATGAAATTGTTAAATGGATATGTCATAGAAGCTACTTATTAACACGTTGATTTTCCTGATGTAAATTCTTTCTGATTATGTTGTGTACTGTTTCCTGGGGTTTATGGAAGGGTCTTACCACTGATCTTTGTATATGTAGATTTTCACCTGATACAATAGACTACATATTGCTTACCATGGCTTGAATATAACTTGTGGCAGGCCCCTTTTCAAATTGTTTTGATACCACAGGCTAATCCCATATTCCTTTAATTTTCAGTGCCACTGAGTGCAAGGGTTATCTTCATTTTGGAAATTTTAAATTCCCAATCTGACCACACTTTTACAATCTGAATTTATGAATATTTTTCACCAAAAAGAATCGTTACATATCTTGACCAGAAGCAATCAGTTTTTGGCAGCATCATGTTGCTTATGAAATATCAAACAGTGAAAACAATGTATTTCTAATGCATGCTGTTCCACCAAAACTTTATATTAGCTGTGTCTATTGCATTATTTGCATATTCATAATTGTTTTAATATGATGTAGTTAACCCTCTGTAATTCAGTTATGGTCCTAGTGCTTCAGTCAGTCTTTTGTCTATGCATTTATTACATCACACAAATCTCACATTTTTCAAATGTATTTAGTGCATTTGATATAAATCTTAAAAAATATGTTTTTCATTTTAATCTATTTTAAACAATGTTTATTTCCATATTTGGAAGAGTTCTTTGATCTAAACATTTTGAATCCTTCCAAACAGAATACAATCGATTTGAAGCAAAGATTCATGACCTTAGAGAACAAATGTTAAATACAACAGCAGGTAGCTTAAGAACATCTCAGAAACGTTCATTATATGTTAGGTAAGTAGTCATGTCACTGATATTAATAAACTATATAACAAATGCTTTTTCATGTTTTGAGTGATCCAAAACACATTAAATTGTATATTTTTCAGTTGCTGTTTTTAAATTAGGTTAATAACTAATACTAATGTTATTGGAAATGATCACATTGACTGGTAAAAGAATCAAAGTATTTATTACTTCAAATACTAAGTTTTTGAGTTCCTTTGACAAAACAAGTATTTAAAAATAATATAACAATTGTGAGATACTGTTATGAACATTTCTGTAAGCTTTGGCTTATATGTCATTGTCTTGTAACTGTTGTTAGTTATTCATATGATTTTAGAGACTTTTGTTAGACATCAAATGGCTACTTTAATAGGTTTTTTTTGTTCTAATTTTATAATCTTGCAAATTATAATTGTTTTTCTACTTTCTGTTTGAGTTCTTATGAAATAAATATTGAACATTTATCATTGCCTGCTGATATATTATTTCAATAAATTAAACCAGATTGAATTACTGATTTCTTGAAGACATTTATTTCAGTTGCTGTTTTTATAGGAAAGTTTTAATAATGATTTTAGCATAGAAAATACAATAATTCTAAGAGCATGTCCCAGTATCGAACCTTCTATCTGATTGGATATTGCAATTTAAATTTTTTTATTATTATTTAGAGCACTGTTTGACTATGAACCTTCAAGGGATAGTGGTTTGCCTAGTAGAGGATTAGGCTTTCAGTTTGGTGCTATTCTGCATGTCATAAATGCTTGTGATGATGAATGGTGGCAGGCTCGAATCATGTGTCCTGATGACAAAGATGATCTCATTGGTATTATTCCTAGTAAAACCAGGTAATAATATAACACACTAGAATGTTGCTTAGTAAAAATAATTTTGATAAGTCTGACAAAATTGAATGAGGTATATGATTCTACTTGGTATCATAATACCTACTGTTTTTAGAGAAAATTTTGAAGAAAAAAAAATTGTGTTTTGTGATATTGATGGTGGAGAAAGTAAATTGAATGAATGGAATTGTGTTAGTAAAGTGTGTATAAATATCACTTTGAAACTGTAACTTGGATTGTATATTTTAATGTTATGTTAAGACAAGATTTCATTTAGTAGTTCAAAATATACTTATTACAAATTGATCACTAAGGCAATCTGTTTGTTCATGTTACACAAGTGTCTGTTGTAAGATCTATGAAGTAGTAGTAAAAAATTTAGTATATACTTGTGTGGGTAGAAGTTACAGCTGACCCAGTTTCTATTAAGATTTGTGATTAGAATTTTAAGAAAAAACATTATGTGCACACTTATCAAAAGTTTTCATGAGATTACTGAATTGTGAAAAGAGATAGTATTAAATTAAAGAACAAAATGTTTTGAGTCATACTCTCATAGAGTTACTATAGACTCATCATCCATGATAAACAGTTGAAGTTATTTTTCAGTACAAGTTCTTTAAAAGTGAACAAAAAATATGTCTTTCTATGTTTCTCATTCCTTAAGTTTATGTGCATTAAAGTGCACATGCTACCTTTCACAGATGGTCATTGAACATTATTAAATCATATATTTATTGTTGTAGCTATCAAATGTTCATTTTACCCTAAATATTTAACAGATCTAACAGCAGTTCATACCAGTGAAGAGTATACAGAGATACTGCCAAAATAATTTTTGTTTTTTGAATGAATATCAGTTTTCATTCCAACTTCTCAGAGTCTGAGTCAGGCTGGCTTTGTCAGTTCACAGATATATCTTAAGTACACATACTGTCTTACATTTAACTAAAGGCTTGCTACATTTTATTTATATACACATGGTAAATTCAGAATTACAATCAACATTTCTTCTCTAGTATAGGGTCAGTCCATTGTAACAACTTCAAATGTGCATAAAGAAGAAAAATATATAGAAAATGTGTGTAATACTATTTAGGAATCATAACCTTGTGAGATAACAAAACATTTTTTAAAGAAAATATTGCTGGCACTTTAAACTTTTTCTGCAGCTAGTTGCTAATGTTTTCTATTGTTTTTATTATGAGTACAAATATACTTATCTGGTTCAAAGTTTTAAGTGCAAAGTTAAATTTTTCTTGTATTTTTTTTAAAGAGTTGAAAGGAAGGAGAGATCAAGATTAAAATCTGTCAAGTTTGAAAGAAAATGTCAGTTTAATGGAAAAGTAAGCCTTCTTTATTTTTAATTACATGCATGAGATAAATCAGAATAACAGGGATTGAGCAACAATAAAAAAAAAGTGCAGTTAAAGATTTTGTAAAAATGGTTCATTTTGAAATCGGAAATGTAACCTTATACTTATCATATAAAGCATTAGATGCGGAACTAAAGTTTTGTAGTTTTAGATTAATTATTAGATTCAATAATTAATAGGTTTTGTTGCTTTTTATTATAAATATTTTTTATTACAATAGACCAGTGTTAGGTATATGGTAGAATAGGATTTGAAGTTTATCTATTCTCCATTGTTCTTGTATAATTTTGAAACTGAGTGCAGAAGATTTTAAAGCAGTATAAAATTTATGAAAATATATATTTTTATCACATAACATCTTGTGTACCTTTTGTGTAGTAAAAATAGGATATGCACAACAAATGTTATAAAATATTTATTGATATTTTAGAAATGTTTTCCTCATTATAATGATTATTGTATTTCTTTTCAGCTGAGTTTGGAGAGAAAAAAGAAAAACTTTTCTTTCTCAAGAAAGTTTCCATTTATGAAGAGTAAAGATAATATTATTGATGATAGCAGTGATGGTGAAAGTAAGTTATAATCTCCTATCACATATCCTGTTGCTAAAGTATTAGTGTTTTTAAAGGTTGCTTGTCTTTTACATATTGAATTACCTAACTATTTAAAAGAGCCTAAAGACATTATCAGTTTAAACTTTTTACTTTGATGAAATTAACACTGTTAGATGAGTGGAAAGCTCAAATTATCCTCTTATAATGTTTATCCATCTATTTTAGACAGTACAGTACATGCAATTACCATATATTTACTTCCTTGATAGGCCCATCATGGCCAGGTGGTTGGGGTGCTTGGGTGTCAATCTGAGGGTCGTAGGTTCAAATCCCCACCACACCAAATATGCTCGCCTTTTCAGCCATGGGAATGTTATAATATGATGGTCAATCCCCTTATTTGTTGGTAAAAGAGTAATCCAAGAATTGGCAGTAGTTGATGATGACTAGTTGCTTTCCCTCTTGTCTCACATTACTAAATTAGGTATGGTTAGTACAGATTACCCTCATGTAGCTTTGCATGAAATTTAAAAACAAACAAACTGCTTTCAACGTTCAATTTCCATGTTTATTGTGCAAATTAAAACTCATTCTCTATGGAGGAAAGTAGTAAAGATAGTGTTCTTTATAGTAGTAAAAGTATTATTTTAAGTGATAAGTTGATAATATGACAGACTATGAAAGCATATCCTAATGCAGCACTGACTGACTTAACTTCATAATATTCTTGATTTATTAACAAACTGAGTTTCTCATCCATATTGTTTCACCAACTCACTCACCCCACTCTCAAAAATTGGTTATTCAATAGGGGGGATAAAATATGTTAATTATTTAAGTAGTCTCACTTCAGTGTTGAATAAGCTTGACAATTCCGTCTAAGCCTGATTATTATTATTATGTAAAATCAATTATGTTTAATTTCACAATACTATGTACTTTTTTTCCCAGTTCAAAGGAAGTTCAAGGGATCTGGTGGCTACCTTGTTTATCTCCTTTCTAGATATCTAATTTTTGTATGACATTTATAGTGTTCTAAAGAGCAAATGTTAATCACACTTCATATTTCATCTTTTCATTTTTCTTGGGCAATACCCTTGTTGATTTGTGAAATATGTAACTTTGTCTTTTGTGAAAAAGAAAATATAAATTAGTGCACCCGGTGTGGGGGGTGGGAGGTTAAGGTTGATGATTTAGACATTGTGCTGATGACTACTTTTTTTTTTTTATTAGAATGCATAATGATCATTGAATAAAGTATATGATGAAAATTAGTAAATTACCAAAATCTGCACATTATAACATTGCATGGTTATGTATATAATTATTATATGGTATTATGTTAGTAATTTTTAAAACAAATACTCACTATGTCAGAATGGTGTGATGATCATCTTGGTTGAATGATACTGTTTCGTAGTATAGTAGTTGTAATTGTTCACTGAATATCTGACCCAACTTTCTACATTATTATTTCTGTTCACACTACTTTGAACCATACAGTTTGTGAAGTATATTGTTTGAAGACTTTTTCTTTTCTTCATCTCTCTTGCTGCCAGCAGATGGATTACCATTATATGGTGGGTGGATGGTAGTGAGTTGTTTTCTTCATATATCTTTTTTGTAGAAGTTGTATCTATTTGTTATAAACCTTGTCATGAAAAACTACAGAAAATAAGCTTATATACGAGGTCTGTTAAAAAAATACGCAGACTGTTTGAATTGTGCGGCTCCAGTTGGTTCCAGTGGAATCCGCTTGGTGTCACTAGGTGCGCACAGATCAGCTGATTACGACGCCATTTTCCGATTGCAGATATCTTCATTTGTGTATTAGCTACGCGGTTTTAAGTGAAGTGCGATTTTTTCGTTTGGCGGATTTCAGAATGAATGACCTGAAGGAGCAACGACTTGCTGTGAAATTTTGTGTTAAACTTGGAAAATCTGCGACTGAAACTTTTGCTATGCTTAACACGGCTTACGGTGATGTTGCTGTGAAGCGTACGGCATGTTTCAAGTGGCATGAACGTTTTAAGGATGGTCGACAGTCCATTGAAGATGATGACCGTCCTGGACGTCCTTGCACGTCAATTGACGACCCACACGTCGATAAAATCAACACCCTGGTGCGGGCAAATCAACGTCTGACTGTTAGGGAGCTTGCTGAAGAGTGTGGGATATCAGTTGGATCTTGTTACAAGATTTTGACCGAAAAATTGAAGATGCACCGCGTTGCTGCGAAATTTGTGCCTCAGAACTCGTGCATTTTTTGGCCAAACACTCGATCACTGTTCTTCCCCACCCACCCTACTCACCTGACCTTGCTCCTTGCGATGTTTTCTTGTTCCCCAAACTCAAAAGACCCTTGAAAGGAAGAAGATTTGAGACGATTCCCGAGATTAAGGCAAATACGACGAAGGAGCTGGAGGACATTACAAAAGAAGCGTACTAGGACTGTTTCAACAAGTGGAAACACCGTTGGGATAAGTGTGTGCGTTGGGGAGAAGAGTACCTTGAAGGGGTCCCAGACCTGTAACTTCTAAATAAAGTACATTTGTTTTATGACGTCAGTCCGCGTATTTTTTGAACAGCCCTCGTATATATATACAAGTTATATTACTGGTAATGTATTTAAAGCATGGTTCTTTAGAGAATATGTCTGACATCTTTAACTGATGTAATATTTTGCTGTCATTATGTGAATCATATAGAAAAAGCTAGATGTCAGTATTATTTTTTCATACTTTTTCAGTTATATTTGTTTGTCTCCTGATTTGTTTAATTTTTGTTTTGTTTAGACCAAGTGAATACTTTGGCAGCTAGTGAAAATGAATCCACTATTAATAGTAAGTAAATTTATTGACTCTTTTTTTTTTTTTTATTTCTGAATATTTTATTGTCTTTTGTTGTGTTCAATTGGGAACAAAAATTGTTTTCTTTATTATCAGTCTTATGTAAATAACTGTAGTTTATAAAATACAGAGCTTAATTTATATTTCCTTCCCTCTTTTTAATTGTGTTAATATATGATGTAAGTGTAATGACTTGAATCATTAATATACTCTTGACCTTTGAATTTTAGAAACTGATTTAGCAAAAGACAAATCTCTCTTTTTGTAATGATATAAGCTAAGAGATAATAGAATATAATCAATAATATTAAATGTTCATTTAATAGTCACCCCAAACATTTAAAACTCAATCATTAAGATCATTTGATTTTGAATATGTATGTCATAGATTTTTTCTCTTTTAATAATAAGATATCCTTATATTCAAGCATAGAAAATCCACTAGAAATGTAATAAGGTAAATTAAGGTATTAAATTATATGTATACATGCAGTTATTGTTTAACATAAAGATGTATCAGAAAAGAAAGCTTTGTGAGCATGTTTCAAACAAAATTATTCACTGAAAGGTGAACTTCAAAACTAACATCAGTAATATTTAAAGTTACATCATGAAGGTACACTTTCACATATAAAAAAAACTTGTAAATATCAAATTGCCTGTTAGTATTGAAAATCAACCTAAACTGTAAAAATGTTATCTTAAAAGGAAAAAAGCACACACAGACACACAGCAAGTAAATGATAATGCAACTATAGTCCTTTGTCTAATATTATAGACATCTAGTGAAATAAATACATTTTAACTTATATGTGTGTTTTATATAATAAATGCTTGCTGATGATTTTATTTCATAAATTTAATTCATATGTAAAAAATTGTCATTAGTTTATAAACTTAATTTAGTTTTCCAGTACTAGTTTGTGAAGAACTAAAGGCACTTGTGTCTCCCTTCTGGTTGGTTAAAAGTTTAAAATATTTTATATTAGTATGAGATTGTAAAGCCAAATTTGAAAGATCACATTTCATATATTATTTAATTTAAATTTCTATAAACAAAAAGGTTTTTTGGTTTCATTATCTGTGTTCGAATACTTAACATGATATTTATTTTTGAAATAGATGTAGGAATTGGATAAAGCTTATTAATGTATATAAGTATTTTATACTAAAAGTTTTTTTATTTTTTGAAGTTATTTGCAAGCTGGTTGTCTGAGAAAAGAAACACTGTGGTTTATATCAGGAATAATATTTGTTGAAAATTCTGTGTGTGGATTTATTTTTAATTTTATTAAGTATTTATAAAGGACCATCATTCTGTTATAACAACTAACTGTGCTTACTTTCAATTTTTGCAAAAAAATATTCCTGTAACTTAATTTTTGTGCTTTATTTTTAATCATTGTGCAATTTTTTTAGTATATCTGAGTTATGTATTTTTGGTGCATTTATTAAAGTTTATTTAATCTTTTCTTGGACTAAGAATTATGGAGTATCACTGATGCCATGATAGTTTTCTCTTTATAGTTTTCCTAATAAATTGTTTATTGATTTGGGATGTATATTTGATTTGTTGCAATGATTATTAATAGAAGATATTCATTCTAGGAGTGACAGAAGAGCCTGTCTTATCTTATGTAGCAGTCACACAACAAGAAAGTAAGTTGTTTTTATAATTTTATAATTATTTCAGTTTGGCTGTCCACCTCTCCCATAGTTTTTTTTTTTCATTGTTTTCTCTCAATCGTTGCTGTTCTTTGTGCAACTATTAAACTATTTTGATTTCTCCAAGCTCGTTCCATTGGCTGTAGTTTCGCTAGATAGTAGATAGGGACAGTGGGAATCTCGTTAATATGTTTTAATATAATTGATGATATATCACCAGCTCCTGAATTAGTTGCAAATATTTTTGGTCTATTTATAAAGAAAACTGAAATTTTCATAATCTTTACTAATATACCAAATTATTTACATAATCAGTCATAGTTTATGTCATCAGAGAAAAGTTATATAACTATTGTTCCTAGCAAGTTTACTTCCTTATTCATTCAAAACTTAGATGAAGGAAATGTACCTGATTTGATATACAAGAAATATTTATGTATTTTTAGTAAACTTGTGACAGTTTATCAGGAGTATTGCATCTCATAGAGTTTTGTTCTCTCTCTTTATTTTCACATATCTGTTATTTTTTAACAACTGTAAGCAGTAATTAAAAAAAAAAAAACGACTTATCAGATGTCTTACATTTGAGATTAGCTGCTTACATCTTGATAATTATAGTTATTGTTGAACTACAGATCCTATTGTATCTTATTATAATAGTACTTCCTTGTTGAAATGTGATTGGTTTTCATATATATTTATTATGAATTTAAAAGAAAATTTTTAAAATTATTTTGGCCTTTACACCCTTTTATATTGCCAATTTAAAGTTATATAGATTCACAGAATTTTCTTACATATATTCTTTTATGTTTATTTTACTGTCTGTGTTTATAAGCAATGTATCAGTTCAGCTGTAGCTTTTAACTGTCAGTTGCATTATTTTATGTGCAATTCATTAGTTTTTGTTTCTTTGTTATCCTCTTAAACCAGTCATAGTTCTGTTACTTGGTTAGCTTGTGCCTTGGGGGTAACTCTCAGTGAGCTAGTGATTTAAATTGATTAAAGCTTTTCATATATAGTAGTCTAGTCATCTTTTATGATTTGCAGTTAAAATAAGCTACTTAGCTATGCAAACTTTATAATTGTTATTAACATTTTTATTATAATTATGTTTAATTGTTTTTTAAAATCCAGATAAAAATTTATTGTAAAATAATTGACCATTAACTTAAATATGACTGTAGCAGAAAGGTTTTTATGTCAGTGTGTTTGTCATTGTCAAGTCTGTTTTTAATTTTCTCCATGTAGTTTCTTATACTAGGCCAGTTATCATATTGGGTTTTCTGAAAGACCGAATTAACGAAGATTTAGTGTGTGAGCATCCGGACAGATTTGGTAACTGTGTACCTCGTAAGTTTAACTTATTAATCAAACATTATTTTACCTTTCTTCACAAGCCTAAAAAATTCTAGAGCAACAAAGAGTCTGTATCAGTTTTAAGTCTCACCTGTCTAAAATAAAAATAGGTAATGTATAAGAAATATTTCATTATAAATTAAATGTTCAATTAAACCTGAGTTTACTTTTTAAATTAGTAAGAATAATTAATAACCAGGTAGTAATAATATTGGATGGATTAAAATTAAGTCTGTAACTATAAGTTTTGTACATTGAAATCTAAGAAAGAGGATTCGTTAATTCTTTCATTTCACTTAACACTAAAAGTTAAGTGGTGATTTTCAGGTTTATACCTTGCTAAAATTAAGTAATGTTTTGTTATTTTAAGCATATTTGCTTTAGTGACAACTAACATGCATCAGAGTAGTTAAACATAAGGTCATTACAAAACATACTAGAAATGGTGTTTGTAAATTATTGTTTTGATTGGAACTTTATTTGAAAAATAGTGCTACATTACTTTCACATCTTTAACTTTATGTACTGTATGGAAATAAATGTTTCCTTTTTAGTAGTTACTTATAAGCAGAAGGAAATTGTTAATAGTGTAGAGTACAAAAAATAAGCTATATGGGAATTTGAAAGTGAAGACAAAAGGTTATGTCACTGGTTTGGTGAATCATTTGCAACTCAATGACTAATAATTAATACGTTTTGCTTTGCTTTAATTTTTTAATGGTAACAACTAAAGAAGTTAGTACCTCAAAATCAATTCTTCTGTTATTAGTTTCCATTAATATAACACACATATATATCTTATTTATGTAAAATTTTCTTTTACACATTTTATATTTTCCCAAAGCTAAGTTAAACAAAATGAGAGTTTGTTTTGTAACTAGGAAAAGTTAATGTGTACAGAACTTAAAATGTGTTTGACTTTTCTCAGACACAACTCGTCCAAAACGTGATCATGAAGTTGATGGTCATGATTACCATTTCGTAGAATCTAGAGAACAAATGGAACTGGACATTCAAAACCACATGTTTACAGAGGCTGGTCAGTACAATGACAATTTGTATGGTACTAGTGTCAAAGCTGTACGAGAAGTAGCTGGGAGTGTAAGTAACAAAGTGATACTTGTGTTCTGTAAACATCATGAGAAATACTAAATAAATTAACATTACAATAAAATGCACAATTGTTTTATACCACATGGATGTGCAGAACTATCAAACACAATATGTTATTTCTCTCACCAGGGTAAGCACTGTATTCTTGATGTTAGTGGAAGTGCAATAAAGAGACTCCAACTGGTTGACCTCCATCCAGTTGCAATATTCATCAAGCCAAAATCTGTAGAATCAATCCTGTAAGTGCCTAAGTAGGATTACATGTTTTGATCAGCTTGTATTCTTAGTCTAAGTCCAGTTAACATCCACCACAGTATTTAATGATTAACCCTTTCACGATAGGCTCAATATGTAATATAGATTAGTTTATATACATATTTGCACATGTTAAGCATTTATACTATATATTGTGATGCTGTATATATACCTTCACAAAATCTGGTAGACTTTTAGTAAAGATTACAAGATTTTATACATAGAAAATTAGATTTTTTAATGAAGTATTTTTACTAAAATTTTGTTTGTGAAAATATTGAGTCTGTTTCATTACTAGTCTGGGTGTGAAGTGATTTTATGTTATGATTAATAAAACTATTCTTCATCCTGGAGATCTCAAATATTATTTGTGTAATCTCTAAAATGTCCTAAATACATTTCAGATGTTTGTTTTCAGTAAGACTTTATATTTTAGCCTAAGCAGCTTAAGTCTCATAACATTATAATATATTTATTATTTGTTATTATATTAACCTTCCAGTTGTGCCTGGCTAACATTACATAACTTGCTTTGGTGCAATACACATTCACTCACTTTACTGTATCCAAAAGTATAAAACTGACCTGTAGTCTTTACAAAGTGACCCCCTCTTTTAGCTGTGTTTTAGTGGACTAGTATTTTGTAATATATAGTCTCATTTCAGTTATTATACATTACATATGTATATAGATTATTACTATTTAGAAATAAGTTATTAAACTTATTTTTCATAGAGTATAGAACAATAAATAAAAAAGCACAAACATTTATCTCTCTTAGCTACGACCTTTGAACTTAATTGCTGCTGGCATAGGTTGCTAAGCCTTTTAAACTTTTACACGTGAAGGTTTTAAAAAAAATATTCTTTTAAAGTTCCATATATATATATATATATTTGAATAAACAAAAATCACAAATTTTTATATCTATATCATTGAATTTCACTATAATTTATCAAGCTTAGTAACTAAGTTGTATTTAGGTCTAGAAAAATATGAAATTTTGAACAAACTAGGGGTACAACCTACCTCCTTGAAATGTTGGTTTGAAAGAATATGGTAGCCTTTTCACAGATTAAAATGGCTGTGAAAACTACTAGGAGGACATTCTAAGCTGACAACTGGTTATTCACATGTCATATATTGAAATAAGTGTATATAAAGGACTTTTTCCAAAAATTGAAAGAAATGAACAGGGCCATTGTGTTTTACTCAGTACATAAGCCACATCTCGGCAAAATAAAAAGATACGAGGTTCTTATTATATATTCTAGCTTGTCAGTATTGGTAATTTGAGTTCTTAATTCATACAAAACTACAGACTTAGTATTTTAACATCACAAACATCTAATTTTAAACAGTGCTGCATTCAACATATCACTTGATTCACTGAAATATATATTTAGGTTTGTTCTTGTAATATTTACTTTTAAATCAAGAAATTAACTCATATACAGTATCAGAGTTTGAAGTGTAATCTAAAGTTTGATACAAAACCTATTAACATAAATTCATAAAATAGTAGTTAGGTAAAACTTTGAATGCAAGTCAACAAATGTGACAGCATGGCCTTTGACTCTTTACCCGTTGCAAAAGGGTTAGTTAATGTTCTAATGCTTACAATTTTTTTTATTAATATCAGTTGAAACTGTAGGTGGCAGTGACAGTTTAATTGCAATTTACTAGTTTTATGATAAGCATACGCTGTTGGATATCGGTAAATTTTCAGTCCAAAAGACACTGAGGTATGACTAATAGCAGAAAGCAATGTTGAAAGGTTTTGATGGAAGAAAAATAAGTAATCAAAACTTGCGATAGGAAGCTACCTATCTGTAGTTGTTATCTTTGAAATTTTTGTTGACCATTTATTATTATATTTTTTGATACCATCAAAAGAGTTACTAGTAAATTAAGAATTTTAAATCCTTTTCACAGCAGTACCTTTAATATTTGAAACAATGTACATCAGTATAATTTATTTTTCCAGATGCTTTTCTCATAGTGTGTTTTTAATTTTAAGGTGAAGACTGGTTTCCTTTTTAATTTTGATTTTTCTTATAGTGTGTTTAAAATATAACACTCTTTTCTTGATCCTAGTTAAAAAAGAAGTAGTTATTACAGTTAAATTTCATTTTACTTATTACCTAGTATATGCTTAAATAGTATAACTTTATGACTGTCTCAAAATATTAGGGATTATGTGTCTCAGATATCTTATTTTGTATTGCTGACTTGAATTTGTTAAAATGCTCTTTTTAAGATGATATTTGTAAATTGGTGATTCTCAGCCACTATTTATTAGAACCAGACTTACAGGGTTTTTTGCATCTCCTTGGTACTTGAAATGCAATGTATAAGCATAATCTGTATTATATTAACTTTTGTTGTATTTTTTAATAGAAGATATTGAAATAACTAATCAGTAAACAGTTGATTGTGAACAGTTGTAGGTACTTTATAAGTTTAATACTAAGAGGATTTTCTGTATTTTGTATTAAAAACATTAATTTTCAAACCCCATGTTTCAATGGAATTTGAGTAATGAAGAGAATCTCTTAAAACTGTTTGAGAATCACATACTTTTTCAGCTTTCCAACAGTTTCATTAGTGTATTAAATGTAGGCTTTAAGATCTAATGTTTTAATTGTAATAGGTCAGTTGAATGTTGAAGTGTTATTCTCACAAATATTTCATTTTACTACTACTGTTACACTGTTTACTAAAATATATGTTTTAACTCGTACTATGTATAGTATATCAAATAATACACTTCTATGTACTTTAGGAACAACATGTGTGTTTTATACAGCTGTTCACATATTGTCAGAGAAGCTTCTAAGGATTGAATTCAACTTGAAACTGTAGAGTTTCTATGTAAAAATTATCTGTGCATCATATATAAGTAACAGTAATTTAAATGAATGTAAGAAAATTCCTAAGATAGAATTTATTTTCCTTTACTTTTGATTGAATTGATACAGCTTTTTTGTGGCTACATATCAAACTTAAATAGTTGGCAGGTAAATTGAATATTACTAAGTAAAAGCAACAGGAGATTTAAATAACAAGTAGATTAAATAACGGGATCATAGTTATTAGTCCCCCATTGGAATAGTGGTAAGTCTTCAGATTTACAACACTAAAATCAGGGTTTAATTTTCCTTGGTGGACACAGCAGATAGCTCGATGTGGCTTTGCTATAAGATAACCTACAAGTTACATAATTATTGAAAATTGTACAGTAATTTTAAAAGCAAAAACAAAAAAGTTTCAGTGCATGTCTAATTAATTTAGAGATATGAAATGTATTTGCTTGAGAAACAGTATTGAAGCATTGAACTCTCATGTTTTCTTCTCATACTTTAGGGAGATGAATAAGAGGATGACTGAAGATCAAGCCAAGAAAATCTATAATAATTCAATTAAAATGGAATACGAGTTTGGCCAATATTTTACTGGTGAGATTCATTTATCAACCATTTTCTTCTGGACATTTGAATTACAATAATTATTTCTTTATTTTTGTTCTTACGTGGGTCAATACAGTAAACTTACATGCTTATAATGCTAAAATATTGAGTTCAATTCCCTGTGGTGGACACAGAGTGCAGATGGCCTATTGTGTTGCTTTGCATTAACAAAATAACATCTCTATTATTAAAACAATAGTTTATTTTACATATTAGCATTAAAAGTGAATTTCAGTTGACAGTATATGGGTATATTGTAAAACATCAATCTCCAAATTTTAGATTTCAGCTTACTGGAAATTATCACTTCACATTACACACTTTAAACATATGATATTTTGGTAAATGACAACTGATGGGAACTAGGGAGCTTTCCAAAGATTCCTTGATGAAAGAGCTAAATAATGATGATAATATTAGATGATTTTTGTTACTTTCATACACAGCTTGTTTTAGAGAGCTGGTTTTTTACGCTTACTGGAAACATTTCAAGTAATTAAATTAATACTATTTTTACACTAATATAAAACTCAGAACTTAAATACATTATACCATCCTGCTCATTCCATAAAAATGTGTTATCAAGGTTTTAATTGTTTGTTACTAAGGCATGCAATATCTGTTTAGAAAAAGAATAATGCTGCAAATATGTTAAAAGTGTTTTTAAATGTGAAACCTACAGCATACCTGTATAATATAAAGTTTGAAAAAATTTATAATTATAAATCGTATTTAATTGTCTATTATATGAATTTGAATTAGTTTACATTGTACTCCCTTTATAGTTTTAAAACTATCATTTTTGTAGGCATTATTCAAGGTGACACTCCAGAAGAAATATATGTAAGAGTGAAGAATATGATTAACGAACAGTCCAGCTCTGTTATCTGGATACCATCTAAGGAAAAACTTTGAGAACTTTACAAGAAATAAAATATGGTTTGGATAATACTTGAACTGTGAATTTTATGTCACTTCTCTTTATTTGTTCTTGCAGCATTAAAAACAGTTGGAGTATATTGTGTGTGTTTGGGAGCAGTTGAAATGTTACTGCTTATTTAACGTGGTAGACAATCTCTGTTAGAGGCAGATTCTTTTTACTGATGGGTTTACATTCCCTTGATGATAAAAATGGAGACATGGACTGATGTTCAAATATATTGTAAACATCTTGTGGATTTGGTAAAAATGTCTTGAAACATTTTTTATCACTTTGTATTAAAAATCTCATATGACAAAAAAAAGCGTCCATCTCATATCAAGAAACTTAAACTTCAATACGTGTATGTATGATAAAATAGATTTTTTATGAATTTAGTATCTTTGTACAGTATGTGTATTTTCTGTTATTCATTTTGGAACAAAAGAACAAAACATTTTAGCTTGTTTACTTGAAAGCAAGTTTTACATTTAATCACAATTTTAATTTGAATGAAATATGTTTATTAAAATTTTAAATGTTTTAATATGCACTGTGAACAGCATTAATCAGAAAGATAGAAGATGCAAAACTTTTAAAATTTTTAATGGGCATTTTAAAAATAAATGTTACTTTAAGCTAGGATTTTTTTTGTGTAGGCAAAAAACAGTTTTTTTATTGTTGGTAAAACTTACATTTTTCATTTATGTTGTAAAAACAATAATTGTATGTATGACAGCTGTTAACTGACACAAAATATCTATTCAAAAAAGTAGTTTGCATTGAATTAATTAAAGAAAATGGGCTTTATAGATTCAACAAAAATGGAAAGGTAAGAGACCAGTTTTAAATTGTTTAAGTATGACTAGTTTATGAGAGATTTTTTATTTTATATTGAAAGATAAAAACTGTTAGAATTTTATGTGTATATGAGTACTAAAACTTACATTCACAATTGATACTGAACTGTTTTCATACTTTATAAAAATGGTTTATTGTTACTAGTGTTGTATACAAAGGATTAAACTTGTTTGTGGTCACAGCTCTTACGATTTAATTACTTTAAGTGACTATACTATATACGCATATGTGTACGAACCCCTCTTCCTTAAATTTACTCAGAACTAAAATATTTTTGTCTCGTTTGAGAAAAGGTTAATATTTATTCTTGTATTTGATTCCATATTTTTCAATTTTGCATAAAAATCAACCAGTAATTATAGGTATTGACTCAACAGTGGTTTCACTGGGTTGATGAAATATTTTACATTTTTCAAACCTGCATATACAGAGAATTTTCTTATAATATTGTTTTATTCTAGAAAATATCCAAAATTTGTCATCCATTAGATAAGCATTTATTTTTCTAAACATTAAAGTCCAACTTTTATTCAACTCTTTTAAAAATATTTCTATTCAATCATGGAATCTGCTAGTTATGAATTTTGAAATTATCCTGTGTGAATTTTACTGTTTTTTTTATTTCAATAATAAAGATCTTTAAGGGATTGGTTACTTATTTATTTTTTGATTTGTAATTATTTATTTATTTTCAGTATCATAACAGTGATTATTAATATCAACTTACTAATTCAACACATAAGTCTGATTTGTTCACCATTTGGTAATCTTACAAATTTTTCACAGATATTAACAATGATGAACACAATTTTGATATTTGAACTACCTACCAGTAGTCACTTTTCCAAATCCAAATTTGATAACCCCTCTCTCCAAAGAAAACCAAAAAAGTAGCACGTTTGATAGTTCTTATTTGCTTAAGTAAATGTAAATACTTGTTTACTGAAATATAGTAGGACATTACATAAAATAAGAAATAATGGAATTTTTAAGTTTTTCAACTTTTAAGTTAGGTATTGTAGTAATCAAGACGTTTTCAGACTATTTAATATCTTAAACGTGTGTTTATTAATTTACAGTAAATTGACTACAACTTACAGTCCAATTCATTTAGGTAATTAAATAGCTTTTATTAGTATGTAAAATACAGCAACAATTTGAATTTTAATATAACATTTCTATATCTATAGTGTTTTGATGTACGACCATGGTTAGTTTGAATACTGAATGGTCAAAATGATGTGCATTTAATACTGTAGTTTATTAATTTTGTGTATTTATAAAGTGTAGTAGAATGCATTTTAAAGAGATATTTAGTACACTGATATCAGATGTTACTTATGTTATTTGTATGATGTTTGGAAACTTCTTGGTATGTACCAGAGGTAGGAAGATTTTTCTTCCAACAAGGGTGTAACCTTCACAGGTCTAGCATATAAACCATCTGTATTCAGCTGAAGTATTTTTCTATTGCAATGTGGAATGTATGATGCCATTCTAGTAACGTTATTGTTCCGATATTCTTATTTTAAATAAACTCATTATATTTTAAGAACTTTAAATTAGTTATATTATCCGCTTTAACCCTAGTGTATTATTGTTCAATTTCGAATAACTTCTGTAAACCGTGAAGCAAAAAGTTAAATTTGAATATAATAAAGACATCGAGTTAGTTTTAGTAGTTATAATGACTACTAGGTAGCGTAACACATGCAGTTCCTGTTGTATGACTGTGGCCTGACCTTGTCTGTTATAGAAGTGCAGTAAATAAATATCCAGTCATCTAAATAATTTGTTGAAAAATTACGTGTACAAGTTTTTTAAAGCTTGTTTATATCAACCATACTAGAAAAATAAAATACGGTCGAACGATTTCGGGCATACACTTTTGGTAATATTTATTTTCAAGATAATCGTAATTATTCGTTAATAATTACGAACCACAGGTAAAAATCAGGTAATTCTGAGAGTTATAAATACTAATGCTGAATGGTAAGGAGCGTTATTCTATCCCATATTTAAATTTCGAGTGGTTTAATTCCTGTGACAACAAACACGAAACAAAACCTTTCCACTTTTCCACAGATTTTACAAGAAACAGTTTAAAATATTTGCTTGCTTCTAAATTTTCTGGCAAAGTTGAACAGTTTGCATAATCATCCCTAATTTTTCACTGATAAATTGGAAGAAAGGCGGTTAATCAATAGCACTAACCGTCAACTCTTAATCTCCTTTTTTCTGATCGAATAATGCATTGGATTTAACCATCACAATTATAACGAAACCTTAGCCCAAAGACCGAACATGATTTTGTGGCAATGGGGTAAAACGAACTCTCGATTTCAGAATTTCTGTACGTTAATACTAGAATATGCTTAGTCTCAGGTTTTAAAGTAATACATAAAATAATAATTAAATGAAAAAAGACTACTGAGAACTGAATACAAAATAATAGATGATTAAATTTTGAAAAATTCACACAAACAACTCTAAAGTTTCGTTTTAAAGTTTTCAGAGTTTAGAGTGATTTTAATTATTATAATTTTGAGAACTATTTTGTGTTTGAAAGAAGTACCAAAATTTTTCTGGATGAATAAATAAATTGTTTAAATCTAAGATGTTTAAATATAGAACTCTTGTATGTATGTATATATATATATATGTACATGTATATAATGGGATAACAATAGAAGGTTTCTACAATACATGTGTTAAAAATCATCACAAAAGTTGAAAATTATTAACAAAAGCCAAAGATTCCGATGCTTGAAATGTTTAGGGTGAGAGAATGATACATTGTGAATATATAATGGATAAAATAAGAGAAGTCACCAAAATACGATGACAGTGATCACCGTTTAAATGAAAAACATGTAAGTGCAGTTTTTAACATGTTTTTGTTTTTAAGAACCTGACGAAACACTGGTGATATATTCCAACTGAGATGTGAAAGAGAATCCACTTTTTTATGTTTATTTTTTGTATTATTATGTATGGAGAGAGATGGAGAAAGCAATTTTTGATTGGCCAGAAACTAAGAATATTGTACAAAGCATGACAGTGCCAGGAAGCTTTGGGAACACGTACCTCCAGGACAATTTTGATAAATAGCTGCTCTGAGATTGAGTTTTGTGCTAACATTACTATAATTTATTTAAAGTATTAATTAGTTGCAAACACTTCTTTATGATTCCGAGAAATGAGTGCTTACTGACATACTCACCATAGCTGTAAGCAAGTACAAGCATGTACACTTGCAGATTAAACATGTAATTTATTATGTAGTTATACTGATTCATACGTGCTACTGTAAGTTTATTTATTTAGCTAGAAACAATTTTTGAAGTGCAAGTTTAAACAGTCTTACAGTTAGTGTAATAAGATATTGGTCCAGCTGCTGCTTCGTCTGTTGGATCTGTTCTGGTACGCATACTTACCAAATGTTCAAATCCTAGTAAGAAACTTTTTAACAAATCATACTACCAGTTCCACAGCTTTTTGTTTTGACAAAAGACAAAATGTCAAGTTTTTGACTGCTATCTGCATGATGTGTTATTTCCTGTAAAGTATTTCAATAACAACTAGCGTTGGCAAAGTGCGAGAACTAAAAATCAAATGGTTTTGAGGATAAATAGGTGAGACCTAAGGGTTGATATTTGTGTCACAATATGTGTTGGTAATTTTGACAATTGAAAGGCAGCGCGAAGACAACAGAATAATGAACTTTATTTCAGTTCTAAAAAATAAGAAAACAATCTTCCCCAGTATGTTGTGCAAATACTCTAAGGAACAGGTTGGATTACATCTTTTATGCTTCGTAAAAGATAAAAAATACAACAGTTTGTTAATACAGGAAGGAAAAAAGTATAAAAATAACGAAGTTTCAATGGTTCTGTAGTACTTGCAATGCAGTAAATGGTACAGTAGATTGAACATATGATTCAGTATCGCCAATTGTTACACAGTTGAACAGTCATCAATCGGTATAATCGTAAAACACATTTCAAATAAAGACTTATAGCTTTAGCTTTAGGTTTATAATGTTGTTCAATGGACGTAGTTAATCCTACCAAACTGCATACTCAAAACCAGTGTTTATGTCGCCTTTCATATATTTATTTTCAGATGAGACGCGCTAAGCTTTAATGTTAACATGTCATGCTTTCATTTCCCTCTACCTCCTGACAATATTCCCCTGAGCGGTCTGACGTAGCATGGTATTCGTAAAGTTGTGACATTGAAGGAGATGTAAAAAAAAGAAGGTTAGCCTTTGGGATAAGCAGCATTCAAATCTTGAGTACAAGTCTGAACAAATCACAAAACTGAGTATTCTTTTTTCATGAAAATCTCTCATTCTATATTCAATAAACAGTAATACACATTCTATTACGAGTAGACCACCTACTACGAAATAATAAATGTTGTCCATTGTTTAGAATTTATCATTTTTTGTTGTCATATTGTTTGACTTCTGACAACTTACTTTATTTTTTCACAGATAAAAATACAGAACTGACAAGTCAAACGATAAGTAGAAGAACCCAAATTTTTATCAATCACAAGAAACAAAACAGGGGCATTAGAAAGGAATTTCCAACATACATTGCATAGGACTTAGAGTAAAAAATTTATTTAAACCATACTATTGTACTTTATTAATCATTTCAGAGAAATGCCACATTGAAATGTCTCTTGTATCTACCGCAGGGAATCGAGCCATTAAATTCATATGTTTACCGTTATTCCACTGGTAGAACTTTATTATTACTACTTATAAAAATTGTTTCACTCTTGGTTTTACCGATCTAGGAGTCCGAGTGTGATTAGCAGATCGATCGGACTGTAGATCCACAGATCCATCGTTCGTGTACCGTCATCGCATAAAAAAAACCCAACAGGAAACAGAACATCACACTTTGGGCCCATAGGTGTGTTATAAGGGTGATGACCAAATCTCACTATTTGATCAGACAGTAGTAGGCCAAGGTTTAGCGGTAAGTACTTTTGTCTTGTTGCCTTTCCTCTAATCTATCAGTTATCAAATAGGGATATCTAGAGAGCAGAATTAGATTTGCAAAAGTCGTGTTTCCAAATGGAGAGAGATAAAACGACTGAAACATATACGGAAGAAGATATGATTTATTTTGTTACGAGCTAAACATTCTGTGAGAATCATGCTTTAAACTATTAAAGAAACCAAAAAGGTCGTGTAATTTCATACTTCTGTTGATAAAAAAACGTTAAAGAAAATTATCGGTCTTTTAACTGTGGGATAATTATAAAGTGACTTAGATGTTTTGGCTTATCCTGTCCTTCTTAGTCACACTCGTTTACATAAACAAGAAATCCTTATTAAGAGCAAAGTTTTTTTCGAGGGCTAAATGAGATATAATAGCCTTAACGTTGCATAACTCTTGGAATACACACAGGAGACGCTGATCCCTTTGTACGTTGGTAAATAGTTTCCCAAAAATTGGCGGAAGGTGATCTTGACTAGTTGCTCTTCTTCTCAGTCCATCAGTTGAAAACTAGGATGCGCATATTTAGCTTTTCGTTGACATCCCAAAAGAAACCAGCAATACTGATCCTGAACCTTGTAATAGCAATGAAGTAATAAGTTGGTTTTATTGATTCTGGATCTTGTGATGGTAGTGTAGTAACAGGTTGATCTCAGTAGTTATGAATCATATAATGGTAATGCAGTAATAAATTGATCTCAGTAGTTCTGGATCTTGTGATGGTAGTGGAGTAACAAGTTACTTGTACTTATCCTGGATTTTGCAGAGTAGTAGTAGCGAAGAGTATCCAATTGATTGTATTTTTAATACTATGTAATAGCCAATAATCTGCTTATGTTATTAAACCAGAATCCTGTAACAGAAGAAAAACATTTATATATTTAACTACAAAGGCTTCTTCATGTATCTTAGAACGGTTAGTATAGGTATTAACACTTTTATTGATAAGAATAGAACAGAGTTTCGACCTTCCTAGGTTTTATATTATGTTTATTGCAATTTACATTTTTACATCTACGTAATTTTTATTTTTTACATCTACGTAGCTATGAGGTAAAGATACAGACTATCATCTAGTGATTGAAAATGTACCAAATAATTTGGATAATTACGTTGTTCACGTTTTGTGGAAACCGAAAGCCACAAAATAATTATTCTCTGTCGCCAAAATGAGGGGATTACGTGCGATG
This sequence comes from Tachypleus tridentatus, assembly GCF_004210375.1. NCBI lineage: Eukaryota > Metazoa > Arthropoda > Merostomata > Xiphosura > Limulidae > Tachypleus > Tachypleus tridentatus. The sequence goes on from NC_134825.1 coordinate 127,520,261, forward strand.
TGATTTTCCATTTTCCAAATATGGATTTCGTACTTTGGATTAATAAACAAGCTAATTTTATTATTTTTAGATTATTTAATAAACTGAAGATGATAAGACAAGAATTTAGAATATTTAAATAAAAAGTTTAGCACAACACGAAACTAAACAATCGTTCTGATAATACTTTAAAACTTTATTTTAAAACAATTTATTTCGTATTTTACTTGCGTTAAAAACTATTTACGAAAGTTTTTCTCGAATAAATTCCACATAATTCTGTCCCCCGCTGGTACAGCGGTAAGTCTACGGATTTACAATGCTAAAATCAGCGGTTCGATTCCCGTTCCTGGACCAGCAGATAACCCGATGTTGCTTTGCTTTAAGAAAAACAGACCCACCCATCTAATCCTCTTGGAATTGTATCTTCATGCCAGTGAGTTCCGTTTATTCATATACTATGGGGAAACTCACAAAGCATCCGTGGTTCAATTAGTATCTCTATCGGAATAGTAATTCTTTAAACACAGGATTGCTAGAATAACAAGAATTATAAAACATTTTCAAAATTTATAAACAAAACTAGAGATCGATTTATACGCAATCCAGGTTGCTATAGTACTGTAGAAAGTTTTCATGCTACAAAATAATTCAGACACGTAAATCTATAAGGCCACTTGTTTTAGGCTTAACACTAGCCAAGCCTTTATTACGTACGGCTTGGATTCGATACAGAGGTAAACTAATCTGTTTTGCTTTAGTTTAGCTAGGGCTAGACATTATGGTACTATCACTAAATAAACTTATAACGTTACTGTACGATCTAACGATTTTTTAAACATACCGTTGTTTACATGCGTTGAAATCAGGGCAGACAAAACACATATATTATTTAATATTTCTGTAATGTATAAAAGATACTATAAAGCTACAAATAAACGACCTTTCCTGATGTTTAGAGCTTTTCATGCTAATTTCATTGTGTATCCAACACAGATTATAAACCAACTTAACTGTGATATATGGTTGTGTCACTTCAGAGGTAAAGGGCTCTTCAAACAAGACTGACTTTTTACCACGTATAATTCACTTCGTGAACCTCTTCTCTCTAAGAGCCCGTTTAGGGTTCTATAAGTGGACTATCTTTTGTTTACACACCTGCTTGCATCTGCTATGGTGACGACTGATTTATATCACTCGTTTGTTCTGCGTTTCTAATGTGTCTCTTATGATCAAATAACCTACACGCAGACTTTATTGAAGTGGTTTGATTAATATTTAATAGCTTTAATATCAGTGTCTAGTAGCACACCTCCTAGTATTACAGTGCTATTTCAACGGACTTGCAGTGCTAGCAGCCGGGTTTTGATACTTGTGGTGATCATTGTTTGTTTGTTTGTTTTTAGAATTTCGCACAAAGCTACTCGAGGGCTATCTGTGCTAGCCGTCCCTAATTTAGCAGTGTTAGACTAGAGGGAAGGCAGCTAGTCATCACTACCCACCGCCAACTCTTGGGCTACTCTTTTAGCAACGAATAGTGGGATTGACCATCACATTATAACGCCCCCACGGCTGAAAGGAAGAACATGTTTGGCGCGACCAGGACGCGAACCCGCGACCCTGAGATTACGAGTCGCACACCTTAACACGCTTGTCCATGCCGGGCCATGTGGTGATCAAAATATAGACGGTACATTCTGTAACTTTGTGCTTAATTACAAACAAAACAGAAATGTGGTATTTAATTAGATTGAAAAACGCTACAGTTGGAGTTTCTCATTTTAGAATCAATTTAACTTTCTTGAACTTCGACAATGAAGCTGCTTCAAGAATGAAAAATAAATCGAACCTACAATATTGTGTCGTAATTAAACATTCTCTTCTTATAGGAAAAAACAAAACGAAATAAAACTGAATAATGTTTTTGGATTGGAAGCGGGCAAATAAAGCTTAGGCCCCTTGAGACACAACGTAAAGAACCGATTAGTGTCATCGAGATATCCTGTTCATTAGGTGTGTGAGGCAGGAGAGCTACTGATCTGTCAGTTTCTCATCCTATCGCTTTGTTTGAAAGTGAGTAAATGGATGTTCAAAAAGTTATCTCAGTGGTATTTTATTTGTAAACTGTGAAGGTATAAAACTAGCTCGCCGCTATGTTCTGCAAAAAAAGGAGTTGTTCTGAGCCATATTACAGTTGTTGTTGTTTTTTTTATTATTGTTTGTGGAGGTCAAAAAATGGCGCAGAAGGATTGAAACTAAATTAATTTTTTTCTGTAACTAATTATCATTTGTGTTTTTGAGTCAAATCACCAAGTTTCTATGATGAATGAATTATTTTAAATAGCCCACTATTTATTTTTATTTTCAGTTTTGAATAAAGATAGTTAGTAAGTTAAGTGTCCTTATATTTGTGTCTGGTTTCTTTCAGCTAACTATCTACTGTTGGCTATTTAACATATAATTACAAACACCTTACGTGTGAAAAAGAAAAGATTGAACATGCTACGTAAAGGAATGAAACCAAAATTGCTGGCCAAACGGATAGCTACACTTATGGCCTCCATGAGAATTTTAAAACACATATTTATTCGTTAGTTAGCTAGGCCGCGTTTCTTGTTAAACTTGAGCATGTAGATGCATGTGATTTTTATGGATGATGCAATTCTGTTTAACTATTGCATCAGCAGCTCTGTAGGCTGTCTTGGTAAAGTATCGGACGCTTTCAACTATTAATAGAGATTCTTGCAGAGAGTCAGTTTAGAAGACTATCTATCTGCCACAACGCGAGTATGATGCTACTACAGCCATGAGTTACGAGGTAGTTCAACACACACACACAAATAGTCATTGTTTCTTTGAGCCAAGAGTGGCTTTCGACAAAGCAGTGTGTTAAAAAATTAAATTTAACCAATCTTTTGTGGCCCGTTGTGTGTATAAAAATAGAGAGACTGGCTGTGTAGAGTGGCGGTTAGAAGGGGTAGGAAAAACATTTCTACAACAGCTGACGATCATGTTGTTAAACGCACGAACATGACGAATCGTCGACCGTCTTCCACAGATCTAAAAACTTCAGGGGTCACTACCCATACCATCTGGTTTCACCTGTGTTCAACCAGTCGTCTAGAAAGATGATCAAGCTGAGACTCAACTGAGCCAAAGAGCATGCTGACTGGACTGAAACAATATGAAACAAAGTAATATTCAGAGGCAAATCAAAGTTCAACCTACATGGGGAAGCAGATTGTATGACGTCAGTGTGGAGAAGAGTTTCATCTAACATGACAACCGCTAAACTTAGAAAAGGTCGGTTGATAGGTGTCTGTGGCCAGGATGTGGGACTCCTGCATTTTGTAAAAGGCACTATCAGTGCCAAGAAGTACATTGAGATCCTCAATCCCTGTTAAAACCGACAAATCAGGACCATTTATGTAGCGTTCACCAGTGCACATTCCATGATGATTACTCCATGCAACTGGGCTAAAATGTTTGGTAATATTAATACAGTCTATGCGGTAGAAGTGAAATAAAGATGTAATTACAATGTAGAAGTATTGAAAACACATCTTAGGTTTTATTTCATTGCTTCAAGTGAAGGATTATCTTCCAAGGGAGAGGATTAAGATAATATGCTGGTCAGGCAACAGTCCAGATCTTAACCCTACTGAAAACTACTGGAAGGTAACAAAGTGCAAGAGAAGAAAGTGAGACGCATCTTCGAACTGCACAATGAATTCACTCCTGTCTACATTCCGTCCCTCGTGCACTTTAATGCTGTATTGATGTTATGCAGTTATCAAGTCCAGAGCGGACAAAAACAAATAATAAAACTAGAAACCAACTGTAACCACTTTTTTGTCAATTACATTAATGGCGTTATCTTTAAATCAGAGAAATTTTTCAGTTTTTGTCAAGCATTGGTTGATCATCTTCTGTAATACCTTTTTCAAGATTGGTTAGTCAATAAAGATGCACGCATGTGTTTGGATGACTGAAATATGAATCAGCTTACACCACACAATGTTCATGACCGTTTTATACTAGTTCTGACACTTCCATATTATACATTCTTGTAAACAATTAGAGTAAACGAACAAAAAGTGTAAGAAAATAAGATAATACAATAATTTAACCTCGTTTCATCAAGAACAAGTGTTATGGGAAATCACACACACACTTCACTCGTGAGGTCATGACATTTATGATATACATATTTTAACTTAATTTATGGTTTGAAGATAATTTTAAGATGCACATGTGAAAATGACTGTTTCACTATTTCCCTCTTCAGATTTCATGGGATCTTATTGTCATTTCCATAACGCACCCAGGGCCCCAAAGCACGGAGGGTGATTTTGCTGCAACGAGACGCGAACCAAGACACTTGAAACACTTGGATTCACAGTTCGGCATGTTAACTATTAAGTCACGACTAGGACCTTGAAAACGTTTCTTCATTAATTTATTAAAGCATATGTCATAAAGAATACCAATCATAACAGCAGTTTGTAAAAACTAATGTTTACTTATCTAATATTTTTATTGTATTTTTTTTACTCACTGAAATATTCTTACTTGTCTTTTGGAAATGTTATTTTACTTTATATACTACACCGTTTCTAGTGCATTTTTCGTTCGCTTGGCGGTTTTATTGCATTCTGAAACTTGCCATGAATAATAAGTGGGGGAATCAAGTGTGAAAAAGTGGATGTGATTGGCGAAGTTTGCGTTAACTGTTTAGGAAAATCACATATCTTTTCTCTTGTAGAATGTATATACTGATCTATGTCCATCTAAATAACACGTAATAAAAGGCCGTACATGAATGAAATCACGTTAATCATCAGAACGTCTGTAACAGCTGCCAATAACTCTCTTATCTATTTTTTTTGTACCTCGGACCTCGGATAGTCCCAACCCTCAAACACAGGGTGTTTCTAATGCGATTCAAACAGGGATAAAAGCATGCTTTTCTAGCGTGAAACCAACAGCCCGATAAATAGTGATTAACAGAAGTTTGCACCTGCGGGGAGAAGTACTGATCTCAGGTGATTTTAAACTTTCGCTTTCTCTATTTTATATTTTTGTTCTGATTGAATAGAAGCTTTACGAAGAGAAAGTGTTTCTTTATTGTAGAGTTGATGAAGGGGGTGACAAAGGTTACGTGGATTTAAATCTGGGCTCTGGCAAAAGCTTTTATTTGGCTCTAAATTCACCCTATAGTACATTAGATTTATATTACCAGGAGCTGTTCGGATCATCTGTACAAAAAAGACTGATTCTATTTTGACGAAGTAATCGCATAGTTGACGTTCCAAACACGTATGACAACTCCCTGTATGCAATAGTTTCCCGACACATCCAACAACCCAGGTGGGAACGAAGATTGCTTTGCACGTGGGCCGGCTGCCTGTCACTATTTGTAGGAGTTAGTGTTATAGTTGGACTCCTGGTGGTACTAATAGTAAAGCTGTGTGTGTGTGTTTTTTCGGTGAACTGATAATTCTTTTAATCGTTTGTGTAGCACTTGCTAGACTCTTGTTACTTCTGCGTATCCACCAAATTCTTACAATGGTATATTTATTTCTCGCCCTCCACCCAAAGCTGAATGGCTCATTTTTGTTTGTTTATTGTTGCTGTTTTTAACTTCTCTGTTTTCATTTTAAATTCCTTCATTTACAAATTTCATTTTTGGAGCCAATTAACTACTATTTATATCTTGGCTGCCAGTATACTCTTATGGACATTTTGTATAAAATGGAAAGTCTTTATTTTGCGGTTATTGTTTTTCCGTTGAAGAAGAAGAAAAACCAAGTATGGTGTTGATTAAGAGAGGGCCATATTTCTAATACCATTCATTATAAGATTTCTATATTGACTAAAACGATTTTACACATTTCAAAATCGTGCTGTATTGAAATTACGAATATACTTTTAAGTACTTGGAGATTTTACCTATAGTTAGTTCATTTGATAGCAGCAAGTGGTAAAAATAAACTGATCGTAATAAGCCTGTGATGAAAAAGCTTTTCGTTTTCAATGCATCTCGGGACGGCTTTTGTGAGAATTAACAATTTTACTAATAAAACAGAGAACATTTTGGCCTTCTTAGGCCATCTTCAGGTTATTCTCTGCTTTATTAGTAAAAGTCTTAATACCCGTACCAGTTTCTTTTGAATTTCGCGCAAAGTTACTCGAGGGCTATCTGCGATAGCCGTCCCTAATTTAGCAGTGTAAGACTAGAGGGAAGTCAGCTAGTCATCACCACCCACCGCCAACTCTTGGGCTACTCTTTTACCAACGAATAGTGGGATTTATCGTCACATTATAACGCCCCCACGGCTGAAAGGGCGAGCATGTTTGATGCGACCGGGATTCGAACCCACGACCCTGGGATTAGGAGTCGAACGCTTTATCACGCTTGGCCATGCGCGGCCGCCCGTACCAGCCATTCTGAGATACATTTTTATTTCAAGTAGGTTTCCCGTCACCACGAAGTTTTGTTTCCAAACATTTGTAGGCCTGGCATGGCCTAGCGCGTTAAGGCGTGCGCTTCGTAATCTGAGGGTCGCGGGTTCGCGCCCGAATCGCGCTAAACATGCTCGCCCTCCCAGCCGTGGGGACGTTATAATGTTACGGTCAATCCCACTTTTCGTTGGTAAAAGAGTAGCCCAAGAGTTGGCGGTGGGTGGTGATGACTAGCTGCCTTCCCTCTAGTCTTACACTGCTAAATTAGGGACGGCTAGCGCAGATAGCCCTCGAGTAGCTTTGTGCGAAATTCCAAAACAAACAAACAATCCAAACATTTGTAATTTTCGTTAAAAACGTCACGATAAGTTTCACATTAATACGAGTGAGATATTAGCGAAAAACATCGTTTAACTTATTTTTGTGATCTGCCCAATACATTAATATTATGGCTGAGTTTTGAACGATGGATGTTGGGAAAAGAGACAAACTGACCAAAAGCTATAAAGCAGTTTTGCTTCTCATGGGTATGATATGAAACGGTTAACTAGAATGGGTCTTAACAGTGACTCTACATATTTAAATCATTTTTTTAACGACTTGTTGATCTCTTTACTTAATTCTTCCTGTATCGTGCTCTATTTTGGATGAATAACAGAATGTTTTTGGAATATGAGTAAGGCGATAGATATCAATAACAATCGATTTAATGAATGTTGTTTCATGAAGAAATGTTGTACATCCCTTCCCTTTATATAGTGTAAAACTATAACCCCTCGTTAGCTATATCTAATAGAAACACCTTAGGTGCGAAAAACGTCCGCCCAAAAAGGATTAGCCATGCATAAAATAATCATTGATTTGTTAGCCAGGCCGCGTTCTTCGTTCAACTTGAGGCATGATGATTGTTAAAAGAAAATACGTGGCCTAGCTAACTAATAAATGAATATTTCCTGTAACACTATGAGTGTAGTTACCAGTTTAGCTGCCAATTTTATTTTTTTTAACATTTTAGGAGCACTTAATTAGATATCATGACTTTTTTTTTATCAATACACACCAATAAAATACAGCATACGAAAGTGGCATTTGATAGTAACCATTATTAGCTGCAAGATCGCAACCAATTATTCGAAACAGACCTATACTTCATAGAACCAACCAGATTCTTTAAAATATATGATGGTAGTTTTCCTGTCAAAAACAGCGTTAATAACTTACTTTACAATAACGCCATGGAAGCTTAATTAACAGTTTCTTGTTATCACGCTCATGCACTTTATATAGCTGTATAAAGCAAATTTATGCTTAAAAGTTGGCAATGAATAATGAATAACAACTGTAGGATTCATTTCAAACCTTGGCCTAGAAACTGCTAATCTAGTTTGTTTGGCCTAACCAAAAATTATGTATCTATACGTTAGTTTATCCTATAGATTTGTTGCTCAAAATTAATCATATTTAATCAAACTGACAAAAAATTTTGCTTTTAGGTGAAGTAGTAGTAAAATTTTCAGACCAACAGTTCACGTGACTTTTTTTCGTAGAACTGCGCAAACTTTTTTAAATAACTTTATAATGTCGTTTATAATTAAACCAAATTTCGCAATTAAATGTAGATTGCAAAAATCTATAAGTCTATCAAATTTAAAAAAGAACTATGTAAGTTAATGGCCTGACATGGTCAGGTGGGTTAAGTCGTTCGAGTTGTAATCCGAGGGTTGCGAGTTCAAACCCCCGTCGCACCAAACATGCTCGCCCTTTCAGCCGTGGGGGCCTTATAATGTCACGGTCAATCCCACTATTCGTTGGTAAAAGAGTAACCCAAGAGTTGGCGGTGGGTGGTGTTGACTAGCTGCCTTCCCTCTACTCTACTAAATTGTTAAATAAGGGACGATTAGCGCAGATAGCTCTCATGTAGCTTTGCGCGAAATTCAAAAACAAACAATGTAGGTTAAATATGTTTTTCTATCTTATTTAGCTTCCATACTTTTGGCGCGAAAATATGTGATGTTAATTTCAAATGGCTTAAGTACAGTTTGAAACAGGAATAACCATCCAATAACAGATGAGCATTGGATGACTATAACATATAGATACTTTATGCTTTTTACACTATACAATCGGTGTCTTTAGGGAGCCAATCCATATATTATGCAGAAAAAATCAATACACATAAAATATAAATTTTATTACACGCATTCGTAAAATATTTATATTAAAAGACATATATATCTTATTTGGAAAGGTTGCTTTTCTACTGGTAAAATGTTACAAAAATAATCCTATAACTCCTTTGGGGAGGCCTGAATTGTTTCGTTCCTAATATTACACGAAAGAAGACTAGTTTCTTGATCGTAGATAACACTACTTTTATCAGAAGACTCTGACTCTATGGTTTTATTTACTACTAAGATAAGTATCTTTAACACATGGACATGTTAGTTCAAAAATATCACGATTTATTCTCTCTATCTAAGTGACAGTTTAAGTGATGTCCACATGTAGTACTTTTTGATAATAGCATGAAGGACAGGACAAATACAAAACATTATAACAAAATACTGTTACAAATTACGTAAACTTTAAAAAATCGAGCTTTACCAAGATTGAATGTATGTAGTTAGTTATATTTATAACAGTCATTCTCTTTTCTTTATAACTTCAAAATAATATAGTTGAACGTTATTTTCCTTACAATGTTTGATTCGATGAATTGAGTGGCATCTTTAACAAGGCTTAAAACCAGTATTTGTATATGATAAATTTAAAAATGTAAAATCAGGACGTTGTGTTGATGCAACTTTTAAACTGGTTGTCAAAGCTGAACCATTTGTTGGTTGATATTCTCGAAGTCGATTTGGCTAAAACATAAATATCTCAACACAAACAATAATCAGAAATATTTAAATAAGAGACTCTTACTAAATAATATTTTCTCTAAAGATGCAATGGGCGATATTCAAGCTCCAATATAACAAAAACACTGGCTATTCCATAACAGATATATCCACATACAATGCATTTATTGCACTTTAATCAGTTTTTCAGTTTGCAATTGTAAGTAATAGCACTGGAAATATCGTTCTTCTAATGTTTCCATTGGATTCTTACATTCATTTCTAGTTTTAGAATTTGGTTTGTTTTGAATTTCGTGCAAAGCTACTCGAGGATTATCTGCAGTGTATGACTAGAGGGAATGCAGCTACTCATCACTACCCACCGCCAATTCATGGGCTACTCTTTTACCAACGAATAGTGGGATTGACTGTATCTTTTTATCGCCCCCATGGCTAAAAGGGCAAGCGTGTTTGGGGTGACGGAGATACAAACCCGCGACCCTCAGCTTACGAGTTGAGTGTCTTAACCACCTGGCCATGGTGGGCCACTAGTTTTAGAAGAGGAAATGATATACAAAAGAAAGGGATCAAACAAGTATTTGCCAAAAAATGGAAAATACTGGTTAGAGCAATGGTGTACAAAGTCCGGTCTGCGGGCCAAATCCGGCCCGCGACGAGTCTCCGAGTGGCCCGCGATGTCCAACGGGAAAGTCAAACATAGAGAGTTGGCGCCCGCGCAAAGATCAAGCGCTATAGAAAAATATGCATTAGATTAGATACTGGATGGTTACATAGTTGTGTCGAGCAATAAAGAAAATTTAATAAACAAATCTCGTTAATACATAGGAATTTAATCATTAAGGCAATGACGTAATGTTTCCGTAATTACGAAATCTCACGCGTTCCAATTGTTCTTCGTGATTTACTTACGAGCCCTATTTTATATTATTTCGTAAACAAAAATGGCAGCTAATCGAAAAAGAAAAGTTGACGACGAAAACCGGCAGTTTCATGTTGATTGGACTGTGTAATACTGTTTTGTTCAACAACAGAAGAACATGATTTGTCTGCTGTGTCATACGACAGTAGCAGTGGCAAAGGTATCCAATATAAAGCGTCATTATGAGTCGAAGCATAAAGATTTCCACAACGTTGTCGGTGATGAACGAACAGCTCGGATTGAATCTCTGCGGAGGTCGCTGAATCACCAGCAGAACGTTTTCTCAAAGCAGTCAGCAGATTTAGGTGCAGCATGTGAGGTCAGTTACGATATTTCGTTGATGATAGCGAAATCTGGCCGACCGTTCACTGATGATGATTTTGTCAAGCAATGTATGATTACTGCATCGGAAAAGTTGTGTCCGGAAGCAGTTCGCAACCTACAGACAGTGGCTTTGAATCATATGACAATTCAACGAAAAATTTCACACCTCTCAGCAGACGTAACAAGGCAGTTTACAAATAAAGCAGCTAACTTTGTCTACTTCTCTTTGGCAGCAGACGAGTCGACTGACATCAGTTCAACAGCACAGCTACTAGTTTTTGTTCGTGGTGTGTCGTCATCGTTTGATATCACAGAGGAACTAATCGGCATGGGTTTCATGAAAGGTCAGACAACTGGGTCTGCTCTATTCAATGAGACAGTACGACTGTGTAGTAGTGTTTCATTGGATTTCACTAAACTGGTGTGACAACTGATGGAGCACTAGCCATGATCGGAGAAAGTAGCGGGCTGTTAGCACTGTTGATGAAGCATTAAGGAAAGCAGAACAGACAGCTGATAAAGTTGCACTGTATTATTCACCAACGAAACCTGTGCAGTAAGGAACTTGTTTTCAGGCGCTGATGGTATTAGTGACGAAAACCATTAATTTCATCAAATCACGAGGGCTCAATCACCGTCAGTTTCGAAGTCTTCTTGAAGAAATTGATTCAGACTATGGTGACCTTGTGTAGCACTGTGAAGTACTCTGGCTGAATCGAGGGAAGATGCTCAGAAGATTCTGGGAGTTGATTGATGAGGTGATAGAATTCCTCAGAAGCAAGAACAAAGAGACAGAAGTGATTTCCATGACTGATCCAGTATGGCAAGCTGATTTGACCTTTCTGATCGACATGACGCAACACTTGAATGATCTGAATTTGAAGTTGCAAGGCAAAAATCAGCTTGTCTGTCAGCTTGCAAATCACGTCTCAGCTTTCAGAACAAAGGTTGCAGTTGTTCCGGCAGCAAGCAGCATCAGGCATCTTCGTGCACTTTCCCACTTTTCAGTCACAGCTACAGAAGAATCAGGACATTGACACACAAGTTTATGTTGGGAAGCTAGATACCTTGATTCATTCCTTCAACTCACGGTTTCATGACTTTGACCATTGTAGACTGTTGATGAAACTTTTTGCTGATCCGTTCAGTGTGTCAGTGGATGACTTGTCAGCAGAATATCAGCTCGAACTTACTGATCTCCAGACATCTGATGAACTGTGTGCTATTTACCGACAATACAGTTTGCTTGACTTCTACAAAACGTCGCCTGATACATTTGCTAATCTGAAAGAGAACGCACTTGTCCACACCAGCATGTTTGGCAGCACGTACTGCTGCGAACAGGCTTTCTCGCATATGAAACTGAACAAAAACAACACTCGCAATCAGCTGACTGATGATCATTTGGAAGCCGTCTTGCGTCTTTCAACGTCAAACATCAAGCCGGACATTTCTAAGCTCGTAAATGACATGCAGCACCGCAGCACCATCCATCGCACTGACTTTGTGACAGTTGACGTATCATAACATTTCTTAGAATAAGATGCAAACTCTTTGATGTAATCGTTATTTGTGTGTTCTTAAATGTGATGTCCATCTTGTGTGAACCAACTGTGGGACGATTTTAATCTTCACTTTTTTGTGGCCCCAAACGGTTACGAAAAGTATGTTTGTGGCCCCTGACTCAAAAAGTTTGTGCACTACTGGGTTAGAGGATGGGCAAAGAATGTTGAATAACTTCACAATAAAAATATTAAGTTTTAGAGAATGGACAAAATCCACAGCTAGTTTTGTAGAATTTTCACAAAATTTAAAAATGTTCAGGATGTAATATATTCCAGATCAGCAACATATTTTTGGTTAAGTTGTGACTTTAATATAAAAGAATCAGTATATAATTAAAGTAAAAAACAATAAATAAATTAAACTAATTTGCCAGTGCGTTTCTCTGAAAATAAGCTTTTGTATGCATGCTTCCTCTGTGTTAGTTACTTTAGACTAGGCCGTTAACATAATATAAAATTATTGGTCCTTCGTAAGAAAATTTATCAAACGTAATGTACGTCAATACGATAAGTGTAATGGAAAGATACTTTTTTTTTTTCTTTCCTCTAACATAAAGTGTTATGGTGATCATATTTACGAACAAAAGATGTTAAGATTGCAAAAGGGTATGAAAAATAAATGCCTAAAAGTAATAAAATTTACGTAAACTTAGAAGTGGATGATGAATTCTTTTATATTAAGTGAAATTATTTTACTAAACCTCCTGACTGTAAGTATGTGACGTATATGCTTCACTGTATATTGCCAAGTCCCACCTGTTCTAGAAATTTGTAGAAGATTCTTAAGAGTAAGAATGAACAATTTTTTTAACGAAAACGCGCTAGAACATTATTGAAACTTCGATAAATTCGCGTGAATGCTATATAAAAACAGACACGCCAGTAGAAGATTACTATTAGTTAGCTACAGTCAGTGTCTGTAGGCCTAGGAACCTTTATTTGCGATTAACATTTAATAATCGGAGAACTATAGAATTTAACCAGGAATGATAACAGATTTCGAGCATTACAAACCGTTCAACGTCAGTGAATTACTTCGGACATTATTATTTTTACGAATATATTAATTATCTTCGCCAGAAAAGGTTAGCTTGTAAGGGTGTGAGATTAATCAAGCTAGCTGGCTTAAACGAGGTGTGACAGTATCAAATAAGAATAAATTTGCTCGTCGTGGACTTGGATCGTCGATAAAATATTCAGTTTTAAACCAAATAGAACACTTTCTTTGAAAAAACAGATGCATTTATAAACAATATTTTCTTATTTCTAGTGTCCTCGTTTTGGAGTTTCTTTTTTATAATCTTTCAAGGAAGTCATCATATCAATTCAGTTTCTGTAAATATTTTATTGTTTATGAGAAATTCGAGTTGCAGTTATTTTAGTTTGTTTTATATTCTAATTACTGTTTAATGTATAGCGATCGGTGTCTTTCAGGATGTCTTCGGATTTACAACACAAAATTAGGGGTTCGATTCCCCTCGGTGGGCTCAGCAGATAGCCCGACGTGGCATTGCTATAAGAAAACACACAGGTCTTTCAGGGTGGATACGACCGCGTGGTTAGCGTGCCCAGACTGTAAATTCGAGACATGATTTGCGTCCCGTTGTTGCATAAATACCACTCGCGCTTTGCAGTCTTCAGTGAACTATAATAGCGATGTGAAATTTCATTATTCGAGCAGACAGGATTAACTCAAGAGTTGGCTAAGGGTGCTGATGACTATAGCTGCTTGTTCTCTGTCGGTTCAAATTAGAGACGTCTATGCGCAGATAGCTTTGCACTAAAAGTCGGGTTAAACAAAGTAACATGGCAAATATGCTCTGGATACTGTTTTGAAATTTGTAAAGGTGCATTTTTTGAAGTTGAAAAAAATCGATGCAGTTTGTTGAAAGTCACCTGTAACGGGTTTACCATTATACGCTTATTTTAGTTCCTACGTTTGTTTCATTATAATTTTCTTTTTTGCATGTGACGTATATTTTAACTGTGTATTGAGCAAGTCTCGCTTGTTCTAGAAATTTGTAGAGAATTCCTGAAAGAGAAAGATCAATAATATTTGTCTATGAAAACACGTTAGATGATTGTTCAAAAGTTTAGAAACTCGCATGATAGGTATATAAAAAACCGACGTGCCAGAAGAAAATTAATATTGCTGGTCAGCTACAGTCAGTGTGCTATAGGCCTAGAAGGCTATAATTGTAATTAACGCCTATCAATCGAAAAATTACAGATGTTGACCAGGAACGTTTATATATTTCGAACATTACAAACCGTTCGACTTCAGTGGATTGCTTCGGACATTATTATTTCTCCGAAAACATTAAATATCATCGCAGGGAAAAGTCAGCTTGTAAAGGTGTGAAGCCAGTCAAGCTGGTTAGCTTAAACGAGGTGTAACAATATCAACTAATAATTAATTTGCTCGTCGTGGTGGGCCTAGACCGTCGATAAAATATCCAGTTCTAGGCTGGATATAAGACTCATTATTGTTGTAAGTTTGTAAAACCCTTCTGTACAAACCATGACCTGTAATAACTATTAGTAATATCTGTTATTATAAATTATATTGTTTTTGTTTCTATATTAAAATACGTATGCTCAAATATTACTATTATAAATAACCGAAAATTTGAATTTGAATTTAGTAGTTAACCAAATATTAATATTTATCAAATTTACTATATTTGCTTAACTACTAAATTAAAATTCAAATTTTCGGTTATTTATAATAGTAATACATGAGCATACGTAACATAATAAATCGGAGACCAGTTCGAGATAAATTATAATACTTAACAAAACATATAAAGTACTGTTTTAGATACATCGTACTTTTTGCTATTGAGGTTTCATGATAGGGCATAAAATATTTAGATCATTAACGTCTGGCATTTCAAACTTAGTTCCTGTCCTCCAGGTTTTAATGCCTCCAATGTTAACTCTGACACTTGGCATTTTGGATATTATTGGTAATCAATCAGGTTTCAACACCTCCAATATAAATATTACATTTGGCATTTCAGATGTGACTGGTAATCAGTCACATTTAAACACTTCCAGTATATCGTATACACTTGGTCTTTCGGATTTGGTTCGTAACTAAATTTACAGACATTTGGCATTTCAGGGACGGCTAGCATAGATAGCCCTCGAGTAGCATTGTGCGAAATTCAAAAACAAACAAACAAACAAACAAGTGTCTCCATTATACCATTGACATTTCATACTTTGTTTGAGTTAAATCTGTTCAGAATATTTGAATATACTAATGATTAATTGGAAATATTCAATAAAAACAATAAATAATTGAGATTTTGAATTTTCGCTTCAGGTTTGAATTGCAAATTACCATGAGTAAGGTGTGTACAAGCTATGACTACTTCTTAAATGTCTATTTCAATCTTTCACATACACCCAAATAGCCTGTTCTCTCCTAATTCTTTATCTTGATTGTTCCCCTGGGTAAGGACAAAAACATTTAAGTGTTCTCTTACATTTCTGGTTAATGCAGTTTTGGATTTCCGTAAATATTTGTTTAAAAAGGAAATTAACAGGACATTATGCATTCAAGGCATTCCTACAATTACGAGCATTATCATTCTACAGTCCCCCTGGTGGCTTTAAACAATAAAAACCGGGTTTAGACACTTGCAGTTGGAGAGAGAACGTAGCTCATTGTTTTGCTTTGGGTTTAATAGCAAACAAACAGCACCAAAAAATATTTGGGTGTTTATAATTACAATTAATATTTCATGAGAAACTGTAAACCTGTAGATGACCTAAGAAGGTCGAAACCTTGTTCTGTACTCTATTTTAATCAAAGTTTTAATACCCATACCAGCCGTCTTGAGAATACAATCAACGTAAAATCTTTTTGTTTTAATGCATTATCCGAAAGTTTTTTCTTAAACAGGATTTTTAGTCTCCATAAAGTTTAAAAAAATTAAAACTTTAATTTTCCACATTGTTGATTCATGAATGTTAAAGTGTTTTACATTCTGAGAATTATGTTATTTTTTGTATTATTTTACATTTATATGCTATATATTTGATGCGAAATAAAAAACTAGCGCTGTATGTATGTTTTTTTAAAGCTAACCTTTACCTGTAACGTTTTAGCTCTGTATTTGCTATCAACAGTAATTTATTCATGCTTGATACGCGAACGTATGCGAGAGTGTCAAAGTGTAATTTATGTAATGTGCCAAACGTTTCATTGATCATTTATTTGGTCAAGCGACCTGGGAGGTTCTCTGCCTCCTTTCTTGACTGTTGGTTTGGTTCGTGAGTATCGTGGATGAAGTCCACATCAATGTTTCGGTAGCTTTCGGCCCGGTAGCTCGGAAAACCTATTATCTCATCACGAAGAAACGTTTACATTAGTTCTTTCGCACACGCGATTGACCCTTTTCAGGCCACGTGGATGAATGTACCACGTATATTTTTCGTGTGTATGTATATATATATATATATATATATATATATATTCTCTTTTTTTTCGTTGTCAAGTTTTATTCAAAAAACAATTTTATACATACTAATGTAAAACATATAGGACTAATAGGATTTCCCCAATATTAGATCGCTATGGGTTACATAAAGAGCTTAGTAGATTTAATGGTAAGAGATGATTAGATCTATTTTCATTACGCACAATATAGATTTTAGTGTTCGAATTGATGAAATTTTGTTAAGACTTTTGCAGAAGTAATCTGTTGATTTCTTTTGATGTCTGTACGACAAAGAGACGTTTGTGTAATTGTGTTAGAAGGTTGTGCTTGAGTATCTTTTTTTGAAGTTAAGCAACACAATGAGCTATCTTTGCACTACCCACTACAAGTACTGAAACTTGGATCCTAGTGTTGTACGTCTGCAGACATACTGCTGTACCTCTGTGTGAAGGGGGAGGGGCATCTCGTAATTTTGTATGATTCAATGCTCATTGAATTTTAAATTGTCTGTAACATTACTACGTGTGGTTTGGTTACATTTAACCATGCTGGGTAGGCATTCACTATCACTAGAGGTATTAAGCGTTATAAAATTTAAGTTTGGTTTTATGCTTGTCAGTCAGAAATCGTATATAGTTCTCTCTTTACCAGATTTTGTTTTAAATTTTGTTTATATGCTTAGTCTAGTTTAGTTTAAAATCATAGGTTGAACCCAGAAATTTTGTTGATTGTCTATCGAGAGAAGACTTATTAGAGGTATAATTTGGTGGGCTGTTTGCTGGACTTTTTCTAATTTTGTGAATGATATGATTAGTGTTTTAGGAGTGTTTATATTAATTCTCCATTTATTACAGAAGTTTTCTATTTTATTTAACCGTGGTTGTAAATTTGTCGCTGTTGTGGTTGGAGTATTGGATCTTTTCCAGATAGCCATAAAATGGGAGCAGAAGCAGAAATTTTGATCAGGTGGTAACATTTCACTCACATACATGGTGAATAAAATAGAGATGAATACCCTTCCTTGTGAGACTTCTGCATTCGGGGATAAAGTACTACGAGGAAATTCCTGACATATTAATTCTAGCTTTCCTGCTGTCCATAAAGTTGGAGACCCAGTGAATAATACTTCGTGGTGGTTTCATTTGTAACAATCGACATTTCGATCAGTTGTGTCATATGGTGCCGAATTCTTTCTCAGCATCGAGAAAGCCAGAGACAATTCTTTTTTGTTTTTGTTAAAAACTGTCTACTGTGGTTTCTGTGAATCTTACCAGATGGTTTGTTGTTTGTCTATTTATCTCGAATCTTGTTTGTATTTTATGTAATTTTGTTGTCAGTTCCAAATAGGGCAATCGTCTTAAACTAATTATTTTTTATAGTAGTTTTGGAATGCATCTGAATGGTCTGTAGCTTTCTGGTTTACTTGCTGGCTTTCCTTCTTTCAGAAACGTTAAAACGTCCGCTATGTAAACTGATTGTAGGGATAGATTAAATATAATAGTTAGATAATCGTACAATATCGGTATGCCTTTTTTATATGTATATATCATATTTTTTCATGTCCTGGAGCATTGTTTTTATCTTTTTAAGAGTGTTTCTGGTGCTGTTATACTGCACAACAAAGTTTTTGCTTCTTGAACACTGTTGGGTGTTCCTTATAGATTTTTGGCTGCTGATCATGAAAATCACATCCAAATTTGCCCATCACGTACCGTTTCATCGAAATCTTTAGTTTTGTCATGTTTTTTTATATTTGTGTTTAAAAATTTTCGTTTCTGTAAGAGATCTATGAACAATGTTTTGTGCAGTCTGGGCATGTCCAGACATGAAATCAGGCCATGTTGGAAGCTGTTCTGTGGAAGTATGCAGACCGAGCATGCCTGGGCAGGCCGGAGCCAGTTTGACAGTGTCTCAGCAGGCTATAAAAGTGGCTTGCATACACAGATGCTGCTCATTGGATTAATATAGACCTTATAGTGTGTACGTATTGTTTCAGAATATAGTATCGCCTCAGTAGCACTGTAACAAGTAAGTTAGATGTTATAGATATTTTACAGGACGATTGGTGTCGGTCAATATGTCTCGTCAATGTCGTAACAGCCGCGATACATTCTGCTCTATATGTGGCGAGTATACGCTTGTTCATCAGAGACGCTCAATGACTGCTCTTGTGAATAAAGCATATCATCTGTACTTCGGCTGTAAAATTGGTGATCAAGACCAGGAATGGGCGCCTCACATTTGTTGTGCGACGTGTGCTGTCTGTCTGAGAGCTTGGCTCAGAGGCACTCGAGAGACAGTGCTGTTTGCTGGTCGATGATATGGCGAGAACAGAAAGATCATGTGGCGGACTATTACTTCTATTTGACTAATGTGTCTGGTTTATCTGCCAAAAACAAGTCAATTGAATATCCCAATCTACCTTCAGCAATGAGATCCGTGCCACATGACGACAGTCTTCCAATTCCGAAACCACCAAAGAAATGGACCTTAGACGAACCAGATGAAGAAACTGCAATGCAGGGAACTAGCTGTAACATTGATTTGGAATTTGAACCGTGCTCCTCAGGCGATCCACATCTCATAACACAGTAAGAATTAAACGATCTGGTCAGAGATTTGGGTTTGTCAAAAGCAAAAGTGGAATTGCTGGGTTCGAGACTGCAGGAATGGTATTTGCTGTCACCAGGTACGAAAATTTCTGTTTTTCGAAGCCGCCAAGATGATATAACCAAATTCTTTGCACAAGTTGACAGTCTCTGTTTTTGTGTTGACATCGAAGGATTGTTCTCTGCTTTGGGTTGTGACCATGACCCGCAAGAGTAGCGTCTCTTTATTGATTCATCAATGTTAAGCCTCAAAGTTGTTCTGTTACACAATGACAACGTTCACCCTTCAATACCTGTTGGCTATGCAGCACACATGAAAGAAATCTACGAGAACATGGAAATGTTGCTGAAGTACATCCAGTACAGCAAGTACAACTGGAAAATCTGTAGAGATCTGAAAGTCGTTGCTCTGTTATTGGGATTGCAGCTTGGCTATACAAAGTACTGTTGTTTCATCTGTGAATGGGACAGTCGTGCCAAAGAGTCACATTATTCTAGACAGAGCTGGCCACTCCGTAAAAAAGTTAGTTCTAGGACAGAAAAATGTGGCGCATGAACCACTTGTCGACCCGGCAAAGATTTTTTTACCTCCTCTTCCCATAAAATTGGGACTTATGAAGAATTTCGTGAAAGCAATGAACAAAGAAGACGAAGGTTTTCGTTATTTAAGGCAGATGCTCCCAAGAATAACTGAGGCCAAGAATAAAGAGGGCATTTTTGTTGGCCCTCAGATCAGACATGTTAGGAGTGAGAAGTGTTTCGAAGATCTGTTAGTTTGGCCGGAAAAGATTGCCTGAAAATCCTTCAAAGATGTTGTTGACAATTTTCTTGGCAATTACAGAGCCCCACATTACATTCAGCTGGTAGACAAACTTCTCAAAGCATACAAAACAATGAAGTGCAACATGTCACTCAAGATTCATTTCCTCCACTCACACTAGGACTTCTTCCTCCCCGCAAATCTCGGTGCTGTCAGTGACAAACACGGTGAAAGGTTTCACCAAGACATTGCTACAATAGAAAAACGATATCAAGACAACTGGAATTTGTCAATGCTTGCTGACTAATGTTGGACACTACAACGTGATGCATCGGACATTAAATACAAACGAAATTCAGAAGCAAAACTTTTAATTATGTTGAATTTAATAGCGTATTAGAAACATAAACGCAATTAAATACGTTATTGTCGGTAAACAGTTAACTGTCTATTTTTCAGAGTTCCTACGTGATGAAGCAAAACCAAATTTATATTTGTGCATACCCACCAGGTACCTGTCACAATCAGCAAAAACTTTTCAAGAAGCAAAACTTTAAAAAAAAATTGTTGTGTAGTATTATTGGTTTAATGAGCTGTTACGTTTTGTTACCTCGAGTGTTACTAACTTCCTTTTTGACTTCTCAGGGAAGGTGGGGTATGTATAGGGTTTTGTTCGTATCAGTACTGTTGTTAACTTTATCGTAGAAATGCGTTTAATATCTTATCCTATAATTAGTATTGTTTGGATAGGTAGATCTGTGCTTCTTAGACTTAGAATACAGCGGCATGTTTTTATACTCTTTAGGAAGTTTTTGCTCAGACGAGTAATTCTCACTGTAAAAAAAAGGTTTTTTTTCGTAATGTTTTTTTCAGTAGTACTAATTAAACATTTCTATTTTTGCATTATAAATATAATCATGTCATAGAACAGAACAGTTAAAAAATACAAAATTATAACACTGTCTTTAATGGGTCAATAAAGAATATTAACGTAAGGGATTAAAGCGTGTGTATTTTTTTCTTATACCAAAACCACACCAGGCTATCTGCTGTATCTACCGAGGGGAAGTGAATCCCTGATTTTACTTTACATCTATGATTTTACATTAAAAGCATCCCCACGTTTGGAGTAGCGATAATTAATTTTTCTTAAACTTTGCAATTGAATATACATTTCGGGGGTGGGGTTGAAATAACATAACATAAAAATGAATTAATGAAAATATTATATAATATAAGATTCAAGGGAAGAAAAAACAGTTTGAAATTTCCTTGATTACCAATACACATTATTTTGTTCTCAAGTTGTGTAGTCTCTTGGAAAATATGTTTGATTTTATGTTCCCTGTACGTAGCAAAGTCAGTTCCAGGGTCTCGGTGTTAGAGAGTAGGAGGCAAATTTGCAGCAATATTTCAAGCATTGCATGCACTTGTCAGTTAGTAAAATAACTCAGCAGAGGAAAGCAGGAATATCGGACTATATCTTCTATTGCTTGCTTAACAGTCAATAACTTTGTACATTTTTTGTGCGTGCGATTTTAATTGCTGTTTAGGGGCTCCTTGATAACTCTTAGATTAAGGAAAGCAAACTAACTTAACAATGTCAAATTTTTTAGATTCATGTATATTTTTTGAAATTTTCTATGCTTGTACAGTCGTCGTATCAAACGAAGTTTATATTTTAACATACTGTAAGAAGACATATCAATCATAGCCATTAACATTGTCAGTTTACTTATTTTCTACACTTGGTACTAAAATAACGGATTTGTCGGCAGATGACAAGTTTTCTTTAATGTTAATGACAGCTCAAAATCAAAATTTTCAGTTACTTTAAAACTTTATTTCAGTTTTTCTCTGAGATACACTTATTAGGTTGATTTCAGCTGTATTGAGACGATTAAGGTTTTGTATACTTGTGCATATGAGTAAAAGATTCATTATGACTACTTACGTAATAGGAACATCATTAAAATTTATGACGAAAAATCATATAGCTGTTTCGGTTTGAAACATTAAATATGGTAAACATTAAATTAATGCAACTAAACAATGAATGTACAAATAATTAAATGTTCACTAGAGGTCGCCACAAAACAAAATATACTTTTTAAGTTGTTATTTTAGCGCAAAGTTAAGCAATGGATTAATAAATCTGCTCCTTGTCCACAGCAGCGAATAGAGGCTCGATTTTTAGGGTTTTAAGTCCTTAACTTTACTACTATGGAGACAGTTTTTGAGATACGCTTTTTTTGTAGCTTCAGAAATGTCAAAAACTTTGGAATAGCCTGTTTCGATGTTTACCTTTCAAATTATGAGCTCCTTGATACTAGGTAAGAATAAAACTACTTTCCAGCCAACAGCTACTAATAAATTCTTGTTTAAAGCAGTAGCTGTACTAAAAGTTCTAAAAATAAATTTGGTGAATTGATAAAATGTGATGCTTTAAATTATATATATATATATAAACACCATGGCGAATTGAACCTACAAATTCATATACCCAAGGCGGCGATATTCACTTATCATTGTTAATCTATTTTTATAATAAATTTGTTACAAACATGCCTAAAGCTTTCTTTTTTGTTTAAAATTGTATCGAAATTACTAGTATATATATAAATCATATATACATACAGAAGCCTTAATCCTTAACTATTTCGAAGTTTACAATATGTTGTTACGACTATATGTCATTTAATGAAAAGCTACTCAATGGACTATGTCCATTCTGTTCCCTGTGGGAAGTTGAACACCAGATTTGACCGTAGTAAATACCTCAAACTGACTGCTAACCTAGTTACAAACTATTATGACTAAAAATATTTAGAAATTGTCCTTAAAAATAAAAACAACGCTTACAATTAGAATCGAGTTTAAATGAACTGGCAAGCAGGTTTGAATCAGTTCGATACTATAAAATGTTCCTACTACATAATAAAATGTACGTGCGTTATCAGAGTGACAGCTAATTCTTTAACGTGAATCAAAGGTGGAAGATTGCTGCAAACGCGGTGCCTTTCTCTTGTTAGTAGTTCAGAAATAGGGATAGCGGCAGATATAAGTAGTTGTTTTGCTATAAATGAAGCTATTATATTGTTCTGTGTGATTAATTTTGATAATATTGATTGCATATAGTCAAATAATAAAATGACTGATTGAACAAGATACAATGACATCGGGTTTGACACCCGAAGTAAGAGTAAGAAATTTTAAAAACAGGACAAGAATTCAAGTTCCAAGTAGAGAAAAAATATCTACACATTAGGACCTGGATGATACAAAATCCAGAGTAGGTCATAAGCCAGAAAAATCGGAAAATCTTTCTTTCGTGAGCCAGGTATGGCCTACTAGTTTACATTCCTCAATGTGTATTATAGGATTCATGGTTCATGTACCGTTGCCACAAAGAACAATAGTGTTCCTGAATCTTAAGCTGTGAGCGCGTTATAAGAATGACGGTCAAATCTCACTATTCGATTAAAATAATTCAAGGTTTTGCTGTGGGCGCTGTTGAATAAATGGCTTCCCTCTAATCTAAACACCCACTAGAACAGCAATAAATCTACTGATTTACAACGCTAAAATCAGGGGTTCGATTCCCCTCGGCGGACACAGCAGATAGCCCGATGTGACATTATTATAAGAAAAACACATCCTCTAATCTATTAGTTCGAAATTAAGAATGACTTGCAAATAGCCTTTTTGTGTTTTTTTTTTGTGAATTTCCGGAACAAACAAAGTATTTATTTACTGATTTAGTGTTAGGACTGAAGTAATCGAATTTGGCTCGAAAATTAAAAGAAGAAACTTTCCATTATTTATATCACAGTATTTAGTCTATAAGAGTAGGTACGTGTTTGTAAATTTAAAAATTTATTGAAGGACACTACAAAAAATTTCTTTTTTTCACAATTATACCTGTGCACAAAACTATATATTTCTTACTTGGTCCTTACATTTCGAAGAAAATCCATGGTGTAACGATAACAGGATAACATAATGTTTAGGAACAAGAGATTTTATGGCCCATCTCGGCTGTTCCAACTATAAGCCAAACTAAAATTATTACATAAATAAATTTAAAAATTAAAGCTAACCCTCATCATTCATACTGATATCTCCAAGCCCGTTCCCTTGGCTGTGGTTTCGCTAGATAGTAGATAGAGACAGTGGAAATCTCGTTAATTCATTCATGCGCGTCACTAATTAGATGACGAGGCATTTGGCTACCATAAGAGAGTCATAGTTACTATCAAGCTTTCTTTTAAACTCATCAACTTTATTGCCTTAACAATATCCAAAGGCAACCAATTTCATTGGCCAACCACCCTATTTGAAAAATAAAATTGTCTTAGGTGAAGATGGTTTCAAGTTTGTCTAAATTTATATTTGTGTCTCCTAGTTCTATAATTCTCGATGCTAAGTCTGACAAATGTTGATGCATCAACATTATTAATTCCTGTTACAATCTTAAATACTTAAATAATATCCCCTATAAGTTTTCTTGTATTCAAGAGAAAACAGTTTTAAGGATTTTAATCTCTTCTCATATGACAACCCCTCTATCCCGGGTACCATTTTAGTAACCCTCCTCTGAACCATTTCCAACAATTCAATCTCTTTCTTAAGGTAAGGAACTCAAGACTGGTCACAATACTCCAAATGTGGCCTAATCAGTAACCTTTACAATGAAATTATAATCTTTTTAAACTTGTAATTAAAATTTTTTTTAAATACAACCTAGTGCTCTACCACTAGCAGCAGCACACTGCTTGGATGGCTCAAGAAACTTCTCCACAATTTCATCAAGATCCTTTTCTTTCATGACACTCTTAAGGATACGAGGGCCATTCAAAACATACGCGGACTGTTTGAATTGCGCGGCTCCAGTTGGTTCCAGGGGAATCCGCTTGGTGTCGCTAGGTTTGCACAGATCAGCTGATTACGACGCCATTTCCCGATTGCAGATATCTTCATTTGTGTATTAGCTACGCGGTTTTAAGTGAAGTGCGATTTTTTCGTTTGGCGGATTTCAGAATGAATGACCTGAAGGAGCAACGACTTGCTGTGAAATTGTGTGTTAAACTTGGAAAATCTGCGACTGAAACTTTTGCTATGCTTAACATGGCTTACGGTGATGTTGCTATGAAGCGTACGGCATGTTTCAAGTGGCATGAACGTTTTAAGGATAGTCGACAGTCCATTGAAGACGATGAGCGTCCTGGACGTCCTTCCACGTCAACTGACGACCCACACGTCGACAAAATCAACATCCTGGTGCGGGCAAATCGACGTTTGACTGTCAGGGAGCTTGCTGAAGAGTGTGGGATATCAATTGGTTCTTGTTACGAGATTTTGACCGAAAAATTGAAGATGCACCGCGTTGCTGCGAAATTCAGCCCTCAGAACTCGTGAGTTTTTGGCCAAACACTCGATCACTGTTCTTCCCCACCCCCCTTACTCACCTGACCTTGCTCCTTGCGATTTTTTTCTTGTTCCCCAAACTCAAAAGACCCTTGAAAGGAAGAAGATTTGAGACGATTCCCGAGATTAAAGCAAATGCGACGAAGGAGCTGGAGGACATTACAAAAGAAGCGTACCAGGACTGTTTCAACAAGTGGAAACACCGTTGGGATAAGTGTGTGCGTTGGGGAGGAGAGTACTTTGAAGGGGTCCCAGACCTGTAACTTCTAAATAAAGTACATTTTGTTTTATGACGTCAGTCCGCGTATTTTTTTAACAGACCTCGTATATCCATCCAAATTATACTTATAATTTAAATTATGATAACCCAATGCAATATTTGCATTCATCATAAATAAAACCAACTCACTAAATTATCTAAATCGTTTTGTAAATCAGTAGCATCCTCTTCACAGCCAGCAACACCAAAGACCTTGATATCATTAGCAAATTTAAGTAATTTATTGACCATTTCTTTATCTATCTCATTAATATAAATAAAAAAGAGAAATGGTCCTAAACTTAGCTCTAAAGTACATCACTTGCAACATAAGTCCAGTTTGACTGAACTCCATCTATAACAACATTTTGCTTTCTTCCATCAAGCTACGCCAATAGAGTTGTTCCTTTACAAGCCTTTTACGAGGTACTTTGTCAAATGCTTTCTGACACCCTTCCACTTATTTGCATATGCAGTAGCATTTTCGAAGCATGTCAAAAGTGAAATCGTGTTGACTATCTGATAAAATTTTAAACTTTGTTAAATGACTTTGCAAGGTATCTTTTATCAGACTTTGCAAAACTTTTCCCACAACTGATGTAAAACCAATTACCTATAATTACTGGTACAACTCTTATTACTTCCACTGAAGATAGGAGTGACATTAGCTAATTTCCAATCCGTTGTACTTGTGCACTATTCATGGACTCACAAAAATTGTAACATGTGGTTCACGTATTCAATTCTTTACCTCCTTTAAAACCCTTACAGACATATTATCTCACTAAGAAGCCTTATAATTTTTTAAACTCTTCAATTTTATATTAACCAGCTAAGAATTTATGCAGATTTCTTGTTCAATTTTGTTTTCATTTATCAGTTGTTCAAAAAGCAGGATTTAATAATCTAACCATTTCATAATCATCAGATACAAGCCTTCCTTTATCATCCCTCATATGTCCTATCCCCATTCTAACATTATGTTTACCCTTAACGTACTTTAAAAAATTCTTTCCTTTAATTATTATGTTTTCAGCCAAACTTGAGTTCGGTTTTTGCTTTAGTTTACTTTGGACAAAGCTTTACCGTATTTAATATTATGAATAAATCAGTTTATTTGTATCTCAGAATGGCTGGTATGGGTACCAACACTTTTACTGATAAGCAAAAAACAATGTTATGGCCTTCCTCGGTCATCTTCAGGTTAACAAAGAGAGTTTGCAACTGACTATTGCCGGACATATGTCTTAGGGACGAGAGTATAAACTGGTACAGGATTGTAAGGGGAGTTGAAGTTGGATGGTAGGGTTAGGTTATTAATTAATATAGCTATGAAGGTGTTCCTTTACATTAGTTTAATTTTGGTTGTAGTTGGTGTATAAGTAGGGCTTCTTTCAAGTGGGTTGGTTTCTCGTCATCAAGATATCAATTTGTGATTTCATTCTATGACCTAACGTTAAACTTTTTAAAAAATCTTGATAAGCTTTTAATATGCTGTTGTATAAAATGTTTACTAAAGTATATTTATATCCGCCTTTTGTTAACATGATTAGTAGATATATCTCTCTTATCAGTCCAATGTGCTTCCCTCCCCAGTAAGCTGAAGAAAAAGGAAGTTAAACTGAGCCAATAATATCCTTTACAATGTTCAATTAAACTGAAACCAACCTAAAAGGAACATTATGCTAAAGCTGAATCTCATTTCAGGAGAACTCTAGGGAATCTACAGTTGTTTCAGACTATGCAAAAAAGTTACTTAAAAGAAAGAACATGATCTTAGCTACTGAAAATAATAACATAAAGAAAGAAAGAACAAGTTGTTCACGCATTGCACTTTGCTCATGTGACCTAGGGGCGTGGAGGTCCTAGACCGTTATCTGATTTGCCACTAGAAATGATAGTTGTCTCTTTCGAAATGTTTCGTGAAGTAACAGATATATTCCTTATAAGAGAACATGCCTAAGGCCAATTAATGGATCCGAATACCGTGTACAGCCACATAAGGAAAATCGTGCTGTTTTCTTGGGCGACTCTGCATCTACTACACCCCTGTGCAAATTAATTGAAAGAAATGGTCATTTTACAATATTTTCAGCATGGCGACCAGTGTAGGCTCGCTGGACCCGCTGATTTCCTTTAATAGTCATTTTTTCACACAGACGGCGTCATTAGCTGTGTTTTGCAGTACGGTCGATCTATTTTTGGGATATATGACGAAATTTTAAGGATTATTACGTCATTCAAAATTGCGTTAGAAGGGCAAGGAGACCAGTGAAAAAACGACTTTTTACCAACTCAATGAAGAAGAAAACGGTATCAATGGGGTCTTAAATACAAGAACTGGACGCAAGAACAATGGAGGAAGGTGTTATTCAGTGACGAGACTCATTTCTTCGTACAGGGTCAAAGAAGTTTGCATGTTCCCAGATCTCCAGGTGAGAAACTTCGAGAATCTCACATCAATCAGTTCGTAAAACATTCCTTGAAGAAGATGTTTTGGGGCTTTTTCATCTACTATGGCATCGGAGGCTTACATATCGTAGAAGGTATGATGCGAGGACCATAGTACATCGAAGTTTTGCAGAGAAGAGTCGTTCCAGAATTGAAAAAGAGATTTCCAGATGTATCTGGCATTTTTCAGCAAGATCTGGCTCCGTGCCACACATCAAAACTTGTGCTTGTGAAGAATTTTATGACTGCAACGTGAATAAAAGTGCTGGACTGGCCTGGAAACTCTCCGGACTTAAATCTTATTCAAAATCTTTGGGTGATTTGTAAAGAAAGACTTCAGAAAAAAAAGACTGTACTACGAAAGATAAGCTAATTGAGGCCATAATTGAGATGTGGTACCGCGATCCAAAAATTAGTAAAGATTGCAGTCAACTCGTGGACTCGATGCCAAAGCGGATTAATGATCTTCTGAAAAATATAGGCAGTCATATTATGTATTAATTTGTGAGTGATTGTTGGATTCTCAAAAATAAAACGCAAAAAGTTGAAAAAATCGTAATTTTACGTCTTGGTTCAATTAATTTGCACAAGAGTATAAACTGAACTGTTTGTTTTTTTTAATTTCGCGCAAAGCTACACGAGGGCTATCTGCACAAGCCGTCCCTAATTTAGCAGTGTAAGACTAGAGGGAAGGCAGCTAGTCATCACCACTCTTAGGTTACTATTTTACCAACGAATAATGGAATTGATCGTATAACGCCCCCACGGCTGAAAGGGCGAGTATATTTGGTGCAACAGGAATTCAAACCCGCGACCCTTAGATTACGAGTTGAGTGCCTTAACCACCTGGCCATACCAGGGTGTACATAAAGCAACTTATTGGATGTGTATAATGTTTATCTCGTTCAAATGATGGATTTGCCTACAAATTAAGATAGTATGTTTGAGAAAACATGTTACATGACATACGTTATGCAAAGTATAATTTACGTTATAATAAATGTCTCGTGAAATTAGTACTCTGACTTATAAAGAATTCAAACTTTTATGGCACATGGAAATTAATTATTAAGCAAAAACACAATCATCTATATTAACCGTCTTGATCAAATAACTGTTTTAATTTAAAGTATTAAATAACTTTTGAATATATTTAGTTAAATATAGAAATGAAAACCACACTGTTAATGACCTAAATACACGTTGAGATATCATCAGATGATTTACTAGTGACGTCACCACAACCTCGCCCTCTGGTGCCAGTTTATGAAATCATGATGTCAATCCTTCTTTAAGACACCTTGTGGTGTCACTTTGTGGAACTATGGCATTATTAACTCCACCTCTTATGACAGCTATGCCTGTAATCTAACCCAAAGTTCTTTTGCGTATTATATAACTGTTAATTAACCTTCAGGCTTAGACATCTTTTGTCTATTACTTAACAGGTGTTAGCGTCTTTTGCATAATAAGTAAAAGTCATTAACTTTATTCGCCTGGCAGCTCGTTATTAAGAATTAGAACACGGAATGTCGAGTACAACTATCATTTTTGAAATGTTAATTTTATTCAAAAAGTAAAAACTCACATGTTAGATAAAAATAAATTTGAAAAACATAAATAAGAATAAATACACAAAATTAGAGAAAAGTGAAGTTCTGGCAGAACTGCGTTCAATTTCCTCCAATTCTGGAAGGATTTCAACTATCGTAATATCATTGTCTTTTTCGTCTTTAACATGGTCGAGTGTTGTTTGTTTTTCATACAACATCGATTGAACATATTTCATAATTGGTTTTTGCATGACATTTGACTACTTGCAACACGCCATTCACTTTGTTTTTTATGTTACCATCTGATGCATATTCAGTTGCTCTCGAAAAAATATCTGCATCCTTATTCATGTTTTCAGCATGATCGTAAGTTGCTTTATTTTTTCTTTCAATACCATCTGATAATTATTAACAAGTATAGGCTTGTCATATTTGTAGACCCCAGAATAACCACTTTTACCATAATTGTCGAGGTTGATTTGTCCTTTCTTATGTGATAGCATATGTTTATTTTTTGTATGCTTTTGGTAATGTATTACTATTTGTATCCTGGTTACCATAGATTCAACTTTTATTGAAATTCCATTTACACCCTTTACTTTTTTGTAGCATGATCACCTGTAGAATTGGTGCCACCTTTCGTCTTTTCTATATGATTAATTCGAAGTACTTTCTTTATCCTAATATCCGTCTTTGGTGGGATTTTCACCACACCATGTAATACCTTATTTCATTTATTTTTTGAAAACGTCGTCACCATTTTTTTTAAATCATCTCCGACATTATCTTGTTTTACAGTTATGTTATCAAGACGTTCAATCCTTTTTTTAACCCTATCAGTTTGCACCAATAAATTTGAAAACGAAATTACAGTAATCGTTACTTTTGCTGACATAAAATAGTTCGATTATGAATGTTATTTTCAGAATTGAATGTTTTTGCTTTTGATAATGTATTTTTTAATAATAATGTCTTTTTAATACCCGTGTTTTCGATGACAAAATGAATTGCAATCACTAAACAAATAACCAAACGTATTCGTGTTTAAAACAAACTTTTAAGTTCATATTGCAATTCGAACGAAATGTGTCTTTCGAGTTAGACTTCTAAAATCATATAAATCTCTATGCGGCTGTTGCTATGACAGAACTGACATAGTTACGTGTGTGTGTATTTTCTTATAGCAAAGCCACATCGGGCTATCTGCTGAGCCCGCCGAGGGGAATCGAACCCCTGATTGTAGCGTTGTAAATCTATAGACTTACCGCTGTACCAGCGGGGGACAAGTTACTAACAAAGAGTACCTTTATAACAGTATGTTTGTCTTTATAATTAGTATAAAAGGTTTATAACAACAATTAAATAAATAACAAGCGAGTTTACCACAATTTACCAGTGAGATTGTAGATTTCATTTCGTTACCTAATGTGGTGAGAATCCTTCTTTATTATTACTGTTAAAATTGTTAAACGCTTTCCAGTCTTTTAATCAAACAGGCTCATTAAAGTTCGTGATTTTTGACAGAGTTCTGAAATTGATGGTAAAGGTTGATATATTTATACAAGCATCAATTAAGCTTCTTTTAGTTTTCTCAGGTAACAGAAAATTATATATACATCAGGTAAACTTTGGTGGTTGGTGCAACAAATCACTATAGATCCAGTGTTAGGCCTATGAATATGAGGCAAGTTTCCCTTTATGAAGTTAATATTTTTATGTATGTATTAACATTAGGGTTCTACATACTGTTTATAAGCCACTACTTTGTTTGTATGAATATGTTACTCATTATAACGTTGTGCGAATTTGATTTCAAAGAAGTAGAGCAGACAGACCCGCCGACTCACGCACACCACAAATATACGGCACTCCCAAACCTCACAAACCCGATACACATTGATGCACATCCACACCAACCAATTAAAAACCCTCATAGAATTCACTGCCACCAAAACTAGCTTTATGTTCAATAACCAAAACTACCAACAAATAAATGGTCTAAGTATGGGGAATCCCGTGTCACCAGTTCCAGCCAACATTTTTATGACACAGATTGAATCTCAAGCGATCAATTCAGCCGCACACCCACCACTATATGGAGTGAGAGAGAGAGAAAAAAAAAGATAAAAATCATTTTTAAAAAATGTCGTATTTATATCATATACATGCTTATTATAATTTACACATACATTTTGTTTTTTATTATTGTGTTATATTTCACTTTGAAGCATTTTCGTAATGGGGCTTCTCCATAGAAATTGATTTTTTTTTCAGAAAAGGAAAGTACAAAATATGTTAAACGTAAACCAAACGGATTCTGGGAGGAGTGGTGCTTTTTCGTGTGTGTTTTCTTATGGCGAAGCCATATCGGGATCTCTGCTGTGTCCAACCTGATTTTTTGCGTTGTAAATCCGTAGACTTACTGCTGTACCAGTGCTTTTTTTTACTCTACCCTTCCTTCCATCTCAAACAGAAAATCCGAACTTTTGCCCTGTTTACTAAAATAACGAGTCGTTGCAGTTATAGCTGCTGAGTTAATATTCATTTTATCTAGTTTGTTCATATACACGCTTTGTTTGTAATTCGTGAAATCCGAAATGATAATTGGACAATTGTAACTCACACTTTCGTGCTTTCTAACTTTATTAATATATATCGAGATAAGCAACTAAAGTTCGCCATCTTAGGTGTTTACAGCTTCAGACGATCTCTCATAGGTAGAATTTCAATTTATTGAATTTGATTTAAATAAAACTCGGGAAAAAAGAGAGGCATTAAGCGAGATAATATGTTGTTATATTTTAAAATAAACCACGCTTTGTACAATTTCGTCTGGTACATTTAAGCAAATTTAGTAAAAATCCTTTAATTAATTTAACATCAAATATCTGTGGTGAACTGCCTGACGGTAGATTGCATTAAGTGGAAAGACATTAAGACAAAGAAGGCCTGGCATGGCCTAGCGCGTAAGGCGTGCGACTCGTAATCCGAGGGTCGCGGGTTCGTGCCCGCGTCGCGTCAAACATGCTCGCCCTCCCAGCCGTGGGGGCGTTATAATGTTACGGTCAATCCCACTATTCGTTGGTAAAAGAGTAGCCCAAGAGTTGGCGGTGGGTGGTGATGACTAGCTGCCTTCCCTCTAGTCTTACACTGCTAAATTAGGGACGGCTAGCACAGATAGCTCTCGAGTAGCTTTGTGCGAAATTCCAAAAACAAACAAACAAACAATTAAGACAAAGAAAGTTAATATCTTGGTTTTGGTTATTTTATTCACATTATATCAGTGCAATAATAATTTACAGGCTTTATTCAGGGGTTACATTACATGGAGTCACCAGCGTGTGTGAACATAAAAGTGAAAACGCCTTTAACAGCAAGTTCCTAGTTTTAATTCTTTGTTAGAATATAAAAAAAAAAAAACCAATAACACGGGCGCTCGTGTTGGTTTATAATTCACACAATATGCTCGAGACGTACTGAGACTCGTGCGGTCAATTAACAATTTTTCTTTTTCTCTCTAAAATTGTGTAGTTCCTTCACCAAGAAGGTATTTCTTTATTTTTAATTTATATTCTAACGAAATGCTAAGCCAACCCCTTTTAAACAATTTAAGTACGTGAAAAAATCATGAGGTTGTCCACAATGACACACCTTTCACGTAATCATAGCCAGTTATACGTTATGTGCACGAACGCAGTTTCTGTAAAACTGAATTAGTCATTGCACATTGTGTCGCGTAATTATTATTATTATAACTGAAAAGAATCAGACGCTACAAAAGGAGTGAAAGCCATCACACACAGTGTTGCTGTCTTGGGATCCCGCCCGCCGCATTGACCGGCTGTAAGTAAATAGTTGGAAAGAGCTTTTGTTGTGTCTTGCACGCTTTAATCTCTCCCAGACAAGGAACCTCGTCGTGAGAAGTATTCGTAATCAAAGCATTGCTCCTCCAACAATGGTGGCATTAGAGTGGTTCTTGTTGTACACTATTTTAAGAAGTTAACCTCCTTTCTTTCGTTTGTATCACGTGTTATGCAACCTCTATATATATTGTTACCTGTCAACGTTTCACAAAGAACTCTTTCTCTTTGATTGTTTTCTAAACATAAAAGCACCCACTGACTATCACTCGTATAAACCTGTCGCCAAGAGGCTTTTCATAGTTCGTTCTTCGTTGCGGCCAGTTCAAGGCATTTATTTCGAAGTTATTCAATTTTATAGAAAATGATGTATCTAAGTTCATGAATCTAATGGGCGTTTTCCTGTCAATAAAGAAAGAAGTAAAATCAAAATTGAGTTTGTTTTATCATAGCAAAGCTACAAGAGGTTATCTGGTGTGTCCACCGAGGGGAATCGAAGCCCCTGATTTTTATGTTGTAAATACGAAGACTTTCCGCTGTCACAGCGAGTGACCATAACAGAGTCGTCATGATTATTGTTAAAATAAATAAAATCATAACTTGAGTCGCGATGATTATCATACTTCAGTTAGCTAAAAGTATGTATAAACCAGGAAATAAGTATTTGTCTCTGGGAAGGCTCTTGTGTTTTATTAGTTAAATGTTAAATAATTTTAATTGTATGTGTCTAAAAATGGAGATTCTAGAAGGAAACTTAATTGATTTGCAGCTTACAAGTTATATTTTTACAAAATTCGCATTTCAGGGCAACATTCAGATTTAAGTAAAGTAACAAAAGTTAGACATTGAAAAACTGGTTTTGTTTGTTTTATTTTGGATTTCACGCAAGGCTACACGAGGGCTATTTGCGCTAGCCGTTCCTAATTTAGCAGTGTGGGACTAGAGAGAAGGCAGCTAATCATTACCACCCACCACCAACTCTCGGGCTACTCTTTTACCAACGAATAGTGGGATTGATCGTACATTATAACGCCCATAAAGCTGAAATGATGAACATGTTTGGTGCGACAGGGATTGAAGAATTGGAGATAAGATGATGAAGACATGAAGAGCCGTTTTTTTAAGTTTTAGATAATTGTTAGATTACGTAGTTGGTATCGACTGAAAACATAAAACTATTTAGAGCATTAATATACTTTTGTTGAACTAAAAACACAGACTTCGAATTTCTGAGCAATAAAAACGCGTTTATGTTTAAAATCACGCCAGAGGATTATATATAGCATCCTAATGGATAAATGTCTTTGTTTCTGTTGGTTTCTTCTTTTTTTTCTTATGTATGTGTGTTTTCTTATGAAGCAAAGTTACAGTGGGCTATCTGCTGTGCTCACTGCAGGAAATCAGAATCAAGATTTCAACGTTGTAAGTCCATAAACTTACCGTTGTCTCATTGGGGGAGTCTTGATAATTAAGGCGCTCGATTCGTTATGTCAGGGTTATGGGTTTGAACCACCCTCAACTAACACACTCGCTTTTTCAGTGGTAGTGGTGTTATAATATGACAATCAATCCTACTATTCGTGAGCAAAAGAGTAGCCCAAACGTTGACGGTGGGTGGTGATGACTAGCTGCCTTCCCTCTAGTCTTACATTGCTAAATTAGGGACGGCTAGCGCAGATAGTCCTCGTATAGCTTTGCTCGAAATTCAAAACCCAAACCAAACCAAATTACTTTATCTGCTTTAAACTTACAAATAAAATAATAGATATTTACGGGGCTTTAACCGGGATTTCTCGAGTAGGGGGGAAGAAGAGTAGGTGATAGAAATCTAAGTCAAAATCAGTTATTAGAATTCCATTCTGAAAATATTTCTTAGATTTCTAAAAGTTACACTACTGGAATCAAACTCTAAACATGAATCAAAAGTTACATTAGGGGCCACTTTTTTATTTTGTTGAAAATTTAAGGATACAAATTCTGTAATGAGGCTATAGAAAAATCGTATTAGGTTAGTTTGTTAATTTGATATTCTAATTATACACCCCCACTTTCCCCGGTGGCTTAGGGGTAAAAGTTAAGACATAGCTAAAATTCAGGGCTTTATCCTACAGCTCTTTCTACAGCTGTAAAAATTAAGACATAACTAAAATTCAGGGGTCTGTCCTACAGATCTTTCTACAGCTTTTAAATTAACAACAAAGAAAGCTAGTTATAAGTGTAATGTTTTTTAAACATTTGGCGTAGATATTTAAGCTACTTTACTTCTAACCCGCTTTGTTACTGAAATGTAAGTTATACAAATTAGGTCGTTGTTATTCATCGTTTATAGAAACTACTAAAACAATGTTATACTTTTTTCACTTTTTTTGTAGTGTTTTCTTCTGCAAGAATTTACACGCTTATATCTAAAACATTTAGCTCGTTTCAGAATCCACGCATTTATTGATGTTCTCGACGTAATAAATTCTTACCGACCTGTGGATAAGCAACATGAAGTTGTATTTATTGATGTGCCTCTTTATCTTTAAGTTAAATTTGAATAATTAGTCGAAGTTATAATTAGAAAGTTCGATCAGAATAAACGAATAAATAAAAATCACAGAATGAAGTTGATGAAACTATTCAATCTTTGTTTCAGCTTAGAATCTTAAGTTTCATGAAAAATATTTTACGTTAGTAGGAGGTTATGGAAAATTAGATAGATATTCTATAATTAATCAATTAATTCATAGACATATATTAATTTTAACGTATTTTTTATTTAGATTGCACATTAACAAACACTGACGGAAAACCACAACCTAGGGTTCTGTGATTCCTTACTTTTGCTTTCCTTAATTGTGATAAATCTACTTTATTACAACGATGTACTAATTTTTAAACATTTGTGTAACTTATAATAAATTAAGTAGAATTGTAATTTTCATCCTAACTGGCACCTTAAACGCACTAAGGTTAAACGCTATAAATTCTTTTATTTTCTCTTCTTTTCTTACTAGAATAGGAGATACTTTAGAACTGACCATCAGCTAAGGTCTAAGCGAGGACGTCGTACAAGCCCTTAACGTGAAGTTTGCTTCCACTCTTATTCTGCTTTATGAGGAAGCTGTCTCAATGAAACGAAAAACAAAACAGTCATAAATCTTCCTTTTCTTTACCGTGTAGTATGTCCAATAACCAGAAATAAATAATATGTTAAGAGTCATTAAGTCTCACGTCAGTTTTTGTATGAGGCAGAGAAGTAGTAAAAAATATTATGGGTACAGTATTTTTTCTCTATAGTGACCTAGTCAGTGAAACTAAAGGGATTGTGTCTATAGAGTCTAACTGCATCGAATAAAGTGTTTATTCATTCAATATTTTGAGATTAATGACTCTAGCTTATATTAAAGTTGGCGCTAATTCGAATCAGCTAGCTGTGTGCAAAACGAGATGATTTTGCACTTCCCATAAAAAATTATTAAAAGTAAGTATTTTTTGTCTTAAGCATAGAAATTAGTTGATCTACTGGTAAGCCATGTATAACAGAATTGAGTAATATAAGAAAAGTGGTTGGCATAGGGAAGTTCGCAAATTTAAGATTTCTTATTGTAGAGTTCGCCACTGTACTCCTTTTCTTTTTTTAGTTTCAACATTACCTGGCAGGGTCAGCAGCTGCCACAACAAGTCAACCATCAAAGTCAAGTATCTCACAAACTTTCAAAGAAAGATGGTTATTTGTGACAATATTGTTTATATGAGTGTTTAAGCCTCATGATGTCTACTAAAGAAACTTACTTTAAGTCTTTTGAATTTAATCGTTTGGAGGAGAGGTTGCTAAAAATCAGTATACTGGAAGTGGCTTTGTGGAAATAAGTAAAGATCTACTACATTGTATTGTTGGTGGGCAATTATAGTACCATGGTCTATGTGGCGTTTAACATCCAAAATGTTAATTTATTATCATAATGGGTATATATGGCTAAACACGACATTTCTTGTCTTCAAGGTCTGCTGTCTCAGTATCAGGGAAGCTATAATATGTTTAACGTATCCCCCCTTTTTTTTTCTGCGCTGGCTTTGTTGTAAGTAAAAACGAAAATTTCAAGCATTTGAGACGTATATGGGATAGTCTGAAATAATTATTAAAGATGTATTTAGTCTTTTCAACTTTAATGGCAGCTTATGCCAAAGAAACAGGAGCTTAAATAATCAGTTTAGAGATAACAAGATTACAACATATCCATTTCTTAGCAGACGCAGCCAGTTTAATATTAACATCTGCGTCTACATGACTACTCTTAGTCGCATAACGTATATTGAAGATATATTTAGTATTTTCAGCTTTAATGACAACTTATGCTAAAGAAACAGCGGCTTAAATAATCAGTTTAGAGATATCAAGGTTACAATATATCCATTTCTTAGCAGATGCGTTTACGTGACTACTCGTATAACGGGGTTGACAGTCACTTTTCAAACGCACCTATAAGTGCAAGTGTAGAGTGTGTTCAGGGACATATTGCGAATTTGAACTTTGGACGTTCCAATCCTTCCCAAAACGGACTAATTATTAGGCTACATTTAGCCTCTAACTAAAAATACTGACGTACTTTGTTACTTGTATTATTAACTTTGAACGTTACTATTTCTAGGAAGACATTCGATATTTTCGTCGGTGAAAACTTGCATGTGCTCAGTGAAGCAGCTAGTGTTAAGCGAACTGTATCGATATAAACTCTGAACCGATTCGCTTATCGTGAACCGTCGGTAAAATATTCATTTCCAGACCGGATAGAAGACTCAGTATCATTTGTAAGTTTGTAAAACTCGTGTATATAAACCATTATTTGTAATAACCGTTATGATAAATTGTATTGTTGTTTATATATTAAAATATATTTGCTAAACAAAAGGAAATTGTGTGCGTCAATCTCGTTGGCAAATATCACAAATTTGATATATATCGACATTCAATTAACTTCTAAATCAAAATTAAAATTTCAGGCTATTTGAAGTCATAATTCGTAACATAATAACTTGAAGACTCATCCACAATGAATTATAATAAATAACAAAGTGAAAAAAAAAAGAGGGACCACAAAGTCTACTGAAAAATAACAACAAACAAAAATACAATCTTCTTAGACCATTTCTTACGTAAAGTTTCCACCGGAAAGACTCAATCTTAGTTTCTTCCCTAAAGTTTTTTTCCCTTTATTCACTGTATCGAACCGCATATTTATTATTCATTCCTGTGTGTTATTTATAAACCTGGTGCTTTTTTACTTACAAATTAATTTAACAAATAATCAAATCAGTCAACATTTTCTTCATAAAAAAACGTCATTCGACTTCGTGCACGAACCAGCTTCAAGGCTTATCGTTTCTTGGCATATTTAGTATGGAGCACGCCAAAGGTAAGCCTAACAAATTTACATCGTGATCTCATTCTTTGTTTTCTTAACTATATCTAACTTGTTCCGTACGCCATTATATGATGTAGATGGCCTTCATAATTATGTTTAATAAAACTAGGAAACTTTATTCAGTTATAATCAAAGCACGTCTTGCCAAAAGAGATAACCATATCACGACAAGAAGGGATAAAAGTCAGATTCAAAGCTATCAACTATAAAATATTGTAAGGGACTTTGAATTCAAAAATGTTTTGGTTCAAGACTTATATAAAGATAAGAAATAGCTATAAGGCTATTATATACCGCTAGAGCTAACGACAAATTATTATTGGTGCTTTGAAACTTCTTTGTGCTTAGATTAAGCGGTTGACAAGATACAATAAGAGTGGAAAATGGATTCTGCTAATTCTTCTAAATCTACACATAAATAAAAATATATGTAAACTCTGACGTTGAACGAAGAAATATTTCAGATAAAACGTACATAAAAAAACTTTCGACCATATATATACATACATATTCATAGATAAAGAGAGATTTTATGTAGCCCGTAACGAAAGTAGAGGTTGTCTACTATGAACCACACCCATACTCGCTGACTATTGTGTCACATGGTGTAGTACGATGAACGTCATGCTAAACCTGAATTGCTCCGTTCAACTCGACTACCGAAGTGGAGGCGCTGCAATCCGAATGTAAACATCAGTTTACCACCTATTGTTCGCTCAGGATTGTAAACAAACATATACGTGGGCGTTGTTGCAAAGTAAGCTAATAATGTTGCAAAGCAGGAACCGTATTTTATTTTTAGCCTTGTGATTGGAAAATTGCTTTCAATTATCATTCGAGGTTATTGTTCTGTTTCTCTTACATATTAATATTAGCATGTTTGTGTAAGCATAAAAAATACAAACGTGTAAGTGTCGACTGCTGCGAAATATCAGTACCATAGATCACTAACTGATGAAAATAAAAAATACATTCGTATCCAATTGCATTCAACTTGCGCCCCCCCCCAGTGGCTCAGCGGTATGTCTCTGGACTGATAATGCTAAAAACCGGGTTTCGATACCCGTGGTGGGCAGAGCACAGATAGCCCCTTGTGTAGCTTTGTCCTTAATTTAAAACAACAACAACATTCAACTTGCGGAAAAGGAAAAAAACAAAACTAAAACTGTCTATCTAAGAGTTGAAGAACGTGTAAAAGGCATAAACTTCAAGGAAGTAAATTTCTAAATAAAACAAAATATGTTGGATATATCTCGCTTCTTCAGTTACTTTGAAATCAAAGATAAAAACTTAAACTATTATGCATGCAAATAAAGAATTCATGAAAACATATTAAAAGGCCTAGGAGCTAAAAAACATAATTCTTGATGACGAATTGGAATTTTATTCCAATCTCACTTGGAATAAAAATGTATTTCAGAACGGCTGGTATAGGTATTAACACTTTTATTAACAAAGCAGCGAACAACTTTCAACCTTCCTAGGTCACCTTCATGTTAACATCAACAACAAAAAAACAAAAAAAATGTTAACCTGAAGATGACCTAGGAAGATCGAACTGTGCTCTCTGCACTCTTAATAAAAGTGTTAATAACCATACCAACCGTTCTGAGATACATTTTTAAAAACTGTCCAAAGCCTACCAGTCCTCCGATGGTTTGGTGGTACGTTTTTGGGTTTATATAGCTAAAATTCGGGGTTCAATTCCACGTTGTGAACGCAAAGTAAATAGCTCATCGAGTAACTTTGCGCTTAACAAGAAACAAATTGACATGCCATTCAAGTTTTGGGTTACTGGTCATTTCTCAGACTTATAATTATTTTTACTGCAGCATGACGAAATGTTCAACAGTACAAGTTAAATCTATGTGTAACCCTGCTCCAAAATAAATGAGTGTAGTTTACAAAATATTGTTCGTGAAGTTACCACGTGTGGCACTTTTTCTTCAGCTTATATAATTTCATCTTTGCATTTTAGTATTTCCTACCAAGCAAAGCCTACAAATTTTCAATATGAGTTATATTGTTACATTCTAAGTGGTTATTGTAGGATTCATTTTCTACTCCTGTCCTCCACTACTGTATAATTATAGTGAGTTCAGCGGGGCCTAGTGGTTCGCATGGCGGACTAAGTTACGGCCGTAGGAAAAATTTCATTTCGCACTTATTGGCTACTCTCCTTGAATAGCGGGAGGTGTTGACCTTCCCTCTAGTCTATCAGATATCCCTCGAGTAGCTTTGCGCGAAATCCAACAAATGATAATCTATCACTCTTTTTCGCTGTCGTAGTTGTTTTTCATGTGTAATGAATTGTTGGTCACCAGGTGGTTAGGGCTCTTAACTCGCAATTGAGGGTTGCAAATTCGAATACCTGTTACAGCAGAGCATGCTCGCCCTTTCAGCTATGGGGCGTTATAAAGTTAAAGTAAATCTCACTATTCGTTGGTAAGAGAGTAACCTAATAAGTGCTGCCTTCCCTCTAGTCTTACATTGCTAAATTGGGGACGGCTAGCGTAGAAAGCCCTGGTGTAGCATTGCGCGAAATTCAGAACAAACAAAGATAAGCAGATAACCAAATCACTTTTTATGAAAAAGTAGTATCTACTAGTTAGTTAAGAATTATATCTAGATAATTATCGGTGCTTAATTGACTGATATAGAAGTATGTTTACTAAAGCGTTACCAGTGCATAAAATATAACTTTAAAACAATCACCATATTAGGTCTTTCAGATGTTGTGTCAAATAAAATCACTGTCCGCTAATTATGTAATAACTTGTACCAGAAGACGTTAAAATTCTACAGTAATATTACAATTCGTATTAATTGCTTTAATTTTTAGTAACAACCAAACTACAAGAAACTTCTATGATATCACTTTGTGATATCACTCTCTGAATAAGTGATATTCAGAGATATTTTTTCTAGCATGATTTCTTTATCATGCTAGAAGTATGATATTTTCGGTCAATGGCATAAATACGAAATTGTGGAAGGGAGGGGAAAACTCAATGACAGGCCTGAAGGTCCTAAAAAATTAAGAATTTCAGAAAAGTTGTTTTTTATGCAGTGGAGAGGGGGTATCTTTTGTAGTTACGCTTATCGAATGTTATATTCGCCAATTGGTAATTAAAGACTTGTACGTATATACTAAGTATAAATATACACTGGGCATTATTGTTGGGCTTAGTATTCTTCTACAGTGGGTGTCTGTGGCTTGCTGGCGGTAAATTAAAAAAAATAACGAGCAGCACTCACTCCACTTATTTTCAAAATAATATATACATTCGGAACTAATTAAATGTATATACATCAAGTTCTTTACACTATAGATGGCCATAGCCCTATAATAAACATTATTTAGTTTTCTTCTTGTTGTCAAAAGCTCACTTAAGCATATTAAACTGCTTTAGAACTTCAGTTGACAGGTCAAACTGTTTTTGTCTATTACTATCGTAATACTGTTCGTTTCGAGGAGCTACCATGGTCGTATCCTATACTCTTAAAATTACCTCTTCTTATTTCTTATTATAGGCCTACTTACAATAAATGTCTACTTTTTACATATAGGCCTAGATCCAAATAACCGTCTATTTTTGTCAAAATCCACACAGATAGGTTCAATTTCTTTCGAATTCTCTTTTGTGAAATAAACTATTATTTTTATTGATTTTAACACAGTTAGTCTCACTCTAATATATATCAACAATTAAGCCTATATTTGATTGTTAGACCATTCACTTCTACGACAATTAACTTTGCGTTTAACATTTCTTTGGCTAAACTCTTCGTAACTTTTCTTTGTTTCTCACTTGCTCTGCCTTTGTTTGTCTGCTGTTTTCCGCTTATCTCACACCATTTATATTGTAATTACTTAATCACTGTATCCTCGACATCAATAAATTTTACGCGACATTCTATAATCTCGACTTCAATGAGTTATAAACACAGTGAACGACTCTTACCAAATTACATAACCAAAGTTGTCATAAAATGTACTTTAAAATAATT
Source organism: Tachypleus tridentatus (assembly GCF_004210375.1). NCBI lineage: Eukaryota > Metazoa > Arthropoda > Merostomata > Xiphosura > Limulidae > Tachypleus > Tachypleus tridentatus. The sequence goes on from NC_134825.1 coordinate 127,563,163, forward strand.
GCTTCTAACTTTCTTGTTGTGAACAAAACTAAACAGTCATAAAATATTCACTCAGTAAATAAATAAGTTAATCATATCCATACTAAACAGTCTTTTATATCATGACAACGCCACTGTTTTCAGCCCTTAAGCCACAAACTTCTGACAAATAGCTGTCAGAGATAGACAATGATATAAAATATTCAGATAGTTAAAGAAATAGTGATTCTATATTGTAAACCACAACTGCGGAAATACTTGGATGTAATATATATAAAAAAAGGTATCGCTTTTGAGATCGAATAATGAGTTCAAAAGGTAAAATGTTCCAGCTGGTATGACTTCTATAGGTAAACTGTTCTAGCTGGTATGACTTCTATAGGTAAACTGTTCTAGCTGGTATGACTTCTATAGGTAAACTGTTCTAGCTGGTATGACTTCTATAGGTAAACTGTTCTAGCTGGTATGACTTCTATAGGTAAACTGTTCCAGCTGGTATGACTTCTATAGGTAAACTGTTCTAGCTGGTATGACTTCTATAGGTAAACTGTTCTAGCTGGTATGACTTCTATAGGTAAACTGTTCCAGCTGGTATGACTTCTATAGGTAAACTGTTCCAGCTGGTATGACTTCTATAGGTAAACTGTTCTAGCTGGTATGACTTCTATAGGTAAACTGTTCCAGCTGGTATGACTTCTATAGGTAAACTGTTCTAGCTGGTATGACTTCTATAGGTAAACTGTTCTAGCTGGTATGACTTCTATAGGTAAACTGTTCCAGCTGGTATGACTTCTATAGGTAAACTGTTCTAGCTGGTATGACTTCTATAGGTAAACTGTTCTAGCTGGTATGACTTCTATAGGTAAACTGTTCTAGCTGGTATGACTTCTATAGGTAAACTGTTCTAGCTGGTATGACTTCTATAGGTAAACTGTTCTAGCTGGTATGACTTCTATAGGTAAACTGTTCCAGCTGGTATGACTTCTATAGGTAAACTGTTCTAGCTGGTATGACTTCTATAGGTAAACTGTTCTAGCTGGTATGACTTCTATAGGTAAACTGTTCCAGCTGGTATGACTTCTATAGGTAAACTGTTCCAGCTGGTATGACTTCTATAGGTAAACTGTTCTAGCTGGTATGACTTCTATAGGTAAACTGTTCCAGCTGGTATGACTTCTATAGGTAAACTGTTCTAGCTGGTATGACTTCTATAGGTAAACTGTTCTAGCTGGTATGACTTCTATAGGTAAACTGTTCCAGCTGGTATGACTTCTATAGGTAAACTGTTCCAGCTGGTATGACTTCTATAGGTAAACTGTTCTAGCTGGTATGACTTCTATAGGTAAACTGTTCCAGCTGGTATGACTTCTATAGGTAAACTGTTCTAGCTGGTATGACTTCTATAGGTAAACTGTTCTAGCTGGTATGACTTCTATAGGTAAACTGTTCCAGCTGGTATGACTTCTATAGGTAAACTGTTCCAGCTGGTATGACTTCTATAGGTAAACTGTTCTAGCTGGTATGACTTCTATAGGTAAACTGTTCTAGCTGGTATGACTTCTATAGGTAAACTGTTCCAGCTGGTATGACTTCTATAGGTAAACTGTTCTAGCTGGTATGACTTCTATAGGTAAAATGTTCCAGCTGGTATGACTTCTATAGGTAAAATGTTCCAGCTGGTATGACTTCTATAGGTAAACTGTTCTAGCTGGTATGACTTCTATAGGTAAAATGTTCTAGCTGGTATGACTTCTATAGGTAAAATGTTCCAGCTGGTATGACTTCTATAGGTAAACTGTTCTAGCTGGTATGACTTCTATAGGTAAAATGTTCTAGCTGGTATGACTTCTATAGGTAAAATGTTCCAGCTGGTATGACTTAAAGTTAGAATGTTCCCGTTGGTATGAGTTTAAAAAAATTGAATAATACATACAGTAAAATAAGAGACAAAGAGTATAATGCTACAACTGCTAAATCAATGAAGTGAAAGGGTAGGATGTTAAAAATAAACAAAATGGGATCAAACGCTGTAAAGTTAATTAAAGAATGAGGAGTATTTAATTTTATTTAATGCTTCCAAAATTCGAAGTCTGGAATTTTAAGAGTTCCAAATGTACAATTCCCAAGGCTCAAAAGTTAGAGTTTTAAGAAATGTTCGAAAAGTGGTAGAAAATTTATAAAACGCTCATCCAAGTTTCTGAATCTGGAGTTTTAGAAGATTTATAGTTCACTCTCGTTTTGCGTAAGTTAAAGGTTTATGTAGCAATTTTTAGTTAGTCAGAAACGTTTCTGAAGTTGAAGTCCTAGAAACTCTGTGATTAAAAAATAACACGACAGTTAAGTTTAAGGAGTTTTGCAAGCTCAAAAGTTATGATTTCTGTGGCCATCTAACTGTCTGCTTTTTTATATATTCCGTATAAAAATTAGTATTAAAGTTTTGTAATATGCGGGTATTTGTTAATGTTAATTATTTAAGTGCTGCTAAACTCTTAAGTAACACTATTCTAATTGCTGATAACATGTATTCTAAAGATGTGTTTTAAGCACGCAATTGTCTATTTAAGTAATTGGTTTCATTGTTTATATGAGAATTCGATTACTGAACAATACCATCTACAAAACACGTGACAAACTAATGGATCAGGGAATTACCGATTTTGGTTGCATGTGTGTGTATTTTCTTATAGCAAAGCCACTTCTTGGGTTATCTGCTTAGTTCACCGATGAGAATCGAACCCCTAATTTTAGCTTTGTAAACCGCAGACTTAGCGTTGCACCAGCGAGGGACTTTTGGTTGTACCTCAGGTATAGAACATTTACCGCTGCATAATAATTATAGCAGGAATTTGTAATCCTATTTATTGGCATTTACACAAAGAATATACGTATTGAATATTCTTCTGTTGATACCAATTTAAAAACCAGTACCTTGTGTTCCCTTTTTAAATGGACAGTGGCAGGGGAATCTGCTGTAGGAATTTACTATTCTAACACAACAGGAATGTAAACGTTTACGTAAAAGATAAGATACGTGACAAGATACAATATTGAAGTAATATCATGTACCTGTGAAATGAATGCAGATTTTGTTGTGCTAACGATCAAACGTATGTAAAACTCAGATGACTCGTGTACTTTTCGAAAGATAACTAACTATCAAGAAAGAGAGTCAGGTTATCATGTGATGTGATTTGACCTTCACATGTTTACTTATTCAATCTGTATTCTGAAGTAGCCCATGCAATACAAGTTTTTAGTTACATTTGAATTTAAAAAATAATACTTATAGGTAAATTTAGCTGTTATAATTCCCTAACCAACTTATCATAAAATGATATAAATAAGTCTTGTATGATAGTGAACTTTATTTTTGAACTTATTAAACAATATATTAAATATAAAAACACATCTCAGGTGACACTAGTGAAGTGAACAAGGCATTGTTCACATGAGATGAGAATTTACTGTTCTTCATTGATTATCTTGGCCCGTACCTTTCTTTGAAAAAACAGATACATTTATAAACAATATTTTCTTATTTCTAGTGTCCTCGTTTTGGAGTTTCTTTTTTATAATCTTTCAAGGAAGTCATCATATCAATTCAGTTTCTGTAAATATTTTATTGTTTATGAGAAATTCGAGTTGCAGTTATTTTAGTTTGTTTTATATTCTAATTACTGTTTAATGTATAGCAATCGGTGTCTTTCAGGATGTCTTCGGATTTACAACACAAAATTAGGGGTTCGATTCCCCTCGGTGGGCTCAGCAGATAGCCCGACGTGGCATTGCTATAAGAAAACACACAGGTCTTTCAGGGTGGATACGACCGCGTGGTTAGCGTGCCCAGACTGTAAATTCGAGACATGATTTGCGTCCCGTTGTTGCATAAATACCACTCGCGCTTTGCAGTCTTCAGTGAACTATAATAGCGATGTGAAATTTCATTATTCGAGCAGACAGGATTAACTCAAGAGTTGGCTAAGGGTGCTGATGACTATAGCTGCTTGTTCTCTGTCGGTTCAAATTAGAGACGTCTATGCGCAGATAGCTTTGCACTAAAAGTCGGGTTAAACAAAGTAACATGGCAAATATGCTCTGGATACTGTTTTGAAATTTGTAAAGGTGCATTTTGAAGTTGAAAAAATCGATGCAGTTTGTTGAAAGTCACCTGTAACGGGTTTACCATTATACGCTTATTTTAGTTCCTACGTTTGTTTCATTATAATTTTCTTTTTGCATGTGACGTATATTTTAACTGTGTATTGAGCAAGTCTCGCTTGTTCTAGAAATTTGTAGAGAATTCCTGAAAGAGAAAGATCAATAATATTTGTCTATGAAAACACGTTAGATGATTGTTCAAAAGTTTAGAAACTCGCATGATAGGTATATAAAAACCGACGTGCCAGAAGAAAATTAATATTGCTGGTCAGCTACAGTCAGTGTGCTATAGGCCTAGAAGGCTATAATTGTAATTAACGCCTATCAATCGAAAAATTACAGATGTTGACCAGGAACGTTTATATATTTCGAACATTACAAACCGTTCGACTTCAGTGGATTGCTTCGGACATTATTATTTCTCCGAAAACATTAAATATCATCGCAGGGAAAAGTCAGCTTGTAAAGGTGTGAAGCCAGTCAAGCTGGTTAGCTTAAACGAGGTGTAACAATATCAACTAATAATTAATTTGCTCGTCGTGGTGGGCCTAGACCGTCGATAAAATATCCAGTTCTAGGCTGGATATAAGACTCATTATTGTTGTAAGTTTGTAAAATCCTTCTGTACAAACCATGACCTGTAATAACTATTAGTAATAACTGTTATTATAAATTGTATTACTTTTATGTGTTTATATTAAAATATATTTATGTTAAAAAAGGAAATTGCGTGTATCAATCTTGTTGGCAAATATCATAAATTTGATACATATTAACGGTTAATTAACTTCTAAATTCAAATTGAGATTTCCAGTTATTTGAAATAGTATTACGTAACTTAAATAACATAATAAATTGTAGAGTCGTCCGAAATAAATTATAATACGTAACACACCATAATTAAGTTATTCACATTGATATTAATTAACTGAAACAGTGCTTGAAAGTGCTTCAGTAAATTTTAATACTTATATGACACTTGAGCCAATATGGCGGATTTAGTAGATTTCAATTGAAAAATGTAATATATGGACTGCACAGCTCAGATTCAGAATTAACAATATTTAATTTAGAACCTCTAACATGGGGCAGCTGCCGTCTATCTTTATTCGAATAGTTGGATTGACCGCCACAGCTGAAAGTGTGAAGTGCTTTCAGTAAGATATCACAGTTAGAACCGTGGACCTTCTGGTCTGTAGTCAAGCAGTTACCCAGAAAATATGAGGTACAACCAATATATCATTGCTGTGTGTCATAATATGCGTTTTATGTCAAGTATCTATCAAAAGAAGCATGTTCAATCTTGATTTGGAATAACTAATTCTAACAATCAGCCGTTAATAATATATATAGTATAAACCGAAGTATAAGGGGTAATTATTGGGCAATGTTTGTTCATTGTTAGCGAAATGAGGTAAGTGCTGGTTTATGATTGGTTATGTTTTGTATTACACTGCTGGTCAAAATCTTAAGGCCTATGAACATAAAAAAAAAAATATGCATTTTGCGTTGTTAGACTCAACCTCTTATTTGAGTAGAGTTTCGAAAGATGAAAATAAGAAAAGGGAAAATAAAAATAAAAAACTTTTTTGGCATTTAATAGGGAAAATGTGAACACTATGAAATTAGCCTAACTACTAGCTGGTCAAAAGTTTAAGACCATACTGAAACGAAGCGTTAATCGGTACACACGTAAATAGGGAAGGAAATGCCCAACAATAGGTCTCAGTAGTAAGTTGCACGGCCGTCATTGCGAATAACTTCAAACATTCGCTTTGGCATAATCGATATAAGCATCTGCAGAAGGCTGGCTGGAATGTTATCCAAGTGATGAAGATGGCTTCACAAAGATCATGCACTGTTTGGAATTGACGTCCATTTCTATAGACTTCCCTTGCCATCTACCCCCAAATATTTTCAATGGGGTTCAGTTCGGGCGAACACGCTGGATGGTCCAAAAGAATCACTTCATTCGCCAGGAAAAGGTCCTTTGTCCCGCGGGTATCGTGGATTGCAGCGTTGTCCTGCTGAAAGATCCAGTCATTTCCACACAAGCGAGGGCCTTCAGTCAATAAGGATGTTCTCTCTAACATGCCAATGTAGCCAACTGCTGTTTGACGCCCCTGTATGACCTGAAGCTCCATTGTTCCATGGAAGGAGAAAGCACCTCAGATCATGATAGAACCTCCTCCACTTTGTCGTGTAGAAAATGTCTCCGGTGGGATATCCTTATCGTGCCAGTAACGTTGGAAGCTATCTGGACCATCCAGGTTAATTTTTTTCTCATCAGAGAACAAAATCTTCTTCCACTTTTCTATGTCCCATGTTTGGTGCTTCTCAGCAAAGTTTAACCGAGCTGTTTCGTGGTGTGGATGGAGGCGTGGCCTTCCACAACATTTACGGTTTTTAAAGCCTTTTTCTTGTAGATGCCGTCTTATTGTTCTTGAGCTGCATTCTGTGTTCGTAAGGGCCTTAATCTGGTTCGACGATCGGTTGGTGTCTTGCCGAACAACCCATCGAATTCTCCTGCTCAACGCCGGCGAAATTTTCTTGGGTTGACTACTTGAAATTCTCGTTCTGTATCCCTCAGGGTCTTTTAAGAAATTTGCAACAGCAGTTTTACTACGTCCAATCCCACCAGCGATGGCACGTTGAGAGAGACCTTGCTTTTGCAGCTCAACAATACTGCCACGTTCAAACTCTGTCAACTTTTTAGCCTTTGCCATGTTTTTAATTTGTTGATATCTCATCTTTTATATTGTTTTCTCAAACACAATTCAAACGGGATTAATGACAGTATTTTCTCCTTTTGACCTTCTACTTGTTTGTTGTATGTTGGATTATAATGTTTTACAAGCGTTGGGAGTATTGTAATCTTCATAACCACTGGACTTAGAAAGTGGCTACTCAATTCGAACATTTGTCAATCACTTAAAGCACCGCAATCGTCTAGTTCCATAGAGATTTACTTCCCTCGACCCAAACTGATGTTTTTTTACACCCAATTTCATAACATTATTGTGGAATCATTTGGAGAGATGTTAAATCACATAATTATAGAAATTTGCTTCGATGGATCTATTCTGCCAAAACAAACAAAAAAGTGCAATTAGTCGCTTTCCTAATTTTACAGAATTACCAGTATGGAAGATAGTACACTTAAAATATTCGATAGTATTGACTGTGCTTATATGGATAATTTTTTTTTAAATTTTGGATTCGAAAGGATGCTCAGACTGCGTGATGAAAGCTTTCATCGTACTGACCAAGCTAGGAGTCCAAAACTTCATTTCATCAGAGTAGAATTGACTAAAAACACAGTCCAACAGACTATTCGCTCAGATTTTATAAGCGCTGTTGCCCTTAGGAATACTCAAAGACAGTGTAGTCATTCACTGTGCTGCTAAGGTGAATATACTCTGGTGGACGGTTACCTCAGTTTTATTACAATGGTTTATAAATTTCCGCTCAATAGATTTATTTAATAGGTGATAATATTAGCCCTTGTTGGTGTTATCTTTTTATGTATCCAGTAGTAGATAATATACTTTTGTGAATTAATAACAGTAGACTGCACACCTTATAACACTAGGATTTATGTTTTTCTTCAACAAAGAACTGTTTTGAGCAACTTACTCAACTTGTAATAATTTAATACCTCTGTATTTTTAGTTGGATTTTTATTTCAGATTGAAGTATTTGTACTGAATATTAATCACACTTTATAAGAACGGTGTTTTATATTTTTGTCCTTAGCACTGCATATTTTCTCCATTGTCGATATCATTAAACATTATTGCCCAACACTACAATATTCATAACAAACGTTTCCAAAGGACAACAGATCCTGCATGGCCAGGTGATTAAGACACTCGACTCGTAATCTGAGGGTCACGGATTCGAATCCCCGTCGCACTAAACATGCTCGTCCTTTCAGCCGTGAGTGCGTTATAATGTTACGGTCAATCCCACTATTCATTGGTAAAAAAGTAGCCCAAGAGTTGGCAGTGGGTGGTGATGACTAGTTGCCTTCCTTGCAGTTTTATACTGCTAAATTAGGGACGGCTAGCGCTGATTGCCTTCGTGTAGCTTTGCGCGAAATTCAAAGCAAAACAAAGAACATCAAGGCCAATCTTTGGTTACTGAAACCCTTCATTGTGAACTATGTCGATTTCCAACAACACGTTCTTGTAGTCAAAGATGCAAAAAGGTATAGGTGCTGTACCGTGAGTCTTGCAATGTTTTTTGTTTTCTCGACCATCTTTCACATGCAAAACAGTTGTTGGTTTCAAGATGTGACTGAAAGTTTGTAAGATTTTGTATTGATAGCGTATGTTAATCACAAGTAGCTGTTTATCGTGTTGGTAACTCTACCAGTCAATATTTATAACTTTATTGCACTAGTTTTTTCATAACCTTGACTTGATGTGTTGTTTTACGGCCCGTTGATATTCTAAATCCCCTGATATGTTAGATTTTTTGCTTCCGTGAAAAAAAAATGAAGGTTCTCTTTTTCAAACTGTTTGTCTTTTGACTCTTCACTGTTTAACGATATCGATTCATAATATTTCTATTAAGATAAAACTTTAGGTATATTTCCAGTCGTAAGCCTTCTTGTAACAGTATTGCTTTGTCTAATGATAGAGAATTTGTCACTAAATAAATATACAAATGCTAAATATCTTGCCCGCGTTATCATAGCTCATAACTGTGACTAACAACATGTCACTTTATTAATATATGTAGAACAGCCTTATAAAACGCAAATATCTCTTTGTACATAGATTGGCGTACTCCACTTCTTTTATTAAAGACCTTTCTTTTGAGTTTTAAATTGTAATTGTGTAGATCAAAGTTTAAAGTGGTATTTATAGTAAACTAGCGTACATCCCTTCAAAAAATAACGAGGAAAGTACTATCTCCTCACCTTATAATATATCCCAACCTCACATTTCACGCCTTCCTGTGGCACAGTGATATGTCTGCGGACTTACACTACTAGAAACCGAAGTTCGATACCCATGGTGGGCAGAGCACAGACAACTTTGTTTGTAGCTTTTTGCTTAACGGAAAGCAAAACAAACACATTTCATAGCTGAATGAAATAAATACAGTTTACATCATCAAGCAACAAAGATGCAGAAAAATGCAGTTGAGTCAGTAAAATATCGATAAATTCCTTCTGAGCCAATCACAACTGAAATCATTTATGAAATACATTTGTGGCGTATTCATGGAATAATCACTGGTACAAAAATGAATTAGATTAACTGTTTCGAATATACGGAGAAGCCACTGCATTCCAATAATGCCTTTTATGTCATGTCACTTAGCAACAAAAGCATAATATAATGTTGTCGTTAGTCTATGAACTGAAAGTATAAAATGAAATGTATAGACAGTAAAACTGAAAAAATATATTTGTTGATTTCTTAGTTTAAAGTCTCCTTTGATTAAAGAGGTTTGTTTTTATTAAGAACGTTAATAATATCAAAAATTGTTTGGTTCAGAGACTATTTAAGTTTAAAATTGAATTGATACTTTTACTTTTAAGACAAGTTTATTTCACTGGCTTCTAGACGAAGTGAACCCACACTAGCTTGTCCTCCGCTGGGACAGCGATACGTCTGTGAACTTACAAAGCTAAAATCAGGGGTTCGGTGGACACAGTAGATAGCCTGAAGTGGCTTTCTTATAACTTATAAGAAAAACACACGAACACACACTTTTGGCTCATTATACCAACACTTCTAGGTTTCATGGCACCCCGTCCCCTCACATTCGCTTTTCACCCACGTCACTAAACTTGTAATAAGCCGACAATAATCGAACTATTATAATTGGATAAATGCATTTTGATCTTTGTGACTCCTCCTATTTCAAGAAATCAAGTGTGACGTGACGTGACGTGACACACACTGGATTTTCATATAGGATAATGTGCAAAAACTACATACTGGAAATTAATGCAAGTTATTTGGGTGTCGAAGCATAAAATTACGACTTTTTTTTATTATCGTAATAAGAATTAGAAATATCTACTGATTTGCTAAATAATGCTAAACTTTAAGATATTATTTAGGAACGATTGCTAACTGAAACACTTTTCTGTTTTCAGGGAGTGAGGTTAAATCATAAGTATTTTGTTTCGATTCAGTAATTGCTTTGTACAAATCGCAGGGAATCGAAGTAATTGTTAAACAAAAAAAGAAGAAGACTGTTGACATTATTATTGATTTGTAAAGATGCCGCTGCGTAATCAACAATGGATTCTAGAAATAAAGGTGCCGATCTAATTGGGAACAACAATGGAAATCCTTAATCTCTTAGTGATAGTTAGAAGTCAAGAGAGCTTCGGTTGGAGACAACATACTGTCGTAGAAATAGCCGCCATTGATATATTATCAATGATTGAAATGAATCAATACAGCTATGGAAAGTTATTTCGATAAAAGCGGCATGATTAGCAATAGAAATGTGAAAAATGTGACCAGCAGTAGGCTTTTCTGAATAGTGTTTGTTTCTTTTGGCACTGAAACTTCAAGTAGTTCTGGTAATGACTCGACAACGATACACTGTTATTATCAGATCAGAGTGTGCGTCGTTCAGCAACTCATACAACACACTTGTCTTCAGATACATTTTTTCGTGTTTTTTTTTATATTTGTCTGTACTTACTACCAAATTTATTTTTAACATTGGTTGTTTGGAATTAAACAAAAAGCTACACAATGGGCTATCCATGTTCTTCTTACCACAGGTATCGAAACCCGGTTTCTAGCGGTCTGAGTTCACAGACATCCCACTGTGCCACTGGAGGCTCCTTTTTAAGTAGGGTACTAAGTAGTACTATGGACGGAACTACACATAGTGGTTGTTAAAACATATATGTATTTGAATGTATCTATGTATACGTGTGTGTGTGTGTGTGTGTATATATATAGGGAGAGGTATTTTGTGTGTTCACATATATTTATACAACTTCGTATTGTTTCAGATATTTGTAAGCATTGTTACACTCGTTCATTTGTTATATTGTCAAGCGGCGTTCGATTTGGAATGTTTTCTTTTACGGATTTACTGTTCAGTTAGCTATACTTGAAGAAGGACAAAAGAAGTTTTTCATGGCAAATGAAGTGATTCTTTTGGACCATCCAGCGTGTTCGCCCGAACCGAACAGCTAGTATTTAGGCTAATATCATAGTGTTCACATTTTCCCTATTAAATGCTAAAAAGGTTTTTTATTTTTATTTTCCCTTTTCTTATTTTCTTCTTTCGAAGCTTTACTCAAATAAGAGGTTGAGTCTAACAACGCAAAATGCATATTTTTTCTTTATGTTTATTGGCCTTAAGATTTTGGCCAGCAGTGTATGTATACCCAGCCATACATATTGGTGATAAAATAAATATGATTTTAGTTAAATAACGTACTGAAATCTGTACCTAAGTACAGTTAGTTAACACCGCCAACTCATATACAACTGTAATCAAAGAGTGGATATTAACTGCCGCCTTTATAACTCACCCATAATCCTAAATTACGAATCGCAATGGGGTACAAACCACGGACCCTTCTTTTCTGAGTGCAGCACACTAACCATTAGACTTGTTCCTTCCCTGTTTGTTTGGATTTTTGAGGTGGATAAAGCTTCAACCTTTGTGTTTTAGTTCTCGTTTGTAACTAACAAAGTACTTTATAAATACCGTTACAGCAATAAATAAAGAATGAGTAAAATTCGGCTTATAAAATTGACGTGCTCTAATCTTAAATGACGTCCCTCAAGAAGAAATTAAACAACTTAGCATGTAAAGAAAAGTTTGTGAAATGTGTACACTTTTGTTGCAATATGATGCACCGAATCTTAATAAATAGTATTCAAGAAACTACATTTTTATGTTTTACATTTTAAGATCTATTATTTGGATGCTACGAAATATTGTATATAATGTTTTATTTTTCTTTCTTTTTACACATTCAGAGGTGATGATTTCGTGCATGGTTCTCTCACTTTCTGTCCCCTGAGTATCCAGAAATTTTCGGAGTCCCATGTTTAATTACAAGAAGTAGATTATTTCTATTATATTTAAATAAAGTTTAGTAGCGCTCTAACATTTTATGTTTCTATTTTGTTTCTTCTAAGGAATTTAGGATTATTATTTAAAAAAAATATGTTTTTGTTTGATTTACTCTTTGATCCATCAGAAGTCGCAATCTATGTTTAGAAAGCTATTGCTTTAGTGAGCATTAACGAAGAGAAATGAACTTACCTCACTGTTTATAATTCAAAATCTTCACAGTAACTCGGAAAATAAGTAATAACCTTAGCATTATGACCCTTTAGCCAAGGGCTACTTTCATCAAACCTTAAGTTTGGAAGAAATGTGTAATTTATAATGCTCATAGTACTCGATTGAAGGGAAAGCAACAAAAATAATAAATTAAAAGTATTCAAAAATGAAAACTAAAGCGATTTAATCACATTTCTTGTGATATTTAATTAATCAAATTAAAACACAATTTAAACAATAACTGTTTATTAATATACTCGAAAGAAATCTTATGAACAAGTTTCCCTTTAATAAATGTAATACACTATATAAACCACAATTATTTATTATTGAAAAAAACAAATAAATTTGTCTACATTTCTCGGCCTGATAATCTTCTCAAACAGTGCGACCTCTCCTATAATGTGTTTCAATATTTCGAAGAAGAATTATTGATAATTTTTTACTTAAAATGGCGAACATTAAATAACACACGGATAGTTCAAAAACAGTAAAAAGGATTCGTTTGTCTGTTGATAAATGCAGCGCTATCTGTGTTGTTTCCATAACTTGATCAGAACCCAGCTGTTAATGTTGTAAGACTTTAAACTTACTGGTGGCCCATTAGAGGACGAGTAACAAACCGCACACCTTTATTTAACGTAGTTTTTCGTTGGACTTTCCTTTAAGCCACTTGGAGCCAGTAACAAAGAGTACACTTACACTTGACGTAGTTATTCATTAGACTTACCTTTGAGCCACTGGGGAGCTAGTAAGAAAGGGCTCATTAAACTTTACGTAGTTATAATTTAGACTTATCACTGAGTTACTGGCGGGCCAAACAGAAAGGCCTCATTTATACTTTATGTAGTTATTGATGAGATTTACTGGTGAGCTAATGCAGGCTCAATAAGAAAGGGCAAACTACTTTACGTAGTTATTATTTAACTTACCACTGAGACATTAGATGGCCAATAAGAAAAAGTTCAGTTGAACATCATGTTGTAACTCTTTTAGACTTGCTATTGAGTAAGTGAAGGACTCACTTTTACTTTACAAACTTATTCTTTAGACTTACTGTTGAGCCACTAGATGACCAGTACGAAATAGCGCATCTATACTTTATCTAGTTACTCTTTAGACATTCAGTTGAGCCATTGGAGAACTTGTAACAAGGGATTACTTATACTTTATGAGGTTATGTTTTTAGAATTAACTATAAGGAATTGGGTGGCAAGTAAAAATGGTTTCTTTGTTTAGTAATTGTATAAATTTGCCATTGAGCCACTGGGAACCCAGTAAGAAAGGTTTCGAAAATAATACCATGTAATTATTTGTTAAATTTGCTGTTGAGCCGAAGCAGGGTGAATAACAAATGGGTCACTTATACCTTACATAGTTATTGTTTATATTAACCGCTAAGAGAATGCAGGATCAGTAAGAATGGCGCCACTTATATCTTACACATTTATTAATTAGAATTACCATTGGGCCAATGAAGGACCAGAAAAGGGTCCCCTTAAACTTTACATAGTTATTCTGTGTGGTTAACATTGAACCACTAGAGGGACAGTAAGAAAGGGTTCATTTATACTTTATGTAGTTAATCTTTAGATTTACGTATGAACCACTGCAGGGCCAATAACAAAAATCTCACTTATACCTTCTACGGTTATTAATTAGGCTTACCACTGAGGCACTGGAGGACCAGTAAAAGCTTTAATTAGCATAACCATTCAGGTACTGCATTCCAATAACTAAAGTCTCACTTATACCTTCTACGGTTATTAATTAGGCTTACCACTGAGGCACTGGAGGACCAGTAAAAGCTTTAATTAGCATAACCATTCAGGTACTGCATTCCAGTAACAAAGGTCTCACTTATACTTCATATATTTATATTATAGACTTGCTGTATGTTTTCATATAGCAAAGCCTTATCGGGCTATCTGCTGAGTCCATCGAGAGGAATCGAACCCCTGATTTTAGCGTTCTAAATCCGTAGACTTACCGCTGTACTGGTGGGGGACTAGACTTACTGTTAAATCAAAAAGATGAGTCTCATTCACCCATTAAGTAAGTTTTTCCTTAAAGCTACGACTGAGCCACTGGATGGCCAGTAAAGAAAGGTCTCACTTTAACTATATGTAGTTATACATTAAACTTACGACTGAGTCATTGGAAAGCAACTAAGAAAGGCTCATTCATGCTTTAAATAGTTATTCTTTAGAGATACTGGTGAGTCAGTGGAGGGCCGGAAAGAAAACTTTCATTTACACTTTACAATGGTATTTATTAGAGTTACCGTTGAGCCACTGGACGGAAACTAAGAATAGCCTCACATGTACTTTACACAGTAATTCTTTAGACTTACCATTGAGCCACCGCAGGAAAAGTAAAAAAGGGCACACTTATACGTATTTATTCTTTAGACTAGCCATTGAGCCACTGGACCGCCAGTAAGAAAGATCTAACTTACACTTTACGTAGTTATTTATTAGACATAATGTTGAGCCAGTGGTGAGAAAGTAAAAAACGGTCCATTTATAATTTAAGTAGTTGTTTTTTAAACTTACTGTTGAGCCATTGCATTTATACTTTATACATGTATAGTTATATTATAGACTTACCGTTGACCCATTCAAAGATAAAAATGAATAATGGGATTGACCGTCACATTATAACGGCTGAAAGGGCAAACATGTTTGGTACGACAGGGATTCGAACCCGCGACCCTCAGATTACGAGCTGACCGCCTTAACTTACCTGGCCACACCTTACTTCATTATTGTTTGAATTTACGATTAAACTTTTAAAACCTTATAAAATAGACTTGATTAAAGTTTATGTAGTCATTATTTAGTAATAATGGGCTCACTTATACATTACATAGTAATTTTGTAGAGTTACCATTGAGCAATTGGAGGATCAGTAATAAACGGCTCACTTTTACTATAGGTATTCACTCTTTAAACTTAATACTGAGCCATTAGAGGGCCAGTAAGAAAAAACCTAATTTATACGTTACATACTTATTGTTTAGATTTACGAGTGAGCCTCTGAAGAGCTATTGAGAAAGACCTCGTCGAAGTTCATGTAGTTATTACTTAGTAATAAAGGGCTCATTTATTCTTTACATGACGATTCTACAGAGTTATCACTGAAGCACTGGAGGAGCAGTTAAAAAAGGCGTTTACTAATACTTTAAGTATTTGTTCTTTAAACTCGCTATTGAGCCACTACATAGCCTGTAATAAAGGTCTCACTTGTACTTTAAACAGTTATATTATAGATTTACTGTTGAGTTACTTCAAGGGAAGTAAGAAAGGTTTTACATCAACTAGATTTAGTTATACTTTAAACTCACTATTGAGACAATAAAGGAACAGTAGGAAAAGGGTTCGCTTATCCTTTATAAAGTTATTTTAAATAGTTGCTCTTTAGATTTACCGTTGAACCACTGTAACTACAATAAATGTTAGGTTGTTCAGAAATAAATATGAAATTCTCACGATGACATTTAGAAGATGAATATTGAGTAACGTATCATTGGCTGGTTAGTTTAATCCAACGTTTGTCGCTTACAAAGAGTTTTAATTCTCTATTGTTTCAACTCCACTCAAAGTAAGTTTCGCAACCCCAAAGGCAACATGGACAAGAAGGACGTTCGTCTGATTTTCCTCTACGACTTCAAACTTGGACGAAAAGCTACCCAAAACTACACAGAACACCAACCAGGCATTCGCACGTGGATCTGTTACTGAACGTACAGTACAGCGTTGGTTCCAAAGATTTCGACATGGAGATGAAAGTCTTGAAGACTTCGAAGGTCGTGGAAGGAAACCATCCTTAGATGAAAACACATGAAGAGAAGCAGTTGAGGCAGACCCTCACACAACAGTACGTGAGCTTGCAGAAAAGCTAGACACAAGCAAATCAAACATTGTATCTCAGAACGGTTATTATGGGTATTAACACTTTTATTGATAAACAAAAGAACAGCGTTTCGACTTAGGAAGGCTGAAACGTTGTTCTCTCCTTCTCAATAAAAGTGTTAATACCCATATCAACGGTTCTGAGATACATTTTTATTTCACGTGGGTTTCTCGTCATCAAGAAGAAATCAAGCATTGCTAACCACCTAAGTGCGATTGGAAAGACGATAGAATTGGATAAGTGGGTTCGGCAAGAGCTGACTGAAGATCAACAAAATCGGCGTTATGAGACCTGTCAAGGATGACGCTCCAAATATTGAACAAATTGTGAATCGAGGTTCTGCCACATCCACCTTATTTCCCAGACTTTTCCCCCACAAGTTTTCATTTTTTTAAGAACTTAGACAACTTTTTGAACAATAAACGCTTTCAAAACCAAGCAGCTGCAGAAGAAGCTTTCAGGGAGCTCACTGACCATAGAAACTCTGATTTCTACAGCAGGAGTATAAACAATATCATTACACGGTAGCAAAAATGAGTTGAAGCAAATAGTGCTTACTTTGATTAAAGCATGTTTTACAACACTGATTTATACTTTTTTAAACTTCGCAGTTCAAAAACGACATTTAAGTACTTGTTCTTTAAACGTACTGTTGAGCCACTATAGAGCTAATAATAAAAGTCTCACTTATACTGTATATAATTATATTATAGACTTACTGTTCAGCCAATGGAAGGCCAGTAAGAAAGGTCTCACATTAACTATACTTAGTTATACTTTGAACTTGCTACTGAGTCACTGGAGGACCGGTAAAAAAAAGGACTCACTTATACTTTAAGTAGTTGTTACTTAAACGTACTGTTGGGCAATTGTAAGGCCAATAATTCATGTCTCACTTATACTTTATATAGTTATTTATTAGCCTTACCATTGAGCTACCATAGGGCCCACTTTTACTTTCAATACGTTTTTTTTAGATTTACCGTTGAACCACTGCAGAACCAGTATTAAAATTATCTCTATATTTTAGACTAACCGTTGAGTCACTGGTGGACTAATAAGAAATCTCTCAGTTATACTTTAAGTAGTTATTTTTTAGACTTACCATTGAGCCACAGGAAGACCAGAAAGAAAGGTTTTATTTTAATTATATGTATTTATTCTTTAAACTTACCATTCATTGTGGCTACTAAGAAAGGCCTCACTTATGTTTTACATAGCTATTCTCTAGATTTACTGTTTAGCCAATGGAGGGCCAGAAAGAATGAGCACACTTTTAATTCTCGAATTTATTCTTTAGATCTAACTTTGTGCCACACATGTTTCACTTACACTTTACATAGTTATTTATTAGACTTACTTTGAGTTACTGGAGACCTAATCAGAAAGGTCTTACTTATCCTTTACGTAATTCTTCTTTATACTAGCTTTTGAGCTCGTGGAGAGCCAGTAATAAAGGGATCGCTCAGGGGCATAGATTTTTTACACCCGATGAGTGGGGAATGATTTTTGCAACCACTTATGTGGACTGTTCAATTTGCAAATTGGTAATCTCTGATCACGTGAACCTGAAAGCTGTAAACATGCAGTCACAGAGTAATTTTGTTGCCACCATACTTCAAGGTTTCCATGTAGGTTTGTATAAGTGAGGTGTTGTGAACAGTTTTCAAAATGTTAATAGACTAAAGACAAATGTGTCACAAATTAACTGCCACATGAATTTATTCCTGCACACTGCACAGAATAAAAGACAAATAAACTTGACAAGGTTACTAATAACTTTCATTGCATGAATTACGTTTTCAAATATTAATAAAATTAGTAATTACCCTTGATAAGTTTATATCTACTGAAAAACTGTTCATGTTGTTTGATAAAAATAATTAAAATGTCTTTGCGAACTCTTGAAAATTACACATCAGTACAATGTAGCATATAATTATTCATACTTTTCTTTGAAGAAAGATTCATTTAGTCCTCTAGTCTACACGTTCCTAAACGTAGACCTCCTTTGTGATTATCTGTTTATGAATTCTTTCATAAGCTATTCTATATTTATCTTGTCGACCTCATCTTTGTGAGTGTGACAAACTGCCACATGGTTGAGGCGGCACTGAGACATAATTGACCTTAACCACGTCTTCAACCGTCTTAATCCAGAAAAGCTGCGTTCACACTCGCACCTGGATACTGGACATACAAGCAAAATTTTCATGAAAACAAACACTTCACCAAACATCTGCTGGCTTGTTTCATGCATTTTACAGTAAGCATCCTTCGCAGCTTTCAGAGATATGCTTTTGTTGTTCCTTTGAACATGGACAACTGAAACTCGGGCCGTTGTGCAGAGATTTCTGGATAGAAGTTTATAACCGAGTTGTCAATCTTGCCAGATGTGATCATGTTCTCAAGTGTCAGATATTGCCTCAAGTCATTGTTGTCTGCATTGAATCTAGTGGTCAGATGTTCTATGACTGTGTCCACAAATTTAAAATATTGACTTCTGTAGTAATCTCAAGCTGTTGCAGAATGGTGTGCTGAGCTATCACCTGTGATCCTTCTGGGAGGTCTGCGAATGCGTGGTAGTTCAATAGGCACCAGATCTAGAGAAGTTACCTTTTTCTCAGCTTCATCAAATATCTTGTTGTAATTTTCCTTTGTTCGCAATACCTGCAATTGCTCAACTGTCATTGCAGATGCTTCAATCATGCCAGATACTGTCGCTAAATTCGCTTGGAATGCACGGTTTAGTTCCTCTAATGCAGTTAATGGATGCTGAGCCATCAACAATCCTAAAACTGTCTTTCCTTTGTCAAATCTGTCCAGCAGATCTCGTGCTTTCACTGCTACATCTGATTTTTCATTTGCTAATTCAGGCAAAGAATCAACAATGTCACTGTAGTGATTATTAGCACATGTAATTGCAGATAAGCGGCACAACCAACAATGGGCGAATGTATTTAACTGGACCATTGTGGCTGTCTGACGATACAATATTTTCAAAGATTGTCTTGTATTTGCCTGACCTCTGAAGCAAGACACCAAGTTCATGTACTCACTGGATAGAATATCGGACACATTCACAAGCTTCAACTGTATGTTGTATTATTAAATTAGCCTTGTGTGCTCCGCAGTGAAAAATAAAGCTGACGGTTGCTTCTCTTTTATTTTTGCCTGGAATCTACTGTACGCACCACTCATGTTAGTTCCATCATAAGTTTGTGCTCTTAATCCTGACAGTGGTAAATTGAGTCTAGTCAGTACATCAAGTATAGTCGAGGATATTGTTTCACCAGTTGTATTGGAAACACTGTACAAACCAAGAAATGTCTCATGGACGTTAAGGTTCTACTCTACGTATCGTACACATATTGCTTCACGTTCGGCACCTGTAACATCTTGAGTGCCATCAACCATTAATGCAAAGATTTTACTTTGTTGCACTTTGTGTGCTATGTTCCTCAGTATTTGATGGCTGAACATCTCCATTATTTCATTCTGAGCCTGGGGTGATGTGAATGTGGTTTTCTTTGACAAGTAGGCCGTCAACTCAGGATCTTCCTCTTCCAGGAGCTTCATTAACTGCAGGATGTTCCCCTCCGTATCAGTATGTCCACGTAATGCTAAACCTTGACGCAGTAAGAAACGTAAACTTCTGAATATTTTGGCTAGACTTCTTTAGCCTTCTTCCTGCTGCTGCTTTTTTCCATCATGTCGCTGGATAGTCACTGGAATTACATCAGGTGAACCTTCTGGAGATATAGTGAATCTGTGCTAAGAGGAGGATTGTTGTTCGTTGAATTTCTGTTTTGCCTTTTTCAAGTTGTAAAAACCGGTGGATATGAAGGTATATTCCACTGGCCTTTCCAATTTCCCTGTAAAAAGGCTTCTATTTTCTGCCTTGGAACAATGAAAGCATATGACTTTTTGAGTCTGCTTGTCGAAGTGCAGCCATAGGAACTCATCAAAGTTGATATTTTGAGATTTTGCTTTCTGTCG
The DNA here is from genome assembly GCF_004210375.1 of Tachypleus tridentatus. Lineage (NCBI taxonomy): Eukaryota > Metazoa > Arthropoda > Merostomata > Xiphosura > Limulidae > Tachypleus > Tachypleus tridentatus. The sequence goes on from NC_134825.1 coordinate 127,583,503, forward strand.
TGGTATTAGTTGTGCGTCTGGATGATATGGCTTTCCATACTGTATCTGTGGAGTGTCAGATTTTTCATTACTGCACAAACTTGTTTCACAACTATATGGTGGTTCATGATGTGCAATAGTTGCACAATCATTTTCAGACTCGTCCTCTGATGAACATGGTATTTCCTCAATATGGCAAGTTTCTATTCCTTTGCTTGAGGTTGTTGGATTATCTGCATCTGCATTGTCACTTGTAGTACTAGTAACTGGCTTGCAGAACTGTCTAATATCGGAAAGTTTCAGACGCTTGCTTGACATAATGCAATAAATTGAATAAATCTGTTTCCCAGATGACTCAACAAGCTAAAATACAGTCTTTATTGAAAACCTCTAACGTACAACGAACAAAGATAGAACAGAATGGAAGTAGGACTGAACTGTACAATGTATTTAAGTCGAACGCGCGAAACTCACAGTGACTACCGAACCGACTGACCGCCTGTGCTTCGCTGGGACAATAATGTGTGCTAGTTACAACACAAGTAATTGCAAGTTTCTCGAAAAATATTTAAACAATCACAAATATTTTATATTCTTGTTGAAGCTCATCAAAAGGCAAACACGTTGTGATATAATGTCTATAAGCACGTCTATTAAATAAAAACACCTAAACAAACACTAACAATACAATTCAAGTAGAGGCTTCAGGCCGTTGAAATCGCTCCTTTTGTGTTCTAATTATACAAGAAAATACAATATTTTTACTATCTATGATAAGAGAATATATTGTTCTTTTACCATAAAGCACCAGCACTTTATTAGAGGGCAGTGATAATCTGAAATTTCATGGATTAATGAGGGCCACAAACATAGATCTAACGAGCCCTGTTGTAAAATCGAGGCTCAGACTAAAGGTAGCAGAGGGGGGTGATGTAGATCGCGTCTGCATCCGAGCGACCCGAACCTGTCGTTAACTGTACACTAAACGTACACTATGGTCATCGGCTTCGGCAGGTAAGGAGAGTAAGGCGTTCGACAATAAACCGGCTAGACATGCATAAGATCAAATGGGTTAGGAAAACCGCACAATATACACATAAGATTGATGCAGCTACAAGCTACAAATGGCCTGCCAGATCTAGATCACAAGAGTTTATGCTTGGGAGTAATATTTTCGAATTTCATGCTCTGTTCAATTTGTTGTGATGAATATTTTACTTAATCTTACACTACGTACAAGACGTAGGTAGATTCTGTGATAGTGCTTGCAAGCCCTGCATGTATACTTAGGCCTACTGAGTGATACTTACGAACTATCGCTTAGATCGAAAAGCTTAGAAGCACGCCTACATTAAAGATGTACATTTCGGCTACTGAAAAAGCCTACATCTAGGCCTAATTATGTAATTCGATTGGTAAGAACACGAGAATCACAAGAACAAATACACAATTTGTAGGCCTGTTATGCAATAAAACAATTCAACAGACCAAACTGTAGGGGGGGATGATTGTATGCACCATACCCCACCTAAAATGAAGGGGGTGTATCCCCCCCCCAGGATTTACGCCCCTAGCTCGCTTTCACTTTTTGTAGTTAGTGTTTAGACTTACTGTTTAGCCACTGTAGAACCAGTTAGAAAGCATTCCCTTATATTTTAGGTAATTATTCTTTAGGCTATTTGTTGACCCACTGTCGAGCTAGTAAGAAAGGATTCATTTAAATTTGACGTAGTTATTTTTTAAACTTGTCTTTGGGCCACTGAAGGACCGGTAGGAGAAAGACTTATTTATTGCATATTTACACTTTAAACTTACTGTTAAACTAATGGAGGGCCGTTAAGAAAGGGTTCAGTTATACTTGATACAGTTTTTCTTTAGACAAACAATTGAGGCACTGGAGGGCCAGTAAGGAAGGGATCACCTTTACATAGCTTTCCTTTAGAATTAACGTTGTTTGATTGAATGTCTAGTAAGAAAGTTTTATTAGTCGATATATATTTATTGTTTAGACTTACCATTGAGCCAATGGAAAGCTAGTAAAAGAGGGCTTATTATACTTTATATAATTATTGTTTATATCTACGATTAAGCTTCTGATGAGCGAATAAGAAAGGGCTTATTAAAGTTTATGTGGTTAATACTTAGACTTACCATTGAGCCATTGGAAGGCCAGTGAGAAAGGTTTTACTTATACTTTACTTTTTTTTCTTTCAGATTTGCGTTGAGGTACTGGTGGGTCAGTAAGGAAAGGGCTCACTTATACTTTGCGTTGTTATTGTTTGGTCTTATTGTTGATTCACTGGAGGACCAGTAACAAAGGGTTGTGTTATACTTTACGTATTTAATATTAATGCCCACAAGCGGGGGAGTTCTTGAAAGGCGAACTTTAGCATTAGTAATTGATATACATCATAAAATCTTTCTTGAAGTAAGAAATGCGCTGTTTATCAAACATTTTTTCTTATCTGGACGTGTTTAAACTGTGATGAAACGTTTTATTTTTAAATTTTAATGTGCGTTAAGGTTTTAATATGTCATGAAACTTTGTATTTTGTAATGATAGCTAGCAGTTGAGGCTGTTATGTGAAAATTCCTTTTAACAGAGTGTTAAACATTCGATATGAATGTGGTCACGGGGAAGAAGGCCTTTTTATATCGTTCTCATAAAAATATTATCTCAGCACAAAACCTGCTGACGAGAACGTGTTTAAGTCCTAAAGCTGTATTTTTCATTTGAAGTCAAGGAAGGCAAGGTTTAAAACTTCGTCTTGTTGAATACACAATATAAGTCTAATTTCAGGTTTCTTTCCACTGAAATGCAAAAACAACATTTATTAAACCTGTACACGTTATTGTTATCTGTAAATACAGGAAGCACTTGTATCTGTGCATACAATATGCTTCAATAAAACGAACAACGCTATGTGTTCAGCTGACAAAGAAAACGAATGGAAATTATTGCAATTGAGAAGTTTCTAAATATATAGTTGTCTCTATGCATTTATTTACACAGTGGCTTTATTTGTTTTAGAAATGGTACAGTAAAGTATTTCAATATATACAAATCAACAATGAAATCACCTTTGTAGGAAAGGAACAAATACTCAAACTGGATAATCGTGCTCAAGTACTTTTGTGGGAATAACGATCATGCGTGCTATAGCTGTTTCAGCAGACGGTGAATAGAGAATAAGACATTTATATCAGCTAACGGTATGCGTTAATTATACGTTTTCCAATGTCAGTTGGAATTAAGTATATGATCTCTCTTAATACGTAAATATTTTAGACAGTTCTTTTTTTGAGGGAGTGTTGATTGGTGTACATATACTTAATTTGAATAATTTTAGAAATCAAGTTTGTTTTATTTTATGCAAATCCTGCCGCAAGGGGAAAAGACAATGGTTAATAATATATGGTAACATGAAATATTTTGCATATTATTTATCGTTGGTGAGGTAATTTTCATTTCATATTCCACTTAAGTTTAATTTGCGCCCTTCCATTGGCTGATTTTCCACCAGTTGAACTCTGATGAAAAACGTTGTGTACGAGAGTTGAAAATTGAGCTTCGATGTATCAATTTTGGAGTAACAATCTTTTTATTTCGGCGTTACCATAATGACATTTTGTCCTCTATTATGATGAGTTTCAAAGTTCATCAGCTGTCAGAATTTTCAATATCAGGAAAAAAAAATTGTGTGTTATTAACCAATGATGATAGTTTATGTTCATCTTCATGTGAAGAGATAATCGGCATGTTGGTGACAAGGACTACTTTAAGAAGGATTGGAAGAAGGCATTAATAAATATAACGTCAGTTCTAGATTAAAACATAAGTATCGCAAACCACATAAACGATATATACGAGCGCAATCTTGCTGAAAAAAAAATTCATTCTAGTTTTCAATGACTATGGAAAACACGTTTTTGGAAATATTGCTGTTCATGCACTGTATTCTATCTTACACCTTACCGATGTATACAGAACTCCAAGCCAGACTTAGTAAGCAATATTGATGTGTATAGTGCGGTTTAGTTATTCATCGCTACATTGAAGGGCAGGAAGTGGCTTAACGAATCGGCCTGTGAATTCTATATGGTGTGTAGCTTTGACGAAAAAAGTTTGTTTGTTTTTGAATTTCGCATAAAGCTACTCGAGGGCTAACTGTGCTAGCCGTCCCTAATTTAGCAGTGTAAGACTAGAGGGAAGGCAGCTAGTCATCACCACCCACCGTCAACTCTTGGACTACTCTTTTACCAACGAATAGTGGGATTGACCGTCACATTATAATACCCCCAGAGCTGAAATGGCGAGCATGTTTGGCGCGACGGGGATGCGAACCCAGACCCTCAGATTACGAGTCGCACGCCTTAATACACTTGGCCATGCCGGGCCCAACGAAAAAAAGTAAACAAAGACATAATGCATAACCGTTTAATCTGACATTCTTTCAAAATATCAAATTTTCCTGAATGTTTAGCTCATCATCTACGAATATTAGTATGTCCAAGCACAAAATTTTCATTGTTTTACTCATTCAAATGCATGAGAATAGCGTATTTATGAACATATACTGGTTCATTCATGAATCTCTACTTATTATATATGAATGTGCGAATTCATATATGTTCCTTTAAAGTTAAATTAGAGCGTTTTAGAAATCGAGTTATTTTTCTTTTGACGCAGGAACTGTTTCGAAGGAGGATACAATGTATACTAATGCTTACATAGATACACATAAATTTTTCCATTTTTTGTTTGCTTGTGATATAATTTTCATATCAGATACTACTTAAAATAAGTTTATGTTTTTTTTCCGTTTTGTTGTCTGATTTCTTGTCAGGTGTTTCTAGTTTGTACTGGTTTATACACAAACCTCTGATGATTCATACAAAGACCTCTTCTCTGATTCGCATACAGATCTCTGTTCATTCATGCTCGAACTTTTGTGTGATTCATAATCAAATATCTGTTGATTCATATACGTACATTTACTGAATCGTACACAGATTCATTGTGTGTCATCAATGTATTGCGGGACAGCAATACAGATTCTGAACCATAAACGAAACTCGGCTAATTCATATACACGAAGATATGCCGATTCATATATGTATGAAAAACAAAAACATTCTTTATTAACTGCGAATTTGTCTTCTTCGCATTAAGATTTTGAATTTCAGCGATGAAAAGAAATAGACCACGAAAGAACCGTATAAACGTGTCTGATATTTAAATACTTTCAAGTACCCTTATAATAATATACATGTATATATTTCTCTAAGTAAAGTTACTTATTGTAAGAAAAGGAAGGATCCATTTTTCTATTTAAATTGTATGATAGCCGCAGTGCTGTCTATTCTGTACGGGCTCTGTCTCTTTTTCGATGTATCAGTTTGACGCATGCTTCTAATGGCTTGTTTACATCATTAAGAGTGAACGGTCCTAGATAATGCAGTCTTCGAGTAGATAGAGAAGTGTAATAACACTAACAGATAAACTTAGCAAACTCATGGACTTGATAAGAATGCGTGTGTGGAGGTTTCCTTCAGCCTTATCTACTTTATATACATACGAGTTCTACTTATCCGTTATACTAAACACCTACTCTTCCAGGTTTGAAATTAGACCATCTGCAGATAACTTTTCTGTATTCCTTAGAAACTTGATAAGAACAGTACACGTTTCAATAACGGTTTATGTTGATTTTTTTGTGCAGCGAAGTAAGTTATTATAAGTTAATTTATATGAATAAATATCAACTAAAACGTAAGTTGCTGTTGGTTTTTTCAGCTCGCGAAACTTCCAGTATCTACTTTTAACTTCCTATAGTTATAACTTTGTAAGCAAACAAAAAACACGAGACATTTAGGAAAGTAAAGTATGTTTTGTTTTGGTTCTTTTTAAACCCAACTCAAAATAATTTTAATTTATTGAAAACGCTTAGAACGTTTTGCACTAAGCTAAACAAATTTTGACCACGTAAACTGAAAAAAAAAAGTTTTGAAATGATCTCTGATCTTCAACTGAGCAAATATTTCTTTGGTAATTATTTCATTTCCAGTTTATCAGACATGATCGTTATGCTTTTTTATTTGGACTCAGTGTAAACATGTTCATAATTATACTAACACAATTGTATAACACCATCACATCTTTTTGTTCGTGTTGTCATGTCCAGTGACGCTCCATCTGATGACATTGTGTCTCTTGACTTTAGAGTCGCAGCGTAGTTTCCATTATAAAAAGTAGGCGTCGTAACACTACCATGACCAAAGTATACTGATCCTCCCTGCAGTCTTTTTGTACTCTGTAAACTCAACGTCTGCTTCAACATTTCAATAGCACATAAATCTATAAGCGCTGCGTCTAGCGAATTGGCCGGATATCTTCGTAGGTAGTTGCATGAATATGTGTTTCGTTCTATAACTAATTAAAGCACGTAACGCTTGAACAAATATGCCATGGGGCAGCTTGTGTGCACGGGACTTGTGTCGCTTTACCAAGCAGAGATCCTTCTTGATTATGTTGCAAAATGTTGCTTTGGACACGCATACCACGTTTACCAATTACCTTTCGTTCGTTGGTTATCATCTGTTACCAAACGCCTCATTTTACTTACAATAACTAAATTGCAACCTATTGTAAATCTCTTTCAGGAGAATTCTGGTGCCCCAAGTTCATCCACATTCCTTAGTTTACTAATGTTATTAAGTACAAGGAATATCCCCGTTTTGAAAATTTTAAGTTCCCAATCTAAGCACATCGTTGTGATATGAGTATATGACTTGTTAGCAAAAGAAAGGGCAGTTAGATGCCCTTCTAAAAACGATAAATCTTTGCTACCACAGTACCTACGAAACGCGGCACCACACTACTTAGAAATCACTAGACATTACCAAATTGTTGTTCAAATATATACCATCACACCACGACTTTAACACTGCTGTGGTTGTCAGGTGATTTGTTGATTCACATATTCAAAATTATTTTAATGTAACCCTCCATAGTATTTAGTATGGAGTGAAACAGCTATTTAAGATCAAAATTGAAAAAAGTGGTTTCGTTTTTGAATTTCGCGCAATGCTACCCGAGGGCTATCTGCGCTAGCCGTCCCTAATTTAGCAGTGTAAGACTAGAGGGAAGGCAACTAGTCATCACCACCCACCGCCAACTCTTGGGCTACTATTTTACTAGCGAACATTGATCGTCACATTAAAACGTCTCTGTGGCTGAAAGGGCGAGCATGTTTGGTGTGACGGATATTCGAACCCACGACCCTCGATTTACGAGTCGAATGCCTTAACCACCTGACCATGCTGGGCCGAACAAAAGTGAAATGACCTGACGTGGCCAGGTGGGTTAAGGCGTTCGACTCGTAATCTGAGGGTCGCGGGTTCGAATCCACGTTGCACCAAACATGCTCGTCCTTTCAGCCGTGTGGGCATTATAAAGTATCCATCCATCCATCCCATTATTCGTTGGTAAAAAGAGTAGCGCAAGAGTAGGCAGTGGGTGGTGATGACTAGTTGCCTTCCCTCTAGTCTTACACTGCTAAATTAGGGACGGCTAGTGCAGATAGCCCTCCTGTAGCTTTGCGCGAAATTCAAAAACAAACAAAAGTGAGACGAGTATTTTTATCTATTGTTTTAACTTCTACACAATATCTCATTTCATCTAAAGATGTGATGGTACAAGAATATTTATATAGAAACAAATGACCACTTTAGAGAACTGTTAAAATTATAACACCTTATATATATATATATATATATATATATAAACACCATTTTAGTCGTAGTTAAGACTTATTTTCATAGTTAAAACATTCTTTCATCATAGGTTTAATCTTACTCATTTTTAACGTCTTTCGTTTGTCCTTCATTTTAATATCAATATTTACTTACCTACTCAAACAATGTTTTTACATACACATCTATAAACATATATCAATAATTGTATTTCAGCTTTACGATAATAGGTTTCTTGTAAGTGATCTTTCTTATGTTTGATTACTTAAGTAGTATAATTGGTTACTTTTATAACGAAGCGAAGTGTTGGGTTTCTTTTTTTGTTTGTTTGAAACGTTAAAGCTGTATATCATTTTATTTTCAGGCTTAATTTCTTTCTTTACGTTTAACATTTAATTCAGTTATTTGGGAATGCAGTTATTCAATATACGTCTAAGAAATTGTAAAACAGTTTCAAAGACCTTAGGTATTGTAACAGTATGTTTCACACATTTACTAATTAGATTTGTTTGTTTCGGATATCCGCTCAAAGATACATGAAGCCTTTCTGCGTTAACTGTAACTAATATTAAACCGTTAGATTATAACAGGAGACACATATTAACACAACCGAACGCCAATTTTGGGGTTATTCTAATCAAATAACGTTGTTTTATAACGTATCCAAAATGCGAAGCGCGATTCTGCTGCAACGGATCATTAACAGACTCGCATCCCGGCAAGCTTCCCCCTAGACCACTCCCTTCTCGCTATTTACAAATGTTTTATTCTGTGTTAAACTGATATTAAAAAAGGTTGCAGTGACCAGGTGATGTTCTACTGGAAAGTGGTAAAGATGAAGTCAAACAACATGTGTGTGTGTGTTTTACTACGTTATGAGGTTTGCAACTTGTACAAGTGCTAGTTTTGACTGGAATGAAAGCTGAGTATGCTGTACGGCTAGTCTCTTTCGAGTAATCTAGCACAGTGACATTTTCAACCTCAACGGTCTCGTTAGGGCCAAACACTCAGAACGAAATCCCCTATAATTCAGTTATAGCCGTTCCTAATATTTAATTACCTACCATATAGAAAACAGCAATAGTTAGCAGCTTACGTCGCCACAGGGATTTTGTCTGGCTCGGACCCGAATAATGGGATTGACTGTCACGCTCTTAGCTGAAAAAGCGAAGCATGTTCATCTGTTCAAAACTTAGACCTTGCGATCCATAGGCTTACACGCCAAGTATTATGTCGTAGCCGGTTCAGTGTGATTTACAAATGATTTAAAGTGACTTGGGTTAGTTGCAAATAGCATAACTGATGAAATATGTTCAGTGCCATGTATACGAGAAGTTGAACGAGAGTGATGAGTATACAATGTTAACGGGGCAGCATTAGGACCTTGAATTTCTCTGACTAACCCTGCTTATTAACACTTGTGCGTGAGTTGTAAATGATGGCCAGGATGGTGATAATTAATTAATTCTACGTAAGTTTTAAAGAAAACGAGAAACTTAATATTAAAAAAAAATCTGTGCGCTTGCAAGAAATGATTCGTTGTATTGATATACACGAAACACATGGGAGTTTACCAAATATAACTTGGGTTTGGGAAGTTGAACACTGAAATATAACTTGGGGTTTGGGAAGTTGAACACTGAAATATAACTTGGGGTTTGGGAAGTTGAACACTGAAATATAACTTGGGGTTTGGGAAGTTGAACACTGAAATATAACTTGGGTTTGGGAAGTTGAACACTGAAATATAACTTGAAGCATTCTTAACTTATCATTAAGCACAGCAATCCAAAGATCAACTCTGTACACCAATGTTTACTTCATTACTTAGAACGCATAAGATTAACCACTTTTAACAATGAGCGCTACTGAGTTCCACAAGATTATTCTGGTCGATGCTTAACAGTATCAGACTATAGACATTACATATTCCTAACTGAGGCAGTTAGTTGAAGTTTAACAGTTATGACTAGAGTGTTTTAACCATCAAATTGATTTGAAAACGTTAAAACTATCTAATTCTGGTATGAAGTCTGAAATCCGATGAAATTATTTTTTAGTTTAAACTGAGGTCGGTAAGTAACCCTGGAAGTGAAACTACGAGTGCAGAAATATAGTTGATGTATGATTAGAGTACATCTAATGGAAAAAATAAAGTAAAATAAAGAAGTAAACTATTTATTGCTCTTGTAATGATTTTCAACAAGTTATGTTGGTTTTCATGCATTTATTTCTATTATGGCTCAAACATTACAATATTCATATACATATATATATATATAACTGCAATATATTGCAGTTCAAGGTTTCCCTTCGAAATGGTGTGAGTGCGTGTGTATGTTTTCTTATAGCAAAGCCACATTGGGCTATCTCCTGAGTCCGCCAAGGGGAATCGGATCCGTTATTTTAGCGTTGTAAATCCGTAGGCTTACCGCTGTACAAGCGGTAAGCCTATCAAGATGGAATGTGTAATAAAACTTGGAGAATTTCCTTGTTTTCAGTTGTTTTTATTCTTATTATCACAGGATACTCTTTAACGTAGAAGTTACAAAAAACAGTTGAAAGGAATTACACGGTTTTATGATAAGTAAGGAAATTTAAGTTTAAATTTTGTCGTTTAAATAAAAATATAATATCCAACTTTTATTTTTCAGTTTAAAATTCTTTTTAAAATCGCTTATAAAATAAACTATTTTGTTATTGTCAACTTAAAATCAAAATCTAATTAAAACGAATTCTTCAATTGAAACTGACATTAAAATATGTTAACAATAAAGTTACTGAAATAGTTGTTGTTTTTCATAACTAATTTACTGAAGACTTGCCATTGATCTTCGGGACCAGTAAAGGTCAATTAAACACGAATTAAGTGTTTTAACTTAACTAAGAGTTAATAATTTTAATGCAGTTATCAAATGGTTATACAATTTGAAGTTGTATGTCGTGTCTGTATACATATTTCGAACATATATGTATAGCATAACACATAAAGGAACACAAACATTTCGTACTCTGGATTTCGATATGTTTAATTGACTTACATGTCATAAAATTACGTACTACTAATATATGGTAGTAAACATTTTTTAGCTGCTATGTACTGTTTTTTTTCATGATAGGCGGTAAAATGTTTTTACCCGTTCTGAGCTTCCTTACAGTCTTGGGTTTTAGAGAGACACCAGTTATATTTATTAACTACCGTCCTCTCGACGACGCCTCAGAATAACAACACTTCCACAAAGAGTATAAAACTATAATTCATTTGACAGTTATAGCTTATTAAATGCCCTAGTCTGGAATGCTTGAGTTTGGGCTTGTTAATTAAACACAAATCAAATATGTGTATATATATATATATATATAAAGTACTGTACTTCAATAAAAAAACAAAAAAATAAATAAATTTCACGATTTAATATATTGTTACTTTTCATTATGAAAGCAGTTTCAGCTTGGTTAAGGACTAGCATTTCACCAGGATTTGGTGGTTTAATTTATATATATAAGTATATAGTACTTTGGTAAATATAAAAACAAGTTATAGCACAGGAAAAAAATATTATGTATTTCAACAGAACAAGGCCCGACTTCCGCTGCTTGTTAATACGCGTATTGTGTTCTATACACAAGTATATATATGTATATATTGATTAATGATTTGAATTCGTTAGAGTTGAAAGATTAAGAGTTCAAGTCTTGCCCGGGACATGTGTCCTTGATCCCAGTTATTTCATACTGGCCTGCGTGGTATCTCACCCAGGGCTACGTAATGTTTTACTATTTTTACCCGTTCGTTGCTACGGGAAACCAGAGCAAACCAATGATCTTGTATGGTTTTAAACGTGCGGAAAGGACTGTGTTGCTAGCTCACTTAATTCACTACCTCCAGATGCCGTTTTATTATGAAGTGCGCACAAGCAGCAAACTCTTTGAAGATATCTCGCAAGTGTCGAATTTTAAAGCATCAAATATATCAAGATTCTGAGTCGTTTTGACAGAAGAGTTCAGACATGTGATACATTGTGAAGTTAATCATTAGGTGTATCACGCTTTATAAACTTTATTAATCTCTTCAATTATTGGCCCGGCATGGCCAAGCGTGTTAAGGCGTGCGACTCGTAATCTGCTCACCCTTTCAGCTGTTGGGGCGTTATAATGTTACGATCAATCGCACTATTCGTTGGTAAAAGAGTAGCCTAAGAGTTGGCGGTGGGTGGTGATGACTAGCTGCCTTCCCTCTAGTCTTACACTGCTAAATTAGGGACGGCTAGCACAGATAGCCCTTGAGTAGCTTTGTGCGAAATTCTAAAAAACAAAAAAACAAAAACAAACTTGAACTATTAATTCAACGATTTTTGACACAATATATTTACAGCGCATGTGTTGCACTGGAAAGCTATGTGATACATTCCACTTTAATATAAAAAAAGTCTTGAATATGCTTAAAGCCATTATTCGTAAATTGTAGAATTTTTAATGATTAGATAAGTGTGTTATAAGTTTCATGTGTGCAGTGTTTCTATTATTTCTGAACTGTAATTTGATTTCTGATCCTTGAAGGTAAATTATATCGTAATACTGAATTTCAAAAAGTTTACGATGAACCCTATTGGTGGAAGAACTCCCTGCATTAAAAGGAACTTCTTTTTATATCAAAGGGATCAACTATAAGGAAAATGTTGTGTGCAAGTTACTCTGAGTTTGTTTTTAGTGTAATAATATTATATCAAAAATACCACAGTTTATTAAAAAAAATGTCTTTACAGTGTTCAAAATAAATTTACATTAACAATATGGCATCATAAGTAATACAGTTCTTCACCAGTTATGTAATTTCCGACAAATAGTGATTATGTCGGCAGGATCTATAATAAGTAACATTACCGTTTGCGTTTGTTTATTTTAAAACTGTATACAGATATCCTTAAAAAAATACCAAGGTACTGCGCTAGCAGATACAGTCACGAAATCCCTTAGAATAGTTAGGATATAGCCGTCTAATAGATAAAGTCGATATGACAAAAATCCTCAAATCTATATAGATACGTTGTGATTTTGTAAAATCATCTCAGGTTTCGGTACGAAAATAAAACAACCTATTGAAGTTCATGGCACAACATGCTGGATTGTTTTAATAAAGTAAGAATTACAAATTTTAACTAAATCGTGATAGCAAGTGATAATAGCATAAAGTAACTGAATCGTAACTTACAGAGACTATGATATGAATTAATTAAATCACAATAAGAAAATATTACAGTGATAATAAAGTTAAATATTAACATAAAGTGTCAATTATATCAACTAGTTTAATCATCTGTATGAAGTCACATTAAATAAACTACTTAAATCACGATATGATATACATTAGTATATAGTACAAAATATATATATATTTTTTGTATATAGTACAAAAAACAATATGATATACATTAGTAGAGTGTTTGTATGAGGTTATTATTATATCAACTAGTTTAATCATCTATATGAAGTCACATTGAATAAACTACTTAAATCACGATATAAAAACGATATGATATATTTTAGTTGATTATTATTATTAGGTTATTATTATATCAACTAGCTTAATCACCTATATGAAGTCACATTCAATAAACTACTTAAATCACAATATAAAAACAATATAATACACATTAGTTGAGTGTTTGTATGAGGTTATTATTACATCAACTAGTTTAATCACGGAATCAGAAGTGACACAGATATAAACCATATGATCAGATAGAGTGATATGTAATATAATTTAAGCTAGTAATAGGGAAAGGTAAAGTTTAAAAATATCATCAGAGGAAACACATATGTAAATAAAATAATGTTAATTCTCACCTTAGCTGCACAAATTTTGAGGTTTCGTGCATTGTCGAACAGTGAATAAAATAAGCGTACAAAATGTTTATAATTAATTCTCAAGAAGTTAAAAGTCGTTTAACTATAAACTGTTCTCTCTATAAAAAAACGAGAAAGTTAAGTATGTACAAAAGTATGTTAAACATTAATGTTTGAAGAAAACCTTTAAAGTTATTATATAACTGAAACTGGAAATTAAATAATTTAAACTTGTAATTTATTTCCTTTCAAAACTAGCCTTGCTTTAATTATTTAAAAAAAATAGAATAAAAAATGTATATATAGCTTTTTTTTTATTATGACAACTGCCTCAGACCTCATAGAACGTTAAAGCACTCACATTACGTGCACTGAGCAAACCTAAGAATCCTAAAAATTACGTAGGTCCCCAGATTTCCTTCATGGACTTTAGTGCTTCTGTGTAATATTTAAACTTTAGTCACAAAGGGTAAAGACAAAGCACAATCAAATTAGTCGCAGTTTTACCTACTAATTTCTTTAATCGCCACTACGACAACTTTTATAAATATACATGTACGCATAATAACACAACAAATGTAGGAGCCAGCATAATAGCACATACACACATATAAAACAAATTATTCGGTAATTTGTTTTAAAATTATGCATTATTTAAAACTGTTTTAGCTTGTTTTGATATTTATCTTATTATGCAGATTACTGCTGTATTTACTGTTTAGTACGAAACAGCTTATTGACAAATATGACGTTCGATTTGTGGACATATAAAAATATCATTCTTAACTGGATATTAGATGCCCAGGAAATGAGATAATTTGTAAACAGTATGTGGACTTTGTTTTGTTTAGAAGTAGACGGTATCAAACTTACATCATTTGGTTAGCAGGTTGCTATTTTGTCACCTTGTCTGGTTTTTTCGGATGTTTATTGTCTATTGTTACTACTTGAAATATGGCATCGTTAATGACTAGAAATTTTCTCTCTCTCTCTGGCTGTCTCTTCACAACTGAAAACAACTGTCATTTCTTCATTTTGTTTTATGAAGTAATGCAATTAAATAAGTCATATTGGATCGTTGCTAGCCTAAGTTCTCGAAGCTCCACTTATTATTGCTGGAGGATTAAAATACTTGGTTAAACTGCCATCAGGTTTCATTAAAAAGTGTGCGTAGGGAAAGCAAAAGCTTTCCTTTAGTGTTGTAATGTTACTTGTTGGGGGAACTACTGGAAAACATGTAGGACCACATCCACAGGGCATTAGAACGAGCGGGCTGCGGTGAAAGCTTTCAGTTCCTTCCGTGCTGTACAGAGATGATGCCAGTGACGAGGTGTTACTCATGAGGCTGTATGGTGTAACAGGGAGTAAAGAGTTGGTTGAATCGGTTCGGAGTTTCGAAAAATTAACGTTGGTGCCATAAAGATTGGTGAAATGTGGAGAGACACCGGGACTGGAAGATAGGTGAAGATCCAACGGAAATGTCCTTACTGTTGAAGGTTTTTCATTCTCTATAAGACAAGGAAGAGGTAAACTAAATGTAGGCTGAGCAGTAGGTAGCGTGAAATCACGAAGGGATTCAAAAGTTGGGGAGAAAGTGAAACATGACGTCACAGGAATGAAAGAAGAATCGTTTTTCATTGAAACCTTCGGTTTTCGTCGCGGTCTGTACTTATAGTCCGGATGTTCCTTCATATGAAGCGTTCGGAGTCGTTTCGCTTCGTCAATGAAAGGTCGTTTCTCAGCGTCTGATAATCGTTTCCAATCCGCGCCCAGTCGTTTACTGATTTCTGAGTTGTGCATTTTTGGGTTCTCTTGGGCCATCTTTCTCCGCTGACCACGTGACCATACCATGAATGCGTTCATCGGCCGTTTCACATGCTCTTGATCACTTTTGGCCATGTTTAAAAGGCTTTAAAACTTTACAGAGCCTTGACGAAAGAAACAAACGAAATGTTAAACTAGTTGATCCTTATTTCTTTGTTGTTCTAGTTGTTATTTTACTTAACTTGCAGCATATAGTACGCAGTGATTATGATCCAAACAATGTTAATCACTGTTGTGGGATGTGTATTTTCTAACAGTTATGGCAGATAACTTTGGCGTATCTATTATCTGACTTTGATCCGTGTGTAGATTACGTGACAATCTTACATTGTTTATGATTGGAGAAACACACATCCAGTAATGCTAACATTCACAATAGAAGCTCCGCCTGCCTTACATTGATTGGCTCTTAGCAAAATATTGAACCAAAACTGTTTTTTGTCTTGATTTATAATTTTTTAAAAAGGCGAAACTACTGAATTTTAATTGTGTATTCGTGCACTAATATTGTTTACAAAATAAAACATAACGTTTATATTATACGTCGTTTTTGCATTAACTAGAAAAATATTATCATTTTTTAAATAAATTATTAATTTTGAATGTTTCTGTGTTCATTATGCTTTCGTTAGTATTCGTTCGTACGGTATACGAAATTTTAGAGTCCTGTAAGAGTGTCCAACATTTGTGCAATCTGGGGACTAGGTGGTTCCACTGATCAAATACTGAGAAAAAAAGGAAGTCCAGGGATGAATTCTTATCAGTCTTACTGTCGATGTCGTAACTGGAACATTCTCTGTCTGAAACTGTTTACTGTTTAACCGAGAACTAGAAAAATGTTGAATACTCGTTGTTTTATATATGCTCATTATAATATTTTCGTATCAGTTTATCCATTTCAAGTCCATGTTCCTTGTTTCTGCTGCTGTAATTTGTATGTGTTTGAGAAGACTTGTAGCTTATTTAGTTTATTTACTTGTTGCCTGTTTACAGCTCCTAAGTTGGCCCGGCATGGCCAAGTGGTTAAGGCGTTCGGCTCGTAATCTTCGAATCCCCGCCACACCAAACATGGTTGCCCTTTCTTTAGTGGGGGCGTTATAATGTGATAGTCAATCCTACTATTCCTTGGTAAAAGACTAGCCCAAGAGTTGGCGGTGGGTCCCTCTAGTCTTACACTGCTAAATTATGGACGGTTATCGCAGATAACCCTCGTGTAGCTTGCGTAAAATTCAAAAACAAACAAACAAAGCTTCTAAGCTCTTACGAATAACCTGATGTTGGTTCTCTACATTGTACCACAAGCACTTAATACACGTTATTTCGTGCGTGTATTTTGTAATAGTTTATTGTTTGTTACCCAACATTCGGACCTAACTAAGTTAAATGCAAGAAAATTGACGGTGTTGTTTTGTTAAATATTTGTTATCCTATAATTAAATGCTATAACAAAGTTTGAATTCTCTGATAAAAAAAATTAATAACGAATATTGTACGAAATACACAGTAGAAGCCTCTTTAAATATTATTACAGACAAATAGACGTTGGTGAAACATCGGGTTTTATATTTAATAATGTACTCGTATGTGATAACTTCAGATTAGGGTGAAAAATGTTTAAAATTACGCTTGAACAAAATGGTAATACTAAAACAACAAAACTTTATGATGAGGTAGATACAACAGGCTTAGTTTGTGCCTTTTATAAAAATAATAGTCATGCTAAAGCAAACTCAAAAATAAACAGCGTATACACGTTTAGAATATCCATTGTAAAGTCACGTGCATTGAATGTTTGAGTCTCTTAAATAACAGAACAGTTTAGTTAACATAAGTCACTAACATTGGCATATTTATTTGCTCTGAACATAATACAAAAGATACACTTCCGCGCGCAGTAGCACGTGTGAACAATAGGCAGCGAGAGAGTTGTCACGAGCTTTGTTGCGACAGTACAGGAAAGTTGAGTACCCTGTGTTTGAATACGCGTTAGGCCTAACGACCCGAAAACGCAATTCAAAGTGAGAAACTGTTATCTGCCTTAGCGGCATCGTGGTAACACAACAGTCACTAGATTATTTTTTTTTAAATGAAAGTTCTGTGTTTTTGTAGATAGCGGCAATGAATTGTCTTCCGCCACAATGGAACCAACCTTTTTGAGTTGGATAGCACCACGTGGTCTATAATGGTGAAAACTAACAACTGGTATTATTTGAAATTTTATTGTTTGATCTCTTTTATCTCTGGCAGGTGAACACATAAGTCTGGGAAGAAGGCCTTTAAAGAATTGGTTTGTATAACATGCTATCATAGATTAATGTCTTTGCACTTGGGTATACAAAAACAAAATTTTAAAGTTATAGAATAGAAGAAAAAAATGTAGGGCGTTTATAATATTTTCGATTAAGCTGGATTGTTATTAATGTGATGAGAACAAACTACGTAGAGTATTTATTTAATTTGTTCAGTGTACCTTGGTGTATAAAATACATTTTAATACTAGAAGTAAACGACCTTAAAACACCAAAATCTGTTATCTTTCTTTAATTAGACACCCAACGTTTCGTTTTACAGCTTCTTCAGAAGCTATCAACTAAGACAGAAACGGTAACTGGTAGTACAAAGCTTTGTGAACGGTTTTGTTTTTTATAAAAATAACTTAAAGGTATTTGAAAATTTTATGTTTAAAACATACATTTTTCTTTTATGTTTTACAGAAGTTACGGCTCAAAATAGTCGGCTAGTTCACTGATTATCAGTTATTATATCTTATCATTTCCTGTACTATTATCAACAACGGAGCTTTTTATAGCTTTATCTAACACTGAACTATTCATTCAAGTTACTTATTGCGTGTAATTTGTAATGTTTTTTTTTCCTTTTTTATGAAACATTCTGAGTTCACTGTAATATAAACGTTATAAGACTGATTATATTGTAATACTAAACATTTGCTATTTTGTAACAAAATGAACCATTTCAGCAATTTTGTTTACATTCTTAATTTGGAGATATCCGTTAGGTTTGTCTACCTTTACTGTTGTAAGGATTAAAATTTGTTTTAAATCTGCAGACTTACAACGCAATAAACTGGGTTTTTATACACACGGTGGCAGATCACAGAAAAATCATTCTATAGCTTTGTGCTAAGACTTACGTAATAAGAGTATGCATAATTGCTTGCCAGAACGGTAATTTAAAATGCAAATAGTTACTATTTTCATTCGAAAACAGGCTAATACGTAATTAATAATTTGGAAATGTAAAAATTTGGGGTTATTCTTTTGACACAGAAAAATTCCAAATATTATTGTTTACGAGGAACAAAACTACACACACGAGAAAACACTTCACCTATAATAACAAATAACACACCGTTCATTAATTTACTATGAGAAAAACATGTCCGTTAATCTCAAATAACATACCTTTACCAAAATAAAACAAAACATGTCCGTTAATCTCAAATAACATACCTTTACCAAAATAAAACAAAACATGTCCGTTAATTTCAAATAACATGCCGTTCCTTAATTTACCAGAAGAAAAAAAAAATTATGTTCTCAAGCATATTAAACTTTGCATGCTTATTTGATACGTATGATAACATGAATAAAAGGTCGAATTTAGTTGTTCGTATCATTACAGATACGTTTTAGTTTAACAATAAAACTCTTAAAAAGTGAGCCAAAACAAATTGGACCAAACTCTTCCTTTTATGCATTTAATTGTATAATCCCTGAGAACAAGGTTTACAAACATTTTTTCTTTTATTTATGAAATTATAGATATTCATTCTACTAAAAAAAAACACTCAATCTGAAAAGTAGCTAGTGTATACATTAAGATAACAAAATGCCGCCAAAGTACACAATGTACACGGTATGTCAATGAACAATGTTAAGAGTTTTCACATTGGTTATTAGCGCCACCTAACGAATAATTAAATAATGCTTAAAATAAAAAGAATGCTGTTACAAATAGAGTATTTTTTTTAAATCAGTGATGTCTAAAGCACGTGTTAGGCGATACCAATAATTATGATGCCATAATTAATTGATATTATATGGTACCAATACAATGCTTACGCCTTAAAAACACAAAAAAACAGTAACTTTAACTTCTGTTATTAACACTTAACATATTAAGCTGGTATGCTAAGTTGTTTACTCATATATTTTTCCCAACTTATTCTTAACACAAACATTGTATGTTTGCTTGGCATATTAAAGAGCTATTAGAGTAAGAAGACGTTGTATTCTGTTGTTTGTTTGTTTGTGTGTCTGTGTATGTTTTTCATGCTAAATGCTGTGCAACTAAAATGTGGAACCTACACTTTAGTGAGGTTACATTAAAGGATTACGTCGAAATGTTGATTTACAAATAGCTTTGCCTTAGAACTTAAGTTGTTTCTACTTATAAAATGTCTAATAATGTTTTGTTTGGTTTAATTAATCCGCTCAAAATGTACGCAAAGAAGTCGTTTCACGGTTAAACGAAACCAGGGTCCGGCGTGTTCAGGTGATTAGGGCGCTTGACTCGTAATCTGAGGGTCATAGGCTCGAATCTCCGCCCCACCAAACATGCTCGCCCTTTCAGCCAAGAGAGCGTTATAACGTTACAGTCAATCCTAAAAAGAGTAAAAGAGTAATCCAAGAGTTGGCGATGGGTGGTGATGACTAGTTGTCTTGCCTCTAGTTTAACACTGCTAAATTAGGAACGACTAGTGCAGATAGCCTTCATGTAGCTTTGCGCGAAATTCAGAAACAAATAAAATAAACCTTTGCTTAGGACTGTGTGTGTGTTTTTCTTATAGCAAAGCTACATCGGGCTATCTGCTGTGCCCACTAAGGGGAGTCGAAACCCTAAGTTTAGCTTGTAAATCCGTTGACTTGCCGCTGTCCCGGTGTGGAATGCTTAAAACTGAAACAGTTGAAAGCGATGTCACTGTTTTGTGTGTGTTTTTCATGTATACGTGTATATGTGTGCATAATATATTTATAAATATACTTAGAAAATCCAGAACCTAAATATTTTGTTGCATTAAATATTAAGTATTAATTATACAATTATTTTCACTCGAAGAATTATGTCAGATTTAGCGCAGAAATGAAAAAAAAAAGAGAGAGAGAAAAAATGAGCACGATAGTGAGTACAGTAAAATATTTTCTGGGTGTAAAGATATCTGTTAAACATATAAGGCGAATGTAGTGGTGCAGATTTATGTCTGTATTCCGAAGATTTGTGTGGCAAATAATATTTTTCTTAGCATTAAGAAGAGTAGTGGATATTACAATGAATAGTATTCTAAATCTAAACTATTCTTAACTACTTCAGGCCTGTTCTGGAAAGGTATTTAACAGGAAGAAGAAAACATATAAAACAAAAAGCATTTTACTAACTGAACTACTGGGAATGCTCAATAAAACATATTTCCCAAAATTGGCATTACACTCAGTATGTGTTATCAACTATTTAAATGTAACTATTAAAAATTCATTTTAAATGTACAACTGCATTAAGATACTAAAAACAGGTATATGCCCCTTATCTTCAAGACATATGTTATGCGTATGTGTCATTACAGTGTCAGATGTAAGTCTGAGTCTAGTAAGAAAAAGGGCTAGGTTTAACTATAGATATTAATGTGCCAGACATCGGATCGGAATGACGAAAATTCTGATTACAATTCCGTTGAACACCTTTTTGCACTTTCAGCTGTGGACGCATTATAATAATGATAATTAATCTCGTTATTAGATTCGAAGCAAGGCAATGCCATTGTGGAGAAGTGTATGACTGGGTGCCTTCCTTTTGGTAAAGAATTCAAATCAGGGACAGTTATAGATGAAACGTAGGGATATCTAATTTGGCTGCTTAATTCATATTGAAAATACCAATTCCAACAACAACAACAAAAAAAAAAAGCAAGAAGAGAACGACTAATTTTGCTACAAAAATACTTACTAGAAAGAATACCACTTTAGACAAAACAATAATTGCGAATTTATTTGTTATGTCATACATTATTATGACATAAGCGCATATAAGCTACTGGGTATAATTATAGGCGCAGTAATGCTTAGTATGTAGGTATGGGCTGACAAAAAAAAATGGTGGCCGTATTCAATTTATTACACTATGGTTTTTACAAATAACTTTTAAAGTTGAATTATAGACTGATTGCCATTATCAAGTGTTTGACAGCTTTTGAAACTTTCAGTTTGAAAAGTGTTGCTAAAATGAAGAATTGGAAATTAGCTAAAGAGCCAAAGTGTTTTGTTTCTTCTTCCTTGTCAGCCAAAAATGAGTGAAGTTATTGCAATGGTTTTAGTACGACAGAAGAGTATTTTAAGAACACTTGGGAACAGATTATCACTAAGCGCAATGGTACATAGTATGTAGGGAAGAGAAACAATTAACCTCGCATTCAGTCTATTATTCTATCGTTAAAGCTGAATTACAGTCTTATTTGAGCAACTAATTGCCATTATCGAGTGTTTTACATCTCGTATGACAGAAATATTGTTCTGTTCTTCTACGAGGTTAATTTTTGTGGGGAAATAAAAAACAAATGCTACTTAACAGTGAGTTCAGTTTATAAGCATATATCATTTCCATGCTTCATAAATAACGGTTTCATTTCCAATCGTTAGATGGCAGCACAAATCGTTCTTCTATAACAACCGTTTGTGACTTTTTATTGTGCATGCAATGAGTTAGGGTGAAGTTGGAAGTCATGAATTCTTTAAATATACTCTTAACATCGATCCAGTGCTCTGGGATACTTGTATTTTCCTGAATGAACTATTTCAACTTCACTGGCTTCTAAAGTAATTTAAAATTTAACAAAAACTGATATGATATTAACAATGAATTGTAAAAGTAAAACAAATATTCACTTACCAACCTATTTCAATGAAATTGTTTTAAAAATAGAGGGCAACGAATAATAAAAAAATTGCAAACATTAAGTATGATATAGGAATGACAATACCACCAAGGTAGGGATGAATATGCAAATTCTCTACATAAATAGGTAATATGTACTGAGTCAATTTTACAAGCTTATTGTTATAAGCTACTATGAGACTGTATAGTGTGATTCACTTTAAATGCTTTTATTCAAACCTGAATTCATTCAGCTTACAGGAATTCAGCATTTAATTGTAGACAAATATTATTCTTATAAATATTTGGTTACATTTGTAGTGATTTCTGTATGATTTATCTTTACTTTGTTTCTGCGCTTTAGGCATTGTCATCCCTACATCATACTTAATTTTTTCAATTTTACATTACTTGTTAAATATGGATTTGTAGTTGTTTTCGTAATTACAAGCGTTTTATTTGTTACCTCCGTTTTAAATCAACATTCTCGTTTTATGTGACTTAACTGCAGTGACTGACAATTAAATGCCAACATTGTTTAAATATTTTATAAATTTCAATAAAAGGTAACATTAAGAATGAAACAGTGAATGACGAACACACGTGATTGTCTACGGAATGAAAAAAATGTGTATTGATTTATAATTTAGTGTTTATAAAACAACAAAAAGCTGGAATCTTCAATAGTGCGGCTGTAACTACATCTCAAATCGGTCAAAAGATAGAACTATAAACTAAAGATTTGCACTTGAAAAAAACCTCATTCTAAAAGCCAATATGCCGCGGCTTAAAAGTGAGAGTTTTTAATACAACTGGAAGTTTAAAGTCTAATAATAGGAAAGTGTGTGTGTGTGTGTTTTTCTTATAGCAAAGCCACATCGGGCTATCTGCTGAGCCCACCCAGGGGAATGGAACCCCTGTTTTAACCGTTGTAAATCCGTAAACTTACCGCTGTACTAGTGGGGCGGCAGTAATTGGAAAGAAGTTGTGTCGATGAATTTTAACAACAGATCAATTTAAAACAGTTACAGAAATGAATTGAACTAAATCAGCGGCAAAACTGTTCAAAAGCAGCAACAAGAAAATGTTTAAAATGGTAAAAACAGCAACAGGTAATCAATGTTTGAACGAATTTATCCGTGTAATGTGGGATTCGATCAATACGGCGGCGACCCGACTGAAAAAGGTATAAGTACGTCGTGTCCACGCGTTGTCAGCCCATTACACCTCTAGAAAGAAGGAATGGGAAATTAGGGATCAGACTAAAGAAACAAATTTTGAGCTTTTTGGAAGTGCAAATAAAAAGGGAGCCAAGAAAATATGAAGAACAATATTGTATAAAGTCACAAATAAATATAAAAACAAACAATAGGGTAAATGAGCAATATCACAACATTATGATTTGTCACAAGAGGCCTAAGTAACAACTTGGGAGAAAAAATGTCTTGGCTTTGTATTTTCGAATAACTAACCAAATTAGAGGAGTATACTGGCAGACCTCTACAAAGGGAGATGATAAAAAAGAAATAAATATCAAAACCATTTTCTAGAGGATGGGACTGAACCTCCCTCTTTTCCTTGCCTGTGCTTATTACCAACTTGCTTTACAGAATAAAGGTTAGTGTATTGATAGTTAAGAACAGTTTCGGTATTGATCTAATTACTAACATGGTTGAAAGGAAACGTCACGAAGGAGAAGTCGAATTAGTTATGATAACTTTGAGAATAGGAAAAACGAAAATGGAATGGTATATCGATTGCTAAAATTGGTATCGGCGTATGATTTAGGAAGTTTAAATAGTTAAGAATAGGGTATCCTTTTTCATGGCATGTTTTCTTCAAATATTTTTATAGATACCTTGAACTAATTTGACCGGTACTGTATGAATGAACGTATAGTTTAAGACCACCATTTTCCATACAGTGTCAAGTATACATACAACATCATCTATACCTGTGTTTCTCAAAAGATATTTTAAAAAAGTAAAATATTGTAATGAGATGCGTTACAACAACAGTTTCAGCGTGATGACCGAGATGAAATGTAATCCACAACCATTGTATTTATCGTTGTCTTCGTTTCATGTGTGTGTTTCTCGTTTTATTTTCACTTTACTATCAGCACCGTAACTGGTGGCATGCTGATCATTTTTTCTAATTATCTATACACGTATAACGTGGGGAGAATGCTTATGTTTCATTGGTTGTTTCCGATATTCGCACAAGCCTACACAAGGGGTATTGGTGCGAGCCGTCTCTAATTTCGTACTAACACACTATAGAGAAGGAACCTAGTTAACAGCAACCACCTTTTAACTTTTGGTCTATTCTAACGAAATAATGTGATTTACCTATCATTCTTATAACGCATCTTAAGCCCCCTAAATCTGAATGATGGGGTTCACTGTAGAAAATTTTGTCACGAGTCCACAGTCGTTTACTTTATTCCTAACCTAAACACTCCTTCCCAGTATTTATAACGCTTAAAATCAAGGTTTGATTCCCGAAGTGGACACGGCACAGTTGGCCCATTGCATGCTTTTGCGGTTTACTGCAAATAAAATATAAATACAACACAAATAAAAACTTATTTTTTCCCCTGTTGAAGAAAGTTCCGCCTTTCGAAAGAGTTCGGTTTATAGGATTTTTATATTTTTGTTTTAAATTCATTTTTTGAACCTATATGTTTTCCTAACATCATGAATCGATTAGAGATTTGTATACGGGAGAAGAACACAACATTTAAAATATGTACATGAATACTTGAACACAAGAATTCCTATCACACCAAACATGTTCACATTTTCAGGCGTGGGGGCGTTATAAAGTAACGGTCAATCTCACTATTCGTTGGTGAAAGAGTAGCCCAAGAGTTGACGGTGGATAGTGATGACTAGCTGCTTTCCCTCTAGACTTACACTGCTAAATTAGGGACGGCTAGCGTAGATAGTCCTCGTGTAACTTTACGCGAAATTCAAACCAAACCAAACACATTTAAAAAAATATACACACAAAATATTTTTACGTTACCAGCAGTAGTAACTGAGCATAATTGTATCAAAATACCTATTTACATTTTTCTAGTTTATACATTACGTAAGGAGTTTAACAATAACTTTATAATTGTTTACAAAACTGGGTTCCGATGCCCTTGGAGGTGAGGAGCAGAGCACAGATAGTTCATTGTGCATATCTGTGCTTAACTTCAAACCAACCAAATAAACTATTTCATAATTCTTTATAAAATTGGAAGATAGTTTTGTTTTGTTTTCAGAATTTTACACAAAGCAACATAAGGGCTATCTGTGCGTAGTCATCTTTAAGTTTTATTTAATTAACTACAAGGAAGAAACAACTTAATTACTTGTCGTCGATTACTGGACTACTTTGTGTGACCGAAGGGTGGGAGATGACTGCCACAAATATAACGCACTCACTGTCCCACAGTGCAGAGCGTGTTTTCGCGGCAATGGGCCGTGAACCATTAATTCTCGGATTCACACTAACCATTACTTTACGCCCGGCTCACTTGAAGAGACAGTTATGTAATATGTTTTTATACTATATTTTTAAAAGAACTTCTACTTTTTCATGGTGCGGTGTTTATTTTAGTTTTTAGTTGTTTATGGTCAGAACATTAAATATTTATTCGTTTTTAATATTTAGATTCTAACACAAAAAAATGTAGCAGTTTACTAAGTTTTCATTAACCAGTGATTGTTTAAAAGAATTTTAAAAATTAATATTGAAAACAAATGAAACTAGTATAAAAATAATTAGTAGTCAATTACTAATCTAGTAAATGATGGGGCTCAAGCCCACAACGCCCGAAGTCAAATTGCACATCCAGTGTCCGCGGCCACTTGTGTATATGATACCACATGTGAATGGTGATAGGCTCCCATTCACTCAAAATATTAATAAATCGAATCATCAACATTAACTTCAAGTAAATGTAATAGTGTTACTGTTTAAAAATCAACAACTGCCAAGCTCGATTGTTAACAGCCCTCAGTGGGACAGTGGTATGTCTGCAGACTTACAATGCTAAAAACTGAGGTTTCGTACGCGTGGTGGGCAGAGCACAGATAGCCCATTGTGTAGGTTTGTGGTTAACCACAAAGAAATAAAATAAACGATGGTTAGCAATATTAGCATCGGAGTCCCATACTCATCTGTTCTTTGTTTTCTGCTTTTTTCATCTACGCCTCCTTCTATTTACAGTGAATCAGCGGAAAGTATGAAGCATTATAACCCTAAACAACAGGATTCCGTATTCAGTTAGGGCACAGCACGGATAGTTTATTCTGTAGCTTCGGGTTTAATAATAAAACAACTAATTCACCTACCATTTGTTGGATAACTAGAAGGACGAAGTGTATTCTATGCTATTTAGTGCAATGTTCTTTAAGAATTATACCTTTTTCGTAGTTCCTCTGTCTGTATTTTATTTATGTTTTGCTTACTTGCAAACTGAGCGCAGATAGCTCACTGTGTAGCTTTTCACAAAATTAAAAAAACAACAAAGAATAACATCAAATAATAAGTTTTATACGATAGACAGCGTGGAAAATAAATACTCCATCTTTACATGAATGAACTATATTATACATAAAGTTGTCACCCACATTCACCTTAAACACTATGAAGTATAAGTAGTATTGTACGTGATATATAACATGAGAGAGAGAAATCTTGACATTCACTTTAAAAGACACAAACATACTCTTTAACCTTTTTTATCTTATGTGTGTATGTGTAATAAAATATGTTTTATAATGTATTTAGTTTTTAGATTCTCCCAACATTAAAACTTTTACAATGCTATTTTACTTTAATAACCTTTCATGTTTTTGTCATATCACGCCCTATGAGGGTAAAGGATGGAAACGAAACAATAGAAACGGACGTATTGTGATAAGAAGTAAACAAAAATCTAACAGCTGAGAGGATGGTTACAAGATGTCTAGGCGAGGATAGGCAGATAGGTGTAAACATATATGTGATTTCATATGTCACTCATAGTTGGCAGTGAAATAGAGAGGTTTTACAAATACGTTGTATCGATTAATGAGTCATAATTACCAAGTTTTGTTGATTGATGAGAGTGTTCAGATTTAGCTTTATTTCAGTAGAATGTTGACAT
Organism: Tachypleus tridentatus; assembly: GCF_004210375.1. Lineage (NCBI taxonomy): Eukaryota > Metazoa > Arthropoda > Merostomata > Xiphosura > Limulidae > Tachypleus > Tachypleus tridentatus. Next base: position 127,610,942 of record NC_134825.1, read on the forward strand.
CAATGTCTATCCTCATAGATTAATTGATTTTCTTCATGTAATATCCTGATGGTCATAATTAATTTTTTTGTGATTAAAAATTTTTCAATACCAATTATGACTCACGTGGATAATAAACAATATCAGCTTTAATGTCTTTTTTTCACTTTAATTTTCGTGTATAATAACACAAAAATAAGTGGGATTTTCTTTATAAGTCTACCTTTTTATGTACATACATATGACAATAATACATTGAAGGCGCCACATTTTAATGCCACACAGATAGGGAGAGATAAAAACATTTCTTTTGTTTGCCTGAAAAAGTTGACACTTCTAGGCAGTTTTTCCGTAGGCACTTTTGTGGCTTATTGTAAAATACTATTCAAACGACATCACAATTGCCGTTTTTTATGCTCCTTATTATGCCGTCTTTTTAATTCATGTCCATTTTGTCTCTATTGTGTTTTATTTTTTTTGTAATCCTGCCTTTTGTTATACTTATACCAGACACATGTTTGGTTTCCTTTGTTTATCAGTGACGTCATACAGCACTTAATTGTACGTTTCCAAGCATGAATTGGAGTCGTCCATTTGCTTTCAAGACAGTTCATCGTTTTTAATAAACACGATGATTAGGCTGAGCCTGTGTCTTCCCGTGCCACCTGTCTGCAGACAATCACACCCTTTTAGTTCGAAAAGTGAGAAAATATCAGTAAATGATGAAAGGGTGCTTATCACCACGTGTGTGACCTTATTTCGCTCTTGCTTTAAGGGTGTAATTTTGAAGATAAATATATAGAATAACAAGTTTCATAATAAATGGTAATTAGTTTGAAAACAAATAGGTTGAAGGACAGCTGTGTACGTATATATAACACTGCCATGTTTAATGAGGTGTAAATGTTTTACAATAATCTACATAGTTTGTCTCTGTTAGGTTTGTTTTATCAACGCCTGTTCCCCCTAAAGTTTAGTTTGCATGATGTGTTTATTCTCTGTTGATATACACGGCGAAGATTATTTTCTAACAAGGAGTCATACACACGTTTCCTTTTTTTTTTTTGTAATCAAAATAACGACCACAGTTGAATCTCTGGTTTACATGCTTATTCTGATATTTTTAATCAGAATTTAAGTACACCAAGTTAAATTGCTTCAAACGTTTATAAACAGTATATCACAGGAAGACATTACGAAATAACATTGAGGAACACTTTCACTACAATATTTATAGTTAATTAGAGATAAACGTTAGACTGTTTCAGTAATAAAACTCGTGGCTATCTTTTCCTGACTACAAATATATCCTTTTACTTCATGAAGTTGCTATTATAATTTTTCAGATCTCTCTGATTTTGTCACTTAGTTTTGTTTAAGTCGTTTTTTATATACACATGCCACGTTCATTTTACAATGGTTCTTGTTGCAGGTGTTTCAGCACAAAGCTGTAGAAATGAACTTGAACACAATGGTTTTAACACTTTTTATTATTATATTTTTGAAGCATACAAAGACTTATGCAATGTGATAACAACGTTCGAAAACTAGCAAGATGAGCAAATCTAGTCAAAAACCACTGTTTTGTAAGCGTCGTTGAAACATGGTATCTATTAATAAGAAAGGAAGAATAAGGGGGGAAACACCTGCTTACATTTGCAGACATATCTTCTCCAAACGTTAAATAAACTATAGATCCTTACCTGACTCGTTAATTGTTTACTTGAATGACAGTATATTACGTTAGTTGTCAAACATCGTGTGAAAAAATACCTTCAGAAAAGAACAGAATGAAGGACCCCGTTTAATAGGTTCTTTGATGAGCCAAACTGCACAACACATGGATTTAAACAAAGAGAAATAATATCAAAGATTATTCAAATATGATGATTATACCATAAGTCTCATCTGATGGACGTAAATTAGTGAGTGAATGAGACTGTTGTGATTTCTGTTAAATTATGGCTTTGAAGAATGGAACCTAACTTCTCAGTAACTTATAGGTATCTTACTGTTTATATAAAGTATTGAAGCAGTTTTAACAGCCAAAAACAAAACCACTTGGTGTTTCTAATCCAGACCGTAAAAAGTTACAGTTGTTATCCAGTACAGCGTTAACTCTAATCACTAACATTTGCGTCTTTGCTCAGGTGTGAGCTTTACCACGTGATATAATTCGACAAAATTTTTTACTGTTGTCAAACTTCGTAAGAGATCACAAAATAGGCCCTAGGAAGTTTGTCCAAACGAAATAGCCTAGATTTCGTAAGAGGAATTACAATTCCAGACAAACCTCAGCAGATACTGAGTAGCATCTAATCCTTTTCAAAATATATGTAATGCAGCTTGAAAAGTCTCATGACAAAAGATTTAGCGCTATACATACTACATAAGCAAGCATGTTAAGGTGGATTTTCCAGGAATGAAAGACGGTGTATTTGTAATAACAAAATGTTTTTGTTTTATTTTTTAATTTGGAACTTAAAACATTTAAACTAAACATAGTATAAATGTTGCCATAAAAACCATAATATTACTGTATGGCGGCGAATCTAGAACTGTATTAGTTTAAAGCGAAACAGATCCAACCGAACTGACTAAACTAAAAATTAAAAAGAAATAGAATGCTCATGCAGGCATTTATAAAATTGAAATATTGCCTCTATCACAGGACCCCAGCAAGGATAGGTGGGCACTCGACTCGTAATTTGAGAGTCGTGGGTTCGAATCCTCGTCATATTAAACATGCTCGCCCTTTCAGCCGCGGGGGCGTTATAATGTGACGGTCAATCCCACTATTCGTTGGTAAAAGAGTAGCCCAAGAGTTGGCGCTGGGTGGTAATGACTAGCTGTTTTTCCTCTAGTCTTACACTGCTAAATTAATGACGGCTAGCGCAGATAGCCCTCGTGTAGCTTTGCGCGAAATTCAAAAGAAACAAACAAACAACCCTCTCCAGTAACATCGTAAAGAAAATAAACAGCGAAATGTTAAAAGTATCATTATATGTAGTTTTAGCTAATTCACTTGTTTATTGTTAAGAGCGAAGTTGCACCATGGGCTGTAAGACTTGTGCCTATTTCAGGAATCCAATCCAGAATTTTACATGCTGTGAAACGTACCGCTAAGGGGGACGTTTAATTTATTTTAATGTGTCTTTAATTCAGTCACAAATCAGTAAAAATTTAGCGGATGCATTAAAAAAACAAGCTATACCCAATATAAATTTTAATGTTTCTACTAAAATTGCAAATTATATTTATAATTCTGAAATACTTTCTGACTTGATACTCTTAAATACATATCGTAAAGGGAACCTGTACTACTCACATTCTAAATCGCATAATTTATACAGGATAATCCTTTTATATATATGTTCCTGACAAAAATCACTAACACAACTTGAGTATATTTATTCAATTTCCAGTTTGTCTGTTTTTTAAAACAATAAATGTTTTTGTGTTCTTTTCTAAATTGTTCTCCGTTCGGTACTTACATTAGAGCAATATTGTTCTAAGAAGAATAATTAAAAATTAATTTTATGTGATTATTAAAGATTTCATAATTACGTTTTACAGTATGGGACCTTTTACAAATCTACAAACTCAAGTCAAAAAGAAAGAATTGCGTACCCACATTAACTGTATGTATATAGAATATTAATACTGAAGAGTTATGTAAAATGAATTCAAAATGAAAAATTGCGTTAAAAACAGCAAATCCAAACGTCTGACTGATGTTAATATGTTATAAACATAAACAGGCCGAAACAAAAATTACAATTGATGCACCAATTGAAAGGATCCTTGGGTACAGGCTATAATGTGAGATATGAAATGTACCCTATATTTTGGAGGTGACTGAAGAAGTAGAACCCACATTATGGTGAGGATAAATCGTCTATAAAAGAAAACGAAAAAAATTGTTCTTGACCACTTTTTTTTCATTAACATGTGCTCACAGGTCCCGCAAACGTCAAGGTTATTCCATCTATCAGACATGATCCAAAGGTATATGTCGAAATAGTTAGTAGTTATGGATAATAAATTACACCATTCCCAAAGAAAACCTACGAAACAAATTATATTCGGAACCAAATCCCTATGAGCATACAAAGCATTGACATTTTTTTTAGTATTTCCAAAAATATGATCGTTTCCTGCAAGGCGTGTTATTTCCTAACATCTATTACCTGCTACTTCATGTCATTCAGTAGCGAATACGTTATATGATATCTGATGCCTAGCGCGTAAGGCGTGCGACTCGTAATCTGAGGGTCGCGGGTTCGCGCCCGCGTCGCGCCAAACATGCTCGCCCTCCTAGCCGTGGGGGCATTATAATGTGACGTTCAATCCCACTATTCGTTGGTAAAAGAGTAGCTCAAGAGTTGGCGGTGGGTGGTGATGACTAGCTGCCTTCCCTCTAGTCTTACACTGTTAAATTAGGGACGACTAGCACAGATAGCCCTCGAGTAGCTTTATGCGAAATTCCAAAAGACAAAAAAGACATATCTGATGTAAGTGTGATATTGAAAATATTATTTTCCTGCAAACAAAATTGTTTATATGCTTCTCTGCTTGTTTGATTCACACAATTATTTAACTTCTTCTACAAATTTAACGGTTTCGTTAAAATTATCCACCTCAGCTGACTGCACCTTTTATATTTATTTATGACAAACTTGTTTTATGTATTGTTTTATTTACCTATTTTCACACCTAATAATGGCACTCAGACGGTTTTTTCCTTTTTTTTTGTATATTTCATCATAATTTACACGAGATGGCAGCACTTTACAAAGTAATTTATTACCCTTATTTCGAGTATGAAATGTTCTTCTCCTTTCTTATCGCTGTAGTGATGAAATTTATAATAACCAGTTACAGAGGTTTCCTTGAGAAACTATAAGTTTGATTTTTAGTTATACTCATTATTTAACTGAAGCCTAATACGAAAAATGCAAAATATGAGATGGAATTAAAATTCAGTTAAGGCTTTTTTTGCAGTGAGAAATTTTGAAATTTTATTACATAGTCTGAATTTACTATTTGTAATATGTATTTATTTTTTAGTATATATTAGTTTTATATTTTACGTACATAAATAGTATTTAAAATTCCTTGTTAGCTGAGCTTTTCCTCTTTCACTAAAATTCTACGATTGGGAAAAATGAGATTAGGAGATTATAAAATGCTGTTTATTCCTGAATCCTCCATATGTCTCTACACTAAATTAGTTTATGGAAATTTCAGGCTCAGCGGAAATCCTTGGTAATAAAAAAATAGTAACTCGGTTTCTGTGACTTTCAGACTTAGCAGAAACCCTTGGTGATAACACAAATATTAGATCGGTTTCTGGGACTTTCAGGCTTAGCAGAAACACTTGGTGGTAACAAAAATAGTAGATCGGTTTGTGGGAATTTCAGTTGTCATCGGAAAAATGTGTAGCTAAAAACTAATAAGATATTTTCTGAAATTTCATTTCTTATTGGAAATATTTAGTAATAAACCATACCGGTTTCCAAGAAGTTCAGCCCTTGTCACAAACTCTTGGTGATAAAAAATAAAACTGCTAAAAAGATTTTTTTGAGTTTCAGTTCTTATTGGCAACTCTTGGTGATAAAGAAACGATATACCGATTTCGTGGAAATTCGGCTTCTGGAATTCTCTGCCTTCATCAGAATTCCTGGGTTGTCAAGACAAAATTAAAAAAATCCGAAACTCGCAAGCAGAATCCTTTTCACAACACAGCAAATATTAACTAGCAAAACACAACTCGCTTTTATCCTAAAACCTATATTGGCGCGAGCTATTTTTGGTGAACAAGGGAGCTAAATATACCATATAAATACCTTACAATACAACTATTAGCTTCAGTTTTAATCTCTTACATAAGAAAAAAGTTATATTTGTGACAACATCTCTACGTTTTTTTTACAGTATTTAAGGTTATGATATGACTGCATTTACTGTGATAAATAGATCAAAATAAAAGTACTTTTTATACTAATATGATATATCTTTTCCCGCGCAAAATCATCCTTTTATGTCGACTACAGCTGTAGAAATTGTAGGCTGGGTGGAGAATTCATTCGCTTCGTTGCCGATTATCTAAATATATTGCGAAAAACAAATATAGATATATTTCTTTTTGGTTTTTTAATTTCGCGCAAAGCTACTCGAGGGCTATCTGCGCTAGCCGTCCCTAATTTAGCAGTGTAAGACTAGAGGGAAGACAGCTAGTCATCACTACCCACCGCCAACTCTTGGGCTACTTTTTTACCAAAGAATAATGGGATTGACCGTAACATTATAAAACCCCTACGGCTGAAAGGGCAAGCATGTTTGATGTGAATGGGATTCGAATCCGCGACAGTCAGATTACGAGTCGAACGCCTTAACCATGCCGGGCCATATAGGTAGAGATAACGCGAATAAACCGAACATTCTAATTAGAATCTGAACACATCAGCGTAATAAAGCATTAACATTAAGATACACATAACACAACCTCTTTTTTTTTTTCTTTTTCTATACAACTTAAGGGTGGATATTCTAAAATATCAAATATGGAGATACCATAAACATATTGCATAAAAATTACAAAATCAGATCCTAAACAATTATATCTTGCAGATTCGGAACCGTAACGCTTAATTTTCGAATAAGTTGAACATATTATTCATATGAATTATGTAGCTCATTCTTCTCATCTATTTATGGAAGGCAGTACTTTAGTGACGTATATGAGAGCGAAACTAAACAAACAAGGTAACTTTCTTAAAATTATTTTTACAAATTTTGTGTTTTACTAAGGAAAACTAAAAAAAAATAATTATAAAGTGTAGAAAGGCTCTAGATTTATTATAATAAAATAAAAACTCTCAAACTGCTCGTGGCTGTTTTTCTTATACTTCTGAGAAAAAAATCAGCAACAAAAGGTCAAATAGGCCAAGCTCGGAACCCCACATTTCAAAGTTACGCTAAAGTAACTTTCTGATATTTACTGATACTTCATTTTATTGTTGTAAAGTACAACGCTACACAATCAGCTAGATGTGTTTTGCCTACCACCGACTTTTAGCTTCTCAAGCTTACAGACGTATTGGTGAACCCCTGGCTTAGTTATTAATACTAAGTTGTCTTCTAACAAACCAAACGTGATGCGTTTTTTTAACAATTCGCGGGAAGTGTAACTTGTTGTGCCCATATGAATTTTGGTAGTGAAGATCGAATTTCGTGTTTCATCAATAGAATCACGCTCCCAAGAAAGGAAGGGCTTGAAAACAGGAGTCATAAACTTTTAAAATATATGCAAGTATATATATATAGAGGAAAAAGTCATATTTAAATAGTTGAATACTTATCTTTATCTCTTTTTGTTGGCTCGGCATGGCCAGGTGATTCCCACTCTGTAGATCGCGGGTTCGAATCCCCGTCATACCAAACATGCTCGCCCTTTCAGCTGTGGGGGCGTTATAATGACGGCCAATCCAACTATTCGTTGGTAAAAGGGCAGCCCAAGAGTTGGCAGTGGGTTGTGATGACTAGCTACCTTCCATCTAGTATTACAAGGCTAGCGCAGATAGCTCTCGTGTAACTTTGCGCGAAATTCAAAACAAACCAAACTTTTTTTGCCATTTTCTCAAAAACCACTATAATTTAAATGACATTTATCAACCATAAAATATTATTTAAAAATTAGTGGATTGAAAGCGACCCCTTTCCTTAAAAATATCCTGGTTGCAAAAGTGAATAAAAGACCATATATTACAGTGTATGCAAATTTAAAATAGTATGTTGTTTATATGTACGTTACACATTATTGTTGTGGGCCACAAGTTTTTCGTTTGTTTTTAAATATCGTTGTTTCTAGTATTGTTGGACATGCGGAGTTTTGACATCGCATGATAAGCGCGTACTTTCATGAGAGTTGAACTTTGAAACAGTTTAAACGGCATGTAAAGTGCACGAAGTTAGAGAGGATTATTATTGACTAAAGATAAGCGAAATGTTTACGGTAAAAGTAGTATCTTTATCGCAACAATGCTTTTTAAATAGAGGATTTCTAGAAAAATATAAAAGAATTGTAATCGCTGACATCGAAATCTGTAAGTCCATTTGTCTTAGGCCTAACATTGGTTAAGCTTCTATTACGTACGGCCGGTATTCGATAAAGAGACAAGCTAACAATGTAACTTCTGTTCGTTTTTTTGCTTTAGTTTAGTTAGGAATAAACTTTACTGTGTTTAATACTATCAGTAAATGAACTTATAATATACAATATAAATATGCAATACAGTTTTCATTACAAAATTCTCTGTCATGAGGCTGTCAGGGCCAAAGGCTATCACTCTGCTTTCTTTACATAATCCGTTTGGGGTAGGATGACAATGATTTTCCAGAATGCATTTTTAACAATTCGATAATCAGAAATTTGGAAACTTGACTATTACCCTACATGTCCAAAAGTATGTGGACACCCATATGTGCTTGTTTAACATCTCATTCCAAAACCATGGGCATTACTATGGAGTTCCCCCCCCCCTCCTTAGCTCCTATAACAGCCTCCACTGTTCTGAGAAGGTTTTTCACTAGATTTTGGAACATGGCTGCGGGAATTCGCTCCTATTCAGCCACAAGAACATTAGTGAAATCGGTCACTGATGTCGGGCTAGAAAGCCTGGCTCGCAGTCGGCGTTCCAATTCATCCCAAAGGTGTTCGATGGGGTTGAGGTCACGGCTCTGTGTAGGCCAGTCAAGTTCTTCCACACCAACCTCTGCAAACCATGTCTTTATGGACCTCGCTTTGTGCGGGGGCATTGTCATGCTGAAACCAAAAAGGGCCTTCCCCAAACTGTTGCCACAAAGTTGGAAGCACACATTTCTCTAGAATATCATTGTATGGTGTAGCATCAAGATTTCCCTTCATTGGAACTAAAGAGCCCAAACCATGAAAAACAGCCCCAGATTATTATTAAACCTCCACAAAACTTTACAGTTGGCACTACGCATTCAGGCAGGTAGCGTCCTTCTGGCATCCGCCAAACCCAGATTCGTCCGTCAAACTGCCAGAGAGAAGGATGATTCATAACACCAAGAACGTGTTTCCACTGCTTCAGAGTCCAATGGAGGTGTACTTTACTCCACTTCAGCCGATGCTTGACATTGCGTTTGGTGATCTTAGGTTTGTGTGCGGCTGCTCGGCCATAGAAATCTATTTTATGAAGCTCCCAACGAATAGTTCTTGTGCTGACGTTGCTTGCAGAGGCAGTTTGGAACTCGCTGATGAGTGTTGCAAGTGTGGACAGACGATTTTTATGCGCTGAGCGCTTCAGCACTCGGTGTTTTCATTCTGTGATCACGTGTGGCCTACCGCTTCGTGGCTGAGCTGTTGTTGCTCCTAGACGTTTCCACTTCACAATTGCACCTACAATTGACGAAAACAGCTCTAGCGGGACTGAAATTTGACGAACTGACTTGTTGGAAAGGTGACATGCTATGACAATGCCACGTTGAAAGTCACTGAGCTCTCCAGTGTGACCCATTCTACTGCTAATGTTTGTCTATGGAGATTGCATGGCTGTATGCTTGATTTTATGCACACATGTTAGCAGTGGGTGGAGCTGAAATAGTCGAACTTACTAATTAGAAGGTGTGTCCACATAATTTTGGTCATGTAGTGTATGATATTTATAAATAAGAACGACCTATACGTTTGACAGGACTTTGAAAACAAGTGATAATGTTATGTTAGACCTATTATTAACATTAGTAGTCGAACTAACTTTTAGGACTCGTAGTCGAAAAATATCAAGTTTTTGTTATCATTAAGTGAACTGGAATTCGCGTGTTTTTTGTTTGTTTTGTTTTTGTTTTACCAAATAATTTAAAAGCAATTGGCCAGTAATATACAGAAACTGTTAATGCATTATATAACTAGAAAATACCAATGGCATTGTGAATAGTGCATTAAATTTGTTGCTTACTAGTTATTAAAGTTTTACGGTTTTATTTTTTCTAACACTTCATCTTTCTTAAGTATTTCAAACAAACCCACCTCGTTGGTACTTTATAGTCTGAAGGACAATTTATATGCACATTGATCAAAGTTCCAGGTATATCCGGTCCTAAGTTTTAGCTACTTATCAAGAGAAAGGCAATCAGTCAGCAGTATTTACTGCTATAAATGCTTTGTTCAGTTTGGAATTAAATAGTGGGATTATTCAATTTTTATAACGCATTCAAAACTAAAAATGTGGATCGAACATGGGATCTTCAGATTCTAAATCCGGCACCATAAATCCCTACGCCACGCCCGGTTATCATGTAACCACCATAATAAAATGTTGTACTCGCTCGTAATGGGTCGTTTTCAGCTGCGGCATACTGGCTCATGGAATGGGTCTAAGCATTTTTTTTTTATATTTTCAGGTACAAACTCATAGGCCCATCTCTTGACCGATTTGAGATCTAACTACATCCGTGGCTATTGAGAATACCTTCTTGTTTGTTTATTTAGAAACTTGAAAATTCAGTAGAGACAGCAAATTTAAACATACGAAGTCATTAGAAGAAGATATTTGGTGACGGGTATCCCACTTTTGAAAATTATGTCTAAATGTTGGATATTTATAATAACATTTTCTTCAAAACCCATTCAAGCCGTCTCCAAAGTTTTAAATTAAGGTGTAATACTAGTCCCTCAAGTAAATATTTGTAGCTTAGTCAGATAAAATTGGATTTTAGAAATAACTGAAATAATTTAGTCCTTATCGAACATCGTAATACAGTAAAGAGCCTTGGTGGAAACAATCCCTAAAAGACAGGTTACTGAAGCACTTTAAGTAAAAACCTGTTAAACATTTCGAACTGAATACACTTTTATGAAGGATTCAGAAAACTTACTAATAGAATTCAAATTGATATATGAAATATTATTATACAGAAAACCGAATTAAAACCTTCAAAATTATACTGCATCAACTAAGTTAGATTCTAGGTATAAATTAAAAGACATGTCTTTCCATGAGATTCTTGATCTAACAGCATTTTCTTAAATTGTAACTTAACTAGAGGGGAAACACGTGAACCTGTTACCGTCTCTGCGCGAAAGGTGTTCTTTATTTCGTTGTATACATGTATGAGAAACTTATAAAGAGAAAGTGTGAGATTAATAATATCTGAAAACGTGTTCTTTTTGGCAGTTTTCGATATTGCTGGCGTGTTGTAAAATTATAGCTTTTTATCCTAAGTAACCCAAAACGACACGTTTTGTTGACGTATAATAACGTTATTCATAATTTATTTACGAATTCAATCATTGTATGGCAGTTGTAAAATAAACTCATTTCATTAATACATGTCAGCATGGTTGTTAGTTCTTATGTAAGTGAGCCTATACTTGCGTCATGCTTTTCTTACTTTTTCATCGATAATTTCAATGAGATGAAATAAACCAGAAAATAAACATGGTCTACGGCTTTAATATAACAATTCATAAATTATTACTTCAAGATTGTGGCACCTTCCAAATCTGAGAGTTTCATTTCAAACTTTGATCTATGGTTGTTTATTTCTCTTTATCAAAACTTTTCCGGACAATTTTCCCAAAAGAACAAGTTCTTAAGTTCTGAATAAGCGTTACTTTCAATCGAAAATTGTTCTATGTATAATTGATACCTTGTGAAAAGCGGCGCCGCTTTCACCGTTATTTGATACCTTTGCATGGTATCAACACAAGTTGATATTGTTAAGCTTCCAAATTTCGAATAATGCGCAATGAATTTATAAAACATGAATACGGCATTAAAACAGCTTGTGGCGTTTATAATTGTAGGGCTTTGTGTGATTCGTTTATAACCTCGTACCATTCACGGGCATGCCTGAAAAATATACTTGCGTGCGTGCATGGTGAATGTATTAAAGAATGACAGTATCCGCTGGTTCGGACCATCGTCTGGACTAAATCAGTATACGTTAGAATTTGAATAATAAATAGAATTTACTGTTGTTTCTAAATAAAACGTTTCATATGAGACTTACGGTCCTGGGATTATGTATATGGATATATATATATATAGAGAGAGAGTCCATTAGCGTGGCGCAAAACTGGTGATTGTATTTTCTTACTACACGCTAGGAATTGAATTTTCAACAGGTAACAGAAGGGGATGTATGCCCCTTGCTGGGTAATCGTTATAAACACTTACGTTTCAGCTCTGGACACTTAACCTGTGTGGCGCAAAATAATTTCTCATGCACAGTTACTTCGTGAAGAAAGTCATTGTTATTCGGTCGAATCTGGAATGGGTGCGAATCTTGAAAACTGTATTACAATTGATAATCAAAAACGCTGTTTATCAGCAAATTTATACATCTGTTAACGAGCCAAAATGTCTTGATATTTTAATAAAAATTATCGTGTTACGACATGCTTACTTTCAATCAACAAACACTTCTGTATTAGGGTTTAGAACACCTGTGAGGACGGACATTTAGAGTAGAGACGTTAACATATCTCCTAACTGTTTTACAAACTTCAAACATAATTACCACAAAATCTGTCTGGTTTTGATTCTTAGCTATTATGTAACCTGATCTCATCTTCTAATATGAGTATCTAAGACAAATGTAAAAAAAAGAAAACAACAATATATTAGTTGATCCCTGGACAGAGTTACGTGTACTTAATTTTAGGTAAGACCTCCTGGTGGCTGTAGGCATCACAGTAACGGGAGGGATACTCAGTATGACGATTCAGGAATGTGATTCCATTATTTGCCAACAAAGATTTGTTTAGATAAACAAAACTGTATTATTGACGTTTTGTGAATATCGTGAGATTTCCAACTGATAATGCATGACTGCAAAGAGTGCAAAAAATCCTTGTCGACGAATGATGCTTATTAATTTGGCGACGATTGTATGCTGAGATGTATAATATGGATTATAGTGAGATTACTAGGTATAGTAATGTTCCCGTGACACTATATGCTGGACTGAACGTTTGGCGAAATAGACGGTTTTGCCACAGCTGTTCCAGATACTGGAATGTCACAATTTTTACATTTCTGATTAGATCTAAACACTCTTACATAACATTCAAAATTCAAAACAATAATTTTCTGGTTTAAAACGAGCGGTAAAAATGTGAAAAATTACTATTTTTATTCTCTAAGTTGATTGTTTGATTTGCATTTCGCGCAAAGTTACACCAGGGCTATCTGCTCTGGCCGTCCCTAATTTACCAGTGTAAGACCAGAGTGAAGGTAGCTAGTCATCAACACCCCCCTCTAACTCTTGAGCTACTCTTTTACCAACGCATAGTGGGGTTTAACGTAACGTTAAAACGTCCCTTCGGTTAAAAGGGCGACCGTGTTTGGTGTAACGGAGATTCAAACGTGAAACCTTCCTGTTACGAGTCGATCACCCTAACCACCTGGCCATGCCGGGCCATCTTATAACTAGAAGAGACAAAATATGTAGTAAATATGCGTGAAGTATTGACAGTTGTAACACATATATAAAAATGTTCACTGATTTCTTTTTATTATAATTCGGAATTTCTCTCCATAGTTACGGGCACAGGAACAATCTCAAATGAGGGAATGGTATAATATTCCAAGATGCTGATTCGAAAGTATGCGTGACTTCTGTAGCTTGTTTTCATCTGATTATTTCGTTCGTGTATACTACTAGTACCTTGACCTGTGACGATTCATGAACCTTTCTGTCGCAGATAATTTTTCTCTACTGTTAGTTTTTTTCTTTTTTTTTTGTGGGCGGGAGAGGTCCTGTGTACAAGCCATTATGTCTGTCGCAGGAGAGGTGGATAGTTCATACAAGCAACCCGAGAACGCTGACGACCAGTTAGAGCCGAAAAAGCGCTTCATTTTTTTCTAAATGCTGGAGATTATTTTCGGCAAGTTTGTAAGGATTATGGTTGATCTCTTCTCTTGAAGTGACTTTTGGGCTATGTTCATGTTCTGATGTTGCCTTGGATTTTAGAGTGAATATTAGTGGATCAAACAGAACTTGTTAGAATATGGATGAGTATTTGGAACAGGTTACATTTGTACGGGAGTTAGACATATACATGTTAAATTTCCTGTCGGCTGCTCGTTCTTATCATATGCTGTGTGGCTTCGTGCTCCGATTGTTTGGTCTGTTTCTTCATAGCATTATTGTGTATGATAATCAAGTTAAGGTTTGTAATAGGTATATACCTGATGATTGTCTCTATGTAGATGGTCCTGATTGTGTTTGTCGAAGTTGTGGAAGTGTAACACACTTTGAACGCAATTTCATAGTTTATGTTGGCTGAATCTTTCAGAACTCCAAAGATGTATGATACTTCACTGATGTTCCTGTGTTGAAGGACACATAGTAGATCGTACCACACCTTGTGAGTCTAAGATACGGGAATCTTCTTAGACAGAAATAGAAGACTTATACGAAGCAACTGTAAATATTGCACAAGAGGATAAGTGCGTCTGACATTCCAGAAGTTTTGAGGAGCTCTACTGATGGTTTGGATGAATAGTGAAGTATTAACAATCAAGTAGAATCTTTTAAAAGTTGTATCGATTTAGTGGGAAAGTAAATACAACCAAAAATTGGCAAGCATTGTTTACTGCAGTCAGATGATGATTGATTATTTTTAACGTAAATTGTACTCTTCAAAAAATAATGATTTGCCGAATCGTTGGAATTTACATAGAGTTCATGTTTGCTTATTTTTGAATACGTGAATGTGGTATATTGTGTACTTGTTAATAAAAGTTTTGATGTGAAGCATTTTTGATACCTTGTGGTCATATTGAGCAAAAACTATTATTTATGACCAGACTGAAAGTAGGAGGGATGTGGAAGCATTTGGGTGTTGTAGGAATCCCATGTATAACTAGGTGGCTAGGGCTCTCGACTTTTAAGCAGATGATCGCGGGCTCGAAATCCTGTCATCATACATGATCATCGTTTCAGCCGTGGTAGCATTATTATGTGACTGCTAATCCCACTATTAGTTGGTAAAAGAGTATTCTGTGAGTTGACAGTGGATGGTGATGACTAGCTGCTTTCCCTCTAGCCTTCCACCTAAATTATGGGCAGCTAGTGCAGATAGCCATTGTGTAACTTTGCACGAAATTCAAAACAAAACAAACCCAGATATACTTGTTAATTTTAGTGTTTGGCACTTTTATGTCTAAAGTTAAAAATCATCATTCGGATATCCAGTCTTATATTATTCTGTATTGTTTTCTTTCCTTAACTAAAAGGTTAGTTATTCAGCCTAACAAGCATGAACGAATACCTATGTACAGTGTAAAAAACAAAAAACTGATATTTGCATTATATTCGTTTAATTTACTCAGTTTACGCCACCGTATATTAATCAAGACTCGCGTTTGTTTTCACAGCGGATTGTCAACGGATTTACAACACTAGCAACCAGATTTCGATACCCGTGGTGGACAGAGAACGGGTAGCCTATTGTGTAGGTTTGTGCTCAATTACAAACAAAATTAATTTTTTATTATTGTTATTAAAGATGCTATCCTCTGTCATTTACAGTGGGTGATAAAGGGAAAAGGGGTAATGAAAACAACAGGTAATCATAACAGTAAATAAAAAATTAATGAAATAAAAAAGAGGCTAAATAGCATATAAGGACACATGTGTATAAAAATTATCAGTAGGTTGTCAACAATGTCAGCACAGTAGGTTTTTATGTTTAGCGTAAGAGACTAACAAAATTCCTTCAACCAACGTGGACTCTCCATATATCTTAGGCAAAGAGAAATAACGGTTGTGTGTGATTCAGTTATAATCCCAAATTAATAGCCATCACAGTGTAGGATAAGCGCACGTGACAAAATTAGGAGGGGTTTGGGTCTCTAATCTCCAAGGGACGATATAGCCTAGTGCAATTCTGGTAGCTGTTAGCAGAATTATCATCAGCAATATGGACAGTAAACTATGATTTCACAGAACTTAGACTGTCTAATAACAAATGAGCTTCTAGATACACGTTAAAAAATTGATGATGAAAATATTAGGGGAAAACAAGGTGAGAGTGAATAGGAAATGTATTTGGGTAATACATTAAAATACCTGTAGCCACAAACTGAAAACAGGGACCATCGAAAAGCTGTTGGATAAAAACAATATCACAGTGGTGCAAGAAGAGAAGTCACTGGAAACACTATTATATGGTACAGACATCAAAGTGTTTCATCGAACGCCGAGAATGAGGATGGGTTCCAAAAGAGAACTTCTCATCCTTGTAGATGACAATAATGAAAACTGCCAGTTCCTCATTCCTAGAACTATAGTAGGAGCAGAAACACAGGCTTGTGAACTTGTATAAATCCACTGGCATTATGAAACAGGAAAAGAAATGTACTAGTTTGCTGAATTCTCTCTTTGATTGGTTGATTGATCCAAGAGTCATCATCGCAGAAGATTTTAATGCCTGTAGCCCTATCTTGTTTATCAATGACCAAAATGTCAAAGAACGATCATTGAAAGATGCACTGCAAAATATCAGCCTATTTCAGCCAATAATAATGTGTCCACAATAATAACAAAGTGGACAAGAGAAACACTAACTCAACATTGTTACCTGCTGCATTTTTTGAGATAAAATGGACACCATTGCCTTTTTTAAGTAATGAGCAAAAGCGCACATCCATGCACATAGTCAGGTTTGTTTGTTTTTTAATCTCGCACAAAGCTACACGAGGAATAGCTGCGCTATCCGTTCCTAATTTAGTTGTGTAAGACTAGAGAGAAGGCAGCTAATCATCACCACCCACCGCCAACCCTTGGGCTACTCTTTTACCAACGAATGGTGGGATTGACTGTTACATAATAACGTCTTCACGGCTGAAAAGGCAAGTATGTAATGAGGATTCGAATCCGTGACTCTCAAATTACGAGTTGAGCTTCCTTACCAGCTGGACATGCTGGGCCGTATATAGTCAAGAAAGAGTCTTTAAAAAAAACACTTGGACCCATACTTCAATTATAGAAGAAGAGGACCCAAAATCATTTTAAGTAGGTATGAGAAGGTGTTGATGAAAGAAAGACTGAATTAGAAAAGTAACTTCCTAATGATAATAAACCCAAATGGAATACAGCGGAATTCAAGTAAGCCTATACAGAGAAGTCAAAAGATGTGATATCAGAGAAAATTATATACGTAGAAATACCTTGCAAAATGATACGTATGCAATAAAAAAAATCCAGAGGTTTGTTCAGTTACATGCTGGTTGTTATTTGTAGGTAAAACATTTCACACATTTATTTGTTGTTATTACATGTCCACATATATATACATACATGCAGCATTAACTCAATTCAGCAATAACTTGTAGCTCGATGTTGTTTACCACCCCTAATGAATACTTGTTTTCACAAAACCGCTATAAATTTTATTTAGAAATCTACGTACAAACTCGTTTTGTTTTTTTAAAAAGCATTTGCCGAATTATATGTTTTTCTTTTTTCAAAGAAAATGAAACACTATTTCAAATTTTATTGTTGTTTTTTTTAGACGGGCAGTTTTAAATTATTTTAATTGATATATATATCTTTGTTAAATGGAATGAATACACAAACCTGAACAAATAAACTGACGTAAACTGAAATCAACCGTGTGTGACTAATGGAAAAGATGAATTGTATAACATATTTCCGTATGTACACTGTTGCAGTGCAATGATAGGATAGTATGTTGTGGTATAAATATACGTGTAGACTTGGAATTTCTTACATGCTGTACGAATGGTACTTTTATGACTGCTTCTTCACTGAAAAGAAACAACTAATGGATTTTCGTATCTACTTCGTCAGTTTTCTTACTGACCTGAGAAAGTTCATTTATATGCACGTACTCTGCAGTGATGATTGATAGCTTAACTGCGACCTCAACTAAGCCTCTGCTGTCAGTGTAACCGACAAAAAATAGCTTTAATTCAGACAGCTAGAAGAAGTGGAATTTTCCAAATGTTAGAGTATGTTATATATACTGAGAAGAATACGGGAGTATTCGAAGGCCATACTCGTAAAGTCATGGAGTAACGAACAGATTTAAGTACCATCAATTATCCGCTGTACTTTAGCGTGATCATAATGCATTCTCAATCCATATATTAATCACTAGTCTTGATCAAGTAGAGTTGTTGGGTAAGGATTAAAACTTGATAAAATGTAAAGTAAATCCACGTAAAATTAAACATCTCTGAAAGTCACGTAAATAATTATGTTTAAATCCTCAGAATAATAATACATATAATAATATTTTATAATTCTGTATAACGTATATCTGTTTGGTTTTTTGAAATTTCGCATAAAGCTACACGAGGACTATCTACGCTAGCCGTCCCTAATTCAGCATTGCAAAGCTAGAGGGAAGTTCTCACCACCCACGCTTGGGATACTCGTGTACCAAAGAATAAGGTGATTTACCGTCAAATTATAACGCCCCCACGGCTGAAAAGGCGAGTATTTTTGGTATGACAGAGATTCAAGTCTGCAACCATCATATTTTATTTACTGTGAATCAATCATCATTTAGCTATTACCTTACACAAGCATCTTGCATACAAGTAAAATATGGTCAACATAAAAACAAACACACAGAATAAACAGAGCAAAATAATAGTGTTCGTAATACTGTTTATGAGGCCAAGCTGGACTGGTGGTTAGCATGTACGAATTGTTAATCCGAGTATCCATGGTTTGCATTGTTGAAAAAAAACACCCTCCGCACTTTGGTCTGTGGGTTCGCCAGTTCCCATTATTCTTTCAAACAAAGCAATTCAAACGTTGATAGGAAGTGCTTTTGATTATAAGCTCGAAATTAGTGATTGCCATCTATAGCTAGTCATTGTGTAGTGTCCTCGGTGGTTTAGTGACAGATTTATGGACTTGCAACGCTAAAATCCGAGGTTCGAATCCCCGTGATAAACAAATCGTAGATAGGCTATTTTGTAGCCTTGCGCTAAAACAACCTTAACTACCCCCGTGTAGCTTAGCGCGTAATTTTGAAAGAACACACACACAAATACTGCTAGCACTTTCGAAATATTCCAATTAATTTGTGTAGTGTTTATAATTGGCTAAAGTGTTAAAATGAATTATTTGTTTGTTTTTCGTTATACACAAAGCTATATAAATGGTTATCTGCGCTTTGCACACCACTGGTATAGAAACTCATTTTTAGTAGTATAAGTCCGCAGATATACTACTGTGGCACTGGGGGCGGGGGGCAATAAATTGAATTAGAAACTGTTATACGTCACAGTTTTATAAGGGAAATTCAAATATAAGTTAAAATGTCCCAATATGCATAACGTGTATTTTGTTCACGAGAGTCTAGAACAGCCTTATAACTAAACTGACATAGCCTTGAGATCATAGGAGAAAGTAAACCAGTTACCAGGTTTTTAGTGCTGATGTTTTGTCCTTAAACCTAGGAAGACATTGTAAGTTAAACAGTAGGAAAATATTTTAAATAAATAAATTAGGAAGTAAGGAAACAATGTAGGAATGGGTGGTATAAAACTATAACACTTGCTGTGATCCGTGATGACGAGAACACTAACTGGTTTTAACGCTGTGCAACCTCATTCCTACTTTGTGTGCATTTTGTAAATTTATAATTGCTCAAGCTTAAATGAAATGTTTATATAGCTAAATTTCTCTGTTGTAAAATTTGTTTCAGAAATCAAGTACAGGTATATGTATGTAATAAAATTACGTAACCCTTATGAAATGCGTGACATCATAAGGACGGTGTTTAATGTCGAAAGTGAGAAAGGAAGCTTTAATAGTCATACTTTGCATATGGAAGACATTATATCTTTTTGACTGATAAAGGGTGGGCCAACAGGATAGTATCAAAACGACTGATTTTTGAAACATTGAATTTTTTTGAGAATTTAGAAAGGATTATCTATTGATAAAACTCAATACAAGTTTATAATTGGGTCAAAGTTCAAAGTAAACTTTGAAGTACGAATGGGTGGAATGGAGGTCACACTTTGAGGTTGCACATATATAAAAACACTGACTGTTGTAATGTTATCCTGCCCATTCTTACCTTGTTTCCTTAATTTTTGGTGTTCCCATTCTTAATTCATGGTATTTTTATAGGTTTTTGCACTTATCTAATATTTCTTATTGGTAATAAGTCTCGAGAATAACTGTGACCTAAGTCTCTCCTTCTCGTAGATTTACTTAGATCTACCTTTCTAAGTTTCCTAGCTTTTGCTGATATCTTTGCTATAGTTTTTTATTCCATATTGCCAGGGTAGCAATATTCTCTTTGGCTGAATTAATGGCTAAGTCTTGTTTGATATATTCAGCATTACTGTTTCTAACCATCTTTCTATTCTTACAGTACTGTTTTCAACGCTGAGACAGAGACTTTTCAAAGTATCAACATAATAATTTCTTTTTTCTCTTGTTTTTTTTCCTTGAAAGGCATATTTTAAAAATCGCACTGTAAAATCTCAGATTTCAATAGGTTGCACATAGTTTCAAAACAACACGAAGATAAGTTACACAACTTTTTTTTTATTTTAAGTTTGGAGCGCTCGAACAAGCCAGTGGTAGCGTTTATGCTTACGTAGGAGACTCGTGTCTTATACGCCGACTGTTGTGATAGTATTGGTTGTCCAGCACAAAACCCTCGAGTCAGATGTATAGATTTGAAAACTTTTCTTTAAAAGGTTAGATTACAGCAAGAGCCTATATCTGGACAACTTATGCAGTACACATTTTTTTATCTAGCTGATATTGGTGCAACTTGATCGCTCCAGCGATGACATAAGAAGTCGCACGTCCCACGCGAATTGTGGGCGGGTTGATACTTGGCAGTTTACAGAACGTGCTCTTAATCGTAGAATATGGATACCAGTGTATTTTTATTTTATTAGTAGTGTTGCAAAATGATTATTGTTATCACCGAGATTATGCGTAAAACTAAGAAAAAGGCTTTTATTCACGGTAGCATAATTCTGTCAATTTCTACTTACATTTACAAAAGGTGAAGGCAAGATAGAGCTATATCTTTTCAAAAACGTTAGTCAGTCAGTCAGTCAACACTGTACTAGTAACAAATTATGACCTTCTCAAGCAAATAACACGTGCTTACCATTTTCTAAATAAAGTGAATTCATATCTTAAACTGGATTTTCTGGAACCATACTCTTGTGTGAAACTGCTTATCGCAAGTTGGGTCGAGATCTTAACTATGATCTTCTGGAAGAGTACACCAATGTAAAACTGTGCTTATCGCAAGTTGAGTCGTGATCTTAACTATGATCCAAGAATGTGGGGCACCTTCAGAACCACTGGACTTTCCCAAAGGGTCATCAACAGCATAATGAGTTAATAAAACGTATTTGCTTCTCAAGAAGAAAGGCCCATCTTTCGAAAGCACTCGGATTATAGGATTCATTTTATCTTACATGAAGACTTCCTGAACTTATGTGTTCTCTCACATCATGACCGATTTAATGGGTTAACATGTATTCAAACGTCTGAAAATGGAATCACTGATCACCTTATGTTTATTAATGCCACGGAAATTACTCTGAAATAAAACACTACACCAGAAGTTACATGAAAGTTGAACATTAACTGAACCAGATGTAAGCAAGGATAGCTGCAATCACAAAAAACTAGCCTAAACAAGATATTTTCAAAATGTTTAAGTAACTTGCTCTATAAGGACAAGATTCATACATATATATGTATGGTCATTTTCGTGAAATAAACTTGTACTGGGATGGTCCTTAAACACCGTTTAGCTCTAGTGTAATGGAGGATCATAAAAGCTATCATAATAAGAGATTAATTTACAACAACAACAACCCTCTACAAGACAGGACTATCAAACAAAGTCGGAAGGTAATAATACCGAATGTGCATCTCATAAAAAGAAAAGATGAAATAAACTATAAGACTGCGTCAAATATGTAATAAAAACCCTGCACATTTTGAAGTTAACCCAGTATTGAAAGATATATGCACATCGTACACGTCACGTGAGTGATATTTTGTAAGTATCTATCTTTAAATAATTTAATTACATAGAACGTGGCCATTTAAAACTGCGGAAATTTAGAGTGCGGTAAGCTTTAAACGCTTTTTTTTTATCTAAAAGCGTGTAAGACATTTTCAGATATAATATCTCAGTGTCGGTGGCTACTAAATGTTTATATAGCACGAAAAGGCAGAGTTTGTGCATTACATAGAACCTGTGATTATCTGTAAACTAAAGTCCTTATTCAATCGTATTGAATCTAATTAATACCGAAGAGTTAGTACAAAAAATCCTTGTACATATCATTCCCATATGAATTGACGCGAATTGTATAAAATAATATTCTGACAGTGTTCACCGTGAGATACGTGCTTATCCATGACTTTACTCACCACGACGGTTTGTGAGAGAACCACACTATGGGTGAGTTCTTCACGATCTGTGGTTCGGGTTATATCCTGATTCAAAAGTTGACAAATGAACTTCACATTATACGGGCAAGCCATCAAAAGACTTTTGACACTTGACTTGCAGTAAACTATTGTTACAATGAAAGAAAAAAAAATAACACTAAAACCGTTTGACATACAAACTATTCATATTTTAATTAACTGACTCCTTCTGCAAGAGTAACCAACCGGTTACTGGCCGCCCCCTGCACCAATACATTTTATATCAAACAATATGATGCACTTAGACCTCTGTCTGACGTTAACTCTTAAAGAACATTCGGTCTTTTCACAAATATATTATATATTGAATAGAATCTTGCTCAGCGAGAATTGCTAGTCATGAAAACGCTCATCTCCTTCCTCAGCAACAAAGATCTTTTTTACCTACATGATTGCATGAATACTGTATGAAGCGTAAAAACAGTTTTTTTTGCATTCTGTCGTGACGGAATTCTCGATTACCACAGTAATAATTAACATCCACGAATCAGATATTTTCTCATACGTCATCTTAAACTCGATCCTGGTCACTTACCCTTTGTTACATAAAAAAAAACAATGAAACCTTCACAAAAGATGGTCAGTATTGTCTGTAGAATTTAATCTTTTTTTGTTTTACAAGCTACTGTTTATGTTTCCCTATTTTAACTGCTTATGAAATGTGATTATAAAACTAACACAAAATTTCATAAAATGTGTCACCAGGTGAATGGCAATAAGACAACAATAACAAAAAGCCCCCTAGTGGCTCAGTGGTATGTTTGCGGACTTACAACGCTAAAAACCGGGTTACAATACCCGTGGTGGGCAGAGCACAGATAGCCCATCGTGGAGCTTTGTGCTTAATTCAAAACGACAACAAAAATCTTAAATTATTTCCGTAATAAAAGTTAATTGTTTAGGCCCTGTCCAAGATATTCGTCTTCCCAAAAATCAAGGTAGAACATTGAACGAAAGATGTCTCTGTGTGTACAAATGTGACATTTATTAATGAAAACTGTTAAACGTGTTTGAAATACGTTTCAGTTCAGCATCTTACAAACTACAACCAATAAGAAATGCTTGACGGGTTGGTAGGGAAAGATGTAACATGCAAATAATTCTTATTAAGCGAGAACGTAATATCTGCTTGTAATTAAACACAAAGTTACACAATGGACTGTCTCTGCTTTGCCTACCACAGGTAGCAAAATCCGGTTTCTAGTGTTGTACGTATAAAAGACATATTGTTGTGCCACTGATGGGCATAATATTTGTTATTGGCTTGTTCTTAAAATTTCATCTTAAATATTAAGGTTAAAATTCATACATTTGAGAATAGATTGTGAGATACGAATTATAAAAATACTAACTTATGATCAAAGAAAGCTACCTACAGAGATGAGAACAAAAATATATACTTAGTAATGGGCAAAGCAAATTAATATATTATTCAAACTATGTTACTTCTAAAAATTTAGATTTTTTGTTTCATCAGATGGGTATCCTAGCTGTTAACGATATTTTCGACTGTGAGTAAGCTTAATAAACGTGGTTTTGTGGAAATGGTTGTGAAAGTTACAGTACAAATACCTGTGTGAGAAAACAAGTGTATTGATTAGAGAAAAAAGACGTGATGAGTACATTATAATGGATAAAGTTGTTACATCTGGTACAATGAAGTAGCCACTGAGAAATATTGACTGACCCGAAATTCATACAGTTCGTGAACCTGTGGGACGTTCTTCTGACCAATCACTGAACACACTATGAAGGACCATCCTCTTACGTTCCTCAGTCAGTAGAACGTCACAATTCTTTGGTTTAACTGGCTGTTTAATTAGCTGGATACTAATTAGTCTTCTAATTAATTATTAGTAGCTAATTATAAACACGTAATTTAGAATATAAAAATGAATAGAAATAGATAATATATTTATATATACGGTACAAAACTGGAGAAACTAATAATAAAACTTAGATGATCGTATAGGCAACTAACGTAAATAAGATTGATATCCGATCTCCAAAACCTTACCGTTTGTACCCTGTTCTATTGTATTTTGTACTGTATAGGAAGATTTCTTGTCTACTAAACACTTTAATATGTATATACTGCGATCTTTGCGTTTATCCCATAATCTGGAAATTCAATTTTAGCAATTTCAATAGTTTTCCCACATAAATAAATGTATGTATATATACGTGTGTATAAGCGTTTGATTTCATTTTCTTGCTGCAGTTTGAATAACCAGTTTTAAACTTCCAAAATAACCTCTTTAATTTTTCTCTCAAAGCGAGTTTTTGGTATATTTCAAGATACGTTTGTATGACGTCAAACATTTTAGGCTCTTCCTTGGTGTTTCTATTCACAAATAGAACTCAGGATTGAAATAGACACATTAGTTTTTTATGTAATTAAATACTATGCACCACTATGCACATTTTCACAGTTATGACACATAACGAGTATTTTTGTATATAACTACTAGAAAATAGGCTAGTTGCTGTTTAAGTAAACGCTTGAGGCTTTGTTACTGTGAAATGTAGAAACGTCCACCCGTAGCAGTTTTAGCATGAAGTACTCGACACTGTTATTGTTACGTCACTCGTACCCGGACTAATACTTTAACCACGAAATATCCCGTAACTTCAGATTAATTGGTGTGTAACTTAATAATGCAAAGTAAACCCGTTTTCTATAATTTAGTACAAAAATAGACCTTCTATAAATACTATTACATTTGTTTTGATTAGTGTTAATGATCATTTAATTAAAAAATTAGATGCATTTCAGCTTTTTAATTGATTAAAATTTTATTATTATTGCTACGTCCCTTGTACCCAGGCTCGTACCTTAACCATCAAGTATTCCGTACCTATAAATTCAGATCAATTAGTCTGTCACTTAGTAACTCAACTTAACAGCTTGAGTTACTGTTACGTCACTTGAGCCCGAACTTTCTTTAACAACAAAGTATCTCTTACATTCACATTCATTATCTTTACCTTAATGACACAAAGTGTAGTTCATAATCTCGGTTGTTTTTTTCTATGATCATTCGAATGCAGCGAATTAAATCTTAATAAAGAAGCTCATCCCGATTTCTAAGATGGAACGAGTGACAGTAGTTAAGTAATGTTACTTTGAGTTGTGCAATGGATGTAAAGATGACAGGGCGTTACAGAAAGAACAGTAAAACCCTAGTTAAAAATTACTTTCTGACAAGTAATCTTTAAAATCTCGAAATTGTTAAAACGAGATAAAATAGTTAGTGTTGTTGGGTTTTATGTTTACTTTCAGAGGTTGAAAGTTGTATGTGTGTTTCGGTTACACATTTATGTTTGTATTTTGAGGTTGTTAGGGCGCTCGACTCGTTATCCGAGGGTCGCGAGTTCGAATCTCCATCACACCAATCATGCTTGACCTTTCAGGCGTGGGGGCGTTGTAAAGTTACGGTCAATTCCACTGTTCGTTGGTAAAACAGTAGCCCAAGAGTTGGCTGTGGGTGATGATGACTAGCTAGCTGCCTTTCCTCTTATCTTACACTGCTAAATTAGGGATGGCTAGCGCAGCTAGCCCTCGTGTTCGAAACAAACCAAATATATATTAAAGATATTAATGTACCAGATACGCACAAACATAACTCGTGTGCATAAAGTTGGTCAAGAATGATATTTATAATAAGGCTTACTTAATTTTTTATCTATATTTTCAACTATCTTTCTTTTTTCCACCTTCGTGTCTTTTAAGATAATTTTTTTTTAAAAGAGGCAGTACGTAAATCCTGTAGGTTCCATGAAAAGAAGCTTGAAATTATGTGAGAGTGAATTGCTTTTGTCGATCGTCAGGGGCTGGTACTAAATGTGAAATACATCAGTCAGTATCTTTGCACTTCGACCAACCATTAACCTCATTTTATAGTCTACTCGCTTGCTGAAGTCGTAGCAATTAAATACGTGACATCTTGTTGATTTACGTATAAACTATTCTTTCCTGCTTACACGTAGTTTGTACACTTCATTTTTTCTCTCTTCTGTGTATCATGCTCCGCTTCTACGACTGGTGAGAAACTGTGGAATCGAGCCGTTATGGTACATAACGCTAATAAGCTCAGTTGGGATTACTTGTGGATTTAATAGGTACGACCACCCTGTGTCGGCTGCTGGCTTTAGACATGGACATGGGATTTTGATTAATACTGTGGTGAAAGAGACACTTTATCAAGGGACACGAGCCATAAAGCCAAAGCACACGGCAAAGACTGGGAGCATAAAGTCCAATAAGTATTGTATCAGGCCCGGCATGGCTATGTGGGTTAAGGTGTGCGACTCGCAATCTGAGGGTCGCGGTTCACATCCCCGCCGCACCAAACATGCTCGCCTTTTCAGCCGTGGGGGTGTTATATTGTGACAGTCAATCCCACTATTCGTTGGTAAAAGAGTAGCTCAAGAGTTGGCGGTGGGTGGTGATGACTAGCTGCCTTCCCTCTAGTCTTACACTGTTAAATTAGGGACAGCTAGCCCAGATAGCCCGTGAGTAGCTTTGTGTGATATTGAAACAAACAGTATCAAACCCGAAAATCGTTGGTAACATGCACGTTATGACTGCCGAACGTGTCCGTTTGTTGATCTAGAAAGATTGTTTTCATGTAGTTCATTATAATATTGATAAATGTCTGAAGTACTGCTGAGAAAAAATAGTCATTTAATTTGTTGCACATATTTTATAAATCGGAGTGGACATTAGTTTTGAAAAGTTTATGAAATAATCCAATGGAATCACTTGTAATTTGTAACCGCTTTGGAGTCAAACAGTACTCGATAACAGCCACAAATGGAAGTTATTTCATTTATTCAGTATATGATTGATGCCTTATATTTTACTACGCTTAAGATTTACTTTAGGCCTAAACCTGTTTCAAGCACTTTTTTACACTTTTGACAACGAATAACTTATCATGTATGTTTTATTCAAACCTTCAGAGGGCATTTTTAAGAAACTTGACTTTTTCGTTTTCGATTTTATCATATAAAAGTTTCGAGACGTGACATTGAGTTTTCCCAATCACGTAATAAACATTTGAAATAGGCTTAATCGCGTGCTTTTTATTGGGTTGAACATACATTTTTAATGAGTTTAGTTAAGGGAGAGGGGGCTCTCAACTAGCCAATAGTTTTAATGGGTTTAGTGACCTGTATATTTTTCTATTGAGGAAGACTGATGTTGTTTTTTTTCAGCCCTGGAATGTGTATACTCTTATGACATATAACGAGTAAACTTTGAAGCTTCGAGTAAAATGACATCAACAATATTACAAAAATCTGATATAACATTTAAACTGAATGTTACGGCATTTACGTGCCGAGTTAACGTAAAGAAATTTGTCATAACTATTATTTTTTTAAAATAAATAACTTTTAACATTCTTGTTACGGAAATTGATACTCATTAAATTAACTAAATAATAATTAATATTCAACAAAACTACTATTTGTACATTTGTTGAAATAAGCACATCAGTATATTTTTATCCTGACTCATCACTTCAAGAGAGTGTTTTCATTATTCAAGTCTATTTATTTGTTACAGTAGGAAAAAACAACAAATATAAACTATAGTTTCATTTTCAATATCATGAAGCACGATAGTGGTTCATAATGAGAATTGTGAGGAATGACACAAAAATAAGACGTTCGGTCAAAAATATCTTAAACAGTAAAGATTCAGTTCAAACAACACTTTAAAACCTTTGATATTGACTATTAAGGCTGTCCACTTATAAAAACGCATAAAAATACGCATATTAGACTTATAAAGAAAAGAAAATCCGCTCGAAACGGCCCCTTTGTAATTCGTTTTCTTACTATTGTTCTCTTGTCAGCCTAAAACAAAAACAGAATGATATATTGCAAAGAAACTCTTTGTATAATACTAAATAAAGTAGTGCAAAGTTCGTAGGGGTATTAAAAAGTTGATTTGTCTCTTCGATATTTTAAATAAGATAAAAACATCATAATTCTAGTGTAAACGAGTTTATACTATCGTTTGAAGTTAACTTTTTCAGTAATATCTGATGTTCATTTAAAATGCATAAGTACAAAGTGAAACAGGAATTACCAGCCACTAATAAATGAACATTAGATGACTGTATCATGTAGACACTTAAATCTTTGTACGCAATTATTTTCTAACAATTAATCTTATACCAAAACAACTGTGAGACTTAAAGGTTAAAGGTTACGCTATTTAGTTGGTGTCTTTAGAGAACCAACCCGTATATTATGAATAAAGTGCAGGAGTAATAAAAAATACACGTAATATTGACTTTTATTACACACATTCGTAAGATATTTACTTTTAAAAGACGCGAAGATTTATTTAAGGGATGTTTTTAGACGTAAATATTTTACTTGAAAAGGCAGTACTGGTGAAGTATTATGTATTGTGAATTTATTTACACAGAAACCATAAACTAAACTAAACTAAACTAAACTAAACTAAACTAAACTAAACTAAACTAAACTAAACTAAACTAAACTAAACTAAACTAAACTAAACTAAACTAAACTAAACTAAACTAAACTAAACTAAACTAAACTAAACTAAACTAAACTAAACTAAACTAAACTAAACTAAACTAAACTAAACTAAACTAAACTAAACTAAACTAAACTAAACTAAACTAAACTAAACTAAACTAAACTAAACTAAACTAAACTAAACTAAACTAAACTAAACTAAACTAAACTAAACTAACGTGGCAGGGGTTCAGTTTAGAGAGAGAGAGAAATCAGAAGAGTTCTCTCTCCAACTGGGGTGTTCAGGAACCTTGTGGTTCTTCTTCGTCCCCTTTCGTGGATTGTTATTAAGTGGTGGTTTTTTTTTATTATTTTATTTAATAAATTAATTATTGTTATTATTCTTGACTTTTTGGGTGGAGGCAAAGGCAGCAGTGGAAAGAAAGGCCGGGACCTGTCCCGAAAGGAAGAAGTTGGGCAGATGTGAACATGAATATAATTCATTCAAATCCAGATCAAATCAAATACCATAAATGCTCACTATATTCTCAAATATATCTCCATGACAGCGTCAATCTGCAGCTTAACATTTTACATCTCGAACTAATGCGATCAAATGGTCAATAGCTACAGTAAATCATTGTGAACCGTATCGGCTAGCTGTGTTTATTATTATTGCAATGTATAAAGTTAGCTACCATATCAAGCAATATTTTGCCCATAGTTGAACATAAAAAAGCCAGCAAGCATGATAAATAAAAAATTGGGAATTCTAAAATTTGCGAATAGGGACCGTAAAAGAGTAAGAAAACAAGGTTGGAGATACTGTAAACATTGTTTACTCAAACTACAAATCCCTATTTTGATTGCATGCTGTTACCTAAAATTACATTTAGTGGAGTCAAAATGAGTGTGTGTAATTTATTAACTAATGTTTACACTATCTCCAACCTTGTTTTCTTACATTTTACGATCTCTCGTTGCAGGTTTAAAAATTTCCAATCTTTCATTTATCCTGCAAATTTGGGCCCCGGCCTGGCCAGGTGGATAAGGCACTCAACTCGTAATACTAAGATCGCGGGTTCGAATCCCCGTCACTTCAAACATGCTCGCCCTTTCAGCCATGGGGGCGTTATAATGTGACGGTCAATCCCACTATTCGTTGGTAAAAGAGTAGCCCATGAGTTGGCGGTGGGTGGTGATGACTAGCTGCCTTCCCTCTAGTCTTACACTGCTAAATTAGGGATGGCTAGCGCAGATAGCCCTCATGTAGCTTTGCGCAAAATTCCAAAAACAAAACAAACAAATTTGTATTTATTAACAAAATTTTAACAGTATTCGTTTGTGCCTTTTCAAGAAATTTTGACGCTAAGCAAGTATATATGTGTGTAATGTTGGTGATTGTATTATAATAACAAATATAACACGAATGTTGAGAGAAAGAATGACTATTTACCCTGTTATGGGTTTAAGGAGGTAAAAGCTAGGAGAAAGTGTGATATTTTTGAAACAACTTTGTGTAAGGACCGACAATTGCAATCAAACGGTTGATTTAGAAGTAATTTTTTCCTTTATTCCAAGCGATTATATTTAATCGGTTTAAATTCTCTGACTTACCTGAACGAACACTGTCAGTAAAATATCGGTAGCTAGAAGATTTCAAAATAATATGTCGTGTTGAAGATTTTATAGCACGTGGTGCCTGAGTTAACTTTAACTGATTTAGATAAACGTTATATGTGGCTGAGAGGAAGGTTTAGCGATGGTAAAGTCGGATTTTGAGATGAGATTACAGTTCATTTAGATAGATTGAGAGAAAGATAGATAAAGATATACAGATAGATGTTTTGTATAAGAAACTCTAAAGCGTTATGGAAACCAGCAATCTAAAGAGAAAAAAAAAAAGCATCAGCGGGTAGAGAATTGGAACCAGAATTTAGGTACTCATTTTAGCAGAAAGTTATTATATTCGCGCTGTTTTTGAACTCCTGGTGTATGCTTTAGATTAGAGGACATTATTCGAATCAGTTGTTTTTTCAACAGATGAAGCACACTTTTAACGTTATGCTAAGAATACGACAGAAACGAGCTTGCGTCGTGTCCATAATTTGTTGTTAACAATGTAATTGTCTCATGTTAAGAACATATTGTTGACAGAGTGCTGTTTCTTGCTTACAACGCATTTTCTTCGTGCTGGGGATGTGTTCTTAACACCGTTGATGCCTTTTGCTGAGAAAATGTTGTTAACAATGTTTATGCTTCATGTTGGGAATGCATTATTAGCAATGTTCTTGTATAGTACTATGAATATATTGTTAGCAATGTGCTTGTTTTACGTTGAGAATGTGTTGCTAACAGTGTAACTGTCTTGTGCTGGACATTTGTTATTAACATGTTTGTCTCGTGCTGAGAATGTGATAACAGTGATGTATTTTCTATAGTAATGGAGTATATTATTAACAATGTACTTATTTAGGACTGAGAATATGTTATTAAAAATGTGATTGTCTCATGCTGGGAATTTGTTGCTGAAAATCTATTTATCTCATGCCATGAATCAATTTCTGAACATCTGAACTGAAAAGCCAAGTTGCAAAAAACTAATGTCATTTTGAATGAAACGAAAGGATCGAAGTAAACCAAAATTACCTCACCTATTTAAACAAAAACACACACATAATTAATCTTGTTTGCCTTCGTATTGGCCATTTTTAACATTTAAATCTTAACTATGGCATATAATAAAGATAATATACACTGTCTTATGACAAAAATGACTGTACGACCTTGAAAAAACAAAATTCAAGGAAACCCTTATCAAAATATGTTAAACTGGATAGCAGTGTTTATTTATAAAACGTTTATTTAATTAGGCCCGAGGACCAGACGTAACCTAGTGATTAGCTTGCTGGACAACAGACTAGAAAGTTCAAGATTCGGGTCCGCTGAGCCTGCCTCACTTTTTGCTGAATGGTTGTTTCCATTTTGATAAAAAAGTTCTCTGTTAAATACGGCGGTACCTGAACTTTTGAGTTTTTGGCATGGCAAAAGGCGCTGTTTGGATTGACAATATCAAGCACATAGGCTCCTAAAACTCAACTTTACCTGCATGACACGCCTGCTGAGCAGAAATGTACTATCAGTAACCAATCCATTATAATATATACACCAATCACAAAACAAAAACAGAATCATAGAATATTAGATGAGAAGTAAATTACAAAAAATCTAATTGGAAAACAAATAAGTAAAGACGAGTTTGTAGGGTAAAAAACTTCTTAGAACAAGATAACTACTGTGAAATCTGTATAAATGTGGTCATTACTGATATTAAGAGCCAGTTAACGAATAATTATTACTTGAACTTATAGGCAGTTATCAATCGTGTTTTGGTTAAGATTCTTATCGGAATAGGTTATTTAATAACACTGAGTTAGGGTGTTTATTCAGTACGTTAAGAACACAAAGTATGTTTATTTATAATACGAAATAATTTCGAGGAGAGTTTAGAAATTTAAAAATGAATTTTTAGAAAATATCTCTTAACGACATGCAAAATTCTGCTCATAATATTATGAAACAAAGGAAAAACTCTGATAAAAGTTTCCAACTGTTAGAGTAAAGAAGACCGAAACTGCAAATCATTCTTTCGGTATATCTGTTACACGTAGGTTCATTTATGAGTTTTCCCTCTCATTTTCATACAAAATCTAATCGATATTCTTAAGTAATTCTAAGTTGTTCTAATCCTTTCCTTAATTTATACCGCGTTAAACTGTTCCTCAAAAGAACACACATGTGTATAGTAATGAAAGTACAAAATTATTGTTATATTTTTATGTACTTCAGGAACTTAAGCCTGAATAAAATGTTCGTATGTTCCACGAGGGGCGTTACGTGTGCAGGACAAAATAATTATAGTCTCTGCAGGTTTGCTTAAGCTATTGTATATTAAAGCTTTGTTACCACGTTATCATATATGTGAACGTATTACGGAAGCAAGTCAGGAAGAGTTTCTAACTTGAAAGCTCAGTGAATGGGAAGGAGTTCGGTTGTTACCGTTATTTGTAATATTTTACGTTCCGGTCTCTATATAGTTTTGTTTTGTTTCGAAGCTGCATAGAGAAGTGAGTTTTTGTTCCAGTCTTTCCCATAACGTTAATGAATCATTGAAAAGTAACAAAGTTTTGGTATATACGATGTATTTGTATGACAGAAGGAAGTCCGTTAATGAATGTCAATATCGACTGACATACTCAGTTGCACGCGCTTATTATTTCATGTACCTCGCGCCAACAATGTCACAAGAGCGTGCCTCGCATGTGAAGTTGACACGTGATGTTTCTTCTAATAAGGTCCTTATATATATATATATACATATTGTTATTAAAAGTAGCTAAAAGCGAATGATGAGCTTAAATGTATAAAGTGTTTAGACAAATGAATATTTAGCTAATTCGTCTATCTCTGTAAAGAATGTCGTATTTGAACAGGACTTCTGATTTTTGGTATTTATTTTTCTACACATCACGGTTTATTTTTAGTTGTTTCATAGTTTTTATTTAGGAATCTCACTTTTTTTAATGAATTTTCGCTTTTAATGCTTTATTGTGTACACTAACATACTACATGATGTCTGCACACTAATTTCTCTTACAGACGTAATGACAGGTACTAAACAACGTTCTATTTATGTTAAAGCTCTATAAAAAAAAAATAATGATTACACACGAACCCGTGACTCGGAAAAGTGAGGACTTTAATGTAATCGTTTTTGATGTTTATTGGTAAAAAACACCGATTTTTTGTGTGTTATTTTATTGGTGTTTATCTGTTAAAATCGAAAATCAGAACAGAACCCTTGGTAAATATATATATAGTAACAACAGATTTAACAACAAAACTACAGAGAGCTGAAACCACTTTGGTATTACAATGTCTAATCTGTAACACGACTCACTTAAGACTATATAAAGGATTGACCTGGCATGGCGAAGTGGTTAGGGCGCTCGACTCATAATCTGAAGGTCGCGAGTTCTAATCCCCGTCACACTAAATGTGCTCACCCTTCAAGCTGTGGGGCGTTATAAAGCAACGGTTAATTCCACTATCTGCTGATAAATGAGTAGCACAAGGGTTGATGGTGGGCGGTGATGACTAGTTGCCGGTGATGACTAGTTGCCTTCCCTCTGGTCTTACATTGCTAAATTAGGGACTGCTTGCGCAGATAGCCCTCGTGTAGCTTTGCGCGAAGTTCAAACAATTTAAAGGATTATGGTTACACGAATTAAAAAAGAGGTTAATTAATGGGACAAGCAGCATAAATTTTCTGTTAAAGACTGTAAAAACAAAGGGCTGGATTAGGTATAATTAGTTAACAGATAGACGAATTACAAACTGGTTGATTAGCTAATAAATAGGTAATTTACGAACACTAATTTCCTAGGTAGGTGGTTTGTTTGTTTCTGAATTTCCCGCAAAGCTACCCGAGCGCTATCTGCGCTATACGTCCCTAATTTAGCAATGTAAGACTAGAGGGAAAGCAACTAGTCATCGCCACCCACCGCCAACTCTTGGGCTACTCTTTTACCAACGAATAATAGGATTAACCGTCACATTATAACGCCCCCACGGCTGAAAGGGCGAGCATGTTTGGTGCGACGGGGATGTGAACCCGCGACCCTCATATTGCGAGTCGCATGTCTTAAACCACCTGGCCATGCCGGACCCAAATATGCCAAGTCAGAAGTACACAGAAGAATAGCACAAGTTTAATGCGGCATAGCTAACTAGAGCTATATTAAATTCGCGATTTTTTGTTGTTTTTGAAATGTGCTATATATTCCCAGCTATGCTTGTCTAATCACACCATAGGGCAACTAGAACGGCGTTTAAATATAAACTCGTTGAGAGCCTGCCAGGGATTCACATTGTAGAAATGGCAGCGACTGTTAGCCCTAAGGGATGTTAAACACAAGAAAAGAACTTTCTTTGCATAAGAACGATTCATAAGATACCTACCCTCTCTATGGTTTGTATTATACAACAATAAAAACGTCGTGAGCACCTTTCATCACGCCCGTTCCACGTGTCGTCCAACCAGGAGCCGAATCGTCTGTAGAAAATTAAAGAGGTTGATTGTTTGCGGACCCGTCAGACATTAGAGATAGAGAACATAATAAAAGCTTGGTTTCGTTTACAGTTTATCAGATTGAATGATTTCTTCATCTCAGCTGCGCGGAGACGATAATGGCTTTAAGCGATGATATTTGAACAACTTTATTAAAATTCATCCCAAGAGGAATGCTCGTTGCAGAGCGTTGACACATGCCAAAATAGCCTCGAGAAATGAAATAACAAACGGGCGAACCGGCATGGGCTTTCTCCCGCCATATCTAACGCAACCACATTGTTTGCTATTGTACGTCACGTGCCTTGCACGTGGTAATGTGGTATACTCTCGTGTGAGTGTTGCTTTTAAGACAAAATTCAAATCGTTGAGTTCGCGAATGGCTTTGTAAGTAAATGAATTCATTTAAACCCCAGGAAACGACCGCAAATGGAATGATATTTAAAACAGGAATTTTAGAAGAGACTCGCCTATAACGGCGAGTTATTATAACTATAACTATTTTTATAACTATAAAAATAGTTGAATAACTGATCATGTTAAAAATTATTGTTATTAAAAAGGGCTAACTGTGACATGAAACAAATGTGCTCAATAATATCCCGAGCTATGAATATTTGATATTTCACTTAATTAATCCACTATTCTGTAACATATGATATTCTTAAAATAACATAATTAATCCATTATATTTAAAATTTGCTCGAATTCGCTTTCTTTAATAACAATGATTTTAACTGGTGTTCAATTTAACGTTTCTGTTCGCGATGACTTTTGGACATAATTGTGTGGGATTATCTCCTGAAATATTTATTTCATTCAACTCTTAGGGGCCTGGCATGGCCTAGCGCGTTAAGGTGTGCGCTTCGTAATCTGAGGGTCGCGGGTTCGCGCCCGAGTCGCGCCAAAACATGCTCCCCCTCCCAGCCGTGGGGGCTTTATAATGTTACGGTCAATCCCACTATTCGTTGGTAAAAGAGTAGCCCAAGAGTTGGCGGTGGGTGGTGATGACTAGCTGCCTTCCCTCTAGTCTTACACTGCTAAATTAGGGACGGCTAGTACAGATAGCCCTCGAGTTGCTTTGTGCAAAATTCCAAAACAAACAACTCTTAGGATTGGATAAGCTGTGGTTTAACCAATAACTTATATTCTTAAAACAATCAACGCTTGTTTAATATTTCACTGGTTTTACTTTTAATATTTTTTTCTATTTCATTTTGTTTCATAATTTTGTCATTATGGATACATTGTTTCACATCCAACTACAAATGTTGGCTGTTTTAATATTTATTGTCTTTCCATAATGAAATTTAATACCGATTTTCGTAGGAAAGCTTACATATAAGTGTCTATGCATTTATCTATTTATATTATACCTTTTGTATTTATAAATTTTTTGGCAATCGGATTCTGTAATTTTTATAGCTGTAAGTTTTATTTTCCTGGTGCAGTAGATTTCAAATCACTGGATTTTTTATCTTTAATATACCTAGTGCCTTGTGTGGTATAGAAACACAAACATAAAAAACTGTATTATTTTAAAGTCATTAACATCAAAATACTCTTTTCTAATTTTTTGTATAAAATATACTATTATACAAGTTGATGGTTGAATACTTAAAGCAGGATAAACCACCACTAGGTGTCAGTTTAATAAAAATCTAAAAAATAATAACTGTGACTTTGGATGAATGCCAACACGTAATCATTGTGACCTTCCTTATACCACTTAGTGTTAATGAATGAAAATTGAACACTGGAATTGTAGGGTTAAAGAAGTGCCTTATAAAATACACTGTTACTCAAGTAGTTCACTAAATTATTAACTTCCTAAAGCAATTTTCTGAGGGTTAATACGCGAGGGTACACGTCCAGTAAGAATTATGTTCATTTAATTACCGAGCCATTGCATCATTAAAACATACTTCATGTGGGTTATTTGTGTTATATAAACATCCAGTGTGAATAATGTTACATTTATCAAATTAAGAGATCCTTAACCCATATTTTATGTGGGGTTATACACATCTAGTATGAATTGTGTTCTTATTTTTCTCACATTAGTGCATCCCTAAGACGTTTTCTAAGTCACATCTGTACCTACCGA
Organism: Tachypleus tridentatus; assembly: GCF_004210375.1. NCBI lineage: Eukaryota > Metazoa > Arthropoda > Merostomata > Xiphosura > Limulidae > Tachypleus > Tachypleus tridentatus. The sequence continues at coordinate 127,648,165 of NC_134825.1, forward strand.
GGGTAATCGAACACCCTGTTTTAGCGTTGTAAATACCAAAGTTTAGCGCTGTGCAATGGGGAGACTGTGGTGATAATAAAATCTCGATTTTTTATTGTACGTTTTATGCCCAAGGAAATGTCTGACAGAAGAAAGTGATCAAACTTCTGTTTCTCATAAATGTATAAAGTGAAATATTTATGCGTTTGGGATTAACATATAGCCTGTCATTTTTTTATGATCAGGAGCTTAATAATATAACAATTATATGTTATGTATTGTTTATTCTCGACAAGTCTCTGATTTATTATTTTACGCATTATATTACAATTTCAAATAACCGGAAATCTGAATTTGAATTTAGAAGTTAATGAGATGTCGATATGTATCGAATTTATGTTATTTGTCAACAAGATTGATAAACACAGTTTTATTTCTTAACACAAATATATTTTAATATACAAACAAAAATACAATTTATAATAACGGTTATTACAAACAATTATTACAAATAACGATTTAGACACAACAGTGTTACAAACTTACAAACAATATTCTATCTGGTTTGGAACTGAATATTTTATCAACGGTCCTGGTTTGCGATGAGCGAATTAATTCTGAGTTGATACAATGCACACTTCTCTTGACGGCTAACTAGCTTGAACCACAAATAAGTTTTTACCGACAACAATATCTAATGTCCTCGTAGAAATACTAATGTCTGAAGTTAAACGGTTTATAATGTTTGAAATCTATGAACGTTCCTGGTCAAGTACTGTACTTTTCCGATTAATAAGTGTTTATCATAATTATAGCATCCGAGGTTTCAAGTATACTGACGGTAGCGACCCAACACTTTATTAAAACATTCTCTCTATGTGTTGAGATGTCTACCTTTTGTACTCATAAGACGAGATTCTCGAATGTTCAGCTGGCAATCACTAGTATTTTACATAGACACATAGTACATTGTTGATGCTTACGCTCGAGAATCTTCTACAAATTTAGAGAATAGACGTGACTTTCGCAATAAACATTTAACAACATACGTTACATGGATTGCTAAATATATATTAAAGTGAAACAAACATAGATATGAAAATAAATGTATAACAGTAAATCCGTTACATGTAAAATTTGTTACATGCAGTATTATAACGTAGGCATTATTGACACTGGAGACCTAATGTTAGCAAATTCTAACGAAGGAAGGCTTGATTATATTTGTCATGTCTAAAGTAGTAGGCATACCAAGTCATGATGTCCTTACTTACTTTCCTAAAACAAATCAACTTAAACCTAGTGCATGAGCTAGGGAACAACCTTGTCAAATGTTTTGATATTAAAGTACATCCACGCATAATACATCCAAACAGAATACGTTCACACAGAATACGACCACATAGAATACATCCACTCAGAAGCTTTATACAAAACTTGGTCTCCTCCCGATACAGAAATTTTGAGAATTAAAAATAAAAAAAACATAAACAACAAGTATTACTTGATATTTTTAGTAGGTGAGGATCAGTGATAAGAATAAAGACAAGATAGATCTAGATGATTTGAATAAATGCCGTCTCTATAGTCATTACGTTCAAAGTTAACCTGAAGATGACCTAGGAAGGTCGGAACATTGTTTTTCTGCTTTATTAGTAAAAGTGTTAATACCCCATACTAGCCGTTATGAGATACAAAGTTAGGGACAGATAGCGAAGATAGTTTTTCTGAGCAAATATCTTACACAACAAATAAGTCACATCGTTTTACCGATTATACGAACAAATATTTTGTTGTTGTTTTGTTAGTACAACTCTACACAATGAACTATGTGCACCCTATCTATCGCAGAGAATTTAACCCTGGGTTTCAGCAGCGTAATTTTGTAAACTTACCGCTGACTCACACTGGAACAAAAAAGATAAAATTGTTTTAAATATTTTGTGCCTTGTGTCCCTGGAATATATTTCCGAAATATTAATTTTACTAGTTGCAATGTATATATAATAAAACTTCTATAATAACAGTACAAACGTGTGAAAACAAAATGTATTAATTTGTGGAATGTTCTTTAATTTTGTTCCAATGTGAAGGTGGGTAGAGTAATGGAAAGATTGCTTGTGTAATTCCTTATAGTTAAGTTATTTTCTGTTTTCTTTACGTCTAACTTCAGTTACTCATGCCCCCCTCTAGTAGAGCGGTAAGTCTACGGATTTACAACGATAAAATCAGGGATTCGATTCCTCTCGGTGGGCTCAGCAGATAGCCCAGTGTGACTTTGTTATAAGAAAACACTCACACACACACACTCGTGCCAATAAGTTCAAATTTTATGTCGTTCTTGTTTAATACAGTTTACTTACGAAAAAAACAACACAATAATAGGTCAACTGTTAAATATGGTATTACATTTACACTCGTTTCACAAAATGAAAGTGCACACGTACGTGTTTGTGTATGTGATATGCTATAGCTGATTCACTGGCGGGAAGAGGACGGTGATTTGAAGCCGCCATTACTCATTAATCATCACGGTATGTCTTAAGTATCTACCCTATGAGAAGCATAAATTTTTGTAATCTCGAACAATAGTGTAGCAGTTGTATACCAGGTAGTAATTAGAAAACATGACGCCTAATATCTGAAGAAATTTTTCACGTTACACCCTGTAAGTGCTGGGACTTCCTATTTCATGGCTGGTCCATTAACAAACAGATAAGGAGATGAACGCGTTATGCTAATGTTTTATCTTAACGTGAAAAACCATCAGATTCGTAGTAGCAGTCTATACATGAACTGTATATAATTATAGGCATAGACAAATGAACATTTCATCGAGCGGTTTTTTTTTGTCAAGAGATATAGGATACTTTGGGTCCTGCCGCATAAGGGTACCCACTTCCTGTTCAGTTATGTTAAAACTTTGTAATATATTGTGATAAACATTGTTAAAATGACTGAATTTAGATATACACTTTTTTTTTCACTAAACCTTAAATACGGTTACTGTGGCGTGTCGATACTTCATTAATCACGAAATGCTATTATATTGTGCCACGAAAAATCTGACGAGGAAATCTATAGAAGGGCAGAACTGCGGAATTACGTCTATCGTCTAAAATAAAACCAAAAAAAGAGAGAGAAAAACAATAGAAAAAAATAAATTTAAATTAATAAAAAATATTCAAAACTTACAAACAGCTTTACATATATACAGACACACAGTTTAATACAAAACACATCTATACAGACACACAGTTTAATACAAAACACATCTATACAGACACACAGTTTAATACAAACCACATCTATACAGACACACAGTTTCATACAAACCACATCTTTACAGGTTCGAATCCTTTCACAGAGCATGCTTGCCATTTCAGCTGTAGGAGTGTTATAATGTGACAACAAATCTCACTATTTGTTAGTAAAGTGTAGCCCAAGAGTTGGCGGTGGGTAGTGTTGAGTAGCTGTATTCTTTCTAACCTATCGCTTCTATATTAGGAACGGTTAAAGCAGATAGGCCTAGTGTATTTTTTTCATTAAATTATAACCAAAATAAATAAGCATCCCTTTTAAGCCAGTGTAGTAAAGGATGTACAAAAATATAATAATATTTATCTTCCGGATAGATGTTTCTCGTTCATTCGTTAACATAAACCTTTTCATTCTTCCAAATGGTGATTTGTAATTTAATTGTTACAGTAGTAAAACGTCACAAACACGCTGAATGAAAATATATTAAACTTTTGTAAATGTAAAAGCAGATAGAATGAGTGCCGTATTTTTAATGCGGAAGGATACGCACACATGTGAATAGATAAAATGTTTATTATTTCATTATTTTTTTGAAAGTACAGCTTCAGAGTTGATTAAAAATATCGCAGCAATACGAAATCAGAAATCTATATAAACGTTTGTGTATGATTAATGATATTAAATTGTTTATTTCGTTAACAACAGTATTAGCCAAATAGCACCTTCACATATTATACAACTTTTTTCCAAAAAATCTTTGTACGTCCATATAAAAATGTTTATAGTATTTTTGTAAGGAATGGGAAAATCTTAACTCAATATGCACTAGATAAAAATATACTACTGCTTCTCGTTGTAAGTTCCTTTATTGTCCTATTAAATATATTCACGGAGGACAGTACAAAATTTACGAACTTGGAGTGCCAAAATATAGAGTTCGATTCTTCGCAGTGGATACAGCAAATATCCAAATATGGGTTTGGTCTAAAATAATTCAAAACAAACAAAACACGAGACAGATATGAACTTGAAAATATTGTTTACGCTCTTATGAATTTTAACATCTGTAATCGTATTCAGATTATTCGGAAATTTTGCACACAACTATGCAAAGAGCTATGCGTTCACGGCCGTCCTTAATCTGGAACTGACAGACTAAAGGAAAGGCAGCTAGGCAACAGCACTCATTACAAACATGTGGGTGTAAACGAAAGTGAAATTTGATATCTATTTTATAGTACACTCGCGCTCCAGAATACCTAGTGCTCTTTCTATTCGACAACGTGACGCAAACAGTTAATCTTCGGATCCTCAGTTTGAACACGTCAACCACTTGATAATTCTCAGCTGTTGTTTATTTTCTCATATAATTTGTTCGTAGTTTTTTTAGGGTTAAAATAATTTATTGCAGCTTTACAACACTTATTTGAACTATTTCATAAACAGCACAGTAAGACTTTATTCAAAAAATCTGTTTGAACTCTAAAATATAGACCACACAGTTTAGTTTATAAGCTGTAAATAAACACTAGATGAAAACAATGAATAATTAAACTAATACAAAAAAACATTCTGATTTTGTAAGTTTAATGCACATCCATCATTTATGGTTAAAACATTACATAGAAACTAAATGGTAAATAAGTAAGCCAAATCATCCTAAACGACGTCCGTTTGTTTCTAGTCATTATTGTTCTATATTGTGATTCCAAGGATTAATTTTCGCGTCGTATTGCCGCAAAATTTCGCTCCACACTTTAGAACAGTGTGTTCACTATAAAAATAATAGTCAACACTATTTGATTAGAGTAACCCAAGAATTGGCAGTGGATTCTGTTGGCCAATTTCACCCCCATCCCCAGTCTTATCATTTCAAAATTACGGATGACTAGCTCAGATAATCCTTGCGTAGCGTTAGGCGAAAATGCGAAAGAAATAATTGTTTGTTTGATTGTTGTTAAGCACAAAGCTACACAAAAGGCTATCTGTGCTCTTCCCTCCACAGGTATCGAAGCCCAGCTTTTTGTATCTTAAGCCTGCTAACTTATCTTTGAACCACTGGAGGCGTAAGAACACACTATTGGATTTCTTTTGTTACTGATTTTCGTTTAAATATGGTGATGGTTTTAGTCTCACAGAGGAGGCTGTTGAACTTGTTTGTTACTGATTTTTGTATAAAAATTGTGATAATTTCAGTTTTCTAAAAGAATCTACTAGACTTGTCTTGTAACTTATTACTGCTTAAAGATATTGGTGGTTTGAGTCTTCAGAATGATGTAACTGAGGACATTTTGGTCGCAAGAAACAATGGAGATACGTTTAAACGTTAGATAACTGTCAGAATGTATGCCTCGCAGAGTAGCAGCAGTCAGTGATACTAGGGTGGTGCTACACCGTAACAGAGCAATAAACGCTATGAAATGCTGTGTTTGCCTAACTGCTTTTAGCAGAGCAATATATACAACTCTCATTTTCTTGTTGATGATTGAATGATATATTATATTGTTGAAGGGCATCAGTACTGACGAAATATTTCACTTGTTGTTCGTTTATAAGATTGGAGAACTTACAGAGATTTTTGATATATTTTTATATTTGATGAAGGGTAAAGAATTCTCGTGGCTATTTTTCAGTAATTTTTAAAATCCAAATATTTCCTTCTTGTTTAGATAATATGGTTCCTTGGAGAGTTTATCTAAAATCAACTTAAGAGATCATTCTTTTAAATATCAGTCTAATCATGAACATTGTTTACAAAGAACGCTTCTCCCTACACCCTTAAAACAAGTGTGATTTCGTACTCTTAAGACTGTGAAATACCCATACAAGTGTTACACCCCAAAATTTGTGAACTTTCATTTATTACACATTTAAGCCTTTACGGTTGAAACATCTGAAAGTGTCAATGAGAAGGTGTTTCCTTATGGGATTATACCCCCAGTGAAAGATGTCTTTTTAAATTGTATCATTTTATTAAGCTTTCAGTTTCCAAATACTATCATTTAACGAGGACATGTTCCTTAAGAATAATATAGTAACACATTGCTATAACAGTAAACGGAAACTAATTACATCTTTCAAGGTCTTGTAACTAGACTTAAGTTTTGAAGATAATTAAAGTTGTAAAAATATGTAAGTTATAATTGATAAGGATAAGAATTATCATATGGTTTTACATGATATATATCAGTTATGGCCATAAACACTTTGGTTTATTTCTATACCAATTATAGGGTCAAATCAATAGCATCTTTATTTTTAAGAGAAGATCGATAAAAAGCCAAGAACTATCTGCATTTATATACTACTAAAACATGTAAAACAAAATAAGTTAGGTATATCTAGTACATGAATTGCTAAATAAATATGCTTAAAAAACAGGAATTACGCATTTAGTACTGTAGGTAGCACTGGTGATTATGACACACGTTAGAACAAATAGCATTTTATATGTAACGGACTAGCTTAAAGAACCTGCAGCTAAAGGAACAAACTCAAGAATGTTTTAAAAAATTCTATACAGCGGCGATTCTATATACTTTTATTTTTATACAAGAAGTGAAACTATCAACCTTTGTGTACAGTATTTCACATCGCCAATACTAACTGGGAGATCGTACATCCTCACATGGATGACAGCCATTTAGTTCCTGTTGAAGCCCAAGGCTTTCACAAAAACTATTACAACAGTTTATTCGATCCCTTCACAATACAACAAATAATTGCTTTCCCTACTTAAATAACAAATAACAGTAAGAACGGTACATGCATCTTACTTTAAAATGTATAGATATACTTAGGCTTATCAATTATTAAAACATATGTTTTTGAACTTATAAAATGCAAAATAAACTTTCTGACAAACACTGTGATGTTAAATATTCACACCAGACAAAAGTCAAGGCTGAATTATTTAACACGGAGTCAACAGCTCCCTAAGGGAGACCAGAAGTTTGCTTTGTTTAGCTCATAAATAACGATCCTGTTATACAACTTTCACGCTAAATCTAGAATCTGGTTAATCACAACTCACATTACTTGCAAATGCTTTTGATGCAATGCAACGACAGTAAAATCCATTCACAATGCTTTTTCGTATGATTTCTTTAAATGCGTAGTATAACTTTCAAAATGAAATAATTATAATTACTTAGGAAGAAATCTTGTAAATTATTGATTAAGCCTTTTTTCTTGACGAAAACAGGCTCATCTATCGAAAGCGCTTAGATTTTGTAAGATTTCTCCTCTAATGTGTTTTACCGTGTATGATTTAGTGATTTCTCTATCATATGCGAGGCAAATTGTTTTGAAGCTTCTATTTTCATCGATGAGTGCTACAGTTTATTGGTGAACATCATATCTTGTTAGAATCTTTTTTAGGAAGAGTACTGGAGCCATACTGCTAATCAGTTCTGACCTTATAAAGTATTAGTAGGCATAACACTCCGCTCACTTACATGATATTTCTCCAAGATACTATTTATGTCTGTTTTAACGCAAATTCATACATTCGACTGTCTTGTCTACGTTGCATCCGCAACAGGGATCAAACGACTTATAGCACTATAAATCCTTGAAACTTACCGCTGAGTAATCGGAAGGCTTTAATAAGATGTTACAGTTACTAAGCTATATGTATTTATGATAGTATGATAATTTATATCAAGGGTTAAAATTGTCTTTAGTATTGGCTGGTCCACGTCGTAGTTACTGAATATTAGTAGTAATATTTTAGTTAATTTATAATTACAAGTATAATTGTGTGTGGCTAGACGCGATGTACATACGTTATTGAAGAATTGATTACACTATGTAACAAAAATTTTACTTTTTCATGTAACTAGGCAGAAAGTATTTCCCAATTGTTTATGCCTAAAGTAAATGGAAAAGACCTATTTTTCCCTTCAAACTTTGCTTTTGTGAACTGGGTAATGAAATTTTCAAGTTTACCCATTTTCCAGAACATTCCACGTAGATTCAGTGTTGAGTAGCTGATAGAGAAGTTTTTCGAACTTACAAGAATTTTCAAGAACTTTCTAGAATGTTGAAGAACTCACAAGAATTTTATAGAATGTTTAGAACTTACAAGAATTTTCAAGAACCTTTTAGAATTTTCTAGAACTTTCCATAGTAATATATATACAGGGGCTCACAACTCACCACTTCAGTTTAGTTCTAGCTGCCTAAGTGAACACATAGACCTATCTGATTTTATCAGAGATGACATCAAGAAGCTGCAAGCATTCTCCAGACACATTCTGCTATGTATGTGGCCAATTTATCAAGACAAGAGCGAAAAAGTACTCTGTGACAGTATCTGCTACATATTTCGGCATGCCTGTTGGGGATCAAGACCTCATTTTACCTGTGAGCACTGCAAAAAACTCTAGAAGGTAAGATGGACAATTTTTGCTTGCTTAAATAGTAAGATTTTATATTATACAAATTTTAGACCTCTTAAAATTTAAATATATTTTAATTTATTTTTTAAATTTCCAATAGTATAGAAAAAATATCACATATAAAATATTTTGCATGAACCTCGTACACATTATTTGTGGATGAAATAAATTGATTCTTCATAATAACAATTTTATTTTGCTTTTTTGCAGGATGGTACAGAGGGGAAAAGAGAGCCATGAAGTTTACTATTCCAATAATTTGGCGTGAACCCACTGACCACTCAGCATGATGGACCCTTCCAAACGTTGAGCTGACAGGAATGCATCTGCTATCATGTATCCAGACCTTCCATCATCCATCGCCCAAGTGCCACACTCCCCTGAGCTCCCTGCACCCACTCCGCCAGAGAGAAAGTAGCCATTCTCAGAAGAGAGCAGCAAATCAGAAGAGGAAGTGGATGTTGAAGATCCAGATTACAATTTCAGAGGTGCAGCGGTTGAGAGAAACCCATACTACCCCAACCAAAGAGACCTCAACGACTTGATCAGAGATCTTGGTCTAACAAAGTTGAATGCCGAGCTTTTGACATCTAGGCTCGAGGAGTGGGATTTGTTAGATGGAAGTGTGCAGTCACAAATCAGAGGAAGCGTCACCGACATTTTTCAAGTTTCTTCACTTGTGAAGCTGGGCTATGCTTCTGCCACAATGTATCTGGTCTGTGCGAGGCAATTGGAATTGCCTGTAATCCGAACGAGTGGCATCTCTTCATTGATAGCTCATTCAGAAGCCTCAAAGCTGTGCTGCTCCATAACGGGAATAAGTATCTGTCTCTTCCCCTGGCTCGTTCGGTGCACCTTAAAGAGCAAGGCGAGCGCTTCAAGATATACTGGACTTTGAACGCTGCTACTAAAGAGCATATAACGAAAACATGATTGGAGACTATATGATTGGAGCTGATACGTGAAAGTGATTTACATTACAGTCGTAAATCTCGAAAAACTACTCACTTCTAAAGATTTTTATTCGTTTTTGTATAAGTTTAGTATAAATACTTGTAAATCTTGATTCATATGTTGTTTTATTCAGACCTTATCTATATGAAAATGTGCAAATTTGCCCGTTTTTACATAGAAAATAGGTTAATTTTTAAATTTTATTATCCAGGTCACAAAAGCAAAGTTTGAAGGGAATAATAGACATTTTCTGCACTTTTACAGCATAAGCAATTAAGAAATAACACATACTTTTCAGGAACAAAATTTGTGTTATATAACGTTATGGGTATTAATCAATAGGAATTTTAATGCTAGCTTTGTTTACGTTTTAAGTTACAAACTACATCGTAGCTACTTTTAGTTACACTTACAAATACTACTGGCTAGATTGATAGTTTTGTTTTGGGAATTTCGCACAAAGCTACTCGAGGGCTATCTGTGCTAGCCGTCCCTAATTTAGCAGTGTAAGACTAGAGGGAAGGCAGCTAGTCATCACCACCCACCACCAACTCTTGGGCTACTCTTTTACCAACGAATAGTGGGATTGACCGTCACATTATACGCCCCCACGGCTGAAAGGGTGAGCATGTTTGGTGCGACCGGGATTCGGACCCACGACCCTCAAATTACGAGTCGAACGCCTTAACACACTTGGCCATGCTAGGCCTAGAGAGGAAAGAGACTAGCATAATTTCAATGCAGTTAGAAGGTAGTTCAGAGAGAAATGGGGGTGGAGTTATAGGATGCCATAGATTTTAGAACTGGATTGTGTTTGAGAACTGTGGGATAGATTTTGATTTGAAAGAGACTCAAAGAGATGCATTACATATTGTTTGCCGATTTTGATTACTTGAGTATAAGTTAGATGTAGCTTTAGGTAAGATCGATGTACAAAATGGTTATAAAACAGATTAGGAGCAAAAAACCAAGGAAGCGAGACAGGAAATAGATCTAATTTAGGAAATGGAAGAGACAGACTAGGCAGACTAGGTCTCAGTTAGGACAGTCTTATTTTTCTAACAGTGTGATAAGCTTACGTAAAGAGCTACCGCCAACAGAATTTGATAGAAGAATAGACGATTTTTTGAAAAATAAAATACGACTTTAAATTTTTACTTTTATTAAGGATGAGCCTACAAAGACAGCCTAAAAAGACCAAACGGACCATTGTTATCTGTATGTTATGGCAAGTGGTGCTTTGGGGGAAAGGGGATTGAGATAACCCGGTTTATTTATGCTGTATCTTGAAGATAATAAGACGAGAGGCCAGAAACTTAAGATTAAAAAGAAAACAAAAACAGGCTAGGTTCCAGATAAGACAGTTTTTTATTCCAATGTTTTGTTTGTTTCTTTTGGAATTTCGCACAACGCCACAGGAGGGCTGTCTGCGATATCCATACTTAATTTTGTAGTGTAAGACTAGAGGGAAAACAGCTAGTCATCACCACCCACCATCAACCTTGTGCTACTCTTTTATCAGCGAATAGTGGGATTTACCGTCACTTTATAACGCCCCACGACTGAAAAGGTGAAATGGTTTGCTGTGGCAGGAGTATTAACTAATGGAATGAGTTCGTATCAGAAATCGTGGATGTTAGCTCTTAAGAGGGAAATTAGTAAATTTCTAATGTTTCATTCTGGTGTGGGTGTATGAGGCTAAAATTCCTTATTTTCCGTAATGCTATGCTATATATTAAACAACTATTGAATATATTAAAAGGACACAACTAATTGTTTAATAACATACATTAAAGATCTATTGGATGGATCAGAAAAATCCCAGAACTAGTTTAATAACATATATTGCACGACAGCTTGAAGTATCAAAAAGATCCCAGAACTAGTTTAATAACATACATTGCACGACAGCTAGAAGTATCAAAAAGATCCCAGAACTAGTTTAATAACATACATTGCACGACAGCTTGAAGTATCAGAAACATCCGAGAACTAGTTTAATAACACAGATTGCACGACGGCAGGAAGTATCAGAAAAAATCCAAGAACTATTTTAATAATATACATTATGGAACTCAAGAATGCTTTCTTGGAAATATTGTGTTACTTTTTTAACAACAACGCTGTGAAAACGAATATCCTTCCCTGGTAAAGGACGCGATTTAATCCTTCTAGCACTGCACTGTCTTATATTGTGAAAATTGATTTGAACTAAGTGTATGGGATCGTATTTGCAGCAAAACGACACTGTTTATAGTGTTCGTATATAGTGCTACTCTTCCTTTTGTATTTTCGTGATTAAGTATAAATGTTAGAATCTTGTACATTATTGACACCTGATGAAATAACATTTAATTTATTTCAGTTCGATGATTATGATTATGTGTTTAAAAATATGGTTTGTTTATGTAATAATGTCTTCCTTTGTTTTTCATCCACGTGCAAGTTCTCTCAAATCGTTATGTTTACTTACAGTGTATTTCTATAATAATTGAACATCATTAGGTTTCTTTACAATGACAAAATGATTTATTTTGTATTACGTTTAAAAAACATTTATTGAAATGAAATTTGGTATGTAAATTATTTATTTAGGGCTATTAAGAGATTATATTATATGTCTAGTATAGTCGTAGAAACAAAAAACAAATTTCAACATCTGCATTTTGTTTATTTCTTTCTTTATTTTAACGCAAATCCACATTTGAGAGTTGTAAGTCCATAAAGTAACTGCTGTCCCATTGAGGAATGATATGCAATTCACTTAAATAACCTGACAGTTGCTTCCTGTGTTATCTTGTAGACAATCTTGACAATCTTCATCTTTAATTTATCACATCTTTCCAATATTTGAAACGAACACTTAATTTTATTGTCTGGGTGTCGAATTAATCAATTAACTTGTGGATGAGGTTTATAGTTGATTAGTATCTTACAGATAGGGATTTAAGAGTAGAGAGTTGGGTAATAACTTGGGAGTTAGAAAGTATAACGTTGGATAGTAGCTTGATGGTGGGTTTGCAGATTGGTGTTCGTGTGTTTTTCTTATAGCAAAGCCACATCGGGCTATCTGTTGTGTCCACCGAGGAGAACCGAACCCCTGATTTTAGAGTTGTAAATCCGAAGACTTACTGCTGTCACAGCGAGAGACATTAGTGTTCCAAAGTCGAAATATTCGTCACCCAAAAACTTTTAGACCTGTGAACGTAGCGCTTTTTAATTTACATTTTTAACTGTTTTAGTTGATTAACAAAATGAACTAAACGAGTCATAAGAATAGTGCGATTTTTTTTTTGCACTAAAGGAAAAATATAACTTAGTGACGAACTTAGGAATATTCTTTACTGACCTTTTTCAGCCTAGGGAATGCCAGTGTTGAGAAATCAATTGCATCTCTTCATCACTAAATTAGTTTTGTCAAACGTTTAAATTTTTCTGTTGTTTATCACGAGACTACACGTGTGTTCCGCTCTCCTTGAGTACCGAGATTCTATTTTTTGTGTTGTAAGCCCTCATCCGTACCGCTGCGCGATCGTGGACAACGCGAACTTTACGAGTTTAGTTATAATATTTTTTTATGTGATTGACAATAATTTGTTGAACACCGTGTAATTATACCTTAGCGATACTTCGTGTTTGTTTCGTTTGTTCTACTTGCCTCTTCGATGGCTCAGCGCTTAGCTTAGCCCGGCATGGCCAAGCGCGTAAGGCGTGCGACTGGTAATTCGAGGGGAGCGGTTTCGCGCCCGCGTCGTGCCAAACATGCTCGCCCTCCCAGCCGTGGGGGGCGTTATACTGTGACGGTCAATCCCACTATTCGTTGGTAAAAGAGTAGCTCAAGAGTTGGCGGTGGGTGGTGATGACTAGCTGCCTTCCCTCTAGTCTTACACTGCAAAATTAGGGACGGCTAGCACAGATAGCCCTCAAGTAGCTTTGTGCGAAATTCAAAAACAAACAAACGCTTAGCTTATGGGCTTATAACATTAAAGGCCTGCGTTTGATATCCACAGTTAACACAGCGCTAACAGACCACGTTGTGTAGCTTTGCACTTCAAAACAAATGAAACAAATTGCTGTCGTTTTGAAAATCATTGTAAAGTGTTTCAAAATGTAACTAACTTTTTTTAATGTTGATGTTTGTCGTAATTGTCTCGGCTTAATTCAGCTAATTCTTTAAAATTCTTTATGCCTATCTAACATTTTTCTAAAATGAATTACATCGCTAGCTCTAATTGTTTAGATTTAAGAAAAAGTAGTCACGTAAGTCATTTAAGATCAAAATCTTGACATTTTTTGATGTTTAATTTTCGCCGAACTGGGGATCCAAAGAAATAATTTCTCTTGCCGCAAAATTGTGTTCTTCACTTCGGGGCCGTAAGTGCGTTATAAGAATGATGTTCAAATCCAAGTATTATATTAGAATCACCGATGTGTTGGCGGACGGTGCTGATACCAAACTGCCTTCCCTATGCACATATAGCCCTATGTGTAACTGTGCTCAAAAACGTTAAACGGGGAACAGTTTAAACTCTTTCTATAACACAGTTCAATGGCTAGAAATGAAAAGTCAGTAAGATATAAAAAATATAAATTATAGATGTTCATTTTACAATACATCTATGTGGTAACCTTGTAGTTTGAGCTGCTAAAAATTCCATGAAATCGACAGTATCCAAGAAGTTAATCTTTTTTTTAAGGTGGAAAAAGGATTGATACTCGAGAGATATTGGGTTGAAATCCAGGTCATGGACATTTGGCACCCACCTAATCTTTAGATTTGTGAAAAGTATGTTTTAGTCAGGTTCATGAGTTATCAATAAAGTGCGTTAATGAAGTATATCAATTAACCTTTTAGTTCAGATGGCTTTTCACTTGGAGCGCTAGATGTACTGGACCTAATACTGGGACAAATATTATAATGAAAGGTGAGTGTCAATACATTTGGATAAATGTCACCAAACTTCTATTTCAAGTTGATGAGAATTTAGAACTTCTTATCTATCTTCTAAGGCCTATATAAATTGATTGAATTAGTAGCACGATTTCTGGTACAGCAATAAAGAATATTCCTGAAACATATTTATATTTAAAAAAAATAATAGCTATAAAGAAATTTAATTTAATTTTAATCAATTTCATAAAAGGAAACTTCCATCTGTCTTCTACTGGATATGTATTGCCCTTAAAAAGGCCCGACATGGCCAGGTGGTTAGGACGCTCGACTCGCTATCTGAGGGTCTCGGAATCGAATCCCTGTCACACTAGACTTGCTCACCCTTTCAGTCGTGGGGTCATTATAATGTGACGGTCAATCTTCGTTGATGAAATAGTTGGCGAGTAGAGGTGATGACTAGCTGCCTTCCCTCTAGTCTTACATTGCTGAATTAGGGACGAATAGCACAGATAACCTTCGTGTAGCGTTACGCGAAATAAAAAACGATAACAACAGCAACAAAGAAACAAAAGATTATTTAATGAACGATGATGTGACACTTGAAAAAATGTTAAGACAACAAACACACCCCAACTTTTGATCATTTCAAGACTGTCTTCCAGATCAGCAAACTCAATTCTTTATTTCAGGAACTAAGAAAATCAATAAACTCGTGAATAACTGACGTCTAGATATTTCATTGATAAATCTTTTTTTCTTCCTTCCCTAAACTACGTAGAGCACGCGCTACAAAAGTATTATTTCCCAACATTTGTTAAATTTCAAACGTTTTAAACCTGTGGGCGTTTCACGTTGTGTATGTGAGCAAGAAAGCCACACGTCATGTGGGAAGAATCAAAGCTTGCATGGAGCTGTCAGCTGTTTACTGACTGCTTCACAAAAACTTGAAGACGCTTTAGGAGAGAAGGAAGAATTGGAATCTGCCAGATAAGGAGTACAATCCTCCGTCCCTGGAGACCCGCTTAACCTTCCTCTGTGGAGAGTGATAAGTGAGAACCTGACTGTTAAAAGTCAGGAATTACTGCCAACTTTTAAACTGACAAGAATAAACTGAAATTTGACGCATATCTCTGTATATGCATATTACAACTTTATATTGATCTTCGGCGGTATGAGCTAGTTTTTCCAACTGAATTTTCATCTTAGGAAACTTATCGATAATAATAACTGCTCGTTTCTGTAATCTTCTTATTTTCCTATCACTTTCTTCATTACAAGTTTCAAACGAACTCGACCCTCTCTACCAAGATTAACTGCTGAAGCCTTCATGCTGAAAAGTAGTTTAAAAAATACGGTTTTCGCCTACGTGTTTAAATATGTACATTTAGAGTTATAGAGCTGTGTCTGAAGAGGTTGGAAGCATCAGATAACGGGAACTATGGATGCTATACTGAGTTGATTTATACGAGTAAAAAGATGCGATGACAAACATAATAATGCCACGCCAATGACGTCATAAATGGAATTCCTACTTTTGGAATATCTTCCTGATATACAGATCTTCAGCAAGGAAAAAAATAGAGTGAATTATTTTCTATCTCTCTTGATATTTATTACTTTGTGTATTCTACGAATATTGTAGCACAGTTGTTCAAGTCTTTCATCTATGGCAGACACTTTTGGTTTTGTGAGTCATCACAAAATAATTATTTTGAAGCTATAACTGCCATTCAAATTAGAACTGAACTGGGATAATTACTCCAATAATTTGAATATAATGTCAAAATCTCAACTTTTGCTCCTCCAAAAATAGTCGAACAGGTTTGTCAGAGGTTTGATGTAATTTATGTATAAAGTTTATTATTGGTAACTACATTTTTTGCCCCCTAATGACTCAGCGGTATGTCTGCGTATTTACAACGCTAAAATTCGGGTTTCGATACCAGTGGTGTGCAGAGCACAGATAGCTCATTGTGTAGCTTTGTGCTTAATTCAAAACAACAACAACAACTACCAATCTCTCCTGCATCATTATGTAACATTTATGGACATTTTTACAAGTAGATTAATATTTCTAAATTATTAAAAGACAGCTTATGTTTATAATGACATAAAAGTCTAAGATGAAAAGGCAATGGGGTGTTTTAGGACTAACAAAATAATTTTAACCAACAACCTTTTTTCTTTGTGATTATGTTATTGCTTGCTAATAAATTGAGGTTAATTTGAAATAAAATTCCGATATTAACAGGAGTTTTATTTCTGTTTCCAAAAAGAACTTTTTATGTTAAGATTCATTTTTAAAATAAGTATAAAAAGCACTTCAGATACACAGAAGGATTAAAATGAGCTGCTAGTGCTTATTACTCCTTGTGGATGATGAGTCGAGTGCCTTAACCACCTGGCCATGCCAAACCGTCCAGTTAATTTGGGCATTATCAATTAACTTTGAGAACTTTAAGTTTATAATAGATAAAATAAAGTGAAAAGTAAACTTAATGCCCCACTTAGGACTTTAGATTGGAAAACAGTTATACTTTATTTGGAATGATAAGTTATCTTAACAAAACCATTACATCATTAACAAAAATAAAAAATCAGTATTTCTCATTTAATTTAGTAACAAGCTTATAAAGAATTACTGTCTTCTGTTACTTTGATATATATACAGTGTAGGTATGTGTAAACTTTGAGATTAAGTACTCATGGCAAGATTGTGGAGATTGAAATAGTTATGGTTCGTGGTTAATCGCGTGTACGATCTCTGAAGTCTCAGAATGTATCGAAAATAACTGTCACGTGGATTATCAAAGGTCAACACCTTCAAGAATTGTGCCAATCTAGAAAGAGAAACTTCTAACCTGTAAAAATATATTTCACTGTATAAATTTGTTGGCTCTTGTATTTGGAATTAGAGTGTATGAACACAAGGTACAAAGCCGACTTCTCTTACCTACGTAAAGGTGCAAAATGCTTTTTAAACAACGTATTTTTCATAATTTTGTGTTCGTAATATTTCATTGTAATAGGGTTTCTCTATCTGTCCAAATAAAAACATCATTGAAATTGTTGTTAAATATTTATTTCCATTATGTGAGGGGTAGGAAACATATTGTATTTTCTATGTTTCATCTTTCTTCTCACAAATTATAAAAGATATCGCCCTTGAAATACACAGGGTATATACCTTGACCTAGTAAGCCAATAAATTTTTAAAGTATGCCTTCCCTCGAAGGTTAGGGAACCATTATTTATACACAACAAACACACCTACTTTATCTCTTTTTCTTCCATTAATACAAATCCAACGCGGACGGCTTGTAGTTACCTTCCCCCAAATAAAAACAACTGAATAAAACAGAAAATTTAATATTTTTGTTTTCATTAGAATTTGTAGCCTTCAAACGTGAAAAATAGTCGAAACAGTGGGTAGGGTTTTTAACATTGCGTTGTATTTAGTAACTAGGTCAAGTTTATTCCCTTTACTCTTTGTCTATTGATTTATTTAGAATAGATAGACAATAGTGTAGTTTGCTGATGGGTAGATGTCTCTCTACTGTGCTTTTGTAAGTTATATTTGCCAGTGATTGAACCAAAAATAAAATGTGTTAATTTAGAAAGAAGTAAAAACTTCATGTTTCGTACATATTTCCATGTTGGTAGTAGAAGGCTTCTCCATTACCTTCAATCTCATTCTAAGTTCTTTGACTCTGTAAAGTTAGCATAAACGCTTAACCCCGGAGTTGTCAAGCGTGTTTAGCAGTATATCGTGAGTTCTAACCTTGGATCTTTAGATCTGCTACCCAAAACGCTAAAACTAGGCCACATCTCGCCACAGAGTTAACTAAGAATATTCTAGAAAATTAAAGAACGTTTCCATGTCGTTTCCAGGAAAAATTCTTATAACAAGTAATACTTAACTATTTGAAACAGCAAAGTAATGTAGCTATATGTGATATACTCAGTTTGCAACCGTGACGAGCCATGTCTTGCGTTATGTTGTCAAACAGTTTTAATAGCTTTTCACTTTTATGTCACAATAAATGAGAACATATTTTGGCATATTTTTGTTACTTTTTGACAGTTATAAATTGCAGCTTTTTATAAAAACTTTGAGAATGCAACCAGTTTTTTATCTTATCTTGGTCACTGTATTTTCAAATTTGGGCCAATACGATAAAATGATTTTTCCTTTTACCTTTAGTTTCACTTCTTTTTTCCTCAGTTATTTCGCATAAAATTATTCTGAGTTATACAACTATCAACCGACACAAGCTGAACATGCGCAGAAAGCTAACATTTTTCGAGAAGCATAATTTATTTCAAGCCAAAATCTACCAAGTTTGCATTTATATTTAACTTTTATATAACTGAAAATAATGTACCACTTTTCACTGTTCAAGTCTGACATAGTAAGTAATATTGCGATAATAGTTTGGGTTTTTAAAAATTATGAAAAAAGAAATTTCAAAGTAGAGAAATGTTGATGAAAAATCGCCTGCCTTTGCGTAGCGATGAACAGTAAGTGATATATGTGTATCTATTCATATCTGTATATTTATAATCAACCAGTGTTTTTCAACTGAAAATATCTATTTAACAGAATAGTTTCTGTTTTAATAGTTACTCTTCAGGAATTTGGGAATTCTACGAACTTCCCATGTTGAACCTAAATCGTAAGCATTTTCTTTGGGTGTTATAAAGGTACCCTTACAAAGTTTGACTTTCGTTTTCAATATCTCTTTTTACTTCAAGTGAGTTTCTCGTCATCACGAATATCTTTTAAAGTTGTATTATTATGTCTCGAAAGAGCTTGTAAAAACTCTACTCGGCAATTAAAATTAATATAATTTTTTATTAGCCCCAGAAATTTTCTTTGTTTTAAACTATTAATGCAAAGTTGCATAAAGAATACTTCCTACTTTTGAATAGGTAGACTAGAAGAAAAAAGCTCATCTCCAATTCCGGGTTGCTCTAATCGAATAACGGGATTTGAGTGTTTTGTTTTTTTAACGCACCCACGACCCTTAAGTTCAAAATGTGGTTTTACTGCAGCTAGACGCGAATCTTGGACTCTCAGATCAACATTCCGGCACTTTCTCCGATAGGCCACACTTAACCCGACATGCATAAAGCCGGCAAGGTTTCTAGAGAATACCTATAGCTCATACATAGCGTGTATAAATGATTACACGGTGGTCAATATATGGGAGTAGTCAATTGGTTGGACAGAGTAATTTCAATTAGTGGTTTATTTTCTGTGTTAAAGAGAACCCAAGGTTGATTGTAGCACACTTCTTGCTCTGAAATGGTATTATTTTAATCGATCGAATTTTACGATAATTAATCAACTCATAAAACATTCGGTGGAATGTAATTATGTGATTAGTCAATCTTCTTCACAAACACACAGCTAAGAATTGACTGGGAGATTATCCACTAAAGTGAATTAAGACATAATGTAGTTTAATAAAGGATTGTTCACAATGTAATTTCTGTGGCATTTTAGAATCTCAGTGAATTAAGTAGGACAGAAGCATATTACCTTTACACTTCGTGCGATTTATTTTAAAACTGAAACATTGACATTGTATTTCTATGTAATTTGTTTTCCCTTTCAAAGGAACAAACCTCTTTATAAAGTACGATCACTAGTCGGAATTATTTCAAGTAGTTTTGGTGCACAAAGACAACGTTTACCTAGATATGCAGGAATTGTTCAGATTTTAAATATTGCCTAGTGATCTTGCTATCTGGCATTTGTGATCGAAACAAAACTAATACTGTTCTTCCAAAGAAGCATGACTTTGTGTGTTGATTCACACACACACACCTATAGGAATGACCTAACTTTCTAACTGTTGTTGATATACATAGTTGACTCGCTGTCTCCATTTGGTCACGCCTTGCTAGTAGTTGTGCACGAAATCTTCATTCTACGTTTAATGACATATGATGACACTCGTGCATTTTGTTTTTAACCCTCACTAAACTAAAGCAAAAAATGTACATAAGTTACGGTGTAGATTTATCTGTTCATCACATATAGACTGTACTTAATAAAGTCTCAATTTACGTTAGGCCTAAGACAAATGAACTTACTGATTTCCTTTTCTGCTATTAGATTTATTTTGTATTTAAACCGTGTATTTAAACAAGTACCGTTGTGATAAAGATATACCAGTTTGACCGTATATGTTTTGTCGGTCTCTGATACACCAGGAAAACACAAGAAACCAATATATTTATTCTTTATTAGTTTATTAAGGACTACTCAAAGATATCTCCGCTAGACGTCTCTAGTATTAATGTCATGTGCAGACTAGGCCTGCAAGTCAACACCACCCACCACCAACTCATAGACTGCTCTAATCGAATATTGAAACTTGACTGTCACTCTTATAATGCATTCTCGGACTCAGATTACAGAGGAAGATTTTTTTTCCTTTTATCCACAGTTCGTCCCGCTAATCATTAGGCTATGCTCAGTTACACAGATAGTTAACATTAGATTTGAAAATAGGTTGTTTTAACTTGCTACTGGCTTAACAGTTGGTTGGTTGTTGCTAAGCGCGAAGCTACACAATAGGCTATCTGTGCTCTTCTCAACACAAGTTTCAAAATCCAGTTTTTAGCGTTGTAAACTTGCAAAAACTGCGTTGAGCTATTGGAGGACTTGAATTACAGAGTTTGGAGATGGTTATTTTAAACCAATTAAATGCTTTTGTCGCAAACTGAAATTAAATTTGAACTGTGTGTGTGTGTATATATATATATCCGTGTGTGTGCATCTCTTAATACATACATATATGTACATATTTTAATGAAAATCAAAATAAGGCTAAAAGAACAAACGTCCCCAACGCCGGATTTCGATTCAGCGACTTAAAAATTCTGAGTCGAGCACTTTAACCATCCACTTGCTCCAGACCGAAATTCAACCGGAGAAAATGTATATTTTATATATATTCTTATATTGAGCTGCTAATGTTTATTAACAACATTGTATTTTTAGAATGTTTAACACCTTTCATCGATATATTTAGTGTTAATAAGTCCACAATATCGTATGTTTTATGTGACACACACACATATATATATATGTTACTTTTATTTTATTTATCTGAATATATATAATTTTTTATAACATTTATTGCAAATAATTTGGAAAGAAACAATATTACTTTAGTATTGTAGAGGAAAACAACAAAAATGTATATTATTTTTCCTGTTTAAAGTAGATTAAAGCTTAAATTTAAGTCTAAAACTTAAAGTAATAGAATGAAGTCTAGCATAGTCTGGTGGTTAAGATTCACAATCTGTCGATAGCAGGATCAAATCCTGTTACCAAGTATGCACAATCTTTCAACCGTAGATATATTATAACGTGACGGTCAATCCCATTATTCGTTTGTAAACAGTTATCCTATAATTGGCGTGGGTGCTGTTGACTAGGTGCTTTCCTTCTATTCTGTCATTGCAAACCAGCGTTGAATAGCTTGGTGTGAAATACAGAGTTATGTCGTCTTATTTTGTTACCTGTTTATTTTTCATTTTCCCAAAAAGAAAATGCTACTTTTTTTGCCTTGCAATTTTTTTTATGGATTAAAACCAATGATTAACTTTAAGTTTCCCTATTTAAGTTTTTTGGTTGTTTTTTTCTAACATATTAAACATTTCTTTTCTACATCATTGATACACGTTTTAAACCTGTCATTTCCTCGAAAATATTTATAAAGAATGTGAAACTATTTCTTATCTTAAATAAATTATATAGTCTACAAGTTGTTCACTTGTTTACTTTGGGTATTCAAAGGCTATAATAAACAGTACTTATTCTTCAGTTATTACTCTAGCGATTTGACAGACTCTTTTTTATCATTTTACACTAAATATTCAGATTATTTGTTAATTATTTTTCTAATCATTTGACACTTAAACTTCGATAATTTGAAAGTTTTGCTTTGGTTTGACAGTTGTTATTTTGATTATGCAATATTTTTTTTTTTTATCCTTTGATATTTTCATGATTTTACGTTTATTATTTTGGTTTGGTTTGTAAGATTAGTGGGAAGGCAGCTAGTCATCATCACCCACCGCCCTCTTGGGCTACTCTTTGATCAACAAATAGAGGGATTGACCGTATCATTATAACGCCCCCACGGCTGAAAGGGTGAGCATGTTTGGTGTGACGGGGATTCGAACCCGCGACCCTTGGATTACGAGTCAAGCTTCCTAACCACCTGGCCATGCCGGGCCAATTATTTTGATTATTTGACAGTCGAACACTTCATTTTTGTCGTTTAACAATATTTTTTATCACTTGACAATCGTTTTTATCGTAATTAGACTGTTATTATTCTGATCACAAAACCAAAACAGTAATATAAGTACTTCTAGGTTAAATAATTTATAAGTTTCACTTTTATTATTGATTATTGTCAGCGAATACGAAATTATGTAGACAACTCGGTTTAAGCTAGACAACGTAACTTTGAAAAAACAATATCACGTCAAGATTCTGAATTGAAAGCACTTAAGCAAATATTATATCAGAAGATTGCTTTTGTTTTGAATACTGTAAGTGTTGAAACACACACACACAAATTGTATTAATTGTACCTCTTATAATCCAAATCAAGAAGATATCTAAACACGAATGAATTTATTGTTATAATATGGCTCGTTACAAGTGTGTAATAGTTCTATTAATTACTTATGTAAACTGATGTCTTTATTCCCTGATATAATTTGTTTGGAGGACAGACATCTCCGTTTGCTTTCCAAATCTATTATTTTCGTGTTTTCTCTATTGTTTGCTTTGCTAATATTGCGAAGCATTGCCGCGAGAGGATGGTTTAACTATTATATTTAACCAGAGAAATTTCACATTATTTTATTTCTTTATTCGCCTCTCACGTACGTAACCTGACCACCATTAATATTTAAGCTACTATTGTAGCTGAACCAGCTGACAATCACGCACAAAACCAAATAATTGTAGTCTTTGTTTGGTTGGTTTTTACTTGACGAAACTATTTTTTTTCAGTTAATAATAAGCCTAGATAATAACATAGCTGGTTAGGAGTCATGGCGTTGGTGTTTTAAGCTCGTAGATGGGCGATTGTAATCTCTCTCGTTTCATATTTAATTATTTTAGGGTGTTCAACGACTTTTTAAAGTCTTTTCATATCGAGAGTTCTTTGTTGGTTTAAAACGAAATCGTGAAATAATAACAACCAATATAGCCGACAAAAATATGAATTTAATTCATAGATTTGTACTTTCACGTATCTGTATTTAATTCACAAATTTGTACTTTCATGTATCTGTATTTAATTCACAGATTTGTACTTTCATGCATCAATGTCAACATTCTTTTAAATTTTTATAGAAATGTAAAATGACTATTTTTTTCAAAATGTCTTAAGGTGGTTTAAATCAAAACTTAGCTGTATGATACAGTTTGCAATTTACTTAGGTTGACGTAAATGGCTTTACCTTTCTTGCTGTAACCAAAATAGAAATGTAAATGAATGAAAAGTAGCGACAAAAGAAAAAAAACGTTTTCTAGATGTTGCGCATACTCAAGAGGAGCAATAAACATTTTAAATACGTCAAAAAGTACAAATTAATAAATAATTTTGTGTCCCGTAGAACTTGGGCAGGCTTACTGTTACCATGAAGGTAACAGTAATTTAGTAGTCTTTCACTACTAAATTAGGGACCGATAGCGGATATAGCCCTCATGCAGCTTTGCGCGAAATTCAAAATAAACTGTAAAGGACTAAAGAATAATCATTAGGTCTTGTGCACCTGACCCTCCTAGGTATTTAAAAATTCAACATACCCAAATACCCACAAAGAAGAAGCGAAGCGAATAATCATTTGTCTACGCAACTCCGCGTCACGGCAGGTCAGTAGTAACTTTCCGGATTTATAACGCTGACCTATGGGGTTCAATTTATTCCCCGCGGTAGATAGTTTGTTTGTTTTTGAATTTCGCACAAAGCTATTCGAGGGCTATCTGTGCTAGCCGTCCCTAATTTAGCAGTGTAAGATTAGAGGGAAGGCAGCTAGTCATCACCACCCACCGCCAACTCTTGGGCTACTCTTTTACCAACGAATAGTGGGATTGACCGTAACATTATAACGCCCCCATGGCTGAAAGGGCGAGTATGTTTGGCGCGACGGGGATGCGAACCCGCGACCCTCAGATTACGAGTCGCATGCCTTAACACGCTTGACCATGCCGGGCCGCGGTAGATAGAACGCAGACAGCCCATTAATTAATTTTACGTTAATACAACGACCTCTCCTCCCCTTCAAAACACATACAAAAGAACTTCAGATTCAATTAAGACACATGCTGTAAGTGATTTATATACACTCAGCAGAAACAGTTTGGTTTGTTGTCAAGCACAAAGCTACATAATAGGCTATCTGTATTCTGATTACCATTGATACCGAAACCACGTTTGTAACGGTATAAACTTATAGACTCATCGCCAAACTACCGGATAAGAAACAAAGTTAAACTGGTTTTTAATTATAAAATGAGACTTGCCTTTATAAACATCGCACTTCGTATTATTATTAAATCAACACTTCTACAGCTAATAAGAAACAAGTTAGTGTTTTCACAGTGCAGTAAAAATCTGTCCATACGAAATAAGATTTATAAGGCTTGCACTTCTATATATAATAAGCCAATCGGATTAGATACGGTCAGCATCTAATGTATCACTGTGTCACAAAACATTATTAATTAAAACTAGACGTTTCAAAACCAGCAAATCAATCCATACTACATTTAATAAGTGCTCCAAGACAATAACTTGTAAAAGCTTCATTAAATAACATTAGTGTAGAAAAATGATTTTTTTGGTCCAGTTGCTGCGGTATGCCAGTTGAATCAACTCTTAGAACTAGCAAGAACTTTGAATTTAGACTTATTGTTATAGAAGTTTGTGTTTGACTGTATTCTGTGCACATAAATTATGGTATTAAGACAGCAAAGAAAAATGGCAAAAATGACCTTAAAGTGTTGCCGTTTGAAGCGAAACTGTTCTAATAATTTATGTGTATAATAGAAGAGTGTTGCGCTTAGAAATCACAAAGTACCTGTAGCAAGCCGGTTCACCGTTCCGCCCTAAACGATGTGCTCCGGACACATTTTGATAATTTGCTTTCATTTCTTCTGCTGTTTATTCACGTAGGTATGGATCGGGTATTATGTCTAAAAACCAAAATAAAAAAACAAAGGTAAAAACAAAGATAAAAAACAAAGGTCTCCTGGATATTTTCTCTTTTTTACACCTCTTAATAGCTTGTAGCTTTACCTTAAATTATGATGGACCACATTGCTTTTTTTAACATATTTTTTTCAATGTATTTTATTAGAGGCGATTTTAACATTTCAAACTACTCGGTGCAAGGGTCTTGTCCATATAAATTAGCTATAACTATGGAAATTTATACATTCCTTGGCATCACTTTGGGGGCCCGCAATATGTTTCTATTGCACCTACGTTAAGTACGTCACTGTTTTTTTGTTTGTTTTTTTTGCTTAAAATTGTTTTGTGGGTCTCTCCTACTTGTGGGATACAGGGTTCCTAATATTGAATGAGTCTCACTCACACAACTTGAATCCAAAGAAAAAATATCACAAATAATACAGTTAATCTCATCTACAATTGCTAGGATAGTGTATGTACTTGCATAGACAATGAATGATTTCACGCGTTTTTTTCTTCCAAAAATACAAATATTCTCAGTATCATACAGTATGCAGTCTCACCTGTAATGAATTATACAAAAATATGTCGATTGTATAAGGGTTAATGAGAACTTCAAAGATACAATCGGGGGAATTTCAAGATGAGGGTTAATCAGAACTTGAAAGATACAACCAAGGGAAGTTTTCAAGGAAAATAGAGAAATAGATTGGTGAAGACTCTTCAGATTAGTAGTCAGTGGAGGTAGAACATACTCAGAAAAAAACGCAAACCACTTATACTATAAAAGAGAGTTGCACGTTTGTCTGTCTATCAGTTTGTTTGATTGTTTGTTTTGAATTTCGCGCAAAGCTACACGAGGGCTATCTGCGCTAGCCGTCCCTAATTTAGCAGTGTAAGACTAGAGGGAAGGCAGCTAGTCATCACTACCCACCGCCAACTCTTGGGCTACTCTTTTACTGACGAATAGTGGTACTGACTGTCACTTTATTATGCCCCTTTGCCTGAAAGGGCGAGTATGTTTGAGCCCGCGACCCCCAGATTACGAGTCGAGTACCTTAACCCCCCCTGGCCTATCACTCAGGTATCACAAGTTTCGAGGAAGTGGCTAAACCAATTTGATTCTGAAATTTGGTATAGGAATCTAAGTTGGCCCCTCCCCCATTCCCAAAGATTAAAATTAAATGGATAAACAGTCAGATAAACGAAACTTCTTCATCGGAATTCGATCCATGTTTTGGACCAGGAAGAGTCAAGTTCGACGTTGAACTCTTCTTCTCTCTCAAGAATTGTTATTTTACACTGTTACTGAACCCTGTTACGTTGTTGCATTACTCAAAGTATGTTAAAGTTTGTCCATTGTCCGTTGTTTTAATCAACATATTCTTTTCGTGCCATATCTATTTTCATATATTTTCACCGGCTTCACTTATACATAATCACACTGTTAGACTGTGTTCACAATATAGTTCCACTTACCTATTTTTACATACAAAATCCTTTTAAAACAGTGCTATGTTTGTGTTTAGGATTCAGGTATTCTTGCACTGTTTGTCCGGTAAGATTCTTATGTTTAGAGGAGAGAGGTACTTTGGGTTCAGTTCATCATGTGCTATGTAACTCTGTAGTTTATTCATCAGTTCATTTGTATTAATATTTTTCTTGTAATACTGAAGCGAGTTATCCAGGTGTCTGTCTGGTAGTGTTGGTATGTTGTGTAGAAATACTGAGTTTGTTGATCATGGGATTCTATACGCTTTCGTTAAAATATAGTTTGTTGATGTGTGTTTTTGATACATTTATCCATGTTAAACTACTGGTTTATGTGTGTTTTGTACATTTTTAATGTTTTCTGGTAAAACTCTTTCTGATAAATGCCAGTCAGACTCCTAAGGTAATTCGCTTTTTCCAGATTATAGTTTTTATGCTATCAATGTGAAGTATCCAATTTAGCTTTTAAGTCGAGTGTAAAACGTAAGAATTTCGTTGGTGTTTCTACCTCTAAGAGACTCCAGTCTAGATATAACTGTAATATTAATTTGTTTTCTGGGCATTTGTTTTCATTTGCCACTTACTGCAGTACAATTTTATTTCGTTTAGTAGTGGTTGTATATTGTATGCTTCTGTTGTTGTGTTTGGGGCACTCTTCCAGACTGCAACATGTGAACAAAAAGTGTGGTTTGGGCCATAATTTATCGAAGGCCTTTCAACATCTAGGAAGCACACGACTGTACCTTGTTTTTTATTGAAACCATATATTATTTCTTCTGTTAATCTTATGAAAATTTTCAGAGCCCATTTTGTAGTTCAGGAAGTTCTGATTTAGTTTCAAGGTAATTTATGAGTATTATTTATAATTTTTCAAGTACTGTTCTTAGATTGTTTGTTAGACTTGCGTGTGTGTAATGTTTAGGATAATTTGCTGGTTTTCGTTCATTCCGGAACATAAGAACATCGGCTTGTTTCCAAGCAGTTGGTATGTATCCTGTTTTAAGAAATAAGTTGTATGAAGACATAAGATGTTCTAATAATCGCAGAGGGCTTTCCTTGAGTAATATGTCTCGTCTTCGTGATTTGTTTTTCAAATGTTTTGTGTTTTCTTTTACTTCTGTTACTGTGATTGGTCTGTTATGTTGTGCAGTCGTGTTCCACTTCTGTTATGTTCTCAGTGAAGTGTTGTGTGTGTGTGTGTATATATATATATTAGGATTGGTTGTGCACAGGTTGTGAGGAAATGGCTGAACCATTTTCATTTTGAAATTGTAATGAGTCAGTAGAAAAATCTGAGAACCTAACACCAAATAAAAGTGATGCCTAATTCCGTGCGTCGCTTGGGTATGTTTGCATCAGAAGAACAGTTCGTGTGCTACGGTTCAAAACAGTAGAATAGACCAAATTTTCTTTTTGTAGCATTATTCTTAAGTTTGGCAATGCTATATTTTTGCGCTGGTTTACTACTAAGTTTATTCCATATATTAAATTATATTTGATTGTATTTCTAACTAGCTAATAACTAGACAGCTATACATATGAGTTGCAATCAGTTAAAATTCGAAGCACAAGACCGTTTATTTTTCCCATTGTTTTTCGCTCTGGAATTATTGTATCAATACTTCAGTTAATCTGAAGAAGTGACATATGTAACGCTTGGTTCGACATGTTCCAGTTACACAGAGCGTGTTCCTAGTGGAAACACAACTAAATTAAAGATTAAAATTAACTTTTTACTACTGAATTGTCAGACTACTTTGACGTTTAGTTTGTGTATGTGTTGTTTTTTTAAAGTTATTTAGTTTGTGTGTGTTTTTTTAAAGTTATTTAGTTTGTGTGTGTGTTGTTTTTTAAAGTTATTTAGTTTGTGTGTGTTGTTTTTTAAAGTTATTTAGTTTGTGTGTGTTGTTTTTTTAAAGTTATTTAGTTTGTGTGTGTGTTGTTTTTTTTAAGTTATTTAGTTTGTGTGTGTTGTTTTTTAAAGTTATTGTTATGTAGAAGAGTTTCGTGCCGCGTAACTTTTGTATCTCGACAATCTTCGTTAACTGGCAGTTCAATATAAAAGAGCCTTTGATGGCTTTGGCATGACTAAGAGACCACTTTCCTGCCCAGTGGTTTACCCAATTTTACATCGGTTTCTTCTAGACAAACCAAAGGCCTTAAGACAGCTATGCTTCTGTTTCTTGATTGGCAGTCTCCCACAAGTGCTAGGCCTAACGCCGTGTCACTGTCAAAGCTTGCCGATCTGAGGGAGATAACTGCTACCGAGAGCCCGACTCTACATGACTGGTATTATTACGTAGTTAAAATCTTTAACCTGTCACTCACATAACAGACATATTCTCACGAGCTTTCATTTCAAAATCCAAACAGGTGATTTACTCAAATCCACATTCAGTTTTGCGTCAGGGCAGAAACGTTGGACTTTTCAAGACTGACGTGCTGTTTTTAATGTTCACAGAACCCTTATACTCTGATAAGTAAGGAAGCTGGTACAATTAAAACTCACTCTGCAGTAAAACTGGCATTTTGTGATATGAGATAACGTCCGTACGAGTGAGACATCAGTGCTTTTGAACTATTTCACATGAGGTTTTCGTGGATGTTACCGACATCAGCACGCCCATGTAAAACATGTTCAAACAGTTATCACGATCCTAGTGTTGGTAATGTGAGGGAAGAGTGTAGAGATAATTGCCTCCTGTTAGAAAGTAACTTTCGTAGATATATTTTTGATTCTTGATTAAGAGAGACCCGCTTGAAATAAAACTATATCTCAGAACGGCCATTTTGTTTTTGTTTGTTTGTTTTTAAGCACGAAACTACAATGGGCAATATGGACTAGCTGTACAGTGCCCACTACGAATATCGTAGTGTTAGAGTAAGATAAAATAGTCTACATACGATGTAGTTAAAGTAAGGATGAATTACACTACGTAACACAAATTTTGTTCTTGGATAGCATGTGTCATTTCTTAATTGCTTATGTTGTAAAAGTACAGAAATGGGCATTATTTCTTTCAAACTTTGGTTTTGTGACCTGGATAATGAAATTTAGAAATTAACCTATTTTCTATGTGAAAACGGGCAAATTTGCACATTTTCATTTACATAAGGTCTGAATAAAACAACATATGAATAAAAATTTGCATGTATTATAACCTAAGTTATACAAAAATGAACACAAATGTTCAAAAGTGAGTAGTGTTTCGAGATTTGCGACTGTAATGTAAATCATTTTCACGTATCAGCCCCCAAATATAGTCTCCCATCATGTTTTCGTTATACGCTCCTTGGTAGCGGCGTTCAAACTCCATTATATCTTGGTGGAAGCGCTCGCCTTGCTTCTCTGAGTATGCTTCCGTGTTCTCCTTGAATTTACCAAGATGAACGTCAAGGATATGGACTTTCAGGGACATCCTACAGCCCTTTTTGCCGTAGTTCTTCACCAGAGCCTCAACCAATTTCACATAATTTTCGGCCTTGTGATTGCCCAAGAAGCCCCGAACGACTGGAACAAAGCTGCCCCAAGCTTTCTTTCCTTCCTACTGAGCTTATCGGGGAATTCTGTGCACTCCAAGATCTTCTTTATTTGTGGTCCAACGAAGACACCAGCTTTGAACTTGGCCTCAGACAGCTTAGGGAAGAAGCCTTGAAGGTACCTGAAGGCTGCAGACTCCTTATCAAGAGCTGTGACAAATTGTTTCATAAGACTCAATTTTATGTACAGTGGTGGGAACAACACCTTCTGGAAGTCCACTAGTGACTCACACTTGACATTGTGCTACAATGTCACAGAGGACTCGGTCTGTTGCGGTCAGTGCTTCCTGTTGTAGTGCGCTGCGGTATCCCTGCTGTCCCAAAGGCAAATATAACAGGAAAACTTGGTAAAGCCTCCTTGGAGATCCATCAGGAATGCCACCATTTTGAAGTCTCTGATAACCTACCAGCCATACTCATCATACTTCAAGGCTTCTAGCAAGGTCTTGACGCTGTTGTATTCCTGTTTGAGGTGCACCGAAAGATATTTAAATTTTAAAAAGTCTAAAATTTGTATAATATAAAATCTTACTATTCAAGCAAGCACAAATTATCCTTCTTACCTTTTAGAGTTTTCTTGCAGTACTCATAGGTAAAATTAGGTGCCCAGGGTTTGTCTTGATCCCTGACAAGCATGCCGAAATATGCCTTGTAGGTTTCACACATTTTAGCAGATGCTGTCACAGAGTACTTTTTTGCTCTTGTATTGATAAATTGGCCGCATAGATAGCAGAATATGTCTGGAGAATGCTTGCAGCTTCTTTATGCCATCTCTGATAATATCAGATAGGTCTATGTGTTCACTTAGGCAACTAGAACTAAACTGAAGTGGTGAATGGTGAGCCCCTATATATGTATTATTATAGAAAGTTCTACAAAATTCTAAAAGGTTCTTGAAAATTCTCGTAACTTCTACAACATTCTAGAAAGTTCTTGAAAATTCTCTATTAGCTGCTCAGTATTGAATCTACCTGGAATGATCTGAAAAATGGGTAAATTTGAAAATTTCATTACCCAGGTCACAAAAGCAAAGTTTGAAGAGAAAAATAGGTTTTCCCACTTACTTTAGGCATAAGCAATTGGGAAATAACACTTTCTGCTCATGAACAAAAAAGTAAAAATTTTGTTGCATAGTGTAATCTTTATTTTAATTTATATACATATATTTGTTACTTGAAAACAAACTATTTTTCATTTGATTTATGTTTTAATATTTCAGGTTCATTATATATTCTCAATTGCTGATACAGAAATATTTACATTTTCTATCTATCATTTCGATTCGTATCCCACTGGGACAGTGATAAGTCTTCGGGTTTACAACGCTAAAATAAGGGGTTAGATTACCCTCTGTGAACACAGCAGATAGTCCGATGTGGCTTTACCATAAAAAATCACTTACTCATTCCGATTCATTAATGGCCTATAATATAAGTTAATTTTTAGAGACCACAAGGTGCTTGTAGGTCCATCTCAGCTGTCTCATCCTCCAAGTCAAACTAAAACTACACTGCACAACAATGTTTTTGCTTCTTGAACACTGTTGGGTGCTCCTTATAGATTTTTGGCTGCTGATCATGAAAACCACATCCAAATTTGCCCATCACGTACCGTTTCATCAAAATCGTCAGTTTCACCAGGACATTGCTACAATGGAAAAACGATATCAGGGCAACTGGAATCCGTTAATGCTTGCTGACTACTGTTGGACACTGCAACGTGATGCACCGGACATTGAATACAAACGAAAATCAGGAGCAAAACACTTTTAATTATCTTGAACTTAATAGCGTATTAGACACATAAACGCAATTAAATACGTTATTGCCGGTAAACAGTTAACTGCCTATTTCTCAGATTTCTTACATGATGAAGCAAAACCAAAACTATATTTGTGCATACCCACCAGGTGCCTGTCACAATCAGCAAAAACTTTGCAGGAAGCAAAACTTTTCAAAAACGTTATTGTGCAGTGTTATTAAAAAAAAGTCCAACCCTTATCATTCATATATCTATTAAGCTTTCTTTTAAATTCACTCAAATATTTGCCTCCACAGCGTCCACAGGCAACCTAATTCCCTAGGTCAAACATCCTGTTAGAAAAATAAAACTGTCTTAGCTGAAGACTATCGGGCAAACAAATAATATTTTTCTTGATTCTTTCAGAAGCACGTGTTGTAGGATTTTTGAACTAATTTAAATTAAAGTTACATTAATGTGGAAACTCATTGTTTGTTTTAACACATGCTAGAGATGTGAATACTTAAGCCAAACAAATTACGAAGACTTAATCCCTAAGTTTCTTTAGTTCGTAAGAAAAAAATCTGAGTGTCAGTACATGCGTTCTTAATCTTCAAACGAGTGATTTATTTTATATCATGGTCTGGTGGTTAGAACACTGGGCTACCTTTGCACAATCTTAGACAGAGTAATGTGTTATACTATACATTCACTGTGTCACAATCACAATACTAAACATTTACTATATCACAATCTCGGACAGAGTGATGTGTTATACTAAACTTTCACTATGTCACAATCTCGGACAGAGTGATGTGTTACACTAAACATTCACTACGTCATGATCTCGGACAGAGTGATGTGTTACACTACATTCACTACGTCATGATCTCGAACAAAGTGATGTGTTGTACCAGAATCGTTGAAACTTAACAGATTTGCATGTTTTTTTTGGACGTGTTTTCAACCATCTGGTCATAGTTCCAATATATCCAGAAGTGCGCCTAGGACAATAATTTTATAGATAACGTTAAATTAACAAAAAACGATATTCGGTTCTTAAATATAAAGCATACATTCTGGTTTAAGAAGTAGGTAGTTCGTTGTTTATAAGCAAAGTTCAGCTCCACAAGACGAGACACTATGAAAATAGGTTTTGTGAGGGATAACATATGTTATTAATTCATGTCAATTGCTACAGACTAATATACGTGTACATATTATCTTTTGTTGTTAACTTATTACAAGATCCAAAATTGAAAAGATTAAACGAAAATACAACTAATGCATTTTATCAAAAATTCTGACTCAAATTCTCAACGATGGGTAGACTCAGGCCTTTTGCAGATCCTTCTTTAAACTTTTATGACCTATGGAATACGCCTTCTCTATTGAGATGCGAGTTACCTGTTTGACAGGGGGACGCACTTACCGGCATGGAGGATGATGGGTGCTGATTCGTTGAGCTGGAAGTCGTTTTTTATCTTTCGCAGACTCGTAAGGTGTATGTTATAGAAATTACACTAGATATTCTTTGTTATATTCTACGACGCTAAAAATTTTCGTACGTTACACGGGTTGATATAGAATATTTCGTATTCAATAATATGGTTCAATTACAATTCTTAATAAAAACAGTTACCAACCTTAAACATTTAAATACTACACACAGTGATAAAGAACATTTCGTGTTTAATATTATATATCAATAACAATTACCGGAAAAATATATACGACGGTAAAACTTTAGGCGTTACACAGGATTATAAAGTATTCATTATATTTAATACTATATATCAATTACAATCGCAGAAAAAATAAATACTACGCTAAACATTTCGGTGCTACACGGAAAATAAATTATTGTTCGTGTTTCATAATATGTATCAATTACAATTGCTGACAAACATATATACGTGATTGGATAAAACAAAATAATGAAAGGATTAAACACAGTGATTGAAATGCGCCCCAACTTCACTGAATTATGAAACACAAAATGTGAAGTCGTTTTTTTATATCTCTCACAAGAGTAAATTCATTGAAAATTTTTCCAGTAATTCGTATATTTACAGGATTCGCACACCACCCCTTGTTATTTTCAAAGAATGCAGTTTTATAATTTAACAGCATACGTAATAAGTACTATTTTTGCTCGTGGTCACTATATTGGTTAGAAATGTTTTACGTGTGTTTGGAGTTCATGAACTATATACTTCAGTAAAACGACTCTAGTGTGCAACATCTAACTGGAATATAATTGTAAATAAAAATATTGATATTTTTTCACAATATGCCACATAACTTCACGATTTTATATGGTATAACTTAAGTACTGTTGGTTAACATCAGGTTTGTTTGTATTAGATTTTTTTGAGCATGGATACACAATGTTTATTTGGGTTAGAATTGCTAATTTTAAATTGACAGACCAAAGGGAAGGCAGATACTCAATATATCTCATCACTGTTATGGTGTAACCATAGACCCGAATTGCGAGGCACGTTTTCACGGCAATGGGGCACAAAACATAAACCGATGGAGTCACAGTCTAGATAATACTAGGTTTACGTCGTGCCCAGTCATGAAATGAGTTAAATTAATAATCCATAAAACTAACTCTGGAAAAGTAGTTTTGTTCTGAAAAGTTGTTTATTTGTTGTTGTTTTTATTGCAAGGCTACACAACAAGCTATCAGCGCTGTGCCCACTGTAAGTATCGAACTTCAATTTTTAGCGTTGTATACCCTCTAGTTTACTTCTGAGCCATCAAGGGGTTGTTGCAACAGAAGAAATTTGTTTACGTTTTTTGTTGTTGACATGGCGAAGTTTTAAACGAAAATGTGCAAAGCGTCACAAGATAAGACACACACACACTGATTGTAGGCTTAGTAAGTATTTATTACAAGCCCCCCGCTAGTACAGCAGTATGTCTCCGGATTTACAACACTAAAATCAGGGGTTCGATTCCCCTCGGTGGGCTGAGCAGATAGCCCGATGTGGCTTTGTTATTAGAAAAAAAAACACATTTATTACAGAACAAAATAAACGCGTTGTTGCAGTATATAATAGATATACAAAACCTTAATATTTGCCAATTATACACAACAAAAGTTATCAGTTACAGAAAAATGATTACCGCGTGTAAAATACGAGTATATAAGAAATTCTATCTGGAAGGTCACAAGCATTGTACCCCATATAAAAAAACAACAAAAAAGCCCGCAGACGTTCATATAATGGACGGAAAAGCTTTAAGATAGAAATTCATAGTTGGAACCTCTTTGCATCACTGATAAAGAACGACATTCGTAAGTGGGATTATTACGAAGCCAATGTTTTTATTGTGGGCCTGGATACACTAAACATTGTTCAAACGATGTCGCTTTAATGTGCTGTAACAGTTTATACTGTCTTGTACTATGCAGGCTCGGCAACCTAATGGTCGCAGGTTCGAATCCCCCTTGGCGCGTTACAATAAGAGAGTCAATCCCACTCTTTGTTGGTAAAAAAGTAATCCAAGAATTGGCGGTAGCTAGTGACATCTAGCTGCCTTCCCTCTAGTCTGTTAAATTAATTTAATAGTTCTACGCGAAATTAAAAAAAAACTGTGAAGTCGGTCAGTTTGGCCAGCCTCGTAACTACCATAAAATACAAATTAAATCAAAATTATTATTTTTTCCGTACAATTACTTTAAATTGTATCAGAAAACTGTGTCCAGTGGCACAGAAGTATGTCTGCAGACTTATATTGTTGTGAACCGGGTTGCGATGTGTAGCTTTATGCATAATACCAAAATAAACAAAACAACCAGAAAACTACAACTGCTTACACTAAATAACTTAAATCTCTTAACATTCTAATTATTTTATTCGCAAGACTGTCAAACTTTGTAAGAAATCTAGTTACATATGTATCGTATCAACCTTGGTTATCTCAACGCCTAGCTTGTAACAACTAGATGAATTGTAACAACTTTTGAATTAGGAAGTATAATTTTAGTTGTACAATGTTGCTGAAACAGACCCCCTCCCGTCTGAAAAAAATATTATCCAGAACGTGGAGTCTGTTTTTATTGTCTATTCCAAAAAAGAACAATACTAATAATATTAAAGGAGTAAGAAGTTTATGTACATGGTAAATATTTTTAGCTGTTTGTGGAAACTGATTTGACATGTACTAACATGTTCCTTATAATAGGACTGTGTAAAGCATTTTATAGGTCGGTTTTACGATAGTTTCCTCAACAACTTTGATAACTGTTGCACATTCATGTAGGGTTTTTGTAAATTTTTCATATTAACGCTTTTTCAACGCTGTGTACATATCTGTTAATAGATTACATCTTATAAGATACATATAGTAAGCACAGCTGTTATGTGTTTCTCTGTGAATGAAAATAGACATGGAAATCAAGATATTACCACATATTGCAAATTCACGATTCAAACTAACTAGGTGTTCTGTTTTTATATTGTTTATATATATGTATAGGTGGAAATTTAGGTATTGAGGTAAGACATGTAATATGTGTTAACGCATCATCAACTGATGCACAATTAAAGACAGATATGTACGAAGTATTAATACAGAATTTGTTTTGTTTTTAAACATAAAGCTGCACAATGGGCTATCTGTGCTGTGCTCACTGCGAGGAACAAACCTCGACTTATAGCGTTGTAAGCCTTCTACCTTACCACTGAGAGATAATAAAGAAGCCCTATTATTTGGAATGGGTATGTGTGAATCTTTTTTATCATAGAAATGTCTCAAGGTGTAAGTTTAGCCACGTCAGTTTCTGTTTACATAAAAATTGTATTTTACAAGATGCAACGTTACCAGATGTATAATGAATCTTCATTAGAGAAGCAACACTTGTAAGTAACATCATAAATCGTTTATTCATCCATATAACAAACATTACGCGAAACCTTATTTGGAGTGGATTTAAATCAAATGAAGCCAGCTAGTTCCAGATGTTACTCACAGAATGTTATAACGTCATCGTTATTCCTCACTGATCCATTAAAAATGAAAGATTTGGGAGTACGATATGTCTGAATACGTGAGTAGTTGATGGCATTACATGAGTTTAAAAAAAAATTGAAACTGAGATCATTGACAAAGTTATGAAGATATTACAGATGGCCCACTTACAATGTCATGTCACACGTCGTAAAACTACTGTTTTCCAACGAATACTTATGGTGAACAGAGCACAGGTAGCCTATTATGTAGCCTTGTGATTAATTCCAAACAAACAAATAAAATCCAATTAAAACATAGAATAGAAATATATAACTTAATAGTTTAGAACTATAGGCGATTTGCAGCTACTATTAATTTCACAGACGTGACTGATAATGCATTATCAAAGAAAGAGAAGGTAAAAATAATCCATAATCCTGCTGGTACCAGTTTTAAAAAAAGAATGGAAATACCATTTCCAAATTGGTTTTGAATAAAAAGTTCACAATGTGGAACGTGTTCTGTAAAATTCATTGAAATGCCCATAGTTTAAAACTTTTCAGACAATCTGTTGAAGCTCAAAACCATTTGTGCTTGGACAAAAAAAAACTAAATCAAGATTAAAAAAAATGAACCTATGAATACCTGCTATAAAATACAATCATTATGGATTGATTTGTAACACATATTGAATATTTGATGTTTAAATACCATAAACTATGTATTTCTTTATATATACATATATATATAATTTATAACAAAACTTCAACATTTCTCTGCTTTTGATTTGATTAAAGAGATTTGGCTACACCCCACCTACAAATGTGACCTTAGGTGTGTCACCTTTCTAGCTGGTGCTAATCTAGATTGTTTCTGCATTCTCATTGGTCTGTTGAGCCTTGGTGACCGTCACGTTGCCTTTTTCAGGTTGGGCCTGGCAGAGCCAGATAGTTATGGGGCTTGACTGGTAATCTGAGGGTCGCGGGTTCAAATCTCCCACACACCAAACATGTTCGCCCTTTCAGCCATGGGGACATTCGTTATAATATGTTGACCAATTCCATTATTCATTAACAAAAGAGTAACTCAAGAGTTTGCGGTGAGTGGTGATCACTAGCTGCCTTTCCTCAAGTCTTACGCTGCTAAATTATGGACGGCTAGCACAGATATCCTTGTGTAGCTTCGCGCGAAATTAAAAAAAAAAAAAGCACCTTTTGAGGTTGTCGACCTGGCAGTAGGAACAAAAGGTTATTACTGTGTTCGGGTTCACTAGCAGAGGAGTTGGCGTTTGTTTTGTCAAAAAGACTTTTGAGGTTAGATTACATTCAAACTGGAGATGTCGGTCACTTTATCTAACAAAAGTTCCTTACCTTTGTATACAGTTTTTATTTGTCTTTGTAAACTTCTAGTTGAAATCTATTTATGTTAAAATTTACCTGTATTTAATTATTGTTTCTGTATTTTTGTTTGAATTAATATGATTTATGTTGTCTTCATTTTGTGTATTTTCAAAATAAACTTAATTTATTTTACATCTGCTAAATAACGGCTTGACTAATTCTGTGAATCTCATTTATTGGTGATTAAGTATATATATATATATACATATAACTGATACGGAAATTATTACTTCTAATTATTGAGACAAGCAGACAGTCAGATAAATTTTATGGTTTGGTTTGTTTGAATTTCATGCAAAGCAACACGAAGGCTATCTGCGCTAACCATCCCTATTTAGCAGTGGAACACTAGAGGAAATATATCTAGTCATCACTACCCACGGCCAGCTATTGGGCTACTCCATTAGCAAATAACAGTGTGATTGACCGTCATGTTGCAACATCCCCCTGGCTGAAAAGGCGAGCGTGTTTGGTGGGATGGATATTAGAACTCTAGCCGCCTGGCCATGCCAAGCTAACATCTGTGAAAGTCATGAGGTTTACATTTATAGTAAAACTACTAAGGGTATCTGTCGTCGTCTCTGATTTTAATTAATGACCAGGGGAAAGGCAGCTAGTCAGAAACACCGTATAACTAACTATACAACCTAAGGAATTGCTTATCATTCTTATAACGCACCCATACCTTAAATATTTTGTTATCACATGGATTCGAACCCTATTCACTAACTCCGAAATACAGGGCTCAGTCAATCAGAGAAACAACCCACACCAAGACAACAATATCTTGTTCTTTGTTCGGTGAATAGAATTCCAAATCTTTCCTTTCTTTAGATTTTGCAGAAAGTTAATACATTAAAGAAGACATGCCAGATAATATGCCAAAGGCTCAATACGAGATCTTTGAGGCACATGCACACATTTCCTGTTAACGACAAGATATTTTGAAGAATGTTTTCTAACTTAGCCTATTTTTTACCCAAACTGAGGAACCTTTTATTATTATCCTTAGAGATTTAACCCTATTCATTAGTCAGAAGTAAAAAATATGTGGTGGACCAAAACGATGACACAAATCATTCTTGGCTAAAATACCACAATATTTAGAGAACTTGTAATTACATCATATTCAAATGTTTTATTGAATTTCTTGTTAGCAGCTTGTAATTTGTGTGTAATTTTGGTACTTAAAACTACAGCAAAATCAGCAAAAATAGTTTATTTTTGTGCCTCCCAATGGCACAGCAGTATGTCTGCGAACTTACAACGCTAGAAATCGGATTCCTGTACCCGTGGTGGGTAAAACCAATTGTGTAACTTTGTGCTACTTCAAACAAAACTTTTTTTGTAGAAAAGTAGAAGTAAGCATTAAGTGGTATAAAGCTAAATGATAGAGATTAAACCATCAATAAGAATATCCTTCCGTAATCCCTTCACATCAATGATTTAAATAGTTTGTTTGTTTAATATCTTCTGCGCAAGCATACAAAAAGGGCTTTCTCAAACTGACAGACCCAAACCTCGAGCGTGTTTCTTCGAGCGAAGAATCATAAATTCTCACTGTAGGATTTGTTAATAGGCCATGCAAAGTCTTACACATGGTTTGAACAGAGTTTTAGATTATAATGTGGAGTGAAATTTAGCAGGAAACAAACTGGTTTAATGTCATTAGTAACTATGCTGAATATAAATTTTAAAAAGCATTTTATGAACATTTATGGTTTACAAAGTCAAAGAAATTATTCAAATCTAAAGCTACCAGAACAAATTATTTAAGGCCCTGCATGGCCAGGTTGTTAAGACACCCGACTCGTAATCTGAGGGTCGCGAGTTCGAATCCCCGTCACACCAAACATACTCGCTCTTTCAGCCGTGGGGGCATAATAATGTGACGGTCAATCTCACTATTCGTTGGTACAAGAGTAGCTCAAGAGTTGGCAGTGATGACTAGCTTCCTTCCCTCTAGTCTTACACTGCTAAATTAGGGATGGGTAGCGCAGATAGCCCTCATGTAGCTTTGCGCGAAATTCAGAACAAACAAGTTCTTTATTTACACAAGTGTCTCAATCTTATGCGCACGACAATAGGTCACAGTAGCATTATCAATTAGTTGTTCTACGTTATAGCTTTTAAACGCCAAAAAGTAACGAAGAAGTAGGATTATAAAAAATATGCCTGAAATAACACAGACTACCGATGTTTAACTTTCACATTCCTACTTAATTTGTTCATTTCGGGTTCGAAATTTGAGGTATATAAAAATAGCATTTCAAGTGAATGCTCAAAATTCTTTTCGTTTAATACTAGAACTCGTCAACCCAGGTGACAAAAAGCGCGATTATCAGATAAAATATGACCAAACGTAGTGACATAGACTGCCACGAGGTTCCAAAACTATAGTAATATAACACATGCCACATCTGCTTAGATAAATTGCTCCTCAAAGATTCAAGAGGTGCACTTGCTATGCAATAATAATTTAGATATGCTATCCTAAGGTTCAGTGCCACACATGGTTACAAATACATAACCACATATTGAATTTTCTGGTACACTTGAGATTAAACCATCACTGTACATCTTCATACAACTCTTTAAGTGCTGTAGGTTATTGACTTCTATATGGGTCGTTTAGACACCTAGTTGTAATTGTTAAGAGCTGCAGGTAAGAATGACTCTTTCATTAATAATAACTATGATACAGAAGTACAAGCAGAACTGGTAAGATAAAGAAAAAATAGCGTTGACTTACGACGCGAAGCTCTATTACTGGTAAACTCTGTTTGCAGACAAAAGTTCAGGATGGCTTCATCATCTCAGAGCCAATTAAATCACTTATCCAACAGTCACCGTAATGGGCCATGGAAATGAATAATGACCACTTGTATAAGATGTGGCGTTCCGTTTCTTTGAGGCAGCGGTACTATAAGTTAATGGTAATGCTCTACTGTTTATCAGTGCTGCTTCTTTTCGCTCTACTCTATGGCCCATTAATGGTGGACGTTTGAAAGAAAAGGAAACGCAGAGTCATAATTGAACACAAAAGGTAAGTTATCTTTCCCTCGCACCGACATTATTGAAGGGAAGTGGCGCGCGCTATCACACCTGAAAGTGACTACATGATAGGGTTTGCACGCGTCAACACCCGTAATGTGATATGAGGAACAGTCTCGCGCATCCCGTTAACAAAAACCCTTATTATCATCATCACCCTTCTCTTGTCTATGGATGTGATAAGAAACAATAAGTAGTAACACTGTAGGGATTGATTTAAACAGCAGGTAATTCTGTGGGACCCGTTTCAGAGTTTAATTTAGAGTAAAAATATTTAGAGTGATGTTTGATAGTTTATGACATTGTAAGATGTCATGTAAGCAATCTTTTATTTCGAAATAGAATCTTTACTTCATAATAACTAACTGATTTCCTTAGCTTTTACTTGCAACCTTACGTTAATTAACTTTGTTACATAAGATCGACAGAATATTAAATATTATATATATAGCAACTGTGTAAATGTAGTTGTTTTTCAGTGTTTACATCGCTGAATTAAGACCTGTGATACCGAAAAGTTTCCAAAATAATACTAACTCCCCAATAGCAGAGCGGTATGTCTGCGGACTCACACTGCTAAAAACCGTATTTCGTTACCTTTGGTTGGCAGAGCACAGATAGCTCATTGTATAGCTTTGTGCTTAATTCCAAACAAACAGTAATTATAATGCAAGACCTAATAGTGTATTGAACAATCAGTGCTATCAAACCAAATGAGGCTATTAATGATTGTGTCATTCCAAAGACAACTTTCTTCATGCCAGGCCTAGATTTATTTGTTTGTAGCAAGGAACTATCTATGAAATTTTAGTTATCCATATTAATACATCTACATTATAAAAGAAATAAGATTTGATTTGTTTGAACTTCGTGCAAAATTATTCATGAGCTATCTATAGAATAGAGGGAAGGCAACACCCATCGCCATCTCTTGGGCTAATATTTACCTACGAATAGCGGAATTGGCCGCGATATACAACGCCCCCAAAGCCGAAATGTCAAACTTGTGTGGGGACGGGATTCAAACCCGCGACCCTCAGATTGCGAGTCGAGTAACATAACTACCAAATGAGCCGCCAAAGTTGTAAGAAAATAAATAAATTCTGAGGGTATATTACATACCACTAAAGCAAAGCTTTCAAGTATATAGGAAAGGAAATCTTTAAAACTGTTTCAAACTAGCCTGAATACAACAGAATGACTTTTGTATCTTATACAGATGTTAGGTTTTCCTCATTGCGTGTTTAGTAAGTAAATTATCTATGATGTTTGTAATAAAAAAGTTTATAGGTTATCAATTATTCATCTACGTTGTGTCAAATGTTTAGTTCTCTAAAAACCAGGCCCGGCATGGCCAAGTGTGTTAAGGCGTTCGACTCGTAATCCGAAGGTCGCGGGTTCGAATCCCGGTCGCACCAAACATGCTCGCCCTTTCAGCCGTGGGGGCGTTATAATGTTACGGTCAATCACACTATTCGTTGATAAAAGAGTAGCCCAAGAGTTGGCGGTGGGTGGTGATGACTAGCTGCCTTCCCTCTAGTCTTACACTGCTAAATTAGGGACGGCTAGCACAGATAGCCCTCGAGTAGCTTTGTGCGAAATTCAAAACAAACAAACAAACAATTCTCTAAATACCAAAAATAGAAACTGAATAAATTCTGACACGAACCAATTATGGACATCTAAGAAAAGACTTAGTGCCAGTTTTTTATTGTAATGTAAGTCAGAAACAACCAAGAAAACGTGGGGGCAATTAAACCGAGGAGTTATTAAGAAGTTCAAATAAGATCAGAATACGGATAACAACAAAAAATATATAAATAAAATAATTTTTTGAGTCAGTATTGATTCATTATTCGAGTCAGTATGTGATTTATTATTGAAGTCAGTAGGTAATTCATTAGAGTTAGTAGGGGATTCACTATTAGAGTTAGTAGAAGATTCATTACTAGAGTCAGTTTGTGATTCGTTATTAGAGTCAATATGTGATACATTGTTAAAATCAGTTTGTGATTCATTATTAGAGTCGATATGTGACTCATTATTGGAATCGGAATGTGACTCATTATCAGAGTCAGCTTATGATTCGTTATTAGAATCAGTTTGTGATTTGTTATTGGAGTCAGTATGTAATTTATTATAGAGTAAGTTTAGGATTCATTATTATAATGAGTAGGTACTTTAATATTGGGGTCAGTTTAAGATTTAATGGGTATGTTAGAGTGAACACAATGCAGTGAAAGCTAAAATGGCAAATACTTAATTTCTGAAACACGATAACTGGTTAAGTGAGTGTGATTTTTACAAACCAACATTCACATCTTATATCCATAATTGCTAAAAATGAAGAGATTATTATGTTTGTTGAATTTCGTGTAAAACTGCTTGAGGGTTATCTGCGCTTGTCGTTTCTTATTTTCTCTCAATGATAAGGTTCGACATCTTTCCTGGATGTTATGAAATTGACAGTTGGATATTCGACTATTATTTCTCTTTAAATACCATCGTCTTGAGAAAACTGGTCAGAGTTTAAACAGCCATTTAATAATTTATTGCTTTTGCAATAAATTATTTTTAGCCGTCATAGAAGACATCCACGTATTAAGAAAACAAATTTGATTAAAAAAAAGTTTTCATTTATAAGGTATTCAGTTTTATTAATATAAGTTTATACAGCTTACAGGCCTGCCACCAGTCTTTCTTCGAAAAGTCTATTAAAATGTTTCTGTTTGTGGATGTGGTGATGTCTAATACATCTGTTGCATCATTTACGTATTGTTTATTAGCTGCACCACCTAATATACTGCTTACTCTTTGTTGTATCTCCTAAACTTTAATTTTTTAGATCATTTTGTTTTATTCAGCCTCACATAGTTACTCTGTGTAGGAAAGTTACTGCTCGGAAGGTAATTATGCACAAACTCTGCATCATCTAATTTCAACCTGTAACTTTCACACTGGTACTCAATGTG
Organism: Tachypleus tridentatus; assembly: GCF_004210375.1. Classification (NCBI taxonomy): domain Eukaryota; kingdom Metazoa; phylum Arthropoda; class Merostomata; order Xiphosura; family Limulidae; genus Tachypleus; species Tachypleus tridentatus. The sequence goes on from NC_134825.1 coordinate 127,693,057, forward strand.
AGCACATTAAGTAGAGAAGCTGCGAAAATATTTATGGCCTGGTAGTTAGAGTTCTCGAATCACAATCTGCAGGTCGAGGAATTTGAATCCAGCCACTGAAAGTGTTCAATCTTTCAGCCGTTAAGGAGCTATAACATTACGTCAGTCCTACCTTTAGTTTGTAAAGAGTAGCTCAAGAGTTGGCAGTGGGTGGTGTTGACCAGCTGTCTTCCCTCTAGCACAGTGGTTCTTAACCTTTTTCAGTGTTTGCACCCTTTCAAATCAGTAATCATTTCTCGCACCCCTTGGAAACTTAAATATAAAAATATAAAGCATACTCTTATGTAAAAATATAGATTTGTTTTAATTATTCATGGGCATCCTCGCACCCCTTGGAAATCATCTTCGCACCCCCTAGGGGTGCGGGCACCCCTGGTTAAGAACCCCTGCTCTAGCATATCATTTTGAAATAAGAAACGACAAGCGCAGATAGCCTTCAAGCAGTTTTGCACGAAATTCAACAAATAAATAAGCAAAGTTGCTAATTTCTGGTAGAAGCCTTGTAAGATAGTGTGCTAACTTAACTGAGATTAATCGTATCAGTAATGAGGTTTTAAGTAAAGTGTTTTGTGTTTGTGTTTTTTCATGCAGCAAAGTCACATCGGGTTATCTGCTGACTCCACCGAGGGAAATCGACCCCCTGATTTTAACGTTGTAAATCCGTGGACATACCGCTGTACCAGGGTAGGGACTAAATATAGTGAAATGGAGTTCCAAACAAAGTGTGACTTTCAACAAAATTTTAATGTGACAGAGATTTCGGTTTGCTTGTCGTTAAGAGTAAAACTTCACAATAACCATCTGTGTTCTGCTTACCACAGGTATTGATATGCGAATTTTAACGTCATAAGCTTGAGCTTACCTCTGAGCCACTTTGATACCGAATGTAGTGTTTAGTAATGTCATATAGAGTTTATTAATGTAGTGTTTAGTAATGTCATATAGAGTTTATTAATGTAGTGTTTAGTAATGTCATATAGAGTTTATTAATGTAGTGTTTAGTAATGTCATATAGAGTTTATTAATGCGAAACAAGTTTTCACAAAATTACTCAATTTTTATTACTTCACTTCTCACTCAAACAAACAAAAATCAGTTTTCAAATCTTGTGCCTCCTCCTCCCTCAGGTACCCATTAACTTTACGGTTTACTGTGGACAGAGTGCATACAGAGAACTGAATAAATAACATCATCAAATCTTGTAACATACTATTGCCGATAATGTTACTTTAAAGTAGCTAAATTACATTTAACATACGGTTCTTAACAAACTGCACTTGTCAACGAAGAGTGACACACAATTCTAGGCTTAAAAAAACAACTAAACTTTTATTTCTAAAAGTCGTAAAATGTGTAATTGATTAGCATGTCTAAATCCAACTTCGTAAATATAACGAGTTGCCTAATGATTCTCGTTTATGATGGATGTATATCTTGTAGTACCCACATACAGATTGGTAAAGACTCATTAGCATTGTATATACATAATGATCATTGCAATTATCGTGGGTAACTTTTTCTAATAGACAATTGTTTATCAATAATTTAACATTTTTTATCAGTTTCATGGCGACATGGAAATTCGTTATCCATAAATGTTGATCAAACGTTTTTTTTAAACTGAAACATTAGCATCAGCGTTAAGTCGTTTTATGTATTAAAACGCCAATTTATCATATAGAGAACAGAAAATAAACGTTCATTCAGAGTGAATTAAACATACGTACGCAATGCGTTAAACATCCAATTAATTTAACCGAACAAAAATTTTCTCGAGCTTATAATATATTCTAGCTAGCAACGATATGTTTGTTCACATAAAGCAGTTAGAAAGTCGGTTAACAAGTTCAAAGGTGTTTCCACTCTGCCAACGGGAAGTTTAGTCATGTATTGTATATTTGAAAACTTGGAACGTCCATCGATATAAAGAATAAGTTTAGTAATTGCCACTCCCTTTAAAATTTTTGCTCATTAAGGGAAATTTCAAAGGGCATGACCTTGAATGATCTTTATGATATTGTCATTGATAACTTTTAATCACATCAGGTCTTGTAGTTATATAATCCACAATAATACATCTGAGGACCTTAATAAGCAAAATTGTAAACCTAAAATTGATATCAACAATTATAGGCTGCCTTAAATAAACTAACTACACTGTTCTCTTCACTGAGTCCGGGTTTAAGTCTCTTCTCCAATAGACTTTCCTTTATACATAGTTTTAAATCATTAGTTCATTATTTACCATTGTAATGATTTTAAATTATACACTACTTAGATGTTCATTTATTCATTCATTCACTGCATGGATCTTAACGACGCAAAATTTAGATTTCCTTATGTGTGAGCTAGTAACCACGTATATTCATATGTCACATATATTTAGAATTTGAGACATAGGTATTCGATCCCCTTATACCTGAATAAATATTTTGTACCTTTTATAGGCTTAAATACAAATTTCAATTCAACGTCCAAGTATGCACGATGACATAACTTAAGTAACTGATTTTTTATTAGAACAGCCTGTTTACCCGAATACGGTAACACTAAAGTGTGTTTAGTAACATTTCATTTTGGCTTTGTAGGAAGCCTCATAACTTTTGATCGTCTTGAATCACTTGACTTATAATACTTAATTCAAAGGTAGTTATTTGACCTTTGTTTTCTTTATCAAAACGATTCCCATTTACTGATTAATATATAAGTCCGATGAACCAATATATTAACCAGATGTTTCGTAAAAGATAATGGTATAAAAATTTCAATGTTAAACACAAACTAGTGAAAATTTTATGAAAAATGTTACATTTCAATTTACCATTTTTAATAGAAATAAAAAGTCTGAGAATGTAAGTTGATGATTTTATTGTCGCTCGACTATAAAGTTACTATTAAGAATTATATGCTGTTAAAATAGTTCGAAGTGCTCTCTACGTTTCGAGTTTTTATGTATATTATGAAAATATCATCCACATAGTTCTATAATAAATTTGTTATTATTTTTCATGATATCACAGGAACAAGTTAACTAGTAACATGGCTAATCTAGATAGATCCCATAACTACACCATTAACTTTGTAATAAGTATTATTGTCGATTTGAGGATGAAATTCTTATATGGAAAAATTCAAGTTTCAAAAAAGCATGCTAAGTAAATCTCATATCATTTATTTTAATATAAATGTTCTGTATATGAACTTATTGACTCATTTAACGGTATATCATCGTTGAAAATCAATGTCATAAATATATTTCATCATTAAAATTCACAGTTTTTATATCTCGAGAAAATTTAAAACTGTATTTGATATCATAGTCGTTTCTATTTAGTGGTTCCATAAACTTAGCCATAAACCTTTAGTTCAAAATAATGTGTATATATACCAATGTTAGGCACTGTTGGTTTACCTGGAGAACCATCTGTATGAACACTAGGAATTCCATATATAATATAATATAATACCATATATAATATAAAACCATATATAATATAATATAATACCATATATAATATAAAACCATATATAATATAATATAATACCATATATAATATAATATAATACCAGGATGTAAAACGATTGGTTTTGTTTTTTCATTTTAGTAAATATCTTTGTAATTTACACTATCTAACTTTAATTTGATTCGTGTATACTTTAGAGTTATCACTTAAAATTTCTTTATTTTATTATTATCAGCTTTACTTAAACTAATGATAATGTTTTTCTTATTGGGGTTTATTATTATGGCATAAGAATTATCCTTCTTTATATTAGTAAGTTTCTTCCAGAGTTATAAGCATTAAAAGATATTAAGGTAGTGCCACCTACAGGGGTTCTTATGCTGATTGAAAGATTAATCATTGTGTGGCCATATTTTTTATTTAGATACAGCAGCTGACCAAAGTTCAATAGATAATCCTCACACTTAAGCCTTTTTGATGGAATGTCAAGTTTTAAATCACAGCTCAAAACACGTTTTATTACGTAATTCAATACATAATCGGCAAATATTATCATAATGATCTATAAGACTAAAATGAACTGATGTTGTTTTTTTTTTGATGTATGAAGTTAATGAAGCTACGAGTAGAGGAAAATCTAAAAACCTCGCAATTATAAATTATGAACAGAAACCGCTTACAAAGGAAAGATTGACAACAGGCTTAAATAAAGATCGAATAAAGGAGATAGAACAGTTCGTTCGTTATCAAATGTATAAGAATGTTAGTGTTTCCACTGTATTATGAAAGTGTTAGCATCATTGTCAGTAGTGGTTGCTGTTCTACGTCTGATCGAGTAATGTCTGAGTATAAATGACTTTGAAGATCAGTGACCTTCACATATTTTAGACAGGCTCCGTATTCTCGTCTGTTGTACATATCTTACACCAATGAACACGTATATATATACACCAGTAAAAATATAATATTGCTACTATAATTGGGCGTTTTTATTTCGATACATCAGGAGGTGCTACCAGTAAGATTTGCTTTACTATATAAACACTGGTAAAGTTAGTCGCTGTATATTTTTTTCTGGTGAACCCTCTCACACTCCCTCACCACGATACCTTCCTCGTCCCTTAATTTTAGAACCACTGCTGTAATATGCGATATTGATAAAATTTCTGTTATCTGATGTGAAGGTTGACGTTCATCTGGGAACCGGTCGGTATACAATCTGGCAACGGTTAGAGAATTCTGGTAACACTGTCCTTAAGTAGGACCGTGTTTAACTTTTCTTTAACTGAATACTGTGTGCTATTATTTAGAAGATATAGCTGTTGCAACGCCTTGCTTTTGTGCTGTCTAATATTGTTGTTGTTTGTCAGTCTAAAATTTTTAACAATTCAAAAGTAAATTGTTTACGTAAGATACTAGATTAGAATCTGAAATCTCATTTATTATTATGGTCGGATTTTTTTCTTCTGCGGCACAACTTCGTATGAATTAAAAGAGTGCATCATTTAATATACATAACTTCTGTTCTTTAGGAGCTATTAATTTAGTAATTTCTAAATTAAAATGTTTCATTTGTTATTATCTATATCATTCTCTTTGACATTTTGTGCGTTGGATGCATATTAATAAAATTTCCGAAAGACATACCTTGAATGACCTTCACAACTGTTTTTATAATTAATTCAGTTGCAACAGAGTTACCTGTTTCGTTAGCCTCCTACTCCACGATGAAAGTGGTAAATACATATTTGTCCATATGATTTATTATTGTTTTCAGTTTGGAAAAAACAACACCAACAAAAATCACCTGTTTTTAGTTATAAAGATTAAAACTAACAGAATCTATCAGTCTGTATACATACAGAGAGCAGAATTTCCGTCTGTTTGGTGTGCTTGCACGCTGTGAGAAATTGGTTAAACTATTTTCTAAGAACTTTTGTAGAGAAACTCAAACGAACTTCCGAAAGATACAGTATAAATGGCTAAGCATTCAGACGAATAGTTCGGGTTTGCCCGCATTTAAACTTTTCTTGCTTTAATGTGGCGAATTAGAACTGAAATGATTAGGTCGGTAACAAAATACGCGAACCCTATGACGAAAATAATGTCTCTCTCAAGACTGGTACTTTGTGTACTAGATTCGTGTGCTATGGCTCATAATGCTATCACTTACAGCATTACTTTTTGAGGTTGCAGTATAACGCATTCAATATCATGTGAAATACGTAATAGATACATGCTATGTTTTGTATAATGTGACGTTAAAGTTCAGAAATAATGTTATCCAAAAAAAATTTCAATGATAAACTGTAATGTCTGTTTTCAATAAAATAATATAAATTTCTCTTATTCAGCTGTTTCAGTTTTAAAAATTAGTGTATTAATATAGAAATGTCACCAAAAGTTAGTTGTTAACTTTTCAAGATAACCCAACTTATGAGACGATAATTCACCAGTATTTCACAATCTGTGATCGAATTTTGTGATAATCTCTTCAGTATCACGATCTTTCAATCAAACATGGTATAATCCATGATTCTATAACTTGAGTAATAACTAACCTCGTGAATTTCACGGTCTCCGACTGAAAGCTCGCTTGAGACATTCCACGATCTTTAATTCAAGTAATAATTTCGTGGTGAATATCAAGGAATTTATAACTCAAGTAATAACTCACCTGATATATTTCACCATCTCTAACTAAAATAATAGCTTGTCTGATATATTTCGCGATATTTAATTCATGTAATAAATCGTCTAGTGTATTTCACGATTTCTAACTCAAGTCATGACTCATTCAATATGTTTCGTGATCTTTAAATCATGTAATAACTCACCTAAGATATTTTACTTTACTATCTCCACCTCAAATCATAATTCTTATAGTATATTTCACGATTTCTAACTCAAACAATAACTCACCTGGTATATTTCACGATCATTGATTGAACTAGTAACTCGCCTGATATACTTTAGTATCTCTAACTCAAGTGATAAATCAGTTGGCATAAATCACTGTCTTTAACTCAAATAGTAATTCACCTGCTGTATTTCAGCATCTCTAACTCAAGTAATATATCTCATGATTTTTTTCAGTATCTCTAATGTAATTTGACTGGTAATTCTCATGTTATATTTCACGAATATCTAGTGCAGAGTAAGTGATAACTCATGTTCTGCTGTATTTCAGCCCAGGGATAGCCTATATACTTTACGAAAATAAAGTGTAACTTGGATGTGATTCAAAGAAGCATGCCTCTTGCCGTTGGTAATGTGAAAATTCACGTCCTAAAAAGTGTAAATATATACCAAAGAATAATTCGTTCTGTTGATATTTGTGTAAAAGTGTGAATTTCTGAAGATTATAAACGGTCACGTACGTGGTTTGTAAAAATTAAACAGAAAACAACTGTTAACAAAAGCACTTTCATTAAGATACTTGTATTATAGAGTGCCGTAACGTCTTCCAACAGAAAGTAACCACAAAATGTATATGTAACTAACTTGTATAACTGTCAACGTATTACTATTTACTATTTCATAATACTTTCGTAGGCTTGAAATCACTTAATCTAACGAAGGGTGTGAATTCATACTTATTTGGTGTAGTAACTGTATAAAGTGCGAAATTGTACAGAACTTATGTTTTTTTGAATGTATGTATGATGAATTTTAACGCAATTTAAGTGATAGATCACTTATCACACTGATGTACCTCAAGTGGATATTAACTTGTCTCAATAATGTTACGTCATTCACGGTGGGACAAATCACGTAGCGTTATCTCTCTCATAGATGTAAGTCACACATACTGAAAAGATAATTTCTTATAGTGGTGTTTAAAACAAAATACCCTCAGAACTAATAAAATAACAACAAGGTTTCTTGAAAGAAACGGAAAGAACGGAGCAAATTAAACCATATGACATTCGTCAGAAGAACCTCTCTAAGCATTAGGACACGGAGTTCGTGCTCCAGTCCAACTGGACGAGCCCTGAATCCCCAGTTGGTGTCCGAAAAAAATGATTGATGTCGAAAGTTCCTGGACCAATGTTCCCGAGACCCTAATCTTTTAAGCACCTAGCGACAACTCATTTTCAATTACATAAACCATTTAAGTTAATATTAAAGTTACCTTCGATGAAACAATAGTTCTTTTTACTAAAGGTATTATAAAATACGTGATGTGTAAGAAGAATTTTGAGTTAGCTGTTGTTTAAGGAAGACTTCAAACACTGGGAATATTTTAATTTTAAAATACTGTATTTTAATATAATAGGTTAGTTCATGATAAACTATACTTGAGAAGTATATACACATTAATCAATTCCTTTATATTTTATATAGGATTAATCCGTAACTATGTTAACATATATTTTCTTTCCCTATACATACTACCAGCAAAAAGAAGGAAGACCAATGAAAATCTACAGTAATATGACAAGTACTATACTGAATTTATTGGTATTTTAGAACATAATCTGAAACATGTTTCAGATTTTCAAGCGAAAAAAAAAAAACTGTTAAAAGCAGCATAATAAAATCTTTCGCCGGAATGTTAAATAACGACATCACTCAAACTAAAATTCGTTTTAATTATTCACATTAAATTTAAACTGGCACTCCTTCAGCAAACATCCTGGTAAATCACCAATAAGATTGAGGGCTTATAATGTTAAAATTCATGCTTCGATCCTACCGTGGCTATAACACAAAAAATCACGCAATGAAACTTTCACGTGATAATTAATTTTCTTTGTACGTTTATAAGTGAGAGGAAACTTGCAAGTAAAGACGTTTTTATTACAAACATTTTTAATGGACATATTCTAGAATAACACGAGCTACGCCTCTATAAAACAGGAAACTAATTATACAGAACATATTAAAGGTTTAGACAGATACGGAAATATATAAATATATTTATAAGCCAACAAAGAGTAGCACTTGGGAAAGAAAAACAAAACTGACAATGTTTCATATCAATATTCTTTTATTAACCTCTAATAATATGTATGCACGAGGAAAAACTGCTGGCTATAGTAAGACGATCCAAGTTGATTAAGCTAATGTTGTCTGCCAATCTTATTATCACCAAATATAGTTTTTAGCTAGAGTTAAGAATATTAAAACTATATAATATTACTGATAGGCCTGTAGTATAGTTGGTCAAGAAATATATACTGTATTTATCCATAAACGAATTATTTTGAAATATGTGAAATACGACAGAGATTCTTAAATACAATGCTTGCAGTTTGCTTAAAACTAATTAATATCTAACCCGGCACATAAACTCGAGAATATTTATACACATATATATATATACAAAGCTATTTTATTTATTTATTTAATTTTGCAAAACACTTTTATAAATAATTAGACTTATATCTAGCACGATGTACGTCACCACTGAGAAAACGAACCGAATTTTATCAGAAAATTAATTTAGTTTCAAGTTTTCTTGACCGCCACTAGGTTCTTCGGATCAATATTATACAGTTAATACTTGTACGTAGCACTACACAGATTAGTAGTTGTTTGTTATTTGTTCGCAGATTCGCTACCGTGTACGGCCGATTCTTATAGCAGCTCTCGTCCAAATTAGAAAAGCTCTACTTACGTCCTAACCTTCCGAAGGCTTAGAGCGTACGAGACAAGAGGAGTAGAGCCCCAAGAGATGAGTGGCCGGTAGACCGCTACTAGACGAACCGGCAGAAGCTAGGTTCAGGTCCCGAAGGCTAGAAGGTATGCCAGCGGCTGCAGCGTAGCCTATCCCGTCTGCACTCTTCAAAAAGGGATTAAAGACTAAAGAATTCACTGCACTACAGTTGTGCCTGCTTGCTTCACCATGGCCGTTGCTGGATGAGTAACTATAACCTTGAGATCCACAGCCGCACGGATAGACGTAGCCGGGCACGGACTCAGACAAACCGGGATAAAGAGATGCTGAGCCGTAGGGTAGGCTAGTAATTGGGTAGCTCTTGGAACTACTAGAAGTCAGAGGCTGGAGGGGGTGACTAGAAGTAAGTTCTGAACTTGAAGTAGACTTGTTGTCTGTCTCTTTGGTAGGAGGTGAAAATCGTCCTATCCCAGGGGCTGGAACTGAAACGGGAACTACACTTGAAGACTCCACGGTCCCTGAATGAAAATGAAATAGTCCAGGCAGGTGCGGGGGTGGAAAAAAACCTCTTGAAAAACCCATCCCCAGATAGTCCATGGGTGTAGGTATGTATGACATTGGAAAAGGGAATCTGTCTTTTTTCAACAAATTCTTGGGTTTCCGGCGGGGCTTGTACTTGTAGTCTGGGTGTTCTTTCATGTGTAGCGCCCGCAGCCTCTTGGCTTCTTCAATAAATGGTAGTTTCTCCGAGTCCGATAGATGTTTCCATTCAGAGCCCAGTCGCTTGCTGATTTCTGAGTTGTGCATCTTTGGGTTCTCTAAGGCGATCTTTCGCCGTTGTGCACGCGACCACACCATGAAAGCATTCATAGGGCGCTTCACGTGGACATCACTGGTACTATTAGATCGGGTGGTGGTCAGGCTCATGGAACCCTGACCTGAATGGCTCCCGAGGGGCTCCAGTGTGGCAGCTAGTCGATAGACCTCTGCTAAGCTGGGAAACCGAGTCTCCGACAAAATCATCAAACACAGCACTTCTGTTTATGGTAAAATGATGTGGAAATATTATTTTAGAACACCGTAGAAAGATACAGTAGTTACGTTCCAGAATCTTTAATCGTCCTTGAAAGTATTGTTTTAGTGAGTTGGACGTGTGGTACAGCCACAGGTAGGAGTTAGTGTGCTCAAACAATTTACTTTATATGAACGTAATCACTGTAAGCCATCGATAGATTTTCGAGTGTTTTGTGAAGACGTCCTCTCGAAACTTGTGTACACTGAATAGCGCTGATTGATTTCTCAGTGGCTACATCAGCTCGTCATTCGCTTTATTTACCGCAAGCACGTGTGCCTCAGTTTAAGGCGGGAGGCTCTAATAGCCGTTTACGACTATAACCAATCAGCAAGCAGTTTACATTCTGTGGCTTGGATATGTAGTGAGGCGTGAAAAATACGCTTGAAGACGTTGTCTATTGGTTCTTTCTTTTCTAAAAAGTTAACTGGTGTTTGTGTCGAGGTTTGGGCAGCGAGATTGAGCTGTAGTTATGTTTTATTTATAGAAGAAAAATTATTTGTGATATAAAACTTCGTTTTTTTCTAGATCTCCTCAGTTAACCTTTCCGTCCAAAAACGAATATTAGTTTAAGGTTTTGGCAAGAAACAGTTTATAAAGGAGAACAACTTGTCCATCTTCAGCCAACTTTTATACAGATTTAATTGATTATTTCTTAGAGCAAAACCACATTACGCTATCCACTCTGTCCATCGTGGAGAATCGAGCCCCAGGTTTTAGCGTTTCAAGTTCGTAAATTTACCGTTATTCCACCAGAGGACCACGGATTTAACATTGCATTACGAAATTGGTTTTGTGAGGCTTTATTTAGCCAATTAAATCTTACATGTTAGAGAAAACTGAGTTGTTAACTGTATTAAGTGTGTTTCCTCTAGATAAAAGACAAAATAGCGAAGACAAATAAAAACTTATTAACATAATGAGTTTTAAAAAAAGCGATTATAAACTACGAAGAATGTGTGTTTTGTGTTTTCTTATAGCAAAGCCACGTCGGGCTATCTGCTGAGCCCACCGAGGGGAATCGAACCCCTGATTTTGCGTTGAAAATCCGAAGACATACCGCTGTAGTAGCGGGGGGCTATACAAAACATAAATAATTAGTATGAATACAAAACTATCTCTTTTTGTAAATTTTTCTAAAAGAAAAACTGTCATGGGAGTCTTCATTTGCAATGTTTGGTTAGTAGAGAACGCAAGACAAAATAGGCTCGTGGAGGGTAAATCTAATGTAACGTGATATGGAGAGAACCAGGTACATCAGGTTAACGTTTCTGTAACACATAACAACTTGTGATGGCTTTGGACAAATATGATGATATTTCGAGAAAAAAAGGCACGAGGAGCAAAAAGAACATGGCAAGGGTTAAGTTACACAAAGTTAACCTTTTTACGTTTTACGATTAATGGTTGAATGGTCACGTGTAAGATATGAAATTGAAGTTCATATCGGTCCTAGATTATACTAGCAAACCTCTTTAAATTTCACTCTGTCTTTTCTTTCGAAGATATCCAGTACCTATCTGATGTTGACATATTGCTATGCTGTTAGTATATCACGGATTGACACGTCACACGTATTTCATTACGACCGTGGAAGAAGCTATGGCACAGCGTACTGTATGTTGTTAACCATGTTGGTATGATAAAAAGACACGAATTTTTAAAATGAAAAATAAAGACATGTTTAAAAGATGTTGCTGACAGAACACATAGCTCATCTCAACTGAAGCTCCGAATAAAATTGTAAATGAAAACTGTTCTAAAAGTGTACGGTTTATATCCGCGCGAGTGTCTACGTGTACGTAACAAAGTAGAAGACAGTAAAAAATAGTACATTGTTCAGTTCTTTTTGCTTAGGCCTGGCATGGCCAAGCACGTAAGGCGTGCGACTCGTAATCCGAGCGTCGCGGGTTCGCGCCCGCGTCGCGCTAAACATGCTCGCCCTCCCAGCCGTGGGGGTGCATAATGTGATGGTCAATCTCACTATTCGTTGGTAAAAGAGTAGCCCAAGAGTTGGCGGTGGGTGGTGATGACTAGCTGCCTTCTCTCTAGTCTTACACTGCTAAATTAGGGACGGCTATCACAGATAGCCCTCGAGTAGCTTTGTGCGAAATTCCAAAAACAAACAATCTTTTTGCTTACCCTGACAAGAATATAAAGATGTGGAAATTAGTTTCTATGTCTTCAACTTTTCCCGTCGGTTCCAAATAAATAAATATATATTTTAATTTACTTCTCCGATCGCATAATTTTATCCCAGTTGATATAAAGTTTACTCATAATATTTGGTATTTTGTCCACAGATGGGACGGGATCAAAGATGTATTGAGTGTCTACGCGTTTATTTAAGATATCCGTACAAAACTGCAGATAGGCTATCTTTGTATAACCTCCTTTATTTTGGATTGTTAGATAATAGGGAAGATAGCTAATTAACAGCAGTCACCGTCAATTGTTGGTCTGTTTCTGTCTAGACAAATACAGGTAGTGGTATTTAACCGTCGCTCTTATAGCGTCCTCACAGTCTCAGAGTGCCGGCCATGTTTTTTTTTGTGGCAATGGGTCACGAACATTTAACCCTCAGAATCACAGTCCGAACATGTTAACCGCTATATAGGTTACAACCAGCATATGCGTAAAGTTTCTTACAACTTACGCGCGCTATTAGTGAAATCTGCGCATAAACTTAAAATATTAAAATGTTATCACAAGCACTGAATAATTTATTTTGTAATATTAAACAAATATTTGACATTTAGAAAGAATTAACTATTCGATTTTTTTTCGTTAAAATAAATGTAACATTAATAAAGTCGGATAAATTCCAAAAGTTTGAAACGTTTATATTTCCACTTTGCAATTTTAAAAATATTTCTAACAGTGCTGTTTTTAAATCTATGACGTTTGTGGTTAAGATTATAGGTCTCTCATTTAACCTGTTCGTGACATAATAAGTTTTTTTTTTAAGAAATGAAGACTGCAATTAGGGAAATTTCATGGGAAGTCGTTGATGGAAACGAATCAATTTTATGTCCAAGCTCCTGATGCACTTCGACATGGTTATTGATGGATACTTAGAGATATTAAAGCACTGCTTGATCTTTGGATTTCCAACACCTTTCTTTCATTATAACGCTAGGATCATTCTCATCCTGTTGCAGCGAGGCTTAATTACTACAGCAAGTCGTATGTCATAGAGGAAGAAACTGTTGCATTTAACAATTGAAGAACTTGGAAATGTCGAGGGATAAGAGTTGTTGTTTCATCCTGATTTGAAAATTCGATGCTTTTTTAATCTCCATCTTCAAATTCTCTCCCAGCAAATAGATGATGATTATTCAGCACCAATTCACTAACACAACATAGGAAAAAAATGTTTGTAGTTAATTTCTTTCTCGAATTTCCTAGTGTCAGATTTTAATTTGAAAAAGAGAGTGAGTAGTCTCTGATTCCTCAAGGTACAATTGAAGAAGATTAAAAAAAAGAATTTGGCAAATGATGATAATCCTTGTTTGACATATAAAAAAAAGAAAGGGACTTGGGTTGACGAAAATGAATATATTTGGCATATAAATTGTATTCTAAGTTGAAGTTGTCTTCGGTACTAAATGACTGAATGTTTGACAGTAACCGTATGTATATAAGAGCTGTAAGTAATCCGTGACTGCTACTTGTTTTAAGAATTCAATTTATAAGTCTTACTGATGAAAAGCTAGCAAACAATGTACTTGTCCATCAGGATCAACTATTTGAAATGGTTTCAGGAGTGAATACCCAAGCACTGCTGATTTCTGTGCTTGGTTCACTAAATGTACTATTAGTTTAAATATGTGTAATTTTCTCTTTTTATGTTTATTATACTATCATTTTGGTATTTTCCATTTTGTTACATTATTTTTTTATCTAACATGATATGCTATTGCAGATAGATATATTACGTTTGTGTACGGCATGGTCAGGTGGTTAGGGGCGATTAACTCGCAATTTGAGAATCGCTGGCTCAAATCCCCATCCAACCAAACCTGCTCAATTTTTCAGCTACGGGGCGTTATTAAGTTTCAATCCCACAGTTCGATGGTAAAACAATAGATAAATTAAGCGGCTAACGCGGATAGCTCTAGTGTAGCTTTGCGCTAAATTTAAAAACAAATATAAACAAACTTTACTGCTTTCATGAACTGTGTTTTTTTTCGTTGTTGTTAGTTCTTTCGCTTCTCCAACTTACTTCAATCCACATTCATAAGGGTAATTGTAAATAGCGTTTTCACCACAACATTACGGTGAATACTATTGTGACTTTATCTTGAGATATTTAGAGAAGCGGCAAAGTATTAAGGTCGTGAGTACACTAGTCCAGTATTAAACTGTTAACTGACCAGAATTTCTACAGTTGTGATTGTTAAATCCGTTTGGTTCAGTTATTATTTATCTTCACAATCAACGGTTCCATTTCACCATCCTTTTTATCTTCTCATGTATTTTCTTTGTTCATTGTAAACAAGTTCCAAACGGCATGCTCTGATGGTTAGGACACTCGACTCGTAATCTGAGGGTCACGGGTTCGAATCCCCGTTACATCAAACATGCACGCGCTTTCATCTGTGGGGACGTTATAATGTTACGATCAATCTCACTATTCGTTGGTAAAAGAGTAGCTCAAGAGTTGGCGGTAGGTGGTGATGACTAGCTGCCTTCCCTTTAGTCTTACACTGCTAAATTATGGACGGCTAGTGCAGATAGCCCTCGTGTAACTTTGCGCGAAATTAAAAAAAACAAACAAACATATATATAATCTCAAATGACTTAAACGTCAATTTTGACAATACATATTACACATATGAATTACCTTAATTAACTATGCACCAATATAAATCGATATATCATGTATATTCTTCTTAACTGATTATTCCCCACTAATTTACACTATAGACTCAAGCAGTGCTTACACGTTGTCACCTGAAAAATCTGAAACATCGTACGAAACATTGTAGATATGTTCTTTTGTGCCTCTCATTAAACCAATAATAAATTATCGAGAAATAGATGTACAACTTAATTGATCAAAGTACAACTCTAGTAAAAGTTGCTTTTATGGATCCCCGACAAAAAACAACAGTATATGGAACTCTGTTTGCGGAAGGAACAGATACCAAGTTATCGTGTGACAAACACAGAAACCCTTGCTCTAACAAAGGCGGCTATGCGACTGCGAGTGTAGAACAAACTATTGTCTCAGCAAGCAAACTGGGATGAAAGCTTGCTTGTCAAAAATTGTCGTAAATTAGGCCTGAGAGCCCAGCAAGAGTGTGAGTAGTAATGGTGTTTCAGAAAAACGAACAAGTGTTTCTGACAGTTTAGGAAGCATTTCCTGTTCCCTTATCAAACCATAGTCTTCTAGTCGGTCCGTGTAAACGTTGTGTGTTGATGAGTAACGTGAATGAAGCTTTGGGGCAAAATCCTCTCTCCAGTAGCACGAAGGTTCGTTAAAAAGGATCTGTAACGGCGGATGAAAAGTATCTTGTCATGCACACAATGCTACACATGAACCAACACTCAAACACACGCACAACAAAAGTGAGTTCAGGTAGGACAATAAGCTTGTCGTAATGTTTTGAAAGCAGGTATTTTTCCTGTAAGTTTTATTTCATCTCTTTCTCTTGCTATATTTTACACGTATTTTCCTCATCAATTTTATCGCAACGAACCATACTGCATCACGTTTTAATGTTTCATCTGATTCTCCGAGACAACTATGACATATTAAAAGCTCATATGTGTGTGTGTGAGTATTTGTTGCGATTCAGAAATAGTAATATATTCATAAGAACAATGCAAAATAAAGACAATGAAATGCATCTTGAAATTTATCATGTTTTGTGCCAGTACGAATTTACAAATCTTAGCGTTTAAAAAGTAACCGATGTTTTCAACCTTATACATCATAAAGGACTAAACAGCCATAGCTAATTTATAATTGCTGCTATTTAGAGGAAGAACAAGCAGTCAACAGCCCCCACTATCTGTGTTACAACTCTAACCAAACTGCTGGATAAACTGCAATTATTATAGCCCCACTACTGTTGAAAGTGCAAAGTGTATCCACAACATTGGTCTCGAACCTTTAACCTTTCAATACGCAATGCGACATTGTAATGTTTTATTAACTAATACTTCTTTTAGCAATACTGAGTGATCGGTGACAGTCGAAATAAGAGATCTAGAAAAGGTAATGGTTATTTAGAGTTGTGAACAAGTTGTAAAGTTGTTTAATTTGACTCTCCATCCTCTGACTGTTAACTTGTTTTCTTTTTTTTTCTAGTTCGTAGCAGTCATTACTTTCAGATCCTAGACAGAGAAATAAAATGAAAAACAAACAAACTCTATTTCAGAATGATTGTTGACAACCAGGAAATTGATTGTCTTGCTGGATGGCTGTTGAAACCAGATATCTAATCGTATTGCAAATGCGTTGATGGATCTGGGCTGTTCAACATGAACGTCACTTTATGCGAAGGAGAACTAAATGTCCTAATCAGAGACCATTAGGATTCAAATATAGCCGTCCCTAATTCTGAACTACTAACCAGAAAGAGAAGGCAGCTACCTAGCAACACTTGTCATCTTGAGGGCTTTGTCTGGACCCATCTAACTGTCGATTATTGATTATTTTATCTCTCCTTCACTGTATTTTTACAGTCATCCAATTGTTAGCCGCCTTCAAAAATGTTTTTGCTGGTAAACATTTCCGTCACTATGAATCATTTGTTAATAACGTCTCTTTCGCAACTGACCTCCAGTACTGGTTACTTGCCGTTTCTGTAAATTCCACTGTTGATACGAAAAGCATTACTGGCTAATAATTAACGTTAACCCAATGTCTTTGTAAAGATAAATTTCCCGCATGAATATATTCCGAACAGTCTGTATCCAGTCTTTGTTACCTGTAATGGACACTCAGTCTAATTAGTTAACGACGTAGTCATCTTTATCACTCTCTCTAGCCAGCGTTGGATTAAATGGGTCTCCTATAGATGTGACTAATCCACATAAGGTAAGACTAAACTCAGCATTGCTAATGTATAGAGGGTCGCTCTACTCGAAAGTATTACTCCGCATAAAACAAATAGGACCCTTGGGATATAATTACTGTATAAAAGCTTAGTTTTAGCTCCAACTCTACACAATCACCGAGTGCCATGAGAAACAAGATCATGGCATCCTAAGCTGTTTCATTATTTTCTTAAATAAAAATAGTATTAAAATGAAAGGTTTTCATTATTGAAGGTCGTGAGAATAATAAATAAGAGGAGCAGAGTTAAATTAACTTGAATGCCAAGTGAAATCTGTTCATTTAACTGGTATTTGTATTTTTATAATTCTGCTCTAATTAGTCACCTATTTCTGCCATTAGAGGCAAGAGAGGAAATCTGCTTTCTTTACCAAATATTTTACTTTCTTTTATATCAAAGTTACCTCGAAGAAACGTATAAACAATTAGGTGAATTATATTTCAGAGGAACAAGAGAATGAAGAAGGAAGAAACAGAACTGAAAGCAGTGTTTTGATAACACCTGTAAGCACTGATATACCGTATTCTCTCATTGTTGTTGTTTTTTCTTTGGTGGTCTAAATATTAATGAATAACTGATTTTACAGTTCACGTTGTCATAAATTATTAGTTGCAGAATTTACTTTAATAATGAATGCCAATATTACTGATGCTTTCAAAAATAGAATATTAATATATTTAGCGTAGCACTACAGTCCATTCTTCCAGTATCTCAGTAGTAAATTTGAGAGCTTACAACACTAGAATTCGGTGTTCGATCCACGAAACGAAAACTGCTCCAATAATTCGTCGTGCAATTTCTCGGTAGAACAATAACAATGACTTAAGTGTTAGATTTTCTTTTTAAAAATGTTAACTAATATTGGGATAGGTATATCCCTGCCCCAATCGATTTGTGGTCCTTATTGTTCATACAATCAAAAAATTATTATTAAATACATTAAATATTCATGGTTGATCCCATTAGGTAGAGAACTCGATCTCATACGTCAAACTTCAAATTACACAGTTGTAGCTTAAAATTCTTAAGTTCAGCAACTGAATGCGCGATCGTTTGTTCGATCTAAGTTTTAACTCTTGCTACGCTGTCTGCTATGTCTTTTTTTATGATAATTTACCTAACATTTTCAGGGTGCTATAAGTGATTAACGGGTAAATCAGTTGTGCATTATATTTAAATCAGTATAGACGTGTGTAAGAGATTGGTTTGTTTGCGGTTGAACAAGAATGCTTAAATAAGTTTGGTCTAGAAAACAATAGATACATTTGTTTCTTTATGCCTAAGTTTCAGAATTTCATACAAATCAGAGATATCTCACCTTCACACAAGTATAAAACATAGGCTAACAAAGCCTATCTAAAGAAATTTTGACATAAAACATACCTTTTTCTCAACCAGATTAAAATTTTAATGTGACTAACACATGACGAACTACTCCCACAATTTATCATTTCACATGGATGTCGGAACCAGTGATTGGCGGGAGGGGCATATGCTCCAAATAATTACGTTGGGACCCGAATATAATTAAATCATCCTAATATTTCGCTCACAATGAATTTTTATGTAGTCTTTTCCTATGCAGCTAGAGCGCACAGAACTCATTTTGAATATGCAATAAGGAAGTAAATACCTGAAAATGAATTTTGTAATACACGGTAAACAATTTAATTTGTATTTTGTACGTACTATACAGTACTTGCTATTGTGTAAAATTGTTGAGTAATATTTTAAAGCATTATAATTGGTTCTCAGATGATGTTTACTCATTTGCGACTGGCTTCTAAGTTGAAGGTTACTGTCCCTGTTCTTGTACTGTCCCTGTTCTTGTACTGTCCCTCTCTCGTAGATTTTGTTTCTGTTTATGCTATTCACCAGTTACGACAAGAACTACTTATAATAAAAATAGTAGTACGATAATAAATAAATACAATTATTTATTTCCCAGGTTTTATAATATCTCGTTCAGAGCGGTAAGAGTGAAGTGAATAATTAAAACGACTTGGTTGAAAGTCATCCCTCTCACGTTTCATTATTGCATATTGTGAATATGTTGCTTCGCAACTTTTGGCGCTCTGGATTAATCAATAGAGTCATGAATTTTATTTTCAAATCTCGTTTAAAATGTTCTATCGCAACAAGACCGAAGGAGACACTAATAAAACGCTCAATAGTTCAAATCATCCAATTATAACCCCCTCCCTCCTCCTAGCGGCTCGTGCGGCTAAAGAGAAAACAATTGTTTCCGAGTGAGCAGTAAAGAGAGTTATTACTCATGGTTGGAGAGGATTATCTAGGAACAACTAGTGGTCGAGTGGATCTTATAACATCTGCACCAGTTAATATTTAATCAATTCTAATCTGTTTGCGCAGAGGCACCAATGTGACCTGTCAGAACGTATTTAAACCAACACATATTATCCACAAATGTTTCTTATGTATTACTTTCTCTCTAAAAGGCACAGATAGCCTAGCTGCTTTGTGCCATAAAACACCAAATCAAACAATCAACCAACACTCTAAAATAGACAGATATACACGAATAAATAACTTTATATTGGATGTTTGTCCATACAGATATTTATAAAACAAAACTTTTTCATGTCAGCTTAATGAAAACAAAGAAATTGTATCTCAGAACGGTTGGTATGGGTATTAAACTTTTACTGATAGGCAGAGGAGAACGTTTCGACTTTCCTAGATCATCTTCAGATTAAGCCGTTCTGAGATACATTTTTATTTCAAGTGGGTTTCTCGTTGTCAAGAAAAACAAAAAGTTGTTTTTAATTACAGAGGAATGCACTTGACTGTTAATACATGTGTATTTGTGTATTTATTTTCAATGTATTCAGAAAGTTCACCAAGTTAACAACCATCAAAATTCTACGATAGTACACATTATACTTATAAACTTCATAACTTCAAAATATCTGAAGCTTGAGGTGTAATCACGATGTGTACTTTATTTAATGACGTAACTTACTAATCATAAGTGCCGTGGTTTTAATATTAAATCATCTTAAAATTGGTGTTGGTATAACGTACTAACCATACGTATCACGATAATGAAATTTACTAACTGTAAATATCATGTACATGTAAGTAAACAAAAAACTATAAATGTCGTAGTAATGAAACTTGCTAACCATAAATGTTGTTTATTAATAAGCACAAAGCTACACAAAAGGTTATCTGTGCTCTGCTTACCACGGGTATCAATACCCGGTTTCTAGCAGTATAAATCCGCAGACATACCATTGTGTCACTGGAGGATCCGTAAAAGTCTTTGTAAATGCTGTGAAATAAATAATGAGCTGTTGTGTTAAAATATTAATCTGTAGGTGTTTGAAACCAGATTTTGAAATCTGCTTGACTTTTGACGGCAATAATAGGGTTTGTTTGTTTCTTTTATATCAAAACTATGCAATTAGCTATTTGTGTTCTCTCCATCACGGAACTGAATCTAGGATTTTATCGTTCTAAACAAGTTCGTAAAAACAGTAACAAAGTAGAAGATGTTAACCCTCTTGAAACTTCACTTTGTAATTTTTCCGCTCTTATAATAATAAATAAAACCATTCTTTGATGACTTTATTCCAGTATTATAATTGATAACATATCAGCGAAGGTCACATTCAAGGACTCGTGATACCTTCAATACTCAGCGAGCTCGTTTTATCTTTCTTTTTCTTCCACAAACTGAGGTAAACAAATTTACTTCGTATTAGAATTGCATTCACATACCTGTGGTGGGCAGGACACAAATAGCTCTTTGTGCAGCTTTGTGCTTAACTACAAACATATAAACAATCCTAACATCATTTTTTATGCTTTCATATACTTGCGACACTTACTGAAGAACTATTTGTAGCCAGCCCTGTATTTTGAATTGATGGATTAGAAATAAGAGACATAGTTAACATCAATCATTTCTTTCTCTTGTCTGACTTAATAGTGGGATTGGATTGTTACCTTTAATGTACACCTTAGGTATTGAGCGTTTCTTTGTTTTTATTCTATGTTGGGACCATACATCCAAGGTCAGGTGCGTTAAGTAGAGAACTACAATCGGCCCGTGTTCGAATGTTAACATAATTTTATCTATTTTATAAAGAAGATGCGTTCAAATACAGACATTGTCAAACATGCGAAAAAAATCATAGTTCCTTTTCAAAACTGGTTGATGATAGGACAAAAAAATCTTAAAGAAATATGGTATTAAATAGCTTGAAATAAAATATCATGAACGCGTAAAAGAAGCAAATGATGTATTTCTTCCTTGTTATAATCTAATTAGGAAGAAACTATTTCTTAATAATTAGTAAACCATCGTCTTGTGTTATGTACGTTTACTTAATACAAAATATTTGAATAGTCTCGTACAGTAAGCATTTTATGAATCGCTCGTAATTGTCCCTAACTTTATAGCATACATATAGAGTTGAGTACTTTCTATTAAAATGATTTGAATATTTAAATCAGCAAGTCACGTGACAACATAGCTAATATAAATTTGTTGTAGAACGGAATATATCAAAACTACAATTTCAAATTGTTTGGCATTATTTAGCTAAAGTGATACTACCGACATTTGAGAATATCTAACACTCAGATTATAAAGAAGTGATCAGATTAGAAATTTACAATTTCCATAGTTGTACTTAAAAGCAGTAGTAAACGAAGGAATATGGATCATCTTAAGGCATAAGAACTATCTGGAAAAATCCCAGTCACTGTAGCAAAGTGCAACGTTTCTAGCACATGATAATACACAAATACAAAGATAAGTAGCAAAGACTGTCCACATGTTTGTGCTGGGCAACATGTAGTACGTAACGTAATAAACAAAGATTTCCATCTTAAAAGTGACACAAAACAATTGTATATAATTTGTTTCCACAGCATACTTGTTTAACCGTTGAATATCATAAGTAGCTGGAAAATAAAACGGCTATTCCATATGACGATATATCAGTCATCAAACCGCTGCATACAGCACTTAAGGATTTCTGTTAGATCGTACTGCTGAAACGGACGCTGGGAAATGGTTGTCTTTGTACACTTAATGGCTTATGAAAAGCAAGGAGGCCGAAGGGATCTGCTTCAGACACGACCGTCTCACAACAAATTCTTTGACAAACAGAAACTACCAGGGCCACTGTCAAGCTACACTGTCTTGAGATAGATCATGACCGGAGTTGGCGATAGGGACTGCAACGATAGGATGAGGTTCCAAAATAGTTTTCATATGACGCACTCAACTTCTGTAGTTTGTAGACATTACATAACACCATCATTTGTGGAGTACCTTCCACCTGTAATTAAACTCTGATTAAAGTCAATATAATGTAATCCTTGAAAGAAACAACTAATGAACCTCATCCTCTTTAGTTGTGAGCTGGTCAAACATTCTCGCAAGAAACTTTCCCAAACAGTGCAAAGATAGCTGATGCTATCCATTAAAACAGTTAAATGTTAAACCTCTATAATGAGTTGCATGTCACAATGATACGAGTGAAAAATAATAATTAATATAAGCCATGCTTATGTGTACTTTTGAGGCTAAATTAACTTTGTCACGAAGATAAATTGGTGAACGTAACAATACGCATTTTATTTATAAGAGAGTAGCATGGTCATAATTTAATTATAGATTATTGTGGTACTATAAGAGGAAAAACCGTTAACAGATAAAGATGTAGGTTAAAATTTGTCGATTTGATTCACCCTAGATCACATGATTCGTAAGATTTTTATCACACATTTTAATAATTAAAAATTATTCTAACAAAAATAAATAAAGAAAAAGTAAAAGACAGGTTTCTTGATTTTTGTAATAAAACAAGTATTATATGTGTGTTTTTCTTATAACAAAGTCACATCGAGCTATCTGCTGTGTCCACTGAAGGAAATCGAAGCCAACAATTTTAACGTTGTAAATCCGAAGATTACCGTTGTCCGAGCGGTGGACACAAGTATTATCTATAAATAAAAATGTATAATTTGAAAATAATTATGTTTTTTTACCTTGCAAAACACTTCTAAAAATATTTGTAGATTATTGCTTTACTTAATTTTTACTTTGTGAAGCTATTACTATTTTTAGTTGACGTCCTAAATAAAAATACATTATTTGCGTGTCTTTATATACACTGCTGGCCAGAATCTTACAGCCAATAAACATAAAGAAAAAATATGCATTTTGCGTTGTTAGTTATTTGAGTTGGGCTTTGAAAGATGAAAATAAGAAAAGGGAAAATAAAAATAAAAAAACTTTTTAGCATTTAATAGGGAAAATGTGAACACTATGAAATTAGCCTAAATACTAGCTGGTCAAAAGTTTAAGACCATACTGAAACGAAGCGTTAATCGATAAACACGTAACGAAATTTAGTCATTTGTGTTCAAGCATTAGCGTTGTCAACATCTCCCACTGACATTTCCTATGTTACATTGGGTAGAAACATGGCAAAGGCTAAAAAGTTGACAGAGTTTGAACGTGACAGAATTGTCGAGCTGCAAAAGTAAGGTCTCTCTCAACGTGCCATCGCTGGTGAGATTGGGTGTAGTAAAACTGCTGTTGCAAATTTCTTAAAACACCATGAGGGATACGGAACAGGAATTTCAAATGGTCATCCCAAGAAAATTTCGCTGGCGTTGAGCAGGAAGATTCGACGGGTTGTCCGGCAAGACACCAGCCGATTGTCGAACCAGATTAAGGCCCTTACGGACGCAGAATGCAGCTCAAGAACAATAAGACGGCATCTAGGAGAGAAAGGCTTTAAAAACCGTAAACGTCTTCAAAGGCCACGCCTCCTTCCACACCAAGAAACAGCTCGGTTAAACTTTGCTGAGAAACAAACACCAAACATGGGTCGTAGAAAAGTAGACGAAGGTTTTGTTCTCATCATGTGAAGTTCCATCATGATCTGGGGTGCTTTCTCCTTCCATGAAACAGTGGAGTTTCAGGTTATACAGGGGCGTCAAACAGCAGCTGACTACATTGGCATGTTGGAGAGAGCATCCTTATTGACTGAAGGCCCTCACTTGTGTGGAAATGACTGGATCTTTCAGCAGGGCAACACTGCAATCCACAATGCCCGCAAGACAAAGGACTTTTTCTTGGCGAATAACGTGATTCTTTTGGACCATCCAGCGTGTTCGCCCGAACTGAACCTCATTGAAAATGTTTGGGGTCGGATGGCAAGGGAAGTATATAGAAATGGACGTCAATTCCAAAGAGTGCATGATCCGAAAACAAACAAACTTCGCATAAAACTACACGAGGGCTATTTGCGATAACCGTCCCTAATTAAGTAGTGTAAGATAAGCGGGAAAACAGCTAGTCATCACCACCCACTGCCAACTCTTTGGCTACTCTTTTACCAACGAATAGTGGGATTGAAACGGCTCGTTTGGGTTGAGAAAATATTTTACGTAGAAGAGAGAACAACGTTTCGACCTTCTTCGGTCATCGTCAGGTTCACAAAGAAAGAAAGAGGTAACTGACCGGAAGCTGACCACATGTTTGGAAGGGGTTGTGTAACTAAGTGTCGAAATGTAGAGGACGGTGTTAGATGTTTGAATATATAATTTTATTTTATTATATTTAATATAGGCATAAAGGCGTTCCTTTATATTGGTTTATTTTGGGTTTAAGTTGTTGTATAAGTAAGGCTTCTTTAATTTTGCGTTTGTTTTTGTTTGTTTCTTCATTTAGTATTTGAGTGTTTTCTATGGTTATGCTGTGTTTATTTGACTTGCAGTGTTCGAAAACGTGTGAAGGTGACTTTTTATGTTCTTTGAATCTGGTTTCCATTTTTCTACTTGTTTCTCCAATATAGAAGTCGTGGCAGTTATCAAATTGTATTTTATAAATAATATTGGTGTGGTGTTTGTCAGTGTAGTTTTTACATAGTATAGACCTTAGTTTTGTGCCTGGTTTTTGAATAAATTTGGTATTAACTGGAATGTCATATTTTGTTACTAGTTTTTGCCAAATGTTGGTTATTTGTCTGCTGATGTCGGGAATATATGGTATGCAGCAGTGTATGGTTTCGTAATTTTTTGATTCATGAAAATATATTTACTTTTGTTGGTTGATTTTGCTTTCTGTCTAGGTGTGTGCGTATAATTTTTTCTACGGTTTGTGGTGGAAACATTGATGTTGATGAAGTATTGTTTTATTTTGTCTAATTCATCGTTAATTTTATCTGGTGAACATAGTTTTATGGCTATGTTTATTTGGTTTCTTAGTATGCTGAGTTTTTGTTTTGTTTCATGTGCTGAGTCCCAAGGAATGTATAGTCCAGTATGGGTGATTTTTCGGTGGATTTCTGTTTTGAACTGTGTATCGGTTCTTGTAATTTTGAGGTTAAGAAATGATATTTGATTGCTTTCTTCCTGTTCACATGTGAAGTTAATGTTTGGATGTATAGAGTTGAAAGGCAAAAGACTTTCGGAACGTCGTCCTCTACACTTGAGTCTCCACAACTGGCAGTTGCCGTCCATTTTAAAAAGTTTCATCATGAATACTTTGCCTAAACAATCTATCAAATAATAATGTAGACTAAATGATAAAATTATATTCACTGATTTGCAGGCTTACGATGCTAAAAATCGGGTTTCAGTACACGTTGTAGGGAGTTTGTTTGTTGGTTTTTGAATTTCGCACAAAGCTACTCGAGGGCTATCTGTGCTATTCGTTCCTAATTTAGCAGTGTAAGACTAGAGGGAAGGCCTAGTTCCATCAAACCCAACTCTTGGGCTACTCTTTTACCAACGAACAGTCGGATTGACAGTAACATTATAACGCCCCCACGGCTGAAAGGGCGAGCATATTTGGCGCGACGGAGATGCGAACTCGCGACCCTCAGATTACGAGTCGCACGCCTTAACACGCTTGGCCATGCCGGGCCATGTTGTAGGCAGAGCACAGATAACCAACCTGTCGTAAAGCTTTGCCTTAATAACAGCCAAACCTTGAATTTGTGTATAATGAAATCAAGACGTCATCTATCGGTAAAACAACACACTAAGGTTAAATAAAGTGAAGAGTTTTAGCTCTAAATGTATCTTCTTGTTTACCATAACAAAGTTAAATGCAATTTCATCAGATATTTATTTGCTGAATACTATAAGCTAAATCCTGTATGTAAATTAAGATATTTAGAAATTGAGTAATTTTTTTTATAGAAATCCTTTTAATTTCTATTAATAAAAGGATAGGAAAAATCAAGATATTGTTCTAGTTAATGGCCTATACTAGCACCTAAAGACATACATATATTAAAAACTATAACATTCACACTAAACATGTTATTTTCAGTCACATAAGATATATAAATGTTTTCTTCTTCCAAATGGCATCCAACAGAATATTGCAAACTAGTATAAAAGCCCGTAAAAAAATGACGGGAAACCACTGTTGAATTATTAGCGAAAAAACCTCCTCACTCACTTCATCAGTCTCGAAGTAGTTCTTTAACAATCACATTTTTAGCACAAACTACACAAAAAAATGAAATGTTATCATGCACAAAATTATAAGATGCAAAAAACCTTGATAAAAGCGTATGTGATCTAAATGGTACTTAAGTAGCACTCTTGAGCCATTTCACTCTATTCTAAGTCGGGAAGCAGAAATTTGGGCGGACATTCCGAAACAATTTTTCAGTTCTTTCGATAAAAGATATTTGGTAGCAATAAACGTTTATTTTTATTTTAAGGCCAAGTGGGAGATATATGTGATAAAATACCAAAATAATATTTATTAATTAACATTTATTCACCACTTAAAACGCCTTGAACACTGGCTCTTTAACGTTAATAGTAAGCCTATTTTTAGTCATATGTAAGCATTACGCTTAATATATTAACGTAATGTGAGGCTTAGCTGAAACACTAATTTAGTAACTTTAACTTTGATTTTGGCTAAAATTCAGTGTGATAAAATTTCTGAATTAAACTATTTTTTGCTGTTATATCACCAGAGTTATAAAAATAATAAAAAACAAACCTTTCAAACAAACCAACGTGAATATTGAGTATTCATTATAAACACCATAGTTGGACTCGGGTGTGTGTTTCTTACAGCAAAGCCACATCGGGATATTTGCCGAGCCCACAGAGGGGAATCGAGCCGCTGATTATAGCGTTGTAAATCCGTAGACTTACCGCTGTGCTAGCGGAGGTCTAGTTGGACTAGCAACTATCAGTTGTTACTTTTGTCTACAAGTGACAATCAAAAAAAGGGGTGTGAAAGTTTTTTTCAACAGTGACAAACGGAACAAGCCTTTTACACTCAGTGATAACACTTTAGAAGCGAAATGTGTTTGTGAATACAAAAAATTAATTTAATATTTCCTTCACTATTAAAATAACATTTTTTTAGAATATCTGTTACAGGTGTGTTTCTGTCCTTTTATTAATAAGGTATCGCAGAGAAGAATTATAAAATAAAACAATTCTAAGTAGTAAATATTCTAATTAAGGTAAACGATATATATACACACACACATAAATTTATCATAGTAATAATTAATTAGAAGAGCAATTTATATGTTGACCAAGCATATACTAAATTCAAGAAATTAGATCTTACAAAATTTGCTATACTTTTACTGTTAAAAAGAAGAAAAAAAATAGCAGTTGCCTATGCCTATAAAGTGAGAAAATATCTAAGGCCAGATTCGTTGGTTTTCATGAGCCACTGCGAATTTTACTCAATAAATTTAGTTTGTACGCCACGTTTTGAACTTTCTAAAGTCCTAAAACTTGGTGGTTAGAATAGAAAAAGTAAATGAATCACTTGAAGGCTAACATACAACGTTGTCTTATTATGTTTAACGACTCTCATTACAAAAAAAAAATCTATATAAATTATAATTGTGCTTGATTGATTTAACTTTTCATATCATTGTTCTGAAAGAAATAAAAAAATCAACTACTGATAATAAAAGCACTCTACATTTTTTACTTTTACTTTTCCTGTAGATGGCTCAGCGATTATTCCGAGTACTCTAAGTATAATATTAAAAATCAAGTTTCCATATCAGCGGTGGCCAGAGCACAGGTCAACTACTGAGTAGTTTTGTGTTTAACAACAAATAAACAAACAATAACATTTACCATAATGCCACATTCGAAATGTTGAGTATTTGAAGACTTTACATAAGTTATAAAAAATAGAGACTTAGGGTAAATCTAAAACCTTATAACAATAAAACCCAGGTTTCGATACCTGTGGCGGGCATGCACAGATATCTGTTTAGCTTTGTGTTTAACAACAAAGAACCATGTTCACCTAGTATGTTGTTTTGCTTTATTATGTTCAGATAAGTTCTTGACCTTTGATCCCCGTATTTCAACCCCCCTTAATGTGTGTAGTTTAGATGCTTTTCTACGTCTATTTTTTCATTTTTAGAATTCATACTGCAAAAAAATCAAAATGTCGATATAAAGAACCTACATAATGTTTTTATAGCCATAACCGTCAAATATATCATGAAATTACTTTTCTTAATCATTATATTTAAATATGCAATACTTTTTGTACATAAAAGCGCCCTCTTCAGGAACGTAACTTACGAAAATACATGGAGGAGGGAGCAAAAAATGCTAATCTCACGTGGGTCTCCCAATTCAGCTGAAGCCCCTACCCTATGGCTGTATAATTTGCACATGTATTAATCTGGCTTAACTACAAACATTTCACCAAATTTGTCTTTTGTCCCCCCCTTAAATGGCGCTCCTAACCTCCTCCTTTGCAAATATGAAAACCTTCTTTATTTTATTTTTATTGACTTCACTGACCTAAAGTTAGTGTTTAAAAGTGAATATTTTTGTACTTCAATAAGATACTACTTCGATACTAACTATGATACAGACTTTTAATATCTGATCTTACCAGTTCTCCTCTGATTTTGCTTAATGTCCAAATAATTTTGTATTATCTAGCGTAACGTCAAGGCCAAAGTAGTTTTACTTTACGAATAAATCATATTTCCTGATTGTGTGTTGTTGTTGTCTCAAATCTAAAAGGAAATTTTTTAACTTAACAACCATTGTGAGATGAATTTAAATGTGCACTTTAATTAAATATTTTATTATCTCTCAAGAGATGGCGCTAAACGTGTGAATCATGCAGCAGCAAATCGCAGCTCGAGTTTTGGACTATATGAATCGCAGGACAGTATGCTAACCACAAGGTCACGCTCGCCTCTTCTATCATTATTTGTAGACTATAAATTATACAAGCTTAAAAGTTAAAATATTTATCAAGACCCTTTCATTTTTCCTATCATAGTTTTAAAGGACTAAATGATTATCATTTAAAATCAGTTTGGTAACCTGTGAATTCAAAATAAAATATGTTTAAAAATAGCATTTGAAATCTATCTGTTGTCTCCCACAAGTCATTACTAAAGAGACTTATTTCTTGTCCGCCGCTAGTACATCGGTAAGTCTACGAACTTACAATACTAAAATCAGGGATTCGATTCCACTCAGTAGATTCAGCAGATAGCCCGATGTGGCTTTGCTATAAGAAAACACACACGCGTGCCTGTTTCCTTACTTGTAAACATTCATGCATACTACAATAAGTATGAATGTTTGAAATAGTATATATATATATATATATATATATCAATTTACTGTTTCATTAATCTCCTATCTCTTAGTCATCCAAATTGTTTTTGTTTGAGATTATGCATAATGCTATACAAAGGACTGTCTGTGCTCTTTTCACAGCAGGTATTGAAAACCGGGTTTTCTAGCGGTATAAGCCCATATACATACAGCTGTGGCCACTTGGAGAGCTAGTCGTCCATAAATATATATGTTCTTCAGATATACAGGTGCTCAATAGCATGTTAAATTGTGTATTCAGAAGTAAATGCCTTGATGGCTTACGTGGTATTAATAGTGGAACCTCTTCCACTTCACATTATGTATTATATATACATACGTACGTTAATGTAACACTCTTGCTAACAACCCTAAGTCCGGGACTTGCTCATGATCTCACGTTCTAGTTTCTCTAATAAAGAGAGTTACACGATCTATTAAATAAAATTATAGTAATTACTTTCTCTTACTATCTCAGCTGTTGCATATCCTGCCTTAAAGTAGTTTCTTGATGAATGATAAACTTAAAGTAAACATTATTCTTATAAGCGGTGCAAACAGGATACATGCATGGGCGTCCGTAGAAGGAGAGGATGAAAGGGAAACACTTTACACCCCTACCCTAGAAATTGAGAAACATAGTTCTTTCTTTATTCATTCAGCATGTGTATATGCATTTCAAGGTTTTTATTCACTTCACAATTTCACATTTAAATTAAGTTTTCAGTATTAATAAAAGTCACCAGGTGTGTCAGCAGGCTTTACTTGAAATCTCTAGATATCCACCCTGCAGCTAAATATTAAAAAAAAACATGTCGCTACCCCGGCGGCTCCTTTGATATTAGACATGACAATTCTCAATCTGGTCATCAAAGAGACAGACGTGGTCTTGTCGACTTCTCCTGAGATATAAAACAGTGTGATCGGAGTTAACCCATTGTCACCTGTTGATAATACTAAAATGTCACCAACGAAACTGATGCAGTCTTGCATATATGCCATGACACAGCGTGGTGCAAGGTCAATCAGAATTTACTACCATGGAGCGTATAGGTGTGCATGTCTGCAGTGTGGATAAACTTACCTTTACAAATATTAAATCCATCAAATCTGACTGTGGGAGCTTTTCCACTCTCTTAGCAGTCATTAATGATAAAAACTTAGAATCCATAGACCCTTGATTTTAATTTTGTCCCCCCCACCTTCCCCGGAAAAAAAACTTCTGCGGATTTCCATAGATACATGTAACACTGACAATTATAACTTTCAGTGTATGATGCAAATTTAACGCTCACCAGTGGCGTGAGATGGAATGAAACATGGTATCTTGTGATACATGGATGCTAATTCGATGAGTTATATCTGATACATGTTAATTAAATTAAATATTATAACATATAT
The DNA here is from genome assembly GCF_004210375.1 of Tachypleus tridentatus. Lineage (NCBI taxonomy): Eukaryota > Metazoa > Arthropoda > Merostomata > Xiphosura > Limulidae > Tachypleus > Tachypleus tridentatus. The sequence continues at coordinate 127,724,356 of NC_134825.1, forward strand.
ATATATTGGGAGCGAATGTATTAAAAATCGTATACATATGATTAATCAAAATCGTTAATATATAATGTACATGCATGTCATAAGACAAGTGTTTTGACAGCAGATGTGACCATTTAAAAGCTGTTAGTGAAATATGCTAACAGGTAATTAAGATTCCACAAATCGGCTATGATTGGCTAGATGATAACAGAAGATGGGCTTTATAAGGCGTATTTATAATTCATACACCTGTTACGTAAAAGGTTAATAATAAAACAATGGAGTAAACAGGGGTAATGCTGAGATAGTACGTCAGAGATGCTAGTGTATAAAATAGCTACGTGTTCTAGATAAGTCCAGGATACTGTTTAGATAGTTTGTAAGACAGCTGTGTCATCTAGTCTAGCAGATATCTTTTGTTCATGAGCGTTACGGAAATTACATATTTCATGATTTCAAATGAGGAGAGATAACAATTAAAATGCTGCTCTCATCGGAGAACTGACTGTAAATGACGACTGTGTTTAAAATATTTCGAAAATACAGTTTCATCATGCATCAACGCACGCGGAATATTAAGTAAGTTAATTATCAGGAACGTGAGAAATAGAAATAAAAAATCTTCCTAGAGGGCCGGGAAGAGTGACTTTCTTCCTGTCAGTTTCAGATGTTGATCTGAAACTTATGTTGATTTAACCCCGTTGGGAAAACAATGAACATAAAATACTGTAATACAATATGAAGGGTTTTATTATAAGTTAAGTCGCTATTTACCTGACCTGTTTGCATTGTTTGCTTGCTTTAGAACTTTCGCACAAAGGTCATATATATATTTTCTTATTTCAAATGCGGTACTAGAAAGAAAACGACTAGAAAACTGCGCTCACCGCAAATTAATAGACCACTCTTAAGGTTGATCGAATAGTGGGATTTGACGGTCACTCTTTTAGCGTATCTACGGCCTCAAATCGCGGAGCATATTTTTACAGCAAAGAGACACGAACCAGGAAAAGGTTTCACAGTTCGAGCACATTAACCACTAGACCACTCTCGCCTCATTAGATGAAATGAGTAGTATATTAAAAGATTTCTTTCTCTCCAGAGTATAAGAAGAAATAGCAGCATAAACTGTTTTGATCAAGAATATTTTCCCTACGTGGTATTCTGTATAAACCAATCATCGATCAATACGAATGTTAATGATGTTTTCTTAAGGTCTTCTTGTTTAAAGTATTATGCAAACGACGTTTTCAGTATAATGATATGTCTCAAGGTAAAATATTTTATAAACATATAGTAATAAATCCTTAAATTATTTTGATCCACAACTCAAGTGATTTCTGTAGTCACTAAACAACATTCCTCTAGTAGAATTGTATGACAGAATAACAATAAGGCATTTTATGTTATCAATACATCACTATAAAAAATTTACATCCTATTGGCCGGAATAAAGAAAATTGGCGAACATGATCAAATAATTTGTAAATATGACGAACTGATACCTTATTGGTCGTAATAAGTAAGGCTAATAAATATAACATGACCAAGTAATTTGTAAATATGACGAACTGATACCTTATTGGTCGTAATAAGTAAGGCTAATAAATATAACATGATCAAATAATTTGTAAATATGACGAACTGATACCTTATTGGTCGTAATAAGTAAGGCTAATAAATATAACATGACCAAGTAATTTGTGACTCTAACAACACTTCAAGTTTATCTTTTATTTTCAGTAGCACATTTCTCTTAAATATGGGTTGGAGTGAGATTTGAAAAACAAAATATTAAGTTACGTCGAATTTATTTTATCATGTGTATTGAAAACGAAGAAGCCTCGTAAAACTCACCTATAAATCTCACATGTCATACGTTTCTTTAACGTGTCTGTACCTGCATTTTTTGTTTGCTTATTTTAACGCAAGGCTACACAGTGGGCTATCTACATGTGAGTACCTGAATAATATTTTTTAATGCTGTAAGCCCCTAAATGTACTGCTATTCCACCTGGTAGCATTAGAAAAATATATTTAGAACTAACTTTTATTCGACAGTGATGTGTCACCATGAAATGAACCGACGATAAAACAAAGTATAGAATTATTTCAGCAAAAACGTCTAAAATCTACTACAACTTTACTAAGACGTCAGTTAGAAGTTTAAAAGTCAACGCATTTAATAACCTGAGTTAAACAAATACTACAGAAAAAAATTTCATACCTACAATTTTGAGGTATTTTGTTTTTCTTATTTACAAAATACTGTCCGAAACAAAATGAATATATATATATAATAAATATAGTTGCTGAAATTAGTCACTAGGTCTCATCTTTAAGAAAATTATGAATTCATCAAAAAAGCTCATTACAGAAAGATTTATGTAAAATATATAACATTTGTATTTAAAATGTAAACAAATGTAACGTGATATAACTTTTTTACAAGCGACTTTCTGTCTTTTTTTTCAAGTGTATCAAACGGTAGCTATTTTCCAAGTTTCTAAAGAAATACAATCGGGCACTTTTTGTTACAAATAAATGAAGTACCAGGAAACAGGAAAGAAGTGATTAAGTCCACAACTTTCACTGAAGTGTAGGTCCGTATTTGTGTAAAAAAAATAATTAAAAATCCACTTCATTTCATATGATTAGAAGGTTAGCAGATATTCTGATGGATAAAATCTAAGGTAGAAGAGTAAGAGGCAGGCAGACATTCACACGTCTCGAAGACGTTAGAAAATGGAAATAAACGGTTTAGTGCAGGCAGCGAGTAATTGAAAAGAATAGAAAACCATAATCGTTAACCCTTACAGTTGCAGAGGATATCATGACTGATTGGTGTTTTTCATTTCAAACTATTTCATGTTATTACAATTTGTTATAATTATAATTAATGTTATTACATAATTCACTCTGTATTAAAACTATTTTAGTTTAGCAAGAACAGTCAGTATGTTTAAATTTTACAGAAAAGTTAAAAATGACCGCATCCTATCATATCTTAGTGAAATATTTTCTGTACACAAAAAAAAAAAGATACTGATTTAGATTCAAACCTAATATCCCAGTAAAGGTAAAAGAAATGATTCTCGTTTAACATTCGTGATATAACTAAGCTTCCCAGTTTTCACATTTAGTTAAATTCACCATACACACACACACACACATATACATTAACATTCTAAACACAACCGAGAAATGTAGAAAACTTCGAAGAAAGTATGTGATTAACAGAGACACAGCTTTTGAAAAAACACATTATAAAATAAAGGAAATTAAAGAGTCCTGTACAAAACGAATGACGACACTAACCCAGACATTCTGGAACAAAACATATAGCCAAGAGAGAGAGGCTATTCCATATTAACCCATTGTTTCATACACTACTATCCCAGCATACAACCACTTTATGACAGAACCCATTGTTTCATACACTCCTATCCCAGCATACAACCACTTTATGACAGAACCCATTGTTTCATACACTACTATCCCAGCATACAACCACTTTATTACAGAACCCATTGTTTCATACACTACTATCCCAGCATACAACCACTTTATGACAGAACCCATTGTTTCATACACTACTATCCCAGCATACAACCACTTTATGACAGAACCCATTGTTTCATACACTCCTATCCCAGCATACAACCACTTTATGACAGAACCATTGTTTCATACACTCCTATCCCAGCATACAACCACTTTATGACAGAACCCATTGTTTCATACACTCCTATCCCAGCATACAACCACTTTATGACAGAACCCATTGTTTCATACACTCCTATCCCAGCATACAACCACTTTATGACAGAACCCATTGTTTCATACACTCCTATCCCAGCATACAACCACTTTATGACAGAACCCATTGTTTCATACACTACTATCCCAGCATACAACCACTTTATGACAGAACCCATTGTTTCATACACTCCTATCCCAGCATACAACCACTTTATGACAGAACCCATTGTTTCATACACTCCTATCCCAGCATACAACCACTTTATGACAGAACCCATTGTTTCATACACTCCTATCCCAGCATACAACCACTTTATGACAGAACCCATTGTTTCATACACTCCTATCCCAGCATACAACCACTTTATGACAGAACCCATTGTTTCATACACTCCTATCCCAGCATACAACCACTTTATGACAGAACCCATTGTTTCATACACTCCTATCCCAGCATACAACCACTTTATGACAGAACCCATTGTTTCATACACTCCTATCCCAGCATACAACCACTTTATGACAGAACCCATTGTTTCATACACTACTATCCCAGCATACAACCACTTTATGATGGAACCATTGTTTCATACACTCCTATCCCAGCATACAACCACTTTATGACAGAACCCATTGTTTCATACACTCCTATCCCAGCATACAACCACTTTATGACAGAACCATTGTTTCATACACTCCTATCCCAGCATACAACCACTTTATGACAGGAACCCATTGTTTCATACACTACTATCCCAGCATACAACCACTTTATGACAGAACCCATTGTTTCATACACTACTATCCCAGCATACAACCACTTTATGACAGAACCCATTGTTTCATACACTCCTATCCCAGCATACAACCACTTTATGACAGAACCCATTGTTTCATACACTCCTATCCCAGCATACAACCACTTTATGACAGAACCCATTGTTTCATACACTACTATCCCAGCATACAACCACTTTATGACAGAACCCATTGTTTCATACACTCCTATCCCAGCATACAACCACTTTATGACAGACTTCTAAAGAGATTGTATACTTATTTCCAGAAAAAAAAACAATGTAAAATTGAGCTACTGCATGCACATGTATCATATGTAATGGAAATGAGCCTAAGTACAGCAACCAGCTATCTACTGTTAAACTTAATTAATATACCATTTATGTACTGTATATGTTATGCATTAAAAAGAGTATATATATAATATATGTCACAAAATGAGCAAGTACCGGAGTACATGGAACTAGTACAGTAAAATGTATACCAGTACAAATGATGAAAGCCAAACATGAATGGACATGTTCCTGATAGAGGTATTGAAATTACACAGTGACTTTAAAGTGACATCATTTGTGGGTTCGTTCATCATTTAAACTGTACAACAAAACATTCGTGCAGGAGGGAGGAAAGGACATTTTTTCTTATACCTGACCCTCCCAGGCCCCGATGAAGTCGTCCAACACAAGCATTTGATTACCGTAGGCGAATCGTTCACTATATGGCTAATCAACAATCAATACGTTAATTATCGTAAGCTTAAAACAACTTATACCAGTTCAAAATGGGTATTTCCTCACCAACCAACAGAAAAAGACCACCAGATGTCCAAAGTGCCACATAGTCATCAAATTGTACTTCATTTTGTATTTCTACTTAAGACTGCTCCTTATCTGGTAAGTATACCCAGATCTATCACTGTATCAGACCAATAACTTTTCTGATTGCTTACTAGTACTTATTATTGCGTCAGACTTACGACTATTTAGAATCATTTCCAAGATCTATCACAATATCAGATTAATTAATGTTTAAAGTACTTACTAAGGCCATTATTGTTTCAGACCAATAACTATTTAAAGTACATACTAAGATATATCATTATATCAGACCAACAATTATTCCGAGTAGTAATCAAGATCAACTACTGTATTAGACCAATAACTATTTAGACTACTTTCTAAGGCATATCGTTGTATTGGACTAATAGGAATATAAAGGAATTCTTAAGACCTGTTACTGTATCAAAATATTTACATTGTCCCTTGGACGTTCTGTGACAGATGCTCGTCATTATGTATATTGGGTAGTTTAGTCCCATCTAGTGTGAAATTTTCAGTCTAACATAAACTATTTGAAATTCTGTAAAAAATACATATAATATTGTACATCAGACCAATTAGCCTTATTAAGTCTGAAATTCTCAGTTTAATACTTCGCGAAATTCTGTAACAATTTTGTATATTAGAAACTATCTGAACTAAAAATGTTTTTCTTGATCGAGTATTTATCATATACGAACATGACTACAGTAGTCGTGATATTAAACAGGATCGTGTTGTAGTCATGCTGTTTTGATGAAATACTCTGATGTTCTTCGGGTTTTCCGTAATTATCCGTATACCGGAACAAAATATTATCTCACGCACGTACAATTATCTGCAACTTAAACAACAATTAAGTTTCTGTGGTGATATAAGAATGTTTAAGAAAATTTACATTCCTAGATCAGAAGAGTTGAGAATTTAAATACAAATGTGGTTAGTCACCATGAGGTGTTATTACCGGAGTGAAATAAGGATACTGCTTCCTATCAGATAACTTTATGCTAGTGGTGTTTAACGTATTTCTGTAAGCTAACATAAACTATGCTGTTTACAGGATGTAATAACAAGCTGAATGAAACGGACATCTTGCCTGGTGAAGTAATGGTTAGACCAGTGTTTCTCACCCGGATTTGCCAGAAGAACCTCGCGTCTAGGCTATAGTCGTCGGAAGCCCCACTGAATATTTGAACAGTATTCTGTATAGAAAATGGTCCCCCTGACACTTTCCTGCTTCCCCATCACCACCACTTTTCCTAGTTTGCTTTTTTTTTTTTTAGAAACTTATAACTTCTGGTTTAATAAACATTTTAATAACTGTTATCGTCAAACCCAACGTTCCCTCGTTCTGAATACAGGTATTATAGTATACATTATAAAAAATATCAAGCTACTTACTGGAATACTCGTACCGTGGACGGAATTTATGTGAATTCATGATTATTGAAAGATTGTCTTAAAAATAAAGTTGCTTCCCTTATATGTAATTGTTTAAAAAAACAATTAAAAAATTCACGCATCTTTGCATTGACCCAAAAAACAACTTTCATGCCAAATTTGGTGAAGATCCATCAACACGGGGTGAAGTAAAGGTAAAAAACACTCGCAAAAACCGAAAAATGCAAAGTGCTAAAGTGACAATTTGTATGGTTCTCCTTAAGGACCTGGTGAGCATCTGTACTAATGTTGAACAACACCTGATAATTAAATATCAGGCCAGAGACTCTAACTTTCATGCATAACTGTCTATACATTTAGAGCTGCTGATCAGATAAACGGCAACCAATCAGCAGCACTCACTGCCTACACGGTTACACTTAGCGTAATAGCGGAATCGACTATCAGTTTTATAACGTCCCCACAGCCACATACAAGTTCGTTTAAAGTAAAACTGTGTATGTACACAGAATAAAACGTGAGTTAATGAATCTATTGTTCTCCAAAAGCAAGTTAACCGTGTGTAGTATCTACCACTATGAAACGAACACAAGGTTTTATCCATGATTTACCGGTTTTAGGGACTTGCACTGATAAGACATCCTGTAAGTGTGATTAACAATATACACATGTGTGTACGTGTGACGTGTTACCAGAACGACTTTCATTCTTCCTCATGTTCAGTTCAATCACATGCCGTTGAAGTTAAATAGTTTCTCAAGGCCGTCGAAAATTTGCATGTCGTGTATACAAGAAAATGATAAGTGTTCTAATGTTTCTTACGTATACACAAATACGATAGTGGAAGTAATTATGAAAACACGGAAGTGATACACACACAGAGACAACGAACAGTGGCAACTATAGATGGGGAATTTATATATTAAAGACTGAAAACATTATCACAGAATAAAACTATTGTTTAAATCAGTCCTTTGCTTTACACAGAGCGCTACATTCTGTTTCCATGAACACAGTTTCAGATGGCTTGTATTAAACATAGTTTCAGATGGCCTGTACTAAACCTCGCAGAGTTTGCTTTGCTAATTCCACTATTTTTTGGTCCGACGTAATTTTCAGCCTTTTGGTTTAATAACTTATTTTCAGCAATGATTTTCGAGCACTTGTGAGACTACTCCGTGATAATTAAGCAAGGCCGGCTCAGAGTGTTCATCAAAATGGAATATTAAGTATCTCTTCAATAGGTCGTCAGAACTTCACAATAACATACAGTTTTTCCTTTTATAGCAATATATATGTAATAATTATTGTGTCAAAAGTTCTATGAATGTCTATAAATATCATAGGAAAAAGTCAGAATTTTTTATTCTTTTTTCCGCTGCCTCTTTTTTATTACATAATAATTTAAAAAACAAAACAGAGGTGACACAGTTTCAAACGGAGTATCTGCTTTTATAATTATTATTAGGTACTAGTAATATTTAAAAAAAATATATATAATTCTAGTACAAACGATGTTATAATTATCCCTTGAAATTGCCCCCCAGTGGCTCATCGGTATGTCTGCGGACTTACAATGCTAAAATCCGGATTTCGATACCTGTGGTGGGCAGAGCACAGATAGCCCATTGTGTAGCTTTGTGCTTAATTCAAAACAACAATACCACAATCCTTGAAGTTAGCTTTTTTGCAGACGTTTCGTATTTTTTTTAAAAAACTGAAAAAAATGGTGAAACAAGAACTATCAGTTCGAATCCCCGTCCTACCAAACATGCTTGCCCTTTCAGCCATGAGGGCGTTATAATGTGACGGTCAATCCCACTATTCGTTGATAAAAGAGTAGACCAAGAGTTGGCGGTGGGTGGTGATGACTAGCTGCCTTCCCTCTAGTCTTACACTGCTAAATTAGGAACGGCTAGCGCAGATAGCCCTTGAATAGCTTTGCGCGAAATTAAAAAACAAACACTAACGTGATGTGTTGACTTAACTTCCCCTTCAATCACATGGTTGTCTATATATATACAGCCCAAGTGAAGTACAGAACTTTCAACAAACCACGCGACGATATGATGTAACAATACCCACTTAAAGCGACGTGAAAATACGGAAGGTTCGAGTTATGCGATGTGAAATAATAATAATTGAACTATTTACACAAAGTACGACCCTTACCGAGCTACGTAACAAATACTAAGATACTGAATATCGCTTTTGAAAATTTTTAGTTTTTAACTGTATCTCATTTATTAATAACAGTGCCAATTTCACATACGAGTATCCTCTTCAGAGTCTTGCACACAAACCCTACTGTAACATGAAGTCTTGCTGCACTTTTTCACAATTTTGATATCCACACGCTTGTCATGTAGTATTTCAGTTCTGTGAATCATGACTTTACCAATACTACTACTACTGAGCATACTATGCCTTTTTGTACATTTGTGGACTTTGTACTGGTGTGATATTTTATGACTAGTTGGGTGACAATAATTCATAGTGCAACTTATCAACACTTCACTATGCTCCGGTGCAATAAACTTTCAAACGAAAAGGGGAGCGTTATCTCATGAAATTTGCATTTCGTACCATTTCCATCACCGTCTCCATAAGTATTTTCGATATTGTATATACATATATACATACGGTTTATATTAATTACATTATTTGTTAACATGGTATATGAAATGGCATCAAAAGCTCAAATGACCTATGCAGAATTTAATTGAAGCAACACAGTTGTGAGACAGTAAAATCATTTTTTCTTTTATTATGGTTTTGTTCATCGTTCATTTGTTAGTCCTCCTATCGTTTAGTTTAGTTTAGGTTAATTTTATATGTATTATGAGACTGACACCAGCTTCAGTACAGATATTATTAACATGAATATGTGTTAGTCTTTCTTGTAGATATAAACGACTCAACAGGTCTGGGCACTGTTAGTTTGAAATGTATTTATATTAGCTTGATTCGGATATTTGCGTAAAATTACAAATTATGCGTTAATGGTGGAACATAAATCATGAACTCATTATTCCATCAACTTGATCATAGGTTGGTTCATTAAAGTATTTTTCTTAAAAGTTAAGTACACTGTATAACGTTTAAAAACAAATGTAATGTACATTTTCTGAACCTTGAAATAATAACTCTGCAGTAACTGGGATACTAGTATATAAATATAAATATATATTTTTTGTGATCAAATTTCAAAGTTTTTACATGCGTCAAAAAAACCTCAAAATTATCTGTTTGTGCACACTGATTATCGGCGGTTTTTTTGTGTTGTTGTTGTTTTAATGGAGTCAGAAGAACGATCTGGTTTAGGCTTAAAAGTACTGAACTGGATAATCAAGCTTACGAACCTTGGGTAAACAATACTGAATACGAAAATGTGGACCAATGTATCTCATGTATTGCTGAACACATTCACTTACAATGCTATATTTTATGTTTATTTTCTGGTTAAAATTAATTCTTAACCCAGCTTCCTGAACAAAGCACCCACGTTCCGGTGCTGAGGAGGAAATGACGTTTTAAATTTTCTTTTTCGAATTACAATTGTTTCATAACTCTCAATAAATTCATTAACATACGTAACTCCAAACAGAGTATTTTTAAAAACAATAATAATCTTAGTTTGTTTCAAGCTGGACCCGGCATGGCCAGGTGATTAATGCACTCGACTCGTAATCTTAGGGTCGTGGATTCGAATCCCGCCAAACATACTCGCCCTTTCAGCCGTGGGAGCGTTATAATGTGACGTCATTCGTTGGTAAAAGAGTAGCCCAAGAGTTGGCGGTGGTGGTGATGACTAGTTGTCTTCCCTCTAGTCTTACACTACTAAATTAGGGACGGCTATCGCAGATAGACCTCGTGTAGCTTCAATTCAAACAAACAATCGTTTCAAGCTGACCATGTTCGCGTAATAGTAAGTGATCTTATACACCCCTCGTGCTCTTGTATCGTCAGGTGGGTGGGTTTAGTGATAGGCGCAACACAGTGGGAAGGAGCTATACTTTTGTACTACATAAACTCAATTCACCCAAACATTTGTGGTAAAGAAAAATTTCCTTCCTTTTTACTTATCTAATCTTTTCTGGTAAATATATATTATTTGGCTAAAATTTCCAATAAATACGTTCCGTACACCCTTCCAGCAAATGTATCCTTTTCGTTCAAACTTTTGCTGTAAATAAGCCCTAATCATTTAAACTTTTATAGTAACTAAGTTCTATTCATATATTCAAAAACGGCTGGTATGGGTAGAGAAAGCACTAATAGAGAAGCGAACAACCCATTCCAGCCGTTTTGCCCCCCAGTGGCTCAGCGGTATGTCTGTGGACTTACAACGCTAAAAATCGGGTTTCGATACCCGTGATGGGCAGAGCACAGATAGCCCATTGTGTAGCTTTGTACTTAATTCAGAACAACAACCAGCCGTTTTTGAATATATAATTTTCTCTACAAGTTGGTTTTTTTCGTCATCACAGATTATTAAATTCTATTCATTTAGATTTTTTTCTAGTAAATAAATCCATTCATCTAAACATTTCTAGTAAACAAACTCCTTCTATAAAAGGCTTATTTTAGGAATGTCTGATATAAAGAACTTCGATTGAGAATCTATGGTTAACATTTCTATTCTAAGCTTAGAATCCATGGCTCGATTTCCTGTGGTGGACGGAGCGCAAATATCACATAGCGTAGCTTTGCGCTAAAACAACAATAACAAATTTTAAAGCAAAAATACGAATGTCTGGCTATGTTCTCCAGGCCTGTATTTATAAGCAGGGAAATAACTTGCTGTGGTTGAGCTTCAGAGCAAAGTGTCATTCTGCGTATGAGTAAATTTCTCTCCACTCTCAATAATTTGTTTTCCCTTGAAACATAACGCGTTTTAGAAATCCTGTGATTGACGTATGTGCATAGATATGCCGAACAATTAGCGAAAATTACAATCTTAGTACAAACTACAAACAATAATTAAAAATAATTAGTTAATATAAAAGTTCAACATTTCGTCTGTTAAAGTGTGAAAATTTCTAAACGTAATTATTATAAAAACTTCATACGACGTTTCAAGTCTGAAATACTGCAAAGTTCTGGAAACGAATTAATTTTTATTTTAGTAATTTAAAAAAACAAATTATATTTTTAAAGTAACTTGACAAAACATTACTGTTTTTTCAAAATAATTAAAAATGTATGTGATGAAGAACAACAGTGGTTGTTAAAAGACATCTCATAAAAATATAAAAAACACTTTAATTTGCTGTATATTTTTCATCAATGTTTGGGCTATGATCTTAAAGTGATGTTACTTCTCAAAATACTTCATTATTAGAGTTAATTTTGTACAAAGATTTAAGATCATTCCAGTAGTTAACGGTTACAAATATTGAAATCGAGAAGAAAAAGACACGTGGTATTCTTCAGGTACACTGGTTTCCTCGTGGGTAACTATAGTCCCCACAATAGCAAGTAAAATAATCTTGATTTACAATCCCGACAAATCAAGGTTTACGAGTGTAAAGACACAAGTACTACTCTCTAATAACATGAAAGAGGTCTTTACTCGGAAATTCTGAAATTATTCTGAATAAGAATGAGAAAATATGAAGGCTGTGGCGTCATCTCTTCCACATTGCATATAGTACCAACGTCATGTATGATAATACCTCCAGCGAGAATAGAGAGAACATGTCCTCTTGGAGCTATCAAATCTCTACACAGTGGGCCTTGGTGTATATAGCCTTACAGTATCCAAAGAGATACATCTGTGACAATACCAGCAACTTATCTGCACTCCACATCCAATTATATGTTATTAAAACCTGTACGTGTGTATGTATTAGGTGAAAATCTTTATATACGTGTTTAAACTAAAAGAAAAGAAAAGGAAACACCTATTATGTTTAAAATATCACCAAAGAAAATTACAGTGTACACAAAACATATCTAACAAGAGGGAATCCTTAATAGCCGTGGCACTTACAATTTTAGACAGGATTAAAGTAAATTAATCTAGGAGACTTTATATTTCCTTTATATTACCTATATTTTTGTGCTACAACAATACCAACAGCGGGGCGCGCATGTACCCGATTCGATTTCATTACTCATCAGCCTCTCTACCAGCCTACCCTCAAATGGATATTAATTAAATTAATCTATGAGATTTGGGCGTAGTCAAATACATTAATTGAAATGGTTTGACCTCATGAGTTCAAAACTATAATTAGATCTTAAATCAGTCAAGAAGTGATGAAGCAATGAGTTAAAAGTTTCTACTTGAGAAAAACAAAACTCAGAGCCGTTCTACAGGTCTGCGGCTAAAAATGTATTTACATTTCTCATATTTTAATTTTATTAACTGGAAACAATAATACCACCTTTAAACAAGAAATACGTGTTTGTATCATATTAAATTTGTTTATTTCTTTGAAGTTAAGCACAAAGCAACACAATGAGCTGTTTGTGCTCTTCTCACCACGGTTATCGAAACCTAGTTTCAAGAACTGTGCCACTGAGGGGTGTCATATTAAAATACTTTATGACTTAATATCATAAAGGTAAAAGTATCTTCTGTTATTTTGGTCTCTATGATAATTATTAGCTTCTGATTATAGCAAGTTAACCATGTATCGTAGATCAAAACTGAAAAATTCTTTATTACGTACTGTAGCTACTAGTTCTATGTACCCTAAGAACATATAATGTTATATAACAAGTCATCACAAGAAAAGAACAGGGTATGATATGATAATTAGAAAGCATTGCTTCGACAGTTTAGTATAAATTTGTCAAGCTTCAGAGGTTCAGGTGGCTATACATCCATATCATAAGTTGGAAATGAAAAATAATGTTCATAAGAGCAATGATTCATGTATATGCATTAGTGTTAAACATTATAGCCAATACTATAAATGAAATTAACTTTAAGCCTGCCCTTCCCCAATGGCTCAGCGATAAGCGAAACTTTATAACGCTAAAAACCGTGCAACTTTGTGCGTAACAAGAACAAACAAAATTAACTTAAAAGAAAGAATGAGTGAATTTGTATTTCTGCTGTAGTTTATGGAAGTTTAACGTTTATTTTTCGATCTATTCTTTCTCTAAACGTTAACTTTTTGGTTTTTCTATACGGATTAGTAATCAGCATTTCAAAGTAATATACTGATACTTACCTCAGTCTAAATCCTCTAGGGTTTGAATGTTTCATATATATATATATAATATCATTAAATATCAATAGTATAGTTTCATGAATTGTTTGTTCTTATTAAAAAATTAGGATAACTTGCTCTACCATGAACATGTTAAGGACTTCCATTTGTTCGTTTTGTTAAGTCGAGTCTGTGTCCATTTTCGACTTCCACTGTAAGATGAGTAAAGTTTTCTTGAAAAGAGGGTAAAATTTGTTCTTGTTCAGAGAAATGAGACTGCAGCGCTTTTTTTGAACTGAAAATAAGTGTTAGATACGTACGTAAATGATTAACTTGTGGTCAATGATAACACATAATGCAGTACAGGAAAAATGAATGACCCCAAAGTTCATTACATTGATTAAATGTTTAAAGTCATAAACCTGTTGTTTTAAAATCAGCTTTAACTGATTTGACTTTAACTACAAAAACACCTCAGCAAAAATATATTGTATGAAAACATGTTTTTATAAACAGTAGAAAATAAGAATGTCTTCCAAATGTTTTTATGGTGAACAAAAGAGACTTATATTTACGAAATACTATTTTATAGACAAGAAATTACCCATTTATTACCCATTTATTCAGGTTTAGTCTCTTATCTCACCTTAATCTCATGTCTTTAACATTTGTAATCTATGAGGAAGTCAGCAATTAAAGCAAGTCGGCCTTGTAGAGTAATTCCGCCTATTCAGTTATACCTTGTGAAGTAACTTGTTACATTTCTATGGAGGATTTTTATTCACGAAAGAAATAATAATAAATGAACGATACACAAAGCCATAACCAAATAAAAACACAATTTGCTATCTCACAAACTTAATGTTTCAACTCTAATTAGTTTTATCGATAGTAACGGAGAACAGCATTTAATCCGTGTGTGTTAGTTTTGCCAACATTTACGTAATATACAGTTGTTGCAGCTAAACGTTTCCATATTGATCATCCTTATTTTAGATATGAAACATCATACTAGTCTGTAGATGCACCATACTAGTCTGTAGATGGTTTTTTTCCACATTCTGTTTAATTATTCCATTACAATCCATTCAGAGACGTGTAAAAATAGTATGGTTTATATCATCAGTGTTGATTTTTTCGTTTTTTGTTGTCATTCACAACATGTAGTTTTAGTTTGTCTAGTAGTACAAGTAAGTTTGGTTACGGAATTTAGAAATTACAAACGGCACTTTAGCGACACCTTGCTCCCCAGGGGCATAGTGTTATGTCTGCGGACTTACAACGCTAAAACGCTACACGTTTCGATACCCGTGGTGGGAAGCGCACATAACCCCATTGTGTAGCTTTGTGCTTAATTCAAAACAACAACAAGTAGAGACATCTTTAGCAGTCATTAGAACTTTTGTTTTATGTCCTTCGCTCTCCTTAGTATTTTTATCCATGCAACACGTTTGTTTTTACATTGTTGGTAAGTGAAGATTTTGAATGGTATCATTTATACACATACATGCTTATGTACCGTGTTTCTCCGAAAATAAGACAGGGCTTATATTAATTTTCACTCCAAAATATGACACTAGGGCTTATTTTCGGGGGATGTCTTATTTTGATATATTAAAAAAATGAAGTTACAAAGTAAAACTATTAAACTAACCATTTAAAATAAACTATTATTAAACTATTAAACTTACTGATTAATACTTAAACAAACTAATTAACTAACTATTAAACTAATTAATATATTAATTTTTTTTTATTTCTTTCCTCTTCCTGCCACTCTTAACTAGGGCTTATTTTAAGGGTAGGGCTTATATTAAAACTATCCCCAAAAATCACACTAGGTCTTATTTTATGGGTAGGTCTTATTATCGGAGAAACACGGTATTTAACTTCGAGTCTATCTATTCGCACTACACAGTTTTGGGTTAGTTAATAGCAGTTTTGTTCCCTTTCCCATGATTCAAAGGTAGTTCATCGCTCCCTGTAATTAATGTTGGTCAGTGTCAGTAGGAAGAAAGGAAGTGAGAAAAAGAGAACATACTAAGGAAGAGCTGTGAATTAACCACGCATTCGTCAAAAGATAAAACAGGACTAGTGTCTGGTATGTTTGAGACTCAAGGTCAACTCCTTGTTAAATACGGGTTAGGAAACAACCACGCTTATCCTCCCTCTTACGTTTTTTTTCCTGAAAAGTTGTTCAACTTCAGAACAAAGAATTGTTTGTTTGTTTGGAAATTTCGCACAAAGCTACTCGAGGGCTATCTGTGCTAGCCGTCCCTAATTTAGTAGTGTAAGACTAGAGGGAAGGCAGCTAGTCATCACCACCCACCGCCAACTCTTGGGCTACTCTTTTACCAACGAATAGTGGGATTGACCGTCACATTATACACCCCCACGGCTGGGAGGGCGAGCATGTTTAGCGCGACGCGGGCGCGAACCCGCGACCCTCGGATTACTAGTCGCACGCCTTACGCGCTAGGCCATGCCGGGCCCAGAACAAAGAAAGAAATGTGTTGATAACCGTATCGTTATTGTCTAAGCACTACTGTCAACTTCTTAAATGACTGCTCACGCATTAACAACTGAAATACACGTGCAGACAATTTGGAAAACACACAAAATGTATTTTAACCGAGGTAAAAAATGTCATCAGGCAGCCAGAGAACTATTGCTTGATAAGTAAACGTCATTACAGAACCACATAATTCTTACTTGATAAATAAATTAACATCATGAAATAATCATATTGTTCCATGTTTATAAAAAAAATCATCAAATAGCCGTATAACTGCTGGTTAATTATTATTCTGGATTTAATGAAGTTATCTTCTGGTGGTTAAGATTTTAAGTATGAACAATACAATTTTCCTATTACTAAGTTTCAATGAAGATCAAAGATGTATTATTAAAGTTGGTCAGCCCCCAGTGGCTCAACGGTATGTCTGCGGACTTCCAACGCTAAAAACCG
Organism: Tachypleus tridentatus; assembly: GCF_004210375.1. Taxonomy (NCBI): domain Eukaryota; kingdom Metazoa; phylum Arthropoda; class Merostomata; order Xiphosura; family Limulidae; genus Tachypleus; species Tachypleus tridentatus. Next base: position 127,741,248 of record NC_134825.1, read on the forward strand.
GGTTTTGATACCTGTGGTGGACAGAGCACAGATAGCTTATTGTGTAGCTTTGTGCTTAATTCAAAACAATAACAGTAAAGTTGGTCATATATAACTGGGTAATGCTTGTTTGTTTTGAATTTCGCGCAAAGCTACACGAGGGCTATCTGCGCTACCCGTCCCTAATTTAGCGGTGGAAAACTAGAAGGAGAAGCTAGTCATCGTCAACTCTTGGACTACTCTTTTATCAACGAATAGTGGGATTGACCGTCACATTATAACGCCCCCACGGCTGAAAGAGCGAGCATGTTTGGTGCGACGGGGATTCGAATCCCCGACCCTCGGATTACGAGTAGAACGCCCTAACCCACCTGGCCATACGAAACCTGAGTAATGCAATATAACATATACAGTTCAAAGAAATACTCTTATAGTCTGTGCAATTTCGCATTCCTCAGAACATACGCCACAAATTATCAATAATGAATAGTAGACTAGACTGTTAGTTAATGTACCGGGCTGCGATTCGAGGTTAGAAGTCGCAATATGCAGCTGAACTTTCAGCTTTGGTGGAGTTTTCAATGTAATTGTCATTCCTGTTTTTCGGTTAGGAGAAACCACGTAAGCAACCGCTGGTTCTGGGCACTTTCCTTTCCAGCTGTTCTTAAATAGAGAGTTGCAGTGACCGAGCCGTGGAGTTTCAAATCTGACCGCCTACCTTACATGTCACGCAGGTGCGATTCAGGTTTAAAATACTGAATATCGAGTGATGATAATAAGCGTAAACAAATAGTAGGTGTATCCATGAAAAGTGAACTTGTTTTAAAAATCAGTTGGGTAATAACTGGTAAGAAAAGCATTAATTTCATTTTCAACTACTAAAAGTAGTTTAGTTAATGAAATGCTACAGCTAATCGCATGTTTTTAAGAGCGATGTTCCAAGCGCTACTCTGGGACTATGTTCTTCGTCGTCGGTCGTGCTTAGTCTCATCATATTTATGCGTCATTGTTTCGCACTGCAATTTATATTTTATAACAAGTTTCAGGAAAACATGACAATGTCAACCATAAACTATTCAGCTTGACAAATTGCCACCAACTCTCCACTAGGACGTCAGTTTTCAAGACTACATTGTAAGTATAGAAAGAATAAAAAAGCTCATTGGAACTTTGCTATGATTACAGTTCCTTTCACTATGATTACAGTTCCTTTCGCTATGATTACAGTTCCTTTCGCTATGATTACAGTTCCTTTCACTATGATTACAGTTCCTTTCGCTATGATTACAGTTCCTTTCACTATGATTACAGTTCCTTTCACTATGATTACAGTTCCTTTCACTATGATTATAGTTCCTTTCACTATGATTACAGTTCCTTTCACTATGATTATAGTTCCTTTCACTATGATTACAGTTCCTTTCGCTATGATTACAGTTCCTTTCACTATGATTATAGTTCCTTTCACTATGATTATAGTTCCTTTCACTATGATTACAGTTCCTTTCACTATGATTACAGTTCCTTTCACTATGTTTCTTATGAACATAAAAGTATTTGGTTTCGAAATAGAACTATAAGTTTGTGATCTTGTAGCTTGTAAACCTTCGCGAATTTCGTACCGTTGATTATTATATTGATTTGATTGTTAAATTTCGCACAAAGCTACTCGAAAGTTCTCTACGCTTGCCGTCTCCAATTTAAAAGTGATAGATTAGAGGGAAGGGAACTAGTCAACACCACCCATCGCAAACTCTTGGGCTACTTACTTTTTTTTATCAGATAGAAGTGGGTTTGGTCGTATCATAATAACGCTCCCATAGCTGAAAGGGTAAGCATATTCAGTGAAACAATTCGAATTCGCTACCTGTAAATTGCGACTCGAGTGCCCTAACTTCCAGACCACACCAGTCCTATTGTTTTGCTACTAACACCAGGAGATATATCTTGCTTCGTTGTAATGGCTTTTTAGACAGACTTGTGACTAGATTAACGTGTAAAACGCTTTCGTAAATAGGGCGAACAAACCTTCTACACTATTATCATTTAATAATGATATAGTTTTGGTTAGTTTTACTAATTATTCTAAGGAAATGTGTTAGAAGTTTTTGATAATTAACATAGGGTTGCTACTTACTTTTAATTTTTTCATTTTACTCTAAAATATTTAAAACGCCCAGAAATAAATAAAAAAATTAAAAAAGGCAAATCTGTTATATTGATTAATAAAAAAAGAAAGTCTACATTAAATTAAATTTTCCTCGTATAATCAAGAAATATTTAGATTTTCAATGCGACATATACTAAACACCCCCTCCCACAGTGGCATAGTAGAATATGTGCGGACATACTGCCAGAAACCAGGTTTCAATATATGTAGTGGGCAAAGTACAGATTGCCTTTGTGTAGCTTTTTTCGTAATAACAAACAATAACTACAATAAACGAAAATTAACAGTAAATTTCTTAAATCGTTAAAAACTATGTTGATTAAACTAATCAAAAATTATTCATAAATGATGCAACCTAGAAAAATGTTCTAAATACATGTGAAGGAAGAAAAACATACTTACAGTAAATATAACAAATTTATTACTTTTATTTACCATCAAGTTAATTATCCTGAAATCGTTGCAAAACACTTCTTGTTGTTTCTCGACATATATAGATATATATATAACACAAATCGTGAAAGTAAATTTATTCGTTTTACTGAAACTTTAAACCTGAAGTTATTAGTAATGAAGTATTATGTGTTGTATTTGACTGTTTTATCGCAAAGCTATGCAGTGGGTTTTATGTTCACAACAAGGAATTAAACTACACATTTTGACGTTTTAATAAAATAAACTCTTTGGATCTACCGAAACATATCTTATACTTCATGAAATATTTATTTTTATTTTCATGTCAATAAAATACTTTAAAAATAACGTTTTCATTTTAGTTAAAACACACAAAATACAAATAGATTTGAAAAAACAAGACATTTCATTATTTCGTCAAAAGCAATTCATGGTGGCTTAGTGGTAAGTCTAAAGAATTATAAATGATTAAAACTGCATTTCGATACCTGCAGTAGGTAAAGCAAATATAAGATATAATGTAGCTTTACGATTTACAACAAATTGTTAACAAATGCAATGTATCTTTTTATACAGTTGATCCTTTATGCATGTGTGTTTTGTTTTGGAATTTTTTTCATAGAAGGAAGTTAAAAACACTCTGAAATGGGACATTTTTTATTTCTTTACAAATTGCTGGCTTTTAATTTAAAAACACCCGTATTTAAATCAGTTAAATGAGCCAATTTTACCTTTATCAAAGCAGCTTATACAAACAGTATCTAATGAGGTAACTAAGGATTTAATAGCAAAGGAAAGAAGGAAGGGAAAATCAGCTGACATTTTCGCTTAAACAGTTTTTGCTTCCTTAACAGATACCTTCATCTAGATAATGCAAACACAATTTTACTGATGTTTCAAAGCTATTATAAATCAGAAGAAAATATTTCTGTTATAGATTATTTTAATGTCAAAAATCGTTACTTACACTGATATAAGGTCAACAGTAAGTTTAAGCTAAAATCAGGATTTCGATTTTTCTGTGATGGACAGAGTGCAGATAGTCCATTATGTAGCTTTGCACTAAAACAAATATTAATATAGGAACCAAACCTGGTGAAACAATAGATTTCAATAGTTATAAGTAACGTAGTTTTAACACTATAATCAGTTAGCTATGCTAATCATAATATTCGTAAATATACTTTAATTCTGATCTATGTAGGTAGCTTGCATTGATTACAAGTTAAAAGTAATCGTATAAAGGCTAGAAATAAACTGATTAAAAGAAGTCACCAAATAAAGAACTAAATTGTAAGTTTTCTTCCGGTAGAAAAGAGATAAAATTATGATATTTTTGCTTCGTTAATATTATGCTAAAATCACACAGATATGTACAACTCCATATATTTTAAGAATATCGATCAGTTGGTAAATAACTTCGTTAATTATTAATCTCATAACGTTTCGGAAATACTCATAATTTGATATACAATGTTAAGAGGTTATTCAACAGATTTGTTTTGATTAAATGCCTTGAAGTGACGCTTTCATGACTTCGATATATTTTAAAAAGAACAGTACATAGTTTTTAAAAACTGGACGCCGATAATTATTCCCCATGCATTAATAATACAACGTGGTAGATAATGTAATGTTCCAGAGTGTTTTAAGACGAATTTGGATAGATCTTCATGCAAAAAAAGAAAAAAAATTATCGAAAGATGTGTGATCTGTCAATTGTATAACACACATATTTAATAGTTTAACTTTCCCTATCATTTCCTTTAATTCAACTACATATGTGCCGTAACATTATTCTCGTTGTCATATTAACAAAATCAGTCTGACTAAATAAAATTACCATTGTTGTTACGTTAACAAACAATCTGACTAAATAAAATAATTACAATATGCAAATAATTTCAGAACCATGTTTATATTACTTAATGTTTAATAATCACATATTTCTTGAGGACAAATAACATATTTTTGTCTCTCTCTATTTAATAAGCTATAAGTGCTATATTTTCTATCCAAAAAAATACACTATTAATGTTCATGACCAGGGAACAAGACCGTTCGTAATGAAGACAGGAACTACAAATCCGTATACAGTGTTTATTGTTATCTTTTACAAAGAGAAACCCAAGTTTTTGATAACGAATTGTTTTAGACGACTTTTATTTAGATATGCTCGTTTCGCTTACGAACAGTATTAGAAACTCATGGCACGTTTGAGGTAAGTTAGAGTAATTTCCCCCTTATAAAAACGTAAGCGTTCATAAATTTTTAAGATGATTATTGCGAATAAAATGTCGCTATATTGGCCACAAAAAGATGTAGGAATCCGAATAGAATTCAGACAAAACTTCAATGACTACTAGAAATGAAAAATGGTACAACAATGTACCACATATAAAAGAAGGTCAAAACGGAAATTAGTTCTTTCTTTGTTTAATAAATGATACAATTTCAAAATTACAATAGTTTAGTGCAAACGTTACCATAGAAACACTTATGGCTGGCATTGATCCTCATCTGTGTATTTATTGAAGCTTATTTCTTTATCCTCTCCATATCCGGATTCAGTAGAAACACTATCACCACGAGTCCCGGCATCAGTTGTTGATATTTGTTGAAGCTTAATATCCAGCTCATTCAACTGAACAGGACTCGGATACTCATCAGAAAGGAAACCAATATGTTGAATATCGTGTATCACCACATCCAAAGACGATTGAAGATCGGAAGTGGTCGAGTTAGTGATCAGATCTTCCTCAAATTCTGAATCTCCTTCGTCTTCTTCTTCTAGTTCTTCGATAGCAGTCAGCTTAGGAGCACTTCTTGCTCGCTCCAGAGGCGGCCGGAAGTTGGCCGTCCCAGTGACGAGAAGCTGTTTCCGACGGGGTAAGGTAGGGACCACAAACGACGACCTGGTTACCGTCAATCGTGCTTTTTGTCGGGTGAGTTTCTCCCGACGAAACTCCTGAAGCGCAGCAGTCAACTTCTGGTTCAACTGATTTACCATTATCTGTGCTTTGTCTTCCTTACCGCATAGAATAGCATGACAGCGGAGCTCTTGCTTAAAGCGGCGAGTTTCGTGTCTATACACCCAACAGAACACTCGAGGGTACTGAGGGTGTGCCGCACAGTAGGTGATGCGATTAGCCCAGTATTCCGTAAGTCCGTGCTCCTTCGTCATTGCTTTTAGACCTGAGTTACATACAGTTATCGTCATGTAAGTGTCCTGTTTAACATTTGTAAAGTAGTTAGTCCACAACGTGGCCAAAGCTATGTCAACACAAGTGTCACCCTTGGCCCACGGAGTCACCACGTTTCCCAAATACACCCCTTTGTAGACAGAGTCACAATCGCTGATGGAAATTGAACGTTTGTTCCAAAATTTAAGTTTCAGTTTAACGTGCGACGGAGAAAATGGCAGCTGTATCGACATGATCAACAGTCGGATACAGACTTATCGCAACATTAGTTCCAGCAATCAGTAGTTAATCTTAGCAGGAAATGTTCGTGAAATTGTTGACGTTTCTTGCTGTTACCTTGTTAATCTTCCCCTTTTTTGTTGTCACAAAAGAGTATTTATTATATATTTTTTCTATTACAACCTTATAAATGAGAGATATTAAACTCTAAGATTGAATAAGTCTAGCAAGTAACCATTAAATTGCTTATAAAATTACATCCCTAGGTAATTTTACTTACACTTACGTATTTAACAGAACAACAACACAAGGGTGCCAAACAGAGCGACCACTTTACGTACACTACGCTTGCGAGATTTAATAGTCTTGCACTTATATCTCCTACCCGGAATCAATTCAACGTCACATCCCAAGTTGGCCACGATTGGTCTGGTACTTTTTGTTGTGTTAATACTTGATTACTTGGAAACATTTATCCGTTTGTTACCAAGGCACTAGTATTTTTATTGCGTGCGTGCGAAGTCACGATTTTGAATTCACCTTTTGACTTTTAGGCCTTATTTCCACCCCCCGTTAGTACAGCGGTATGTCTACGGATTTACAACGCTAAAATCAGGGGTTCGATTCCCCTCGGTGGGCTCAGCAGATAGCCCAATGTGGCTTTGCTATAAGAAAACACACAAACACACACACGCCTTATTTCCACATTATCTATTAAAAAATAAATAATTTTCTTTTTCAACTTATTTTTTGGCAAGAATTTATTTGAAGAAATGATGACTCAGCAATAAGTACAATAATATTTTGAAGTATTAAAAATCAAGATTACAGTTCAAAGTATTTTATCATGTCTAATTAATGCAAAAGAATGAAAAAAAAATATATATATATCCCCTAAAACTAAAATGGTGAATATTTGAACCGTAATTTGTGACTTATAAGCTGCTTTCCACGTGCATATTTATCATTAGTTTAGTTTTAACAAGTTTGAAATTGACAATTTTATTTTCTAATCATTAAAAATTATCAGGAGAACATTTATGTCGGTTTCCTTGGAGTTTAAAGACCCCCAATTTTTGCAGTACTGCACCACTTATTTTCCGCCTAATCTTATTTATATGATCTTGTAATATTTTATGAATATATGTAAGGAAAATCTTTGACAATTTTTTAATCTTATTGTTTCAACATGTGCAAACATTGATAAATATTTATTAGTTTTATACATTGTCAACATATTACAGAGACACGGCGGAGAGTGAATTGGTTTGTGTGGAATTTCGCACAAAGCTACACGAGGGTTATCAGCGCTAGCTGTCTCTAATTTAGCAGGTTAAGACTATAGGGAAGGCAGCTAGTCGTAACCATCCACGGTGAACTCTTGAGCTACTCTTTTACCCACGAATAGTGGGATTGACCGTCACATTATAACGCCTCCACGGTTGAAAGGGTGAGCATGTTTGGTGTAACGGATATTCGAACCCGCGACCCTCAGATTACGAGTCGAGTATCTTAACCACCTGGCCATGCCAGACCGGAGAGTGAATAATAATCTATATATAAAAACATAAACCAAGTTCAGTAGTAAAACATTACGTGGGTGAAAATTAACTCGACGCCCAACACCTACACCTTATTTCATTCAGACACAAGGGCGTCTAATGAACAAAAATTTAATTAAAGTACGTTTTTGCTTAAGGATCATTTCATGGTTTCTAGTTCATCTACGTGGGCGATAAGTTTTGATATTTGTCCTGTGATAAACATATTTTCGTGTCTGCATATATAATAACTTATAACTGAGACATTCCTGAAATTTCTTGCCCTCACGAAAAAATACTCTTGTCCAGATATTTTGAAAACAATGTAAAAAAGTTTAAAGTCTTTGTAATTTTGAAGGCCTGTTACCTTTGTTTAGTTGCCACAAGAAGTTGCTGTTACAGGACAATGATCAGAAAAGAAACGGGGATATATTTCAACATGTTATACATTCAGATATCAGAACATACTCTCTGAACAAATGTGATATATGCTTTTTACTTAAATTTTATCATAATACTTTGACATTTCTAGTTTGTAAAGTCAGAAGACGGTTCAAAGTCAATAGTTAATTATTAAGTAAAATTTTACTTGTAATTATTCTCTCTCGCGCCGATGATGACAGCAACGTAAATGAAATAAACTATACAAATATCCAACTAAACAACAAACAAAATATTGATCACAATGACCATATCTATATATATGATGCCCTTTTTTCCTTGGCTTTTGACATTCATAGAGATTCATCCAAGTTAACTTTCATACATAACCATGATTTTCTATTGCGTCACTACAAATAAGCAATAACAAAGTAAAGAATACACAGCAGTATGTGTAAAATTATAATTGACAGGGTTAGGTGTAAGTGGAGAATACACAACAGTACACTTAGAATTATAATTGACAGAATGTAGGTGTAAGTTGAGTGTACACAACAGTGCATTTAAAATTATAATTGACAGGATGTAGGTGTAAATGGAGAATGCACAACAGTATCTGCAGAGTTCTAATTGACAGGATGTAGGTCTATTTGTATGTTTTGAATTTTCGCACAAAGCTACACGAGGGTTATCTGCTCTAGCCATCCCTGATTTGGCAGAGTAAGACTAGAGGGAAAGCAGCTAGTCCTCACCACACAGCGCCAACTTTTAGGCTACTCTTTTACCAACGAATAGTAGGATTGACCATCACTTTATAATGCCACCACGGCTGAAAGAGCGAGCATGTTTGGTGTGATAAGGATTCGAACCGGCGATCTTAGGATTACGATTCGAGCGCCCAAACCACCTGGCCATGCAGGGTCAGTGTAGATGTAAGGGAAGAGTGCAAGACAGTACCTGTAGATACTGATACAATGTAGGTGTGAAAAGATATTACGTGGCAATCAATGGACCGTTGTACTTTACTTCCGAATAGTTATTAGTGCATTACGATATACACACAGAGTCATAAGGAATGCTAACAGTACTTGATATGAAAATAGTTAAACGATGACGAATAAGCATAATGTTTCACGCTTTAGCGAATATCACATAAAATAAACAATAAAGCATAATTAACATTCCAGATTCATGTATTCCAAACTTTTTTGCTCGATACGTTCAAAAAGTCAGAAGGGGTAGAACATTGACCTTTCTTCTTATTCGAAACATGTAGTATGTTCCATAATCAATATATTTTACTTTAAACTTACGTTACTACGCTGTCAAATAATATCGGGTCCTGGATATTGCATACTGTATATTGTATCTGTGTACGTTACTTATACCAGATAATGACATAAGCTTGTTGAAATGTTGTACATCTATAATAAAGTTTCTTGCACTATCAGTTAAAGCTGTCTCAAAACTTTACTTGCTTCAGACTTGTTCTCAGGCCGACATTAATCTTATCTTTAATCCTTATACCTTTCCTCAAGCCCTACATTAGTTTTAACTTTAATCCTCAGATTTGTCCTTAATTTTAATCCAATAAAACTCACAAAGAAGTGTTAGCCAAAGAGCGACGTAACTTTCTTTTTCTCATTGTAAAACACATCCAACACAGACAAGACAACACAGTACAACCATGTAGAAAACAAACTATTTATATCACAATACCCTTTATCAGTGCAATAATACAAGATAGCCATTAACTCTGAATGTAGAATACAAAAGAAATCCCTCCAACAAAGATGCAAGTTTGAAGTGTAACACATACGACAAAATCCTTTAATATAGAATCATGACCAAGTAGTCAGGGTGCTCGCCTCGTAATCTGAGGATCGTAGGTTCGAATCCCCGTCACATCAAACATTCTTGCTCTTTCAGTCGTGGGTGTATTATATAGTACAGTTAATCCCATTATTCGTTGGTAAAAGAGTAGCTAAATTAGGGACGGCTAGCGCAGGTAGCCCTCGTTGAGCTTTGCGCGAAATTCAATTAATAAACATACAATGAAATAAAACGTATGAAACATTACAACTCAAACCCTTTAAGAAAGATAATAAATTGTACTGAAATACCCTTTAAATAATTACTACAGGTGAAGCATGACGGGTAAAAAATGTAAGCGGTTGTTATTCAATGAAAAACAACTTTACTACAGATTAACATATTCTATTTACATAAAAATCTGATTAAATCATAGTTTACTAAATTACCTTCTCACAGTCAAAAAATATGAAAATAGCCTTCATGAAGCAAAAATACTTTTCATATAATAACCGAATATTACAACAAATGTGCATATAAAAATAGCATAATCTTTCACCAGATAAACAACAACCTGGTTATTTAAACTTCATCGTGCGTATTATAGATTTACTTTCTTTTCTCCGGAGGTAAAATGAAAACAATCCGTGACGTACAGGCCAAATACGTTCTTTGATTGGCTGCATTGGACTAAATTTCGCCTATTCAAGGAACATCAGAATAACTTGGGTCAGCAAACCAGAAAAATACAGTTAGGCCTCTGATAATGGTGAAGTGTATATATTCCTTTCTAACTCATGCTGATTTATAGAACACATATATAACAATATAAACAAAACATCTGTACCTACACATATCTTTAGCTAAATACCACACATGCAGAAACATTATAGATCTACGTCCGTATATGAATGAAACATATGCAAACACACTCAAAATAACATATAGTGGCTAAATTTACATTTTATTAGTTCCTGTCGTAAGTTACAAAGTTCGACGTGCTTAGCAGATTTTTTTATGCTAGGCTTAAGTTCTGTCATTAAGCACTGATGTAAAAAAAATTTGATCTACTAGTTTTATATTTTTCATTATCCAAATACGTTGGACTTTTACAGTATTTATTTTCACTTTTGATATTATGCGGCATCTGAGGTAATTGGCCAGATCAGAAATGTTTATGATCCAAGGTTAGCCATCCCTAATGCAGAACTGTTGACGTGAAGAGAGATAAGCACTCAGAAGCAACCATTTCCTATAAAGCTATCACACTTATAACACTCCCAATCTTGACAACAGCTCAAACCTTCGACCTTATGACCTGTAGTCAGAAGACTTATTACTATGCCACGTCCAACAAATTTGATAGATTTAAGCTAAACACTCTGTATGTTGTGCATAACTTGTACAAGGGCAACAACATAATGCATGTGTCAAGCAGTTTCATAAACTTAGCAAAAACGCTATCTTACTGATTATAGAAACATGAAAATAAAAGATATTAATATGAATAGTTTCATAGAGTAATCTTTCAAATATCATTTGAATAGCGAGTGTTGTCATGCACGTGTTTCTAAAGCCGGTGAGCTATGTGGTATTGAAGAAAAATGAGAACTCAAGTTGAATATTCTTGTAGAATACTTATGCAACGTTATCATAACATAAAGATAGAGTAACAGTGTAGACAGAAACCCACTCTGTCCAATTTTAAAGCATATTCCCCTTTAATCTGACTTTGTCACTTTATAACATTTCCAACAGTTTCTGAATAGTTACTTCCAGAAGAACGAAGCCAACCTGGGAATGTCACCTTTTTTAACTTTTCCAATACTACACAATACTACTAAACATGCTCGCCCTTTCAGCCGTAGGGGCGTTATAATGTGACTGTCAATCCCACTATTCGTTGGTAAAAGAGTAGCCCAAGAGGTGGCGGTGGATGGTGATGACTAGCTACCTTCCTTCTAGTCTTACACCGCTAAATTAGGGACGGATAGCACAGATAGCCCTCAAGTAGCTTTGTGCGAAATTCAAAATAAACAAATAAATAAATGAAACATACTTGACTCCATTATTGCTACTGTTCTTTTTTACTGTACTTTTCTCTTTTATATTATAAAACCCCCGCGACATTTCCCGTTTACTTCATATTAAAAACGTTTGTATGTGTGTGTGTTTTATTATAAGAAAGCCACATCGGACTATCTGCTGAGTCCACCCAGTGGAATCGAATCCCTGATTTTAGCGTTGTATATCCTTATTTAAAAACAAACGAATATAAATTGGATATAATTTCAAACGTTAGATATGATTTTTATATGATTTTTTTCACATACGTATATAATTAAAACATTGATTTATTAAGGGGTTTACGTCTCAGTGATAATTTAAATACACCCTTAAACCAGTATTTAAAACTCGTGTTAAATACAGAGCATACCGTGTAGTTATGCTTCTTTCTTTTTTTTTTTTTACAGCACAAACTGAGAAATTTACTAATTTCAATTCCAAAGTACATAAAAAGACGTAGTTATTATAATACATACATACACATATTTCATACTTATCTGTTGTTGGCCTGTTTTCTTTAACGTGTGCTCGCTCCGGATGGCACAGCGCTAACTTTGAGGGTTTTCACCGCTAAATTCAATACTTGAGGTGGATGAAGTGCAAACAATCCCCAGTGCAGATTTCGCTAGAATAGTAAAATAAACGAGTATCATTTACGGGTACATTTTGATGCATCTGATAAAAAGTTAAGATTCTGGCTTGTAAATATAGTACATATACCAAGAAGATAGTAGATTTAAAGTCTATAAAAGATATTTCCTGTTCTCTGTCATATCCTTAGTCAGAATCTAACAGGTGTCAACAAAGGTGCGAGTTCAAACCAGGTGTTGACGACCCGAAATCTATATTTTTTCTAGAGGCTAGGGGTAACAAAACGTTTAATAATTCAATTACTAACGCACATATAACATCATACCAGGTACCAAAACTGTTATTTTAATTTTTGTTAAAGTAACTTTAAAGAAAAAAATTATTCCATCACATGTCAAAAGGCAAAAATAGCAAAGGTCAAATGAAAAACTAACAGGAGATAAGCATCTTTCGAAACTTTCAACATTTTTCAGTGATATACCGACATATCTGCGCTTTATAATGTAAAATTGGCATTGAAGAGTCGCTTTAGAACCTACAGCAAACATCTAGCATAACCCTCTAATTTTATGATCTATACAGACAGAAGAGAACAGGAGATTCAAGAAAAGGTGGCAAAATCACAATTTCTTCAAAGTTCCGTAGAAAATTGTAAAATTCAATAGTTATACAGCATACCAAATATTTCAATTGTAGGCCATAACAATTTCAAAAGGTCATGTACTATTAATATTACTATTGGCTAATAAGCTTTTGTTTAATATTATTGCACTCAAAACACCACCTATAAAATACGAAGAATATGGCAACGTTTGTCGACAAACATCTCTGAACCTGAGACTGGCAATCGAAACATATGAATTGAGTTGGTCCTGAGAGCTGAGCCCGGCATGGTCAGGCGGTTAAGATACTCGACTCGTAATTCGAGGATCGCGGGTTCGAATCCCCGTCGCGCCAAACATGCTCGCCCTCCCAGCCGTGGGGGCGTTATAATGTGAGGGTCAATCCCACTATTCGTTGGTAAAAGAGTAGCCCAAGAGTTAGTGGTAGATGGTGATGACTAGCTGCCTTTCCTCTAATCTTACATTGCTAAATTAGGGACGGCTAGCGCATATAGCCCTCGAGCAGCTTGGCGTAAAATTCCAAACAAACCAAATCTATGGGCTGACCTCCTTTCATTATAATAACCTTTATGACCTTTACCTGGCAATTTCTTGGGATGCAGCTGAAATATCCTCATAATGTTTCTCAGTTAACTTTAAACCGATATTATGTCTCATGTTTCCATTCACTTGAATGCCTCGGTGAAAGTAAAGACCGTCACATTGTAATTTGGCGTTAATATTACTACCATTTCATTTTGCGTATTTAAATAACTATAATAGGTTATTTGATCGCTTGAATTTTAAATATAGATATACAATTGAAATGTGGCACTAAATATTTACGCATATTTTAATTTCTATTCTTTTAATTTGCTATCCAGCATTTTTATGTCATATATTCCAGATTAATATTATTAATTCTATTAAACTAGCAATACCGAGGAACCATAGCGTCTAATTGTCAATTCTTCAATTTGGTACAAGTCTGCAAAAATGTGATGACTATGAAAGATCTCAAACACAGTAACTTACTTTGCCAGAGGAAAAGATACGCCAAAGATCAAACCTTACTGCCACCTGGTAGAACTTTGTCACAATATATGTACCCCTTGCTCATTTGCAGGTTCTAATCTGGAAAACAGTTAATCAGCAAGGATCACCTCCAGCGAACTTTAAAGATTTTCTTTGGACACTGGCCAACGGAACGTCAGAGTCTGCTGTTAGATGTCTTGACTTAAGAGTTGACCTTTATCAACCTATTTAAAATGAATATTATATATATTGTATTATTTTGGTTAAAATAATGATGTATAAAAGAATCATTGGGTATTTGATAGTCGTTTTTTCATGGAGATGATTTCTAATGTAGTTACAGTCAACAAGTTATATCATAGAATTAAGTACTGTAACAAGAGATTCGCGGATATAAGTGCTGATAAACTAAATATTCCTCTATGAAAACAATGTATTAAAATATCATCATATATTGGGGCATAATGTATAAACATTGGGTTTTAGTTTTACTTCAAAGGGTGACCTTTTGACCTCTGGTGACTTTATTATGAAATTTTACTTTTTATCATTTAAGATTACTTCAGCAGACATTGCAGGGTCAATGTTTGTATCTTATATGCCATTATAAGTGTATTATTAAAGAAATTATGAAACATTTTATTATTCCCGAATCGCTTGTCAGTTTGGATTTATGCCTATAAAAAAACAAAAACAACTATATACCATATTTCTGGTTTAACATTTCTGCCACCTGGCTAATAAAGCACTGATTAATGACGTGAAATGTGTTTGGGCAATGACTCGACTTTAATCTTGATTCATCATCTTGAATAGATTAAACTTATAGTCTTTTGCCAGAAAGTAATAGACTTCGCATGTCTTTTAGTACAGAGAGTTATTTTTTTATTTGTTAATAAATTCCCCTTATCTCCCTTGATACATGTCCACTTAAATGGTATCCACTTACGGTATTTTCAAAACTTTAGTCTCAGTGGTTGAAAACTATTAGAATTTACAAAAAATAAAAAAAATATTTGCATATAGGATCTCAATGTAACTTATGAAATACAGTCTATTCTCTTCTTCTCAAAGGTAGAAGTTATAAACTTTTCAGCGCTAGTCTTGATTTTGGAGTTTAACTTTCCAATAATAAAATAAACTAAGTTCACCTTCTTCCTGTTATATTTAGTTAAGATATTCGTTCATGTTTGTTGACGATTTAAAGCGATTGCTCATGCTCATTGAAAAATTGGGTCTTAGGTTAGCGGTTTTCGGTAAATTAGGGCATTAGTTCGTGTACGTTGGTGATGCTGCAAATATTTGTTTTTTTTTAATCAGTTAATCATAATAACCTTGTATTTTCTATCCTTCTGTATTTATGTTTATAGAAAAGCTACTTAGGCTATCTGCCGCCATTCCTAATTTTGATCTGAAGGTAATCAATCAGCAGCATCCTCGCTAATGGATAGACCGTCACTCTTATAACGCACCCACAGATTGAGGTTTGTTTATTTATGAATTTCGCAGAAAGTTACGCGAGAGTTATCGGCGCCAGCCGCCCCTAATTTAGCAGTATAAGACTAGATGGAAGGCAGCTAGTTAAAACCACCCAGCGCTAACTCTCGGGCTACATTTTAACTAACGAAAAGTGGTATCGACTATCACATTATAATGCTCCCACGGCTGAATGGACGAGCACGTTTGATCACGGGATTCAGACCATTGAATACGAACCAATATATAAATATATAAATGCTCACTTCATACTGGTCTGGCATGGCTACGTGGTTAGGGCGCAATCTCCAGGTCGCGGGTTCGAATCCCCGTCGTACCAAACATGCTCACCCTTTCAGCCGTGGGTGCGTTATAATGTGATCCTGAATCCCATTATTTGTTGGTAAAAGAGTAGCCCAAGAGTTGGCGGTGAGCAGTTATGACTAGCTGCCTTCCCTCTAGTCTTACACTGCAAAATTAGGGACGGCTAGCGCAAAATTCGTGAAATTAAAAAACAAATCATTTCATACTGCAGTTTGTTAACACAAACAATACGTAGATTTAAATAAGAAAAAAAAAGGTAAAATATATGTTTGTACAAGTATATGTTTTTGCAACACAATCTTATACGAATGTGTTTTAACGGAAAATCTAAAGGTTCGGGGATCCAAAAAGCATGTTCAGTTGTTTATGGCTTCGTAAAAATGACTGAAGAATCATTTAAAAAATACCCCTGAACATGATTAAGGAAATATTTTAAGATAGTACATATTTATTTGAAACCTTAATAACTAAAGACGTTAATGTCACAGAGAAAGCCAATATTGCTTAGTGCTGCTCTTTTCAAGCTAAAATATAATATTAATTCGACAAGAAAAAAACAAGAGAGAGAGAGAGAGAGAGAGACGAAAATATCAGTTCCATGGTGGAACAGCATTAAGTTTATGAACCTATAACGATAATATTCGGGTTTCGATTCCCTGCAGTAGATATAGCGGATAACTCAGCGTGACTTTGCTCTAAAACAAACAAACAAACGAACGAAAATATTATAGATGCAGATATTAAATAGTAAAAAAATGAAAGTTTTAATTGAAATGGCCCGAAAATTTATCATTAAATTTCCAAGTAAATTAATTATAGTGCAATTCCCGAAAAGATGTCATGATTAATGTAATTTATAATCTGCGCACTAGATTGCATTAATATTGCAATGGGCATGACGTCATACTGAGAGCGATGAAAAGGTAATGAAATGTTTTGAAATAATTCGTCATTTTCTGTGGAAAACAATATTTTAATGCTACGTACCTGTTTCCAACAGTAAGAAAGCTAACACATGGTGTTTTTAATAATCTGGTTCTATAACTTTAAGGAGTAATTAGTGAATAACAGTAATTAAATAATTAAAGTACGATTCCTAGAGGCCCGGCATGGCCAAGTGGTTGAGGCACTCGACTCGTAATCCGAGGGTCGCGAGTTCAAATCCCCATCACACCAACCGTGATCTTCAGCCATGGGGGCGTTATAATGTTTCGGTCAGTCCCACTATTTGTTGACTGGTAAAATAGTAGTCTAAGAGTTGGCGGTAGTAGTCTTATAGTAGTCTTACACTGCTAAATTAGAGATGGCTAGCGCAGATAACCCCCGTGTAGCTTTGTGCGAAATTCCGAACAAACCAATTTACTCTCCGCCGTGTCTCTGTAATATGTTGACAATGTATAAAACTAATAAATATCAATTTAGGGACGGCTAGTGCAGATAGGATAGCTTTGCGCAAAAACAAACAAATACAATTCATGTGTATGCTTACAAAGGACGGCCATGTTTGATCTTCTCAAATGTGCATTATATAAAGAGGCATCTACCTATAGCTTTGGAGGAGGTACGGTGATTTTTTGGAAGAGAGACGCCTTTACAAAATAAATCAACATAATAGTAGTCATTATTTGTTTTGAATTTTGCGCAAAGCTACTCGAGGGCTACCTGTGCTAGCCGTCCCTAATTTAGCAGTGTAAGGCTAGAGGGAAGGCAACTAGTCATCATCACCTACCGCCAACTCTTGGGCTACTCCTTTACCAACGAATAGTTGGATTGACCGTAAAATTATAACGCCCCCACGGCTAAAAGGGCGAGCATGTTTGGTGTGACTGAGATTCAATCGGCTACATACCCATTCAACTGTAATGTCCTTCCTGACCACTTTTTCGCTCTACCTTTTCCTAATTATTCCAATGGTCGATTAAGAATACCGAGAGATCCACTAATAAATCCAGTAGCAGACCCAACTGGAACCCAAATACCTGTTGAAGAAAAAACACCGACAAAATGTTTGTTTTGTACAAACCCAATGCCCACAATTTATTTGGCTTTCAACAAAAAATGGAAGCAATGTGTAGAATTATAGAAGTTACGAATTAATACTGAGAACAAGGGATTATTTACAACAGCATATAAAATGGGACATAACAGAAAAGCGGATGAAGGTTGTTATTTGATATTAAGCACAAATATACAAAGGTCTATCTGTGCTCTGTCTACCACGAGTATCGAAACCCGGTTTTGGGCGGTATAGGTCCGCAGATATACCATCGTTCCACTAGGGAGCGCAGATGAAGGTGTGTATGTTTTCTTATAGCAAAGCCACATCGGGCTATCTACTGTGTCCACTGACAGGAATCGATTTTAAGGTCGTAAATCCGTAGACACGAAGATGAGATGAGAAAGTATCGTAAAGCGAAACAGTAATAGTTGTGTTGAATGTCTAGAAAATTATTTTTCAACCAAAGAGAAAGTAAACTGGAAGCAACATACTTCTTATAAAACACGAAAAATTGAGACATACATCATCTATGATTTAGTTTTTGTGCCTAGGAAGTAAAAAAAAAAAGCCAAAGCAAATAGAAAAGTGGTTTCTTAACCTTAGAGTCTTCAACAAAGGACATTCAACTATGCTATTGTCTTTACGAATTTCTTTTATCAATTAGCCTAATTATGCTAAACAATGTTATCGTCAAAATAAGTCAAACTAAGTGTAACTTTGAACATCGTTTTTAAAGCAAGAAGTCATTTATGTAACTTTTGTTAATTAATTTACATTTAATTATGTTAACAAAACATTTCGAAGTGTGACATCTTACCTATACGGTCGAAAGTGTTGACTAGAAATGTAACATTTTAATTAAAGATATGTTTATTCTTATTAGGTTGCCAAAACTTAACCTTTTGTCATGCCAGGTGGTTAGAGCGCTAGACTAGTAATCTGAGGGTTGCGGGTTCAAATCCCCCTCACACCAAAACCAGCTCGCCCTTTCAGCCGTTGGGGCGTTATAACGATACGATCAATCCCACTATTCGTTGGTAAAAGAATAGCCCAAGAGTTGGCGATGAGTGGAGATGACTAGCTGCCTTCCCTCTAGTTTTACACTGCTAAATTAGGGACGGCTAGCGCAAACAGCCCTCGTGTAGCTTTGCGCGAAAATTCAAAAAACAAAAACCTTTTATCATAAATGAATCGCCCCCAGTGGCACAGCGGCATGTCTACGGACCTACAACGCTACAATCCAGGTTCTGATACCCATGATTGACAAAGCACGGATAGCACATTGTGTTGCTTTATGCTTAACTTCAAACATCAATGAATAACATATTACTTTTCAATTTTTCCCCTCTCAGGTAGAGCATCTCTCTCGGAATTACCCAAACAAATGGGTTTTCTCGTCATCACGGATTGATAACTTTATTACAACAGACAGTGCACTAATTATTTATGCAGTCTTCTATCTTCAAATCCTAATATATAATATAATATATAATTATTGTTCATACAGCTTCTGTAATACGTTACTTTTATCGTATATCTTAACATCCACGTGACTGATGTTTTACATTAAGACCTTTAACATTTGATACAATTTAACGCGTAAATACCATTCAGTTTTTGTAATTCCTGCCTAGTAACGATTTACTTTAAGCAGATTAGAGTTATTAGTGAACTCTGTTTCGCTTCACAGCTTAAGACAATACTCAAAGTACGTTTCGTTTGTTTCGGTTTCTTAAAATTGCGCGAACTTCAAAACAAACGAGCCTTACAATTGTTTGTTGCTAATCTACAAAACGTACATTAGACCAACAATAGAATATGCATCACCTGCCTGGATTAACATAGCACCCACACATGTACAGAAACTTCAACGTATACAAAATTCAGTACTAACTTCAGCATATAAAGTACCACGTAGCACCTCAACCACATTCATGCACAAGTATGCAAACATGGACACAATATCTGAAAGGCTCTTGCATAATTCTCTAAAATATTTCAATAATAATTGGCATAAAAATGACGTAATGTGTGATCTCGACAGATATCACGTACATGATGTAAATGGTCCTAAATACCTCTCCCCTTTTAACATATATTTAAGAAATGTAACACAAGCTGGCCACTATGCACTAGACACTTAGTCCTTGTTTCTTTTTATTATTATAATTATTATTTTCTTTTTTTTAATCATTTTTATTTCTTTCTGAATTATTATTAAAGTATTGGATAATAATTATTATTATTACTTTCTTTTGTGTGTGTGTGTGTTACTACAAGTAGTAGTAGCATTCTCTCTATCAAGAAAAAGGAGAAAATACAAAAAAAAAATATATATATATCAGTGATGTCGAGAAACCCACTTGTTGAGAAATTTATATGCAAAAACGGCTCGTTTGGGTTGAGAAAATATTTTACATAGAAGAGCGAACAACGTTTCGACCTTCTTCGGTCATCGTCAGGTTCACAAAGAAAGAGGTAACTGACCGGAAGCTGACCACATGTTTGAAAGGGGTTGTGTAACTGTGTGTCGAAATGTAGAGGGCGGTATTAGATGTTTGAATATATACAAAAAAATAAAAAATGAAGAAAAAAAACACAAGAGAAATAATAAAAGGAAAAAAAAAACCAAAAAACTTCTTGTTCGTCCATGCGTGGACTGAGCCCTGAAATGGGGCTGAGTATGATGTTATACTTTTACTCTGGCCCAAAGCTTAAAAAAACAAAACAAAAAAAACACCCTAAAGACAGACGCTATAATCGTTCGGGAGGGAGGAGGAGGTCAAATGTACCTGACCCTCCTGGGTATTTAACAACATCAATACCCAAGTACCGACACAGTGAACTTGAACTTTGTTGCTAAGCGCAAAGCTACACAACACGGTATCTGTACTATTCTTACCACTGGCATAGAAACCCTGTTTTCAGCGCTATAAGCCTCCACTTACCAGTGAGCCATTGGTTGAACGTTCATACGAAAAAGAGTACAACTTATGATACAATTTAAATACTTGGTAACGTACTGCTTATTTTTCAGTTCTTTTGTGGTACTAATAAAACGAAATATTTTTTGCATTTCTATAATTATGTTAACATAAATTCAAATCGATTATCTAAATTAATCAGATTTATATTAAACTTTATTCGTGGTCCAAACAGGTGGGTATTTTCCGTGTTTTGTTTATTATTAACCAAAACACAGCCATTTTATTCCAATATTTTTCACAGGAATTCTCGTAAATGCACTTTCCTTATGTGCCTGCAATGACAATGATGTTTTTTATTTAATTATTATAACAAATTTAAATATTAGATACAAATGAAAACATTACACACTCTTCACTTGTTTTCGAAGCAAAATTCATGTTGCGTACTCATATGTATATTTTGCGTCAAGAATTTGAATAAATTTCCATGACGTAAATTATCATTAAAGAAGAAACTGTGCCAGAAAATATTTGTGATGTGTTCATCCAAAACATTTGTTCTGCCCAATCACGTGTCACTAATAGAAGCTATTCTGTAAACGGTAAAGGAACAAAAGAAGTAAAGAAACGTAACCTGTAGGACATGTACTACGTGGAGGTTTGCTACCCCTAAGATATCACATGTGTTTCGGCCTCCAAGGTTGAAGCAAACGTTTATAACTAATCACAGGTAACTGGTTTCCTCAAAAGGGGGCAGAAGATTGTCTCGAGGGGTCACCTGTTTTAACCTTTTCAATACTATACAGTAGCGTGTTGCCTGTCAGCCAGCAAAAACTAAAATGACGTCACACAAGGAACGGTTAAATTGCCATTTGTACTGTTATGACGTCAGTAAAATGTACGTATGCCATGAATCTCGTAAAGAATTATGCACTCTATAGGGCCTATAGTATAGGCTAAGACACACGTCATGACATATGAACTTAAAAAGTTTTACCTTTAATATTGGTTTCATTTACTGTTGAAACAGAACACTTTCAGAGACGCTGCGAAAGTACACCTTGTATCGAATCATGCAAGTGTTAAATATCCTGATACTGAATGATAAAATAGTAGAGTCGTTACTAGGCGATAATAACACCCCTCTCCACCCCAGTAAAGCAGTCAAAACAGTGAAAGGTCATGTCGTCGCCTACATTAATTATATTTTTGCCAGATGTTTGAGACAAAAACTAACAAACTATAACGCGCCAGTTGTTGAAATATATACAAAGAAATTGCCAGTAAGTGGTCCTGAGGCTAAACAGTGCCATGATTGTTTGCATACCTAAAACTGTTACTTCCATTTTTAAAAATGTACCTTGTTTTCCTTTTCAAGGTATTTCAAGGTTAGTTTTATGCTTTACGTATACGTCTAACACATGTAGTTTTAGTAAACTTTTCAGGCTTTCTGTTACTTTACAATGACAGCAAAATATATTTACTTTTTAACTATTACGATAAAACATACGTTTTCATGCATGTTCCATAAACACGCTAGGTGAAATAAATAACTGAGATGGAACAGTAAAAACACATGCAACCACCCGTCTGCAGTTTGTAAAAATCTGTATACCACCCCTCGCACAAAGATTCGCAAACGTTTGCGACGAGCCATCCAAATGTTGCGCGCAAAATGTTTGCAACGCATCTGAAGGATTAAATGTGCTGTAATCATCATAAACATGAAACTGCTTACGGTCGGTTTCTTGAGAGCATAATTATTTCATGTGCTTAAATATCCCGTGCACATAGTCTCTTTGTTGTTAAGCGCAAAAAAACACACAAAAAACCCAAAAATCAATGGTTTATATGTGCTGAACCCGGCGCAGGGATCGAACTTCGAATTTTTGCGTTAAGAATCTGTCGGGATTAGCGCTGAAGCACTGGGAAGGGTGGGGGATATATCATCATTCAGAATGTCACGTCTTGTGTAGAATATCTACGTAGTTTCGAGATTTCGAATATATCGTTGTTACGATAATTTGTATTGTTAATTAAGCCACAAATATCTTTTAAATGACTGTATAAAAATATGAACCAAAAATTTTATTCTTAGCCCAAGAAAAAAACAAATGTTAGCCATGTTTAGTGGACGCGAAATTTCATACAATCTTATAATTCAAGTACAATTTTACGAAAGTTTAAATAATTGTACGAAAATGAAAATTAAACAGTTTATTTGTATTTAAAAACGAAAGTGCTACGACATCCAAATATCAACAACAATGAAAATTTGTTTGTAGTTGAGCACAAAGCTACACAACGGGCGAAATGTGCTCTGCTCACTATGGGTATCGAAACTCGGTTTTTAGTTGTGTAAGTCCGCAGACATGCCACTGTGAGGCATGAAACATCCCGCTGTGTTAGTACCGAAAATATTATGGTTCACAAAATAAAATCGTTTAGTAACCAAACGGTATTGCTTGAAAGCTTCTTTTGTCAAACGTGATTGTGTTTTTATATTTCTGATTTGTGTGAAGTGTTTGTCGGAATGACTTACCAGTGCTCGCATCGCCATCTGACGAGACATTTCTCTCATCCGCTTATGACATGTTAATTAAATTTTCTCAGACAAATGTAATTATTTCATTATGTAGTAAATTTACTACAGCCATCTGTTGACGCCTCGAATTCTGAACTACTAACCAGATAGAAGGCAGCTAGTCAGCATCATCCTACCTCCCACCATCCTTTCTACGGGATTGACCGCCACTCTTTTAATTCATCCACATGTTAAAGTGAAGAAAATATTTGCAAATACAGTTTCAGGACAAAATTGTTGCAACACAGAAATGGAGATGTATGGCACAGTGTATTATTTTAAACTTCACAAAATACAACAACGTTTAAAAATCACTATATAAAACTGTGAATTACCACTTTAAAATAACCAATCTTTTGTGGAAGGTAACACTGATTAGTTTGGTTGGTTGGTTTGCTGTTTTATGGCACAAAGCAGCTAGGTTATCTGTGCCAAACATCCGGTAAAAAGTTAAAATTAAAGTAAATTTAGTAAAATTCATAAACGGAAACTAAGGTAAAATAAAACATAAATAATATTAAAACCAATGTTTACATCCAGTCTACAGCAGTAAGAGAAAAACAACATTGATACAGCAGTGAACACAGAAGCTGTAGAGGGGATTCTGCGTGCTACCACCGAACCGCAACAAACCATGACAGAGCCCACAGAGTCACCTGATTTTGAACCATCCGTATAAATAGGAATGGAAAGATGGTTCAAAAGATATTCAGCAAATAAAAGATGCTACTTCCAATCGGGAGTATCTGTTTTCTCAGATGACTTAATAAAAAGATCAAATTTGGGGACTGTATAAGCCATGGTGGGATGGGCTGACCAGTGGATACTGCAATGTTATCCAAGGACAGACCCAATTCATCCAACTGCATCTGGATATGAAGGCCAAAAGCAGCAATGGCAGATCATCTGTTTTGAAAAAGTATGGCCCACCGAGAAAGGAACACACAACCCTAGGCGAGATGCTTTGATAAATAACAAAGTTTCAAAGCATATAGTAAAGACAGTTGCAAATGGTGGAGGTGCAAAGAAGGTTCATGAGACTATGTATAAGCTCTGAACTGGGGAGGTGCAGAATGCCCCAGAGTCATAGTCCTTGATGATGAATGGGGTCAAGCATCTTTACAGCTGACGTTCTGGCAGAGCCATAGACCAGTCATCCATAGTCGAGTTTCGATCGAATAAGAGCACGATATATCTTTAGCATATAATATCGATCCGCTCCCCAAGTATTGGAAGAGAGGGCACAAAGGATTCGATTTTGATTTTGATTCGAGGAACCAAACAAGATGAACATTAACCATCCTCTCTTAGGTCTTACAGAAACAGCTCGTCAAAGCATTTGGATAGTACTTTGAAGGAATCTTGGGATCCTTCCCAGGCTTAGAGAAAGGTAGGACAATAGCCTGGTGCCTGGCACCAGGAAAAACAACCTCGTGCCAGATCCAGTTGAAAACAATCAGAAGAATAGCAAGAGAAGCAGAAGAAAGATGGCGCAGCATTTCATAGTGTACATCATCTGGTCCAACCAATGTACACTATGACATGCTGTGCAATCAGGTCCATTTGATGTACTGCCAGACTGATGAAGGACCAGTTTGAGCTCAACCAGTGTAAAGTCACAATTATATTCATAGAAACAATCAGCTCGAAAAGAAAGAGGTGAGCACTCTGCCCGAGTCTTGATGGCTAAGATGGTGGAGGAAGAAGCAGAAGTGTTAGATACCCAGCCAAAGCTTTCACCTAGAATATCGGCGATGCTCCGGTTATCAGCGACTTTCTGACCATCAGAGAGCAAGATCGAGAAGGGAACAGAATCATTGCCCACTGACCTTTCGTGAATTATTGTCAACCCTCCAAGAAAAATGGGAGATTAGTGTAGGGGAGCAAACTGACAGGTCAGTAGCAGTAAAGGACTGACTAGGTGTATGAAAATAAGTACAAGAACCAGTACTGAAAGGAGAAAGGTTGTGATCAGAGAGCATAAGCTCTATGGAGTGACCCCTCCTAATTAATGTCAACACTTCCCCAGAGGGGATAATGTCTATTAAAGTCCTCCAGGATTAAAAAGGGAGGCGGCAACTGTTCAATGAGAGCATCAAGGTCTGATTGATCATGTCTCTCCAGGCGACAAATAGAGAGAACAAACAGTGCTGGTATGATCCAAGGAAACACGGATGGCCACGGCCTCCATGGGTGTGTTGAGTGGCAAAGACAGGTTGGGCACATGCTGATCAACTAACAGTGAAACCCCCATGCACTCATCCATCATACATCCTATCATTTCTGTACAAAGAAAACCGCCAAAAGGTGGCTGTATCGGCAGGTTTCAGAAATGTTTTGTGTGACGAAAGACATACAGGATGGAAGGAAGCAATCAGTGTTTTGATGCCATTCAGATTAGAACGTAAACCTCGACAGTTCCATTGTATCAAGGTAGCCATTTTTATTTATGTGTTAGCGAATTGAGTGGAGAACTCTCCTGTTTACGACCATGTCTTTTTTCTTAACTGTCTTTATTATAGGGAGGTCTATTGACCTCCATGGATCGTGCCCTGGGTTGACTGGATAGGTCTTTGCTGTTGGAAGAGGATTCCAGCGAACGAGGAAGTGAATGAATGATCGTTTTGCATCCTGGGGTGGGAGAAGATAATGTATCCGAGAAAATGCCTGTACTCAGAACCAAAGGAAGTGGATCTTGGAATTTGCTAGAATGTATGTAAGGGACAGAGATGGGTGTTAAAGTTGATTCATCAACTTTCTTAACCATGGAGGTCAAGACTTTTCATTTGGTTTGAGAACAATTCTTTTGGAGGCACAGAAAGATTCGTCTGAACTCCCACTGTAGTAGTGGAACAAAGTGCAGCAGTATACGTTTGAGATGAAGTGGTGGACAGTAACTTTCGAGCCTCAGGATAAGCAATGTTATGAATCGTTTTCAAATGCTGCCCCTCTTTATGGAAACATAAGAGAGGGTTTGGAATGTATGGCTGTACTCTGCAATTAAGATAACCTGCTTTGATGGTGACAGGTGTACATGGTAATGTAAATGTCAGAATGAGGGCATTGATCAGGATCGTAATTCCATCTTTGCAAGTAGAGATACGCCTCACTGCAGAAACTCCTTGAGTGGAGAAACCAGCGAGAATCTGTGACTCTGGGATGTTCTTCAAATCCCTCTCAACAATAGCTTCTCATGATTAGTTCAAAGTAGCATAAGGTGTAACCTCAATAGGTTTATCCCGAATTGCCTTTGAATGCCTTCTCTACCCATACCAGCCATTTTTAAATACATAACTTCTGTTCTGTTTTTAAGAAATAAATGGACCTTGTATACTTAAGAGCAGAAACAGAAATTCTACGAACACATAATATGAATTATTTTATAAAAAACAACAACAAAAATAAAACATTACTGGCAAAATCATTTAATTTTACAATGCAGATACAAATAACATGCTTTAGTTACAATACACTGCAAAGTAATGGAACAAAATTCCTGAATAAAGTTTTGTTTTAAATCTTTACACAAAGGTACCTATAAACTAACAGACTAGGTGGATGATAACTAACCAGTCAACCACAAACAGTGGTAATTCTTGAGTTATTCTAACAAATTATTTTTTAAAACACATAGTTTTCAATTTTTGAAACAAGATCAGGAGACATTTATTTGATAACTTCAATTTATTAGAAACATTTTTTTCAGTGAATTAAATTACATTTAAATATTACATATACACACATACACACAAACAGGTTTCAGCGGTTTGTTTATTATCGAGTTTACAGTAGGCATACAAAACCTTTACAGAAACTGTTAATAACAAATAATGTTATATTTTTGGTTACTGTCTTATTATACAAAAAGAATGTTTAATGTAAAAGATGTCCTTCACATAAAACTACCCTTTCAAACCTTCAAAATATTCACGTTAGTAATTTTGAAGCTCATACACTTTGTTGTAAATTATGTTTAGAATGTCTGCAGATCAATTAATACAGTTTATTAAAAAAGCAAAATTAAAAAACAATTTTAGATCTATATCACTTTTAATCAAAATTTAGAAAACAATTCAATAGATAATTTTATATTACAAAAACAGACAGTTCATTATTTTATATTGCCAAAAAAAGTATGTTCGTATTAAAATTATAACTGTCCTATTTTACAAAAATTCAGTAACACTCTTCTATATTTAAATCACAAATAATAAATTCTATCGTAGCAATTAAAATTCACAAATATACATAACTTAATGAGCTTAGAAAAAATTAAAGCTAAAAACTGACTCAACCAATCAGCTATATTGGGAAACTATGTAATTTATAAATTTTTAAAATGTTAATAATTAACAGATTTTTTTCTCACAAAGAACGATTGATTAGTTATAAATAAGAATCTGAAGGTAATAATGAAAACAAAACCTAAAAATACAACATATCTCTAGTGATTAGTTTACCTAGGTAACCACCAGTGAATAGTTTACCTATCAGATCTTAAAATTTCACAGGAATGTTTCTCATACTTAGAAAAATGTAAGATAAATAGTTAAAAAAAAAAGAATAAGAACTGTACGTGTTGCACATTAACACACGACTAACCACATTAGTTTTGTATTAACAATTCGTTTGATTTAATAGTTTTAATTAGATAAGACAACCTTTGCATAAAACAGTTACAGTACTTTCACAGGTTTCCATAAACGGTGCAATAACTTTTCTTTACCACTGGAATAACATAACTTTCTGCTATTTTAGTTGCAATATAAAAGTAATTATAGAGTTTATTACTAATGTTTCTTTAACTTTGAATAATAACAACCCATGGAACGTTGTGGCCTCTAAAGGTACTGATACATAAAATATGTTTATACCTACTAAACATCAATGGTAACAACAATCAGTATTTGGCCACACATCATAACCACATTTTATATAAACTAAAAAAATGCTATAAAACTATATCTTTATCTCTCAACAAAAAATAGTTTACTTGCATGTCTCAACTGAAATTAACACTTCCTACTTAGTGATCGATATTAGTATATTTTTTGTTTTACTTAGATACAGAAATTGCTTAATAGACTTTGTTCTGTTTTTTCTGTGATGAAACAGAAGTTATTTCAATAGGTGTTGAAGTACATGTTGCAGCAGCTTTGATGGAGCCATGCTACATTTGAAATACATCTTCTCAGTGTGCTAAAATAAAGTAAGGTTTAGACTAACTAAAATAATTATATCACTGATGGTTAGAAAGAAAAAAAAACGCATCTAATTTGCACAACTTTACAAATGTAAACAATGCACTCGATCATGAATAGTATATTGAAACATTTACACAAAGAACAATTTTTATCCAAGTTTTCTGAATCTTGATGAAGCAGTATTAATTCATAAACATTAAAACAATTACCACAATCTTTGATATGCTTTGAGGTTTTTAAGCCTAAAATCAAAATGGAGCCTGTAACAAACCATAACATGAAATAGCAGTGAACACTCACAAAATGAGTAACCAATACAACATACTGACAATCATTTCAATAAATTTATAGTTACAAGTGCTTTCACATACCTTTATTAATAAAAGTCTCTATTCAATTAGTTCATTAATTAATAGCTAAGAAAGTCAAAACAATTTCTGATAATAAAAATATTTTCCCAACCTAAAATTTAAAAATCATTGTGTTATAAGTGTAAAATTTATAAATAATTTAGTTTACAGAATATAAAAAATAATTGAGTTTTCAGAATTAAAATAAACTTTCAATAAGCATGAGACAACAAACTCATAGATTTAAGCTGATTTGTTTCATATAATAATTTTCTTTATTATTAACAATTTTTATAACATGAGAAGTCAGAAACAAAGCATATTAGGTATCACACAGCTGCTAGTTTTTTATCTTATACATAAACTTAAGTTTTAACAAAGGAAGATGACAATATAAAATTTTCTATCAAATCCTTAAAAAAAGACTGATACAGATTAGCTATACCAATAGTCATTAATATTTGGTAGGATGGTAGGCCATTTTTTTAAAAAAATTTGCTGTATTAAAGCTTTACTGTTTTTACAAAAAGAATCAGTTTTATTTCTTTTGAAATACCACAAAATTAAAATTTTATCTGTTAAAAATAAAAAATAAAATTATGTATAATTTGTAGAACTATAAATTATGTATATGCATTCCATACTGGTTTAGGTATTTTATCATGGTATAATATCTAAAACGCATAGTTCATTCTTAAATCAAGTTCAATTCAGTGCAAAACAAAAATTCAAGCATAGTTTTTTTGTTTTTTACAATAACATTTTTCCCTAATATTTTAAAGGTGTATCAATTAAATAATGCTTATGTTTTTTCATGTCTATAGAAAGAATATCATCTTATGTTTTCAGGAATAATGTCCTTTACTTTTTTTAATTATTACGTTATACAACTGTGAACAAAAAGAATGCAAGAAAACTTAAAACTGAAGTGAAAAGAAAGTACTACTGATAGAAGATGAAAAGTAAGCTGTACATAAAAGTACATTAAATTCAGAAATAATCAGATATTATTTTACAATGTCAATAGGAGGGATATCTCTATTGATATGATTATATATGTATTATATTCACAATATTATAGAACTGCACTGAAATCATTTAAAATAAACAAAGCTTGTATTTTCACAAGTTGAATCGGTAAAAAAAAAAAAATATATATATATAATCTGCAGTTTACTTTGCAAGTAAACTCAGATGTGTTTATTCGAGTCTTTATTTAAAGACAACAATTGAAATTACTTAACATCAGGAAAAAAAAAGGATGAATGTTTTTTAACATAACAAGTGGTTAGGTATGTGGAGTTGATATTCACTGTGATTCAAACAGTTACAATACGTTGATACCTGATTTCATGCTAATATCACCCCAGTAGTTCAAATTCATCATCTGATGTATCAAATATTCTTTCTTCATCCAGTATTGTGAAGTCTTGCAAAGAAAATATTAAAGTAAAAACACTGGTATCATAAAAAAAAACAACCAACTAATTGGTTTGATAAAGTGACTGAGTAAAGTGAAGAGTGCATTAATTATCTATTTAATTTCAAAATATATTCACATTACATAAAAGAACTGATTCAATAAAACTCTGTGTTATAGATTAAAAATACCATATTAAATTTTAAAAAATCTGCTTTACTTTTTATTTAGTAGATGCATCAGGGAAATAAAAAATACAGGAGATAATATGCACCTTTCTCTGGGATTGTTTAATCTCTCATACACAGCTACTGATTGAAATGTAAGACATACATATTTCATTATGTAAACAACACAAGAAAAACAGTATAACTTGGAACATAATTTAATGAAGCTCTGAATATTCCCACAAAACAACAACTACATCACGAAGATATCACTATGTCCAATAAAATGATGCCAGCAGTAATAATCGTTATCATACTGAAAGTTATTTATTACATCTGCAAAATCTCATCAAATGTTTCAATACAAACAAGTATATGTTAGATAACTGAAAAGTTTAAAATGAAACAAGGATACAGTTTATATTTGCATTTCAAAAAACCAACAAAAAAATGTTTACTCTTCAAATGCTACATTTCACAAAACAAACAGCAACTTACCAAGACTAGTACTCCCTCCCTGGGCTTGCTCAGTTTCAACAGATGGCCAATGTGATGGTCTTTCTTTACTTAGTTCAAATAATGGTTGTTTCTCACTAGCTATCAAGAGCTGTTAGAAAAAATGACTTACAGAAAAAGTGGTCAGAGAAAAAGCATACGAAAAAACAGTTTTTTGTGATTCCTTATATCATTAAAAAACTTTATGGCATTCCACTATCTTTTCTTATTTGTAATACGTCAGGCTTATAAAATAATTATATGGTTACCTAATACAATAGGAATACTAATTTATGTACAATTACAATGAAAATCTTTGCTCACAGTGTACATTTGAAAGAAATAATTTTCATTTTTTAAACTACTGTTTAGTCATTTTTTTAATTACACTTGCTTGTCACAAGCCCAAAAAATATGTGAATTGTATTACACAAAAAACACCTTTATATATATATAATAAAATACAAATCCTTTTTCAGCTGTTGTAAAAATTATTTTCCTTGACTATTTCAATGTAAAATTACTAATAGTGAAAAAATATTAACCATAGCTCAAAACCCAACACTTAAAAGAGCACTTTATTACACTTTCTAAGGAGCTCTTAAACATATGTTCATATGTGGTTCTAGTTCACCCAAACTCTTAGGTAAAGTACACACAAGAATTTGTCAGGACACAAGATTTTAGGCCCTGTGTACCAAATACACAACACAAAATACCCCATACACAAGTACTTTCCTTTGAACTTTACACCATAACAAACTAAACAGTATAAAGTTTGCACGCAGCTGTCTACAATCAACTTCTAACAGGTTTCATCAATAATAATAAATTGTACAGAAATAAAGTGAAAGTACCATATGATTTACCCTTTAACGTCTGGTAGATCAAAGTATTAGGAGGACTGCAACATTTGTTATCTATTTCTTCCCTCTTCTTTAATTTACTTACCACATCTCCAAGAAGTACTAAATTTAATGCAAGTTACTCATTATAATGATGTCATCAGGACTTGCCAATACTTCTTCTGACCTTTAACTCTATAATATATATATCCAATAGAAAGCCAAAGATTTTCTCTACCAAATGATGATTATGTTACATTGCTGTCTGTATAGAGAATTTTCTTTTTTCTTTCTAGTTCAAACTATATTCCCATGGGAAACACCTCAATGACTTTAGCTTAATTTTTAATGGCTTTGGTCACAGAGTTAGAAAGCATGAAAATTTTTGATAGTTATGAACATTTTCCTGTTTGTATGTTTTTATTCTGTGTTCTTTGATATATTATTTAATATAACAGTACAACTAGTACACAAAAGTAGGGTTAAACATCATCAATAGATAAGAGGAAGGAAAAAAAACTCACGTAAGTGCTTCATTTCTTATTTTTGACATGTATTCTATATCTATTATTATTAAACTAAGTAAAATGTAAAAAACTGTAAAATTGTCAGATAAATAAAATAATAATATTAATCATATGTTTTACAAGGTAGGCTTGCAAGTAGTTCATGCATTATTTGAGCTGCATGTTTGCCACGTGATTTGCAATTTATATAGCACACAGTATTTAGAAATGGTTCAAAGGGTAATAAAACAGTAAAATTTAAGTATAAATAGGCACATACTGTCACAAGCTTTAACCTACTTATAATAAATAATTGTGGTTTTCTGTTACAATTTTCAAACACTGAAGATGGAAAACAGGGGTAAGTTATAATTATTTTCTTCTTTTTTTTATGGTAGTTACAAGGTCAGTCAAATAGACCAACCTTATATAGCATGAGTAAGAAACAGAAAACATAAAATACAAAGTTTTTTTTCAGAAGAAAAAAAACATTTCATATTTATTTAGGAGGTTTTAGGGGTTATGTAATGAGTATTTGAATGTTTTCAGATGAAAACAGTCTTTTTAAACTTATAAAAATTACCTTGAACTCATGAAAGTAAACAAAATATGGGCAGTGTAAAATGTAAATAAAACATGCTCTTTTCTACTTGTGCAAGTAAAACATGTACATTGTAAGTATTTTTTTTCATTGACACTAAAGTACTTTTTTTCTTCTTTTTTTATTTATTAACTTCTATCTATGGGATTGTTGGGAATCAAACTGGGACTCTTGAGAAAAAAAAAGTCCAGAACCCTTTTTTATGGAAGATGCTTAGGCCTAGTTTGAGCTTAAAGTAGGCCTAACAAATATTAAGTCACATTGACCACTGTGGAGAGAAGAATTAAAATCTAAAATGTTTCTAAAGCCTTGCAGACTATAATAGAGGATAAAATAAGACCCATAAATTCAAGGATAAGTCAAACACCTTGTGAATGTTTCAGCAACTGTAAAAATGTAGTTACTATGACAAAAGTTGAATTTGTTATAGTTTTCATGCTTTAACATTTAATTTAGTACACGTATGTTCCTGGAATTTGGCAGATTAACAGTAAACAATACAATGTTTAAATACGCAAAATATGAGATTTTTCTTATTAAGACTTAAGGTTTGAGCAATATTTTTCTCATGCCTTTTTCTCTATTCACATGTTGCCTATCCAACATGCAGAAAATTTTCATTTTAAGTTTAAAAATACTTTTACACATTTGAAAAATTTTCAAATTTCAGTGGCAAAACCCTTATAATGTCTGAATAGTTTCCAAATCTTTCTTAAGAAATACTTTATATTTTATCTGTCATTTTTACTAACAAATCTCTGTATAATTTCAGTCAATTTGACCAGTCTCATATTTACCATGGAAAATTAAGAAATTAATATATGTTATGCCTTTTATGTTCTAGAATGGCTACAGATTATAATACAAAAACATAAATGTTTAGACTAAATAACTTAAATCTTGTAACATTATGCATTTATATATTATTTTATCATATTGATATTTCAGCAATGCCTGGCTGATAATACAGAAGTTACAATAATGCAGCACACATGCATTCATGTTACTTTATCCAATAATATAAAGCTGGCCTTTGGTCTTTACAAAGGGGCCTGCCTGTCTTGGCTGTGTTTTAGTAAGCTAGTGTTTTGTAAAATACAGTTACATTTCAATTATTATAGATTATACATGTATACAGATTATTACTCTTTAGAAATAAGTTATTAAACTTATTTTTCTTAAAACACAGAACAGTATATACAGAAGTAAAGGAAACAATTATCTCTTGTAGTTATGACCTTTGTACTCGTTTGCTAAGCTTTAAGAAAGTTTTCACATGGAAGACATAAAACAATTTTATTTTAGCTTTTATATATACATTTGAATAACATAAAAAATCATAAATTACTACATTGATAACATAGAGTTATATTATAATTTATCAAGTTTAGAAATTAACTAATCTGTCTTTGGATTTTAAAAAATACAAAATTTCAAACAGGCTAAAGACTCAACTTATCAGCATAAAAGCTCATCTCAAATGAAAGAGATGGCACCTGTTATATTTGAAAATGGCTGAAAAAGTCACTAGGGGACATTCTGAGCTTTTAATTGGTTATTCACATGTCATATATAGAAGTATACATAAGAGACAGTTTCCAAAAGTGGAAAGAGAAGAGTGGGGCCACTGTGTTTAATTCAGTACTTGAGCAATAACTTAAATAGAAAAGATAGGAGGTGCTTATTTTATATTATGGCTTTTCAAAATTGGTAATTTGAGCTTGTGATTCATACAAAGCAATATATTTTGTATTTTGATATCACAAACATCAATTTTGAACCGGTGCTGGATTCAACATACCACATGACACACAAATATCAATGTTTAGGTGTGTTTAATATTTACTTTCAAATTAAATAATGCATACTATGCAAATTTAAATTATAATTATAAATTTAAATTATACAGTTTTATACCAAATGTAATGATACAAATTCATAAAATAGTAGTTTAATAAACTTTTGAATGCAAGCCAACAAAAATAATGACATGGCCTTTGACCATTGACTAGTCTGGAAAGGGTTAAAAATGAAAAACATTCAACATGTCCAGAACTACATAAGCTACTTACCTTATAAACATGGTTACACCAGTTGTCAAAATCTGCCTCACTTCTACAGTAGAAACACTGGATTTGATACAAAAGTAGTCTGACTAAACACATATACCATAATTTTTCACTAAATTTTATTACATAAAATGCAAATGTACTTAACTTACTGTTAAGTAAAAAAAACACCAAAAAAGGTATTTTTGTAAATACTTTAATAAAGAACTCAATTAAGGACATCTTAATAGATGTATTAAGTGTATGGGATAACTTGAACAGCTTTCTTTATAGTACATGTAATAACAAATTTATAAAAAATAAAGTATCAATTTGAAATTTATTAAAAGGTAATGAATAACGTCATATATAAGAAGATGTTTCTTTCTCTCTAAAGAGTATACAGTAGCCAAGAGATTTAAAGGTTGAAAAATGAATTTAAAAATATTTTGCTAAATACCATATTTTGATTGTAAAACAAAAAAAAACATTTACTCTCAACACCACTTTCCTATCTAATAATTCTATATGTTATTTTTGAAATGTTAATATTTTCCTAAATTGAAAATGTATTTCCAAATAGATACTTACCTCCTCTCACAAAAAGCTTTTTTGATTTGTACTGCTCTGTATCTGTGCAAAATGTTCACTCACTACTAGCCCTGCAACTCCCATTTCTTTCTGCATATGTACATGAAAATGATCATAAAGCAACCTTTCACCAACAGCAGTGCAACACTACCCCTATAATAACTAGTGCCCTCTCTAATAATGCACCTGTTAATCACTTTGAGGTATAAACCAAGTTATCCAGTACACTGGAAGTAGGGGGACAGATGAGAAATGTGATAAAAAGGTAATTAACTATTCAGAAATACATTTTCAGTTTAGGAAAATGCTAGCTTCCAATATAATATCTTTTTTCCTCTCACAAAAACTTAGTATCCCACATCAAATTGGGACCTCAAGGTGTCAAATGGCTAGGATAAAAAAAAGACAGTAAATGGGAGTTCTACCTCAACCAACACCTGGCAAAACTGGAATTGTATACAAGGTCTATAGTAGGAAAAGTGTCCTACCTTTCACCTCAAGAAAGGTTCACTAAGAGGCAAGATGAGTTTCTGTACCAAGAACCCATCTCTGGATGTGTGCATTTACAACAGAACCAACACCAGATCTACAAGGAAGTAACATCTAGCTGATAATAGGATGTAATGAGAGCTCAACAGGCATTAATCTCTAGCCCAAAACCTGGCAATATTTGGAATCTCTGTTCCAGTCCATAGTAGGAACAGGGAACCCAGCTTTGCATGTACACATATGGGAATTCATGTGCTTCATCCAGCTTCAACTAACTCCAGACCTGCTGGGAACCAACATCTAGCAGACAAGAGTAAGATGAAAAGGGGCCTCAATTTGGGATTACATCTCCAATCCAAAACCTGGTGGAATTGAGAATTTATCAACCAGCCTGCAGCAAGAGGATGGTACCAGCCAAACACAAGGATTTATGTGGCTGGATTATCTCCAACCAACAGATGATCCACCTGGGAATTGATGTTTGGAGGATAGTAGGAAGAAGGAATATCTCAGTCAGCAGAATGTTACAACCAAAACTTGGCAGCAACTGGAATTTTAAGTTAGATCCATGGTACGAAGGGAGTTGTGCCATTGCCCTACTCTCAACTGAAGAGAATTGTGTTTCACACAGGAGGAATGGCCCCTAAGGTCCATCACCCACCCCAGTAGCTAGAAACTGGGAAATAGCAAATACTCCCATACTCCACTAGAAGAAAAAGTGGAAAGAATGCAATGGAGAGTGCAGAGGCCTACCACACCTGAGACAATGCAATGAGTGACTATGATACCATATTTTGAAAAGCAGAGTTACCTTGTGGAAAGAGTTGATCAACCAACATCTGGCAGCATCTCGAATTGTATGTCAAGTCTGCAGTAAAAAAAGGCTCAAAACAAAGGTGCATCAGAGATGGGCAGTAATTTCTGTCTGCTTTATTCCTGAAGTTCATGAGTGTGCAGTCCCAAATAAACAAATTTATGAAGCTTAAGACCACAAGATACACCTATGACTGTACCTATGGAACATTTCATCTTAACAATGTGCATAATCCTGTGACATGTTCTTTCAAATATGCGATATTGATGCACAGATGACAATTAGGAGTCAAACAACCAACACGTGATGGCATCTAAAATTGTACATCTGTCTTCTGTAGGAAATGCCTCAATGTTATAGTCATCTAGCATGGTCACAGTATGTAAAGTACAAAGTTGATACTAAGTATACCTGGTTAGGCAACACTTGCCACCAAGTAGGATCCAAGAAAAAAAAAAATGCAGCAAAAGGCCCCTGTAAAGAAATGAAAACAAATAGAACAGCCCATACACTCACTATGATAATATTCTTTCAGAGATGCAAAACGACAAACAAGGACATAGTAAGGTGACAGATCTTATGTGGAAAAAATAATCCAGAGAAAAGAAAGAATACATCAGATAAAAGGACAGGCAAATTCAACACCATGTTGAGTGGGGTAAAAAATAAAAACAAGAGAGTATGATTCCAATGAAGAAAAACTGACACAGGAACTGTCAAAGAAAATTGTGTGTATGTGTTCAAAAACCAAATGCCCTAGCCAGGCAAAGGAATTGGAGAGAAACAGAAGGGACCTAAAGATGGGAGTAAAAGGGAATAGAAAGAGGAGTGAAAGCATAATTAATATCCAGAGCAGCAGAAACCACAAGCATAAAGGAAAGGGACTGAACTAGGGCAGAAACGTGGTGAAACCTGATCACTAAAACTGTCAGAAAATGTGACTGCAGGACAACAACATAAGAAACAGGGACAAAAAATAAAATAATGAATCTGCCAACAAAGGTTAAAATGTAGGATTATAAAATATATTGGTTACAAAGGATGAAGGAGGTCCAGGTAAGGCATCCCTAAATAATATGCAACAGAAAAGCATATTCAGGAGGGAAAGAAAGAAACTGCTATAAGTCACATCCACCCATTTAGACACACCTAGGTGCTGATAGAACAAGTTACTCCAGAACAGTGGTAACAGATGTCAGATATCATATTAAAATCAGTATTTTAAAGCTTATTTTCCACAACTTTCTGGAATTAAACCTACTTATATAACTGATAATAACAAATGAAAAAACGTTTGATGAAGATTTTGATCTGATGATTTGTTGAGAAAATTCAACATATGCCAGTAACAAAATTTATGAAATGTCAGATAAGTTTTATGACCTCTTAAAACTGCCTTTGTCATCACAGTATATCTACCCACACTTAACTTAAAATTGTAACCACACACACACACACACACACACAAACAAGGTGTTCAAAAAGCACCTGAAACAAATTTTACAGTGTTCCATATGCTGTCCTCACAGTTTAAACAACAATGGAGCAACAAAAGAATTACCTCAAATTTCTCATACCTTGACAGTGCTATAAATCAGTCACATACCTGAAATTTAAAAAATTTGCAAATAGCTTGTAGTTCCAGATTTTTCAAATACCATTTATATTGCAATTTCAATTTTAAATTATATTACAAAATGTTTTATTATAATAGTACCAATGCAATGGAAGGGTCCAACTGACTGACATCCATTCTGCTTGCATAACAACAGTGATAGCTCTCATCACTGGGAGAATCAGTGTCTAGGACAGTTGCTGGCTGGGTGGTATGTGGGTCCAGAAATACCACCTCATTTCCTACAAAAGACATTAAGTCCTATAAGTTTATGATACATGACCATTATCTGATACAAATCTACAAACATTAAAACAATACGATATCATTATTTTAACAATGTAAACAGTACTTACTAGCCAAACTTCCTTAGATGTAAATTCACTATTAAAAAAAAAAAAGAGTGGCTATTTATGACAAAAAAGCACCATTTTTATTGACCTAAATAATGGTAGGAAAACAAATGGCCTAATGATTAGTGCATAAATATTAAAAGAAAAAAAGTGAATACATTGAAAATAATACAATTTCAAAATAATTCAATTTCATTTCAAGCACTTGTTTATTATGTTCAATTCTACACACTACAAATTTAATCTATTGTGTAGTAATTATGCTTTTATTAGTTTTTTTATTATATTGGTTCTACTAACATCTATTAACATCTTTAGTTTTTACTAACTGAAATAGCAGAATTCAAGGTATTTCAGCATCCTCAAATAAATCATTTTGGCTGTTACAATACTTTATGCAATTTAAATGAAATAATGTGAAGTT
Source organism: Tachypleus tridentatus (assembly GCF_004210375.1). NCBI lineage: Eukaryota > Metazoa > Arthropoda > Merostomata > Xiphosura > Limulidae > Tachypleus > Tachypleus tridentatus. The sequence continues at coordinate 127,780,494 of NC_134825.1, forward strand.
GAGGATAATAGTGTTAGTTTGATGAATTATGAGAAATGTCGTGAAATGTCCTCTTAGATTTTTTTTCCCCATCCTTTTGGATTCACTGTCTGTTACAGGTGAAGAAAAAATAAAATGGGAGTTGAAGTTATTCTTAACTTTATTTCACTGTGCTTGTGCAGATATCTTTAAAATTGTTCCTCTCACTAAATATATGTATTATAATGTGATACACTAAAATATAAATAACAATTGGCTCACCTATGACACCAATGAAGTAAAGAGCATGGTTAGGCCGTCCTCCTATGATTCCTAGAGATTGTTTAAGGGTAAATGTAGTCTGCAAGAAAAGGTTGATAAAATTTTGATATTCTCATCCTTTTTAATTTCTCAATTACAAAGAGCTAATTAAGTGATATTAAAAAAAAGTTTATCAATGTAAACTAACCATAATAACCACTTAGTTACAATAATTTTGTTAGATAAACAATTAAATAAAAAAACATAATAAAACAGCATTGGTAAAAATTAATTTAAAAAAATAATTAAAAACTAAGATTTTTTATATTCTTATGATTTCAAAAAACTTTCAATTTCTAAAAACAGGTTAATACACAAATCTCAAAGGAATAAAACAATGTAAAACAAATCATTCACAAAGTACATTTATTTAATGAAGTAAGCAATTACCTTTAAACCTTTTATATACAAGGGATTAACGTCAGTTAGGCCTAGTCTAAGAGGTATAAATAAAAGTAGAGGTCTCCATACGAAACGTTTATTGCTGCAGGAAGACAACTGAGAGCTGAGCTTTGGACACTGAAAATAAACACCATTTTCCAGGGTTGTTGCTATACTTGTGATTTGTTGGTTACATTTTGTTGATCCTGAACAGATAGTGTTGCAAGTATTGTTCATTTGCTGACTTGTAGTGTGCATTTTGCACAAATCTTCTAAGTTAAAAAAAAATTAAAAAATGCTTTAGTACTTTGAATCTACAAATCCTGTAACTCTGTATTTTATTTCTTTAATCATGTGCAACAAGTGAAATTGCAAATATTTAAACTGTTTTGTTAAATCTTGGACACTCAGTAACTCTTCTCTAAGTTATGATTAAATTTTGGTTTATATTTATGTAAATTCTAAAGAGCATAACTATAACAGAGAAAATATTCAAATAATGCAATGAAAAGGGTGTATTAAGACATGTAGAAATATTTGCTTTGTTAAAGGAAAAGATCAGAATTATTAGGTAGAAGCAACTGAATAGATGTATCACAATTTATATTCAAAGAAAGGTGGCATCTTCAATATTAATACAGAATAAACATTCAATGTTAACACTAACTTAACATAAAAATATATTTGAAAATCTCTTACTGGAATCTGCTATAAAAATTTATCAAAATACTATTTACTGTGACAGTAACTAACATATTTTATTTAAAAGAGCAAATGTAAATTACATTTAGATGAAAGAATGGAAAAATCACTTCAAAAATTAGAGGAAGCAAAGAAGCTTATTTAATTTGCATTCAAAAAATTAGCCAACAATTAATCCAAAACACTTTATTGCTTTTGACTTTAATGCATTTAGAAAGTTTGAACTTAAGTTAATAATGAACAAAGTTGAAATTTAATTGACATTAGAATTTTCTACAATCATATACTAAAAACTAAAAATATTAAACAACAAATGTCGGTCTAATCTTTCATTACTCAAAAATCTTACAACTTAATTTTATTAATTTTACATACGTAAGCTTGAGATGATTCTCACTGCATAGGAATTAATATGCATTACAACAAAGGTTTTTATAAACTTAGTTTCATTCATAAAGTTGGGTAACAAGTGTGAAGACAAACATATGGAAGCACTAAAGGTTAAATTTTAGGACTGGTTATCTTAATGGATATACAAAATGACCAACCAATATTTATATATTTTCTGATACTCATGAATAGCATTTATTCTATCTTTACACAATATATTTAAAATAAACTACATAAAAAAGTGCAAGTGCTAGACTACAGAAGGCAAATGCAGCAGTTTCTAGAGCTTTCAAGAAAGACAAGTCCAGATAAGTACTGATGTCAAACTTATCAGTGGCTACTCATGACTTAACTTTTCATAAAACTTCATAGTTAGCATGTTTAGTTATCAAAGCACAAATCTTGAATAAAAGTAAATACCTGTAGTTAATAATAACAGCCATGCAGGAAATACAGCTTTCAAACAAGACTTTCTTGCTTGCTTTCACAAGAAATCAATTTAGGATTTATTAAAATTACTGTTTGTGAAAAAGGCTTGACTGTAACTGTAGGCTCAAAATTTAGTAACAGAAAGTCTGTATCATAGTACCATCTCATACCAATAATCTTATCTGCTACTTATTCTGCAGCCATATATTTACACAAGAAAATACTGCATGTTAAAGAGTGATAGTGTGCATAATGTTTTGAAACAATAAAATATTATAAACAAAAAACTACCTGTTAGCTACCTAAATAATTAAAATAAAACAAGATACATGTACCAATAAGACTCCATTTCAATTTATTTAGAGCCTTGAATTATCTTAAGCTGATTTTCATGACACAATAGTAGACTGGTGGGTTGTACAGGAAATTTACTCTCTCAGGTAACTTCCCATTATCAAGAACTTTTTAGTATTTAGTGTCCTTGCTTCTTAACACATTGATTGCCATGTGCCCTACTGGAGGAATCATAACCAACATTTAGTTATAGAGCATGTGACACACCAGTGGATCACAGACAATTATGTTTCAAAGCCAAATGTTTCTTGTGAAATATGAGTTTAGGACACTATGAATACTGCTTGGCACCTTTTTAATGCTTAATTTTTTTATTTTTTTTTTAATACTTCATTCATTATGTGGCAGACAATGTGTTAATGCAGATGAGGCAATGGTTAAGTAATAACTAACATGACATCAGAAAGGCAATTACAATATTAGACTGGTTTAGGTTTATTTCTATACAAAAGAATATTTTCACTTTTCAATTTAAAAAAAAAAAGAGAGAGAAAAGAGTAAATACATAACTGGTAATGGCATAGTCTTTTTTTTCCAAAAAAGAATAAGTTTTACCTATAAATAATATAAAGGTTAGAATACAACAAAGTGTGTTTCACAAAACTTTAGTAGTCATAAATTTGCTCAGTTTAAAAATACTCTATCAAATAAAGTTAAATTCATACACATGAACATCTGATATCAGTACAAAATATCAGTAAATTTACTATATTCATAAGTTCAACAAATGTATTAAACAGATATAGAGCTATTAAAAAATGTAACTTACTAATATCATCAATTATCACAGTATTATCCATTGCAACATGAACAGCCAGCGATGTCCAATCATCATACACAGACAATTTTCTAATATGTCAGAATGAGTCATTAAATTAGTTTTAATAAAATGCAAACACGTATATTGAACATGTTTCCTTAAATAAGCTAAAACATCTGAATTTGAGACTCATACTTTTCAGGCTTAGATTTATTTTCTGTATAAATGGAAGCTGTGACTAGAAGTAAGGTAAATAAAAAAAAAATATTCTAACAAAACTTTATGTTTAAAATATGAAATTATATTATAAAATCCTACCATATTTCAGCCACCAGGGATTTCCATAAGTTTTAACAAAACTAAACAAAAATTTGATTTAAAAAAAGCTAATTTTTCAGAAACATGTTAAAGAAATGTAAAAAAAATTGATAATTAGAAATGTTAAGGCCTAATATTCATCAATAATTTCTAGGTGATGATGAATAAAATTTGATTCATACAATTAATATCTTCTCCATAACCCACAATCCCATCTAGCTTGGGGTTAGCTAATATATTTATAAGAGAATAATTTTTTACACCCAGGTGACCAACTTAGTCAGCAACTTCTAGGAAGAGCATGTTTCATTACAAGGATTTGAACTCTCAACTCTTAGATTTTAAGTCAAGCACCCTAATCATTAGTAATGCCAGATCCATTTCATACAGCTACTATAGTCTGCACTAAAAGGCAACTGGATCTTATCACCTGATGTTTTTTTTGTGTGCAAGTTGTCACAGAGATATATAACACTAATCTTTCTTTAACAATGATATTTGCTACCATATATATTTAACATCTAAGTTTTATTGTAATTTATATTGCAAACCATAGATAAACAAATGCCAGAAACATCCACTTTGTCATTCATGAAATACATGTTTTAATTTTATGCATTCAACGTTTTTTAAATCTGTCTCACCTTTAGTGCTAAATAAATATGTTAAGATATGTAGATATGAAAGGCTATTGTAATACCTACAAACACTAAAGGTTACTAGAAGTTTTTAATAAATAGTGAAAACAAAACAGAAGAATTACAGAAAAAAAATTCTGTTTCAGGAAAATAACTAAAATTAGAATCAACTTACTTAAGCACCTGAGCTACAGTGTTAGGTCCAAACCACTGTCCTACAGCTTTACCTTCTGAAACACCCATCTGTGCTATAATTATATTTTTTAAAAACATCATGATTAAAAAAATGTAGAACAATACTGAATTGTTATCTTTCACTACTATATAACAATCCTTCAGATGACAGAAATTATTCTACAATATAAGAGGTTTCAATTACATCAGTAAGTTAACCAAGCATTTTTAAGTTTCATTTTTATTCCATCTTCAATATTAGATGTAAGTAATATATTTTTTATTAGCTAATTAGAACAAACAAAATTACCAAGAGGGAGATCAGCTTGTACACTTAGACTGGCCAAGGTTCTACTTCACTGAAATTTTACTTTTGTTCAAAATCATTTTCATTTATATATTCACAATCTTTACAATATAGAATTCTAACAATGATGAATATAGTAATCATAGTTCCAAGTGTTGAACCATGCAAGTTCTTTTAAATATCCACTTACAGCTTCAAGTGTTTAGTCTTTTTCCTTCTTAACTGGCCTTAATGATAGTACTTGTAAATGAATCTACATCAATATATGTTATTGTATACTGAGACTAAAACCTCCATTATTACTTGAAACATGACACCAGGCTAATTTTACTAGCATTACTTAATGTTAGGTAAGTCATATATAAGATAAACCAATGCACTGAGAATAGAACAGCCAATAAGTGAAACCTTAAAATGACAGTAGGTTAACACCACTCATGCTACTACAGGATATTTGGTGATTCATCTATGAACCAGCTCTTCCTTAATCATAAGAGAAATATTACTGAATACAAAAGGGGGCAGGGGAGATATGTTTATTTAATAAACTGCAGTTGCCTGGAGTTATAGGATGGTTTTTGCTCTGAATCCTTCATAAAGTTTACAAAAGTCAATTTCAGCAAAAAGGTACATGCAATTCATACCATTTGAAATGCACAAATAATCTGCCAGCTAAATAAAATAAAAAGTGTTTTTCATGAACAAAGATTCAAATAAATACTTTACCAAACAAGCATATTTTGAATTTCAAGAACTATCTGATGCTTTCAAAACTAAAAAAGTATCATAACAACAACTACAACTGTAGCAACAAAATCATGAAATTCAGTTTATCTTGTCAATCCTGAAATTAAGTTAAAAAATTACCAATTTGATGTATAGAGTAGATACAGTTCTTTTTATCCTGAAACATCTGAAGAATCTGTACATATGTTGGATTGATAACTTCTGGTTTCCATACCCAATCTGTAATCAATACATGTAACGTAAAGTATATTGCATAAAAATAGCCTGTTTGATTATCACATTTATAAATATTAATATCATGCCAAGTACTAAATACAAAAGTTTTACTATTTTGCACATGCAACTAATAATAATACATGTTTTTATAAACTGAGTAGAAATGAGCTAAATAGAGAACTGGTTATTTAGGTAACTTCAACCACATTATTGATTAGTTTTCTATATTTGACAGATACAAAAGGAATAAATATCATATCAAATTTAACAAATGTACTATATTTCCATAAGTTTGGAGACATACATAGTTAAATGTGCATTAAAAATGCAATAAAGATCATAGATCAATCAACTCTGATAGTATCAAGTAATATGACTGTTTCTAGAAATTCTCACACCCATGGTTAACACATTTATTTTCTTAAACAATACTTATGATACAATACTGAATTTTTAATGCAATTTTGTTTATAATACAGCAAGACATGGGTCTTGCAAGAAAAATCTAGAAGTAACCTTTGCTATTTAAAAACAGATATAAAGCAAAATCATACCTGTTAACTACTACAGACTGGCTGTAGTTTGAAAAGCTTATGGCTATACTACAGTTTGATTTGGATTCAATGTCATGCTTAAGTTTTTGGTAAAGTATTTTTATATCATTGTCATAACTTTTGGTCTTTTTCAGTTCCTTCCAGTGATACACTGCCATATAACTGTACACAAATAACAGTATGAATGTCAACTTCTTATCAAAATGACAGCCCCCGGTAAGAAGGCAAAAGGCTGAAAAGTATAAAAGTTCATGGGAAAACAAGTTTCACAGGATGATTGTTAAGTCAAGTCTGGGAAAAGCTACATCAGATACACTGTAGACAATTGTGATAGATTTATATCTTAGAAATTACAGATCAAATAAAGAGTAATCATGCAATCCTATTGATTCTTATGATAATAACTATAAGTAAAACACCAACTTGAGTTGTTTATTTTTTAATTTTGTGAAAACTACAGGAGGGCTATTATGCACTAGTTATCCATAATTTAGCAGTGTAAAACTAGAGGGAAAGCAGCTAATCATCACGACCTACTTCCAACTCTTTGGCTACTCTCTTACCAACAAGTAGCAGGACTGACTGTCACATTATAATACCCCTACAGCTGAAAAGGTAAACATTTGGTGGGATGAGGATTCAAGCCTCTGACCCTCAGACTGCAAATCAAACACCCTGTCCACCTGACCATGCCAGGCCAGCTCCAGAGAGAAACAAAATGTTCAGCATGTATTATGATGTCATGTGAAAGAAAGAAAACAATGTATTTTAATGATGAAAGAACGATGACCGAAGAAGGTCGAAACGTTGTTCGCTCTTCTATGTAAAATATTTTCTCAACCCAAACGAACCGTTTTTGCATATAAATTTTTCAACAAGTGGGTTTCTCGACATCACTGAAGGAAGGAAAAGGATCATAAGAAAATGAGGAAGGGAATAAAATGTAATATACTTGAGAAATCATGTCCAAAACGGGTGAGGAAGGCCTGTCAAATTCCACAGGGAAGCTTTGGAAAGGAAGGCAGAATGAGATGGATGAAAAAGGCTGTCAAAATCCTACTCATCATGAACAGGTTCAGACAATAAAGGAGGAACCCAAACATTGTTGGAAGAAGAAGGCCAACTTATGCAAAGTTCAATCTCCTGATGAATGATGGCCAAAATATTCTTAGCAAAGACCCCTTGACATTCAAGATCGTGGGAAGAGAATCAAAAGTCCCCGACACTGAAAAATTCAAAAATATGAAAATATAAGTTACTCTTTAAAAGAAACACTGAACGAGTTGTAGCAAAATAAATTGTATAGCCTTACTCCACACAAAGAACAAGTACTCAACATGTGAGCACAACTGAAAATGTCTGCACTAAACAGATGCCTAACAAGAAACAACTCGGTAGAATCATGTACAGAAAGTCATGTGCATCAGAATGTTGTGTCACACATCTATCAGTTCAGGGTTGTTGCATGATAATTCACATATGAAGATGCAGCAGACCATTTATGTGGAGTAAGTGAGAGTCCAAGGACTGTGGTATGCAAAAAATGTTTGCATATAGAGGGTAACACTGAACAAAAACAGCATAATGTGTGGTTTAAAAAAAAAAAAAGTTCAACTGATGTTCTTAAAATCTTCTATTTAAGTGTACCCATTGGAATCTTGAGCATACAATGAGATGGGCCATCACTGGTTACTAACACATTTTTATGCGAGAAGAGTTGTGAAATACTTTCTATTTCATTATGACCAATGAATATACTCTTTCTTAACAAGTTTTATAAAAGGTGAGACAATATTTAAATGAGATATTTTATTGATTTTGAACAAACAAAATATTGTACATGTATACCACAATATAAGTTGTAGTGTGCCATTCAGTAACCTTATATTTATAAAACAAAAAAACATCTTTCCAGAAACTATTTAAAAATACAAGGTATCAGTAGAAGGAACTGATGGAAAAGCATTTACCAGACTCAAATTATAATATAACTAATGTCTCTCTTGATTTTAAAAAGTATATCTAAAGCCTGTTTTTATTTTATAGACATTAAAATCCATTAAAGACTGCCACTAAGATACTGCTGATAAATATTCTAAACACAATTCTCATGGTCACCCTCTTCTGTTTAGGAATTCAATCAGTCTCCTTCCTTTATGTTTTACAGGTTGATTGTAACAAATATTTTAATGGTGAATTTATAAGTAATTACATGCTCTGTTAAATGATTTTAATGCAATATTAATACCTCTTCCAAGATGGTGGTTGATCAAAGCTTGGGCTAAAACCATTTGTCCACATCGTAGCATGCAACCCCATCCGGTGTCAGTTGTAGGGCCAGTGCCACCTAAAGTTAAGAAATATGGTCCAGTTTGTTATTTTAATTTAAGCACAGTATGTCTTGAACAAAAACTTATACTGTGAAATTTGTAATATGCATTCCAATATGTATATTTAAAACTATAACTTAATTATTTAATATTAAATGCTAGTTCTTCAGAAGACAGAAAATAAGTAATTTGTCTTAATAATAGCAAAAACAAATACATTATTTTATTACTAACTCTCTACATATCTAAAGCTATCTCAATATACCAGTTAATTTATTTTATTAAACAATGACAATTAAAATATTATATAAAAAAGTCAAAACCAGAGAGGTCAAATATTGGGTTGAACTGTTACACTATTTAACTATTACATATTTTAAAATATAAAAATTAACAACAAAATATTTTAAGCTTCAAATGTTTATTTCTAGTTTCCCAAGTCTCAAGTACCTTAAAGTTCTTGTGTAACAAATCAGAAACATTTTTTTAATTTCAAACTTCTTGCAGATGTGGTCAAGAAAGTTAAACACAACCATAAAGAAAAAAAAATAACATGAACACTGAAAGAACCAGTTACAGTATTTGTTCAAAAAAATATTCAGATTTTTAAATGTATTATAAAACTCTTAATTATATACATATTGAGAAGCCAATATAACCAGAATAACCTAACAAATATTTTACCTACAAAATACTACAATGGCAACAATAAGATAGCAAAGTAATGGAAAAGTTAAATGTTCATCAGACATTCCAAATCACCATACAGAAATTCATGGACAGATAAAATTATAAGATGCAAGTGCACTGTAAAAACTTACTGGGCAAACTCATTTTGAAGAAAAACTAATCTTTTAGAATGAAAAAAAAAAAACTTTACTTGGTGGCATGTATTTTCTGCTCGCTAAAGTATTTCTGAAGCAAGAATGAAAATTCTTGGTGGTAAAAGAGGTAATCAAGGATTATTGAAAAAGTTAATGCTTTACCTAACAAGACTTCTAACTGAACATACAGTGTGTATATAGAAAGCACAAGAAAGTACTGTCGGCCGACACAAAAAAAAACATGTAAAGTCTTACACCATCAAATCAAAATAAAAACATTAGCCACTTTAAATAGTAAAGACCTAGTCAGTTATCTGGATCTGATCAAACTAACCAAGCATTCAAAACTAGTTAAAATTTTGAAAACATACAAACTATTAATTTTAAAAATACACAGGTCAAATTTGTAGCCGAAAGTCCTGGAAAACTATTAATGTGAAAGTATAACCTACAAATGACAAATTAAAGATGAAAGGAAATATACTTTTAACCTTTTGTAACAGGTCAGGGTTCAAAGGCCATGTCATCATGTTTGTTGACTTGCATTCAAAATTTTATTGAATTTATTTCATAAATTTTATGAAATTATGTCAGTAAGGTTGGATTAAATTGTAGATTATAAATCAAACTTTAATATTGTATACAAGTCCATTGTTTAATTTAAAAGTAAGTATTAAAAGAACATACCTAAATACAGATTTTAGTGAGTCAAGTGGCATGTTGAATGCAGCACTGTTTGAAACTAGATGTTTGTGATGTTAAAATACTAATAATAAAATAATTTCATACAAATCAGGAATTCAAATTATTAATACTGATAACCTATAATATAAAATAAGAACCTCATATTTTTTATTTTGCTGATATATGGCTGAAGTAGTGAATCAAACAGTGGCCCTGTTAAACTATTTCAATTGTTTGAAACAGTCCCTTATATGCTCTTACTATAGCATATGACATATGAATACCCAATCAACGGCATAGAAGGTCCCAAGAGTAATTATTTCTACAATTTTAATCTTTGAAAAGCCTTCCATATTCTTTCAATCCACGTTTTCAAGGAGATAGGTTGTTTTAATTCTACTCAAAGTTTTACATTTTAAAAATTCTAAAAAACCCTTAGTTACTAAGCTTAATAAATTATAATGGAATTCTCTTGTATCAGTGTAGTTAAATCTAAGAATGTATTCAAAGGAATGCATAATCTAGAACACAATATTAATGGTTTATGTCATATCACTTAAAAGAGATTGGTTGGTTGGTTGATTTAGTGTTTCATGGCACAAAGCAGCTAGGCTATCTGCACCAAACATCCAGTAAAAAGGTAAGAGTAAAGTAAATGTAGTAAAATTCATAAAAGGAAATGCAGGTAAAACAAAACAGAGTTTAAAAACATAAATAGTATAAAAACAACTTTGACATCTAGTCTATGACGTTAAGAGAGAAACTACAGTAAAAGAAGTCATACAGGATTTTCTGTAGCATAAAGGTAACTATCATAACCTGCCAGGAAGACTAACAGGTAAGTACAAGAACCACCGTCAGTCACTGAAAGTTGGCCTTTCCAGTCCTGGTTCCAGGTTATGTGTCATTATGGCCATTTTGAAAAAGTGATAAAAGTTTTAAAAGACGTGTAGCAAAATTTTAATAATAACTCACCAGGATGGCTAGCAGGTAGTTCAAACGGATAGTTCAAACAGCAGCGTAATTACCTGAAGTTGGCCTTTCCAGTCATGGTGTTGAGTTATTTAATGTTATGGCCATTTCTAACTTCAAATCAACTAGATGAACTTTGATTCTTAAAAGGGAACCACATTACAAAATTTTTAATGTATAAATTAAAAAACTTAAATGATATTAAAAAGATTAATGGCCTTTAAAAACCTAAAAACTTTACCAAGGTGGACAGTATCACCATCACCAATAATACTGTCTAACATTATGGACACACCTTTGGACAGAACATGTTTAAAATAGTGCCATTGTTGAGAGTCGTAATGACGGCAAAAAAGTAAAATGTGGCTTATTGTGATCTGAGTATTACACAGACCACACACTGGTGCATCAGTTCCAGATAAAAGAAAATGATGAGTTAAAAAACTGTGACCAATGCGTAGTCTAATTAGAACTTTCTCTTTCTGATCCTTATGGAAGCAAGACAGCCAAAGACCAATACAGGGTTTTATTTGGAAAAGCTTGTTTTCATGTTGCTCACTCCAAATCTACTGCCAACTGGCACAGAGCTGAGCCTTGAATACAGGATCATAGCCCATGTATGGAACAGGCAAAGCGGTGATAGTGCCAGAGCAGATAGATTTAGCTGTCGTGTCTGCGAGCTCGTTCCCACGAATACCAAAGTAGCCCGATATCCAGAAAAACTGGATAGCAGTAGATGTTAAAGAGAAATGGGCCAGTCAGTTTTGAATATTAGCAAGAACAGGGTGTGAACAAATGTGAAGCAATTCCAGAACTAAGCAAGTTAGTATAAATAGTGCAGTTGGAGTACTGCTTAGCTTCTATGTGATCCAGGGCAAGAGAAATGGCATACAGTTCAGCAGTGAACACAGAAGCTGTAGAGGGGATTCTGTGTGCTACCACCGAACCGCAACAAACCATGACAGAGCACACAGGGTTACCTGATTTTGAACCATCTGTATAAATAGGAATGGAAAGATGGTTCAAAAGATATTCAGCAAATAAAAGATGCTACTTCCAATCGGGAGTATCTGCCTTTTTCAGATGACTTTATGAAAGGTCACATTTGTGAGCTGTAATAAGCCATGGGGGGGATGGGCTGACCAGTGGATACTGCAATGTTATCTAAGGACAGACCCAATTCATCCAACTGCATCTGGATATGAAGGTCAAAAGCAGCAATGGCAGATCATCTGTTTTTAAAAAGTATGGCCCACCGAGAAAGGAACACACAAACCCAGGGGAGATGCTTTGATAAATAACAAAGTTTCAAAGCATATAGTAAAGACAGTTGCAAACGGTGGAGGTGCAAAGAAGATTCATGAGACTATGTATGAGCTCTGAACTGGGGAGGTGCAGAATGCCCCAGAGCAGAGTCATAGTCCTTGATAATGAACAGGGTCCAGCATCTTTAAGGCCAAGGGTCTGGCAGAGCCATAGACCAGTGATCCATAGTGAAGTTTTGATCGAATAAGAGCATGATATATCTTTAGCATAGAACATTGATCTGCTCCCCAAGTGGTGGTAGCGAGGCCACAGAGGATGTTCAGTGCACTTGTACATTTGACCCGTAGCTGCTTAATGTGTGGTATAAAGGTCAGCTTACAGTCAAACATAAGCCCCAAAAACATGGTCTCAGGGACCACAGGCAGCGCAACTTCACCAATATAGAGTTCAGGATCAGGGTGAATACCCCATTGGCAGCAAATGTGCATGCAAATGGTTTCAGAGAGACAGAGAAGCTAAAGCCGTTTGCTGTGATCCAATTCAGTAAACAATTGAAGGCAGTTTGTAGCTGCCACTCATTATATCTCATGTTCAACGACTGATATGAGATGTGAAAGTTGTCAACACAGAGCCCGTTTCCAACAGTGAGAGGGAGTTGTTCAGTGATGGCATTAATCTTTATACTGAAAAGTGTGACACTCAAAACACAGCCCTGAGGGACTCCAAGTTCCTGTAGAAAAGAATGGGAAAGTGTCGAACCCACACGAACTTGGAATCTCTTGTGCATTAAAAAACTAATAAAAATGGGCAAATTGCCATGTAACCCATATATATAGAGGTCTCACAAAATGCCATACCTCAATGTTGTGTCATAAGCCTTCTCAATGTCAAAGAATATTGATACAAGATGTTGTCGTTTGAGAAAGGCTTCTGTGATTAACATTTCAAGTTGAATCAGGTGGTCCATGGTGGAGTGCTGTTATCAGAACCCCCATTGGATGAGTGAGAGGAGGTTGTTTGTATCAAGGAGCCAAACAAGATGAGCATTAACCATCCTCTTTAAGGTATCACAAAAACAGCTCATCAAAGCAAATGGACAGTAGTTTGAAGGAATCTTGGGATCCTTCTCAGGCTTAGAGAAAGGTAGGACAATAGCCTGGCATCAGGAAATACATTCTCCTGCCAGATCCCATTAAAAACAATCAGAAGAATATCAAGAGAAGCAGGAGATAGATGGTGCAGCATGTCATAATGTACATCATGTGGTCCAACCAATGTACACTATGACATGCTGCACCATCTGGTCCAATCGATGTACTGCCAGACTGATGAAGGGCCAGTTTCAGTTCCACCAGTGTAAAGGGATGATTATAGTCATATAATTCAAAAGCTTGAAAGGAAAGAGGTGAACGCTCTGCCTGAGTCTTGATGGCTAAGAAGGTGGAGGAAGAAGCAGAAGTGCTAGAGACCCAGCAAAAGCTTTCACGTTGAGTATCGGCGATGCTCCGGATATCAGCTACTTCTTGGCCATCAGGGAGTAAGATCGAGAGTGGGACAGAATTGTGTTGCCCACTGAGTGTGTGCATGGGCCCACTGGAAAGCAATGCAGTTTGAAAGCATGGGATATCTACAGAAAATATCCCAGGCCTGATTTTGAGCCTTCTGTGCCCTGTGGCAGCCAGGATTCCACCATGGTCGAAGATATAGTGGAAAACGTGACAAGGTTTTAGGAATACATTGAGCACCTGCTTGTATAATATTGTCAGTTACTACTACCACACAGTTGTCTATTGATGGTTGAGAGATGATGGCAGGATCTAGTTCTGCAAGAGCAGTGAAGGAGAGCCAGATGACTTGATCCAGCTTCCAATGAGGCACGAGTCAGGATACATCAACCACGTGGGTTACTGTCAACCCTCCATGAAAAATGGGAGAATAATGAAGGGGAGCAAACTGAGAGATGAATAGCAGTAAAGGACTGACTAGGTACCTGAAATTAAGTATAAGAACCAGTATTTAAAAGAGAAAGGGGTCATTCCATGTCAAATCATCCAGACTTTGGAAAATTTTCCAGGTGACCCCCTCAGAATGCCTTGAAAAAATTCATATGTGCTCATCTACCCATATTGTGAAAAATTGCCAAAAATTAGATCAATATCTCTCTTAATAGTTTCTGATTTACAGCCCTGTAAAATTTAATTAATATTTTGTTATTTTTGACAAAATCCTTTTTGTGTAACTTTGGCTGCTTAAAGCTGCAAGAGTAATGGTGGTAGAAGGCTGAAATTTGCTACACTGACTGAATTAATCTCACAGAATTCAAATATGGTCTCAAACCAAGTTTATCTCTCTTAGGAATATCATAATGAGACTGTAAATTCACCTGAAAACCCAAAATCATAGAACACATTGGTTTATTTAATAAGCCATAGCTCTAAGACTTAATATGATACAAAGTTGAATATTTTCTTCAAATATCCTATAACATATCAGTTGATAAATCAGCAATTGTTGTAATGAAAAGTCTATTAGATCTCCTGTAAATAAATTTAGTTGCATGCAACCTTTTATGACTTAACTAAAAATAGCCCTACTCCAGGCCACAGTTTGACCATGTCACCAGTTATTCAGCCTTTTGAGATTTTTACCATATATTCTTACATCTCTGAATATGATCTACAAAAAAAATCAAGATGGTGTTCAACCTTCTTTTTGAGTTATAATGTTTTAAAGTATCCTCTGACCATACGTTTTGTACTTGAAAATGAAAACTTCAATTCAGATGTGTTACTGTGTGCAAATATATCCATACAATTTTTTAAAAAATTATGCATCCCATTGAAAAATTTTAATCAGCCTTTACCATATATTCTTACATTTCTGAACATGATCTCTAAACAAATTAAGGTTGTGAAAAATAATAAATTACCAGGCAGCCTAAATAACTTAATTGATTTATTTGAATTACATATTTGTAAAAAAAATTATTGCTCAATAATAGATCAGCATAAAAGCAAGTGACGTAATCTCAGGAATCATCTGACCATTATGACCACCGCGAGATGGAGGGTATGCATCATTTACCCGAGTGCAGTATAGGAACTCATTTAGCTGATCCATGTCACTTAAAGAAGTATAGCCATAAAACTGGACTAAAAAAACTGGATTCATTTTCCACTGAAGAAATAACACTTTTAACATGGAGATCAGATGTTCAACAGAATAACATTGTTTTAGTGTGTTTTCATCATGAGAAGATGTTCTTCACTTGCTGTGAAAATGATAAAAGATTTTGTGCTGACCCTCAGCTCATCCATGCAAAAAAAATATCAAGTAAGTAAATTGTAATATTTCCATATATCTAGAGTGGAAATATCATTTTAGACATCAGATTATTGAGTCCCAGTTTTACGAATTGAACATTTATTCTCTCTGTTATATTATCCAATTGTGTGTGTCAAAATTTTAATTAGGCTGCCTGTTAAATTATTATTTTACACAATAAAGTAATTCTAAATATTTGCTTGCTGCAGGATCCATTTGCACAGTGGATCAGGACACTGCCAAAATGGCAGGAGTAAAACCAGGACAAAAGCTGTGCATCAGCTGTTGAAAGAATTTGGCTCAACATCCACCAGAGGATATACCAGGCCCTTCTGAAATGGAAACAGCTGAATCTGACTCGGAGACATTTACACCTAAGGAAACTCTCCCTGAAGAGCTAAACACTAGCACCATTGCTCTTGTATGGATACATTTGCACACAGTAATGCACCTGAACTGAATTGTTTTTTAAATAATAAACGTATGGTCAGAGGATACTTTAAAAAATTATAACTCAAAAAGTAGGTTGAACACCATCCTGACTTTTTTTTTGGAGATCATATTCAGATGTAAGAATATATGGTAAAATTCTGAAAAGGCTGAATAATTGGTGACATGGTCAAACTGTGGCCTGAAGTAGGGCTATTTTTAGTTAAATCATAAAAAGTTGCATGCAGCTACATTTTTTTACAGGAGATCAAACAGACTTAACTACAACAATTGCTTGTTTATCAACCAATATGTTATAGGAAATTTGAAAAAAAAAATCAGCTTTGTATCATATTAAGTCTCAAGAGTTATGGCTTATTAAATAAACCAAAGTTTTTTACGATTTTGGGTTTTCAGGTGATTTAACAACCTCACTATGTAAATCCTAAGAGAGATAAACTTGGTTTGAGACCATTTTTTTTTTTTAATTCTGTGGGATTAATTCAGTCAATGTAGCAAATTTCAGCCTTCTACCACCATTACTCTTGCAGCTTCAAGCATCCAAAGTTGCCCAAAAATGAATTCACCAAAAATAAAAGAAAATTAATTAAATTTTACAGGGCTGTAAATCAGAAACTATTAGAGATACTGATCTAATCTTTGGCAATTTTTCACTGTATGGGTAGATGAGCACATATGAATTTTTTCAAGGCATTCTGTGGGGGTCACCTGCAGCCCCCTGGATGATTTGACATGGAATGACCCAAAGGCTGTGATCAGAAAGCATATGCACTGCAGAGCAACCCCTCCCTATCAATAACAGCACTTCCCCAGAGGGGATGATGTCCATTAAAGTCCCCCAGGATTAAAATGGGAGACAACAACTGTTCATTGAGAGCTACAAGGTCTGATTGATCATATGTCTCTCCAAGTGACAGGTAGAGAGAACAAACAGTGATGGTATGACCCAAGGAAACACAGATGGCTACAGCCTCCAAGAGTGTGTTGAGTGACAAAGACAGGTTGGGCACATGCTCATCAACCAACAGTGCCATCCCTCCATGCACTGGTCCATCACACAGCCTGTCATTTCTGTACAAAGAAAACTGTCGAAAGGTGACTATATCGGCAGGTTTCAGAAATGTTTCCTCAAAAGAAAGACATACAGGATGGTAGGAAGCAATCAGTGTATTGATGTCATCCAGATTAGAACGTTAACCTCAACAGATTCATTGTATCAATGTGGCCATTTTTAATTACATGAAGTTGAATTGGCTGGAGAGCCCTTCTTTTTACGACCACGTCCTTTTTTTCCTTACTGTCCTTATTCAAAGGAGGTCTATCAACTTCCATGAATCCTGCCCTGGGTCGATTGGACAGGTCTTTGTTGTTGGAAGGGGATTCAGTGACTGAGGATGTGAACAAAAGATTGTTTTGTATCTTGGGGTGGGAGAAGAAGATGTATCCAAAACAATGCCTGTACCTGGAACCAAATGATATGGATCTTGGGGCTTGTTGGAATGTATGGAAGGGACAGAGATGGGTGTACAAGTTGGTTCATCAACTTTTTTAACCAAGGAGGTCAAAAAGCTTTTCATTTGTTTTGAGAACAATTCTCTTGGAGGCACAGAAATCTGTCTGGACTCCCACTCTAGTTGTGGAACAAAGTGCAGCAGCAGGATAAGTAATGTTATGAATCATTTTCAAATGCTGCACCTCTTTTTCTTCCAACCATTTAGCACAAGAACGAAAGTAGGATGGGTGAGAGCCATTGCAATTAACACAATGTGGGTCTGTTTCATACTCATAGGCATCATGGTCCTTGCCACCACAACAAGAGCATGTCAGGAAACCACGACATAACGTCTTTGAGTGAATGAACCTCTGACACTGGAAACATAGGAGAGGGTTTGGAATGTATGGCCATACCCTGCAATTAAGATAACCTGCCTTGATGGTGGCAGGTGCACGTGGTGATGTAAATGTCAGAACGAGGATATTGGTCGGCAATGTAACTCCATCTTTGCGAGTAGAGATACATCTCACTGCACAAACTCCTTGGATGGAGAAATCAGTGAGAATCTCTGACTTGGGGATGTTCTTCAAATCCCTCTAAACAATAACTCCTCATGATGAATTCAAAGTAGCATGAGGTGTAACCTCAATAGGTATATCCCCAACTGCCTTTGAATTCAAGGAGTTCACTGTGTTGAGATTTGGATGTTTCCACCAATATGTCTCCAGATCGAAGCTTCTTTACTGACTTTGGAGAGACAGCAAGTACCTCTAGTCCCTTCTTAATAAAAAAGGGGAACATTTGCCCTAAAGGTTTTTCTGAAAGAGAATATAGGATAAGAAAATGAGGTACAACAGGTGGTACAGGTATTGAAGATTGCTGCTCAGAAACTTCAAGACGTGATTGTTTACCTATTGTCTGTTTTTTCACTATTTTATTTAAATTTTTATTTGGAGGATCCATAGGACAAAAAAGAAATTTCGGTGCCCACTGAGGTACGAGGGGATGCACTACAATGTCAAGCAAGGGCACTGCAGCAATGCCAGTGTTTCGTGAGCACTATATCCAAACTCCAGCATCAGACAAAATGTCCACAACTCCTTTTGAGAACTTCCAACACTGGTACTTGGTTGACCCTAGCTCAAGTGGACCAACTGACTAACACAAGGGGGACCACCCCAAGGCTGCCCATCTACAGGAATTCAAGGCCAAAGTGGTGTATTAGGGTTGGACCCCTCAATCACCAGTATCCTCTACTCTCCTTCACGGGTCGCCACACACAACAAACACGTTGGTGGATGCTTAGATCTCTGAAGAGGTAAACTGAAAGAACAGAACCTTCCCTGGGAAGTCGTCTCACCACGTACAGGAATCCACACCAAGGGGTTTAAAAGAGAGTATAAAGCTGTGTTTATCTCTTTGTATGTAGTATTGGTCATTTGAAGCTTTTTTTTCACCACCATGTAATCATTAAAAACTATACACACTAAAACTTTTAATATTATAAATGCATATTCAAGAAATTTTGCAAGCTTCTTGTAAACTTTACAAGACTTTTGCATGCAAAAAATCAGATTTTTTTATTAAGTATTTTTACTCAAGATTTGTCCATGAACTCATGGAGTGACATTCTGATTCGGGTTACAACTACTCTGAAAGAAACAACATTCATGTTAAGATTAAAAATAGTTTTATCAATTTTTAAATTTCATTCGTATAACCTTTAGGACCTCCAAATGTTTTTACAATAAAACTTAATATTTTAATTATTTTCTCTATCCTAACACTACATGGACTCAATTTTGTAATCACAACAAAAAATACGAAATAAATCTAAGTTATCCTTTTTCTTATTTTAGAAAAATTGCAGGTTGTAACAGAAAATAATTATTAATCCTAAAAGGCCTGAAGCTTGTTACAGTGTACACCTGTTTTAAATTTATTTTATTGCTCTTTGAGCCATATCCAAAAAGCCAAGTTAAGATTAAACAAATTATTGAAGTACACAACTTTTGTGGAGATCGTGTACATGCCTCACTGACAAATGTTTTTCTTTAATGTTTTATGATTTACGCTATCTCATCTAATCTAACAAGTTTCTAATTTTTATATTTTAGTTATTTTTATAACAACAAGTAAAAACTATGCATAAACGTGAAGAAATTTAGCACTCACCTATGAGTCTTGCACTTTCTTTTAGCAGTTGAAGACTTAAATTTTCAATGAAAGTTAAACCTGATTTTTGCTAGGATTGTTGTCACTTATTTCAAATATTCGACTTAAAACATACAATAATGATATGCACAAAGCATACAATATCCTATAACTACTGTAATTTAACTGGCTTTCTGAATGAAAAAAATTGTATGTTAAAGTGATTTTTTACTGTGTTCAAGGTGAGCTTTGTGATAGCTACTTTGAATCTGTAGACTGAATAATTTAAAAGTTAATATCAGAACAAGCTAGTGTTGTATGTAATTTAGTAAATTAAAATCTTGTCCTTCTGTTGGTTATATATGATGTAACAGCAAACATCAGAGAAAATTACTGACTTTTTTTTAAAGAAAGTATCAGATAGGAGGACATGGCATGTGGGTTTGACTTTCTAGTTTATATTTCTATAAAGCAACACGACTGAAGGCTCTATCTATACTATAAGTCTAAGTTGTATTAAAATTCAAAAGCTAAAGCAGGGGTAGAGAGAAGTGGGTAATCAATAATGCACAAGTATCATATGATTTATTTAAAAATGTCCTTTTGAAATTAAGAAATAAATACTTATATTAAAATTTGATTTATTAGGTATGTTTATAAGCAGGGGCGTAGATCTTTTACACCCGATGGGGGAATGATTTTTGCAACCACTTATGTGGACTGTTCAATTTGCAAATTAGTAATCTCTGATTACGTGAACCTGAAAGCTGTAAACATGCAGTCACAGAGTAATCTTGTTGCCACAATACTTGCATGTATAATTAGGCCTACTGACTGATACTTGTAAACTATCGCTTAGATCGAAAAGCTTAGAAGCACGCCTATATTAAAGATGCACATTTCGGCTACTGAAAATGCCTACATCTAGGCCTAATTATGTAATTTGATTGGTAAGGACACAAGAATCACAAGAACAAACACAATTTGTAGGCCTGTGATGGAATAAAACAATTCAACAGACCAAATTGTAGGGGGGGGATGATTGTATGCACCATACCCCCACCTAAAATGAAGAGGGGATGTATCCTACCCATCCCACCCAGGATCTACGGCCCTGTTTATATGCCAAGTTTGTTTTCATTGTTAAAAAATAAAAGTAGTTTCATTAAACTTTAATTAATTCTGTAAAAATGTTACGAGATTTATCTTTATGTACCTGTATCCAGAGGGTGGTTAGAGGTACAGCAAAGTATGTGCTCTACAAATACACGTCTAGATTTAATGTTATTTTAAAAACTTTAGAGTATCATTACAGCAAAAAAAATAGAGTCAAATGTTTCAGAAAAGGCCATTACAAATTACTCATTTAGAAACTATCACAAACAAGAGAAGTTTAAAAATATTCTAAAGGTGTACTCCTCAAATTTAAGTAAGTTATAACTTACCAATTGGTGCAAAATTCTTTCTGTATGTAAACCATAATTTTGACTTAACATCATTTCTGAGTTCTTCTAAATCTGAAAAATACAGATTAATCAAATTATATTTCCTGGTTCTTTGACATTTTACTACTAGTCATTTGACTGCTGATTTGATTGCCACAATGTTTTACCCCCATAGTAAATGACTGTTAGCAAATTTCACTGCTGGCAAAGAGACATGTAGCAATTAATTGTTTCATTTTAAGGTTTTCTGCATGTATAGAAATTATATTATTGGGATTTTTATAAAAACAACAATAATCATGTTAAAAAACCTTGAACACAAATATTACATTATAAAATTGAACCCATATTAACATAAATAACAGTTAACATATTTGCTATACAGTGATAGACTTTTTTTTTAGGGAATTATTAAGCTACTTTGTTATATCAACTTATTCAATTACTTTATTATTCAATATTATTAACAATCAGATTTAGTGGAATAGTTTGTTTGTTTGTTTTTTTTGCTTTTTTATAAGTTACAAATGTTTTTGTTATGAAAACATTATTTTCCATCAGTAAAATATATCAGCAGTCATTTACTATGGCAGTAAATTTATGTAGCAGTCAAATGCCATGATACCAGATTTTATGTATAAACACACGATATAGCTGTGATCTTATCAATTAAAATATACAAATATAATGTACTTAAATAAACAAAGGAAATTAAATAATGTATAAATAGTAACTAACATGCCTCATCAAATCAGCAATTATTTATTACTGATAATAACAAAGAATTAACTTGGAAAGGTAGAAAGCAAATCAAACATACATTCAAGAATTATTGTGTGTTTCAATTGTTAATCATCAAATAGTGCAAAAAAACCATTAATAACAGTGTTATTCTAAAATGAAATTTTCCCAAATACTATATACTGTCATTTATGCTACAGCATTTGAAAAATCTCAGTTAAAAGAAAGAGGCCATTGTAGCAATCATCATAAATGATATATTTAAAAAAGATTGGAATAGACACCAACTGCTTCAGTCTGAAGACAAATTCTTAATGAAGTTATATTTCAGGAAAAATGAGAAAGAATTGCACAACTTTTAGGTTACATTACAAAGGGATCAGAAGTCTGTAAGTAACTTCCAATGAAGATATTTATAAAATCTTAATTCTTGGGCAAAATAAAATTTAAGAAAATGAACATGAAAAATAAAAACAATGTTGAACACACACACCAAACTTAAAAATAAACTAATGTAATATGACACACCTACTTCAAGAAAAACATGATAGAAGAAAAAATACCTTTCAAAATTTACTGTGAAATGGTGTTCCATGAGATAAAAATGGAACAAATTTGTTAATATTTGTGGTCAACAAAATTTTATCTAAGGAGCATAGATCCCTTTCAATAAATTATAGATTCTGCTATGAAAACTTTGAAAACCATCAACTTACCATACAGTGTACTATATTTTTTTCCCAAAATCCAGACAGGTTCTTCAGTTTGTGGAAAATCTTCATAGTCAACCACTCCAGTTTCATATGTCATGGCTGCTGCAAAAACCAACATTGTTCAGTTATCTTTTTTTTCTAGCATTATATATATAAAACTTTTCACCCCAAAATGATCTTTGTCTATTTGTTGTACAGGGTGTTCGGAAAGTCACTGTGCACTTATATATTTATTTACAGACATGTTTCAATATAGAATACAGGAGGTAAATATGATTGACAATTATAAACAATGTTGAAAGTGACCCCCGTTGCACCAATACAGGCTTGGATCCTTCTTATTTTGTTTCTAAACACTGCTGTCAGTTGCTAGCTTGAAATAGACTGAATGAATGCTGTTAAAATATGATTACAAAACTGCACAGTGACTTTCTGAACACCCTGTATTACATGTAAAGTTACTCAGACACTATCCAAACTAGTTCTTAATTTTGAAGTGATGGACTACAAAAATGGCACTGAGTCAACACCACCCACTGCCAATTATTGGGATATTCTTTATCAACTGATATAAGGATTGAACCCCCACCACCACCACAAGCTAAAAGGCCATGTTCAGAGACAAGTTTTGATCCTACAGCCCACAGATTGCGAGTTAAACACCCTAATCATTACCCATATACAACTGTAATGTGGGTCAAAAGCTGCAACTTCTCTTTATTTCATTAGTGTAACTAAAAACTGTACATGTACAAATCTGACAAGTATACTTTTATCTTGCAGAAATAGTTACATAGCTTTTAAATTCCATTAGCTAAAGTTCATAAAGTTCAGTTATGGTATTTAATTTAAACTTCAGAGAAGATTAACAGACAAACTTACTCATGTTAACCTCATAACAGTGTTAAACATTTTTCAAAATGAATGAATATGATGACTTATCAATGTAAAGTCTGGAATCTACCTCTTCTTTGACAGAATCAAAACATTATTTGTTTTCTACTTCGTATATATATCTCTATTCCATCAGAAAGCTAGGACTTGAAGGGAGTTTTCAACAGAAAAATTACTGAAAGTACCTTCATTTGACACAGTTTCAAATAAAGTATGTACCATACATATAACCTATAAGAATTTACAGTCATCACACTGGATGAGGGTTGTAGAAGTGTCATGACCTAAACTCCTTCAGAAATGGAGAAGTGATAGATACAAACTCAGAATTATTAATTACAATGTTTTCAGTCTTTTAAAGTTGATTGTTTGGTTGGTTTGGTGTTTTATGTCACAAAGGAACCAAGCTATCTGCACCAAACATCCAGTAAAAAGTTAAAATTAAATTTAGTAAAATTTATAAAAGGAAATTAAGGTAAAACAAAATAAAGTTATAAAAAAACAAATAGCATTAAAACCAATTATTACATCTAGTCTACAGTGGTAAGAGAAAAACTACAATAATAAAAGTTGTAAAGGACTTTCTGTGGCATAATTTCTGTAGGAAGAATAAGAGGTAAGCTCAAAAACCACCATAAGTTACCTGAAGTTAGCCTTTCTAATCCTGGTTCCGAGTTATTTGACATTATAGCTATTTTTAGAAAGTAAGGTAACAAAAGTTTTAAAAGACTTGTAGCAAAATTTTAATTAGAACTTGCCAGGATGACTAACAGATAGTTCAAACAGCAGTGTTAGTCATCCTGGCAAGTTCTAATTAAAATTTTTAGACCTTTTTTTAATGTGATTCCCTTTTAAGAATCAAAGACCATCTAGTTTGATTTGAAATTAGAAAATGGTTGTAATGTATAAATTAAAAAAAAACAACATAAATAGCATTAAAAAGATTAATGGCCTTTAAAAAACTAAAAACATTTCCAAGATGGACAGCTTCACCATCACCAATAACACTGTCTAACGTTATGGACAAACCTTGGGACAGAACATATTTAAAATGGTGCAGTTGCTGAGAGTCATAACGATGGCAAGAAAGTAAAATGTGGCTTATTGTGACCTGAGAGTTACATAGACAACTCACTGGTGCATGAGTACCAGATAAAAGAAAAGGATGAGTTAAAAAAGGTGACCAATGTGTAGTCCAGTAAGAACAACTTCCTCTTTCCGATCCTCACAGTAGCAAGACGGCCAAATTCCAATAGCGGGATTTATTTGAAAAAGCTTGTTGCTCACTCCAAGTCAACTGTCCAACTGGCATGGAGCCAATCTTTGAATACAGGACCATAGCACATGTATGGAACAGGCATAGCAGTGATAGTGCCAGAGCAGATAGATTTAGGGAAGAAACAACCCCAGGTGGGATGCTTTGATAAGGAACGAAGTTTCGAAGCATACAATAAGGACAGTTACAAATGGCAGAGGTGCAAAGAAGATTCATGAGTTCTGAACTGGAAAAGTTCAGAAAGCCTTGATGCAGAGCTGAAGTCCTTGATGATGACTGGGGTCCAGCATCTTTAAGGCTGAGATCCTGGCAGAGCCATAGACCAGTGACCCATAGACTAGTTTCAATCAAATAAGAGCACAATATACCTTTAGCATAGAACATCAATCTGATCCTTAAGTGGTGGAAGAGAGAACATGAAGGATGTTCAGTGCTCTTGTACATTTGACATGTAGCTGCTTGATGTGTGATATAAAGGTCTGCTTAAGGTCAAAGATAAGCCCCAAGAACTTTGTTTCAGGAACAACAGGCAGCACAGCTTCATCAAATACAGAGTTCAGGATCAAGGCGAATATCCCGTTGGCAGGAAAGGTGCATGCAAACGGTTTTAGAGAGAGAGAAGTTAAAGCTGTTTGCTGTAGTCCACTTCAGTAAATGATTAAGAACAGTCCCTCAATTAACCATCCTTTCCAAGTTCTTACAGAGACAGCTTGTCAAAGCAATTAGATGGTAGTTTGAAGGAATCTTCGGATCCTTTCCAGGTTTAGAGAAAGGTTTAGGACAACAGCCTGGCACCAGGCATCAGGAAAAACATTCTCCTGCCAAATCTAGTTAAAAACAATCAGAAGAATAGCAAGAGAAGCAGGATAGATGGCACAGCGTTTCGTAATGTATAACATCAAGTCTGACTGATGTACTGCCAGACTGATGAAGAGCCAGTTCAAAATACACCAGTGTAAGGGGACAATTATAGTCATAAAGAGAATCAGCTCAAAAGGAAAGAGGTGATTGCTCTGCCCGAGACTTGATGGCTAAGATGGTAGAGGAAGAAGCAGAAATGCTAGATACCCAGCAAGAACTTTCACCGAGAATATTGGTGTTGCTCCAGGTATCAGCTACTTCCTAGCCATCAGAGAGCAGGATTGAGAGGGGGACAAAATTATATTGCCCCCTGACATTACAAGTCTTGTTCCATATGACTTTGGAACTGGTGGTAGAAAATATGCTGGTTGTAAACTTAATCCAAGATTTCTTCTGGCTTTGATGTCTCACCTGCCTAGCACATGCACTGGTCAACTGGAAAGAGAGGTGGTGCAAGAGTGTAGGATACCTACGAAAAGTATCCCAGGCCCATTTTTGAGCCTTCCATGCCATGTGGTAAGCAGGATTCCACCACCATGAAGATACTGTGGAAAACATGTCGAGGTTTTAGGAACACAATGAGCAGTGGCCTGTATAATACAGTCAGTTACTGCCGCCACACAGTCATCTATTGATGACTAACAGACAATAGCAGGATCAAGTTCTGCTAGAGCAGTGAAAGAGGGCCTGTTTGCTTGATCCAGCTTCCACCAGGGCACACGGGTCAGGTAGCATCGACCATGGCCATTCTCTCTCAAAAGTATAGGAAAATGATCACTGCCTAGTGAATTATTGTCAACCCTCCATGAAAAATGGAAGAAAGGTGAAGGGGAGCCAATTGAGAGATCAACAGCAGTAAAGGACTGACTAGGTGAATGAAAATAAGTATAAGAACCACTGTTGAAAGGAGAAAGGTTATGGGAGTGACCCCTCCCATCAATATCAGCACTTTCCCATTTCTGTACTAAGAAAACCCTCAAAAGGTGACTGTATCAGAAGGTTTCACTAATGTTTCACTGAAGACATACAGGATGGTAGGAAGCAATCAGCGTTTCATTTTCATCCAGATTAGAACGTAAACCTCGACAGTTCCAATGTATAAAGGTGGCCATTTTTATTTATGTGTAGGCAAATTGGGTGAAGAACCCTTCTGTTCCCAACCATGACTTTTTTCTTTACTGTCTTTATTCGAGAGAAATCTATTAACCTCCATGAATCCTGCACTGGGTCAATTAGGCAGGTCTTAGCTGTTGAAAAAGGATTCCAGTAATTGAGGACGTGAACGAACAATCGTTTTGCATCTTGGGGTGGGAGAAGATGTATCCAAGGAAATGCCCATACTCAGGACCAAACGAAGTGGATCTTGGGATTTACTGGAATGTATGTGAGGGACAGAAATGGGTGTTGAAGTTGATTCATCAACTTTTTTAACCATGGAGTTCAAAAGACTTTTCATTTGGTTTGAGAATGTTTCTTCTGAAGGCACAGAGAGATCTGTCTGCATCCCACTGTAGTAGTGGAATGAAGTGCAGCAGCATACGTCCAAGGTAAAGTGGAGAACAGCAATGTTCGAGTCTCAGGGGAAGTAATGTTGTGAATCGTTTTCAAACACTGCACCTCTTTTTCCTCCAACCATTTAGGGCAAGAGCCATTGCAATTGACACAATGTGGGTCCATTTCACACTCATAGGCATCTGGGTCCTTACAACTACAACAAGCACATGTCAAGGAACCATGACATCTTCAAATGACCAAACCACTGACACTGGAAACATCGGAGAGGATTTGGAATGTACGGCTGCACCCTGCAATTAAGATAACCTGCCTTAATGGTGGCAGGTGGACATGGTGATGTAAATGTCAGAATGAGGACATTAGTCGACATCATAATTCCATCCTTGTGAGTGGAGATACGCCTCAATGCAGAAACTCCTTGGTTAGAGAAATGAGCAAGAATCTCTAACTTAGGGATGTTCTTCAAAACCCTCTCAACAATAACTCCTCATGATGAATTCAAAGTAGCATGAAGTGTAACCTTAATAGGTATATCCCCAATTACCTTTAAATGCAAGTGGAGTTCCCTGTGCTGAGATGTGGATGTTTCCACTGACATGTCACCAGAGCAAAGCTTCTTTACTGACTTTGGAGAGTCAGCCAGTCCCTTCTGAATGAAAAAGGGAGACATCTGCCCTAATGTTTTGTCTGAAAGAAAAGGTAGTAAAAGAAAATGAGGTACAACTGGTGTTACAGATGTTGAAGATTACTGCTCAGAATTTTCATGATGTGGTCATTTTCCCATGGACTGTTTTTTCACTATTTTATTTGGAAGATCCATAATAAAAAAAGGAATATTTCAGTGCCCACTGATCTCACCCACCATGGAGTCCTGAGAAGGGATGTACTACAATGCCAAACAAGGACACTGCAGTAATGCCAAGGTTTTGTGATCAATATACCCAAACACCAGCATCAGACACAATGTCCACAACACCTGTTAAGAACATCCAACACTGGAACTTCGTTGACCCTAACCCAAGTGGACCAGCCGATTGACCCAAGGGGGGCACCCAGAGGTTGCTCGTCTACAGGAATTCAAGGCCAAAGTGGGGTGTTAGAGTTGGTCCGCTCAACCACCAGGATCCACTCGTTCCCTTCACAGGTCACCATGCACAGCAAATATGAGTGAATGTTTAGATCCCAGAGGAGATAAACTGAAAGAACAAAACCTTACCTGGGAGGTCCCCTTACCATGCACAGGAATCCACACCGAGGGATCTTTTAAAGTATGCAGAATGTTAATTTAAGAGGAAATCTGGCCATCTGCAACAAAAACCATGACTGGCCTTACTATGGCCAGCAGAGAGAAGGAAGAAGAAATATAATAACTATAAGAAATGTTGAAAAAAGGCTTATTTGTATACATACCCTATTATATTATGACATACTGTCTTATATTTGCAGTGAATATGTATGCATACATCTATACAACTTGAAAGCTTCATATGGCTTGTCTAAATATATCACTCAACAAAAAAAAAACTATAAAATCTGCATGTGTATATGCAGACACAAATGCTAGCAAACATGCACTGCATGTATATAACTTATGCAGTTACAACCTCCAGTCCATTAACCATTCCAGTGCAGGTCAATAGTCCCTCCAACTCAGAATTTACAGATTCCCTAACAAGATATAAATATAGTAGATATATATATTTTTTACAATCATGTACACAGCATGCAGTATGTCGATCACCATGTATCCTAATGGTCACACACAGAGTACCACTGTCAATGATAACATTATGGCCATGATATCAGAAGCAACAGTCATTCAACCAGCACAAAGCAAATCCAAAGGTTATCAATGTTTCCCAAGAGAACAGCATTGTACACCAACTGTATTCTTTAAACTAAACTATTTCAAATAGGACAGTATTGCTATTATACAAACTTATGTTCATGATGGATATACAAGAAAACTAAAGAAAAAGATTATTAAAATTCATTACTGTAAAATGGGGGAATAGGGAGGTTTAAAAACATACAGAAACAAGATTGATAGCTGTATGTGAAAATGCAATCACTAAAACTGTAAGCAAATATGCTTTAGGCTTAAATATCATAACATTATACCTATGTATATATGTTTTTTTATTATACTGACCTTTCAGATCACAGAAGTTACAATGACACAGTGCACGTTCACTCATGTTGGTGTATTCAAGAATATAAAATTGACCTTTACAATGTGATGTAGTTATAATACATTATTGATGTATATCCACTATTACTATTTACAAATAAGTTCTTAAACTTATTTTTACTAAAGCATAGAACAGTAAATAAGTAAGTATAGCAAACAATTATATTTTCTAGTTACAATGACCTTTGTACTTGTTTGTTGCTTGCTGTAAGTTGTTAAACCCTTTAAAATTCTGCATGTGGAAGATGTTAAACAAAATATTTTTTACGGTTTTATATATAAATTTGAAATAATCAAAAATTCATAAATAAATACATTGATACCATAGAATTCCACTATAATTTTATGAAGCTTAGTAACTAAGTTATATTTGAGTCTTATAAAATATGAAATTTTAAACAGACTGAAGACTCAACCTACCTTATTGAAGTCTTGTTTCAAAAGAAGGAAATGACAACATCACACTTGAAAATGGCTGAGAAAGCCATTACGGGTATATTATGAGCTTTTGATTGGTGTTATTCATGTGTCGTAGAGAGAAGTTGGTGTATATAAGGGAGCATTTCCAAAAATGGAAAGAGGTGAGTGGGCCACTGTGTTTGATTCAATACATAAGCAATATCTCAGCAAATAGAGAAGACAAGAGGTTATTATTTTATATTCTAGCTTGTCAATATAAGTAACTTTGGTTCGTAATTCATACAAAACTACAGACTTTATATTTTGACAACACAAACAACTAATTTGAGCTAGTGCTACATCCAACATAAATTGACACAAAAATCAATGTTTAGGTGTGTTCTTTTAATATTTATTTTTAAATTATGAAATTAACTCGTATAATATTACATGCTTGAGTGGGTGGAATGTAAGATTGCTCAACCAGCCATTGTCTTTCAAGTGATCCACTAAGAATCGGTATGCAGTTTAACTACAGCAATAATGTGACTTGTACTACATTAGAGAAATATTTATAGGAAGTTCATACCAGAATGGACACGTGCTGGAAAATACATCCTATACCTGCATTTGGAAAAAAATACAAGTCCCATCCAGCTGGTTTAATCACCAGGAATGGTTTGGTTTGTAATGTAGAGTGGTAGCCAATACTACACAATTCCAGATAACACCACAATCCCACTTTCCACTGAAGGATTCATCCATTTGGTCTCATACCAGTGGGATTATAACAACAACCCAATACAAAATTCTTCAAACTGATCTCTCCAACAACTTTGGACTGGATGAGGGTTCTTCCATTACCCCACTCAAAGAAGGGGAGAAA